>NW_027645988.1:0-1390000 GCF_951394435.1 Stenella coeruleoalba | reverse complement strand
TCTGGATTTTACACTTTTTTCAGATGGCCCTTTTGACCAGGGGGAAGTGAGACTTCATTGTAGTGCAGATTTCCTTTGCAAGCTTGCTTGGTTGGCCAAAAAGGCGTATGCGTTCTTTCCTGAATATATTCAGGAAAAAAAGCATACGCCCTTTTTGGCCAAGTGCATCATTGTGGACGTTCTGCCTCTTTTCCTATGCTTTCACTGCAATTCCAGTCTACCTCCTGAAATCGGTTTCCTGCAATTCTGCCCCGCTTTCAAGTCCTCTTGGCAGCCTTACTTCAGTATATTTTTGGACGATAGCTGTCATTTATAACTCTGCAGGTTTGTGAATTACAGTGCCTCTGATCTCCTTTCTTCAACTCGCTTTCTTTTTAGCTGGCCGCAAAACCGCAGGATGGCTTCAGGCCCTAATCTGGTTCCGGCACGGCATGCTGAACCTTTGGTTATTTCCTCTTCCTGGTGGGAAATGAGAGTTAAATTTGCCCGTCCAGACACCTCCAGCTAGTCTTTCATTGGTTCTCGCTATTCCTGTTCATCTTCCGCAGAAATTGCAAACTGGGCCAAACAGGAGGTTAAAGGCGCTGACTCTCCAAGTGGGGAGAGTGTTAGTAAAGCGTCTGGAATGATGCACCCGAGTACCAGGGGAGGAAAACTGAGACATATTTGAACACGTCTCCCGTTCACACGGTTGATCATATTCTGGGTTCCACATGCATGTTTTAGCTGAAGGAAGAATACGTTAAACCTGGAGAGTTGAGACCCGTGTAATGGGTACCATGCAATATGACTTCAAAGGGTCTTCATTTCCTCACCGAACCTCTCCAATCCTATCACTGCTGCGTTTATGCCCCTGTACACACGCTTGATTCTCTTTTGGAGACGTAGCAATCCATAGGTTTTAAGATACTTACTAGTCAGGTACATTCTTAGGCATTTTATATGGGGTGTTGAGTCCATTTCGTTGAGCAAGGAGTAGCTCTTGTCTATTCCATATTTGGCTTAAGGAACTTTATCTGTGCTCATTTCAATCTCTGGTTTTATGCAGCACCCCAACTCACCTTTCCCCTTAAGCAAGCATAAGTTGGTTTTCTAAATTTGAGACCCTGTTCTGTTTTGGAATTCAGTTCCTGTGTAGCCTAGTTTACATTCCGTGTATTAGTGATATCTTATGATGTTTCTTTTTCTGTGTGACTTATTTCAGTTAGAATCATCATACCTGAATCCACTCATTGTGCTGCTAAGGGCCTGATGACATAGATTTCATTGCTGAGTGATATTGCTTTGTAAGTATATACCACAAGTTCTTTATCCATTTTTAACTTTCTGTGATATTGAACTTGTATTGTAAACGAGGTTCTTGTAAACAGAGCTGTTCCAAACTTTGGGGTGGCTGTGTCTTTTTGACTTTAATTTCCCTAACTTATAGGACCATAAGTGGAAGTGCCCTAGGCTCTGTTGTTTTGTTTTTTAGATGTTTCAGGAAACACGATACACTTCTCCCGAGTGTCTGTTGGCAATTTACATCCCGCCCATCAGCATAACAAGGGTCCCAGTTCTCCATGGCCTGTCCCGCCTTTCTGGATTTTACACTTTTTTCAGATGGCCCTTTTGACCGGGGGACGTGAGACTTCATTGTAGTGCAGATTTCCTTTGCAAGCTTGCTTGGTTGGCCAAAAAGGGCGTATGCGTTTTTTCCTGAATATATTCAGGAAAAAACGCATACTCCCTTTTTGGCCACGTGCATCATTGTGGACGTTCTGCCTCTTTTCCTATGCTTTCAATGCAATTCCAGTCTACCTCCTGAAATCGGTTTCCTGCAATTCTGCCCCGCTTTCAAGTCCTCTTGGCAGCCTTACTTCAGTATATTTTTGGACGATAGCTGTCATTTATAACTCTGCAGGTTTGTGAATTACAGTGCCCCTGAGCTCCTTTCTTCAACTCGCTTTCTTTTGAGCTGGCCGCACACCGCAGGATGCTTCAGGCCCTAATCTGATTCCAGCACGGCACGATGAGCCTTTGGTTATTTCCTCTTCCTGGTGGGAAATGAGAGTTAAATTTGCCCGTCCAGACACCTCCAGCTAGTCTCTCATTGGTTCTCGCTATTCCTGTTCATCTTCCGCAGAAATTGCAAACTGGGCCAAACAGGAGGTTAAAGGCGCTGTCTCTCCAAGTGGGGAGAGTGTTAGTAAAGCGTCTGGAATGTTGCACCCGAGTACCAGGGGAGGAAAACTGAGACATATTTGAACACGTCTCCCATTCACACGGTTGATCATACTCTGTGTTCCACATGCATGTTTTAGCTGAAGGAAGAATACCTTAAACCTGGAGAGTTGAGACCTGCGGAATGGGTACCATGCAATATGACTTCAAAGCGTCTTCATTTGCTCGCCGAACCTCTCCAATTCTATCACTGCTGCGTTTATGCCCCTGTACACATGCTTCATTCTCTTTTGGAGACATAGCAATCGATAGGTTTTAAGATACTTACTAGTCAGGTACATTCTTAGGCGTTTAATATGGGGTGTTGAGTCCATTTCGTTGAGCAAGGAGTAGCTCTTGTCTATTCCATATTTGGCTTAAGGAACTTTATCTGTGCTCATTTCAATCTCTGGTTTTATGCAGCACCCCAACTCACCTTTCCCCTTAAGCAAGCATAAGTTGGTTTTCTAAATTTGAGACCCTGTTCTGTTCTGTAATTCAGTTCCTGTGTAGCCAAGTTTACATTCCGTGTATTACTGATATCTTATGATGTTTCTTTTTCTGTGTGACTTATTTCAGTTAGAATCATCGTACCTGAATCCACTCCTTATGCTGCCACGGGCCTTATGACATAGATTTCATTGATGAGTGATACTGCATTGTACGTAAGTACCACAAGTTCTTTATCCATTTTTCACATTCTGTGATGTTGAACTTGTACGGTAAACGAGGTTCTTGTAAACACACGCGTCCCAAACTTTGGGGTGGCTGTGTCTTTTTGATTTTAATTATCGTAAGCTATAGGACCATAAGTGGAAGTGCCCTAGGCTCTGTTGCTTTGTTTTTTAGATGTTTCAGGAAACACCATACACTTCTCCCGAGTGTCTGTTGGCAATTTACATCCCGCCCATCAGCGTAACAAGGCTCCCAGTTCTCCATGGCCTGTCCTGCCTTTCTGGATTTTACACTTTTTTCAGATGGCCCTTTTGACCAGGGGGAAGTGAGACTTCATTGTAGTGCAGATTTCCTTTGCAAGCTTGCTTGGTTGGCCAAAAAGGCGTATGCGTTTTTTCCTGAATATATTCAGGAAAAAAAGCATACGCCCTTTTTGGCCAAGTGCATCATTGTGGACGTTCTGCCTCTTTTCCTATGCTTTCACTGCAATTCCAGTCTACCTCCTGAAATCGGTTTCCTGCAATTCTGCCCCGCTTTCAAGTCCTCTTGGCAGCCTTACTTCAGTATATTTTTGGACGATAGCTGTCATTTATAACTCTGCAGGTTTGTGAATTACAGTGCCTCTGATCTCCTTTCTTCAACTCGCTTTCTTTTTAGCTGGCCGCAAAACCGCAGGATGGCTTCAGGCCCTAATCTGGTTCCGGCACGGCATGCTGAACCTTTGGTTATTTCCTCTTCCTGGTGGGAAATGAGAGTTAAATTTGCCCGTCCAGACACCTCCAGCTAGTCTTTCATTGGTTCTCGCTATTCCTGTTCATCTTCCGCAGAAATTGCAAACTGGGCCAAACAGGAGGTTAAAGGCGCTGACTCTCCAAGTGGGGAGAGTGTTAGTAAAGCGTCTGGAATGATGCACCCGAGTACCAGGGGACGAAAACTGAGACATATTTGAACACGTCTCCCGTTCACACGGTTGATCATATTCTGGGTTCCACATGCATGTTTTAGCTGAAGGAAGAATACGTTAAACCTGGAGAGTTGAGACCCGTGTAATGGGTACCATGCAATATGACTTCAAAGGGTCTTCATTTCCTCACCGAACCTCTCCAATCCTATCACTGCTGCGTTTATGCCCCTGTACACACGCTTGATTCTCTTTTGGAGACGTAGCAATCCATAGGTTTTAAGATACTTACTAGTCAGGTACATTCTTAGGCATTTTATATGGGGTGTTGAGTCCATTTCGTTGAGCAAGGAGTAGCTCTTGTCTATTCCATATTTGGCTTAAGGAACTTTATCTGTGCTCATTTCAATCTCTGGTTTTATGCAGCACCCCAACTCACCTTTCCCCTTAAGCAAGCATAAGTTGGTTTTCTAAATTTGAGACCCTGTTCTGTTTTGGAATTCAGTTCCTGTGTAGCCTAGTTTACATTCCGTGTATTAGTGATATCTTATGATGTTTCTTTTTCTGTGTGACTTATTTCAGTTAGAATCATCGTACCTGAATCCACTCATTATGCTGCTACGGGCCTGATGACATAGATTTCATTGCTGAGTGATACTGCATTGTACGTAATTACCACAAGTTCCTTATCCATTTTTCACTTTCTGTGATATTGAACTTGTATGGTAAACGAGGTTCTTGTAAACAGAGGCGTCCCAAACTTTGGGGTGGCTGTGTCTTTTTGATTTTAATTTCCCTAAGCTATAGGACCATAAGTGGAAGTGCCCTAGGCTCTGTTGCTTTGTTTTTTAGATGTTTCAGGAAACACCATACACTTCTCCCAAGTGTCTGTTGGCAATTTACATCCCGCCCATCAGCATAACAAGGCTCCCAGTTCTCCATGGCCTGTCCTGCCTTTCTGGATTTTACACTTTTTTCAGATGGCCCTTTTGACCGGGGGGAAGTGAGACTTCATTGTAGTGCAGATTTCCTTTGCAAGCTTGCTTGGTTGGCCAAAAAGGGCGTATGCGTTTTTTCCTGAATATATTCAGGAAAAAACGCATACGCCCTTTTTGGCCAAGTGCATCATTGTAGACGCTCTGCCTCTTTTCCTATGCTTTCAATGCAACTCCAGTCTACCTCCTGAAATCGGTTTCCTGCAATTCTGCCCCACTTTCAAGTCCTCTTGGCAGCCTTACTTCAGTATATTTCTGGACGATAGCTGTCATTTATAACAATGCAGGTTAGTGAATTACAGTGCCCCTCATCTCCTTTCTTCAACTCGCTTTCTTGTGAGCTGGCCGCAACACCGCAGGATGGCTTCAGGCCCTAATCTGGTTCCGGCACGGCACGCTGAGCCTTTGGTTAATTCCTCTTCCTGGTGGGAAATGAGAGTTAAGTTTGCCCGTCCAGACACCTCCAGCTAGTCTCTCATTGCTTCTCCCTATTCCTGTTCATCTTCCGCAGAAATTGCAAACTGGGCCAAACAGGAGGTTAAAGGCGCTGACTCTCCAAGTGGGGAGAGTGTTAGTAAAGCGTCTGGAATGTTGCACCCGAGTACCAGGGGAGGAAAACTGAGACATATTTGAACACGTCTCCCGTTCACACGGTTGATCATACTCTAGGTTCCACATGCATGTTTTAGCTGAAGGAAGAATACCTTAGACCTGGGTAGTTGAAACCCGTGGAATGGGTACCATGCAATATGACTTCAAAGGGTCTTCGTTTGCTCACCGAACCTCTCCAATCCTATCACTGCTGCGTTTATGCCCCTGTACACATGCTTGATTCTCTTTCGGAGACATAGCAATCCATAGGTTTTAAGATACTTACTAGTCAGGTACATTCTTAGGCGTTTAATATGGGGTGTTGAGTCCATTTCGTTGAGCAAGGAGTAGCTCTTGTGTATTCCATATTTGGCTTAAGGAACTTTATCTGTGCTCATTTCAATCTCTGGTTTTATGTAGCACCCCAACTCACATTTCCCCTTAAGCAAGCATAAGTTGGTTTTCTAAATTTGAGACCCTGTTCTGTTCTGTAATTCAGTTCCTGTGTAGCCAAGTTTACATTCCATGTATTACTGATATCTTATGATGTTTCTTTTTCTGTGTGACTTATTTCAGTTAGAATCATCATACCTGAATCCACTCATTGTGCTGCTAAGGGCCTGATGACATAGATTTCATTGCTGAGTGATATTGCTTTGTAAGTATATACCACAAGTTCTTTATCCATTTTTCACTTTCTGTGATATTGAACTTGTATTGTAAACGAGGTTCTTGTAAACAGAGCTGTTCCAAACTTTGGGGTGGCTGTGTCTTTTTGACTTTAATTTCCCTAACTTATAGGACCATAAGTGGAAGTGCCCTAGGCTCTGTTGTTTTGTTTTTTAGATGTTTCAGGAAACACGATACACTTCTCCCGAGTGTCTGTTGGCAATTTACATCCCGCCCATCAGCATAACAAGGGTCCCAGTTCTCCATGGCCTGTCCCGCCTTTCTGGATTTTACACTTTTTTCAGATGGCCCTTTTGACCGGGGTACGTGAGACTTCATTGTAGTGCAGATTTCCTTTGCAAGCTTGCTTGGTTGGCCAAAAAGTGCGTATGCGTTTTTTCCTGAATATATTCAGGAAAAAACGCATACTCCCTTTTTGGCCACGTGCATCATTGTGGACGTTCTGCCTCTTTTCCTATGCTTTCAATGCAATTCCAGTCTACCTCCTGAAATCGGTTTCCTGCAATTCTGCCCCGCTTTCAAGTCCTCTTGGCAGCCTTACTTCAGTATATTTTTGGACGATAGCTGTCATTTATAACTCTGCAGGTTTGTGAATTACAGTGCCCCTGAGCTCCTTTCTTCAACTCGCTTTCTTTTGAGCTGGCCGCACACCGCAGGATGCTTCAGGCCCTAATCTGATTCCGGCACGGCACGATGAGCCTTTGGTTATTTCCTCTTCCTGGTGGGAAATGAGAGTTAAATTTGCCCGTCCAGACACCTCCAGCTAGTCTCTCATTGGTTCTCGCTATTCCTGTTCATCTTCCGCAGAAATTGCAAACTGGGCCAAACAGGAGGTTAAAGGCGCTGTCTCTCCAAGTGGGGAGAGTGTTAGTAAAGCGTCTGGAATGTTGCACCCGAGTACCAGGGGAGGAAAACTGAGACATATTTGAACACGTCTCCCATTCACACGGTTGATCATACTCTGGGTTCCACATGCATGTTTTAGCTGAAGGAAGAATACCTTAAACCTGGAGAGTTGAGACCTGCGGAATGGGTACCATGCAATATGACTTCAAAGCGTCTTCATTTGCTCGCCGAACCTCTCCAATTCTATCACTGCTGCGTTTATGCCCCTGTACACATGCTTCATTCTCTTTTGGAGACATAGCAATCGATAGGTTTTAAGATACTTACTAGTCAGGTACATTCTTAGGCCTTTAATATGGGGTGTTGAGTCCATTTCGTTGAGCAAGGAGTAGCTCTTGTGTATTCCATATTTGGCTTAAGGAACTTTATCTGTGCTCATTTCAATCTCTGGTTTTATGCAGCACCCCAACTCACCTTTCCCCTTAAGCAAGCATAAGTTGGTTTTCTAAATTTGAGACCCTGTTCTGTTCTGTAATTCAGTTCCTGTGTAGCCAAGTTTACATTCCGTGTATTACTGATATCTTATGATATTTCTTTTTCTGTGTGACTTATTTCAGTTAGAATCATCGTACCTGAATCCACTCCTTATGCTGCCACGGGCCTTATGACATAGATTTCATTGATGAGTGATACTGCATTGTACGTAAGTACCACAAGTTCTTTATCCATTTTTCACATTCTGTGATGTTGAACTTGTACGGTAAACGAGGTTCTTGTAAACACACGCGTCCCAAACTTTGGGGTGGCTGTGTCTTTTTGATTTTAATTATCCTAAGCTATAGGACCATAAGTGGAAGTGCCCTAGGCTCTGTTGCTTTGTTTTTTAGATGTTTCAGGAAACACCATACACTTCTCCCGAGTGTCTGTTGGCAATTTACATCCCGCCCATCAGCATAACAAGGCTCCCAGTTCTCCATGGCCTGTCCTGCCTTTCTGGATTTTACACTTTTTTCAGATGGCCCTTTTGACCAGGGGGAAGTGAGACTTCATTGTAGTGCAGATTTCCTTTGCAAGCTTGCTTGGTTGGCCAAAAAGGCGTATGCGTTTTTTCCTGAATATATTCAGGAAAAAAAGCATACGCCCTTTTTGGCCACGTGCATCATTGTGGACGTTCTGCCTCTTTTCCTATGCTTTCAATGCAATTCCAGTCTACCTCCTGAAATCGGTTTCCTGCAATTCTGCCCCGCTTTCAAGTCCTCTTGGCAGCCTTACTTCAGTATATTTTTGGACGATAGCTGTCATTTATAACTCTGCAGGTTTGTGAATTACAGTGCCCCTGAGCTCCTTTCTTCAACTCGCTTTCTTTTGAGCTGGCCGCACACCGCAGGATGCTTCAGGCCCTAATCTGGTTCCGGCACGGCATGCTGAACCTTTGGTTATTTCCTCTTCCTGGTGGGAAATGAGAGTTAAATTTGCCCGTCCAGACACCTCCAGCTAGTCTTTCATTGGTTCTCGCTATTCCTGTTCATCTTCCGCAGAAATTGCAAACTGGGCCAAACAGGAGGTTAAAGGCGCTGACTCTCCAAGTGGGGAGAGTGTTAGTAAAGCGTCTGGAATGATGCACCCGAGTACCAGGGGACGAAAACTGAGACATATTTGAACACGTCTCCCGTTCACACGGTTGATCATATTCTGGGTTCCACATGCATGTTTTAGCTGAAGGAAGAATACGTTAAACCTGGAGAGTTGAGACCCGTGTAATGGGTACCATGCAATATGACTTCAAAGGGTCTTCATTTCCTCACCGAACCTCTCCAATCCTATCACTGCTGCGTTTATGCCCCTGTACACACGCTTGATTCTCTTTTGGAGACGTAGCAATCCATAGGTTTTAAGATACTTACTAGTCAGGTACATTCTTAGGCATTTTATATGGGGTGTTGAGTCCATTTCGTTGAGCAAGGAGTAGCTCTTGTCTATTCCATATTTGGCTTAAGGAACTTTATCTGTGCTCATTTCAATCTCTGGTTTTATGCAGCACCCCAACTCACCTTTCCCCTTAAGCAAGCATAAGTTGGTTTTCTAAATTTGAGACCCTGTTCTGTTTTGGAATTCAGTTCCTGTGTAGCCTAGTTTACATTCCGTGTATTAGTGATATCTTATGATGTTTCTTTTTCTGTGTGACTTATTTCAGTTAGAATCATCGTACCTGAATCCACTCATTATGCTGCTACGGGCCTGATGACATAGATTTCATTGCTGAGTGATACTGCATTGTACGTAAGTACCACAAGTTCCTTATCCATTTTTCACTTTCTGTGATATTGAACTTGTATGGTAAACGAGGTTCTTGTAAACAGAGGCGTCCCAAACTTTGGGGTGGCTGTGTCTTTTTGATTTTAATTTCCCTAAGCTATAGGACCATAAGTGGAAGTGCCCTAGGCTCTGTTGCTTTGTTTTTTAGATGTTTCAGGAAACACCATACACTTCTCCCAAGTGTCTGTTGGCAATTTACATCCCGCCCATCAGCATAACAAGGCTCCCAGTTCTCCATGGCCTGTCCTGCCTTTCTGGATTTTACACTTTTTTCAGATGGCCCTTTTGACCGGGGGGAAGTGAGACTTCATTGTAGTGCAGATTTCCTTTGCAAGCTTGCTTGGTTGGCCAAAAAGGGCGTATGCGTTTTTTCCTGAATATATTCAGGAAAAAACGCATACGCCCTTTTTGGCCAAGTGCATCATTGTAGACGCTCTGCCTCTTTTCCTATGCTTTCAATGCAACTCCAGTCTACCTCCTGAAATCGGTTTCCTGCAATTCTGCCCCACTTTCAAGTCCTCTTGGCAGCCTTACTTCAGTATATTTCTGGACGATAGCTGTCATTTATAACTCTGCAGGTTAGTGAATTACAGTGCCCCTCATCTCCTTTCTTCAACTCGCTTTCTTGTGAGCTGGCCGCAACACCGCAGGATGGCTTCAGGCCCTAATCTGGTTCCGGCACGGCACGCTGAGCCTTTGGTTAATTCCTCTTCCTGGTGGGAAATGAGAGTTAAGTTTGCCCGTCCAGACACCTCCAGCTAGTCTCTCATTGCTTCTCCCTATTCCTGTTCATCTTCCGCAGAAATTGCAAACTGGGCCAAACAGGAGGTTAAAGGCGCTGACTCTCCAAGTGGGGAGAGTGTTAGTAAAGCGTCTGGAATGTTGCACCCGAGTACCAGGGGAGGAAAACTGAGACATATTTGAACACGTCTCCCGTTCACACGGTTGATCATACTCTAGGTTCCACATGCATGTTTTAGCTGAAGGAAGAATACTTTAGACCTGGGTAGTTGAAACCCGTGGAATGGGTACCATGCAATATGACTTCAAAGGGTCTTCGTTTGCTCACCGAACCTCTCCAATCCTATCACTGCTGCGTTTATGCCCCTGTACACATGCTTGATTCTCTTTCGGAGACATAGCAATCCATAGGTTTTAAGATACTTACTAGTCAGGTACATTCTTAGGCGTTTAATATGGGGTGTTGAGTCCATTTCGTTGAGCAAGGAGTAGCTCTTGTGTATTCCATATTTGGCTTAAGGAACTTTATCTGTGCTCATTTCAATCTCTGGTTTTATGCAGCACCCCAACTCACCTTTCCCCTTAAGCAAGCATAAGTTGGTTTTCTAAATTTGAGACCCTGTTCTGTTCTGTAATTCAGTTCCTGTGTAGCCAAGTTTACATTCCATGTATTACTGATATCTTATGATGTTTCTTTTTCTGTGTGACTTATTTCAGTTAGAATCATCATACCTGCATCCACTCATTGTGCTGCTAAGGGCCTGATGACATAGATTTCATTGCTGAGTGATATTGCTTTGTAAGTATATACCACAAGTTCTTTATCCATTTTTCACTTTCTGTGATATTGAACTTGTATTGTAAACGAGGTTCTTGTAAACAGAGCTGTTCCAAACTTTGGGGTGGCTGTGTCTTTTTGACTTTAATTTCCCTAACTTATAGGACCATAAGTGGAAGTGCCCTAGGCTATGTTGCTTTATTTTTTAGATGTTTCAGGAAACACCATACACTTCTCCCGAGTGTCTGTTGGCAATTTACATCCCGCCCATCAGCATAACAAGGCTCCCAGTTCTCCATGGCCTGTCCTGCCTTTCTGGATTTTACACTTTTTTCAGATGGCCCTTTTGACCGGGGGGAAGTGAGACTTCATTGTAGTGCAGATTTCCTTTGCAAGCTTGCTTGGTTGGCCAAAAAGGGCGTATGCGTTTTTTCCTGTATATATTCAGGAGAAAACGCATACGCCCTTTTTGGCCAAGTGCATCATTGTGGACGTTCTGCCTCTTTTCCTATGCTTTCAATGCAATTCCAGTCTACCTCCTGAAATCGGTTTCCTGCAATTCTGCCCCGCTTTCAAGTCCTCTTGGCAGCCTTACTTCAGTATATTTTTGGACGATAGCTGTCATTTATAACTCTGCAGGTTTGTGAATTACAGTGCCCCTGAGCTCCTTTCTTCAACTCGCTTTCTTGTGACCTGGCCGCAACACCGCTGGATGGCTTCAGGTCCTAATCTGGTTCCGGCACGGCACGCTGAGCCTTTGGTTAATTCCTCTTCCTGGTGGGAAATGAGAGTTAAGTTTGCCCATCCAGACACCTCCAGCTAGTCTCTCATTGGTTCTCCCTATTCCTGTTCATCTTCCGCAGAAATTGCAAACTGGGCCAAACAGGAGGTTAAAGGCGCTGACTCTCCAAGTGGGGAGAGTGTTAGTAAAGCGTCTGGAATGTTGCACCTGAGTTCCAGGGTACGAAAACTGAGACATATTTGAACACGTCTCCCGTTCACACGGTTGATCATACTCTGGGTTCCACATGCATGTTTTAGCTGAAGGAAGAATACCTTAAACCTGGGTAGTTGAAACCCGTGGAATGGGTACCATGCAATATGACTTCAAAGGGTCTTCATTTGCTCACCGAACCTCTCCAATCCTATCACTGCTGTGTTTATGCCCCTGTACACATGCTTGATTCTCTTTTGGAGACATAGCAATCCATAGGTTTTAAGATACTTACTAGTCAGGTACATTCTTAGACGTTTAATATGCGGTGTTGAGTCCATTTCATTGAGCAAGGAGTAGCTCTTGTCTATTCCATATTTGGCTTAAGGAACTTTATCTGTGCTCATTTCAATCTCTGGTTTTATGCAGCACCCCAACTCACCTTTCCCCTTAAGCAAGCATAAGTTGGTTTTCTAAATTTGAGGCCCTGTTCTGTTCTGTAATTCAGTTCCTGTGTAGCCAAGTTTACATTCCGTGTATTACTGATATCTTATGATCTTTCTTTTTCTGTGTGACTTATTTCAGTTAGAATCATCATACCTGAATCCACTCATTGTGCTGCTAAGGGCCTGATGACATAGATTTCATTGCTGAGTGATATTGCTTTGTAAGTAAATACCACAAGTTCTTTATCCATTTTTCACTTTCTGTGATATTCAACTTGTATTGTAAACGAGGTTCTTGTAAACAGAGCTGTTCCAAACTTTGGGGTGGCTGTGTCTTTTTGACTTTAATTTCCCTAAGCTATAGGACCATAAGTGGAAGTGCCATAGGCTCTGTTGCTTTGTTTTTTAGATGTTTCAGGAAACACCATACACTTCTCCCGAATGTCTGTTTTCAATTTACATCCCGCCCATCAGCATAACAAGGCTCCCAGTTCTCCATGGCCTGTCCTGACTTTCTGGATTTTACACTTTTTTCAGATGGCCCTTTTGACCGGGGGGAAGTGAGACTTCATTGTAGTGCAGATTTCCTTTGCAAGCTTGCTTGGTTGGCCAAAAAGGGCGTATGCGTTTTTTCCTGTATATATTCAGGAGAAAACGCATACGCCCTTTTTGGCCAAGTGCATCATTGTGGACGTTCTGCCTCTTTTCCTATGCTTTCAATGCAATTCCAGTCTACCTCCTGAAATCGGTTTCCTGCAATTCTGCCCCGCTTTCAAGTCTTCTTGGCAGCCTTACTTCAGTATATTTTTGGACGATAGCTGTCATTTATAACTCTGCAGGTTTGTGAATTACAGTGCCCCTGATCTCCTTTCTTCAACTCGCTTTCTTGTGACCTGGCCGCAACACCGCAGGATGGCTTCAGGTCCTAATCTGGTTCCGGCACGGCACGCTGAGCCTTTGGTTAATTCCTCTTCCTGGTGGGAAATGAGAGTTAAGTTTGCCCATCCAGACACCTCCAGCTAGTCTCTCATTGGTTCTCCCTATTCCTGTTCATCTTCCGCAGAAATTGCAAACTGGGCCAAACAGGAGGTTAAAGGCGCTGACTCTCCAAGTGGGGAGAGTGTTAGTAAAGCGTCTGGAATGTTGCACCTGAGTTCCAGGGTACGAAAACTGAGACATATTTGAACACGTCTCCCGTTCACACGGTTGATCATACTCTGGGTTCCACATGCATGTTTTAGCTGAAGGAAGAATACCTTAAACCTGGGTAGTTGAAACCCGTGGAATGGGTACCATGCAATATGACTTCAAAGGGTCTTCATTTGCTCACCGAACCTCTCCAATCCTATCACTGCTGTGTTTATGCCCCTGTACACATGCTTGATTCTCTTTTGGAGACATAGCAATCCATAGGTTTTAAGATACTTACTAGTCAGTTACATTCTTAGACGTTTAATATGCGGTGTTGAGTCCATTTCATTGAGCAAGGAGTAGCTCTTGTCTATTCCATATTTGGCTTAAGGAACTTTATCTGTGCTCATTTCAATCTCTGGTTTTATGCAGCACCCCAACTCACCTTTCCCCTTAAGCAAGCATAAGTTGGTTTTCTAAATTTGAGGCCCTGTTCTGTTCTGTAATTCAGTTCCTGTGTAGCCAAGTTTACATTCCGTGTATTACTGATATCTTATGATCTTTCTTTTTCTGTGTGACTTATTTCAGTTAGAATCATCATACCTGAATCCACTCATTGTGCTGCTAAGGGCCTGATGACATAGATTTCATTGCTGAGTGATATTGCTTTGTAAGTAAAAACCACAAGTTCTTTATCCATTTTTCACTTTCTGTGATATTCAACTTGTATTGTAAACGAGGTTCTTGTAAACAGAGCTGTTCCAAACTTTGGGGTGGCTGTGTCTTTTTGACTTTAATTTCCCTAAGCTATAGGACCATAAGTGGAAGTGCCATAGGCTCTGTTGCTTTGTTTTTTAGATGTTTCAGGAAACACCATACACTTCTCCCGAATGTCTGTTTTCAATTTACATCCCGCCCATCAGAATAACAAGGCTCCCAGTTCTCCATGGCCTGTCCTGACTTTCTGGATTTTACACTTTTTTCAGATGGCCCTTTTGACCGGGGGGAAGTGAGACTTCATTGTAGTGCAGATTTCCTTTGCAAGCTTGCTTGGTTGGCCAAAAAGGGCGTATGCGTTTTTTCCTGTATATATTCAGGAGAAAACGCATACGCCCTTTTTGGCCAAGTGCATCATTGTGGACGTTCTGCCTCTTTTCCTATGCTTTCAATGCAATTCCAGTCTACCTCCTGAAATCGGTTTCCTGCAATTCTGCCCCGCTTTCAAGTCCTCTTGGCAGCCTTACTTCAGTATATTTTTGGACGATAGCTGTCATTTATAACTCTGCAGGTTAGTGAATTACAGTGCCCCTCATCTCCTTTCTTCAACTCGCTTTCTTGTGAGCTGGCCGCAACACCGCAGGATGGCTTCAGGCCCTAATCTGGTTCCGGCACGGCACGCTGAGCCTTTGGTTAATTCCTCTTCCTGGTGGGAAATGAGAGTTAAGTTTGCCCGTCCAGACACCTCCAGCTAGTCTCTCATTGCTTCTCCCTATTCCTGTTCATCTTCCGCAGAAATTGCAAACTGGGCCAAACAGGAGGTTAAAGGCGCTGACTCTCCAAGTGGGGAGAGTGTTAGTAAAGCGTCTGGAATGTTGCACCCGAGTACCAGGGGAGGAAAACTGAGACATATTTGAACACGTCTCCCGTTCACACGGTTGATCATACTCTAGGTTCCACATGCATGTTTTAGCTGAAGGAAGAATACTTTAGACCTGGGTAGTTGAAACCCGTGGAATGGGTACCATGCAATATGACTTCAAAGGGTCTTCGTTTGCTCACCGAACCTCTCCAATCCTATCACTGCTGCGTTTATGCCCCTGTACACATGCTTGATTCTCTTTCGGAGACATAGCAATCCATAGGTTTTAAGATACTTACTAGTCAGGTACATTCTTAGGCGTTTAATATGGGGTGTTGAGTCCATTTCGTTGAGCAAGGAGTAGCTCTTGTGTATTCCATATTTGGCTTAAGGAACTTTATCTGTGCTCATTTCAATCTCTGGTTTTATGCAGCACCCCAACTCACCTTTCCCCTTAAGCAAGCATAAGTTGGTTTTCTAAATTTGAGACCCTGTTCTGTTCTGTAATTCAGTTCCTGTGTAGCCAAGTTTACATTCCATGTATTACTGATATCTTATGATGTTTCTTTTTCTGTGTGACTTATTTCAGTTAGAATCATCATACCTGAATCCACTCATTGTGCTGCTAAGGGCCTGATGACATAGATTTCATTGCTGAGTGATATTGCTTTGTAAGTATATACCACAAGTTCTTTATCCATTTTTCACTTTCTGTGATATTGAACTTGTATTGTAAACGAGGTTCTTGTAAACAGAGCTGTTCCAAACTTTGGGGTGGCTGTGTCTTTTTGACTTTAATTTCCCTAACTTATAGGACCATAAGTGGAAGTGCCCTAGGCTATGTTGCTTTATTTTTTAGATGTTTCAGGAAACACCATACACTTCTCCCGAGTGTCTGTTGGCAATTTACATCCCGCCCATCAGCGTAACAAGGCTCCCAGTTCTCCATGGCCTGTCCTGCCTTTCTGGATTTTACACTTTTTTCAGATGGCCCTTTTGACCGGGGGGAAGTGAGACTTCATTGTAGTGCAGATTTCCTTTGCAAGCTTGCTTGGTTGGCCAAAAAGGGCGTATGCGTTTTTTCCTGTATATATTCAGGAGAAAACGCATACGCCCTTTTTGGCCAAGTGCATCATTGTGGACGTTCTGCCTCTTTTCCTATGCTTTCAATGCAATTCCAGTCTACCTCCTGAAATCGGTTTCCTGCAATTCTGCCCCGCTTTCAAGTCTTCTTGGCAGCCTTACTTCAGTATATTTTTGGACGATAGCTGTCATTTATAACTCTGCAGGTTTGTGAATTACAGTGCCCCTGAGCTCCTTTCTTCAACTCGCTTTCTTGTGACCTGGCCGCAACACCGCAGGATGGCTTCAGGTCCTAATCTGGTTCCGGCACGGCACGCTGAGCCTTTGGTTAATTCCTCTTCCTGGTGGGAAATGAGAGTTAAGTTTGCCCATCCAGACACCTCCAGCTAGTCTCTCATTGGTTCTCCCTATTCCTGTTCATCTTCCGCAGAAATTGCAAACTGGGCCAAACAGGAGGTTAAAGGCGCTGACTCTCCAAGTGGGGAGAGTGTTAGTAAAGCGTCTGGAATGTTGCACCTGAGTTCCAGGGTACGAAAACTGAGACATATTTGAACACGTCTCCCGTTCACACGGTTGATCATACTCTGGGTTCCACATGCATGTTTTAGCTGAAGGAAGAATACCTTAAACCTGGGTAGTTGAAACCCGTGGAATGGGTACCATGCAATATGACTTCAAAGGGTCTTCATTTGCTCACCGAACCTCTCCAATCCTATCACTGCTGTGTTTATGTCCCTGTACACATGCTTGATTCTCTTTTGGAGACATAGCAATCCATAGGTTTTAAGATACTTACTAGTCAGTTACATTCTTAGACGTTTAATATGCGGTGTTGAGTCCATTTCATTGAGCAAGGAGTAGCTCTTGTCTATTCCATATTTGGCTTAAGGAACTTTATCTGTGCTCATTTCAATCTCTGGTTTTATGCAGCACCCCAACTCACCTTTCCCCTTAAGCAAGCATAAGTTGGTTTTCTAAATTTGAGGCCCTGTTCTGTTCTGTAATTCAGTTCCTGTGTAGCCAAGTTTACATTCCGTGTATTACTGATATCTTATGATCTTTCTTTTTCTGTGTGACTTATTTCAGTTAGAATCATCATACCTGAATCCACTCATTGTGCTGCTAAGGGCCTGATGACATAGATTTCATTGCTGAGTGATATTGCTTTGTAAGTAAATACCACAAGTTCTTTATCCATTTTTCACTTTCTGTGATATTCAACTTGTATTGTAAACGAGGTTCTTGTAAACAGAGCTGTTCCAAACTTTGGGGTGGCTGTGTCTTTTTGACTTTAATTTCCCTAAGCTATAGGACCATAAGTGGAAGTGCCATAGGCTCTGTTGCTTTGTTTTTTAGATGTTTCAGGAAACACCATACACTTCTCCCGAATGTCTGTTTTCAATTTACATCCCGCCCATCAGCATAACAAGGCTCCCAGTTCTCCATGGCCTGTCCTGCCTTTCTGGATTTTACACTTTTTTCAGATGGCCCTTTTGACCGGGGGGAAGTGAGACTTCATTGTAGTGCAGATTTCCTTTGCAAGCTTGCTTGGTTGGCCAAAAAGGGCGTATGCGTTTTTTCCTGTATATATTCAGGAGAAAACGCATACGCCCTTTTTGGCCAAGTGCATCATTGTGGACGTTCTGCCTCTTTTCCTATGCTTTCAATGCAATTCCAGTCTACCTCCTGAAATCGGTTTCCTGCAATTCTGCCCCGCTTTCAAGTCCTCTTGGCAGCCTTACTTCAGTATATTTTTGGACGATAGCTGTCATTTATAACTCTGCAGGTTTGTGAATTACAGTGCCCCTGATCTCCTTTCTTCAACTCGCTTTCTTGTGACCTGGCCGCAACACCGCAGGATGGCTTCAGGTCCTAATCTGGTTCCGGCACGGCACGCTGAGCCTTTGGTTAATTCCTCTTCCTGGTGGGAAATGAGAGTTAAGTTTGCCCATCCAGACACCTCCAGCTAGTCTCTCATTGGTTCTCCCTATTCCTGTTCATCTTCCGCAGAAATTGCAAACTGGGCCAAACAGGAGGTTAAAGGCGCTGACTCTCCAAGTGGGGAGAGTGTTAGTAAAGCGTCTGGAATGTTGCACCTGAGTTCCAGGGTACGAAAACTGAGACATATTTGAACACGTCTCCCGTTCACACGGTTGATCATACTCTGGGTTCCACATGCATGTTTTAGCTGAAGGAAGAATACCTTAAACCTGGGTAGTTGAAACCCGTGGAATGGGTACCATGCAATATGACTTCAAAGGGTCTTCATTTGCTCACCGAACCTCTCCAATCCTATCACTGCTGTGTTTATGCCCCTGTACACATGCTTGATTCTCTTTTGGAGACATAGCAATCCATAGGTTTTAAGATACTTACTAGTCAGTTACATTCTTAGACGTTTAATATGCGGTGTTGAGTCCATTTCATTGAGCAAGGAGTAGCTCTTGTCTATTCCATATTTGGCTTAAGGAACTTTACCTGTGCTCATTTCAATCTCTGGTTTTATGCAGCACCCCAACTCACCTTTCCCCTTAAGCAAGCATAAGTTGGTTTTCTAAATTTGAGGCCCTGTTCTGTTCTGTAATTCAGTTCCTGTGTAGCCAAGTTTACATTCCGTGTATTACTGATATCTTATGATCTTTCTTTTTCTGTGTGACTTATTTCAGTTAGAATCATCATACCTGAATCCACTCATTGTGCTGCTAAGGGCCTGATGACATAGATTTCATTGCTGAGTGATATTGCTTTGTAAGTAAATACCACAAGTTCTTTATCCATTTTTCACTTTCTGTGATATTCAACTTGTATTGTAAACGAGGTTCTTGTAAACAGAGCTGTTCCAAACTTTGGGGTGGCTGTGTCTTTTTGACTTTAATTTCCCTAAGCTATAGGACCATAAGTGGAAGTGCCATAGGCTCTGTTGCTTTGTTTTTTAGATGTTTCAGGAAACACCATACACTTCTCCCGAATGTCTGTTTTCAATTTACATCCCGCCCATCAGAATAACAAGGCTCCCAGTTCTCCATGGCCTGTCCTGACTTTCTGGATTTTACACTTTTTTCAGATGGCCCTTTTGACCGGGGGGAAGTGAGACTTCATTGTAGTGCAGATTTCCTTTGCAAGCTTGCTTGGTTGGCCAAAAAGGGCGTATGCGTTTTTTCCTGTATATATTCAGGAGAAAACCCATACGCCCTTTTTGGCCAAGTGCATCATTGTGGACGTTCTGCCTCTTTTCCTATGCTTTCAATGCAATTCCAGTCTACCTCCTGAAATCGGTTTCCTGCAATTCTGCCCCGCTTTCAAGTCCTCTTGGCAGCCTTACTTCAGTATATTTTTGGACGATAGCTGTCATTTATAACTCTGCAGGTTTGTGAATTACAGTGCCCCTGAGCTCCTTTCTTCAACTCGCTTTCTTGTGACCTGGCCGCAACACCGCAGGATGGCTTCAGGTCCTAATCTGGTTCCGGCACGGCACGCTGAGCCTTTGGTTAATTCCTCTTCCTGGTGGGAAATGAGAGTTAAGTTTGCCCATCCAGACACCTCCAGCTAGTCTCTCATTGGTTCTCCCTATTCCTGTTCATCTTCCGCAGAAATTGCAAACTGGGCCAAACAGGAGGTTAAAGGCGCTGACTCTCCAAGTGGGGAGAGTGTTAGTAAAGCGTCTGGAATGTTGCACCTGAGTTCCAGGGTACGAAAACTGAGACATATTTGAACACGTCTCCCGTTCACACGGTTGATCATACTCTGGGTTCCACATGCATGTTTTAGCTGAAGGAAGAATACCTTAAACCTGGGTAGTTGAAACCCGTGGAATGGGTACCATGCAATATGACTTCAAAGGGTCTTCATTTGCTCACCGAACCTCTCCAATCCTATCACTGCTGTGTTTATGCCCCTGTACACATGCTTGATTCTCTTTTGGAGACATAGCAATCCATAGGTTTTAAGATACTTACTAGTCAGGTACATTCTTAGACGTTTAATATGCGGTGTTGAGTCCATTTCATTGAGCAAGGAGTAGCTCTTGTCTATTCCATATTTGGCTTAAGGAACTTTATCTGTGCTCATTTCAATCTCTGGTTTTATGCAGCACCCCAACTCACCTTTCCCCTTAAGCAAGCATAAGTTGGTTTTCTAAATTTGAGGCCCTGTTCTGTTCTGTAATTCAGTTCCTGTGTAGCCAAGTTTACATTCCGTGTATTACTGATATCTTATGATCTTTCTTTTTCTGTGTGACTTATTTCAGTTAGAATCATCATACCTGAATCCACTCATTGTGCTGCTAAGGGCCTGATGACATAGATTTCATTGCTGAGTGATATTGCTTTGTAAGTAAATACCACAAGTTCTTTATCCATTTTTCACTTTCTGTGATATTCAACTTGTATTGTAAACGAGGTTCTTGTAAACAGAGCTGTTCCAAACTTTGGGGTGGCTGTGTCTTTTTTACTTTAATTTCCCTAAGCTATAGGACCATAAGTGGAAGTGCCATAGGCTCTGTTGCTTTGTTTTTTAGATGTTTCAGGAAACACCATACACTTCTCCCGAATGTCTGTTTTCAATTTACATCCCGCCCATCAGCATAACAAGGCTCCCAGTTCTCCATGGCCTGTCCTGACTTTCTGGATTTTACACTTTTTTCAGATGGCCCTTTTGACCGGGGGGAAGTGAGACTTCATTGTAGTGCAGATTTCCTTTGCAAGCTTGCTTGGTTGGCCAAAAAGGGCGTATGCGTTTTTTCCTGTATATATTCAGGAGAAAACGCATACGCCCTTTTTGGCCAAGTGCATCATTGTGGACGTTCTGCCTCTTTTCCTATGCTTTCAATGCAATTCCAGTCTACCTCCTGAAATCGGTTTCCTGCAATTCTGCCCCGCTTTCAAGTCCTCTTGGCAGCCTTACTTCAGTATATTTTTGGACGATAGCTGTCATTTATAACTCTGCAGGTTTGTGAATTACAGTGCCCCTGATCTCCTTTCTTCAACTCGCTTTCTTGTGACCTGGCCGCAACACCGCAGGATGGCTTCAGGTCCTAATCTGGTTCCGGCACGGCACGCTGAGCCTTTGGTTAATTCCTCTTCCTGGTGGGAAATGAGAGTTAAGTTTGCCCATCCAGACACCTCCAGCTAGTCTCTCATTGGTTCTCCCTATTCCTGTTCATCTTCCGCAGAAATTGCAAACTGGGCCAAACAGGAGGTTAAAGGCGCTGACTCTCCAAGTGGGGAGAGTGTTAGTAAAGCGTCTGGAATGTTGCACCTGAGTTCCAGGGTACGAAAACTGAGACATATTTGAACACGTCTCCCGTTCACACGGTTGATCATACTCTGGGTTCCACATGCATGTTTTAGCTGAAGGAAGAATACCTTAAACCTGGGTAGTTGAAACCCGTGGAATGGGTACCATGCAATATGACTTCAAAGGGTCTTCATTTGCTCACCGAACCTCTCCAATCCTATCACTGCTGTGTTTATGCCCCTGTACACATGCTTGATTCTCTTTTGGAGACATAGCAATCCATAGGTTTTAAGATACTTACTAGTCAGTTACATTCTTAGACGTTTAATATGCGGTGTTGAGTCCATTTCATTGAGCAAGGAGTAGCTCTTGTCTATTCCATATTTGGCTTAAGGAACTTTACCTGTGCTCATTTCAATCTCTGGTTTTATGCAGCACCCCAACTCACCTTTCCCCTTAAGCAAGCATAAGTTGGTTTTCTAAATTTGAGGCCCTGTTCTGTTCTGTAATTCAGTTCCTGTGTAGCCAAGTTTACATTCCGTGTATTACTGATATCTTATGATCTTTCTTTTTCTGTGTGACTTATTTCAGTTAGAATCATCATACCTGAATCCACTCATTGTGCTGCTAAGGGCCTGATGACATAGATTTCATTGCTGAGTGATATTGCTTTGTAAGTAAATACCACAAGTTCTTTATCCATTTTTCACTTTCTGTGATATTCAACTTGTATTGTAAACGAGGTTCTTGTAAACAGAGCTGTTCCAAACTTTGGGGTGGCTGTGTCTTTTTGACTTTAATTTCCCTAAGCTATAGGACCATAAGTGGAAGTGCCATAGGCTCTGTTGCTTTGTTTTTTAGATGTTTCAGGAAACACCATACACTTCTCCCGAATGTCTGTTTTCAATTTACATCCCGCCCATCAGAATAACAAGGCTCCCAGTTCTCCATGGCCTGTCCTGACTTTCTGGATTTTACACTTTTTTCAGATGGCCCTTTTGACCGGGGGGAAGTGAGACTTCATTGTAGTGCAGATTTCCTTTGCAAGCTTGCTTGGTTGGCCAAAAAGGGCGTATGCGTTTTTTCCTGTATATATTCAGGAGAAAACCCATACGCCCTTTTTGGCCAAGTGCATCATTGTGGACGTTCTGCCTCTTTTCCTATGCTTTCAATGCAATTCCAGTCTACCTCCTGAAATCGGTTTCCTGCAATTCTGCCCCGCTTTCAAGTCCTCTTGGCAGCCTTACTTCAGTATATTTTTGGACGATAGCTGTCATTTATAACTCTGCAGGTTTGTGAATTACAGTGCCCCTGAGCTCCTTTCTTCAACTCGCTTTCTTGTGACCTGGCCGCAACACCGCAGGATGGCTTCAGGTCCTAATCTGGTTCCGGCACGGCACGCTGAGCCTTTGGTTAATTCCTCTTCCTGGTGGGAAATGAGAGTTAAGTTTGCCCATCCAGACACCTCCAGCTAGTCTCTCATTGGTTCTCCCTATTCCTGTTCATCTTCCGCAGAAATTGCAAACTGGGCCAAACAGGAGGTTAAAGGCGCTGACTCTCCAAGTGGGGAGAGTGATAGTAAAGCGTCTGGAATGTTGCACCTGAGTTCCAGGGTACGAAAACTGAGACATATTTGAACACGTCTCCCGTTCACACGGTTGATCATACTCTGGGTTCCACATGCATGTTTTAACTGAAGGAAGAATACCTTAAACCTGGGTAGTTGAAACCCGTGGAATGGGTACCATGCAATATGACTTCAAAGGGTCTTCATTTGCTCACCGAACCTCTCCAATCCTATCACTGCTGTGTTTATGCCCCTGTACACATGCTTGATACTCTTTTGGAGACATAGCAATCCATAGGTTTTAAGATACTTACTAGTCAGGTACATTCTTAGACGTTTAATATGCGGTGTTGAGTCCATTTCATTGAGCAAGGAGTAGCTCTTGTCTATTCCATATTTGGCTTAAGGAACTTTATCTGTGCTCATTTCAATCTCTGGTTTTATGCAGCACCCCAACTCACCTTTCCCCTTAAGCAAGCATAAGTTGGTTTTCTAAATTTGAGGCCCTGTTCTGTTCTGTAATTCAGTTCCTGTGTAGCCAAGTTTACATTCCGTGTATTACTGATATCTTATGATCTTTCTTTTTCTGTGTGACTTATTTCAGTTAGAATCATCATACCTGAATCCACTCATTGTGCTGCTAAGGGCCTGATGACATAGATTTCATTGCTGAGTGATATTGCTTTGTAAGTAAATACCACAAGTTCTTTATCCATTTTTCACTTTCTGTGATATTCAACTTGTATTGTAAACGAGGTTCTTGTAAACAGAGCTGTTCCAAACTTTGGGGTGGCTGTGTCTTTTTGACTTTAATTTCCCTAAGCTATAGGACCATAAGTGGAAGTGCCATAGGCTCTGTTGCTTTGTTTTTTAGATGTTTCAGGAAACACCATACACTTCTCCCGAATGTCTGTTTTCAATTTACATCCCGCCCATCAGCATAACAAGGCTCCCAGTTCTCCATGGCCTGTCCTGCCTTTCTGGATTTTACACGTTTTTCAGATGGCCCTTTTGACCGGGGGGAAGTGAGACTTCATTGTAGTGCAGATTTCCTTTGCAAGCTTGCTTGGTGGCCAAAAAGGGCGTATGCGATTTTTCCTGAATATATTCAGGAAAAAATGCATACGCCCTTTTTGGCCAAGTGCATCATTGTGGACGTTCTGCCTCTTTTCCTATGCTTTCAATGCAAATCCAGTCTACATCCTGAAATCGGTTTCCTGCAATTCTGCCCCGCTTTCAAGTCCTCTTGGCAGCCTTACTTCAGTATATTTTTGGACGATAGCTGTCATTTATAACTCTGCAGGTTTGTGAATTACAGTGCCCCTGAGCTCCTTTCTTCAACTCGCTTTCTTGTGACCTGGCCGCAACACCGCAGGATGGCTTCAGGTCCTAATCTGGTTCCGGCACGGCACGCTGAGCCTTTGGTTAATTCCTCTTCCTGGTGGGAAATGAGAGTTAAGTTTGCCCATCCAGACACCTCCAGCTAGTCTCTCATTGGTTCTCCCTATTCCTGTTCATCTTCCGCAGAAATTGCAAACTGGGCCAAACAGGAGGTTAAAGGCGCTGACTCTCCAAGTGGGGAGAGTGATAGTAAAGCGTCTGGAATGTTGCACCTGAGTTCCAGGGTACGAAAACTGAGACATATTTGAACACGTCTCCCGTTCACACGGTTGATCATACTCTGGGTTCCACATGCATGTTTTAGCTGAAGGAAGAATACCTTAAACCTGGGTAGTTGAAACCCGTGGAATGGGTACCATGCAATATGACTTCAAAGGGTCTTCATTTGCTCACCGAACCTCTCCAATCCTATCACTGCTGTGTTTATGCCCCTGTACACATGCTTGATTCTCTTTTGGAGACATAGCAATCCATAGGTTTTAAGATACTTACTAGTCAGGTACATTCTTAGACGTTTAATATGCGGTGTTGAGTCCATTTCATTGAGCAAGGAGTAGCTCTTGTCTATTCCATATTTGGCTTAAGGAACTTTATCTGTGCTCATTTCAATCTCTGGTTTTATGCAGCACCCCAACTCACCTTTCCCCTTAAGCAAGCATAAGTTGGTTTTCTAAATTTGAGGCCCTGTTCTGTTCTGTAATTCAGTTCCTGTGTAGCCAAGTTTACATTCCGTGTATTACTGATATCTTATGATCTTTCTTTTTCTGTGTGACTTATTTCAGTTAGAATCATCATACCTGAATCCACTCATTGTGCTGCTAAGGGCCTGATGACATAGATTTCATTGCTGAGTGATATTGCTTTGTAAGTAAATACCACAAGTTCTTTATCCATTTTTCACATTCTGTGATATTCAACTTGTATTGTAAACGAGGTTCTTGTAAACAGAGCTGTTCCAAACTTTGGGGTGGCTGTGTCTTTTTGACTTTAATTTCCCTAAGCTATAGGACCATAAGTGGAAGTGCCATAGGCTCTGTTGCTTTGTTTTTTAGATGTTTCAGGAAACACCATACACTTCTCCCGAATGTCTGTTTTCAATTTACATCCCGCCCATCAGCATAACAAGGCTCCCAGTTCTCCATGGCCTGTCCTGCCTTTCTGGATTTTACACGTTTTTCAGATGGCCCTTTTGACCGGGGGGAAGTGAGACTTCATTGTAGTGCAGATTTCCTTTGCAAGCTTGCTTGGTGGCCAAAAAGGGCGTATGCGATTTTTCCTGAATATATTCAGGAAAAAATGCATACGCCCTTTTTGGCCAAGTGCATCATTGTGGACGTTCTGCCTCTTTTCCTATGCTTTCAATGCAAATCCAGTCTACATCCTGAAATCGGTTTCCTGCAATTCTGCCCCGCTTTCAAGTCCTCTTGGCAGCCTTACTTCAGTATATTTTTGGACGATAGCTGTCATTTATAACTCTGCAGGTTTGTGAATTACAGTGCCCCTGAGCTCCTTTCTTCAACTCGCTCTCTTTTGAGCTGGCCGCAACACCGCAGGATGGCTTCAGGCCCTAATCTGGTTCAGGCACGGGAAGCTGAGCCTTTGGTTATTTCCTCTTCCTGGTGGGAAATAAGAGTTAAATTTGCCCGTCCAGACACCTCCAGCTAGTCTCTCATTGGTTCTCCCTATTCCTGTTCATCTTCCGCCGAAATTGCAAACTGGGCCAAACAGGAGGTTAAAGGCGCTGACTCTCCAAGTGGGGAGAGTGTTAGTAAAGCGTCTGGAATGTTGCACCCGAGTACCAGGGCACAAAAACAGAGACATATTTGAACACGTCTCCCGATCACATGGTTGATCATACTCTAGGTTCCACATGCATGTTTTAGCTGAAGGAAGAATACCTTAAACCTGGGTAGTTGAAACCCGTGGAATGGGTACCATGCAATATGACTTCAAAGGGTCTTCATTTGCTCACCGAACCTCTCCAATCCTATCACTGCTGCGTTTATGCCCCTGTACACATGCTTGATTCTCTTTCAGAGACATAGCAATCCATAGGTTTTAAGATACTTACTAGTCAGATACATTCTTAGGCGTTTAATATGGGGTGTTGAGTCCATTTCGTTGAGCAAGGAGTAGCACATGTCTATACCATATTTGGCTTAAGGAAATTTATCTGTGCTCATTTCAATCTCTGGTTTTATGCAGCAGCACAACTCACCTTTCCCCTTAAGCAAGTATAAGTTGGTTTTCTAAATTTGAGACCCTGTTCTTTTCTGTAATTCAGTTCCTGTGTAGCCAAGTTTACATTCCGTGTATTACTGATATCTTATGATGTTTCTTTTTCTGTGTGACTTATTTCAGTTAGAATCATCATACCTGAATCCACTCATTGTGCTGCTAAGGGCCTGATGACATAGATTTTATTGCTGAGTGATATTGCTTTGTAAGTAAATACCACAACTTCTTTATCCATTTTTCACTTTCTGCGATGTTGAACTTGTACTGTAAACGAGGTTCTTGTAAACAGAGCCATTCCAAACTTTGGGGTGGCTGTGTCTTTTTGATTTTAATTTCCCTAAGCTATAGGACCATAAGTGGAAGTGCCCTAGGCTCTGTTACTTTGTTTTTTAGATGTTTCAGGAAACACCATACACTTCTCCCAAGTGTCTGTTGGCAATTTACATCCCGCCCATCAGCATAACAAGGGTCCCAGTTCTCCATGGCCTGTCCTGCCTTTCTGGATTTTACACTTTTTTCAGATGGCCCTTTTGACCGGGGGGAAGTGAGACTTCATTGTAGTGCAGATTTCCTTTGCAAGCTTGCTTGGTTGGCCAAAAAGGGCGTATGCGTTTTTTCCTGAATGTATTCAGGAAAAAACGCATACGCCCTTTTTGGCCAAGTGCATCATTGTGGACGTTCTGCCTCTTTTCCTATGCTTTCAATGCAATTGCAGTCTACCTCCTGAAATCGGTTTCCTGCAATTCTGCCCCACTTTCAAGTCCTCTTGGCAACCTTACTTCAGTATATTTTTGGACGATAGCTGTCATTTATAACTCTGCAGGTTTGTGAATTACAGTGCCCCTGAGCTCCTTTCTTCAACTCGCTTTCTTGTGACCTGGCCGCAACACCGCAGAATGGCTTCAGGCCCTAATCTGGTTGCGGCACGGCACGCTGAGCCTTTGGTTATTTCCTCTTCCTGGTGGGAAATGAGAGTTAAATTTGCCCGTCCAGACACCTCCAGCTAGTCTCTCATTTGTTCTCGCTATTCCTGTTCATCTTCCGCAGAAATTGCAAACTGGGCCAAACAGGAGGTTAAAGGTGCTGACTCTCCAAGTGAGTAGAGTGTTAGTAAAGCGTCTGGAATGTCGCACCCGAGTACCAGGGGAGGAAACCTGAGACATGTTTGAACACGTCTCCCGTTCACACGGTTGATCATACTCTGGGTTCCACATGCATGTTTTAGCTGAAGGAAGAATACCTTAAACCTGGAGAGTTGAGACCGTGTAATGGGTACCATGCAATATGACTTCAAAGGGTCTTCATTTGCTCACCGAACCTCTCCAATCCTATCACTGCTGCGTTTATGCCCCTGTACACACGCTTGATTCTCTTTTGGAGACATAGCAATCCATAGGTTTTTAGATACTTACTAGTCAGGTACATTCTTAGGCGTTTAATATGTGGTGTTGAGTCCATTTCGTTGAGCAAGGAGTAGCTCTTGTCTATTCCATATTTGGCTTAAGGAACTTTATCTGTGCTCATTTCAATCTCTGGTTTTATGCAGCACCCCAACTCACCTTTCCCCTTAAGCAAGCATAAGTTGGTTTTCTAAATTTGAGACCCTGTTCTGTTCTGTAATTCAGTTCCTGTGTAGCCAAGTTTACATTCCATGTATTTGTGATATCTTATGATGTTTCTTTTTCTGTGTGACTTATTTCAGTTAGAATCATCATACCTGAATCCACTCATTGTGCTGCTAAGGGCCTGATGACATAGATTTCTTTGCTGAGTGATATTGCTTTGTAAGTAAGTACCACAACTTCTTTATCCATTTTTCACTTTCTGCGATGTTGAACTTGTACTGTAAACGAGGTTCTTGTAAACAGAGGCGTCGCAAACTTTGGGGTGGCTGTGTCTTTTTGATTTTAATTTCCCTAAGCTATAGGACCATAAGTGGAAGTGCCCTAGGCTCTGTTGCTTTGTTTTTTAGATGTTTCAGGAAACACCATACACTTCTCCCAAGTGTCTGTTGGCAATTTACATCCCGCCCATCAGCATAACAAGGCTCCCAATTCTCCATGGCCTGTCCTGCCTTTCTGGATTTTACACTTTTTTCCGATGGCCCTTTTGACTGCGGGGAAATGAGACTTCATTGTAGTGCAGATTTCCTTTGCATGTTTGCTTGGTTGGCCAAAAAGGGCGTATGCGTTTTTTCCTGAATATATTCAGGAAAAAACGCATACGCCCTTTTTGGCCAAGTGCATCATTGTGGACGTTCTGCCTCTTTTCCTATGCTTTCAATGCAATTCCAGTCTACCTCCTGAAATTGGTTTCCTGCAATTCTGCCCCGCTTTCAAGTCCTCTTGGCAGCCTTACTTCAGTATATTTTTGGACGATAGCTGTCATTTATAACTCTGCAGGTTTGTGAATTACAGTGCCCCTGAGCTCCTTTCTTCAACTCGCTTTCTTGTGACCTGGCCACAACACCGCAGGATGGCTTCAGGCCCTAATCTGGTTCCGGCACAGCATGCTGAGCCTTTGGTTAATTCCTCTTCCTGGTGGGAAATGAGAGTTAAATTTGCCATCCAGACACCTCCAGCTAGTCTTTCATTTGTTCTCGCTATTCCTGTTCATCTTCCGCAGAAATTGCAAACTGGGCCAAACAGGAGGTTAAAGGGACTGACTCTCCAAGTCGGGAGAGTGTTAGTAAAGCGTCTGGAATGTTACACCCGAGTACCAGGGTACGAAAACTGAGACATATTTGAACACGTCTCCCGATCACATGGTTGATCATACTCTAGGTTCCACATGCATGTTTTAGCTGAAGGAAGAATACTTTAAACCTGGGTAGTTGAAACCCGTGGAATGGGTACCATGCAATATGACTTCAAAGGGTCTTCATTTGTACACCAAACCTCTCCAATCCTATCACTGCTGCGTTTATGCCCCTGTACACATGCTTGATTCTCTTTCGGAGACATAGCAATCCATAGGTTTTAAGATACTTACTAGTCAGGTACATTCTTAGGCGTTTAATATGCGGTGTTGAGTCCATTTCGTTGAGCAAGGAGTAGCTCTTGTCTATTCCATATTTGGCTTAAGGAACTTTATCTGTGCTCATTTCAATCTCTGGTTTTATGCAGCACCCCAACTCACCTTTCCCCTTAAGCAAGCATAAGTTGGTTTTCTAAATTTGAGACCCTGTTCTGTTCTGTAATTCAGTTCCTGTGTAGCCAAGTTTACATTCCGTGTATTACTGATATCTTATGATGTTTCTTTTTCTGTGTGACTTATTTCAGTTAGAATCATCGTACCTGAATCCACTCATTATGCTGCTACGGGCCTGATGACATAGATTTCATTGCTGAGTGATACTGACTTGTACGTAAGTACCACAAGTTCTTTATCCATTTTTCACTTTCTGTGATATTGAACTTGTACGGTAAACGAGGTTCTTGTAAACAGAGCCGTTCCAAACTTTGGGGTGGCTGTGTCTTTTTGATTTTCATTTCCCTAAGCTATAGGACCATAAGTGGAAGTGCCCTAGGCTCTGTTGCTTTGTTTTTTAGATGTTTCAGGAAACACCATACACTTCTCCCCAGTGTCTGTTGGCAATTTACATCCCACCCATCAGCATAACAAGGCTCCCAGTTCTCCATGGCCTGTCCTGCCTTTCTGGATTTTACACTTTTTTCAGATGGCCGTTTTGACCGGGGGGAAGTGAGACTTCATTGTAGTGCAGATTTCCTTTGCAAGCTTGCTTGGTTGGCCAAAAAGGGCGTATGCGTTTTTTCCTGAATATATTCAGGAAAAAACGCATACGCCCTTTTTGGCCAAGTGCATCATTGTAGACGCTCTGCCTCTTTTCCTATGCTTTCAATGCAACTCCAGTCTACCTCCTGAAATCGGTTTCCTGCAATTCTGCCCCGCTTTCAAGTCCTCTTGGCAGCCTTACTTCAGTATATTTTTGGACGATAGCTGTCATTTATAACTCTGCAGGTTTGTGAATTACAGTGCCCCTGAGCTCCTTTCTTCAACTCGCTTTCTTGTGACCTGGCCGCAACACCGCAGGATGGCTTCAGGCCCTAATCTGGTTCCGGCACGGCACGCTGAGCCTTTGGTTAATTCCTCTTCCTGGTGGGAAATGAGAGTTAAATTTGCCCGTCCAGACACCTCCAGCTAGTCTCTCATTGGTTCTCGCTATTCCTGTTCATCTTCCGCAGAAATCGCAAACTGGGCCAAACAGGAGGTTAAAGGGACTGACTCTCCAAGTCGGGAGAGTGTTAGTAAAGCGTCTGGAATGTTGCACCCGAGTACCAGGGCACGAAAACTGAGACATATTTGAACACGTCTCCCGATCACATGGTTGATCATACTCTAGGTTCCACATGCATGTTTTAGCTGAAGGAAGAATACCTTAAACCTGGGTAGTTGAAACCCGTGGAATGGGTACCATGCAATATGACTTCAAAGGGTCTTCATTTGCTCACCGAACCTCTCCAATCCTATCACTGCTGCGTTTATGCCCCTGTACACATGCTTGATTCTCTTTCAGAGACATAGCAATCCATAGGTTTTAAGATACTTACTAGTCAGGTACATTCTTAGGCGTTTAATATGGGGTGTTGAGTCCATTTCGTTGAGCAAGGAGTAGCACATGTCTATTCCATATTTGGCTTAAGGAAATTTATCTGTGTTCATTTCAATCTCTGGTTTTATGCAGCAGCACAACTCACCTTTCCCCTTAAGCAAGTATAAGTTGGTTTTCTAAATTTGAGACCCTGTTCTGTTCTGTAATTCAGTTCCTGTGTAGCCAAGTTTACATTCCGTGTATTACTGATATCTTATGATGTTTCTTTTTCTGTGTGACTTATTTCAGTTAGAATCATCATACCTGAATCCACTCATTGTGCTGCTAAGGGCCTGATGACATAGATTTTATTGCTGAGTGATATTGCTTTGTAAGTAAATACCACAACTTCTTTATCCATTTTTCACTTTCTGCGATGTTGAACTTGTACTGTAAACGAGGTTCTTGTAAACAGAGCCATTCCAAACTTTGGGGTGGCTGTGTCTTTTTGATTTTAATTTCCCTAAGCTATAGGACCATAAGTGGAAGTGCCCTAGGCTCTGTTACTTTGTTTTTTAGATGTTTCAGGAAACACCATACACTTCTCCCAAGTGTCTGTTGGCAATTTACATCCCGCCCATCAGCATAACAAGGGTCCCAGTTCTCCATGGCCTGTCCTGCCTTTCTGGATTTTACACTTTTTTCAGATGGCCCTTTTGACCGGGGGGAAGTGAGACTTCATTGTAGTGCAGATTTCCTTTGCAAGCTTGCTTGGTTGGCCAAAAAGGGCGTATGCGTTTTTTCCTGAATGTATTCAGGAAAAAACGCATACGCCCTTTTTGGCCAAGTGCATCATTGTGGACGTTCTGCCTCTTTTCCTATGCTTTCAATGCAATTCCAGTCTACCTCCTGAAATCGGTTTCCTGCAATTCTGCCCCGCTTTCAAGTCCTCTTGGCAACCTTACTTCAGTATATTTTTGGACGATAGCTGTCATTTATAACTCTGCAGGTTTGTGAATTACAGTGCCCCTGAGCTCCTTTCTTCAACTGGCTTTCTTGTGACCTGGCCGCAACACCGCAGAATGGCTTCAGGCCCTAATCTGGTTGTGGCACGGCACGCTGAGCCTTTGGTTATTTCCTCTTCCTGGTGGGAAATGAGAGTTAAATTTGCCCGTCCAGACACCTCCAGCTAGTCTCTCATTGGTTCTCGCTATTCCTGTTCATCTTCCGCAGAAATTGCAAACTGGGCCAAACAGGAGGTTAAAGGTGCTGACTCTCCAAGTGAGGAGAGTGTTAGTAAAGCGTCTGGAATGTCGCACCCGAGTACCAGGGGAGGAAACCTGAGACATTTTTGAACACGTCTCCCGTTCACACGGTTGATCATACTCTGGGTTCCACATGCATGTTTTAGCTGAAGGAAGAATACCTTAAACCTGGGTAGTTTAAACCCGTGGAACGGGTACCATGCAATATGACTTCAAAGGGTCTTCATTTGCTCACCGAACCTCTCCAATCCTATCACTGCTGCATTTATGCCCCTGTACACAAGCTTGATTCTCTTTTTGACACGTAGCAATCCATAGTTTTTAAGATACTTACTAGTCAGGTACATTCTTAGACGTTTAATATGCGGTGTTGAGTCCATTTCGTTGAGCAAGGAGTAGCTCTTGTCTATTCCATATTTGGCTTAAGGAACTTTATCTGTGCTCATTTCAATCTCTGGTTTTATGCAGCACCCCAACTCACCTTTCCCCTTAAGCAAGCATAAGTTGGTTATCTAAATTTGAGAGCCTGTTCTGTTCTGTAATTCAGTTCCTGTGTAGCCAAGTTTACATTCCGTGTAGTAGTGATATCTTATGATGTTTCTTTTTCTGTGTGACTTATTTCAGTTAGAATCATCATACCTGAATCCACTCATTGTGCTGCTAAGGGCCTGATGACATAGATTTCATTGCTGAGTGATATTGTTTTGTAAGTAAATACCACAACTTCTTTATCCATTTTTCACTTTCTGCGATGTTGAACTTGTACTGTAAACGAGGTTCTTGTAAACAGAGCCATTCCAAACTTTGGGGTGGCTGTGTCTTTTTGATTTTAATTTCCCTAAACTATAGGACCATAAGTGGAAGTGCCCTAGGCTCTGTTACTTTGTTTTTTAGATGTTTCAGGAAACACCATACACTTCTCCCGAGTGTCTGTTGGCAATTTACATCCCGCCCATCAGCATAACAAGGCTCCCAGTTCTCCATGGCCTGTCCTGCCTTTCTGGATTTTACACTTTTTTCAGATGGCCCTTTTGACCGGGGGGAAGTGAGACTTCATTGTAGTGCAGATTTCCTTTGCAAGTTTGCTTGGTTGGCCAAAAGGGGCGCATGCGTTTTTTCCTGAATATATTCAGGAAAAAACGCATACGCCCTTTTTGGCCAAGTGCATCATTGTGGACGTTCTGCCTCTTTTCCTATGCTTTCAAAGCAATTCCTGTCTACCTCCTGAAATCGGTTTCCTGCAATTCTGCCCCGCTTTCAAGTCCTCTTGGCAGCCTTACTTCAGTATATTTTTGGACGATAGCTGTCATTTATAACTCTGCAGGTTTGTGAATTACAGTGCCCCTGAGCTCCTTTCTTCAACTCGCTTTCTTGTGACCTGGCCGCAACACCGCAGGATGGCTTCAGGCCCTAATCTGGTTCCGGCACGGCACGCTGAGCCTTTGGTTAATTCCTCTTCCTGGTGGGAAATGAGAGTTAAATTTGCCCGTCCAGACACCTCCAGCTAGTCTCTCATTGGTTCTCCCTATTCCTGTTCATCTTCCGCAGAAATTGCAAACTGGGCCAAACAGGAGGTTAAAGGGACTGACTCTCCAAGTCGGGAGAGTGTTAGTAAAGCTTCTGGAATGTTGCACCCGAGTACCAGGGTATGAAAACTGAGACATATTTGAACACGTCTCCCGATCACATGGTTGATCATACTCTAGGTTCCACATGCATGTTTTAGCTGAAGGAAGAATACCTTAAACCTGGAGAGTTGAGACCCGTGTAATGGGTACCATGCAATATGACTTCAAAGGGTCTTCATTTGCTCACCGAACCTCTCCAATCCTATCACTGCTGCATTTATGCCCCTGTACACATGCTTGATTCTCTTTCGGAGACATAGCAATCCATAGGTTTTAAGATACTTACTAGTCAGGTACATTCTTAGGCGTTTAATATGGGGTGTTGAGTCCATTTCGTTGAGCAAGGAGTAGCTCTTGTCTATTCCATATTTGGCTTAAGGAACTTTATCTGTGCTCATTTCAATCTCTGGTTTTATGCAGCACCCCAACTCACCTTTCCCCTTAAGCAAGCATAAGTTGGTTTTCTAAATTTGAGACCCTGTTCTGTTCTGTAATTCAGTTCCTGTGTAGCCAAGTTTACATTCCGTGTATTACTGATATCTTATGATGTTTCTTTTTCTGTGTGACTTATTTCAGTTAGAATCATCATAGGTGAATCCACTCATTGTGCTGCTACGGGCCTGATGACATAGATTTCATTGCTGAGTGATACTGCATTGTACGTAAGTACCACAAGTTCTTTATCCATTTTTCACTTTCTGTGATATTGAACTTGTACGGTAAACGAGGTTCTTGTAAACAGAGGCGTCCCAAACTTTCGGGTGGCTGTGTCTTTTTGATTTTAATTTCCCTAAGCTATAGGACCATAAGTGGAAGTGCCCTAGGCTCTGTTGCTTTGTTTTTTAGATGTTTCAGGAAACACCATACACTTCTCCCGAGTGTCTGTTGGCAATTTACATCCTGCCCATCAGCATAACAAGGCTCCCAGTTCTCCATGGCCTGTCCTGCCTTTCTGGATTTTACACTTTTTTCAGATGGCCCTTTTGACCTGGGGGAAGTGAGACTTCATTGTAGTGCAGATTTCCTTTGCAAGCTTGCTTGGTTGGCCAAAAAGGGCGTATGCGTTTTTTCCTGAATATATTCAGGAAAAAACGCATACGCCTTTTTTGGCCAAGTGCATCATTGTAGACGCTCTGCCTCTTTTCCTATGCTTTCAATGCAACTCCAGTCTACCTCCTGAAATCGGTTTCCTGCAATTCTGCCCCGCTTTCAAGTCCTCTTGGCAGCCTTACTTCAGTATATTTTTGGACGATAGCTGTCATTTATAACTCTGCAGGTTTGAGAATTACAGTGCCCCTGAGCTCCTTTCTTCAACTCGCTTTCTTGTGACCTGGCCGCAACACTGCAGGATGGCTTCAGGCCCTAATCTGGTTCCGGCATGGCACGCTGAGCCTTTGGTTAATTCCTCTTCCTGGTGGGAAATGAGAGTTAGGTTTGCCCGTCCAGACACCTCCAGCTAGTCTCTCATTGGTTCTCCCTATTCCTGTTCATCTTCCGCAGAAATTGCAAACTGGGCCAAACAGGAGGTTAAAGGCGCTGACTCTCCAAGTGGGGAGAGTGTTAGTAAAGCGTCTGGAATGTTGCACCCGAGTACCAGGGTACGAAAACTGAGACATATTTGAACACGTCTCCCGTTCACACGGTTGATCATACTCTGGGTTCCACATGCATGTTTTAGCTGAAGGAAGAATACCTTAAACCTCTGTAGTTGAAACCCGTGGAATGGGCACCATGCAATATGACTTCAAAGGGTCTTCATTTGCTCACCGAACCTCTCCAATCCTATCACTGCTGCGTTTATGCCCCTGTACACATGCTTGATTCTCTTTCGGAGACATAGCAATCCATGGGTTTTAAGATACTTACTAATCAGGTACATTCTTAGACGTTTAATATGCGGTGTTGAGTCCATTTCATTGGGCAAGGAGTAGCTCTTGTCTATTCCATATTTGGCTTAAGGAACTTTATCTGTGCTCATTTCATCTCTGGTTTTATGCAGCACCCCAACTCACCTTTCCCCTTCAGCAAGCATATGTTGGTTTTCTAAATTTGAGACCCTGTTCTGTTCTGTAATTCAGTTCCTGTGTAGCCAAGTTTACATTCCGTGTATTAGTGATATCTTATGATGTTTCTTTTTCTGTGTGACTTATTTCAGTTAGAATCATCATACCTGAATCCACTCATTGTGCTGCTAAGGGCCTGATGACATAGATTTCATTGCTGAGTGATATTGCTTTGTAAGTAAATACCACAAATTCTTTATCCATTTTTCACTTTCTGTGATATTGAACTTGTACTGTAAACGAGGTTCTTGTAAACAGAGGCGTCCCAAACTTTGGGGTGGCTGTGTCTTTTTGATTTTAATTTCCCTAAGCTATAGGACCATAAGTGGAAGTGCCCTAGGCTCTGTTGCTTTGTTTTTTAGATGTTTCAGGAAACACCATACACTTCTCCCGAGTGTCTGTTGGCAATTTACATCCCGCCCATCAGCATAACAAGGCTCCCAGTTCTCCATGGCCTGTCCTGCCTTTCTGGATTTTACACTTTTTTCAGATGGCCCTTTTGACCGGGGGGAAGTGAGACTTCATTGTAGTGCAGATTTCCTTTGCAAGCTTGCTTGGTTGGCCAAAAAGGGCGTATGCATTTTTTCCTGAATATATTCAGGAAAAAACGCATACGCCCTTTTTGGCCAAGTGCATCATTGTAGACGCTCTGCCTCTTTTCCTATGCTTTCAATGCAACTCCAGTCTACCTCCTGAAATCGGTTTCCTGCAATTCTGCCCCGCTTTCAAGTCCTCTTGGCAGCCTTACTTCAGTATATTTTTGGACGATAGCTGTCATTTATAACTCTGCAGGTTTGAGAATTACAGTGCCCCTGAGCTCCTTTCTTCAACTCGCTTTCTTGTGACCTGGCCGCAACACTGCAGGATGGCTTCAGGCCCTAATCTGGTTCCGGCATGGCACGCTGAGCCTTTGGTTAATTCCTCTTCCTGGTGGGAAATGAGAGTTAGGTTTGCCCGTCCAGACACCTCCAGCTAGTCTCTCATTGGTTCTCCCTATTCCTGTTCATCTTCCGCAGAAATTGCAAACTGGGCCAAACAGGAGGTTAAAGGCGCTGACTCTCCAAGTGGGGAGAGTGTTAGTAAAGCGTCTGGAATGTTGCACCCGAGTACCAGGGTACGAAAACTGAGACATATTTGAACACGTCTCCCGTTCACACGGTTGATCATACTCTGGGTTCCACATGCATGTTTTAGCTGAAGGAAGAATACCTTAAACCTCTGTAGTTGAAACCCGTGGAATGGGCACCATGCAATATGACTTCAAAGGGTCTTCATTTGCTCACCGAACCTCTCCAATCCTATCACTGCTGCGTTTATGCCCCTGTACACATGCTTGATTCTCTTTCGGAGACATAGCAATCCATAGGTTTTAAGATACTTACTAATCAGGTACATTCTTAGACGTTTAATATGCGGTGTTGAGTCCATTTCATTGGGCAAGGAGTAGCTCTTGTCTATTCCATATTTGGCTTAAGGAACTTTATCTGTGCTCATTTCATCTCTGGTTTTATGCAGCACCCCAACTCACCTTTCCCCTTAAGCAAGCATATGTTGGTTTTCTAAATTTGAGACCCTGTTCTGTTCTGTAATTCAGTTCCTGTGTAGCCAAGTTTACATTCCGTGTATTAGTGATATCTTATGATGTTTCTTTTTCTGTGTGACTTATTTCAGTTAGAATCATCATACCTGAATCCACTCATTGTGCTGCTAAGGGCCTGATGACATAGATTTCATTGCTGAGTGATATTGCTTTGTAAGTAAATACCACAAATTCTTTATCCATTTTTCACTTTCTGTGATATTGAACTTGTACTGTAAACGAGGTTCTTGTAAACAGAGGCGTCCCAAACTTTGGGGTGGCTGTGTCTTTTTGATTTTAATTTCCCTAAGCTATAGGACCATAAGTGGAAGTGCCCTAGGCTCTGTTGCTTTGTTTTTTAGATGTTTCAGGAAACACCATACACTTCTCCCGAGTGTCTGTTGGCAATTTACATCCCGCCCATCAGCATAACAAGGCTCCCAGTTCTCCATGGCCTGTCCTGCCTTTCTGGATTTTACACTTTTTTCAGATGGCCCTTTTGACCGGGGGGAAGTGAGACTTCATTGTAGTGCAGATTTCCTTTGCAAGCTTGCTTGGTTGGCCAAAAAGGGCGTATGCGTTTTTTCCTGAATATATTCAGGAAAAAACGCATACGCCCTTTTTGGCCAAGTGCATCATTGTAGACGCTCTGCCTCTTTTCCTATGCTTTCAATGCAACTCCAGTCTACCTCCTGAAATCGGTTTCCTGCAATTCTGCCCCGCTTTCAAGTCCTCTTGGCAGCCTTACTTCAGTATATTTTTGGACGATAGCTGTCATTTATAACTCTGCAGGTTTGTGAATTACAGTGCCCCTGAGCTCCTTTCTTCAACTCGCTTTCTTGTGACCTGGCCGCAACACCGCAGGATGGCTTCAGGCCCTAATCTGGTTCTGGCATGGCATGCAGAGCCTTTGGTTAATTCCTCTTCCTGGTGGGAAATGAGAGTTAAGTTTGCCCGTCCAGACACCTCCAGCTAGTCTCTCATTGGTTCTCCCTATTCCTGTTCATCTTCCGCAGAAATTGCAAACTGGGCGAAACAGGAGGTTAAAGGCGCTGACTCTCCAAGTGGGGAGAGTGTTAGTAAAGCGTCTGGAATGTTGCACCGAAGTACCAGGGTACGAAAATTGAGACATATTTGAACACGTCTCCCGTTCACACGGTTGATCGTACTCTGGGTTCCACATGCATGTTTTAGCTGAAGGAAGAATACCTTAAACCTGGGTAGTTGAAACCCGTGGAATGGGTACCATGCAATATGACTTCAGAGGGTCTTCATTTGCTCACCGAACCTCTCCAATCCTATCACTGCTGCGTTTATGCCCCTGTACACATGCTTGATTCTCTTTCGGAGACATAGCAATCCATAGGTTTTAAGATACTTACTAGTCAGGTACATTCTTAGACGTTTAATATGCGGTGTTGAGTCCATTTCATTGAGCAAGGAGTAGCTCTTGTCTATTCCATATTTGGCTTAAGGAACTTTATCTGTGCTCATTTCAATCTCTGGTTTTATGCAGCACCCCAACTCACCTTTCCCCTTAAGCAAGCATAAGTTGGTTATCTAAATTTGAGACCCTGTTCTGTTCTGTAATTCAGTTCCTGTGTAGCCAAGTTTACATTCCGTGTAGTAGTGATATCTTATGATGTTTCTTTTTCTGTGTGACTTATTTCAGTTAGAATCATCATACCTGAATCCACTCATTGTGCTGCTAAGGGCCTGATGACATAGATTTCATTGCTGAGTGATATTGTTTTGTAAGTAAATACCACAACTTCTTTATCCATTTTTCACTTTCTGCGATGTTGAACTTGTACTGTAAACGAGGTTCTTGTAAACAGAGCCATTCCAAACTTTGGGGTGGCTGTGTCTTTTTGATTTTAATTTCCCTAAGCTATAGGACCATAAGTGGAAGTGCCCTAGGCTCTGTTACTTTGTTTTTTAGATGTTTCAGGAAACACCATACACTTCTCCCGAGTGTCTGTTGGCAATTTACATCCCGCCCATCAGCATAACAAGGCTCCCAGTTCTCCATGGCCTGTCCTGCATTTCCGGATTTTACACTTTTTTCAGATGGCCCTTTTGACCGGGGGGAAGTGAGACTTCATTGTAGTGCAGATTTCCTTTGCAAGTTTGCTTGGTTGGCCAAAAGGGGCGCATGCGTTTTTTCCTGAATATATTCAGGAAAAAACGCATACGCCCTTTTTGGCCAAGTGCATCATTGTGGACGTTCTGCCTCTTTTCCTATGCTTTCAAAGCAATTCCAGTCTACCTCCTGAAATCGGTTTCCTGCAATTCTGCCCCGCTTTCAAGTCCTCTTGGCAGCCTTACATCAGTATATTTTTGGACGATAGCTGTCATTTATAACTCTGCAGGTTTGTGAATTACAGTGCCCCTGAGCTCCTTTCTTCAACTCGCTTTCTTGTGAGCTGGCCGCAACACCGCAGGATGGCTTCAGGCCCTAATCTGGTTCCGGCACGGCACGCTGAGCCTTTGGTTAATTCCTCTTCCTGGTGGGAAATGAGAGTTAAATTTGCCCGTCCAGACACCTCCAGCTAGTCTCTCATTGGTTCTCCCTATTCCTGTTCATCTTCCGCCGAAATTGCAAACTGGGCCAAACAGGAGGTTAAAGGGACTGACTCTCCAAGTCGGGAGAGTGTTAGTAAAGCTTCTGGAATGTTGCACCCGAGTACCAGGGTATGAAAACTGAGACATATTTGAACACGTCTCCCGATCACATGGTTGATCATACTCTAGGTTCCACATGCATGTTTTAGCTGAAGGAAGAATACCTTAAACCTGGAGAGTTGAGACCGTGTAATGGGTACCATGCAATATGACTTCAAAGGGTCTTCATTTGCTCACCGAACCTCTCCAATCCTATCACTGCTGCATTTATGCCCCTGTACACATGCTTGATTCTCTTTCGGAGACATAGCAATCCATAGGTTTTAAGATACTTACTAGTCAGGTACATTCTTAGGCGTTTAATATGGGGTGTTGAGTCCATTTCGTTGAGCAAGGAGTAGCTCTTGTCTATTCCATATTTGGCTTAAGGAACTTTATCTGTGCTCATTTCAATCTCTGGTTTTATGCAGCACCCCAACTCACCTTTCCCCTTAAGCAAGCATAAGTTGGTTTTCTAAATTTGAGACCCTGTTCTGTTCTGTAATTCAGTTCCTGTGTAGCCAAGTTTACATTCCGTGTATTACTGATATCTTATGATGTTTCTTTTTCTGTGTGACTTATTTCAGTTAGAATCATCATAGCTGAATCCACTCATTGTGCTGCTACGGTCCTGATGACATAGATTTCATTGCTGAGTGATACTGCATTGTACGTAAGTACCACAAGTTCTTTATCCATTTTTCACTTTCTGTGATATTGAACTTGTACGGTAAACGAGGTTCTTGTAAACAGAGGCGTCCCAAACTTTCGGGTGGCTGTGTCTTTTTGATTTTAATTTCCCTAAGCTATAGGACCATAAGTGGAAGTGCCCTAGGCTCTGTTGCTTTGTTTTTTAGATGTTTCAGGAAACACCATACACTTCTCCCGACTGTCTGTTGGCAATTTACATCCCGCCCATCAGCATAACAAGGCTCCCAGTTCTCCATGGCCTGTCCTGCCTTTCTGGATTTTACACTTTTTTCAGATGGCCCTTTTGACCGGGGGGAAGTGAGACTTCATTGTAGTGCAGATTTCCTTTGCAAGCTTGCTTGGTTGGCCAAAAAGGGCGTATGCGTTTTTTCCTGAATATATTCAGGAAAAAACGCATACGCCTTTTTTGGCCAAGTGCATCATTGTAGACGCTCTGCCTCTTTTCCTATGCTTTCAATGCAACTCCAGTCTACCTCCTGAAATCAGTTTCCTGCAATTCTGCCCCGCTTTCAAGTCCTCTTGCCAGCCTTACTTCAGTATATTTTTGGATGATAGCTGTCATTTATAACTCTGCAGGTTTGAGAATTACAGTGCCCCTGAGCTCCTTTCTTCAACTCGCTTTCTTGTGACCTGGCCGCAACACTGCAGGATGGCTTCAGGCCCTAATCTGGTTCCGGCATGGCACGCTGAGCCTTTGGTTAATTCCTCTTCCTGGTGGGAAATGAGAGTTAAGTTTGCCCGTCCAGACACCTCCAGCTAGTCTCTCATTGGTTCTCCCTATTCCTGTTCATCTTCCGCAGAAATTGCAAACTGGGCCAAACAGGAGGTTAAAGGCGCTGACTCTCCAAGTGGGGAGAGTGTTAGTAAAGCGTCTGGAATGTTGCACCCGAGTACCAGGGTACGAAAACTGAGACATATTTGAACACGTCTCCCGTTCACACGGTTGATCATACTCTGGGTTCCACATGCATGTTTTAGCTGAAGGAAGAATACCTTAAACCTGGGTAGTTGAAACCCGTGGAATGGGCACCATGCAATATGACTTCAAAGGGTCTTCATTTGCTCACCGAACCTCTCCAATCCTATCACTGCTGCGTTTATGCCCCTGTACACATGCTTGATTCTCTTTCGGAGACATAGCAATCCATAGGTTTTAAGATACTTACTAATCAGGTACATTCTTAGACGTTTAATATGCGGTGTTGAGTCCATTTCATTGGGCAAGGAGTAGCTCTTGTCTATTCCATATTTGGCTTAAGGAACTTTATCTGTGCTCATTTCATCTCTGGTTTTATGCAGCACCCCAACTCACCTTTCCCCTTAAGCAAGCATAAGTTGGTTTTCTAAATTTGAGACCCTGTTCTGTTCTGTAATTCAGTTCCTGTGTAGCCAAGTTTACATTCGGTGTATTAGTGATATCTTATGATGTTTCTTTTTCTGTGTGACTTATTTCAGTTAGAATCATCATACCTGAATCCACTCATTGTGCTGCTAAGGGCCTGATGACATAGATTTCATTGCTGAGTGATATTGCTTTGTAAGTAAATACCACAAATTCTTTATCCATTTTTCACTTTCTGTGATATTGAACTTGTATTGTAAACGAGGTTCTTGTAAACAGAGCTGTTCCAAACTTTGGGGTGGCTGTGTCTTTTTGACTTTAATTTCCCTAAGCTATAGGACCATAAGTGGAAGTGCCCTAGGCTCTGTTGCTTTGTTTTTTAGATGTTTCAGGAAACACCATACACTTCTCCCAAGTGTCTGTTGGCAATTTACATCCCGCCCATCAGCATAACAAGGCTCCCAGTTCTCCATGGCCTGTCCTGCATTTCTGGATTTTAAACTTTTTTCAGATGGCCCTTTTGACCGGGGGGAAGTGAGACTTCATTGTAGTGCAGATTTCCTTTGCAAGCTTGCTTGGTTGGCCAAAAAGGGCGTATGCGTTTTTTCCTGAATATATTCAGGAAAAAACGCATACGCCCTTTTTGGCCAAGTGCATCATTGTGGACATTCTGCCTCTTTTGCTATGCTTGAAATGTAATTCCAGTCTACCTCCTGAAATCGGTTTCCTGCAATTCTGCCCCGCTTTCAAGTCCTCTTGGCAGCCTTACTTCAGTATATTTTTGGACGATAGCTGTCATTTATAACTCTGCATGTTTGTGAATTACAGTGCCCCTGATCTCCTTTCTTCAACTCGCTCTCTTTTGAGCTGGCCACAACACCGCAGGATGGCTTCAGGCCCTAATCTGGTTCCGGCACGGCACGCTGAGCCTTTGGTTATTTCCTCTTCCTGGTGGGAAATAAGAGTTAAATTTGCCCGTCCAGACACCTCCAGCTAGTCTCTCATTGGTTCTCCCTATTCCTGTTCATCTTCCGCAGAAATTGCAAACTGGGCCAAACAGGAGGTTAAAGGCGCTGACTCTCCAAGTGGGGAGAGTGTTAGTAAAGCGTCTGGAATGTTGCACCCGAGTACCAGGGGAGGAAAACTGAGACATATTTGAACACGTCTCCCGTTCACACAGTTGATCATACTCTGGGTTCCACATGCATGTTTTAGGTGAAGGAAGAATACCTTAAACCAGGAGAGTTGAGACCCGTGGAATGGGTACCATGCAATATGACTTCAAAGGGTCTTCATTTGCTCACCGAACCTCTCCAGTCCTATCACTGTTGCGTTTATGCCCCTGTACACACGCTTGATTCTCTTTTGGAGACATAGCAATCCATAGGTTTTAAGATACTTACTAGTCAGGTACATTCTTAGGCGTTTAATATGGGGTGTTGAGTCCATTTCGTTGAGCAAGGAGTAGCTCTTGTCTATTCCATATTTGGCTTAAGGAACTTTATCTGTGCTCATTTCAATCTCTGGTTTTATGCAGCACCCCAACTCACCTTTCCCCTTAAGCAAGCATAAGTTGGTTTTCTAAATTTGAGACCCTGTTCTGTTTTGTAATTCAGTTCCTGTGTAACCAAGTTACATTCCATGTATTAGTGATATCTTATGATGTTTGTTTTTCTGTGTGACTTATTTCAGTTAGAATCATCGTACCTGAATCCACTCTTTATGCTGCCACGGGCCTTATGACATAGATTTCATTGCTGAGTGATACTGCATTGTACGTAAGTACCACAAGTTCTTTATCCATTTTTCACATTCTGTGATATTGAACTTGTACGGTAAACGAGGTTCTTGTAAACAGAGGCGTCCCAAATTTTGGGGTGGGTGTGTCTTTTTGCTTTTAATTTCCCTAAGCTATAGGACCATAAGTGGAAGTGCCCTAGGCTCTGTTGCTTTGTTTTTTAGATGTTTCAGGAAACACCATACACTTCTCTGGAGTGTCTGTTGGCAATGTACATCCCACCCATCAGCATAACAAGGCTCCCAGTTCTCCATGGCCTGTCCTGCCTTTCTGGATTTTACACTTTTTTCAGATGGCCCTTTTGACCGGGGGGAAGTGAGACTTCATTGTAGTGCAGATTTCCTTTGCAAGTTTGCTTGGTTGGCCAAAAAGGGCGTATGCGTTTTTTCCTGAATATATTCAGGAAAAAACGCATACGCCCTTTTTGGCCAAGTGCATCATTGTGGACGTTCTGCCTCTTTTCCTATGCTTTCAATGCAATTCCAGTCTACCTCCTGAAATCGGTTTCCTGCAATTCTGCCCCGCTTTCAAGTCCTCTTGGCAGCCTTACTTCAGTATATTTTTGGACGATAGCTGTCATTTATAAGTCTGCAGGTTTGTGAATTACAGTGCCCCTGAGCTCCTTTCTTCAACTCGCTTTCTTGTGACCTGGCCGCAACACCGCAGGATGGCTTCAGGCCCTAATCTGGTTCCAGCACGGCACGCTGAGCCTTTGGTTATTTCCTCTTCCTGGTGGGAAATAAGAGTTAAATTTGCCCGTCAAGACACCTCCAGCTAGTCTCTCATTGGTTCTCGCTATTCCTGTTCATCTTCCGCAGAAATTGCAAACTGGGCCAAACAGGAGGTTAAAGGGACTGACTCTCCAAGTCGGGAGAGGGTTAGTAAAGCGTCTGGAATGTTGCACCCGAGTACCAGGGTAGGAAAACTCAGACATATTTGAACACGTCTCCCGATCACATGGTTGATCATACTCTAGGTTCCACATGCATGTTTTAGCTGAAGGAAGAATACCTTAAACCTGGGTAGTTGAAACCCGTGGAATGGGTACCATGCAATATGACTTCAAAGGGTCTTCATTTGCTCAACGAACCTCTCCAATCCTATCACTGCTGCGTTTATGCCCCTGTACACATGCTTGATTATCTTTCGGAGACATAGCAATCCATAGGTTTTAATATAATTACTAGTCAGGTACATTCTTAGGCGTTTAATATGGGGTGTTGAGTCCATTTCGTTTAGCAAGGAGTAGCTCTTGTCTATTGCATATTTGGCTTAAGAAACTTTATCTGTGCTCATTTCAATCTCTGGTTTTATGCAGCACCCCAACTCACCTTTCCCCTTAAGCAAGCATAAGTTGGTTTTCTAAATTTGAGACCCTGTTCTGTTCTGTAATTCAGTTCCTGTGTAGCCAAGTTTACATTCCGTGTATTACTGATATCTTATGATGTTTCTTTTTCTGTGTGACTTATTTCAGTTAGAATCATCATACCTGAATCCACTCATTGTGCTGCTAAGGGCCTGATGACATAGATTTCATTGCTGAGTGATATTGCTTTGTAAGTAAATACCACAACTTTTTATCCATTTTTCACTTTCTGCGATGTTGAACTTGTACTGTAAACGAGATTCTTGTAAACAGAGCCGTTCCAAACTTTGGGGTTGCTGTGTCTTTTTGATTTTAATTTCCCTAAGCTATAGGACCATAAGTGGAAGTGCCCTAGGCTCTGTTGCTTTGTTTTTTAGATGTTTCAGGAAACACCATACACTTCTCCCGAGTGTCTGTTGGCAATTTACATCCCGCCCATCAGCATAACAAGGCTCCCAGTTCTCCATGGCCTGTCCTGCCTTTCTGGATTTTACACTTTTTTCAGATGGCCCTTTTGACCGGGGGGAAGTGAGACTTCATTGTAGTGCAGATTTCCTTTGCAAGCTTGCTTGGTTGGCCAAAAAGGGCGTATGCGTTTTTTCCTGAATATATTCAGGAAAAAACGCATACGCCCTTTTTGGCCAAGTGCATCATTGTAGACGCTCTGCCTCTTTTCCTATGCTTTCAATGCAACTCCAGTCTACCTCCTGAAATCGGTTTCCTGCAATTCTGCCCCGCTTTCAAGTCCTCTTGGCAGCCTTACTTCAGTATATTTTTGGACGATAGCTGTCATTTATAACTCTGCAGGTTTGTGAATTACAGTGCCCCTGAGCTCCTTTCTTCAACTCGCTTTCTTGTGACCTGGCCGCAACACCGCAGGATGGCTTCAGGCCCTAATCTGGTTCTGGCATGGCACGCAGAGCCTTTGGTTAATTCCTCTTCCTGGTGGGAAATGAGAGTTAAGTTTGCCCGTCCAGACACCTCCAGCTAGTCTCTCATTGGTTCTCCCTATTCCTGTTCATCTTCCGCAGAAATTGCAAACTGGGCGAAACAGGAGGTTAAAGGCGCTGACTCTCCAAGTGGGGAGAGTGTTAGTAAAGCGTCTGGAATGTTGCACCCGAGTACCAGGGGAGGAAAACTGAGACATATTTGAACACGTCTCCCGTTCACACGGTTGATCATACTCTGGGTTCCACATGCATGTTTTAGCTGAAGGAAGAATACCTTAAACCTGGAGAGTTGAGACCCGTGGAATGGACACCATGCAATATGACTTCAAAGGGTGTTCATTTGCTCACGGAACCTCTCCAATCCTATCACTGCTGCGTTTATGCCCCTGTACACACGCTTGATTCTCTTTTGGAGTCATAGCAATCCATAGGTTTTAAGATACTTACTAGTCAGGTACATTCTTAGGCGTTTAATATGGGGTGTTGAGTCCATTTCGTTGAGCAAGGAGTAGCTCTTGTCTATTCCATATTTGGCTTAAGGAACTTTATCTGTGCTCATTTCAATCTCTGGTTTTATGCAGCACCCCAACTCACCTTTCCCCTTAAGCAAGCATAAGTTGGTTTTCTAAATTTGAGACCCTGTTCTGTTTTGGAATTCATTTCCTGTGTAGCCAAGTTTACATTCTGTGTATTAGTGATATCTTATGATGTTTCTTTTTCTGTGTGACTTATTTCAGTTAGAATCATCATACCTGAATCCACTCATTGTGCTGCTAAGGGCCTGATGACATAGATTTCATTGCTGAGTGATATTGCTTTGTAAGTAAATACCACAACTTCTTTATCCATTTTTCACTTTCTGCGATGTTGAACTTGTACTGTAAACGAGGTTCTTGTAAACAGAGCCGTTCCAAACTTTGGGGTGGCTGTGTCTTTTTGATTTTAATTTCCCTAAGCTATAGGACCATAAGCGGAAGTGCCCTAGGCTCTGTTGCTTTGTTTTTTAGATGTTTCAGGAAACACCATACACTTCTCCCGAGTGTCTGTTGGCAATTTACATCCCGCCCATCAGCATAACAAGGCTCCCAGTTCTCCATGGCCTGTCCTGCCTTTCTGGATTTTACACTTTTTTCAGATGGCCCTTTTGACCGGGGGGAAGTGAGACTTCATTGTAGTGCAGATTTCCTTTGCAAGCTTGCTTGGTTGGCCAAAAAGGGCGTATGCGTTATTTCATGAATATATTCAGGAAAAAACGCATATGCACTTTTTGGTCAAGTGCATCATTGTGGACGTTCTGCCTCTTTTCCTATGCTTTCACTGCAATTCCAGTCTACCTCCTGAAATCGGTTTCCTGCAATTCTGCCCCGCTTTCAAGTCCTCTTGGCAGCCTTACTTCAGTATATTTTTGGACGATAGCTGTCATTTATAACTCTGCAGGTTTGTGCATTACAGTGTCCCTGAGCTCCTTTCTTCAACTCGCTTTCTTTTGAGCTGGCCGCAACACCGCAGGATGGCTTCAGGCCCTAATCTGGTTCCGGCACGGCACGCTGAGCCTTTGGTTATTTCCTCCTCCTGGTGGGAAATGAGAGTTAAATTTGCCCGTCTAGACACCTCCAGCTAGTCTCTCATTGGTTCTCCCTATTCCTGTTCATCTTCCGCAGAAATTGCAAACTGGGCCAAACAGGAGGTTAAAAGTGCTGATTCTCCAACTGGGGAGACTGTTAGTAAAGGGTCTGGAATGTTGCACCCGAGTACCAGGGGAGGAAAACTGAGACATATTTGAACACGTCTCCCGTTCACACGGTTGATCATACTCTGGGTTCCACATGCATGTTTTAGCTGAAGGAAGAATACCTTAAACCTGGAGAGTTGAGACCCGTGTAATGGGTACCATGCAATATGACTTCAAAGGGTCTTCATTTGCTCACCGAACCTCTCCAATCCTATCACTGCTGCGTTTATGCCCCTGTACACACGCTTGATTCTCTTTTGGAGACATAGCAATCCATAGGTTTTAAGATATTTACTAGTCAGGTACATTCTTAGGCGTTTAATATGCGGTGTTGAGTCCATTTCGTTGAGCAAGGAGTAGCTCTTGTCTATTCTATATTTGGCTTAAGGAACTTTATCTGTGCTCATTTCAATCTCTGGTTTTATGCAGCACCCCAACTCACCTTTACCTTTAATCAAGCATAAGTTGGTTTTCTAAATTTGAGACCCTGTTGTGTTTTGGAATTCAGTTCCTGTGTAGCCAAGTTTACATTCCGTGTATTAGTGATATCTTATGATGTTTCTTTTTCTGTGTGACATATTTCAGTTAGAATCATCGTACCTGAATCCACTCATTATGCTGCTACGGGCCTGAGGACATAGATTTCATTGCTGAGTGATACTGCATTGTACGTAAGTATCACAAGTTCTTTATCCATTTTTCACTTTCTGTGATATTGAACTTGTACGGTAAACGAGGTTCTTGTAAACAGAGGCGTCCCAAACTTTGGGGTGGCTGTGTCTTTTTGATTTTAATTTCCAAAGCTATAGGACCATAAGTGGAAGTGCCCTAGGCTCTGTTGCTTTGTTTTTTAGATGTTTCAGGAAACACCATACACTTCTCCCGAGTGTCTGTTGGCAACTTACATCCCGCCCATCAGCATAACAAGGCTCCCAGTTCTCCATGGCCTGTCCTGCCTTTCTGGATTTTACACTTTTTTCAGATAGCCCTTTTGAACGGGGGGAAGTGAGACTTCATTGTAGTGCAGATTTCCTTTGCAAGTTTGCTTGGTTGGCCAAAAAGTGCGTATGCGTTTTTTCCTGAATATATTCAGGAAAAACCGTATACGCACTTTTTGGTCAAGTGCATCATTGTGGACGTTCTGCCTCTTTTCCTATGCTTTCAATGCAATTCCAGTCTACCTCCTGAAATTGGTTTCCTGCAATTCTGTCCCGCTTTCAAGTCCTCTTGGCAGCCTTACTTCAGTATATTTTTGGACGATAGCTGTCATTTATAACTCTGCAGGTTTGTGAATTACAGTGCCCCTGAGCTCCTTTCTTCAACTCGCTTTCTTGTGAGCTGGCCGCAACACCGCAGGATGGCTTCAGGCTCTAATCTGTTCCGGCACCGCACACGGAGCCTTTGGTTAATTCCTCTTCCTGGTGGGAAATGAGAGTGAAATTTGCCCGTCCAGACACCTCCAGCTAGTCTCTCATTGGTTCTCCCTATTCCTGTTCATCTTCCGCAGAAATTGCAAACTGGGCCAAACAGGAGGTTAAAGGCACTGACTCTCCAAATCGGGAGAGTGTTAGTAAAGCGTCTGGAATGTTGCACCCGAGTACCAGGGTACGAAAACTGAGACATATTTGAACACGTCTCCCGATCACATGGTTGATCATACTCTAGGTTCCACATGCATGTTTTAGCTGAAGGAAGAATACCTTAAACCTGGAGAGTTGAGACCCGTGTAATGGGTACCATGCAATATGATTTCAAAGGGTCTTCATTTGCTCACCGAACCTCTCCAGTCCTATCACTGCTGCGTTTATGCCCCTGTACACATGCTTGATTCTCTTTCGGAGACATAGCAATCCATAGGCTTTAAGATACTTACTAGTCAGGTACATTCTTTGGCGTTTAATATTCGGTGTTGAGTCCATTTCGTTGAGCAAGGAGTAGCACTTGTCTATTCCATATTTGGCTTGAGGAAATTTATCTGTGTTCATTTCAATCTCTGGTTTTATGCAGCAGCCCAACTCACCTTTCCCCTTAAGCAAGCATAAGTTGGTTTTCTCAATTTGACACCCTGTTCTGTTCTGTAATTCAGTTCCTGTGTAGCCAAGTTTACATTCCGTGTTTTAGTGATATCTTATGATGTTTCTTTTTCTGTGTGACTTATTTCAGTTACAATCATCATACCTGAATCCACTCATTGTGCTGCTACGGGCCTGATGACATAGATTTCATTGCTGAGTGATACTGCATTGTACGTAAGTACCACAAGTTCTTTATCCATTTTTCACTTTCTGCAATGTTGAACTTGTACTGTAAACGAGGTTCTTGTAAACAGAACCGTCCCAAACTTTGGGGTGGCTGTGTCTTTTTGATTTTAATTTCCCTAAGCTATAGGACCATAAGTGGAAGTGCCCTAGGCTCTGTTGCTTTGTTTTTTAGATGTTTCAGGAAACACCATACACTTCTCCCGAGTGTCTGTTGGCAACTTACATCCCGCCCATCAGCATAACAAGGCTCCCAGTTCTCCATGGCCTGTCCTGCCTTTCTGGATTTTACACTTTTCTCAGATGGCCCTTTTGACCGGGGGGAAGTGAGACTTCATTGTAGTGCAGATTTCTTTGTAAGCTTGCTGGGTTGGCCAAAAAGGGCGTATGCGTTTTTTCCTGAATATATTCTGGAAAAAACGCATACGCCCTTTTTGGCCAAGTGCATCATTGTGGACGTTCTGCCTCTTTTCCTATGCTTTCAATGCAATTCCAGTGTACCTCTTGAAATCGGTTTCCTGCAATTCTGCCCTGCTTTCAAGTCCTCTTGGCAGCCTTACTTCACTATATTTTTGGACAATAGCTGTCATTTATAACTCTGCAGGTTTGTGAATTACAGTGCCCCTGAGCTCCGTTCTTCAACTCGCTTTCTTGTGAGCTGGCCGCAACACCGCAGGATGGCTTCAGGCCCTAATCTGGTTCCGGCACGGCATGCTGAGCCTTTGGTTAATTCCTCTTCCTGGTGGGAAATGAGAGTTAAATTTGCCCGTCCAGACACCTCCAGCTAGTCTCTCATTGGTTCTCCCTATTCCTGTTCATTTTCCGCAGAAATTGAAAACTGGGCCAAACAGGAGGTTAAAGGCACTGACTCTCCAAGTCGGGAGAGTGATGGTAAACCATCTGGAATGTTGCACCCGAGTACCAGGGGTTGAAAACTGAGACATATTTCAACACGTCTCCTGATCACACAGTTGATCATACTCTAGGTTCCACATGCATGTTTTAGCTGAAGGAAGAATACCTTAAACCTGGAGAGTTGAGACCGGTGGAATGGGTAACATGAAATGTGACTTCAAAGGGTCTTCATTTGCTCACCGAACCTCTCCAATCCTATCACTGCTGTGTTTATCCCCCAGTACACACGCTTGATTCTCTTTCGGAGACATAGCAATCCATAGGCTTTAAGATACTTACTAGTCAGGTACATTCTTAGGCGTTTAATATGGGGTGTTGAGTCCATTTCGTTGAGCAAGGAGTAGCTCTTGTCTATTCCATATTTGGCTTAAGGAACTTTATCTGTGCTCATTTCAATCTCTGGTTTTATGCAGCACCCCAACTCACCTTTCCCCTTAAGCAAGCATAAGTTGGTTTTCTAAATTTGAGACCCTGTTCTGTTCTGTAATTCAGTTCCTGTGTAGCCAAGTTTACATTCCGTGTATTAGTGATATCTTATGATGTTTCTTTTTCTTTGTGACTTATTTCAGTTAGAATCATCGTACCTGAATCCACTCATTGTGCTGCTAAGGGCCAGATGACATAGATTTCATTGCTGAGTGATACTGCATTGTACGTAAGTACCACAAGTTCTTTATCCATTTTTCACTTTCTGTGATATTGAACTTGTACGGTAAACGAGGTTCTTGTAAACAGAGGAATCCCAAACATTGGGGTGGCTGTGTCTTTTTGATTTTAATTTCCCTAAGCTATAGGACCATAAGTGGAAGTGCCCTAGGCTCTGTTGCTTTGTTTTTTCGATGTTTCAGGCAACACCATACACTTCTCCCGAGTGTCTGTTGGCCATTTACATCCCGCCCATCAGCATAACAAGGCTCCCAGTTCTCCATGGCCTGTCCTGCCTTTCTGGATTTTACACTTTTTTCAGATGGCCCTTTTGACCGGGGGGAAGTGAGACTTCATTGTAGTGCAGATTTCCTTTGCAAGTTTGCTTGGTTGGCCAAAAAGGGCGTATGCGTTTTTTCCTGAATATATTCAGGAAAAAACGCATACGCCCTTTTTGGCCAAGTGCATCATTGTGGACGTTCTGCCTCTTTTCCTATGCTTTCAATGCAATTCCAGTCTACCTCCTGAAATTGGTTTCCTGCAATTCTGCCCTGCTTTCAAGTCCTCTTGGCAGCCTTACTTCAGTATATTTTTGGACGATAGCTGTCATTTATAACTCTGCAAGTTTGTGAATTACAGTGCCCCTGAGCTCCTTTCTTCAACTCGCTTTCTTGTGAGCTGGCCGCAACACCGCAGGATGGCTTCAGGCTCTAATCTGGTTCCGACACGGCACGCTGAGCCTTTGGTTATTTCCTCTTCCTGGTGGGAAATGAGAGTTAAATTTGCCCGTCCAGACACCTCCAGCTAGTCTCTCATTGGTTCTCCCTATTCCTGTTCATCTCCCGCAGAAATTGCAAACTGGGCCAAACAGGAGGTTAAAGGCGCTGACTCTCCAAGTGGGGAGAGTGTTAGTAAAGTGTCTGGAATGTTGCACCCGAGTACCAGGGGAGGAAAACTGAGACATATTTGAACACGTCTCCCGTTCACACGGTTGATCATACTCTGGGTTCCACATGCATGTTTTAGCTGAAGGAAGAATACCTTAAACATGGGTAGTTGAAACCCGTGGAATGGGTACCATGCAATATGACTTCAAAGGGTCTTCATTTGCTCACCGAACCTCTCCAGTCCTATCACTGCTGCGTTTATGCCCCTGTACACACGCTTGATTCTCTTTTGGAGACATAGCAATCCATAGGTTTTAAGATACTTACTAGTCAGGTACATTCTTAGGCGTTTAATATGCGGTGTTGAGTCCATTTCGTTGAGCAAGGAGTACCTCTTGACTATTCCATATTTGGCTTAAGGAACTTTATCTGTGCTCATTTCAATCTCTGGCTTTATGTAGCACCCCAACTCACCTTTCCCCTTAAGCAAGCATAAGTTGGTTTTCTAAATTTGAGACCCTGTTGTGTTTGGGAATTCAGTTCCTGTGTAGCCAAGTTTACATTCCGTGTATTAGTGATACCTTATGATGTTTCTTTTTCTGTGTGACTTATTTCAGTTACAATCAGCATACCTGAATCCACTCATTATGCTGCTATGGGCCTGATGACATAGATTTCATTGCTGAGTGATACTGCATTGTACGTAAGTACCACAAGTTCTTTATCTATTTTTCACTTTCTGTGATATTGAACTTATACGGTAAATGAGGTTCTTGTAAACAGAGGCGTCCCAAACTTTGGGGTGGCTGTGTCTTTTTGATTTTAATTTCCCTAAGCTATAGGACCATAAGTGGAAGTGCCCTAGGCTCTGTTGCTTTGTTTTTTAGATATTTCAGGAAACACCATACACTTCTCCCGAGTGTCTGTTGGCAATTTATAACCCGCCCATCAGCATAACAAGGCTCCCAGTTCTCCATGGCCTGTCCTGCCTTTCTGGATTTTACACTTTTTTCAGATGGCCCTTTCTACCGGGGGGAAGTGAGCTTCATTGTAGTGCAGATTTCCTTTGCAAGCTTGCTTGGTTGGCCAAAAAGGGCGTATGCGTTTTTTCCTGAATATATTCAGGAAAAAACGCATACACACTTTTTGGCCAAGTGCATCATTGTGGACGTTCTGCCTCTTTTCCTATGCTTTCAATGCAATTCCAGTCTACCTCCTGAAATCGGTTTCCTGCAATTCTGCCCCGCTTTCAAGTCCTCTTGGCAGCCTTACTTCAGTATATTTTTGGACGATAGCTGTCATTTATAAGTCTGCAGGTTTGTGAATTACAGTGCCCCTGAGCTCCTTTCTTCAACTCGCTTTCTTGTGACCTGGCGGCAACACTGCAGGATGTCTTCAGGCCCTAATCTGGTTCCGGCACGGCACGCTGAGCCTTTGGTTATTTCCTCTTCCTGGTGGGAAATGAGAGTTAAATTTGCCCGTCCAGACACCTCCAGCTAGTCTCTCATTGGTTCTCCCTATTCCTGTTCATCTTCCGCAGAAATTGCAAACTGGGCCAAACAGGAGGTTAAAGGCGCTGACTCTCCAAGTGGGGAGAGTGTTAGTAAAGCGTCTGGAATGTTCCACCCGAGTACCAGGAGAGGAAAACTGAGACATATTTGAACACGTCTCCCGTTCACACGGTTGATCATACTCTGGGTTCCACATGCATGTTTTTGCTGAAGGAAGAATACCTTAAACCTGGAGACTTGAGACCCGTGGAATGGGTACCATGCAATATGACTTCAAAGGGTCTTCATTTGCTCACCGAACCTCTCCAATCCTATCACTGCTGCGTTTATGCCCCTGTACACACACTTGATTCTCTTTTGGAGACATAGCAATCCATAGGTTTTAAGATACTTACTAGTCAGGTACGTTCTTAGGCGTTTAATATGGGGTGTTGAGTCCATTTCGTTGAGCAAGGAGTAGCTCTTGTCTATTCCATATTTGGCTTAAGGAACTTTATCTGTGCTCATTTCAATCTGTGGTTTTATGCAGCACCCCAACTCACCTTTCCCCTTAAGCAAGCATAAGTTGGTTTTCTAAATTTGAGACCCTGTTCTGTTCTGTAATTCAGTTCGTGTGTAGCCAAGTTTACATTCCGTGTATTACTGATATCTTATGATGTTTCTTTTTCTGTGTGACTTATTTCAGTTAGAATCATCATTTCTGAATCCACTCATTGTGCTGCTAAGGGCCTGATGACATAGATTTCATTGCTGAGTGATATTGCTTTGTAAGGAAATACCACAACTTCTTTATCCATTTTTCACTTTCTGCGATGTTGAACTTGTACTGTAAACAAGGTTCTTGTAAACAGAGGCGTCCCAAACTTTGGGGTGGCTGTGTCTTTTCGATTTTAATTTCCCTAAGCTATAGGACCATAAGTGGAAGTGCCCTAGGCTCTGTTGCTTTGTTTTTTAGATGTTTCAGGAAACACCATACACTTCTCCCGAGTGTCTGTTGGCAATTTACATCCCGCCCATCAGCATAACAAGGCTCCCAGTTCTCCATGGCCTGTCCTGCCTTTCTGGATTTTACACTTTTTTCAGATGGCCCTTTTGACTGGCGGGAAGTGAGACTTCATTGTAGTGCAGATTTCCTTTGCAAGCTTGCTTGGCTGGCCAAAAAGTGCGTATGCGTTTTTCCTGAATATATTCAGGAAAAAATTCATACGCCCTTTTTGGACAAGTGCATCATTATGGACGTTATGCCTCTTTTCCTATGCTTTCAATGCAATTCCAGTCTACCTCCTGAAATTGGTTTCCTGCAATTCTGCCCTGCTTTCAAGTCCTCTTGGCAGCCTTACTTCAGTCTATTTTTGGATGATAGCTGTCATTTATAACTCTGCAGGTTTGTGAATTACAGTGTCCCTGAGCTCCTTTCTTCAACTCGCTTTCTTGTGAGCTGGCCGCAACACCGCAGGATGTCTTCAGGCCCTAATCTGGTTCCGGCACGGCACGCTGAGCCTTTGGTTATTTCCTCTTCCTGGTGGGAAATGAGAGTTAAATTTGCCCGTCCAGACACCTCCAGCTAGTCTCTCATTGGTTCTCCCTATTCCTGTTCATCTTCCGCAGAAATTGCAAACAGGGCCAGACAGGAGGTTAAAGGGAATGACTCTCCAAGTGGGGAGAGTGTTAGTAAAGCGTCTGGAACGTTGCACCCGAGTACCAGGGGAGGAAAACTGAGACATATTTGAACACGTCTCCCGTTCACATGGTTGATGATACTCTGGCTTCCACATGCATGTTTTAGCTGAAGGAAGAATACCTTAAACCTGGAGAGTTGAGACCCGTTTAATGGGTACCATGCAATATGACTTCAAAGGGTCTTCATTTGCTCATCGAAACTCTCCAGTCCAACACTGCTGCGTTTATGCCCCTGTACACAGGCTTGATTCTCTTTTGGAGACATAGCAATCCATACGTTTTAAGATACTTACTAGTCAGGTACATTCTTAGGTGGTTAATATGCGGTGTTGAGTCCATTTCGTTGAGCAAGGAGTAGCTCTTGTCTATTCCATATTTGGCTTAAGGAACTTTATCTGTGCTCATTTCAATCTCTGCTTTTATGCAGCACCCCAACTCACCTTTCCCCTTAAGCAAGCAGAAGATGGTTTTCTAAATTTGAGACCCTGTTCTGTTTTGGAATTCAGTTCCTGTGTAGCCGAGTTTACATTCCGTGTATTACTGATATCTTATGATGTTTCTTTTTCTGTGTGACTTATTTCAGTTAGAGTCATCGTACCTGAATCCACTCATTATGCTGCTAAGGGACTGATGACATAGATTTCATTGCTGAGTGATACTGCATTGTACGTAAGTACCACAAGTTCTTTATCCATTTTTCACTTTCTGCAATGTTGAACTTGTACTGTAAACGAGGTTCTTGTAAACAGAGCCGTCCCAAACTTTGGGGTGGCTGTGTCTTTTTGATTTTAATTTCCCTAAGCTATAGGACCATAAGTGGAAGTGCCATAGGCTCTGTTGCTTTGTTTTTTAGATGTTTCAGGAAACACCATACACTTCTCCCGAGTGTCTGTTGGCAACTTACATCCCGCCCATCAGCATAACAAGGCTCCCAGTTCTCCATGGCCTGTCCTGCCTTTCTGGATTTTACACTTTTTTCAGATGGCCCTTTTGACCGGGGGGAAGTGAGACTTCATTGTAGTGCAGATTTCCTTTGTAAGCTTGCTTGGTTGGCCAAAAAGGGCGTATGCGTTTTTTCCTGAATATATTCTGGAAAAAACGCATACGCCCTTTTTGGCCAAGTGCATCATTATGGACGTTCTGCCTCTTTTCCTATGCTTTCAATGCAATTCCTGTCTACCTCCTGAAATCGGTTTCCTGCAATTCTGCCCCGTTTTCAAGTCCTCTTGGCAGCCTTACTTCAGTATATTTTTGGACGATAGCTGTCATTTATAACTCTGCAGGTTTGTGAATTACAGTGCCCCTGAGCTCCTTTCTTCAACTTGCTTTCTTGTGACCTGGCCGCAACAGCGCAGGATGGCTTCAGGCCCTAATCTGGTTCTGGCACGGCACGCTGAGCCTTTGGTTATTTCCTCTTCCTGGTGGGAAATGAGAGTTAAATTTGCCTGTCTAGACACCTCCAGCTAGTCTCTCATTGGTTCTCCCTATTCCTGTTCATCTTCCGCAGAAATTGCAAACTGGGCCAAACAGGAGGTTAAAGGCACTGACTCTCCAAGTGGGGAGAGTGTTAGTAAAGCGTCTGGAATGTTGAACCCGAGTACCAGGGGAGGACAACTGAGACATATTTGAACACGTCTCCCGTTCACACGGTTGATCATACTCTGGGTTCCACATGCATGTTTTAGCTGAAGGAAGAATACCTTAAACCTGGAGAGTTGAGACCCGTGTAATGGGTACCATGCAATATGACTTCAAAGGGTCTTCAATTGCTCACCGAACCTCTCCAATCCTATCACTGCTGCGTTTATGCCCCTGTACACATGCTTGATTCTCTTTCGGAGACATAGCAATCCATAGGTTTTAAGATACTTACTAGTCAGGTAGATTCTTAGGCATTTAATATGCGGTGTTGAGTCCATTTCGTTGAGCAAGGAGTAGCTCTTGTCTATTCCATATTTGGCGTGAGGAACTTTATCTGTGCTCATTTCAATCTCTGGTTTTATGCAGCACCCCAACTCACCTTTCCCCTTAAGCAAGCATAAGTTGGTTTTCTAAATTTGAGACCCTGTTCTGTTCTGTAATTCAGTTCCTGTGTAACCAAGTTTACATTCCGTGTATTACAGATATCTTATGATGTTTCTTTTTCTGTGTGACTTATTTCAGTTAGAATCATCATACCTGAATCCACTCATTGTGCTGCTAAGGGCCTGATGACATAGATTTCATTGCTGAGTGATATTGCTTTGTAAGTAAATACCACAACTTCTTTATCCATTTTTCACTTTCTGCGATGTTGAACTTGTACTGTAAACGAGGTTATTGTAAACAGAGGCGTTGCAAACTTTGGGGTGGCTGTGTCTTTTTGATTTTAATTTCCCTAAGCTATAGGACCATAAGTGGAAGTGCCCTAGGCTCTGTTGCTTTGTTTTTTAGATGTTTCAGGAAACACCATACACTTCTCCAGAGTGTCTGTTGGCAATTTACATCCCGCCCATCAGCATAACAAGGCTCCCAGTTCTCCATGGCCTGTCCTGCCTTTCTGGATTTTACACTTTTTTCAGATGGCCCTTTTGACCGGGGGGAAGTGAGACTTCATTGTAGTGCAGATTTCCTTTGCAAGCTTGCTTGGTTGGCCAAAAAGGGCGTATGCGTTTTTTCCTGAATATATTCAGGAAAAAACGCATACACCTTTTTGGCCAAGTGCATCATTGTGGACGTTCTGCCTCTTTTCCTATGCTTTCAATGCAATTCCAGTCTACCTCCTGAAATCGGTTTCCTGCAATTCTGCCCCGCTTTCAAGTCCTCTTGGCAGCCTTACTTCAGTCTATTTTTGGACGATAGCTGTCATTTATAACTCTGCAGGTTTGTGAATTACAGTGCCCCTGAGCTCCTTTCTTCAACTCGCTTTCTTTTGAGCTGGCTGCAACACCGCAGGATGGCTTCAGGCCCTAATCTTGTTCCGGCACGGCACGCTGAGCCTTTGGTTATTTCCTCTTCCTGGTGGGAAATGAGAGTTAAATTTGCCCGTCCAGACACCTCCAGCTAGTCTCTCATTGGTTCTCCCTATTCCTGTTCATCTTCCGCAGAAATTGCAAACTGGGCCAAACAGGAGGTTAAAGGGGCTGACTCTCCAAGTGGGGAGAGTGTTAGTAAAGCGTCTGGAATGTTGCACCCGAGTACCAGGGGAGAAAAACTGAGACATATTTGAACACGTCTCCCGTTCACACGGTTGATCATACTCTGGGTTCCACATGCATGTTTTAGCTGAAGGAAGAATACCTTAAACCTGGAGAGTTGAGACCCGTGTAATGGGTACCATGCAATATGACTTCAAAGGGTCTTCATTTGCTCACCGAACCTCTCCAATTCTATCACTGCTGCGTTTATGCCCCTGTACACATGCTTGATTCTCTTTTGGAGACATAGCAATCCATAGGTTTTAAGATACTTACTAGTCAGGTACATTCTTAGGCGTTTAATATGGGGTGTTGAGTCCATTTCGTTGAGCAAGGAGTAGCTCTTGTCTATTCCATATTTGGCTTAAGGAACTTTATCTGTGCTCATTTCAATCTCTGGTTTTATGCAGCACCCCAACTCACCTTTCCCCTTAAGCAAGTATAAGTTGGTTTTCTAAATTTGAGACCCTGTTTTGTTCTGTAATTCAGTTCCTGTGTAGCCAAGTTTACATTCCGTGTATTACTGATATCTTATGATGTTTCTTTTTCTGTGTGACTTATTTCACTTAGAATCATCATACCTGAATCCACTCATTGTGCTGCTAAGGGCCTGATGACATAGATTTCATTGCTGAGTGATATTGCTTTGTAAGTATATAGCACAACTTCTTTATCCATTTTTCACTCTCTGCGATGTTGAACTTGTACTGTAAACGAGGTTCTTGTAAACAGAGGCGTCCCAAATTTTGGGGTGGCTGTGTCTTTTTGATTTTAATTTCCCTAAGCTATAGGACCATAAGTCGAAGTGCCCTAGGCTCTGTTGCTTTGTTTTTTAGATGTTTCAGGAAACACCATACACTTCTCCCGAGTGTCTGTTGGCAATTTACATCCCGCCCATCAGCATAACAAGGCTCCCAGTTCTCCATGGCCTGTCCTTCCTTTCTGGATTTTACACTTTTTTCAGATGTCCCTTTTGACAGGGGGGAAGAGAGACTTCATTGTAGTGCAGATTTCCTTTGCAAGCTTGCTTGGTTGGCCAAAAAGTGCGTATGCGTTTTTTCCTGAATATATTCAGGAAAAAACGCATACGCCCTTTTTGGCCAAGTGCATCATTGTGGACGTTCGGCCTCTTTTCCTATGCTTTCAATGCAATTCCTGTCTACCTCCTGAAATTGGTTTCCTGCAATTCTGCCCCGCTTTCAAGTCCTCTTGGCAGCCTTACTTCAGTATATTTTTGGACGATAGCTGTCATTTATAACTGTGCAGTTTTGTGAATTACAGTGCCCCTGAGCTCCTTTCTTCAACTCGCTTTCTTTTGAGCTGGCCGCAACACCGCAGGATAGCTTCAGGTCCTAATCTGGTTCCGGCATGGCACGCTGAGCCTTTCGTTATTTCCACTTCCTGGTGGGAAATGAGAGTTAAATTTGCCCGTCCAGACACCTCCAGCTAGTCTCTCATTGGTTCTCGCTATTCCTGTTCATCTTCCGCAGAAATTGCAAACTGGGCCAAACAGGAGGTTAAAGGCGCTGACTCTCCAAGTGGGGAGAGTGTTAGTAAAGCGTCTGGAATGTTGCACCCGAGTACCAGGGGAGGAAAACTGAGACATATTTGAAAACGTCTCCCGATCACACGGTTGATCATACTCTGGGTTCCACATGCATGTTTTAGCTGAAGGAAGAATACCTTAAACATGGGTAGTTGAAACCCGTGGAATGGGTACCATGCAATATGACTTCAAAGGGTCTTCATTTGCTCACTGAACCTCTCCAATCCTATCACTGCTGCGTTTATGCCCCTGTACACACGCTTGATTCTCTTTTGGAGACATAGCAATCCATAGGTTTTAAAATACTTACTAGTCAGGTACATTCTTAGGCGTTTAATATGCGGTATTGAGTCCATTTCGTTGAGCAAGGAGTAGCTCTTGTCTATTCCATATTTGGCTGAAGGAACTTTATCTGTGCTCATTTCAATCTCTGGTTTTATGCAGCACCCCAACTCACCTTTACCCTTAAGCAAGCATAAGTTGGTTTTCTAAATTTGAGACCCTGTTCTGTTTTGGAATTCAGTTCCTGTGTAGCCAAGTTTACATTCCGTGTATTACTGATATCTTATGATGTTTCTTTTTCTGTGTGACTTATTTCAGTTAGAATCATCATACCTGAATCCACTCATTGTTTTGCTAAGGGCCTGATGACATAGATTTCATTGCTGAGTGATATTGCTTTGTAAGTAAATACCACAACTTCTTTATGCATTTTTCACTTTCTGCGATGTTGAACTTGTACTGTAAACGAGATTCTTGTAAACAGAGCCGTTCCAAACTTTGGGGTGGCTGTGTCTTTTTGATTTTAATTTCCCTAAGCTATAGGACCATAAGTGGAAGTGCCCTAGTCTCTGTTGCTTTGTTTTTTAGATGTTTCAGGAAACACCATACACTTCTCCCAAGTGTCTGTTGGCAATTTACATCCCGCCCATCAGCATAACAAGGCTCCCAGTTCTCCATGGCCTGTCCTGCCTTCCTGGATTTTACACTTTTTTCAGATGGCCCTTTTGACCGGGGGGAAGTGAGACTTCATTGTAGTGCAGATTTCCTTTGCAAGCTTGCTTGGTTGGCCAAAAAGTGCGTATGCGTTTTTTCCTGAATATATTCAGGAAAAAACGCATACACACTTTTTGGCCAAGTGCATCATTGTGGACGTTCTCCCTCTTTTCCTATGCTTGAAAGGCAATTCCAGTCTACCTCCTGAAATCGTTTTCCTGCAATTCTGCCCCGCTTTCAAGTCCTCTTGGCAGCCTTACTTCAGTATATTTTTGGACAATAGCTGTCATTTATAACTCTGCATGTTTGTGAATTACAGTGCCCCTAAGCTGCTTTCTTCAACTCGCTTTCTTGTGAGCTGGCTGCAACACTGCAGGATGGCTTCAGGCCCTAATCTGGTTCCGGCACGGCAGGCTGTGCCTTTGGTTATTTCCTCTTCCTGGTGGGAAATGAGAGTTAAATTTGCCCGTCCAGACACCTCCAGCTAGTCTCTCATTGGTTCTCGCTATTCCTGTTCATCTTCCGCAGAAATTGCAAACTGGGCCAAACAGGAGGTTAAAGGGACTGACTCTCCAAGTCGGGAGAGTGTTAGTAAAGCGTCTGGAATGTTGCACCCGAGTACCAGTGTACGAAAACTGAGACATATTTAAACACGTCTCCCGATCACATAGTTGATCATACTCTCGGTTCCACATGCATGTTTTAGCTGAAGGAAGAATACCTTAAACCTGGTTAGTTGAAACCCGTGGAATGGGTACCATGCAATATGACTTCCAAGGGTCTTCATTTGCTCACCGAACCTCTCCAATCCTATCACTGCTGCGTTTATGCCCCTGTACACATGCTTGATTCTCTTTTGGAGACATAGCAATCCATAGGTTTTAAGATACTCACTAGTCAGGTACATTCTTAGGCGTTTAATATGCCGTGTTGAGTCCATTTCGTTGAGCAAGGAGTAGCTCTTGTCTATTCCATATTTGGCTTAAGGAACTTTATCTGTGCTCATTTCAATCTCTGGTTTTATGCAGCACCCAAACTCACCTTTCCCCTTAAGCAAGCATAAGTTGGTTTTCTAAATTTGAGACCCTGTTCTCTTTTGGAATTCAGTTCCTGTGTAGCCACGTTTATATTCCGTGTATTACTGATATCTTATGATGTTTCTTTTTCTGTGTGACTTATTTCAGTTAGAATCATCGTACCTGAATCCACTCATTATGCTGCCACGGGCCTGATGACATAGATTTCATTGCTGAGTGATATTGCTTTGTAAGTAAATACCACAACTTCTTTATCCAATTTTCAATTTCTGCGATGTGGAACTTGTACTGTAAACGAGGTTCTTGTAAACAGAGCCATTCCAAACTTTGGGGTGGCTGTGTCTTTTTGATTTTAATTTCCCTAAGCTATAGGACCATAAGTGGAAGTGCCCTAGTCTCTGTTGCTTTGTTTTTTAGATGTTTCAGGAAACACCATACACTTCTCCCAAGTGTCTGTTGGCAGTTTACATCCCGCCCATCAGCATAACAATGCTCCCAGTTCTCCATGGCCTGTCCTGCCTTTCTGGATTTTACACTTTTTTCAGATGGCCCTTTTGACCTGGGGGTAGTGAGACTTCATTGTAGTGCAGATTTCCTTTGCAAGCTTGCTTGGTTGGCCAAAAAGGGCGTATGCGTTTTTTCCTGAATATATTCAGGAAAAAACGCATACGCCCTTTTTGGCCAAGTGCATCATTGTGGACGTTCTGCCTCTATTCCTATGCTTTCAATGCAATTGCAGTCTACCTCCTGAAATCGGTTTCCTGCAATTCTGCCCCGCTTTCAAGTCCTCTTGGCAGCCTTACTTCAGTCTATTTTTGGATGATAGCTGTCATTTATAACTCTGCAGGTTTGTGCATTACAGTGCCCCTGAGCTCCTTTCTTCCACTTGCTTTCTTGTTACCTGGCCGCAACACCGCAGGATGGCTTCAGGCCCTAATCTGGTTCCGGCACGGCACGCTGAGCCTTTGGTTAATTCCTCTTCCTGGTGGGAAATGAGAGTTAAATTTGCCCGTCCAGACACCTCCAGCTAGTCTCTCATTGGTTCTCGCTATTCCTGTTCATCTTCCGCAGAAATTGCAAACTGGGCCAAACAGGAGGTTAAAGGCTCTGACTCTCCAATTGGGGAGAGTGTTAGTAAAGCGTCTGGAATGTTGCACCCGAGTACCAGGGGAGGAAAACTGAGACATATTTGAACACATCTCCCTATCACATAGTTGATCATACTCTGGGTTCCACATGCATGTTTTAGCTGAAGGAAGAATACCTTAAACCTGGAGAGTTGAGACCCGTGTAATGGGTACCATGCAATATGACTTCAAAGGGTCTTAATTTGCTCACCGAACCTCTCCAATCCTATCACTGCTGCGTTTATGCCCCTGTACACACGCTTGATTCTCTTTCGGAGACATAGCAATCCATAGGTTTTAAGATACTTACTAGTCAGGTACATTCTTAGGCATTTAATATGGGGTGTTGAGTCCATTTCGCTGAGCAAGGAGTAGCTCTTGTCTATTCCATATTTGTCTTAAGGAACTTTATCTGTGCTGATTTCAATCTCTGGTTTTATGCAGCACCCCAACTCACCTTTCCCCTTAAGCAAGCATAAGTTGGTTTTCTACATTTGAGACCCTGTTCTGTTCTGTAATTCAGTTCCTGTGTAGCCAAGTTTACATTCCGTGTATTAGTGATATCTTATGATGTTTCTTTTTCTTTGTGACTTATTTCAGTTAGAATCATCATACCTGAATCCACTCATTGTGCTGCTAAGGGCCTGATGACATAGATTTCATTGCTGAGTGATATTGCTTTGTAAGTAAATACCACAACTTCTTTATCCATTTTTCACTTTCTGCGATGTTGAACTTGTACTGTAAACGAGGTTCTTGTAAAGAGAGCCGTTCCAAACTTTGGGGTGGCTGTGTCTTTTTTATTTTAATTTCCCTAAGCTATAGGACCATAAGTGGAAGTGCCCTAGGCTCTGTTGCTTTGTTTTTTAGATGTTTCAGGAAACACCATACACTTCTCCCGAGTGTCTGTTGGCAATTTACATCCCACCCACCAGCATAACAAGGCTCCCAGTTCTCCATGGCCTGTCCTGCCTTTCTGGATTTTACACTTTATTCAGATGGCCCTTTTGACCGGGGGGAAGTGAGACTTCATTGTAGTGCAGTTTTCCTTTGCAAGCTTGCTTGGTTGGCCAAAAAGGGCGTATGCGTTTTTTCCTGAATATATTCAGGAAAAAACGCATACGCCCTTTTTGGCCAAGTGCATCATTGTGGACGTTCTGCCTCTTTTCCTATGCTTTCAATGCAATTCCAGTCTACCTCCTGAAATCGGTTTCCTGCAATTCTGCCCCGCTTTCAAGTCCTCTTGGCAGCCTTACTTCAGTATATTTTTGGACGATAGCTGTCATTTATAACTCTGCATGTTTGTGAATTACAGTGTCCCTGAGCTCCTTTCTTCAACTCGCTTTCTTTTGAGCTGGCTGCAACACCGCAGGATGGCTTGAGGCCCTAATCTGGTTCCGGCAAGGCATGCTGAGCCTTTGGTTATTTCCTCTTCCTGGTGGGAAATGAGAGTTAACTTTGCCCGTCCAGACACCTCCAGCTAGTCTCTCATTGGTTCTCACTATTCCTGTTCATCTTCCGCAGAAATTGCAAACTGGGCCAAACAGGAGGTTAAAGGCGCTGACTCTCCAAGTCGGGAGAGTGTTAGTAAAGCGTCTGGAATGTTGCACCCGAGTACCAGGGGAGGAAAACTGAGACATATTTGAACACGTCTCCCGTTCACACGGTTGATCATACTCTGGGTTCCACATGCATGTTTTAGCTGAAGGAAGAATACCTTAAACCTGGAGAGTTGAGACCCGTGTAATGGGTACCATGCAATATGACTTCAAAGGGTCTTCATTTGCTCACCGAACCTCTCCAATCCTATCACTGCTGCGTTTATGCCCCTGTACACACGCTTGATTCTCTTTCGGAGACATAGCAATCCATAGGTTTTAAGATACTTACTAGTCAGGTACATTCTTAGCCGTTTAATATGGGGTGTTGAGTCCATTTCGTTGAGCAAGGAGTAGCTCTTGTCTGTTACATATTAGGCTTCAGGAACTTTATCTGTGCTCATTTCAATCTCTGGTTTTATGTAGCACCTCAACTCACCTTTCCCCTTAAGCAAGCATAAGTTGGTTTTCTAAATTTGAGACCCTGTTCTGTTTTGTAATTCAGTTCCTGTGTAACCAAGTTTACATTCTGTGTATTAGTGATATCTTATGATGTTTCTTTTTCTGTGTGACTTATTTCAGTTAGAATCATCATACCTGAATCCACTCATTGTGCTGCTATGGGCCTGATGACATAGATTTCATTGGTGAGTGATATTGCATTGTACGTAAGTATCACAACTTCTTTCTCCATTTTTCACTTTCTGTGATATTGAACTTGTCCCATAAACGAGGTTCTTGTAAACAGAGGCGTCCCAAACTTTGGGGTGGCTGTGTCTTTTTTATTTTAATTTCCCTAAGCTATAGGACCATAAGTGGAAGTGCCCTAGGCTCTGTTGCTTTTTTTTTTAGATGTTTCAGGAAACACCATACACTTCTCCCGAGTGTCTGTTGGCAATTTACATCCCACCCATCAGCATAACAAGGCTCCCAGTTCTCCATGGCCTGTCCTGCCTTTCTGGATTTTACAGTTTTCTCAGATGTCCCTTTTAACCGGTGGGAAGGGAGACTTCATTGTAGTGCAGATTTTCTTTGCAAGCTTGCTTGGTTGTCCAAAAAGGGCGTATGCGTTTTTTCCTGAATATATTCAGGAAAAAACGCATACGCCCTTTATGGCCAAGTGCATCATTGTCGACGTTCTGCCTCATTTCCTATGCTTTAAATGCAATTCCAGTCTACCTCTTGAAATCGGTTTCCTGCAATTCTGCCTTTCTTTCAATGCCTGTTCATAGCCTTTCCTCAATATCCTTTTTGAAAATTGTTGGCCTTTATACCTCTGCACGTTTTTGAATTGCAGTGGCCCTGATCTCCATTTTTCAGCTCTTATTTTTGTGATCTTGCCTCATAACCGCAGGATTCCTTCAGGCCCTATTCTTCTTGTGGGACGCCTTGCTGTGCCTTTGGTTAATTCTTCTTACTGATGTGAAATTAGAGTGACATGTGCCCATTGAAACCACTACATTAGTTTCTCACTGGTTCCCTCTAACCCATTCATCCTTCGCACTATCTGCAGACTGTGCGATACTGGAACTTAAAGGCATTGACTCTCCATGTGGGTTTGTTGTTAGTAAAGCGGCAGAATGTCGATCCGGAGCCCCAGGAGAGGAACAATGAGGTGCATTTTAGAAACCTTTCCCGATCATATGGTATACCAGTCGCTGGGTTTCCCAAGCATGGTTTAGCTGTAGGAAGATTCCCTTCAACCTGGAGTGTTGGGACCCTTGGAATGAGTAGCATGAAGTATTGCATTAAACTTTCGGCAGTTGCTCACCAAAGCTCACCAATCCTCTCAGCCCCAAGTGTCCAGCCTTATGTCTTATCCAGCTGTGGTTTTATATGTGGTCAATCCAGGTTGCATCACAGCCCCTGAGCGAATTTTGTAAGAATTTTTCTCTCTTTCATTGTTTCAGCGTTTTGTTTTTAAAATTTATTTCTATAATGGGGTTTAGCTCATTTTCACTGCTGTGTTTGTGCCGCTCTGCACACACTTGATTCCCTTATGGAGATATATCAATACATGGGTTTTAAGATTCTTATTACTCAGATATATTTCTGTGCAGTGTATTGGGTGTGTTGAGGCCAGTTCATTGAGCAAGGTGTAGATCTTGTCTAATACCTATTTGGTTTATTGAATGGTATCTGTGCTAATTTCAAACTCTGGTTTTATGCATCACCCCACCTCTCCTTTCCCCTTAAGCTGACATAAGTGTGTTTTCTAAATGTGAGACACTGTTCTGTTGTGTAATTCATTTTTTGTGCAGCCATATTTACCCTCCCTCTATAAGTGATATCTTATGATATGTTTCTTTTTCTGTTTGACTTATTTCAAGTAGTATTATCAGACCTAAATCCACTCTTTATCCTTCTACTAGCCTTATTACATTGATTTCATGGTGAAGAGATATTCCATTGTACATAAGTACCACATCTTCTTTATCCATTGTTCTCTTTCCTGGGATATTTAAGGTGTACTGAAGTTGAGGTTCTTGTAAACAGAGTAGCCCTAAACTGTGGTGTGCTTGTGTCTTGTTGATTTTTAGACTTCCCTAGATATACTCCCATGATTGGAAGTGTCCTATGCTCTGTAGCTCTGTTTTTTAGATGATTTAGGAACCACCATACACTCCTCCAGAGTGGCTCTCGGCAGTTCACACACTGTCCATCAGCGTATAAAGGCTCCCTGTTCTCCATGGCCTGTCCTGCATTTCTGGTTTTTACAATTTTTTAGGATGGCCCTTTTTACCAGTGGGAAATGAGACTTCTTTGTTGTGCACATTTGCATTGCTTGCTTGTTTCCTTGCCCATAAGGTGCATATGCGTTTTTTCCTGGATATAATCAGGAAAAAACGCATACGCCCTTTTGGGCCAACTGCATCATTATCGAAATTCTGCGGCTTTTCATGTGCGTTAAAGACGAGTCCAATCTATCTCTTGAAATCTGTTTCTTGCAATTCTGTCTTGCATTCAGATACTCTTCTTTGCCTTACCTCAACATAATTTTGGACGTTAGTTTTCATTTATAACTCTGCAGGTTTGTGAATTGCAGTGACCCTGAGCTCCATTTTTTAAGTTGCTCTTTTGTGAGCTGGCCTCAAACCCGCAGGATTGCTTCAGGCCCTATTTTGTCTCCAGCGAGGTGGGCTGAGCCTTTTTTTAATTCTTATTCTTAATGGGAAATTAGAGTGATATGTGCCCGTCCAAACCCCTACAACTATTCTCTCATTGGTTCCCCCTCTTCCCGTTCATCCTCCTCACAATTTGCAAAATGTGTGAAACAGAAGTTTAAATGTGCTGATTCTCCAAGTGGGGAGATTCTAAGTAACGTGGATGGAATGGTGAACAGGAGCACCAGCAGAGGATAAATGAGCTGCATTTTAGACACATCTCCCGATCACATGGTGTACAGTCCTCTGGGTTTTCCATGCATGTTTTAGCTGTAGGAAGATCCCTTGAACCTGCAGATTTGGGACCCATTGAATGGGCACCAGGTAGTATTACTTTAAAGGGTGTGCATTTCCTCACCCAACCTCACATTTCTCTTAGTGCGAACACTTTCCAGCCTTATGTCTCATCCTGCTGTGGGTCTAGATGTGTTCAATCCATGTTACATCACCGTCCCTGAGGAAAAGTTGTAAGAGGTTTTCTCTGTCTCTCTGTCGTTTATTTTTTTCAATTTATTACTATATTGGTGACAGCTGATTTTCAAAGCTCTGTTTCTTGCTGCTGTACATCCACTTGATTCACGTACAGAGAGACATCAGTAAATTCTTTTTCAGATTCTTACCAGTCGTATATATTCTTTTCCGGTGACTTGAGTGTGCTGAGTGCAGTTCTTTTAGCTACCGTGTAGGCCTTGTTGATTATCAGTTTGGTATTTGGAATGGTATCTTTGCTAATTTCAACCTCCTGGATGATGCCTCACCCCTCCCCACCTTTCCCGTTTAGCAGCCTTATGCGTGTTTTCTACATATTTGACTATGTTTTTGTTTTGTAATTTATTTCATGTGTAGCCATTTTGGATTCCACCGTTAAGTGATATCTTATGATATGTGTCTTTTTCTTTTTGAATTCTGTCACTTAGAATGATCATACGTAACTCCTCGGGAGTTGTTACAACTGGCCATATTTCATTGATTTCCAGGCTGAGTAATATTCCACTCTACATAAGTACCACATCTCTATCCATTTTTTCCCTCCAGAGACATTTAAGTTATATCCTAGTCGAGGATCTTTTAAACAGAGAGGGGGTAAACATTGGGGTGCCTGTGTCCTCTCGATTTTTGTTTTTCCCAAGATATACGCCCATGAGTGCAAGTGCCCTATGCTCTGTAGCTCATTTTTTAGATGCTTTAGTAAACACAATACACTTCTCCAGAATGGCCGTTGGCAATATACATTTCCACTATAAGTCTCACAGGGCTCCCTCTTCTCGTTGCCCTGTCCTGCATTTCTGTTGTTTATGCTTTATGAGGATGGCTCTTGTGACTGATGCGAAGTGATATCTTTTGTAGTATTGATTTCCAGTGCCCACCTGTTTGGTTGGCTAAAAAAGTGTATGCCCTTTTCTTGAATATATACAGAAAAAAATGCATACACTCTTTTTGGCCAACTGCAATGTTGGCAATGTTCAGCTCCTTTTCTTGTGCTTAATGGCAAGTCCTTTCTACCTCCTCAAATCCCTTTCCTGCCATTCTCCCTTGCTTACAAGTCCTTTTCTCTGACTTTCCTCAAGACATTTTTCAGTGATGGATATTTTCAACTCTGCAGTTTCATGAATTTTACTGCCCCTGAGTTCCATTGTTCAACTTGTGTTTATGGGAACTGGCCACAAAGCAGCAGGATTTCCTCAAGCCCTATACTGTTTCCATGGGCAACCCTAGCCTTTGGTCAATTCGTCTTCCTGATTGGAAATTAGAGTGACATGTGCCTGTCTGAACACCTAGGACTTGTCTCTCATTGTTCCTCATCCTTCCGCTTCATCCTCTGGACAAATTCCAAACTGTACGCAACAGGATGTTGACAGTGCTGACATCTCCAAGTGGGGAGACTGTTAGTAAAGACGCTGGAGGGGTGAACCCGAGCACCAGGAGATGAGGAGATGAGATGCCTTTTCCAAACTCTTCCCGATCAGACGGTATACTATCCTCTGGGTGTGACAGACATGTTTTAGCAGTAGGAAGAGTCCCATTCATGTAAGGAGAACACCAGGGCTTTTTCAAAATCAGTGTCTCCCCGAAACCCAAACTGGGGAATTTTTTAAGCTATGGCTACACATATGTTCATTAAGGGCCTTGGGAAGTAGGCAGAGTCCAAACTTTAGATGATTGAAGTCTTCAGGGTCAGAAGCACTCACCACCAGCTTCCCTTAGGTTACACTTTAACTGTCATTGATAGATGATGTCAATAAAAATATCTATTCTTTTTCAGATTATTTCCCCTTATAGGTTATTGCAAAATGTTGAGTGTAGTTCCCTGTGCTATACAGTAGTTCCTTGTTGATGATCTATTTTATACATAGCAGTGTGTATGTGTTAATCCCAAACTGTTAATTTATCCCTCCTCCCACCTTTCCCCTTTGGTAATAATAAATTATAAGATTTTATACTTCTCAGAAATGGGGGAGCTGAAAGAGAGGTATCATTTTCAATGGAAAAGCATTTAAAACAAGATTGAAGCTTTAACCAAGATTATTAGATGTACATCCTTGGAAAGAAATCACTTCGTTTCTCTAATATTGACCTGACAAATAAGACAAACCCTTTCACTGAACTTGCTTATAATAAAGTGATGGAAATATCAAATGGAAGTGTTAGAAACATCTTATTTTACCCGAGCCTTATACACTGTTCTATGTTAACTACAGTTTGGTAGTTAACAGTTAACCTCATCTGTTCATTGAGGTTACAATAGTCTCAATTTCTGTTACTGATCCTCCAGAGTGGACCCCAACAAGTGTCCCCCTGCCCAGTGACATTGGGGCCAACAGATCGAGACTGAGTTTGGTTCACAAGCAAAGGAAACTTTATATTTTGATCAGAGAATGGAGAGGTGAGAGCATGCACTACCCTGTGGGCTGTGGGCTGGGCTGCTGTGTAGAGATCCTGTCAGAGTCAGTGGGAGGGAGGGGACAGAGCTTACAAGGGCTGAGTTGGCTGCAGCTCAGGCTCTATATCGTGGAGTCTGCACTGGGCCCCAGGAGCTGAGGTGTCGACCCAGCCATTCTGCACTAGGAAATCTGGTCTGAAGTGCCGGGTGTGGAACCTCTGCATGCGATACCCTAGGAGTACGTGAAATTAGACAAAGCACAAAGGATAAAAAAGTTAGACTTGACTTTATTGCACAGATTCTATTTTTATCTCCCAGGGATTTTTAATGGGCTTTGCTGGGGACAAACCCCTCCTCTGCCTTTTGTCCCTTTCCTCATTCTTGGAGTGCTGAGGGTGCAGACCCTTCTTCTGTAACTGCTGAGTGCTGAGTTGGGAGCCCTCATACCCAGGGGCGAGGGTCAGAACTTCTCCCCAGCAGCCTCCAGGTGACGTTGATTGTCCCCAGGACCCCTGCCTCCTTGCTCGTCCACCTGAGCACCAGCATTGGAAGTGTTATAGATTCTAATGACCTTTAAGGGTCCAGGAAAGAGATGTGCAGAGACGCTGTGGGGGCTGGTTTCACCCCACCCCACATTTGTTCGGCCACCTTAGGCTGACCGTTTCTGCCAGCCTAGATGCTCTGAACAGTAGTCTGTGCTTTCTTCAATTAGGCCCCTGAATTAACGTACAAACAGCACCAGGTGTCAGAGCCCTGCCCACTCATCTCCCAGACAGTCCAGGGTCAGTGGTGATCAAGGACCATGATGGCCACTGAGTCAACAGCCTTTTGAAGTAAACAGGAGTCCAGCCGGTCTTATTGGCCACCATCATCACGGTGTCTGTAGGCTTTTCTATGGTGACAGTGTGATATACGGTTCCCCCGCCAAGATTATTAGCTCCCCTCTGGGTGCAGTAAGTCCTGCAAGCAGTAGTCTACTCTTTTGGGACACACTCTTGTTGTTTTATGAGAGAAACTCCAGGTCAAGTGATGTTCACACGAGTCGTCATGGTGCCCTGTTGCCCCCGGTTATCTCTCTGGATGTTGGAGTTGGAAGGCCTCCTCACTTGAGGTCGGTGTGCCAATGGAGCGAACCCTGCAACTTCAGGGCATGGTTGGTGGTTAGGATCACCACGTGGGGTCCTTTTCCCTTAGGAGGGAGGTGGCCTTTTGGGCTGCTGATTTCCAGGTTTTTAGATACCACCAGTATCTTGGCCAGATGTGGCAGTGGGCCAAGCCCCTTGGTGACCGTAGTTTATCCTACCTGGATGGCATTCTTGCATTGTTCCATTTCAAGTTGTCCCAGTTTTTGCACTAATTCTCCAATGACGATTCACCTTTCACCGGGAATGTAAAGGTCAAAGGGTTTAGCTAAATTAGGGAGTTCCAGGGCAAGGGTCTGAATTGACTGCTCTTTCCATTCTTGAAATGCCACTTCTGGATTCTATTCAAAAGGATCATCATCTTTTCCTTTCAGTGTTTCATATAGAGGCCCAGCTAGTAGACTATAGTTAGGGATCCAGAAGCAGCAAACCCTGGCCTCCCCAGGAACCCCTAAGCTGTCTTCTAGTTTTAGAAAGGGGTAAGGCTGAAAATGGTTTCTTCCCTTTCCTGGGATGGGCTTCTCTGACCTTCTGTGAGAATGAAGCCCAGGCAGGTTACCGCAGTCTGTGATATTTGAGCTTCTTTTTGGACGACTTCTATCCTTTATTGGCTTGGTAGTTCAGAGGCCTCCTTAGTAGGGCTGGCGATCAGAATGTCTTCTGCGTATTGCAGGAGGGTTTCCTTTTCCAGAGGTAGAACTTTTAGGTCTTTAGCTAAGCTTTCCCCAAAGACGGTGTGGGAATTTTTGCACCCTTGGGGCAAGACGGCCCGGAAGTATTGTTTTAGTTGTATGTTGAGTCCTGCCACTCACAAGCCAAAATTTCTTGTGACTCTGGGACTAATGGAATACAAAAGAAGGCATCATTGAAGACAAATACAGAATACCATGTCCTGGTGGTTGGTAGAATGACCAGCAGGGTGTAGGAATTAGGAGCAGCTGGAGGTATATCCTCGGTGGCTTCACTGACTGTCCTGACATCCTTTACCAGGTCCCCAGCAGCCCATGGGGCTCTCGTGGTCAGACCAATCCCCGGATACAGAGCTACCCTTGCAGGTACCGTGGCAGGGCTGGGCACACAGGAACCATGCACATAGCCCTCATTGCAGAGCACCCCCAGCTCACCTGTCGCTCAGAGCTGATACAGAGCACCTCAGAGCAGGACTTGAACTAACAAACAGCAGCTGCGACAGGTCTGTGACCCTGGGCATCACTCCGTGAGGCCTCCCTCCACCTGGTCTTCCAGAGACTTCCACTGCACCCGGGGCACCAGGCCTCTGTCTCCAAGCACCACCCACCCCTCCTCTCCCTGACTCCTGGGTTCCTCTCATTAGGAGAGTGTTTTCTTGAAGTTGTCTCCCACTCATGGGCCAGATAAAATGATTAGAAAACAAGCCAAAGCTGCAGCCCCTTGTCTATCTTGACTCTCAGGAGCCCACACCTGTTCCTTGGACCTGGCCGGTTCAGCAAGTTCCATTTTCTGCAACTGTGAGCCCCTGAGGGGTGATGATTGGCTGACCTGGGCAGCCTTACCTGCCGGCCAGCCCTCCCCAGGTGTGCCTGGGTTGAGATCAATATAAATACCACTCCAGGCAGCAAGAGCCCCTGCAGCCGTGCCTGACGCCATTTTCTCTGCCCTGTCAGCAGTCTCGGGGCTGGGCTGGTGGGAGGGAGTGAGAGGCCACGGCTTTGTGGGTGGCCCAGTGTGAGTGGGGCTCTGCTGGACTTTCTGCAGCAGTTGCCAGGCTGTCACCTGCTAAGGAAAGGATGTGTCACCCATACCTGCTGCTGGAATTTCTCCTTGGGCAGAGGTGAGGAAGGAAAAAAGCAGTGGGGGCAGGGACAGGACGGGTATCTCAGGCAGGGAAATGGAAATCTTCCAGAAGAGCACCCAGGGCCAGTACCATCCTGGCTGGCCTGCAGGCACCAAGTCGGCTGGCATGCTGTCACTCGTGTGGCTCCATGGCCCTTCCTCTAGGCTTTCAAGTCCTTGTACATATTCAGGTGTTTTACCTGGGAAGGTTGGGAACAGTTCAGCAGCAGCTGGCCTGGGGCTCATCTCACGTTTACTCACAGATGCCTCGGCACGGTCCCCCAGGCTTGTAATGAGGACACTCCTTGCGGGGGAGCTGCTGGCTGCATGCGAGATGATTCCCCACCTCTGACCAACTTCAGAATTGTCTACCACTGAAGCAAGTGCCCTGATAGGGTTTTCATCTGTATAACTGGTGGGTTCTGTTTTGTTTTTTTCTTTTTTGTTTCAAGGTAGGTTTTATTCCTCTTTTTTGTACTTATGGATGTAAGCATGGAAATAATTCATTCATATAAATACATGTATGTGAAGGGAATAACTTTTTTCCGTTTTTTAAAAAATTTTATTTTTCATTTTATTTTATTTATTTTTTATACAGCAGGTTCTTATTGGTTATCTATTTTATACATATAAATGTATACATGTCAATCCCAATCTCCCAACTCCTCCCACCGCCACCCCCCCCATGGCTTTCCCCTCTTTGTGTCCATACATTTGTTCTCTACATCTGTGTCTCTATTTCTGCCCTTCAAACCGGTTCATCTGTACCATTTTTCTAGGTTCCACATATATGCGTTAATATACAATATTTGTTTTTCTCTCTCTGACTTACTTCACTCTGTATGACAGTCTCTAGATCCATCGACGTCTCTACAAATGACCCAATTTCATTCCTTTTTATGGCTAATAGTCCATTTTATATATGTACCACATCTTTATCCATTCGTCTGTCTGTGGGCATTTAGGTTGCTTCCATTACCTGGCTATTGTAAATAGTGCTGCAATGAACATTGTGGTGAATGTGTCTTTTTGATTTATGGTTTTCTCTGGGTATATGCCCAGTAGTGGGTTGCTGGATCATATGGTAATTCTATTTTTAGTTTTTTAAGGAACCTCCATACTGTTCTCCATAGTGACTATCAATTTACATTCCCACCAATCGTGGAAGAGGGTTCCTTTTCTCCACACCCTCTCCAGCATTTGTTGTTTGTAGATTTTCTGATGATGTCCATTCTAACAGGTGTGAGGTGATACCTCATTGTAGTTTTGATTTGCATTTCTCTAATAATTAGTGATGTAGAGCAGCTTTTCATGTGCTCCTTGGCCATTTCTACATCTTTTTGGAAGAAATGTCTATTTAGATATTCTGCCCATTTTTGTATTGGGTTGTTTGTTTTTTTAATATTGAGCTGCATCAGCTGTTTATATATATTGGAGATTAATCCTTTGTCCATTGATTCAGTTGCAAATATATTCTCCCATTCTGAGGGTTGTCTTTTTGTGTTTGTAGTTTCCATTGCTTTGCAAAAGCTTTTACGTTTCATTAGGTCCCATTTGTTTAGTTTTCTTTTTTATGTCATTACTCTAGGAGGTGGATCAAAAAAGATCTTGCTGTGATTTATGTTAGAGTATTCTTCCTATGTTTTCCTCTAAGAGTTTTATACTGTCCGGTCTTACATTAAGGTCTCTAATCCATTTTGAATTTATTTTTGTGTATGGTGTTAGGGGGTGTTCTAATTTCATTCTTTTACATGTAGCTGTCCATTTTTCCCAGCACCACTGATTGAAGACACTGTCTTTTCTCCATTGTATAGTCTTGCCTACTTTGTCATAGATTAGTTGACCATAGGTGTGTAGGTTTATCTCTGGGCTTCTTTCTTTTTTATTTTCCTTTTACACCTTTATTGGAGTATAATTGTTTTACAATGGAGTGTTAGTTTCTGCTGTATAACAAAGTGAATCAATTATACATATACATATATCACCATATCCCCTCCCTCTTACATCTCCCTCCCACCCTCCACATCCCACCCCTTTAGGTGGTCGCAAAGCACCGAGCTGATCTCCCTGTGCTATGTGGCTGCTTCCCAGTAGCTATCGATGTTACATTTGGTAATGTATATATGTCCATGGCACTCTCTCACTTCGTCCCAGCTTACCCTTCCCCCTCCCCGTGTCCTCAAGTCCTTTCTCTATGTCTGTGTCCTTAATCCTGTCCTGCCCCTAGGTTCTTCATAAACTTTTTTCTTTAGATTCCATATATCTCTGTTAGTACACGGTATTTATTTTTCTCTTTCTGACTTACTTCACTGTGTAGGACAGACTCTAAGTCCATCCCCCTCACTACAAATAACTCAGTTTTGTTTCTTTTTATGGCTGAGTAATATTCCATTTATATATGTGCCAGATATTCTTTATCCATTTATCTGTCGATGGACACTTAGGTTGCTTCCATGTCCTGGCTATTGTAAGTAGAACTGCAATGAACATTGTTGTATATAACTCTTTTTGAATTATGGTTTTCTCAGGGCAAATGCCCAGTAGTTGGATTGCTGGGTCGTATGGTACTTCTATTTTTAGTTTTTTCAGGAACCTCTATACTGTTATCCCTAGTGGGTATAGCAATTTACATTCCCAGCAACAGTGCAAGAACGTTCCCTTTTCTCCAGTAAATGCCTCTCCAGCATTTATTGTTTGTAGATTTTTTGATGATTGCCATTCTGACTGCTGGGAGTTGATACCTCACTGTAGTTTTGATTTGCATTTCTCTAATGATTAGTGATGTTCAGCATCCTTTCATGTGTTTATTGGCAATCTGTATATCTCCTTTGGAGAAATGTCTATTTAGGTCTTCTGCCCATTTTTGGATTGTGTTGTTTGTTTTTGTGATATTGAGCTACACGAGCTGCTTGTAAATTTTGGAGATTAATCTTTTGTCATTTGCTTCATTTGAAAACATTTTCTCCCATTATGAGGGTTGTATTTTCGTCTTGTTTATGTTTTCCTTTGCTGTGCAAAAGCTTTGAAGTTTCATTAGGTCCCATTTGTTTATTTTTGTTTTTATTTCCACTTCTCTAGGAGGTGGGTCAAAAAGGATCTTGCTGTGATTTATGTCATAGAGTGTTCTGCCTATGTTTTCCTCTAATAATTTTATAGTGTCTGGTCTAACATTTAGATCTCTAATTCATTTTGAGTTTATTTTTGTGTATGGTGTTATGGAGTGTTCTAATTTCATTCTTTCACGTGTAGTTGTCCAGTTTTCCCAGCACCACTTACTGAAGAGACTGTCTTTTCTTCATTGTATATCTTTGCCTCCTTTGTCATAGATGAGTTAGCCATAGGTACGTAGGTTTATCTCTGGGCTTTCTATCTTGTTCAATTGATCTATATTTCTGTTTTTGTGCCAGTACCATATAGTCTTGATTAATGTAGCTTTGTAGTATAGTCTGAAGTTAGGAAGTCTGATTCCTCCAGCTCTTTTAATTTCCCTCAAGATTGCTTTGGCTATTCGGGGTCTTTTGTGTCTCCATACAAATTTTAAGATTTTTTTGTTCTAGTTCTGTAGAAAATGCCAGTGGTATTTGATAGGGATTGCATTGAATCTGTAGCTTGCTTTGGGTACTATAGTCATTTTCACAATATTGATTCTTCTAATCCAAGAACATGGTTTATACCTCCATATGTTTATATCATCTTTGATTTCTTTCAGCAGTGTCTTATAGTTTTCTGAGTACAGGTCTTTTACCTCCTTATGTAGGTTCATTCCTCCATATTTTATTCTTTTTGTTGCAATGGTGAATGAGATTGTTTCCTTAATTTCTCTTTCTGATCTTTCATTGTTAGTGTATAGGAATGCAAGAGATTTCTGTGCATTAATTTTGTATCCTGCAACTTTACCAAATTCATTGATTAGCTCTGGTAGTTTTCTGGTGGCATCTTTAGGATTCACTATGTGTAGTATCGTGTCATTTGCAAACAGTGACAATTTTACTTCTTCTTTTCCAATTTGTATTCCTTTTATTTCTTTTTCTTCTCTGATTACTGTGTCTAGGACTTCCAAAAACTATGTTGAGTAATAGTGGTGAGAGTGGACATCCTTGTCTTGTTCCTGATCTTAGAGGAAATGCTTTTAGTTTTTCACTATTGAGAATGATGTTTGCTGTGGGTTTGTCATATACTGCCTTTATTATGTTGAGGTAGATTCCCTCTATGCCCACTTTTTGGAGACTTTTAATCATAAATTGGTGTTGAATTTTGTCAAAAGCTTTTCCTGCATCTATTGGGATGATCATATTTTTATTCTACAATTTGTTAATATGGTGTATCACATTGATTGATTTGTGTATATTGAAGAATTCTTGCATCCCTGGGATAAACCCCACCTGATCATGGTGCATGATCCTTTTAATGTGTTGTTTAATTCTGTTTCCTAGTATTTTGTTGAGGATTTTTACATCTATATTAATCAGTGATATTGGTCTCTAATTTTCTTTTTCTGTAGTATCTTTGTCTGGTTTTGCTATCAGGGTGATTGTGGCCTCATATAATGAGTTTGGGAGTGTTCCTTCCCCTGAAAAGTTCTGAAGAGTTTGAGAAGATTGGGTGTTAGCTCTTGTCTAAATGTTTGATAGAATTCACCTCTGATGCCATCTCGTTCTGGACTTTTGTTTGTTGGAAGATTTTTAATCACACTTTCAATTTCATTACTTGTGATTGGTCTGTTCATATTTTCTATTTCTTCCCGGTTCAGTCTTGGAAGGTTATACCTTTCTAAGAATTTGTCCATTTCTTCCAGGTTGTCCATTTTATTGGCATAGAGTTGCTTGTAGAGGTCTCTTAGGATGCTTTGTATTTCTGTGGTGTCTGTTACAACTTCTCCTGTTTCATTTCTAATTTTATTGATTTGAGTCCTCTCCCTCTTTTACTTGAGTCTGGCTAAAGGTTTATCATTTTTGTTTATCTTCTCAAAGAACCAGCTTTTAGTTTTATTGATCTTTGCTATTGTTTTTATTTCATTTATTTCTGCTCTGATCTTTATGATTTCTTTCCTTCTATTAACTTTGGGTTTTGTTCTTCATTCTCTAGTTCGTTTAGGTGTAGGGTTAGATTGTTTATTTGAGATTTTTCTGGTTTCTTGAGGTAGGCTTTTATTGCTATAAACTTCCCTCTTAGAACTGTTTTTGCTGCATCCCATAGGTTTTGGATCATCGTGTTTTTGTTGTCATTTGTCTCTAGGTATTTTTTGATTTCCTCTTTGATTTCCTCGTGATTTCTTGGTTATTTAGAAATGTATTGTTTAGCCTCCATGTGTTTGTTTTTTACGTTATTTTCCCTGTAATTGATTTCTAATCTCATAGCATTGTGGTCGGAACAGCTGCTTGATATGATTTCAGTTTTCTTAAATTTACTGAGGCTTTATTTGTGACCCAAGATGTGATCTATCCCGGAGAATGTTCCATGTGCCATTGAGAAGAACTTGTAGTCTGCTGTTTTTGGATGGAATGTCCTATAAATATCCATTAAATCTATCTGGTCTATTGTGTCATTTAAAGCTTGTGTTTCCTTATTAATTTTCTGTCTGGATGATCTCCATTGGTGTAAGTGAGGTGTTAAAGTCCCTTGCTATTATTGTGTTACTGTTGATTTCCTCTTTTATAGCTGTTAGCAGTTGCCTTATGTATTGAGGTGTTCCTGTGTTGGGTACATATATATTTATAATTGTTATATCTTGGATTGATCCCTTGATCATTATGTAGTGTCCTTCCTTGTCTCTTGTAACATTCTTTATTTTAAAATCTATTTTATCTGATATGAGTATTGCTACTCCAGCTTTCTTTTGATTTTCATTTGCATGGAATATATTTTTCCATCCTCTCACTTTCAGTCTGTATGTGTCCCTAGGTCTGAAATGGGTCTCTTGTAGACAGCATATATATGGATCTTGTTTTTGTATCCATTCAGTGAGCCTGTGTCATTTGGTTGGAGCATTTAATCCATTCACGTTTAAGGTAATTATCAATATGTATGTTCCTATTATTATTTTCTTAATTGTTATGGGTTTGTCTTAGTGGGTCCTTTTCTTCTCTTGTGTTTCCCACTTAGAGAAGTTCCTTTAGCATTTGTTGTAGAGCTGGTTTCGTGGTGCTGAATTCTCTTAGCTTTTGCTTGTCTGTAAAGCTTTTGATTTCTCCATCAAATCTGAATGAGATACTTGCTGGGTGGAGTACTCTTGGTGGTAGGTTCTTCCCTTTCATCACGTTAAATTTATCATGCCACTCCCTTCTGGCTTGTAGATTTTCTGCTGAGAAATCAGCTGTTAACCTTATGGGAATTCCGTTGTATGTTGTCATTTTTCCCTTGTTGCTTTCAATAATTTTTCTTTGTCTTTAATTTTTTCAATTTGATTACTGTGTGTCTCGGCATTTTTCTCCTTTGGTTTATCCTGCCTGGGACTCTCTGTGCTTCGTGGACTTCGGTGGCTATTTCTTTTCCCATGCTAGGGAAGTTTTCAACTATAATCTCTTCAGATATTTTCTCGAGTCCTTTCTCTCTCTGTTCTCCATCTGGGACCCCTATAATGCGAATGTTGTTGCATTTAATGTTGTCCCAGAAGTCTCTTAGGTTGTCTTCATTTATTTTCATTCTTTTTCTTTATTTTGTTCCATGGCAGTGATTTCCACCTTTCTGTCTTCCAGGTCACTTATCCGTTCTTCTGTCACAGTTATTCTGCTACTGATTCCTTCTAGTGTATTTTTCATTTCAGTTATTGTATTGTTCATCTCTGTTTGTTTGTTCTTTAATTCTTCTAGGTGTTTGTTCCTTAATTCTTCTAGGTCTTTGTTAAGCATTTCTTGCATCTTCTCGATCTTTGCCTCCATTATTTTTCTAAGGTCTTGGATCATCTTCACTATCATTATTCTGAATTCTTTTACTGGAAGGTTACCTATCCCCACTTCATTTCGTTGTTTTTCTGAGGATTTATCTTGTTCCTTGATCTGGTATAAAGTCCTCTGCCTTTTCATTTTCTCTATCTTTCTGTGAATGTGGTTTTCCTTCCACAGGCTGCAGAATTGTAGTTCTTCTTGCTTCTGCTGTCTGCTCTCCAGTGATTGAGTCTATCTGAGAGGCTTGTACAAGCTTCCTTATGCGAGGGACTGGTGGTGGGTAGAGCTGGGTGTTGTTCTGGTGGGCAGAGCTTTAATCTGCTTGTCTGTGGATTAAATAAAAGTTTAATAAAAAGTTTAATCCACTTGTCTGCTGATGCATGGGGCTGGGTTCCCTCCCTGTTGGTTGTTTGGACTGAGGCGACCCAGCACTGGAGCCTACCTTGCTCTTGGTGGGGCTAATGGTGGACTCTGGGAGAGTTCACGCCAAGGAGTATTTCCCAGAACTTCTGCTGTCAGTGTCGTTGTCCCCATGGTGAGCCGCAGCCACACCCCACCTCTGCAGGAGACCCTCTAAAACTAGCAGCTAGGTATGATCATTCACCTACGGGGTGACTGCTCCTTCCCCTGGGTCCTGATGTGCACACTACTTTGTGTGTGTTCTCCAAGAGTGGAGTCTCTGTTGAGACTCTGAGTCTCTGAATGCAGTTGAGACTCTGAGTGGAGTCACACAGACTCTGGGTCCTGTGAAGCTTCGATGTTTTGTGGTTCTAGAAATCCTATAGGAGACGGTCCACAGCAGGTGAAGCTAATGCTGTCATAGAGGTGGTGAAACCAAAGATCTGCAGTTCCGACTAGAGGTGCTGATGTACAAACAGGACAAAATCATCTCATGTGAATGTAGTTCAGGCACGTTTAAAATGAATGCAGTCATGTTAATGCCTAACATCTTCTATCTTGTGCCTCTCCTCAAGGACCCCCTCCTCAGTTCCTGAGGCTCCTGTAAGTCATGTACAGGGGAATGGAGAGTGGGCTCTGTCCAGTCTGAGCCCTGAGTTACCCTGTGTGTATCTTAGGATACTTTGTATTTCTGTGGTGGCTCTTGTAACATCATCTCTTTCAGTTCTGATTTATTTGGCCCCTCTCTTTAAAAAAAAATACTACTGTTGTCTTTTATTCTTTACAGAAGTTTAATAAGTGTTTGATCTACTACCCTTACTCTATGTATACTTTTTGCCGTGAGATTTTTACTTTTGTTTGTTTTCTTGTTACTGTCAATAATTAGTGAGAATTCTTTTAAGCTACCTTCAACATTGCTTATAAAGCTGCTTTATTAGTGATGACAGAGCTTTAATGGAAGTCGTGTTCTGGTTGTAAATTAGAATGCAATGTGCCAGCAAAAAGCCCCTTAAGTGTATGTCTCATTACTTCTCGTTCTTTTTTTTCCCTTTTTTTCTCTCTTTTTTTTCTTGTTCTTTTTTTAATGTTTATTTTTTATCAGAGCAAATTTGATTAAAATGTTTTGTTTGTTCTAGGTGTGTAAGATGTGGTTCTTTTACACATATACATGTATCTATACTTCTTCAGATCGTTTTCTCATGTAGCTTGTGACACAATGTTGAGTAGTCTTCTCTTGGTATTCCGTAGGTCTTTGGTGATTATATATTTCACATGTGTTTCTATATCTATGTTAACCCCAATATCCTAATGTATCCAGTCCTCACACCTTTCCATTTGGTGAACCATAACTTTGTTTAATGAATCTGTGATTGCCTTTCTCTGTGGAAATATCTTCATTGGTATCAATTTTTAGCTAACACCTATAAGTGATATTATAGGATATGTGTCTTTTGCTGTCTGACTTAGTACAATTTGCCTGATTACCTCTAGAATCATCTACGGTGCTGCAAATGGCATTGTTTCATTTTTTTCCCTAGATAATATTCCATCTGTACATGTACCAGTTCTTCTTTGTCCACTCACCTGTTGATGGACTTTTTGGTTGCCTCCATGTCTTGGCTATTGTAATACTGCTGCACTGCACATTTGCCTGCCTGTGTCTTTACAATTCTGTCTTCTTATGTTATAGGCCCAGGAGTGGGCATCCTGTATCATATGGTATCTCGGGGTTTACCGTTTAAATGCACCACGATTCTGTGCTCATTATTGGCTCTTTCCAGGTTACATCCCACTTAAAGTTGAGGGTATGCATTTCTCCACAACACCTTCAGCATTTATTTATTTATTTATTTTTAATATCTTTATTGAAGTATAATTGCTTTACAATGGTGTGCTAGCTTGTGCTTTACAACAAAATGAATCAGTTATACATATACGTATGTTCCCATATCACTTCCCTCTTGCGTCTCCCTCCCCTCCAGGCGGTCACAAAGCACCGAGCTGATCTCCCTGTGCCATGCTGCTGCTTCCCACTAGCTATCTACCTTACGTTTGGTAGTGTATATATGTCCATGCCTCTCTCTCCCTTTGTCACAGCTTACCCTTCCCCCTCCCCATATCCTCAAGTCCATTCTCTAGTAGATCTCTGTCTTTATTCCTGTTTTACCCCTAGGTTCTTCATGACATTTTTTTCCCTTAAATTCCAGGTATATGTGTTAGCATACGGTATTTGTCTCTCTCTTTCTGACTTACTTCACTGTGTATGACAGACTCTAGGTCTATCCACCTCATTACAAATAGCTCAATTTCGTTTCTTTTTATGGCTTCAGCATTTATTGTTTGTAGTTTTCTTGCTGATGGATATTCTGACTGGTGTGAGCTGATACCTCTTTGTGGTTGAATTTGCATATGACTCATAATCCTTTGAAATTGAGCTTTAAGTCATGTCCTTTTTATTTTTCAAGCTGTGATTACAGCTTAGCTCTTCAAAGTGTTTTCTAAAGTATGTGTTACATTTTGAAATTTATTGGCCATTACCTCCCTCAAAACATTTTGAGGGCAGGTTTCATTTACAGCCCTGCAGTACTTGTTCACATGAAGTGACCATTAGCACAGGCTTTAAAGCTGCTTTTGCAGGTAACGGCCAGATTGCGGCAGCCTTTCTTTGTTCCCCATGCTGGTACTAGGGAAACAGAGATTCCGGCTGGTGGTCTTCCTCGGTTATAAATTAGAGTGGAATGTGCCCGGATAAACCCCCAAAGGCTGATGTCTCCTTACTTTTGTTTGTTTTTTTAATTTAATTTATATTTTTATCGGAATAATATTCCATTTTGTATATGGACCACTTCTTGGTGCATTGCTCTGTTGAGGGACATTTTCATTGCTTCCAAGTGTTGGCTATATTAAATATTGCTGGAGTGCAAGATTGCCAGCTTGGGACTTTTTGATTCTCATTTTCTCAGGTGATAGTCCCAGCAGTGGGTATGACTGATTGACTAGTAGCTCAATGTTTACCTTTTCAGAGCACCTCCATTGTGTTTTCATTAGTGGCTCTTACCATGTCTCCCTTAGAGCCGAGGGTACGAACTTCTCCACAATCCCTTCAGCATTTATAGTTTGCAGCATTTTTGCTAATGGCCAATCTGACTGCTGTGACCTGATAGGTTTTTGTAATTTGGGTTTGCATGACTTTAAAAATTCCTAAAATTCATCATTTTCCACGCCTTTTTCCTTTCTGTTAAAAGTCAAGTGTGAGTACAATCTATCTCTTGAAGCTGTCTTCTTGGAAGGTTGCCCTCTTTTGAATTTTTGGTGGATATTCGACCCCAGGATTTTTTTGGAGGGCAGATGTCATTACAGAACTGCAAGTTTGGTGAATATTTAGTGACCATTAGCACTGGGTTTAAAGCTGCTGTTGTGGGAAACGGCCACAAGGAGGCAGCATTTGTCCTTTCCCAAATCTGGGTACTAGGGCAGCAGAGCCTTTCTGGAAGTCGTGGTCCTAGGTTTTAAGTTAGAATGGAATGTGCCAGGAGGAACGCCCATAAGTTTATGTCTCATTACATCTTGGTTTTTAAAATTTATTTAATCGGGGTAATGATTAGATATTGTTTGTCCAGATGTACACAATCTGGTTCATTTGTACAATATATATGTCTATTCATGTTCAGATCCTCTTCCCATGTAAAATATTACAGTGTTCCATAGACCTCCCTTGCTATATGGTCCGTCTTTTTGATATATGTTTATTATATGTATTTGTATACGTATGGTAACGTTAATCTTAATTTATCCATTCTGCCCACCTTTCCTTTTAGATAAGCATACTTAATTTCTAAGTCTGTGAGTGTCTTTCTCTGTGGAAATATGTTCATTTGTGTTAGTTATTAGATAACGCCTATAACTGATATCATAGGATATAGGTCTTTTGCTTTCTGACTTACCTCATATTCTGTGATTATCTCCAAGCTCATCTATGGCACCTCAAATAGCAGTGTTTCATTGTTTTCCATGGCTAATATTCTATTGTGAACGTGGACCACTTCTTCTTCATCCATACATCTGTTGATGGACATTTTGGTGGCTTCACTGTCTTGGCTATTGTGAATAAGGCTGCAGTGCAGCTTTTGCAGCCCGCGTCTTCTCGATTCTGGTCTTCTCAGGTGAGAGGCCCAGTGGTGTGACTGCTGCATCGAATGGTACCTCAACTTTTACTTTTAATCGTAGCTCCTTTCTGTTCTCATTATTGGCTCTTACCACGTTACATCTCACCAGCAGCTAGAGGGTACACAGTTCTCTAAAACCCCTTCAGAATTTATTGTTTGTAGACCTTTTGCTGATGGTCAGTCGACTGGTGTGAGTTGAAACCTTTTTGTACATTAGATTTGCATGAGTCTAATAATTCCTGAGGTTGAGCTTTCACCCATTTTCCTTTTTTTAAACAAGAGAGTGAGTCAAACTTACCTCTTCATACTATCGTCTTGAAAAATTTGCCAGTTTTGAATTTTATTGTCCATTCCCTACCTCAGCACAGTTGTTTAGGGCAGGTGTCCTTTGCAGCCCTGAGTCCTTGTGAATGTTAAGAGAACATTAGCTGTGGGCTTAATGCCGCTCTTGCGGAAAATGGCCACAAGGCAGCAGAATTTCTACATTTCCAACTCTGGGTTTTTGGGCAGCAGAGCCTTCCTGGAAATCGTGTTAGTAGGCTGCAAATTAGAGTGGAATGTGCCAGAGCACATCCCCAAGAGCTTATATCTCCTTACTTCTTGTTTGTTTTATAAATTTAATTTTTATTAATTATCAGAGCAAACTTGATAAAAATATTTTGTTTCTCCTAGGTGTACAGAATCTGGTTCATTATATCAATGTATCTGTCATTTATCTTTGCATTCTTTACCATGTAGGTTATTACAGAGTGTTGCCTAGACCTCTCTTGGTATTCCATAGGTATTTTGTGATTATATATTTCATATGTATTAGTACATGTCTGTTAACCCTCATATCCTAATTCACACATTCCTTACACTTTTCCATTGGTTAAACATAATTTTTTTTCTTAATCCATGCTTTTCCTTCTCTTGGAAATAAGTTCATGAGTATCAACTTTTAGGTAACACCTAGAAGTGATGTCATAAGATATCTGTCTTTCACTTTCTTTCTTTAATTTGAGTGATTATCTCTAGGTCCTTATATGGTGGTGCAAACGGCACTGTTTCATTGTTTTCCATGGCTTATATTCCATTGTTTACATGGACCACTTCCTCTTTGTGCATTTTTCTGTTGATGGACATTTTGGTTTCTTCCAAGTCTTGGCTATGTTAAATATTCCTGCAGTGCAGGATTGCCAGTCTGTGTCTTTTCCATTCTGCTCTGCTCAGGTGATAGGCACATCAAAGGACCTACCAGATCACATGGTAGCTCAATTTTTACCCTTAAACGCACCTCCATTATGTTCTCACTACTGGCTGTTACCAGTTTACATCCCCCCCAGCAGCTGGAGGGTACACAGTTCTCTGAAACCCCTTCAGCATTTATTCTTTGTAGACTTTTTGCTGAAGAACATTCTGACGGCTGTGAGGTGAACATTTCTGTAATTGGATTTGCATGGCTTTATTCATTGCTGATGTTGCGCATTTTTCAATTCCCTTTTATTTTAAAGAGAAAAAAAAGAAAAGACAAAATGTGCGTAAAATATGCCTCTTGACATTGTCTTCTTGAAATGTTGACGTCTTTTGAATTTTCTGGTCGATTACGACCCCAGGACATTTTTGAGGCCCGGTGTCCTTTACAGTGCTGCACATATTTTGAATATTAAGTGACCATTACCTCTTGGTTTAAAGCTGCTGTTGTGTGAAACAGTCACAAGGCGGCAGCGTTTCTCCTTTACCAAATCTGGTTACCAGGGCAACAGAGCCTTAATGGAAGTCCTGTTCTAGGTTGAAAATTAGAATGGGATGTGCCAGGAAAAATTCCTTTCAGTTTATGTCTCATTATTTCTTGTTCATATTTTTAATTTAATTTTTATTTTTTATCGCAGCAAATTTGATTATAATGGTTTTTTTTGTTGTTCTAGGTGTGCAAGATGTGGTTCTTTCACACACATACATATATCTATTCTTCTTCGGAACCTTTTCCCAGGTAGGTTATGACACAATGTTGAGTAGTCTTCTCTTGGTATTCCGTAGGTCTTTGGTGATTATATATTTCACATGTGTTTCTATATCTATGTTAACCCCAATATCGTAATGTATCCAATCCTCACACCTTTCGATTTGGGGAACCATAAGTTTGTTCAATGAATCTGTGATTGCCTTTCTCTGTGGAAATATCTTCATTGTTATCAATTTTCAGGTAACACCTATAAGTGATATACGTTAGGTGTCTTTCGCTTTCTCACTTACTACAAGTTGCATGGTTACCTCTAGACTCATCTATGGTGCTGCAAATGGCATTGTTTCATTTTTTTCCCGAGCTAATATTCCATCTCTACATGTAACAGTTCCTCTTTGTCCACTCATCTGTTGATGGACTTTTGGTTGCTTCCATGTCTTGGCTATTGTAATACTGCTGCAGTGCAGATTTGCCTGCCTGTGTCTTTCCAATTCTGTCTTCTTATGTTATAGGCCCAGGAGTGGGCCTGCTGGATCATATAGTAGCTCAATATTTACCTTTTAAAGGCACCTCCACCCTGTTCCCATTAGTGACTCTTACCAGGTTACGTCCCACTTCAAATTAAGGGTATGCATTTCTCCACAACCTCTTCAGCATTGATCGTTTGTAGTTTCTTTCCTGATGGTTATTCTGAATGGTGTGAGCTGATACCTCTGTGTGGTTGGATTTGCATGTGTCTCATAATCCTTTGAAATTGAGCTTTCAGGCATGTCCTTTTATTTTTCAAACGGTTATTACAGCTTAGTTCTTCAAATGGTTTTCTTGAAATATGTGCCACATTTTGAAATACTTTGGCCTTTACCTCCCGCAAGACATGATGAAGGCAGGTTTCCTTTACAGCCCTGCAGGACTTGTTCATATGAAGTGACAATTAGCATAGGTTTTAAAGCTGTTTTTTCAGGTAATGGCCAGAGGGTGGAGCATTTCATAATTCTATGAAACGTAACTGAACACACAATATATATTTTTTCTTTTAAATTTCCATTGTTACTTTTTTAAAGTACAATTATAATTGAAGTTCTTTGTAACAAGTGAAATTTAAAAAATTAAAGGAAAAGATAATATTTTACCACTTGCCATCCTTTCCCATTTACTGAAACGACCAGCATAATGTGTAGATTTCTCATTTTATCCAGGTGTTCTATATATCTGGAATATCATGCTTCTCACTGTAGAAAAACAGATTTAGCTCTCACACTTTTTATAGGCTACATAACAGTCCATAGAACAGAAGTACCAACTATTTCAGACTTAGCTTTTTGAGGGACACTCAGGTTACTTTCTGTTTTATTTTGTTGTTCTTTTTTTGGGGGGGGGTAGGAGTTTATTATTTATTTATTTATTTTTGTTGTGTTGGGTCTGAGTTTCCGTGTGAGGGCTTTCTCTAGTTGTGGCAAGTGGGGGGCCACTCTTGATCTCGGTGCACGGGCCTCTCACTATTGCGGCCTCTCTTGTTGCAGAGCACAGGCTCCAGATGCGAGGGCTCACTGGTTGTGGCTTATGGGCCTAGTTGCTCCATGGCATGTGGGATCCTCCCAGACCAGGGCTCGAACTTGTGTCCCCTGCATTAGCAGGCAGATTCTAACCACCGCACCACCAGCGAAGCCCTCTATTTTGTTGTTCTGCTAGTTTGTTTTAACCCAAGAAAATATTTTTTTAAATACAAAAAACAAAATTAAGCTAGGGGTAAGGATTAGGGTTTAGGGTAAGGTTTAGGGTTAGGGTACGGGTTAGGATTATTGTACGGCTTAGAGTATGGTTTAGGGTTATGGTTATGGTACGGGTTAGTGTTAGGGTACAGTTTAGGGTATGGCTATGGTTTAGTGTTAGGGTACGGGTTAAGGTATGGGTTAGTGTTAGGGTATGGGTTAGGATACAGGTACGGTTTACGTTCAGGGTTATGGTTAGGTTTAGTGTATGGGTTAGTGTTAGGTACGGGTTAGGGTTAGGTTTAGTGTTAAGGAAGGGGTACAGTTTAGGGTACAGGATAGGGAACAACAAAGGGTTAGGGTACGTGTTAGGGTACAGTTTAGTGTTAGTGTACGGGTTAGGATTAGGGTACGGTTTAGGGTAAGGTTTAGGGTTAGGGTTAGGGGACGGGTATGGTTTGGGGTACAGTTTAGGGTATGACCACGGGTTAGGAGTAGGGTAAGTGTTAGGGTACGGTTTAGTGTTAGTGTACAGGTTAGGATTATGGTACGGGATAGTGTAAGGGTTAGGGTTAGGGAATGGGTACGGATTAGGTTGCAGGGTAGGGTATGACAACGGGTTAAGGTTAGGGTACGTGTTAGTGTATGGGTTAGGATTAGGGTACGGGTTAGGTTATGGGTTAGTGTTAGGGGATGGGTTAGGATTAGGATACGGGTTATGGTACGGTTTAGGGAAAGGGTTAGGATACGGGGTAGGGTTAGGATAAAGTTTAGTGTATGGCTATGTGTTACTGTTAGGGTACATGTTAGCGTATGGGTTAGTGTTCGTGTACAGCTTAGGGTAAGAGTTAGGGTTAGGGAACGGGTACGGTCTCAGGTACAGGTTAGGGTACGGTAGCGGGATAGGGTTAGGGTACGTGTTAGGATGAGACTTCTTTGTAGTGCAGATTTGAATTTCCCGCTTGCTTGGTTGGCCAAAAAGTGTGTATGCATTTTATCCTGAATATACTCAGGAAAAAACGCATACGCCCTTTTTGGCCAAGTGCATCGCTGCCAAACGATGTGCCAAACAGGAGGTTACAAGCACTGACTCTCCAAGTGGGGAGATTGTTAGTAAAGCGTCTGGACTGGCGAACCCGAGTACCAGAGGACGAATAATGAGATGCGTTTTAGAAACCTTGCCCGATCACACTGTGGACCATCCTCTGGGTTTCCCACGCATGTTTTAGCTGTAGGAAGAATCCCTTAAACCTGGAGGGTTGGGACCCATGGAATGGGTAGCACGCAGTACTACTTCAAAGGGTCTGCATTTGCTCACCGAACCTCACCAATCCTCACAGCCCCAAGTGTCCAGCCTTATGCCTCACTCAGCTGTGGGTGTAGATGTGGTAAATCCAGGTTTCATCACAAGCCTGAACGAGTTATTTAAGAATTTCTCTCTCTTTCACTGTCTTTGTGTTTTGATTTTGAAATTTATTTTTACAATGGGGTTTAGCTGATTTGCACTGCTGTGTTTATGCCGCTCGATGCACACTTGATTCTCTTACGGAGACATATAAATACATAGGTTTTAAGATTCTTACTAGTCAGATATATTCCTCTGCAGTGAATAGGGGGTGTTGAGTCCACTTCGTTGAACAAGGAGTATATCTTGTCTATTACTGGCTTATGGAACGGTATCTGTGCTCATTTCAATCTCTGGATTTATGCAGCACCCCAACTCACCTTTCCCCTTAAGCAAGCATAAGTTGGTTTTCTAAATGTGAGACTCTGTTCTGTTTTGTAATTCAGTTCACGTGTAGCCAAGTTTACATTCCCTCTATAAGTGTTATCTTATGACTAGTTTCTTTTTCTGTGTGACTTATTTCACTCAGAATCATCGAACCTAAATCCACTCATTATGCTGCTACGGGCCTGATGACATTGATTTCATTGCGGAGTGATATTCCATTGTATGTAAGTACCACAACTTCTTTATCCATTTTTCTCTTTCTGGGATATTTAAGTTGTTCCGTTGTCGAGGTTCTTGTAAACACATCAGCCCTAAACTTTGGGGTGGCTGTGTCTTTTTGATTTTAATTTCCCTAAGCTATAGGACCATAAGTGGAAGTGCCCGAGTCTCTGTAGCTTTGTTTTTTAGATGTTTCAGGAAACACCATACACTTCTCCAGAGTGGCTGTTGGCCATTTACATCCCGCCCATCAGCATAACAAGGCTCCCAGTTCTCCATGGCCTGTCCTGCCTTTCTGGATTTTACACTTTTTTCAGATGGCCCATTTGACCGGTGGGAAGTGAGACTTCATTGTAGTGCGGATTTCCATTGCACGCTTCCTTGGTTGGCAAAAATGGCCGTATGCGTTTTTTCCTGGATATATTCAGGAAAAAACGCATATGCATTTTTTGGCCAAGTGCATCATTGTCGAAGTTCTGCCGCTTTTCATATGCTTTAAATGCAATTCCAATCTACCTCCTGAAATCTGTTTCCTGCAATTGTGCCTTGCTTTCAAGTCCTCTTTGCAGCCTTACCTCAATATATTTTTGGACGATAGTTGTCCTTTATAACTCTGCAAGTTTGTGAATTGCAGTGACCCTGAGCTCCTTTTTCCAACTCGCTTTTTTGTGAGCAGGACGCAAAACGGCAGGATTGCTTCAGGCCTTAATCTGGTTCCAGCGTGGCACGCTGAGCCTTTGGTTAATTCTTCTTCTTGGTGGGAAATTAGAGTGAAATGTGCCCGTCCAAACAACTACAGCTAGTCTCTCATTGGTTCTCCCTATTCCCGTTCATCCTCCGCAGAAATTGCAGAGTGTGCCAAACAGGAGGTTACAAGCACTGACTCTCCAAGTGGGGAGATTGTTAGTAAAGCATCTGGAATGGCGAACCCGAGTACCAGAGGACGAATAATGAGATGCGTTTTAGAAACCTTGCCCGATCACACTGTGGACCATCCTCTGGGTTTCCCATGCATGTTTTAGCTGTAGGAAGAATCCCTTAAACCTGGAGAGTTGGGACCCATGGAATGGGTAGCACGCAGTACTACTTCAAAGGGTCTGCATTTGCTCACCGAACCTCACCAATTCTCTCAGCCCCAAGTGTCCAGCCTTATGTCTCACCCAGCTGTGGGTGTAGATGTGGTAAATCCAGGTTTCATCACAAGCCTGAACGAATTATTTAAGAATTTCTCTCTCTTTCACTGTCCTTCTGTTTTGTTTTTGAAGTTTATTTTTATAATGGGGTTGAGCTAATTTTCACTGCTGTGTTTATGCGTCTGTACACACACTTGATTCTCTTACGGAGACATATAAATACATAGATTTTAAGATTCTTACTAGTCAGATATATTCCTCTGCGGTGAATAGGGGGTGTTGAGTCCACTTCGCTGAGCAAGGAGTAGGTCTTTTCTATTACATATTTGGCTTATGGAACAGTATCTGTGCTCATTTCAATCTCTGGATTTATGCAGCACCCCAACTCACCTTTCCCCTTAAGCAAACATGTTTGTTTTCTAAATGTGAGACTCTGTTCTGTTTTGTAATTCAGTTCATGTGTAGCCAAGTTTACATTTCCTCTATAAGTGATATCTTATGATAAGTTTCTTTATCTGTGTGACTTATTTCCTTAGAATCATCGTACCTAAATCCACTCATTATGCTCCTACGGGCCTGATGATATTGATTTCATTGCTGAGTGATATTCCATTGTACATAAGTACCACAACTTCTTTATCCATTTTCCTCTTTCTGGGATATTTAAATTGTACCGTAGTCGAGGTTCTTGTAAACACAGCAGCCCTAAACTTTGGGGTGGCTGTGTCTTGTTGATTTTAATTTTCCTAAGCTATAGGACCATAAGTGGAAGCAACCTAGGCTCTGTAGCTTTGTTTTTTAGAGGTTTCAGGAAACACCATACACTTCTCCAGAGTGGCTGTTGGCCATTTACATCCCGCCCATCAGCATAACAAGGCTCCCAGTTCTCCATGGCCTGTCCTGCCTTTCTGGTTTTTACACTTTTTTCAGATGGCCCTTTTGACCGGTGGGAAGTGAGACTTCATTGTAGTGCAGATCTCCGTTGCAGGCTTGCTTATTTGGACAAAAAGAGCGTATGCGTTTTTTCCTGCATGTATTCAGGAAAAAAACGCATACGCCCTTTTTGGCCAAGTGCATCATTGTCAAAGTTCTGCCGCTTTTCATATGCTTTAAATGCAGTTTCCATCTACCTCCTGAAATATATTTCCTGCAATTGTGCCATGCTTTCAAGTCCTCTTCGCAGCCTTACCTCAATATATTTTTGGACGATAGCTGTCATTTATAACTCTGCAGGTTTATGAATTACAGTGCCCCTGAGGTCCTTTCTTCAACTCGCTTTCTTGTGGGCTGGCCGCAGAACTGCAGGATTGCTTCATGCCCTAATCTTGTTTCATCACGGCACACTGAGCCTTTTGTTAATTCCTCTTCCTGGTGGGAAATTAGAGTGAAATGTGACCGTCCAAACACCTACAGCTAGTCTCTCATTGGTTCTCCCTATTCCCGTTCAACCTCCGCAGAAATTGCTAACTGTGCCAAACAGGAGTTTTAAGGCACTGACTCTCCACGTGGGGAGATTTTTAGTAAAGCGTCTGGAATGGCGAACCCGTGTACCAGGGGACAAAAAATGAGATGGGTTTTAGAAACGTTGCCCGATCACATGGTGTACAATCCTCTGGGTTTCCCATGCATGTTTTAGCTGTAGGAAGAATCCCTTAAACCAGGAGAGTTGGGACCCAGGGAATGGGTAGCATACAGTATTACTTCAAAGGGTCTGCATTTGCTCACCGAACCTCACCAATCCTCTCAGCCCCAAATGTCCTGCCTTATGTCTCACCCAGCTGTGGGTGTAGATGTGGTAAATCCAAGTTTCATCACAAGCCCTGAACGAATTATTTAAGAACTTTCTCTCCTTCACTGTCTTTGTTTTTGAAATTTATTTTAATAATGGGGTTTAGTTGATTTTTCACGGCTGTGTATACTGCTCTACACACACTTGATTCTCTTACGGAGACATATAGATACATATGTTTTAATATTCTTATTGTCAGATATATTCCTCTGCGGTGAATAAGTGGTGTTGAGTCTAATTCGTTGAGCAAGGAGTATATCTTGTCTATTATATATTTGGCTTATGGAATAGTATCTGTGCTAATTTCAATCTCTGGTTTTACGCAGCACCCCAACTCACCATTCCCCTTAAGAAAGCATAAGTTTGTTTTCTAAATGTGAGACTCTGTTCTGTTTTGTAATTCAGTTCATGTGTAGCCAAGTTTACATTCCCTCTATAAGTGATATCTTATGATAAGTTTCTTTTTCTGTGTGACTTATTTCCTTTGAATCATCGTACCTAAATCCATTCATTATGCTTGTACGGGCCTGACGACATTGATTTCATTGTTGAGTGATATTCCATTGTACGTAAGTATGAAAACTTCTTTATCCATTTCTCTCTTTCAAGGATATTTAATTTGTACCGTAGTCGAGGCTCTTGTAAACACAGCAGCCCTAAACTTTGCGGTGGTTGTTTCTTGTTATTTTAATTTTCCTGAGCTATAGTGCTATAAGTGGGTTTAGGGTTAGGGTTAAGGTTAGGGTTAGGGAACAGGTATGGTTTAGGATGCGACAATGGTTTAGGGTGAGCGAAAGTGTTAGGGTACAGGTCAGTGTTAGTGTACCGTTTAGGATTAGGGTAAGTGTTAGGGTAATGCTTCGGGTTAGGGTTACGGTTAGGGAACGGGGACGGTTTAGGGTACAGGTTAGGGTACGACAACGGTTTAGGGATAGCGTACATGTAAGGGTAAGATTTAGTCTTAGCGTACGGGTTAGGATTAGGGGACGGGTGAGGGTAAGGCTTCAGGTAAGGGTTAGGGTTAGGGGAGAGGGACAGTTTAGGGTACAGTTTAGGGTGCGAAAATGGTTTAGGATGAGCGTACGTGTTAGGGTACGGGTTAGTGTTAGCGTATGGGCTAGGATTAGGTGACGGGTTAGAGTAAGGCTTCGGGTAAGGGTTAGGGTTAGGGTTAAGGGACGGGGACAGTATAGGGTACAGGTTAGGGTACGACAACGGTTTAGGGTGAGCATACGTGTGAGGGCACGGGTTAGTGTCAGCGTACGGGTTAGGATTAGGAGAGGGGTTAGGGTAAGGCTTCGGGTAAGGGTTAGGGTTAGGGGACGATTTAGGGTACAGGTTAGGGTACGACAATGGTATAGTGTGAACGTAAGTGTGAGGGCACGGGTTAGTGTCAACGTACGGGTTAGGATTAGGGGACGGGTTAGGGTAAGGCTTCAGGTAAGGGATAGGGTTAGGGTTAGGGTTAGGGGACAGGGATGGTTTAGGGTACAGGTTAGGGTAAGACAATGGTTTAGGGTGAGCGTACGTGTGAGGGCACGGGTTAGTGTTAGCGTACGGGTTAGGATTAGGGGACGGGTTAGGAGACGGGTTAGGGGACGGGTTAGGGTTAGGGGACGGGGACGGTTTAGGGGACAGGTTAGGGTTAGGGGACGGGGACGGTTTAAGGGACAGGTTAGGGTACGAAAATGGTTGAGGGTGAGCGTACGTGTGAAGGCATGCGTTAGTGTTAGCGTACGGGTTAGGATTAGGGGACGGGTTAGGGTAAGGCTTTGGGTAAGGGTTAGGGTTAGGGTTAGAGGATGGGGACGGTTTAGGGGACAGGTTAGGGTACGACAACGCTTTAGGGGGAGCGTACGTGTGAGGGCGCGGGTTAGTGTTAGCATACGGGTTAGGATTAGGGGACGGGTGAGGGTCAGGCTTCGGGGAAGGTTTATTGTTAGGGTTCGGGTAGGGTTAGGGTTAGGGGACGGGGACGGTTTACGGTCCAGGTGAGGGTACAACAGCGCTTTAGGGGGAGTATACGTGTGAGGGCGCCGGTTAGTGTTAGCGTACGGGTTAGGATTAGGGGACGGGTGAGGGTCAGGCTTCGGGGAAGGGTTAGGGTTAGGGTTCGGGCTTGGGTTAGGGTTAGGGGACGGGGACGGTTTAGGGTCCAGGTGAGGGTACGACAACGCTTTACGGGGAGCGTACTTGTGAGGGCGCGGGTTAGTGTTAACATATGGGTTAGGATTAGGGGACGGGTGAGGGTCAGGCTTCGGGGAAGTGTTAGGGTTAAGGTTCGGGATAGGGTTTGGGTTAGGGGATGGGGACGGTTTAGGGTCCAGGTGAGGGTACGACAATGCATTAGGGGGAGTGTACGTGTGAGAGCGCGGGTTAGTGTTAGCGCACGGGTTAGGATTAGGGGACGGGTGAGGGTCAGGCTTCGGGGAAGGGTTATGGTTAGGGTTCGGGCTAGGGTTAGGGTTAGGGGACGGGGACGGCTTAGGGTCCAGGTGAGGGTACAACAGCGCTTTAGGGGGAGTATACGTGTGAGGGCGCCGGTTAGTGTTAGCGTACAGGTTAGGATTAGGGGACGGTGAGGGTCAGGCTTCGGGGAAGGGTTAGGGTTAGGGTTCGGGCTAGGGTTAGGGTTAGGGGACGGGGACGGTTTAGGGTCCAGGTGAGGGTACGACAACGCTTTAGAGCGAGCATACGTGTGAGGGCGCGGGTTAGTGTTAGCGTACGGGTTAGGATTAGGGGACGGGTGAGGGTCAGGCTTCGGGGAAGGGTTAGGGTTAAGGTTCGGGCTAGGATTAGGGTTAGGGGACGGGGACGGTTTAGGGTACAGGGGAGGGTACGACAACGCTTTAGGGGGAGCGTAGGAGTGAGGGCGTGAGTTAGTGTTAGTGTACGGTTCAGCATTAGGGGACGGGTGAGGGTCAGGCTTCGGGGATGGGTTAGTGTTAGGGTTCGGGTAGGTTTAGGGTTAGGGGACGGGGACGGTTTAGGGTACAGGTGAGGGTTTGACAACGCTTTAGGGGTAGCGTACGTGTGAGGGCGTGGGTTAGAGTTAGTATACGGGACAGGATTAGGGGACGGGTGAGGGAGAGGCTTCGGGGAAGTGTTAGCGTTAGGGTTCGGGCTAGGGTTAGGGTTAGGGGACGGGAACGGTTTAGGGTCCAGGTGAGGGTACGACAGCACTTTAGCAGGAGCATACGTGTGAGGGCGAGGGTTAGTGTTTGCGTACGGGTTAGGATTATGGGCCGGGTGAGGGTCAGGCTTCGGGGAAGGGTTACGGTTAGGGTTCGGGCTAGGGTTAGGGTTAGGGGTCGGGGACGGTTTAGGGTCCAGGTGAGGGTACGACAACGTTTTAGGGGGAGTGTATGTGTGAAGGCGCGGGTTAGTGTCAGCGTACGGGTTAGGATTAGGGGACGGGTGAGGATCAGGCTTCGGGGAAGGGTTAGTGTTAGGGTTCGGGCCAGGGTTAGTGTTAGGGTACGGGGACGGTTTAGGGTCCAGATGAGGGTACGACAACGTTTTAGGGGGAGCGTACGTGTGAGGGCGTGGGTTAGTGTTAGAGTACGGGTCAGGATTATGGGACGGGTGAGGGTCAGGCTTCGGGGAAGGGTTAGTGTTAGGGTTCGGGCTAGGGTTAGGGTTAGGGGACGGGGACGGTTTAGGGCCCAGGTGAGGGTACGACAACACTTTAGGGGGAGCGTAGGTGTCAGGGCGCGGGTTAGTGTTAGCGTACGGGTTAGGATTAGGGGACGGGTGAGGGTCAGGCTTCGGGGAAGGGTTAGGGTTAGGGTTCGGGCTAGGGTTAGGGTTCGGGCTAGGGTTAGGGTTAGGGGACGGGGACGGTTTAGGGTCCAGGGGAGGGTACGACAAAGCTTTAGGGGGAGCGTAGGTGTGAGGGCGCGGGTTAGTGTTAGCGTACAGGTTAGGATTAGGGGGCGGGTGAGGGTCAGGCTTCGGGGAAGGGTTAGGGTTAGGGTTCGGGCTAGGGTTAGGGTTAGGGAACGGGGACGGTTTAGGGTCCAGGTGAGGGTACGACAACGCTTTAAGGGGAGCGTACGTGTGAGGGCGCGGGTTAGTGTTAGCATACGGGTTAGGATTAGGGGACGGGTGAGGGTCAGGCTTCGGGGAAGGTTTAGGGTTAGGGTTCGCGCTAGGGTTAGGCTTAGGGGACGGGGACGGTTTAGGGTACATGTGAGGGTATGACAAAGCATTAGGGGGAGCGTACGTGTGAGGGCGTGGGTTAGAGTTAGTATACGGGTCAGGATTAGGGGACGGGTGAGGGTCAGGCTTCGGGGAAGTGTTAGTGTTAGGGTTCGAGCTAGGTTTAGGGTTAGGGGACGGGGACGGTTTAGGGTCCAGGTGAGTGTACGTCAACGCTTTAAGGGGAGCGTACGTGTGAGGGCGCGGGTTAGTGTTAGCGTACGGGTTAGGATTAGGGGACGGGTGAGGGTCAGGCTTCGGGGAAGGGTTAGGCTTAGAGTTTGGGCTAGGGTTAGGGTTAGGGGACGGGGACGGTTTAGGGTCCAGGTGAGGGTACGACAACGCTTTAGGGGGAGCGTACGTGTGAGGGCGTGGGTTAGTGTTAGCGTACGGGTTAGGATTAGGGGACTTGTGAGGGTCAGGCTACTGGAAGTTTTAGGGTTCGGGCTATGGTTAGGGTTAGGGGACGCGGACGGTTTAGGGTCCAGGTGAGGGTATGACAACGCTTTAGGGGGAGCGTAGGTGTGAGGGCGCGGGTTAGTGTTAGCGTACGGGTTAGGATTAGGGGACGGGTGAGGGTCAGACTTCGGGGAAGGGTTAGGGTTAGGGTTCGGGCTAGGGTTAGGGTTAGGGGACGGGGACGGTTTAGGGTCCAGGTGAGGGTACGACAACGCTTTAGGGGGAGCGTAGGTGTCAGGGAGCGGGTTAGTGTTAGCGTACGGGTTAGGATTAGGGGACGGGTCAGGGTCAGGCTTCGGGGAAGGGTAAGGGTTAGGGTTTGGGCTAGGGTTAGGGTTCGGGCTAGGGTTAGGGTTAGGGGACGGGGACGGTTTAGGGTGCAGGGGAGGGTACGACAAAGCTTTAGGGGGAGCGTAGGTGTGAGGGCGCGGGTTAGTGTTAGCGTACGGGTTAGGATTAGGGGACGGGTGAGAGTCAGGCTTCGGGGAAGGTTTAGGGTTAGGGTTCGTGCTAGGGTTAGGGTTAGGGGACGGGGACAGTTTAGGGTGCAGATGAGGGTATGACAACTCTTTGGGGGAGCGTACGAGTGAGGGCGTGGTATAGTGTTAGTGTACGGGTCAGGATTAGGGGACGGGTGAGGGTCAGGCTTCGGGGAAGGGTTAGTGTTAGGGTTCGGACTAGGGTTAGGGTTAGCGGATGGGGACGGTTTAGGGTACATGTGAGGGTAAGACAACGCATTAGGGGGAGCGTACATGTGAGGGCGTGGGTTAGAGTTAGTATACGGGTCAGGATTAGGGGACGGGTGAGGGTCAGGCTTCGGGGAAGTGTTAGTGTTAGGGTTCGAGCTAGGGTTAGGGTTAGGGGACGGGGACGGTTTAGGGTCCAGGTGAGGGTACGACAGCACTTTAGGGGGAGCGTACATGTGAGGGCGTGGGTTATTGTTAGTGTACGGGTCAGGATTAGGGGACGGGTGAGGGTCAGGCTTCGGGGAAGGGTTAGGGTTAGGGTTCGGGCTAGGGTTAGGGTTAGGGGACGGGGACGGTTTAGGGTCCAGGTGAGGGTACGACAGCGCTTTAGCGGGAGCGTACATGTGAGGGCACGGGTTAGTGTTAGCGTACGGGTTAGGATTATGGGCCGGGTGAGGGTCAGGCTTCGGGGAAGGGTTAGGGTTCGGGCTAGGGTTAGGGTTAGGGGACGGGGACGGTTTAGGGTACAGGTGAGGGTACGACAACGCTTTAGGGGGAGCGTAGGAGTGAGGGCGTGGGTTAGTGTTAGTGTACGGTTCAGCATTAGGGGACGGGTGAGGGTCAGGCTTCGGGGAAGGGTTAGTGTTAGGGTTCGGGCCAGGTTTAGGGTTAGGGGACGTGGACGGTTTAGGGTACAGGTGAGGGTATGACAACGCTTTAGGGGTAGCGTACGTGTGAGGGCGTGGTTTAGAGTTAGTATACGGGACAGGATTAGGGGATGGGTGAGGGTGAGGCTTCGGGGAAGTGTTAGTGTTAGGGTTCGGGCTAGGGTTAGGGTTAGGGGACGGGAACGGTTTAGGGTCCAGGTGAGGGTACGACAGCACTTTAGCAGGAGCGTACGTGTGAGGGCGCGGGTTAGTGTTTGCGTACGGGTTAGGATTATGGGCCGGGTGAGGGTCAGGCTTCGGGGAAGTGTTTGGGTTCGGGCTAGGGTTAGGGTTAGGGGACGGGGACGGTTTAGGGTCCAGTTGAGGGTACAACAACGCTTTAGGGGAAGCGTACGTGTGAGGGCACGGGTTAGTGTTAGCGAACGGGTTAGGATTAGAGGACGGGTGAGGGTCAGGCTTCGGGGAAGTGTTAGGGTTAGGGGACGGGGACGGTTTAGGGTCCAGTTGAGGTTACGACAACGCTTTAGGGGAAGCGTACGTGTGAGGGCGCGGTTAGCGTTAGCGTACGGGTTAGGATTAGGGGACGGGTGCAGGTCATGCTTCGGGGAAGGGTTATGGTTAGGGTTCGAGCTAGGGTTAGGGTTAGGGTTCGGGGACGGTTTAGGGTCCAGGTGAGGGTACGACAACGTTTTAGGGGGAGTGTACGTGTGAAGGCGCGGGTTAGTGTTAGCGTACGGGTTAGGATTAGGGGACGGGTGAGGGTCAGGCTTTGGGGAAGGGTTAGGGTTAGGGTTCGGGCTACGGATAGGGTTAGGGGACGGGGACGTTTTAGGGTCCAGGTGAGGGTACGTCAACGCTTTAAGGGGAGCGCACGTGTGAGGGCGGGGGTTAGTGTTAGCGTACGATTAGGATTAGGGGACGGGTGAGGGTCAGGCTTCGGGGAAGGGTTAGGCTTAGGGTTCGGGCTAGGGTTAGGGTTAGGGGACGGGGACGGTTTAGGGTCCAGGTGAGGGTACGACAACGCTTTAGTGGGAGCGTAAGTGTGAGGGCGCGGGTTAGTGTTAGCGTACAGGTTAGGATTAAGAGGCGGGTGAGGGTCAGGCTCGGGGAAGGGTTAGGGTTAGGGTTCGGGCTAGGGTTAGGGTTAGGGAACGGGGACGGTTTAGGGTCCTGGTGAGCGTACGACAACGCTTTAAGGGGAGCGTACGTGTGAGGGCGCAGGTTAGTGTTAGCATACGGGTTAGGATTAGGGGACGGGTGAGGGTCAGGTTTCGGGGAAGGGTTAGGGTTAGGGTTCGCGCTAGGGTAAGGGTTAGGGGACGGGGACGGTTTAGGGTGCAGATGAGGGTACGACATCGCTTTAGGGGGAGCGTACGAGTGAGGGCGTGGGACAGTGTTAGTGTACGGGTCAGGATTAGGGGACGGGTGAGGGTCAGGCTTCGGGGAAGGGTTAGTGTTAAGGTTCGGGCTAGGGTTAGGGTTAGGGGACGGGGACGGTTTAGGGTACATGTGAGGGTATGACAACGCATTAGGGGGAGCGTACATGTGAGGGCGTGGGTTAGAGTTAGTATACGGGTCAGGATTAGGGGACGGGTGAGGGTCAGGCTTCGGGGAAGTGTTTGTGTTAGGGTTCGGGATAGGGTTAGGGTTAGGGTACGGGGACGGTTTAGGGTCCAGGTGAGGGTACGACAGCACTTTAGGGGGAGCGTACATGTGAGGGCGTGAGTTATTGTTAGTGTACGGGTCAGGATTAGGGGACGGGTGAGGGTCAGGCTTCGGGGAAGGGTTAGGGTTAGGGTTCGGGCTAGGGTTAGGGTTAGGGGACGGGGACGGTTTAGGGTCCAGGTGAGGGTACGACAGCGCTTTAGCGGGAGCGTACATGTGAGGGCACGGGTTAGTGTTAGCATACGGGTTAGGATTATGGGCCGGGTGAGGGTCAGGCTTCGGGGAACGGTTAGGGTTCGGGCTAGGGTTAGGGTTAGGGGACGGGGACGGTTTAGGGTACAGGTGAGGGTACGACAACGCTTTAGGGGGAGCGTACGTGTGAGGGTGCGGGTTAATGTTAGTGTACGGGTTAGGATTAGGGGACGGGTGAGGGTCAAGCTTCAGGGAAGGTTTAGGGTTAGGGTTCGGGCTAGGGTTAGGGTTAGGGGACGGGGACGGTTTAGGGTCCAGTTGAGGGTACGACAACGCTTTAGTGGGAGCGTACGTGTGAGGGCGTGGGTTAGTGTTAGCGTACGGGTTAGGATTAGGGGTCGGGTTAAGGTCAGGCTTCGGGAAAGTGATGGGGTCTGCCCTAGGGTTAGGGTTAGGGGACGGGGACGGTTTATGGTCCAGGTGAGGGTAAGACAACGCTTTAGGGGGAGCGTACGTGTGAGGGCGCGGGTTAATGTTAGCGTACGGGTTAGGATTATGGGACGGGTGAGGGTCAGGCTTCGGGGAAGGGTTAGCGTTAGGGTTCGGGCTAGGGTTAGGGTTAGGGGACGGGGATGGTTCAGGGTCCAGGTGAGGGTACGACAACGCTTTAGGGGGAGCGTAGGTGTGAGGGCGCAGGTTAGTGTTAGCTTACGGGTTAGGATTAGGGGACGGGTGAGGGTCAGACTTCGGGGAAGGGTTAGGGTTAGGGTTCGGGCTAGGGTTAGGGTTAGGGGACGGGGACGGTTTAGAGTCCAGGTGAGGGTACGACAACGCTTTAGGGGGAGCGTAGGTGTGAGGGCGCGGGTTAGTGTTAGCGTATGGGTTAGGATTAGGGGACGGGTGAGGGTCAGGCTCCGGGGAAGGGTTAGGGTTAGGGTTCGGGCTAGGGTTAGGGTTATGGGACGGGGATGGTTTAGGGTCCAGGGGAGGGAACGACAACGCTTTAGGGGGAACGTAGGTGTGAGGGCGCGGGTTAATGTTAGCGTAAGGGTTAGGAATAGGGACGGGTGAGGGTCAGGCTTTGGGGAAGGGTTACGTTAGGGTTCGGGCTAGGGTTAGGGTTAGGGGACGGGGACGGTTTAGGGTCCAGGTGAGGGTACGACAACGCTTTAGGGGGAGCGTACGTGTGAGGGCGCGGGTTAGTGTTAGCGTACGGGTTAGGATTAGGGGACGGGTGAGGGTCAGGCTTCGGGGAAGTGTAAAGGTTAGGGTTTGGACTAGGGTTAGTGTTAGTGGACGGGGACGGTTTAGGGTCCAGGGGAGGGTACGACAACGATTTAGGGGGATCGTAGGAGTGAGGGCGTGGGTTAGTGTTAGCGTACGGGTTAGGATTAGGGGACGGGTGAGGGTCAAGCTTCGGGGAAGTGTTAGGTTTAGGGTTCGGGCTAGGGTTAGGGTTAGGGGATGGGGACGGTTTAGGGTCCAGGTGAGCGTACGACAATGCTTTAGGGGGAGCGTAGGTGTCAGGGCGCGGGTTAGTGTTAGCGTACGGGTTAGGATTATGGGACGGGTGAGGGTCAGGCTTCGGGGAAGGGTTAGGGTTAGGGTTCGGGCTAGGGTTAGGGTTCGGGCTAGGGTTACGGTTAGGGGACGGGGACGGTTTAGGGTCCAGGGGAGGGTACGACAAAGCTTTAGGGGGAGCGTAGGTGTGAGGGCGCGGGTTAGTGTTAGCGTACGGGTTAAGATTAGGGGACGGGTGAGGGTCAGGCTTCGGGGAAGGGTTAGGGTTAGGTTTCGTGCTAGGGTTAGGGTTAGGGGACGGGAACGGTTTAGGGTCCAGGTGAGGGTACGACAACGCTTTAGCGGGAGCGTACGTGTGAGGGCGCGGGTTAGTGTTAGCGTACAGGTTAGGATTAGGGGGCGGGTGAGGGTCAGGCTCGGGGAAGGGTTAGGGTTAGGGTTCTGGCTAGGGTTAGGGTTAGGGAACGGGGACGGTTTAGGGTCCTGGTGAGGGTACGACAACGCTTTAAGGGGAGCGTACATGTGAGGGCGCGGGTTAGAGTTAGCATACGGGTTAGGATTAGGGGACGGGTGAGGGTCAGGTTTCGGGGAAGGGTTAGGGTTAGGGTTCGCGCTAGGGTAAGGGTTAGGGGACGGGGACGGTTTAGGGTGTAGATGAGGGTACGACATCGCTTTAGGGGGAGCGTACGAGTGAGGGCGTGGGATAGTGTTAGTGTACGGGTCAGGATTAGGGGACGGGTGAGGGTCAGGCTTCGGGGCAGGGTTAGTGTTAAGGTTCGGGCTAGGGTTAGGGTTAGGGGACGGGGACGGTTTAGGGTACATGTGAGGGTATGACAACGCATTAGGGGGAGCGTACATGTGAGGGCGTGGGTTAGAGTTAGTATACGGGTCAGGATTAGGGGACGGGTGAGGGTCAGGCTTCGGGGAAGTGTTTGTGTTAGGGTTCGGGATAGGGTTAGGGTTAGGGTACGGGGACGGTTTAGGGTCCAGGTGAGGGTACGACAGCACTTTAGGGGGAGCATACATGTGAGGGCGTGGGTTATTGTTAGTGTACGGGTCAGGATTAGGGGACGGGTGAGGGTCAGGCTTCGGGGAAGGGTTAGGGTTAGGGTTCGGGCTAGGGTTAGGGTTAGGGGACGGGGACGGTTTAGGGTCCAGGTGAGGGTACGACAGCGCTTTAGCGGGAGCGTACATGTGAGGGCACGGGTTAGTGTTAGCATACGGGTTAGGATTATGGGCCGGGTGAGGGTCAGGCTTCGGGGAACGGTTAGGGTTCGGGCTAGGGTTAGGTTAGGGGACGGGGACGGTTTAGGGTACAGGTGAGGGTACGACAACGCTTTAGGGGGAGCGTAGGTGTGAGGGCACGGGTTAGTGTTAGCCTACGGGTTAGGATTAGGGGACGGGTGAGGGTCTGGCTTCGGGGAAGGTTTAGGGTTAGGGTTCGGGCTAGGGTTAGAGTTAGGGGATAGGGACGGTTTAGGGTCCAGGTGAGGGTACGACAACGCTTTAGGGGGAGCGTAGGTGTGAGGGCGCGGGTTAGTGTTAGCGTACGGGTTAGGATTAGGGGACGGGTGAGTGTCATGATTTGGGGAAGGGTTAGGGTTAGGGTTCGGGCTAGGTTTAGGGTTAGGGGACGGGGACGGTTTAGGGTCCAGGGGAGGGTACGACAATGCTTTAGCGGGAGCGTAGCTGTGAGGGTGTGGGTTAGTGTTAGCGTACGGTTTAGGATTAGGGGACGGGTTAGGGTCAGGCTTCGGGGAAGGGTTAGGGTTACGGTTTGGGCTAGTGTTAGGGTTAGGGGACGGGGACGGTTTCGGTTCCAGGTGAGGGTACGACAACGCTTTAGGGGGAGCGTACGTGTGAGGGCGTGGGTTAGTGTTACGTACAGGTTAGGATTATGGGACGGGTGAGGGTCAGGCTTCGGGGAAGGGTTAGGGTTAGGGTTCGGACTAGGGTTAGGGTTAGGGGACGGGGACGGTTTAGGGTCCAGATGAGGGTACGGCAACGCTTTAGGGGGAGCGTGCGAGTGAGGGCGCGGGTTAGTGTTAGCGTACGGGTTAGGATTAGGGGACAGGTGAGGGTCAGGCTTCGGGGAAGGGTCAGGGTTAGGGTTCGGGCTAGGGTTAGGTTTAGGGGACGGGGACGGTTTAGGGTCCAGGTGAGGGTACGGCAACGCTTTAGGGGGAGCGTGCGTGTGAGGGCGCGGGTTAGTGTTAGCGTACGGGTTAGGATTAGGGGACGGGTGAGGGTCAGGCTTCGGGGAAGGGTCAGGGTTAGGGTTCGGGCTAGGGTTAGGGGACGGGGAAGGTTTAGGGTCCAGGTGAGGGTACGGCAACGCTTTAGGGGGAGCGTGCGTGTGAGGGCGCGGGTTAGTGTTAGCGTACGGGTTAGGATTAGGGGACGGGTGAGGGTCAGGCTTCGGGGAAGGGTCAGAGTTAGGGTTCGGGCTAGGGTTAGGGTTAGGGGACGGGGACGGTTTAGGGTCCAGGTGAGGGTACGGCAACGCTTTAGGGGGAGCGTGCGTGTGAGGGCGCGGGTTAGTGTTAGCGTACGGGTTAGGATTAGGGGACGGGTGAGGGTCAGGCTTCGGGGAAGTGTCAGGGTTAGGGTTCGGGCTAGGGTTAGGGTTAGGGGACGGGGACGGTTTAGGGTCCAGGTGAGGGTACAGCAACGCTTTAGGGGGAGCGTAGGTGTGAGGGTGGGGGTTACTGTTAGCGTACGGGTTAGCATTAGGGGACGGGTGAGGGTCAGGCTTCGGGGAAGTGTTAGGGTTAGGGTTCGGGCTAGGGTTAGGGTTAGGGCACGGGGACGGTTTAGGGTCCAGGTGAGGGTACGGCAACGCTTTAGGGGGAGCGTAGGCGTGAGGGCACGGGTTAGTGTTAGCGTACGGGTTAGGATTAGGGGATAGGTGAGGGTCAGGCTTCGGGGAAGGGTCAGGGTTAGGGTTCGGGCTAGGGTTAGGGTTAGGAGACGGGGACAGTTTAGGGTCCAGGTGAGGGTACGGCAACGCTTTAGGGGGAGAATGCGTGTGAGGGCGCGGGTTAGTGTTAGCGTACGGGTTAGGATTAGGGGACGGGTGAGGGTCAGGCTTCGGGGAAGGGTCAGGGTTAGGGTTCGGACTAGGGTTAGGGTTAGGGGACGGGGACGGTTTAGGGTCCAGGTGAGGGTACGGCAACGCTTTAGGGGGAGCGTGCGTGTGAGGACGCGGGTTTGTGTTAGCGTACGGGTTAGGATTAGGGGACGGGTGAGGGTTAGGCTTCGGGGAAGTGTTAGGGTTAGGGTTCGGGCTAGGGTTAGGGTTAGGGGACGGGGACGGTTTAGGGTCCAGGTGAGGGTACGGCAACGCTTTAGGGGGAGGGTGCGTGTGAGGGCGCGGGTTAGTGTTAGCGTACGGGTTAGGATTAGGGGACGGGTGAGGGTCAGGCTTCGGGGAAGGGTCAGGGTTAGGGTTCGGGCTAGGGTTAGGGTTAGGGGACGGGGACGGTTTAGGGTCCAGGTGAGGGTACGGCAACGCTTTAGGGGGAGCGTGCGTGTGAGGGCGCGGGTTAGTGTTAGTGTACGGGTTATGATTAGGGGACGGGTGAGGGTCAGGCTTCGGGGAAGTGTTAGGGTTAGGGTTCGGGCTAGGGTTAGGGTTAGGGGACGGGGACGGTTTAGGGTCCAGGTGAGGGTACGGCAACGCTTTAGGGGGAGGGTGCGTGTGAGGGCGCGGCTTAGTGTTAGCGTACGGGTTAGGATTAGGGGACGGGTGAGGGTCAGGCTTCGGGGAAGGGTCAGGGTTAGGGTTCGGGCTAGGGTTAGGGTTAGGGGACGGGGACGGTTTAGGATCCAGGTAAGGGTACGGCAACGCTTTAGGGGGAGCGTGCGTGTGAGGGCGCGGGTTAGTGTTAGCGTACGGGTTAGGATTAGGGGACGGGTGAGGGTCAGGCTTCGGGAAAGTGTTAGGGTTAGGGTTCGGGCTAGGGTTAGGTTTAGGGGACGGGGACGGTTTAGGGTCCAGGTGAGGGTACGGCAACGCTTTAGGGGGAGCGTGCGTGTGAGGGCGCGGGTTAGTGTTAGCGTACGGGTTAGGATTAGGGGACGGGTGAGGGTCAGGCTTCGGGGAAGGGTCAGGGTTAGGGTTCGGGCTAGGGTTAGGGGACGGGGACGGGGATGGTTTAGGGTCCAGGTGAGGGTACGGCAACGCTTTAGGGGGAGCGTGCGTGTGAGGGCGTGGGTTAGTGTTAGCGTACGGGTTAGGATTAGGGGACGGGTGAGGGTCAGGCTTCGGGGAAGGGTTAGGGTTAGGGTTCGGACTAGGGTTAGGGTTAGGGGACGGGGACGGTTTAGGGTCCAGGTGACGGTACGGCAACGCTTAAGGGGGAGCGTGTGTGTGAGGGCGCGGGTTAGTGTTAGCGTACGGGTTAGGATTAGGGGACGGGTGAGGGTCAGGCTTCGGGGAAGGGTCAGGTTTAGGGTTCGGGCTAGGGTTAGGTTTAGGGGACTGGGACGGTTTAGGGTCTAGGTGAGGGTACGTCAACGCTTTAGGGGGAGCGTGCGTGTGAGGGCACGAGTTAGTATTAGCGTACGGGTTAGGATTAGGGGACGGGTGAGGGTCAGGCTTCGGGGAAGGGTCAGGGTTAGGGTTCGGGCTAGGGTTAGGGTTAGGGGACGGGGACGGTTTAGGGTCCAGGTGAGGGTACGGCAATGCTTTAGGGGGAGCGTGCGTGTGAGGGCGCGGGTTAGTGTTAGCGTACGGGTTAGGATTAGGGGACGGGTGAGGGTCAGGCTTCGGGGAAGGGTCAGGGTTAGGGTTCGGGCTAGGGTTAGGGTTAGGGGACGGGGACGGTTTAGGGTCCAGGTGAGGGAACGGCAACGCTTTAGGGGGAGCGTGCGTGTGAGGGCGCGGGTTAGTGTTAGCGTACGGGTTAGGATTAGGGGACGGGTGAGGGTCAGGCTTCGGGGAAAGGTTAGGGTTAGGGTTCGGGCTAGGGTTAGGGTTAGGGGACGGGGACGGTTTAGGGTCCAGGTGAGGGTACGGCAACGCTTTAGGGAGAGCGTGCGTGTGAGGACGCGGGTTAGTGTTAGCATACGGGTTAGGATTAGGGGATGGGTGAGGGTCAGGCTTCGGGGAAGGGTCAGGGTTAGGGTTCGGGCTAGAGTTAGGGTTAGGGGACGGGGACGGTTTAGGGTCCAGGTGAGGGTACGGCAATGCTTTAGGGGGAGCGTGCGTGTGAGGGCGCGGGTTAGTGTTAGCGTACGGGTTAGGATTAGGGGACGGGTGAGGGTCACGCTTCGGGGAAAAGTTAGGGTTAGGGTTCGGGCTAGGGTTAGGGTTAGGGGACGGGGATGGTTTAGGGTCCAGGTGAGGCTACGGCAACGCTTTAGGGGGAGCGTGCGGGTGAGGGCGCTGGTTAGTGTTAGCGTACGGGTTAGGATTAGGGGACGGGTGAGGGTCAGGCTTCGGGGAAGGGTCAGGGTTAGGGTTCAGGCTAGGGTTAGGGTTAGGGGACGGGGACGGTTTAGGGTCCAGGTGAGGGTACGGCAACGCTTTAGGGGGAGCGTGCGTGTGAGGGCGCGGGTTAGTGTTAGCGTACGGGTTAGGATTAGGGGACGGGTGAGGGTCAGGGTTCGGGGAAGTGTCAGGGTTAGGGTTCGGGCTAGGGTTAAGGTTAGGGTACGGGGACGGTTTAGGGTCCAGGTGAGGGTAAGGCAACGCTTTAGGGGGAGCGTGCGTGTGAGGGCGCGGGTTAGTGTTAGCGTACGGGTTAGGATTAGGGGACGGGTGATGATCAGGCTTAGGGGAAGGGTTAGGGTTAGGTTTCGGGCTAGGGTTAGGGGACGGGGACGGTTTAGGGTCCAGGTGAGGGTACGGCAACGCTTTAGGGGGAGCGTGCATGTGAGGGCGCGGGTTAGTGTTAGCGTACGGGTTAGGATTAGGGCACGGGTGAGGGCCAGGCTTCGGGGAAGGGTTAGGGTTAGGGTTCGGGCTAGGGTTAGGGTTAGGGGACGGGGACGGTTTAGGGTCCAGGTGAGGGTACGGCAACGCTTTAGGGGGAGCGTGCGTGTGAGGGCGTGGGTTAGTGTTAGCGTACGGGTTAGGATTAGGGGACGGGTGAGGGTCAGGCTTCGGGGAAGGCTCATGGTTAGGGTTCGGGCTAGGGTTAGGGTTAGGAGACGGGGACGGTTTAGGGTCCAGGTGAGGGTATGGCAACGCTTTAGGGGGAGAGTGCGTGTGAGGGCGCGGGTTGGTGTTAGCGTACGGGTTAGGATTAGGGGACGGGTGAGGGTCAGGCTTCGGGGAAGGGTTAGGTTTAGGGTTCGGGCTAGGGTTAGGGTTAGGGGACGGGGACGGTTTAGGATCCAGGTAAGGGTACGGCAACGCTTTAGGGGGAGCGTGCGTGTCAGGGCGCGGGTTAGTGTTAGCGTACGGGTTAGGATTAGGGGACGGGTGAGGGTCAGGCTTCGGGGAAGGGTCAGGGTTAGGGTTCGGGCTAGGGTTAGGGTTAGGGGACGGGGACGGTTTAGGGTCCAGGTGAGGGTACGGCAACGCTTTAGGGGGAGCGTGCGTGTGAGGGCGCGGGTTAGTGTTAGCGTACGGGTTAGGATTAGGGGACGGGTGAGGGTCAGGCTTCGGGGAAGGGTTAGGGTTAGGGTTCGGACTAGGGTTAGGGTTAGGGGACGGGGACGGTTTAGGGACCAGGTGAGGGTACGGCAACGCTTTAGGGGGAGCGTGCGTGTGAGGGCGCGGGTTAGTGTTAGCGTACGGGTTAGGATTAGGGGACGGGTGAGGGTCAGGCTTCGGGGAAGGGTCAGGTTTAGGGTTCGGGCTAGGGTTAGGGTTAGGAGACGGGGACGGTTTAGGGTCCAGGTGAGGGTACGGCAACGCTTTAGGGGGAGAGTGCGTGTGAGGGCGCGGGTTGGTGTTAGCGTACGGGTTAGGATTAGGGGACGGGTGAGGTTCAGGCTTCGGGGAAGGGTTAGGTTTAGGGTTCGGGCTAGGGTTAGGGTTAGGGGACGGGGACGGTTTAGGATCCAGGTAAGGGTACGGCAACGCTTTAGGGGGAGCGTGCGTGTGAGGGCGCGGGTTAGTGTTAGCGTACGGGTTAGGATTAGGGGACGGGTGAGGGTCAGGCTTCGGGGAAGGGTCAGGGTTAGGGTTCGGGCTAGGGTTAGGGTTAGGGGACGGATACGGTTTAGGGTCAAGGTGAGGGTACGGCAACGCTTTAGGGGGAGCGTGCGTGTGAGGACGCGGGTTAGTGTTAGCGTACGGGTTAGGATTAGGGGACGGGTGAGGGTCAGGCTTCGGGGAGGGTTAGGGTTAGGGTTCGGGCTAGGGTTAGGGTTAGGGGACGGGGACGGTTTAGGGTCCAGGTGAGGGTACGGCAACGCTTTAGGGGGAGCGTGCGTGTGAGGGCGCGGGTTAGTGTTAGCGTACGGGTTAGGATTAGGGGACGGGTGAGGGTCAGGCTTCGGGGAGGGTTAGGGTTAGGGTTCGGGCTAGGGTTAGGGTTAGGGGACGGGGACGGTTTAGGGTCCAAGTGAGGGTACGGCAACGCTTTAGGGGGAGCGTGCGTGTGAGGGCGCGGGTTAGTGTTAGCGTACGGGTTAGGATTAGGGCACGGGTGAGGGCCAGGCTTCGGGGAAGGGTTAGGGTTAGGGTTCGGGCTAGGGTTAGGGTTAGGGGACGGGGACGGTTTAGGGTCCAGGTGAGGGTACGGCAACACTTTAGGGGGAGCGTGCGTGTGAGGGCGTGGGTTAGTGTTAGCGTACGGGTTAGGATTAGGGGACGGGTGAGGGTCAGGCTTCGGGGAAGGGTCAGGGTTACGGTTCGGGCTAGGGTTAGGGTTAGGAGACGGGGACGGTTTAGGGTCCAGGTGAGGGTACGGCAACGCTTTAGGTGGAGAGTGCGTGTGAGGGCGCGGGTTGGTGTTAGCGTACGGGTTAGGATTAGGGGACGGGTGAGGGTCAGGCTTCGGGGAAGGGTTAGGTTTAGGGTTCGGGCTAGGGTTAGGGTTAGGGGACGGGGACGGTTTAGGATCCAGGTAAGGGTACGGCAACGCTTTAGGGGGAGCGTGCGTGTGAGGGCGCGGGTTAGTGTTAGCGTACGGGTTAGGATTAGGGGACGGGTGAGGGTCAGGCTTCGGGGAAGGGTCAGGGTTAGGGTTCGGGCTAGGGTTAGGGTTAGGGGACGGGGACGGTTTAGGGTCCAGGTGAGGGTACGGCAACGCTTTAGCGGGAGCGTTCGAGTGAGGGCGCTGGTTAGTGTTAGCGTACGGGTTAGGATTAGGGGACGGGTGAGGGTCAGGCTTCGGGGAAGGGTTAGGGTTAGGGTTCGGGCTAGGGTTAGGGTTAGGGGACGGGGACGGTTTAGGGTCCAGGTGAGGGTACGGCAACGCTTTAGGGGGAGCGTGCGTGTGAGGGCGCGGGTTAGTGTTAGCGTACGGGTTAGGATTAGGGGACGGGTGAGGGTCAGGCTTCGGGGAAGGGTCAGGATTAGGGTTCGGGCTAGGGTTAGGGTTAGGGGACGGGGACGGTTTAGGGTCCAGGTGAGGGTACGGCAACGCTTTAGGGGGAGCGTGCGTGTGAGGGCGCGGGTTAGTGTTAGCGTACGGGTTAGGATTAGGGGACGGGTGAGGGTCAGGCTTCGGGGAAGGGTCAGGTTTAGGGTTCGGGCTAGGGTTAGGGTTAGGGGACGGGGACGGTTTAGGGTCCAGGTGAGGGTACGGCAACGCTTTAGGGGGAGCGTGCGTGTGAGGGCGCGGGTTAGTGTTAGCGTACGGGTTAGGATTAGGGGACGGGTGAGGGTCAGGCTTCGGGGAAGGGTTAGGGTTAGGGTTCGGACTAGGGTTAGGGTTAGGTGACGGGGACGGTTTAGGGTCCAGGTGAGGGTACGGCAACGCTTTAGGGGGAGCGTGCGTGTGAGGGCGCGGGTTAGTGTTAGCGTACGGGTTAGGATTAAGGGACGGGTGAGGGTCAGGCTTCGGGGAAGTGTTAGGGTTAGGGTTCGGGCTAGGGTTAGGGTTAGGGGACGGGGACGGTTTAGGGTCCAGGTGAGGGTACGTCAACGCTTTAGGGGGAGCGTGCGTGTGAGGACGCGGGTTAGTGTTAGCGTACGGGTTAGGATTAGGGGACGGGTGAGGGTACGACAGCACTTTAGCAGGAGCATACGTGTGAGGGCGAGGGTTAGTGTTTGCGTACGGGTTAGGATTATGGGCCGGGTGAGGGTCAGGCTTCGGGGAAGGGTTACGGTTAGGGTTTGGGCTAGGGTTAGGGTTAGGGGTCGAGGACGGTTTAGGGTCCAGGTGAGGGTACGACAACGTTTTAGGGGGAGTGTATGTGTGAAGGCGCGGGTTAGTGTCAGCGTACGGGTTAGGATTAGGGGACGGGTGAGGATCAGGCTTCGGGGAAGGGTTAGTGTTAGGGTTCGGGCTAGGGTTAGTGTTAGGGGACGGGGACGGTTTAGGGTCCAGATGAGGGTACGACAACGCTTTAGGGGGAGCGTACGTGTGAGGGCGTGGGTTAGTGTTAGAGTACGGGTCAGGATTATGGGACGGGTGAGGGTCAGGCTTCGGGGAAGGGTTAGTGTTAGGGTTCGGGCTAGGGTTAGGGTTAGGGGACGGGGACGGTTTAGGGCCCAGGTGAGGGTACGACAACACTTTAGGGGGAGCGTAGGTGTCAGGGCGCGGGTTAGTGTTAGCGTACGGGTTAGGATTAGGGGACGGGTGAGGGTCAGGCTTCGGGGAAGGGTTAGGGTTAGGGTTCGGGCTAGGGTTAAGGTTCGGGCTAGGGTTAGGGTTAGGGGACGGGGACGGTTTAGGGTCCAGGGGAGGGTACGACAAAGCTTTAGGGGGAGCGTAGGTGTGAGGGCGCGGGTTAGTGTTAGCGTACAGGTTAGGATTAGGGGGCGGGTGAGGGTCAGGCTTCGGGGAAGGGTTAGGGTTAGGGTTCGGGCTAGGGTTAGGGTTAGGGAACGGGGACGGTTTAGGGTCCAGGTGAGGGTACGACAACGCTTTAAGGGGAGCGTACGTGTGAGGGCGCGGGTTAGTGTTAGCATACGGGTTAGGATTAGGGGACGGGTGAGGGTCAGGCTTCGGGGAAGGTTTAGGGTTAGGGTTCGCGCTAGGGTTAGGCTTAGGGGACGGGGACGGTTTAGGGTACATGTGAGGGTATGACAAAGCATTAGGGGGAGCGTACGTGTGAGGGCGTGGGTTAGAGTTAGTATACGGGTCAGGATTAGGGGACGGGTGAGGGTCAGGCTTCGGGGAAGTGTTAGTGTTAGGGTTCGAGCTAGGTTTAGGGTTAGGGGACGGGGACGGTTTAGGGTCCAGGTGAGTGTACGTCAACGCTTTAAGGGGAGCGTACGTGTGAGGGCGCGGGTTAGTGTTAGCGTACGGGTTAGGATTAGGGGACGGGTGAGGGTCAGGCTTCGGGGAAGGGTTAGGCTTAGGGTTTGGGCTAGGGTTAGGGTTAGGGGACGGGGACGGTTTAGGGTCCAGGTGAGGGTACGACAACGCTTTAGGGGGAGCGTACGTGTGAGGGCGTGGGTTAGTGTTAGCGTACGGGTTAGGATTAGGGGACTTGTGAGGGTCAGGCTACTGGAAGTTTTAGGGTTCGGGCTATGGTTAGGGTTAGGGGACGCGGACGGTTTAGGGTCCAGGTGAGGGTATGACAACGCTTTAGGGGGAGCGTAGGTGTGAGGGCGCGGGTTAGTGTTAGCGTACGGGTTAGGATTAGGGGACGGGTGAGGGTCAGGCTTCGGGGAAGGGTTAGGGTTAGGGTTCGGGCTAGGGTTAGGGTTAGGGGACGGGGACGGATTAGGGTCCAGGTGAGGGTATGACAACGCTTTATGGGGAGTGTAGGTGTGAGGGCGTGGGTTAGTGTTAGCGTACGGGTTAGGATTAGGGGACGGGTGAGGGTCAGACTTCGGGGAAGAGTTAGGGTTAGGGTTCGGGCTAGGGTTAGGGTTAGGGGACGGGGACGGTTTAGGGTACATGTGAGGGTATGACAACGCATTAGGGGGAGCGTACATGTGAGGGCGTGGGTTAGAGTTAGTATACGGGTCAGGATTAGGGGACGGGTGAGGGTCAGGCTTCGGGGAAGTGTTTGTGTTAGGGTTCGGGATAGGGTTAGGGTTAGGGTACGGGGACGGTTTAGGGTCCAGGTGAGGGTACGACAGCACTTTAGGGGGAGCGTACATGTGAGGGCGTGAGTTATTGTTAGTGTACGGGTCAGGATTAGGGGACGGGTGAGGGTCAGGCTTCGGGGAAGGGTTAGGGTTAGGGTTCGGGCTAGGGTTAGGGTTAGGGGACGGGGACGGTTTAGGGTCCAGGTGAGGGTACGACAGCGCTTTAGCGGGAGCGTACATGTGAGGGCACGGGTTAGTGTTAGCATACGGGTTAGGATTATGGGCCGGGTGAGGGTCAGGCTTCGGGGAACGGTTAGGGTTCGGGCTAGGGTTAGGGTTAGGGGACGGGGACGGTTTAGGGTACAGGTGAGGGTACGACAACGCTTTAGGGGGAGCGTACGTGTGAGGGTGCGGGTTAATGTTAGCGTACGGGTTAGGATTAGGGGACGGGTGAGGGTCAAGCTTCAGGGAAGGTTTAGGGTTAGGGTTCGGGCTAGGGTTAGGGTTAGGGGACGGGGACGGTTTAGGGTCCAGTTGAGGGTACGACAACGCTTTAGTGGGAGCGTAAGTGTGAGGGCGCGGGTTAGTGTTAGCGTACAGGTTAGGATTAAGAGGCGGGTGAGGGTCAGGCTCGGGGAAGGGTTAGGGTTAGGGTTCGGGCTAGGGTTAGGGTTAGGGAACGGGGACGGTTTAGGGTCCTGGTGAGCGTACGACAACGCTTTAAGGGGAGCGTACGTGTGAGGGCGCAGGTTAGTGTTAGCATACGGGTTAGGATTAGGGGACGGGTGAGGGTCAGGTTTCGGGGAAGGGTTAGGGTTAGGGTTCGCGCTAGGGTAAGGGTTAGGGGACGGGGACGGTTTAGGGTGCAGATGAGGGTACGACATCGCTTTAGGGGGAGCGTACGAGTGAGGGCGTGGGACAGTGTTAGTGTACGGGTCAGGATTAGGGGACGGGTGAGGGTCAGGCTTCGGGGAAGGGTTAGTGTTAAGGTTCGGGCTAGGGTTAGGGTTAGGGGACGGGGACGGTTTAGGGTACATGTGAGGGTATGACAACGCATTAGGGGGAGCGTACATGTGAGGGCGTGGGTTAGAGTTAGTATACGGGTCAGGATTAGGGGACGGGTGAGGGTCAGGCTTCGGGGAAGTGTTTGTGTTAGGGTTCGGGATAGGGTTAGGGTTAGGGTACGGGGACGGTTTAGGGTCCAGGTGAGGGTACGACAGCACTTTAGGGGGAGCGTACATGTGAGGGCGTGAGTTATTGTTAGTGTACGGGTCAGGATTAGGGGACGGGTGAGGGTCAGGCTTCGGGGAAGGGTTAGGGTTAGGGTTCGGGCTAGGGTTAGGGTTAGGGGACGGGGACGGTTTAGGGTCCAGGTGAGGGTACGACAGCGCTTTAGCGGGAGCGTACATGTGAGGGCACGGGTTAGTGTTAGCATACGGGTTAGGATTATGGGCCGGGTGAGGGTCAGGCTTCGGGGAACGGTTAGGGTTCGGGCTAGGGTTAGGGTTAGGGGACGGGGACGGTTTAGGGTACAGGTGAGGGTACGACAACGCTTTAGGGGGAGCGTACGTGTGAGGGTGCGGGTTAATGTTAGCGTACGGGTTAGGATTAGGGGACGGGTGAGGGTCAAGCTTCAGGGAAGGTTTAGGGTTAGGGTTCGGGCTAGGGTTAGGGTTAGGGGACGGGGACGGTTTAGGGTCCAGTTGAGGGTACGACAACGCTTTAGTGGGAGCGTACGTGTGAGGGCGTGGGTTAGTGTTAGCGTACGGGTTAGGATTAGGGGTCGGGTTAAGGTCAGGCTTCGGGAAAGTGATAGGGTCTGCCCTAGGGTTAGGGTTAGGGGACGGGGACGGTTTATGGTCCAGGTGAGGGTAAGACAACGCTTTAGGGGGAGCGTACGTGTGAGGGCGCGGGTTAATGTTAGCGTACGGGTTAGGATTATGGGACGGGTGAGGGTCAGGCTTCGGGGAAGGGTTAGCGTTAGGGTTCGGGCTAGGGTTAGGGTTAGGGGACGGGGATGGTTCAGGGTCCAGGTGAGGGTACGACAACGCTTTAGGGGGAGCGTAGGTGTGAGGGCGCAGGTTAGTGTTAGCTTACGGGTTAGGATTAGGGGACGGGTGAGGGTCAGACTTCGGGGAAGGGTTAGGGTTAGGGTTCGGGCTAGGGTTAGGGTTAGGGGACGGGGACGGTTTAGAGTCCAGGTGAGGGTACGACAACGCTTTAGGGGGAGCGTAGGTGTGAGGGCGCGGGTTAGTGTTAGCGTATGGGTTAGGATTAGGGGACGGGTGAGGGTCAGGCTCCGGGGAAGGGTTAGGGTTAGGGTTCGGGCTAGGGTTAGGGTTATGGGACGGGGATGGTTTAGGGTCCAGGGGAGGGAACGACAACGCTTTAGGGGGAACGTAGGTGTGAGGGCGCGGGTTAATGTTAGCGTAAGGGTTAGGAATAGGGACGGGTGAGGGTCAGGCTTTGGGGAAGGGTTAGCGTTAGGGTTCGGGCTAGGGTTAGGGTTAGGGGACGGGGACGGTTTAGGGTCCAGGTGAGGGTACGACAACGCTTTAGGGGGAGCGTACGTGTGAGGGCGCGGGTTAGTGTTAGCGTACGGGTTAGGATTAGGGGACGGGTGAGGGTCAGGCTTCGGGGAAGTGTAAAGGTTAGGGTTCGGACTAGGGTTAGTGTTAGTGGACGGGGACGGTTTAGGGTCCAGGGGAGGGTACGACAACGATTTAGGGGGATCGTAGGAGTGAGGGCGTGGGTTAGTGTTAGCGTACGGGTTAGGATTAGGGGACGGGTGAGGGTCAAGCTTCGGGGAAGTGTTAGGTTTAGGGTTCGGGCTAGGGTTAGGGTTAGGGGATGGGGACGGTTTAGGGTCCAGGTGAGCGTACGACAATGCTTTAGGGGGAGCGTAGGTGTCAGGGCGCGGGTTAGTGTTAGCGTACGGGTTAGGATTATGGGACGGGTGAGGGTCAGGCTTCGGGGAAGGGTTAGGGTTAGGGTTCGGGCTAGGGTTAGGGTTCGGGCTAGGGTTACGGTTAGGGGACGGGGACGGTTTAGGGTCCAGGGGAGGGTACGACAAAGCTTTAGGGGGAGCGTAGGTGTGAGGGCGCGGGTTAGTGTTAGCGTACGGGTTAAGATTAGGGGACGGGTGAGGGTCAGGCTTCGGGGAAGGGTTAGGGTTAGGTTTCGTGCTAGGGTTAGGGTTAGGGGACGGGAACGGTTTAGGGTCCAGGTGAGGGTACGACAACGCTTTAGCGGGAGCGTACGTGTGAGGGCGCGGGTTAGTGTTAGCGTACAGGTTAGGATTAGGGGGCGGGTGAGGGTCAGGCTCGGGGAAGGGTTAGGGTTAGGGTTCTGGCTAGGGTTAGGGTTAGGGAACGGGGACGGTTTAGGGTCCTGGTGAGGGTACGACAACGCTTTAAGGGGAGCGTACATGTGAGGGCGCGGGTTAGAGTTAGCATACGGGTTAGGATTAGGGGACGGGTGAGGGTCAGGTTTCGGGGAAGGGTTAGGGTTAGGGTTCGCGCTAGGGTAAGGGTTAGGGGACGGGGACGGTTTAGGGTGTAGATGAGGGTACGACATCGCTTTAGGGGGAGCGTACGAGTGAGGGCGTGGGATAGTGTTAGTGTACGGGTCAGGATTAGGGGACGGGTGAGGGTCAGGCTTCGGGGCAGGGTTAGTGTTAAGGTTCGGGCTAGGGTTAGGGTTAGGGGACGGGGACGGTTTAGGGTACATGTGAGGGTATGACAACGCATTAGGGGGAGCGTACATGTGAGGGCGTGGGTTAGAGTTAGTATACGGGTCAGGATTAGGGGACGGGTGAGGGTCAGGCTTCGGGGAAGTGTTTGTGTTAGGGTTCGGGATAGGGTTAGGGTTAGGGTACGGGGACGGTTTAGGGTCCAGGTGAGGGTACGACAGCACTTTAGGGGGAGCATACATGTGAGGGCGTGGGTTATTGTTAGTGTACGGGTCAGGATTAGGGGACGGGTGAGGGTCAGGCTTCGGGGAAGGGTTAGGGTTAGGGTTCGGGCTAGGGTTAGGGTTAGGGGACGGGGACGGTTTAGGGTCCAGGTGAGGGTACGACAGCGCTTTAGCGGGAGCGTACATGTGAGGGCACGGGTTAGTGTTAGCATACGGGTTAGGATTATGGGCCGGGTGAGGGTCAGGCTTCGGGGAACGGTTAGGGTTCGGGCTAGGGTTAGGTTAGGGGACGGGGACGGTTTAGGGTACAGGTGAGGGTACGACAACGCTTTAGGGGGAGCGTAGGTGTGAGGGCACGGGTTAGTGTTAGCCTACGGGTTAGGATTAGGGGACGGGTGAGGGTCTGGCTTCGGGGAAGGTTTAGGGTTAGGGTTCGGGCTAGGGTTAGAGTTAGGGGATGGGGACGGTTTAGGGTCCAGGTGAGGGTACGACAACGCTTTAGGGGGAGCGTAGGTGTGAGGGCGCGGGTTAGTGTTAGCGTACGGGTTAGGATTAGGGGACGGGTGAGTGTCATGATTTGGGGAAGGGTTAGGGTTAGGGTTCGGGCTAGGTTTAGGGTTAGGGGACGGGGACGGTTTAGGGTCCAGGGGAGGGTACGACAATGCTTTAGCGGGAGCGTAGCTGTGAGGGTGTGGGTTAGTGTTAGCGTACGGTTTAGGATTAGGGGACGGGTTAGGGTCAGGCTTCGGGGAAGGGTTAGGGTTACGGTTTGGGCTAGTGTTAGGGTTAGGGGACGGGGACGGTTTCGGTTCCAGGTGAGGGTACGACAACGCTTTAGGGGGAGCGTGCGTGTGAGGGCGCGGGTTAGTGTTAGCGTACGGGTTAGGATTAGGGGACGGGTGAGGGTCAGGCTTCGGGGAGGGTTAGGGTTAGGGTTCGGGCTAGGGTTAGGGTTAGGGGACGGGGACGGTTTAGGGTCCAGGTGAGGGTACGGCAACGCTTTAGGGGGAGCGTGCGTGTGAGGGCGCGGGTTAGTGTTAGCGTACGGGTTAGGATTAGGGCACGGGTGAGGGCCAGGCTTCGGGGAAGGGTTAGGGTTAGGGTTCGGGCTAGGGTTAGGGTTAGGGGACGGGGACGGTTTAGGGTCCAGGTGAGGGTACGGCAACACTTTAGGGGGAGCGTGCGTGTGAGGGCGTGGGTTAGTGTTAGCGTACGGGTTAGCATTAGGGGACGGGTGAGGGTCAGGCTTCGGGGAAGGGTCAGGGTTACGGTTCGGGCTAGGGTTAGGGTTAGGAGACGGGGACGGTTTAGGGTCCAGGTGAGGGTACGGCAACGCTTTAGGTGGAGAGTGCGTGTGAGGGCGCGGGTTGGTGTTAGCGTACGGGTTAGGATTAGGGGACGGGTGAGGGTCAGGCTTCGGGGAAGGGTTAGGTTTAGGGTTCGGGCTAGGGTTAGGGTTAGGGGACGGGGACGGTTTAGGATCCAGGTAAGGGTACGGCAACGCTTTAGGGGGAGCGTGCGTGTGAGGGCGCGGGTTAGTGTTAGCGTACGGGTTAGGATTAGGGGACGGGTGAGGGTCAGGCTTCGGGGAAGGGTTAGGGTTAGGGTTCGGTCTAGGGTTAGGGTTAGGGGACGGGGACGGTTTAGGGTCCAGGTGAGGGTACGGCAACGCTTTAGGGGGAGCGTGCGTGTGAGGGCGCGGGTTAGTGTTAGCGTACGGGTTAGGATTAGGGGACGGGTGAGGGTCAGGCTTCGGGGAAGGGTCAGGATTAGGGTTCGGGCTAGGGTTAGGGTTAGGGGACGGGGACGGTTTAGGGTCCAGGTGAGGGTACGGCAACGCTTTAGGGGGAGCGTGCGTGTGAGGGCGCGGGTTAGTGTTAGCGTACGGGTTAGGATTAGGGGACGGGTGAGGGTCAGGCTTCGGGGAAGGGTCAGGTTTAGGGTTCGGGCTAGGGTTAGGGTTAGGGGACGGGGACGGTTTAGGGTCCAGGTGAGGGTACGGCAACGCTTTAGGGGGAGCGTGCGTGTGAGGGCGCGGGTTAGTGTTAGCGTACGGGTTAGGATTAGGGGACGGGTGAGGGTCAGGCTTCAGGGAAGGGTTAGGGTTAGGGTTCGGACTAGGGTTAGGGTTAGGTGACGGGGACGGTTTAGGGTCCAGTTGAGGGTACGGCAACGCTTTAGGGGGAGCGTGCGTGTGAGGGCGCGGGTTAGTGTTAGCGTACGGGTTAGGATTAAGGGACGGGTGAGGGTCAGGCTTCGGGGAAGGGTTAGGGTTAGGGTTCGGGCTAGGGTTAGGGTTAGGGGACGGGGACGGTTTAGGGTCCAGGTGAGGGTACGTCAACGCTTTAGGGGGAGCGTGCGTGTGAGGACGCGGGTTAGTGTTAGCGTACGGGTTAGGATTAGGGGACGGGTGAGGGTACGACAGCACTTTAGCAGGAGCATACGTGTGAGGGCGAGGGTTAGTGTTTGCGTACGGGTTAGGATTATGGGCCGGGTGAGGGTCAGGCTTCGGGGAAGGGTTACGGTTAGGGTTTGGGCTAGGGTTAGGGTTAGGGGTCGGGGACGGTTTAGGGTCCAGGTGAGGGTACGACAGCGTTTTAGGGGGAGTGTATGTGTGAAGGCGCGGGTTAGTGTCAGCGTACGGGTTAGGATTAGGGGACGGGTGAGGATCAGGCTTCGGGGAAGGGTTAGTGTTAGGGTTCGGGCTAGGGTTAGTGTTAGGGGACGGGGACGGTTTAGGGTCCAGATGAGGGTACGACAACGCTTTAGGGGGAGCGTACGTGTGTGGGCGTGGGTTAGTGTTAGAGTACGGGTCAGGATTATGGGACGGGTGAGGGTCAGGCTTCGGGGAAGGGTTAGTGTTAGGGTTCGGGCTAGGGTTAGGGTTAGGGGACGGGGACGGTTTAGGGCCCAGGTGAGGGTACGACAACACTTTAGGGGGAGCGTAGGTGTCAGGGCGCGGGTTAGTGTTAGCGTACGGGTTAGGATTAGGGGACGGGTGAGGGTCAGGCTTCGGGGAAGGGTTAGGGTTAGGGTTCGGGCTAGGGTTAGGGTTCGGGCTAGGGTTAGGGTTAGGGGACGGGGACGGTTTAGGGTCCAGGGGAGGGTACGACAAAGCTTTAGGGGGAGCGTAGGTGTGAGGGCGCGGGTTAGTGTTAGCGTACAGGTTAGGATTAGGGGGCGGGTGAGGGTCAGGCTTCGGGGAAGGGTTAGGGTTAGGGTTCGGGCTAGGGTTAGGGTTAGGGAACGGGGACGGTTTAGGGTCCAGGTGAGGGTACGACAACGCTTTAAGGGGAGCGTACGTGTGAGGGCGCGGGTTAGTGTTAGCATACGGGTTAGGATTAGGGGACGGGTGAGGGTCAGGCTTCGGGGAAGGTTTAGGGTTAGGGTTCGCGCTAGGGTTAGGCTTAGGGGACGGGGACGGTTTAGGGTACATGTGAGGGTATGACAAAGCATTAGGGGGAGCGTACGTGTGAGGGCGTGGGTTAGAGTTAGTATACGGGTCAGGATTAGGGGACGGGTGAGGGTCAGGCTTCGGGGAAGTGTTAGTGTTAGGGTTCGAGCTAGGTTTAGGGTTAGGGGACAGGGACGGTTTAGGGTCCAGGTGAGTGTACGTCAACGCTTTAAGGGGAGCGTACGTGTGAGGGCGCGGGTTAGTGTTAGCGTACGGGTTAGGATTAGGGGACGGGTGAGGGTCAGGCTTCGGGGAAGGGTTAGGCTTAGGGTTTGGGCTAGGGTTAGGGTTAGGGGACGGGGACGGTTTAGGGTCCAGGTGAGGGTACGACAACGCTTTAGGGGGAGCGTACGTGTGAGGGCGTGGGTTAGTGTTAGCGTACGGGTTAGGATTAGGGGACTTGTGAGGGTCAGGCTACTGGAAGTTTTAGGGTTCGGGCTATGGTTAGGGTTAGGGGACGCGGACGGTTTAGGGTCCAGGTGAGGGTATGACAACGCTTTAGGGGGAGCGTAGGTGTGAGGGCGCGGGTTAGTGTTAGCGTACGGGTTAGGATTAGGGGACGGGTGAGGGTCAGGCTTCGGGGAAGGGTTAGGGTTAGGGTTCGGGCTAGGGTTAGGGTTAGGGGACGGGGACGGATTAGGGTCCAGGTGAGGGTATGACAACGCTTTATGGGGAGTGTAGGTGTGAGGGCGTGGGTTAGTGTTAGCGTCCGGGTTAGGATTAGGGGACGGGTGAGGGTCAGACTTCGGGGAAGGGTTAGGGTTAGGGTTCGGGCTAGGGTTAGGGTTAGGGGACGGGGACGGTTTAGGGTCCAGGTGAGGGTACGACAACGCTTTAGGGGGAGCGTAGGTGTCAGGGAGCGGGTTAATGTTAGCGTACGGGTTAGGATTAGGGGACGGGTCAGGGTCAGGCTTCGGGGAAGGGTTAGGGTTAGGGTTTGGGCTAGGGTTAGGGTTCGGGCTAGGGTTAGGGTTAGGGGACGGGGACGGTTTAGGGTGCAGGGGAGGGTACGACAAAGCTTTAGGGGGAGCGTAGGTGTGAGGGCGCGGGTTAGTGTTAGCGTACGGGTTAGGATTAGGGGACGGGTGAGAGTCAGGCTTCGGGGAAGGTTTAGGGTTAGGCTTCGTGCTAGGGTTAGGGTTAGGGGACGGGAACGGTTTAGGGTCCAGGTGAGGGTACGACAACGCTTCAGTGGGAGCGTACGTGTGAGGGCGCGGGTTAGTGTTAGCGTACAGGTTAGGATTAGGGGGCGGGTGAGGGTCAGGCTTCGGGGAAGTGTTAGGGTTAGGGTTCGGGCTAGGGTTAGGGTTAGGGAACGGGGACGGTTTAGGGTCCAGGTGAGGGTACGACAATGCTTTAAGGGGAGCGTACGTGTGAGGGCGCGGGTTAGTGTTAGCATACGGGTTAGGATTAGGGGACGGGTGAGGGTCAGGCTTCGGGGAAGGGTTAGGGTTAGGGTTCGCGCTAGCGTTAGTGTTAGGGGACGGGGACGGTTTAGGGTGCAGATGAGGGTATGACAACTCTTTGGGGGAGCGTACGAGTGAGGGCGTGGGATAGTGTTAGTGTACGGGTCAGGATTAGGGGACGGGTGAGGGTCAGGCTTCGGGGAAGGGTTAGTGTTAGGGTTCGGGCTAGGGTTAGGGTTAGCGGACGGGGACGGTTTAGGGTACATGTGAGGGTAAGACAACGCATTAGGGGGAGCGTACATGTGAGGGCGTGGGTTAGAGTTAGTATACGGGTCAGGATTAGGGGACGGGTGAGGGTCAGGCTTCGGGGAAGTGTTAGTGTTAGGGTTCGAGCTAGGGTTAGGGTTAGGGGACGGGGACGGTTTAGGGTCCAGGTGAGGGTACGACAGCACTTTAGGGGGAGCGTACATGTGAGGGCGTGGGTTATTGTTAGTGTACGGGTCAGGATTAGGGGACGGGTGAGGGTCAGGCTTCGGGGAAGGGTTAGGGTTAGGGTTCGGGCTAGGGTTAGGGTTAGGGGACGGGGACGGTTTAGGGTCCAGGTGAGGGTACGACAGCGCTTTAGCGGGAGCGTACATCTGAGGGCACGGGTTAGTGTTAGCGTACGGGTTAGGATTATGGGCCGGGTGAGGGTCAGGCTTCGGGGAAGGGTTAGGGTTCGGGCTAGGGTTAGGGTTAGGGGACGGGGACGGTTTAGGGTACAGGTGAGGGTACGACAACGCTTTAGGGGGAGCGTAGGAGTGAGGGCGTGGGTTAGTGTTAGTGTACGGTTCAGCATTAGGGGACGGGTGAGGGTCAGGCTTCGGGGAAGGGTTAGTGTTAGGGTTCGGGCCAGGTTTAGGGTTAGGGGACGTGGACGGTTTAGGGTACAGGTGAGGGTATGACAACGCTTTAGGGGTAGCGTACGTGTGAGGGCGTGGTTTAGAGTTAGTATACGGGACAGGATTAGGGGATGGGTGAGGGTGAGGCTTCGGGGAAGTGTTAGTGTTAGGGTTCGGGCTAGGGTTAGGGTTAGGGGACGGGAACGGTTTAGGGTCCAGGTGAGGGTACGACAGCACTTTAGCAGGAGCGTACGTGTGAGGGCGCGGGTTAGTGTTTGCGTACGGGTTAGGATTATGGGCCGGGTGAGGGTCAGGCTTCGGGGAAGTGTTTGGGTTCGGGCTAGGGTTAGGGTTAGGGGACGGGGACGGTTTAGGGTCCAGTTGAGGGTACAACAAAGCTTTAGGGGAAGCGTACGTGTGAGGGCACGGGTTAGTGTTAGCGAACGGGTTAGGATTAGAGGACGGGTGAGGGTCAGGCTTCGGGGAAGTGTTAGGGTTAGGGGACGGGGACGGTTTAGGGTCCAGTTGAGGGTACGACAACGCTTTAGGGGAAGCGTACGTGTGAGGGCGCGGTTAGCGTTAGCGTACGTGTTAGGATTAGGGGACGGGTGCAGGTCATGCTTCGGGGAAGGGTTATGGTTAGGGTTCGAGCTAGGGTTAGGGTTAGGGTTCGGGGACGGTTTAGGGTCCAGGTGAGGGTACGACAACGTTTTAGGGGGAGTGTACGTGTGAAGGCGCGGGTTAGTGTTAGCGTACGGGTTAGGATTAGGGGACGGGTGAGGGTCAGGCTTTGGGGAAGGGTTAGGGTTAGGGTTCGGGCTACGGATAGGGTTAGGGGACGGGGACGTTTTAGGGTCCAGGTGAGGGTACGTCAACGCTTTAAGGGGAGCGTACGTGTGAGGGCGGGGGTTAGTGTTAGCGTACGATTAGGATTAGGGGACGGGTGAGGGTCAGGCTTCGGGGAAGGGTTAGGCTTAGGGTTCGGGCTAGGGTTAGGGTTAGGGGACGGGGACGGTTTAGGGTCCAGGTGAGGGTACGACAACGCTTTAGGGGGAGCGTACGTGTGAGGGCGTGGGTTAGTGTTAGCGTACGGGTTAGGATTAGGGGACTTGTGAGGGTCAGGCTTCTGGAAGTTTTAGGGTTCGGGCTATGGTTAGGTTTAGGGGACGCGGACGGTTTAGGGTCAAGGTGAGGGTACGACAATGCTTTAGGGGGAGCGCAGGTTTGAGGGCGCGGGATAGTGTTCGTGTACGGGTTAGGATTAGGGGATGGGTGAGGGTCAGGCTTCGGGGAAGGGTTACGGTTAGGGTTCGGGCTAGGGTTAGGGTTAGGGGACGGGGACGGATTAGGGTCCAGGTGAGGGTATGACAACGCTTTAGGGGGTGTGTAGGTGTGAGGGCGTGGGTTAGTGTTAGCGTACGGGTTAGGATTAGGGGACGGGTGAGGGTCAGACTTCGGGGAAGGGTTAGGGTTAGGGTTCGGGCTAGGGTTATGTGTAGGGGACGGGGACGGTTTAGGGTCCAGGTGAGGGTACGACAACGCTTTAGGGGGAGTGTACGTGTGAGGGCGCGGGTTAGTGTTAGCGTACGGGTTAGGATTAGGGGACGGGTGAGGGTCAGGCTTCGGGGAAGGGTTAGGGTTAGGGTTCGGGCTAGGGTTAGGTTTAGGGGACGGGGACGGTTTAGGGTCCAGGTGAGGGTACGACAATGCTTCAGGGGGAGCGTAGGAGTGAGGGCGTGGGTTAGTGTTAGTGTACGGGTCAGGATTAGGGGACGGGTGAGGATCAGGCTTCGGGGAAGGGTTAGTGTTAGGGTTCGGGCTAGGGTTAGTGTTAGGGGACGGGGACGGTTTAGGGTCCAGATGAGGGTATGACAACGCTTTAGGGGGAGCTTATGTGTGAGGGCGTGGGTTAGTGTTAGAGTACGGGTCAGGATTATGGGACGGGTGAGGGTCAGGCTTCGTGAAAGGGTTAGGGTTAGGGTTCTGGCTAGGGTTAGGGTTAGGGGATGGGGACGGTTTAGGGTCCAGGTGAGCGTACGACAATGCTTTAGGGGGAGCGTAGGTGTCAGGGCGCGGGTTAGTGTTAGCGTACGGGTTAGGATTAGGGGACGGGTGAGGGTCAGGCTTCGGGGAAGGGTTAGGGTTAGGGTTCGGGCTAGGGTTAGGGTTCGGGCTAGGGTTACGGTTAGGGGACGGGGACGGTTTAGGGTCCAGGGGAGGGTACGACAAAGCTTTAGGGGGAGCGTAGGTGTGAGGGCGCGGGTTAGTGTTAGCCTACGGGTTAAGATTAGGGGACGGGTGAGGGTCAGGCTTCGGGGAAGGGTTAGGGTTAGGGTTCGTGCTAGGGTTAGGGTTAGGGGACGGGAACGGTTTAGGGTCCAGGTGAGGGTACGACAACGCTTTAGCGGGAGCGTAAGTGTGAGGGCGCGGGTTAGTGTTAGCGTACAGGTTAGGATTAGTAGGCGGGTGAGGGTCAGGCTCGGGGAAGGGTTAGGGTTAGGGTTCGGGCTAGGGTTAGGGTTAGGGAACGGGGACGGTTTAGGGTCCTGGTGAGGGTACGACAACGCTTTAAGGGGAGCGTACGTGTGAGGGCGCGGGTTAGTGTTAGCATACGGGTTAGGATTAGGGGACGGGTGAGGGTCAGGTTTCGGGGAAGGGTTAGGGTTAGGGTTCGCGCTAGGGTAAGGGTTAGGGGACGGGGACGGTTTAGGGTGCAGATGAGGGTACGACATCGCTTTAGGGGGAGCGTACGAGTGAGGGCGTGGGATAGTGTTAGTGTACGGGTCAGGATTAGGGGACGGGTGAGGGTCAGGCTTCGGGGAAGGGTTAGTGTTAAGGTTCGGGCTAGGGTTAGGGTTAGGGGACGGGGACGGTTTAGGGTACATGTGAGGGTATGACAACGCATTAGGGGGAGCGTACATGTGAGGGCGTGGGTTAGAGTTAGTATACGGGTCAGGATTAGGGGACGGGTGAAGGTCAGGCTTCGGGGAAGTGTTTGTGTTAGGGTTCGGGATAGGGTTAGGGTTAGGGTACGGGGACGGTTTAGGGTCCAGGTGAGGGTACGACAGCACTTTAGGGGGAGCGTACATGTGAGGGCGTGGGTTATTGTTAGTGTACGGGTCAGGATTAGGGGACGGGTGAGGGTCAGGCTTCGGGGAAGGGTTAGGGTTAGGGTTCGGGCTAGGGTTAGGGTTAGGGGACGGGGACGGTTTAGGGTCCAGGTGAGGGTACGACAGCGCTTTAGCGGGAGCGTACATGTGAGGGCACGGGTTAGTGTTAGCATACGGGTTAGGATTATGGGCCGGGTGAGGGTCAGGCTTCGGGGAACGGTTAGGGTTCGGGCTAGGGTTAGGGTTAGGGGACGGGGACGGTTTAGGGTACAGGTGAGGGTACGACAACGCTTTAGGGGGAGCGTACGTGTGAGGTGCGGGTTAATGTTAGCGTACGGGTTAGGATTAGGGGACGGGTGAGGGTCAGGCTTCAGGGAAGGTTTAGGGTTAGGGTTCGGGCTAGGGTTAGGGTTAGGGGACGGGGACGGTTTAGGGTCCAGTTGAGGGTACGACAACGCTTTAGTGGGAGCGTACGTGTGAGGGCGTGGGTTAGTGTTAGCGTACGGGTTAGGATTAGGGGTCGGGTTAAGGTCAGGCTTCGGGAAAGTGATAGGGTCTGCCCTAGGGTTAGGGTTAGGGGACGGGGACGGTTTATGGTCCAGGTGAGGGTAAGACAACGCTTTAGGGGGAGCGTACGTGTGAGGGCGCGGGTTAATGTTAGCGTACGGGTTAGGATTATGGGACGGGTGAGGGTCAGGCTTCGGGGAAGGGTTAGCGTTAGGGTTCGGGCTAGGGTTAGGGTTAGGGGACGGGGATGGTTCAGGGTCCAGGTGAGGGTACGACAACGCTTTAGGGGGAGCGTAGGTGTGAGGGCGCAGGTTAGTGTTAGCTTACGGGTTAGGATTAGGGGACGGGTGAGGGTCAGACTTCGGGGAAGGGTTAGGGTTAGGGTTCGGGCTAGGGTTAGGGTTAGGGGACGGGGACGGTTTAGAGTCCAGGTGAGGGTACGACAACGCTTTAGGGGGAGCGTAGGTGTGAGGGCGCGGGTTAGTGTTAGCGTATGGGTTAGGATTAGGGGACGGGTGAGGGTCAGGCTCCGGGGAAGGGTTAGGGTTAGGGTTCGGGCTAGGGTTAGGGTTATGGGACGGGGATGGTTTAGGGTCCAGGGGAGGGAACGACAACGCTTTAGGGGGAACGTAGGTGTGAGGGCGCGGGTTAGTGTTAGCGTACGGTTTAGGAATAGGGACGGGTGAGGGTCAGGCTTTGGGGAAGGGTTAGCGTTAGGGTTCGGGCTAGGGTTAGGGTTAGGGGACGGGGACGGTTTAGGGTCCAGGTGAGGGTACGACAACGCTTTAGGGGGAGCGTACGTGTGAGGGCGCGGGTTAGTGTTAGCGTACGGGTTAGGATTAGGGGACGGGTGAGGGTCAGGCTTCGGGGAAGTGTAAAGGTTAGGGTTCGGACTAGGGTTAGTGTTAGTGGACGGGGACGGTTTAGGGTCCAGGGGAGGGTACGACAACGATTTAGGGGGATCGTAGGAGTGAGGGCGTGGGTTAGTGTTAGCGTACGGGTTAGGATTAGGGGACGGGTGAGGGTCAAGCTTCGGGGAAGGGTTAGGGTTACGGTTCGGGCTAGGGTTAGGGTTAGGGGATGGGGACGGTTTAGGGTCCAGGTGAGCGTACGACAATGCTTTAGGGGGAGCGTAGGTGTCAGGGCGCGGGTTAGTGTTAGCGTACGGGTTAGGATTATGGGACGGGTGAGGGTCAGGCTTCGGGGAAGGGTTAGGGTTAGGGTTCGGGCTAGGGTTAGGGTTCGGGCTAGGGTTACGGTTAGGGGACGGGGACGGTTTAGGGTCCAGGGGAGGGTACGACAAAGCTTTAGGGGGAGCGTAGGTGTGAGGGCGCGGGTTAGTGTTAGCGTACGGGTTAAGATTAGGGGACGGGTGAGGGTCAGGCTTCGGGGAAGGGTTAGGGTTAGGGTTCGTGCTAGGGTTAGGGTTAGGGGACGGGAACGGTTTAGGGTCCAGGTGAGGGTACGACAACGCTTTAGCGGGAGCGTACGTGTGAGGGCGCGGGTTAGTGTTAGCGTACAGGTTAGGATTAGGGGGCGGGTGAGGGTCAGGCTCGGGGAAGGGTTAGGGTTAGGGTTCGGGCTAGGGTTAGGGTTAGGGAACGGGGACGGTTTAGGGTCCTGGTGAGGGTACGACAACGCTTTAAGGGGAGCGTACATGTGAGGGCGCGGGTTAGAGTTAGCATACGGGTTAGGATTAGGGGACGGGTGAGGGTCAGGTTTCGGGGAAGGGTTAGGGTTAGGGTTCGCGCTAGGGTAAGGGTTAGGGGACGGGGACGGTTTAGGGTGTAGATGAGGGTACGACATCGCTTTAGGGGGAGCGTACGAGTGAGGGCGTGGGATAGTGTTAGTGTACGGGTCAGGATTAGGGGACGGGTGAGGGTCAGGCTTCGGGGCAGGGTTAGTGTTAAGGTTCGGGCTAGGGTTAGGGTTAGGGGACGGGGACGGTTTAGGGTACATGTGAGGGTATGACAACGCATTAGGGGGAGCGTACATGTGAGGGCGTGGGTTAGAGTTAGTATACGGGTCAGGATTAGGGGACGGGTGAGGGTCAGGCTTCGGGGAAGTGTTTGTGTTAGGGTTCGGGATAGGGTTAGGGTTAGGGTACGGGGACGGTTTAGGGTCCAGGTGAGGGTACGACAGCACTTTAGGGGGAGCGTACATGTGAGGGCGTGGGTTATTGTTAGTGTACGGGTCAGGATTAGGGGACGGGTGAGGGTCAGGCTTCGGGGAAGGGTTAGGGTTAGGGTTCGGGCTAGGGTTAGGGTTAGGGGACGGGGACGGTTTAGGGTCCAGGTGAGGGTACGACAGCGCTTTAGCGGGAGCGTACATGTGAGGGCACGGGTTAGTGTTAGCATACGGGTTAGGATTATGGGCCGGGTGAGGGTCAGGCTTCGGGGAACGGTTAGGGTTCGGGCTAGGGTTAGGTTAGGGGACGGGGACGGTTTAGGGTACAGGTGAGGGTACGACAACGCTTTAGGGGGAGCGTAGGTGTGAGGGCACGGGTTAGTGTTAGCCTACGGGTTAGGATTAGGGGACGGGTGAGGGTCAGGCTTCGGGGAAGGTTTAGGGTTAGGGTTCGGGCTAGGGTTAGAGTTAGGGGATGGGGACGGTTTAGGGTCCAGGTGAGGGTACGACAACGCTTTAGGGGGAGCGTAGGTGTGAGGGCGCGGGTTAGTGTTAGCGTACGGGTTAGGATTAGGGGACGGGTGAGTGTCATGATTTGGGGAAGGGTTAGGGTTAGGGTTCGGGCTAGGGTTAGGGTTAGGGGACGGGGACGGTTTAGGGTCCAGGGGAGGGTACGACAATGCTTTAGCGGGAGCGTAGCTGTGAGGGTGTGGGTTAGTGTTAGCGTACGGTTTAGGATTAGGGGACGGGTTAGGGTCAGGCTTCGGGGAAGGGTTAGGGTTACGGTTTGGGCTAGTGTTAGGGTTAGGGGACGGGGACGGTTTCGGTTCCAGGTGAGGGTACGACAACGCTTTAGGGGGAGCGTACGTGTGAGGGCGTGGGTTAGTGTTACGTACAGGTTAGGATTATGGGACGGGTGAGGGTCAGGCTTCGGGGAAGGGTTAGGGTTAGGGTTCGGGCTAGGGTTAGGGTTAGGGGACGGGGACGGTTTAGGGTCCAGGTGAGGGTACGGCAACGCTTTAGGGGGAGCGTGCGAGTGAGGGCGCGGGTTAGTGTTAGCGTACGGGTTAGGATTAGGGGACAGGTGAGGGTCAGGCTTCGGGGAAGGGTCAGGGTTAGGGTTCGGGCTAGGGTTAGGTTTAGGGGACGGGGACGGTTTAGGGTCCAGGTGAGGGTACGGCAACGCTTTAGGGGGAGCGTGCGTGTGAGGGCGCGGGTTAGTGTTAGCGTACGGGTTAGGATTAGGGGACGGGTGAGGGTCAGGCTTCGGGGAAGTGTCAGGGTTAGGGTTCGGGCTAGGGTTAGGGGACGGGGAAGGTTTAGGGTCCAGGTGAGGGTACGGCAACGCTTTAGGGGGAGCGTGCGTGTGAGGGCGCGGGTTAGTGTTAGCGTACGGGTTAGGACTAGGGGACGGGTGAGGGTCAGGCTTCGGGGAAGGGTTAGGGTTAGGGTTCGGACTAGGGTTAGGGTTAGGGGACGGGGACGGTTTAGGGTCCAGGTGAGGGTACGGCAACACTTTAGGGGGAGCGTGCGTGTGAGGGCGCGGGTTAGTGTTAGCGTACGGGTTAGGATTAAGGGACGGGTGAGGGTCAGGCTTCGGGGAAGGGTCAGGGTTAGGGTTCGGGTTAGGGTTAGGGGACGGGGACGGTTTAGGGTCCAGGTCAGGGTACGGCAACGCTTTAGGGGGAGCGCGCGTGTGAGGACGCGGGTTTGTGTTAGCGTACGGGTTAGGATTAGGGGACGGGTGAGGGTCAGGCTTCGGGGAAAGGTTAGGGTTAGGGTTCGGGCTAGGGTTAGGGTTAGGGGACGGAGACGGTTTAGGGCCCAGGTGAGGGTACGGCAACGCTTTAGGGGGAGCGTGCGTGTGAGGGCGTGGGTTAGTGTTAGCATACGGGTTAGGATTAGGGGACGGGCGAGGGTCAGGCTTCGGGGAAGGGTCAGGGTTAGGGTTTGGGCTAGGGTTAGGGTTAGGGGACGGGGACGGTTTAGGGTCCAGGTGAGGGTATGGCAACGCTTTAGGGGGAGCGTGCGTGTGAGGGCGCGGGTTAGTGTTAGCGTACGGGTTAGGATTAGGGGACGGGTGAGGGTCAGGCTTCGGGGAAGGGTCAGAGTTAGGGTTCGGGCTAGGGTTAGGCTTAGGGGACGGGGACGGTTTAGGGTCCAGGTGAGGGTACGGCAACGCTTTAGGGGGAGCGTGCGTGTGAGGGCGCGGGTTAGTGTTAGCGTACGGGTTAGGATTAGGGGACGGGTGAGGGTCAGGCTTCGGGGAAGTGTCAGGGTTAGGGTTCGGGCTAGGGTTAGGGTTAGGGGACGGGGACGGTTTAGGGTCCAGGTGAGGGTACAGCAACGCTTTAGGGGGAGCGTAGGTGTGAGGGTGGGGGTTACTGTTAGCGTACGGGTTAGCATTAGGGGACGGGTGAGGGTCAGGCTTCGGGGAAGTGTTAGGGTTAGGGTTCGGGCTAGGGTTAGGGTTAGGGGACGGGGACGGTTTAGGGTCCAGGTGAGGGTACGGCAACGCTTTAGGGGGAGCGTAGGCGTGAGGGCACGGGTTAGTGTTAGCGTACGGGTTAGGATTAGGGGACGGGTGAGGGTCAGGCTTCGGGGAAGGGTCAGGGTTAGGGTTCGGGCTAGGGTTAGGGTTAGGAGACGGGGACAGTTTAGGGTCCAGGTGAGGGTACGGCAACGCTTTAGGGGGAGAATGCGTGTGAGGGCGCGGGTTAGTGTTAGCGTACGGGTTAGGATTAGGGGACGGGTGAGGGTCAGGCTTCGGGGAAGGGTTAGGGTTCGGGCTAGGGTTAGGGTTAGGGGACGGGGACGGTTTAGGATCCAGGTAAGGGTACGGCAACGCTTTAGGGGGAGCGTGCGTGTGATGGCGCGGGTTAGTGTTAGCGTACGGGTTAGGATTAGGGGACGGGTGAGGGTCAGGCTTCGGGAAAGTGTTAGGGTTAGGGTTCGGGCTAGGGTTAGGTTTAGGGGACGGGGACGGTTTAGGGTCCAGGTGAGGGTACGGCAACGCTTTAGGGGGAGCGTGCGTGTGAGGGCGCGGGTTAGTGTTAGCGTACGGGTTAGGATTAGGGGACGGGTGAGGGTCAGGCTTCGGGGAAGGGTCAGGGTTAGGGTTCGGGCTAGGGTTAGGGGACGGGGACGGGGATGGTTTAGGGTCCAGGTGAGGGTACGGCAATGCTTTAGGGGGAGCGTGCGTGTGAGGGCGTGGGTTAGTGTTAGCGTACGTGTTAGGATTAGGGGACGGGTGAGGGTCAGGCTTCGGGGAAGGGTTAGGGTTAGGGTTCGGACTAGGGTTAGGGTTAGGGGACGGGGACGGTTTAGGGTCCAGGTGAGGGTACGGCAACGCTTTAGGGGGAGCGTGTGTGTGAGGGCGCGGGTTAGTGTTAGCGTACGGGTTAGGATTAGGGGACGGGTGAGGGTCAGGCTTCGGGGAAGGGTCAGGGTTAGGGTTCGGGCTAGGGTTAGGTTTAGGGGACTGGGACGGTTTAGGGTCTAGGTGAGGGTACGGCAACGCTTTAGGGGGAGCGTGCATGTGAGGGCGCGGGTTAGTGTTAGCGTACGGGTTAGGATTAGGGGACGGGTGAGGGTCAGGCTTCGGGGAAGGGTCAGGGTTAGGGTTCGGGCTAGGGTTAGGGTTAGGGGACGGGGAAGGTTTAGGGTCCAGGTGAGGGTACGGCAACGCTTTAGGGGGAGCGTGCGTGTGAGGGCGCGGGTTAGTGTTAGCGTACGGGTTAGGATTAGGGGACGGGTGAGGGTCAGGCTTCGGGGAAGGGTTAGGGTTAGGGTTCGGACTAGGGTTAGGGTTAGGGGACGGGGACGGTTTAGGGTCCAGGTGAGGGTACGGCAACGCTTTAGGGGGAGCGTGCGTGTGAGGGCGCGGGTTAGTGTTAGCGTACGGGTTAGGATTAGGGGACGGGTGAGGGTCAGGCTTCGGGGAAGGGTCAGGTTTAGGGTTCGGGCTAGGGTTAGGGTTAGGAGACGGGGACGGTTTAGGGTCCAGGTGAGGGTACGGCAACGCTTTAGGGGGAGAGTGCGTGTGAGGGCGCGGGTTGGTGTTAGCGTACGGGTTAGGATTAGGGGACGGGTGAGGTTCAGGCTTCGGGGAAGGGTTAGGTTTAGGGTTCGGGCTAGGGTTAGGGTTAGGGGACGGGGACGGTTTAGGATCCAGGTAAGGGTACGGCAACGCTTTAGGGGGAGCGTGCGTGTGAGGGCGCGGGTTAGTGTTAGCGTACGGGTTAGGATTAGGGGACGGGTGAGGGTCAGGCTTCGGGGAAGGGTCAGGGTTAGGGTTCGGGCTAGGGTTAGGGTTAGGTGACGGGGACGGTTTAGGGTCAAGGTGAGTGTACGGCAACGCTTTAGGGGGAGCGTGCGTGTGAGGACGCGGGTTAGTGTTAGCGTACGGGTTAGGATTAGGGGACGGGTGAGGGTCAGGCTTCGGGGAGGGTTAGGGTTAGGGTTCGGGCTAGGGTTAGGGTTAGGGGACGGGGACGGTTTAGGGTCCAGGTGAGGGTACGGCAACGCTTTAGGGGGAGCGTGCGTGTGAGGGCGCGGGTTAGTGTTAGCGTACGGGTTAGGATTAGGGCACGGGTGAGGGTCAGGCTTCGGGGAGGGTTAGGGTTAGGGTTCGGGCTAGGGTTAGGGTTAGGGGACGGGGACGGTTTAGGGTCCAGGTGAGGGTACGGCAACGCTTTAGGGGGAGCGTGCGTGTGAGGGCGCGGGTTAGTGTTAGCGTACGGGTTAGGATTAGGGCACGGGTGAGGGCCAGGCTTCGGGGAAGGGTTAGGGTTAGGGTTCGGGCTAGGGTTAGGGTTAGGGGACGGGGACGGTTTAGGGTCCAGGTGAGGGTACGGCAACGCTTTAGGGGGAGCGTGCGTGTGAGGGCGCGGGTTAGTGTTAGCGTACGGGTTAGGATTAGGGGACGGGTGAGGGTCAGGCTTCGGGGAAGGGTCAGGGTTAGGGTTCGGGCTAGGGTTAGGGTTAGGGGACGGGGACGGTTTAGGGACCAGGTGAGGGTACGGCAACGCTTTAGGGGGAGCGTGCGTGTGAGGGCGCGGGTTAGTGTTAGCGTACGGGTTAGGATTAGGCGACGGGTGAGGGTCAGGCTTCGGGGAAGGGTCAGGGACAGGGTTCGGGCTAGGGTTAGGGTTAGGGGACGGGGACGGTTTAGGGTCCAGGTGAGGGTACGGCAACGCTTTAGGGGGAGCGTGCGTGTGAGGGCGCGGGTTAGTGTTAGCGTACGGGTTAGGATTAGGGGACGGGTGAGGGTCAGGCTTCGGGGAAGGGTCAGTGTTAGGGTTCGGGCTAGGGTTAGGGTTAGGGGACGGGGACGGTTTAGGGTCCAGGTGAGGGTACGGCAAAGCTTTAGGGGGAGCGTGCGTGTGAGGGCGCGGGTTAGTGTTAGCGTACGGGTTAGGATTAAGGGACGGGTGAGGGTCAGGCTTCGGGGAAGGGTTAGGGTTAGGGTTCGGTCTAGGGTTAGGGTTAGGGGACGGGGACGGTTTAGGGTCCAGGTGAGGGTACGGCAACGCTTTAGGGGGAGCGTGCGTGTGAGGACGCGGGTTAATGTTAGCGTACGGGTTAGGATTAGGGGACGGGTGAGGGTCAGCCTTCGGCGAAGGGTCAGGGTTAGGGTTCGGGCTAGGGTTGGGTTAGGGGACGGGGACGGTTTAGGGTCCAGGTGAGGGTACGACAACGCTTTACGGGGAGCGTGCGTGTGAGGGCGCGGGTTAGTGTTAGCGTACGGGTTAGGATTAGGGGACGGGTGAGTGTCAGGCTTCGGGGAAGGGTTAGGGTTAGGGTTCGGGCTAGGGTTAGGGTTAGGGGACGGGGACGGTTTAGGGTCCAGGTGAGGGTTCGGCCACGCTTTAGGGAGAGCGTGCGTGTGAGCGCGCGGGTTAGTGTTAGCGTACGGGTTAGGATTAGGGGACGGGTGAGGGTCAGGCTTCGGGGAAGGGTCAGGGTTAGGGTTCGGGCTAGGGTTAGGGTTAGGGGACGGGGAGGGTTTAGGGTCCAGGTGAGGGTACGACAATGCTTTAGGGGGAGCGTAGGTGTGAGGGTGCGGGTTACTGTTAGCGTACGGGTTAGCATTAAGGGACGGGTGAGGGTCAGGCTTCGGGGAAAGGTTAGGGTTAGCGTTCGGGCTAGGGTAAGGGTTAGGGGACGGGGACGGTTTAGGGTCCAGGGGAGTGTATGACAACGCTTTAGGGGGAGCGTAGGTGTGAGGGCACGGGTTAGTGTTAGCGTACGGGTTAGGATTAGGCGACGGATGAGGGTCAGGCTTCGGGGAAGGGTCAGGGACAGGGTTCGGGCTAGGGTTAGGGTTAGGGGACGGGGACGGTTTAGGGTCCAGGTGAGGGTACGGCAACGCTTTAGGGGGAGCGTGTGTGTGAGGGCGCGGGTTAGTGTTAGCGTACGGGTTAGGATTAGGGGACGGGTGAGGGTCAGGGTTCGGGGAAGTGTCAGGGGTAGGGTTCGGGCTAGGGTTAAGGTTAGGGGACGGGGACGGTTTAGGGTCCAGGTGAGGGTACGGCAACGCTTTAGGGGGAGCGTGCGTGTGAGGGCGCGGGTTAGTGTTAGCGTACGGGTTAGGATTAGGGGACGGGTGAGGATCAGGCTTAGGGGTAGGGTTAGGGTTAGGTTTCGGGCTAGGGTTAGGGTTAGGGGACGGGGACGGTTTAGGGTCCAGGTGAGGGTACGGCAACGCTTTATGGGGAGCGTGCGTGTGAGGGCGCGGGTTAGTGTTAGCGTACGGGTTAGGATTAGGGCACGGGTGAGGGCCAGGCTTCGGGGAAGGGTTAGGGTTAGGGTTTGGGCTAGGGTTAGGGTTAGGGGACGGGGACGGTTTAGGGTCCAGGTGAGGGTACGGCAACGCTTTAGGGGGAGCGTGCGTGTGAGGGCGCGGGTTAGTGTTAGCGTACGGGTTAGGATTAGGGGACGGGTGAGGGTCAGGCTTCGGGGAAGGGTCAGGGTTAGGGTTCGGTCTAGGGTTAGGGTTAGGGGACGGGGACGGTTTAGGGTCCAGGTGAGGGTACGGCAACGCTTTAGGGGGATCGTGCGTGTGAGGGCGCGGGTTAGTGTTAGTGTACGGGTTATGATTAGGGGACGGGTGAGGGTCAGGCTTCGGGGAAGGGTCAGGGTTAGGGTTCGGACTAGGGTTAGGGTTAGGGGACGGGGACGGTTTAGGGTCCAGGTGAGGGTTCGGCAACGCTTTAGGGGGAGCGTGCGTGTGAGGACGCGGGTTTGTGTTAGCGTACGGGTTAGGATTAGGGGACGGGTGAGGGTCAGGCTTCGGGGAAGTGTTAGGGTTAGGGTTCGGGCTAGGGTTAGGGTTAGGGGACGGGGACGGTTTAGGGTCCAGGTGAGGGTACGGCAACGCTTTAGGGGGAGGGTGCGTGTGAGGGCGCGGGTTAGTGTTACCGTACGGGTTAGGATTAGGGGACGGGTGAGGGTCAGGCTTCGGGGAAGGGTCAGGGTTAGGGTTCGGGCTAGGGTTAGGGTTAGGGGACGGGGACGGTTTAGGGTCCAGGTGAGGGTACGGCAACGCTTTAGGGGGAGCGTGCGTGTGAGGGCGCGGGTTAGTGTTAGCGTACGGGTTAGGATTAGGGGACGGGTGAGGGTCAGGCTTCGGGGAAGGGTCAGGGTTAGGGTTCGGGCTAGGGTTAGGGTTAGGGGACGGGGACGGTTTTGGGACCAGGTGAGGGTACGGCAACGCTTTAGGGGGAGCGTGCGTGTGAGGGCGCGGGTTTGTGTTAGCGTACGGGTTAGGATTAGGGGACGGGTGAGGGTCAGGCTTCGGGGAAGGGTCAGGGTTAGGGTTCGGGCTAGGGTTAGGGTTAGGGGACGGGGACGGTTTAGGGTCCAGGTGAGGGTACGGCAATGCTTTAGGGGGAGCGTGCGTGTGAGGGCGCGGGTTAGTGTTAGCGTACGGGTTAGGATTAGGGGACGGGTGAGGGTCAGGCTTCGGGGAAAAGTTAGGGTTAGGGTTCGGGCTAGGGTTAGGGTTAGGGGACAGGGACGGTTTAGGGTCCAGGTGAGGCTACGGCAACGCTTTAGGGGGAGCGTGCGTGTGAGGGCGCGGGTTAGTGTTAGCGTACGGGTTAGGATTAGGGGACAGGTGAGGGTCAGGCTTCGGGGAAGGGTCAGGGTTAGGGTTCAGGCTAGGCTTAGGGTTAGGGGACGGGGACGGTTTAGGGTCCAGGTGAGGGTACGGCAACGCTTTAGGGGGAGCGTGCGTGTGAGGACGCGGGTTAGTGTTAGCGTACGGGTTAGGATTAGGGGACGGGTGAGGGTCAGGCTTCGGGGAGGGTTAGGGTTAGGGTTCGGGCTAGGGTTAGGGTTAGGGAACGGGGACGGTTTAGGGTCCAGGTGAGGGTACGGCAACGCTTTAGGGGGAGCGTGCGTGTGAGGGCGCGGGTTAGTGTTAGCGAACGGGTTAGGATTAGGGGACGGGTTAGGGTCAGGCTTCGGGGAGGGTTAGGGTTAGGGTTCGGGCTAGGGTTAGGGTTAGGGGACGGGGACGGTTTAGGGTCCAGGTGAGGGTACGGCAATGCTTTAGGGGGAGCGTGCGTGTGAGGGCGCGGGTTAGTGTTAGCGTACGGGTTAGGATTAGGGGACGGGTGAGGGTCAGGCTTCGGGGAAGGGTCAGGATTAGGGTTCGGGCTAGGGTTAGGGTTAGGGGACGGGGACGGTTTAGGGTCCAGGTGAGGGTACGGCAACGCTTTAGGGGGAGCGTGCGTGTGAGGGCGCGGGTTAGTGTTAGCGTACGGGTTAGGATTAGGGGACGGGTGAGGGTCAGGCTTCGGGGAAGGGTCAGGTTTAGGGTTCGGGCTAGGGTTAGGGTTAGGAGACGGGGACGGTTTAGGGTCCAGGTGAGGGTACGGCAACGCTTTAGGGGGAGCGTGCGTGTGAGGGCGCGGGTTAGTGTTAGCGTACGGGTTAGGATTAGGCGACGGGTGAGGGTCAGGCTTCGGGGAAGGGTCAGGGACAGGGTTCGGGCTAGGGTTAGGGTTAGGGGACGGGGACGGTTTAGGGTCCAGGTGAGGGTACGGCAACGCTTTAGGGGGAGCGTGCGTGTGAGGGCGCGGGTTAGTGTTAGCGTACGGGTTAGGATTAGGGGACGGGTGAGGGTCAGGCTTCGGGGAAGTGTCAGTGTTAGGGTTCGGGCTAGGGTTAGTGTTAGGGGACGGAGACGGTTTAGGGTCCAGGTGAGGGTACGGCAACGCTTTAGGGGGAGCGTGCGTGTGAGGGCGCGGGTTAGTGTTAGCGTACGGGTTAGGATTAAGGGACGGGTGAGGGTCAGGCTTCGGGGAAGGGTTAGGGTTAGGGTTCGGTCTAGGGTTAGGGTTAGGGGACGGGGACGGTTTAGGGTCCAGGTGAGGGTACGGCAACGCTTTAGGGGGAGCGTGCGTGTGAGGACGCGGGTTAATGTTAGCGTACGGGTTAGGATTAGGGGACGGGTGAGGGTCAGCCTTCGGCGAAGGGTCAGGGTTAGGGTTCGGGCTAGGGTTAGGGTTAGGGGACGGGGACGGTTTAGGGTCCAGGTGAGGGTACGACAACGCTTTACGGGGAGCGTGTGTGTGAGGGCGCGGGTTAGTGTTAGCGTACGGGTTAGGATTAGGGGACGGGTGAGTGTCAGGCTTCGGGGAAGGGTTAGGGTTAGGGTTCGGGCTAGGGTTAGGGTTAGGGGACGGGGACGGTTTAGGGTCCAGGTGAGGGTACGGCAACGCTTTAGGGAGAGCGCGCGTGTGAGCGCGCGGGTTAGTGTTAGCGTACGGGTTAGGATTAGGGGACGGGTGAGGGTCAGGCTTCGGGGAAGGGTCAGGGTTAGGGTTCGGGCTAGGGTTAGGGTTAGGGGACGGGGAGGGTTTAGGGTCCAGGTGAGGGTACGACAATGCTTTAGGGGGAGCGTAGGTGTGAGGGTGCGGGTTACTGTTAGCGTACGGGTTAGCATTAAGGGACGGGTGAGGGTCAGGCTTCGGGGAAGGGTTAGGGTTAGGGTTCGGGCTAGGGTTAGGGTTAGGGGACGGGGACGGTTTAGGGTCCAGGGGAGTGTATGACAACGCTTTAGGGGGAGCGTAGGTGTGAGGGCACGGGTTAGTGTTAGCGTACGGGTTAGGATTAGGGGACGGGTGAGGGTCAGGCTTCGGGGAAGGGTTAGGGTTAGGGTTCGGGCTACGGTTAGGGTTAGGGGACGGGGATGGTTTAGGGTCCAGGTGAGGGTACGGCAACGCTTTAGCGGGAGCGTGCGTGTGAGGGCGCGGGTTAGTGTTAGCGTACGGTTTAGGATTAGGGGACGGGTTAGGGTCAGGCTTCGGGGAAGGGTTAGGGTTAGGGTTCGAGCTAGGGTTAGGGTTACGGAACGGGGACGGTTTAGGGTCCAGGTGAGGGTATGGCAACGCTTTAGGGGGAGCGTGCGTGTGAGGGCGCGGGTTAGTGTGAGCGTACGGGTTAGGATTAGGGGACGGGTGAGGGTCAGGCTTCGGGGAAGGGTTAGGGTTAGGGTTCGGGCTAGGGTTAGGGTTAGGGGACGGGGACGGTTTAGGGTCCAGGGGAGGGTACGGCAACGCTTTAGGTGGAGCGTGCGTGTGAGGGCGCGGGTTAGTGTTAGCGTACGGGTTAGGATTAGGGGACGGGTGAGGGTCAGGCTTCGGGGAAGGGTTAGGGTTAGGGTTCGGACTAGGGTTAGGGTTAGGGGACGGGGACGGTTTAGGGTCCAGGTGAGGGTACGGCAACGCTTTAGGGGGAGCGTGCGTGTGAGGGCGCGGGTTAGTGTTAGCGTACGGGTTAGGATTAGGGGACGGGTGAGGGTCAGGCTTCGGGGAAGGGTCAGGGTTAGGGTTCGGGCTAGGGTTAGGGTTAGGGGACGGAGACGGTTTAGGGTCCAGGTGAGGGTACGGCAACGATTTAGGGGGAGCGTGAGTGTGAGGGCGCGGGTTAGTGTTAGCGTACGGGTTAGGATTAGGGGACGGGTGAGTGTCAGGCTTCGGGGAAGGGTCAGGGTTAGGGTTCGGGCTAGGGTTAGGGTTAGGGGACGGGGACGGTTTAGGGTCCAGGTGAGGGTACGGCAACGCTTTAGGGGGAGCGTGCGTGTGAGGGCGCGTGTTAGTGTTAGCGTACGGGTTAGGATTAGGGGACGGGTGAGGGTCAGGCTTCGGGGAAGGGTCAGGGTTAGGGTTCGGGCTAGGGTTAGGGTTAGGGGACGGGGACGGTTTAGGGTCCAGGTGAGGGTACGGCAACGCTTTAGGGGGAGCGTGCGTGTGAGGGCGCGGGTTATTGTTAGCGTACGGTTTAGGATTAGGGGACGGGTGAGGGTCAGGCTTCGGGGAAGGGTCAGGGTTAGGGTTCGGGCTAGGGTTAGGGTTAGGGGACGGGGACGGTTTAGGGTCCAGGTGAGGCTACGGCAACGCTTTAGGGGGAGCGTGCGTGTGAGGGCGCGGGTTAGTGTTAGCGTACGGGTTAGGATTAGGGGACAGGTGAGGGTCAGGCTTCGGGGAAGGGTCAGGGTTAGGGTTCAGGCTAGGGTTAGGGTTAGGGGACGGGGACGGTTTAGGGTCCAGGTGAGGGTACGGCAACGCTTTAGGGGGAGCGTGCGTGTGAGGGCGCGGGTTAGTGTTAGCGTACGGGTTAGGATTAGGGGACGGGTGAGGGTCAGGGTTCGGGGAAGTGTCAGGGTTAGGGTTCGGGCTAGGGTTAAGGTTAGGGGACGGGGACGGTTTAGGGTCCAGGTGAGGGTACGGCAACGCTTTAGGGGGAGCGTGCGTGTGAGGGCGCGGGTTAGTGTTAGCGTACGGGTTAGGATTAGGGGACGGGTGAGGGTCAGGCTTCGGGGAAGGGTCAGGGTTAGGGTTCGGTCTAGGGTTAGGGTTAGGGGACGGGGACGGTTTAGGGTCCAGGTGAGGGTACGGCAACGCTTTAGGGGGATCGTGCGTGTGAGGGCGCGGGTTAGTGTTAGTGTACGGGTTATGATTAGGGGACGGGTGAGGGTCAGGCTTCGGGGAAGGGTCAGGGTTAGGGTTCGGACTAGGGTTAGGGTTAGGGGATGGGGACGGTTTAGGGTCCAGGTGAGGGTTCGGCAACGCTTTAGGGGGAGCGTGCGTGTGAGGACGCGGGTTTGTGTTAGCGTACGGGTTAGGATTAGGGGACGGGTGAGGGTCAGGCTTCGGGGAAGTGTTAGGGTTAGGGTTCAGGCTAGGGTTAGGGTTAGGGGACGGGGACGGTTTAGGGTCCAGGTGAGGGTACGGCAACGCTTTAGGGGGAGGGTGCGTGTGAGGGCGCGGGTTAGTGTTAGCGTACGGGTTAGGATTAGGGGACGGGTGAGGGTCAGGCTTCGGGGAAGGGTCAGGGTTAGGGTTCGGGCTAGGGTTAGGGTTAGGGGACGGGGACGGTTTAGGGTCCAGGTGAGGGTACGGCAACGCTTTAGGGGGAGCGTGCGTGTGAGGGCGCGGGTTAGTGTTAGCGTACGGGTTAGGATTAGGGGACGGGTGAGGGTCAGGCTTCGGGGAAGGGTCAGGGTTAGGGTTCGGGCTAGGGTTAGGGTTAGGGGACGGGGACGGTTTTGGGACCAGGTGAGGGTACGGCAACGCTTTAGGGGGAGCGTGCGTGTGAGGGCGCGGGTTAGTGTTAGCGTACGGGTTAGGATTAGGGGACGGGTGAGGGTCAGGCTTCGGGGAAGGTTCAGGGTTAGGGTTCGGGCTAGGGTTAGGGTTAGGGGACGGGGACGGTTTAGGGTCCAGGTGAGGGTACGGCAATGCTTTAGGGGGAGCGTGCGTGTGAGGGCGCGGGTTAGTGTTAGCGTACGGGTTAGGATTAGGGGACGGGTGAGGGTCAGGCTTCGGGGAAAAGTTAGGGTTAGGGTTCGGGCTAGGGTTAGGGTTAGTGGACAGGGACGGTTTAGGGTCCAGGTGAGGCTACGGCAACGCTTTAGGGGGAGCGTGCGTGTGAGGGCGCGGGTTAGTGTTAGCGTACGGGTTAGGATTAGGGGACAGGTGAGGGTCAGGCTTCGGGGAAGGGTCAGGGTTAGGGTTCAGGCTAGGGTTAGGGTTAGGGGACGGGGACGGTTTAGGGTCCAGGTGAGGGTACGGCAACGCTTTAGGGGGAGCGTGCGTGTGAGGACGCGGGTTAGTGTTAGCGTACGGGTTAGGATTAGGGGACGGGTGAGGGTCAGGCTTCGGGGAGGGTTAGGGATAGGGTTCGGGCTAGGGTTAGGGTTAGGGGACGGGGACGGTTTAGGGTCCAGGTGAGGGTACGACAACGCTTTAGGGGGAGCGTGCGTGTGAGGGCGCGGGTTAGTGTTAGTGTACGGGTTATGATTAGGGGACGGGTGAGGGTCAGGCTTCGGGGAAGGGTCAGGGTTAGGGTTCGGACTAGGGTTAGGGTTAGGGGACGGGGACGGTTTAGGGTCCAGGTGAGGGTACGGCAACGCTTTAGGGGGAGGGTGCGTGTGAGGGCGCGGGTTAGTGTTAGCGTACGGGTTAGGATTAGGGGACGGGTGAGGGTCAGGCTTCGGGGAAGGGTCAGGGTTAGGGTTCGGGCTAGGGTTAGGGTTAGGGGACGGTTTAGGGTCCAGGTTAGGGTACGGCAACGCTTTAGGGGGAGCGTGCGTGTGAGGGCGCGGGTTAGTGTTAGCGTACGGGTTAGGATTAGGGGACGGGTGAGGGTCAGGCTTCGGGGAAGGGTCAGGGTTAGGGTTCGGGCTAGGGTTAGGGTTAGGGGACGGGGACGGTTTAGGGTCAAGGTGAGGGTACGGCAACGCTTTAGGGGGAGCGTGCGTGTGAGGACGCGGGTTAGTGTTAGCGTACGGGTTAGGATTAGGGGACGGGTGAGGGTCAGGCTTCGGGGAGGCTTAGGGTTAGGGTTCGGGCTAGGGTTAGGGTTAGGGGACGGGGACGGTTTAGGGTCCAGGTGAGGGTACGGCAACGCTTTAGGGGGAGCGTGCGTGTGAGGGCGCGGGTTAGTGTTAGCGTACGGGTTAGGATTAGGGGACGGGTGAGGGTCAGGCTTCGGGGAGGGTTAGGGTTAGGGTTCGGGCTAGGGTTAGGGTTAGGGGACGGGGACGGTTTAGGGTCCAGGTGAGGGTACGGCAACGCTTTAGGGGGAGCGTGCGTGTGTGGGCGCGGGTTAGTGTTAGCGTACGGGTTAGGATTAGGGCACGGGTGAGGGCCAGGCTTCGGGGAAGGGTTAGGGTTAGGGTTCGGGCTAGGGTTAGGGTTAGGGGACGGGGACGGTTTAGGGTCCAGGTGAGGGTGCGGCAACGCTTTAGGGGGAGCGTGCGTGTGAGGGCGCGGGTTAGTGTTAGCGTACGGGTTAGGATTAAGGGACGGGTGAGTGTCAGGCTTCGGGGAAGTGTCAGGGTTAGGGTTCGGGCTAGGGTTAGGGTTAGGGGACGGGGACGGTTTAGGGTCAAGGTGAGGGTACGGCAACGCTTTAGGGGGAGCGTGCGTGTGAGGACGCGGGTTAGTGTTAGCGTACGGGTTAGGATTAGGGGACGGGTGAGGGTTAGGCTTCGGGGAGGGTTAGGGTTAGGGTTCGGGCTAGGGTTAGGGGACGGGGACGGTTTAGGGTCCAGGTGAGGGTACGGCAACGCTTTAGGGGGAGCGTGCGTGTGAGGGCGCGGGTTAGTGTTAGCGTACGGGTTAGGATTAGGGGACGGGTGAGGGTCAGGCTTCGGGGAAGTGTTAGGGTTAGGGTTCGGGCTAGGGTTAGGGTTAGGGGACGGGGACGGTTTAGGGTCAAGGTGAGGGTACGGCAACGCTTTAGGGGGAGCGTGCGTGTGAGGACGTGGGTTAGTGTTAGTGTACGGGTTAGGATTAGGGGACGGGTGAGGGTCAGGCTTCGGGGAGGGTTAGGGTTAGGGTTCGGGCTAGGGTTAGGGTTAGGGGACGGGGACGGTTTAGGGTCCAGGTGAGGGTACGGCAACGCTTTAGGGGGAGCGTGCGTGTGAGGGCGCGGGTTAGTGTTAGCGTACGGGTTAGGATTAGGGGACGGGTGAGGGTCAGGCTTCGGGGAAGGGTTAGGGTTAGGGTTCGGGCTAGGGTTAGGGTTAGGGGACGGGGACGGTTTAGGGTCCAGGTGAGGGTACGGCAACGCTTTAGGGGGAGCGTGCGTGTGAGGACGCGGGTTAGTGTTAGCGTACGGGTTAGGATTAGGGGACGGGTGAGGGTCAGGCTTCGGGGAGGGTTAGGGTTAGGGTTCGGGCTAGGGTTAGGGTTAGGGGACGGGGACGGTTTAGGGTCCAGGTGAGGGTACGGCAACGCTTTAGGGGGAGCGTGCGTGTGAGGGCGCGGGTTAGTGTTAGCGTACGGGTTAGGATTAGGGGACGGGTGAGGGTCAGGCTTCGGGGAAGGGTTAGGTTTAGGGTTCGGACTAGGGTTAGGGTTAGGGGACGGGGACGGTTTAGGGTCCAGGTGAGGGTACGGCAACGCTTTAGGGGGAGCGTGCGTGTGAGGGCGCGGGTTAGTGTTAGCGTACGGGTTAGGATTAAGGGACGGGTGAGGTTCAGGCTTCGGGGAAGGGTTAGGGTTAGGGTTCGGTCTAGGGTTAGGGTTAGGGGACGGGGACGGTTTAGGGTCCAGGTGAGGGTACGGCAACGCTTTAGGGGGAGCGTGCGTGTGAGGACGCGGGTTAGTGTTAGCGTACGGGTTAGGATTAGGGGACGGGTGAGGGTCAGGCTTCGGGGAAGGGTCAGGGTTAGGGTTCGGGCTAGAGTTAGGGTTAGGGGACGGGGACGGTTTAGGGTCCAGGTGAGGGTACGAGAACGCTTTACGGGGAGCGTGCGTGTGAGGGCGCGGGTTAGTGTTAGCGTACGGGTTAGGATTAGGGGACGGGTGAGGGTCAGGCTTCGGGGAAGGGTTAGTGTTAGGGTTCGGGCTAGGGTTAGGGTTAGGGGACGGGGACGGTTTAGGGTCCAGGTGAGGGTACGGCAACGCTTTAGGGGGATCGTGCGTGTGAGGGCGCGGGTTAGTGTTAGTGTACGGGTTATGATTAGGGGACGGGTGAGGGTCAGGCTTCGGGGAAGGGTCAGGGTTAGGGTTCGGACTAGGGTTAGGGTTAGGGGACGGGGACGGTTTAGGGTCCAGGTGAGGGTACGAGAACGCTTTACGGGGAGCGTGCGTGTGAGGGCGCGGGTTAGTGTTAGCGTACGGGTTAGGATTAGGGGACGGGTGAGGGTCAGGCTTCGGGGAAGGGTCAGGGTTAGGGTTCGGTCTAGGGTTAGGGTTAGGGGACGGGGACGGTTTAGGGTCCAGGTGAGGGTACGGCAACGCTTTAGGGGGATCGTGCGTGTGAGGGCGCGGGTTAGTGTTAGTGTACGGGTTATGATTAGGGGACGGGTGAGGGTCAGGCTTCGGGGAAGGGTCAGGGTTAGGGTTCGGACTAGGGTTAGGGTTAGGGGACGGGGACGGTTTAGGGTCCAGGTGAGGGTACGAGAACGCTTTACGGGGAGCGTGCGTGTGAGGGCGCGGGTTAGTGTTAGCGTACGGGTTAGGATTAGGGGACGGGTGAGGGTCAGGCTTCGGGGAAGGGTCAGGGTTAGGGTTCGGTCTAGGGTTAGGGTTAGGGGACGGGGACGGTTTAGGGTCCAGGTGAGGGTACGGCAACGCTTTAGGGGGATCGTGCGTGTGAGGGCGCGGGTTAGTGTTAGTGTACGGGTTATGATTAGGGGACGGGTGAGGGTCAGGCTTCGGGGAAGGGTCAGGGTTAGGGTTCGGACTAGGGTTAGGGTTAGGGGACGGGGACGGTTTACGGTCCAGGTGAGGGTTCGGCAACGCTTTAGGGGGAGCGTGCGTGTGAGGACGCGGGTTTGTGTTAGCGTACGGGTTAGGATTAGGGGACGGGTGAGGGTCAGGCTTCGGGGAAGTGTTAGGGTTAGGGTTCGGGCTAGGGTTAGGGTTAGGGGACGGGGACGGTTTAGGGTCCAGGTGAGGGTACGGCAACGCTTTAGGGGGAGGGTGCGTGTGAGGGCGCGGGTTAGTGTTAGCGTACGGGTTAGGATTAGGGGACGGGTGAGGGTCAGGCTTCGGGGAAGGGTCAGGGTTAGGGTTCGGGCTAGGGTTAGGGTTAGGGGACGGGGACGGTTTAGGGTCCAGGTGAGGGTACGGCAACGCTTTAGGGGGAGCGTGCGTGTGAGGGCGCGGGTTAGTGTTAGCGTACGGGTTAGGATTAGGGGACGGGTGAGGGTCAGGCTTCGGGGAAGGGTCAGGGTTAGGGTTCGGGCTAGGGTTAGGGTTAGGGGACGGGGACGGTTTTGGGACCAGGTGAGGGTACGGCAACGCTTTAGGGGGAGCGTGCGTGTGAGGGCGCGGGTTAGTGTTAGCGTACGGGTTAGGATTAGGGGACGGGTGAGGGTCAGGCTTCGGGGAAGGTTCAGGGTTAGGGTTCGGGCTAGGGTTAGGGTTAGGGGACGGGGACGGTTTAGGGTCCAGGTGAGGGTACGGCAATGCTTTAGGGGGAGCGTGCGTGTGAGGGCGCGGGTTAGTGTTAGCGTACGGGTTAGGATTAGGGGACGGGTGAGGGTCAGGCTTCGGGGAAAAGTTAGGGTTAGGGTTCGGGCTAGGGTTAGGGTTAGTGGACAGGGACGGTTTAGGGTCCAGGTGAGGCTACGGCAACGCTTTAGGGGGAGCGTGCGTGTGAGGGCGCGGGTTAGTGTTAGTGTACGGGTTAGGATTAGGGGACAGGTGAGGGTCAGGCTTCGGGGAAGGGTCAGGGTTAGGGTTCAGGCTAGGGTTAGGGTTAGGGGACGGGGACGGTTTAGGGTCCAGGTGAGGGTACGGCAACGCTTTAGGGGGAGCGTGCGTGTGAGGACGCGGGTTAGTGTTAGCGTACGGGTTAGGATTAGGGGACGGGTGAGGGTCAGGCTTCGGGGAGGGTTAGGGATAGGGTTCGGGCTAGGGTTAGGGTTAGGGGACGGGGACGGTTTAGGGTCCAGGTGAGGGTACGACAACGCTTTAGGGGGAGCGTGCGTGTGAGGGCGCGGGTTAGTGTTAGTGTACGGGTTATGATTAGGGGACGGGTGAGGGTCAGGCTTCGGGGAAGGGTCAGGGTTAGGGTTCGGACTAGGGTTAGGGTTAGGGGACGGGGACGGTTTAGGGTCCAGGTGAGGGTTCGGCAACGCTTTAGGGGGAGCGTGCGTGTGAGGACGCGGGTTTGTGTTAGCGTACGGGTTAGGATTAGGAGACGGGTGAGGGTCAGGCTTCGGGGAAGTGTTAGGGTTAGGGTTCGGGCTAGGGTTAGGGTTAGGGGACGGGGACAGTTTAGGGTCCAGGTGAGGGTACGGCAACGCTTTAGGGGGAGGGTGCGTGTGAGGGCGCGGGTTAGTGTTAGCGTACGGGTTAGGATTAGGGGACGGGTGAGGGTCAGGCTTCGGGGAAGGGTCAGGGTTAGGGTTCGGGCTAGGGTTAGGGTTAGGGGACGGGGACGGTTTAGGGTCAAGGTGAGGGTACGGCAACGCTTTAGGGGGAGCGTGCGTGTGAGGACGCGGGTTAGTGTTAGCGTACGGGTTAGGATTAGGGGACGGGTGAGGGTCAGGCTTCGGGGAGGCTTAGGGTTAGGGTTCGGGCTAGGGTTAGGGTTAGGGGACGGGGACGGTTTAGGGTCCAGGTGAGGGTACGGCAACGCTTTAGGGGGAGCGTGCGTGTGAGGGCGCGGGTTAGTGTTAGCGTACGGGTTAGGATTAGGGGACGGGTGAGGGTCAGGCTTCGGGGAGGGTTAGGGTTAGGGTTCGGGCTAGGGTTAGGGTTAGGGGACGGGGACGGTTTAGGGTCCAGGTGAGGGTACGGCAACGCTTTAGGGGGAGCGTGCGTGTGAGGGCGCGGGTTAGTGTTAGCGTACGGGTTAGGATTAGGGCACGGGTGAGGGCCAGGCTTCGGGGAAGGGTTAGGGTTAGGGTTCGGGCTAGGGTTAGGGTTAGGGGACGGGGACGGTTTAGGGTCCAGGTGAGGGTGCGGCAACGCTTTAGGGGGAGCGTGCGTGTGAGGGCGCGGGTTAGTGTTAGCGTACGGGTTAGGATTAAGGGACGGGTGAGGGTCAGGCTTCGGGGAAGTGTCAGGGTTAGGGTTCGGGCTAGGGTTAGGGTTAGGGGACGGGGACGGTTTAGGGTCAAGGTGAGGGTACGGCAACGCTTTAGGGGGAGCGTGCGTGTGAGGACGCGGGTTAGTGTTAGCGTACGGGTTAGGATTAGGGGACGGGTGAGGGTTAGGCTTCGGGGAGGGTTAGGGTTAGGGTTCGGGCTAGGGTTAGGGGACGGGGACGGTTTAGGGTCCAGGTGAGGGTACGGCAACGCTTTAGGGGGAGCGTGCGTGTGAGGGCGCGGGTTAGTGTTAGCGTACGGGTTAGGATTAGGGGACGGGTCAGGGTCAGGCTTCGGGAAGGGTTAGGGTTAGGGTTCGGACTAGGGTTAGGGTTAGGGGACGGGGACGGTTTAGGGTCCAGGTGAGGGTGCGGCAACGCTTTAGGGGGAGCGTGCGTGTGAGGGCGCGGGTTAGTGTTAGCGTACGGGTTAGGATTAAGGGACGGGTGAGGGTCAGGCTTCGGGGAAGTGTTAGGGTTAGGGTTCGGGCTAGGGTTAGGGTTAGGGGACGGGGACGGTTTAGGGTCAAGGTGAGGGTACGGCAACGCTTTAGGGGGAGCGTGCGTGTGAGGACGTGGGTTAGTGTTAGTGTACGGGTTAGGATTAGGGGACGGGTGAGGGTCAGGCTTCGGGGAGGGTTAGGGTTAGGGTTCGGGCTAGGGTTAGGGTTAGGGGACGGGGACGGTTTAGGGTCCAGGTGAGGGTACGGCAACGCTTTAGGGGGAGCGTGCGTGTGAGGGCGTGGGTTAGTGTTAGCGTACGGGTTAGGATTAGGGGACGGGTGAGGGTCAGGCTTCGGGGAAGGGTTAGGGTTAGGGTTCGGGCTAGGGTTAGGGTTAGGGGACGGGGACGGTTTAGGGTCCAGGTGAGGGTACGGCAACGCTTTAGGGGGAGCGTGCGTGTGAGGACGCGGGTTAGTGTTAGCGTACGGGTTAGGATTAGGGGACGGGTGAGGGTCAGGCTTCGGGGAGGGTTAGGGTTAGGGTTCGGGCTAGGGTTAGGGTTAGGGGACGGGGACGGTTTAGGGTCCAGGTGAGGGTACGGCAACGCTTTAGGGGGAGCGTGCGTGTGAGGGCGCGGGTTAGTGTTAGCGTACGGGTTAGGATTAGGGGACGGGTGAGGGTCAGGCTTCGGGGAAGGGTTAGGGTTAGGGTTCGGACTAGGGTTAGGGTTAGGGGACGGGGACGGTTTAGGGTCCAGGTGAGGGTACGGCAACGCTTTAGGGGGAGCATGCGTGTGAGGGCGCGGGTTAGTGTTAGCGTACGGGTTAGGATTAAGGGACGGGTGAGGGTCAGGCTTCGGGGAAGGGTTAGGGTTAGGGTTCGGGCTAGGGTTAGGTTTAGGGGACGGGGACGGTTTAGGGTCCAGGTGAGGGTACGGCAACGCTTTAGGGGGAGCGTGCGTGTGAGGACGCGGGTTAGTGTTAGCGTACGGGTTAGGATTAGGGGACGGGTGAGGGTCAGGCTTCGGGGAAGGGTCAGGGTTAGGGTTCGGGCTAGAGTTAGGGTTAGGGGACGGGGACGGTTTAGGGTCCAGGTGAGGGTACGAGAACGCTTTACGGGGAGCGTGCGTGTGAGGGCGCGGGTTAGTGTTAGCGTACGGGTTAGGATTAGGGGACGGGTGAGGGTCAGGCTTCGGGGAAGGGTTAGTGTTAGGGTTCGGGCTAGGGTTAGGGTTCGGGGACGGGGACGGTTTAGGGTCCAGGTGAGGGTACGGCAACGCTTTAGGGGGAGCGTGCATGTGAGGGCGCGGGTTAGTGTTAGCCTACGGGTTAGGATTAGGGGAAGGGTGAGGGTCAGGCTTCGGGGAAGGGTTAGGGTTAGGGTTCGGACTAGGGTTAGGGTTAGGGGACGGGGACGGTTTAGGGTCCAGGTGAGGGTACGGCAACGCTTTAGGGGGAGCGTGCGTGTGAGGGCGCGGGTTAGTGTTAGCGTACGGGTTAGGATTAAGTGACGGGTGAGGGTCAGGCTTCGGGGAAGGGTTAGGGTTAGGGTTCGGTCTAGGGTTAGGGTTAGGGGACGGGGACGGTTTAGGGTCCAGGTGAGGGTATGGCAACGCTTTAGGGGGAGCGTGCGTGTGAGGACGCGGGTTAATGTTAGCGTACGGGTTAGGATTAGGGGACGGGTGAGGGTCAGCCTTCGGGGAAGGGTTAGGGTTCGGGCTAGGGTTAGGGTTAGGGGACGGGGACAGTTTAGGGTCCAGGTGAGGGTACGACAACGATTTACGGGGAGCGTGCGTGTGAGGGTGCGGGTTAGTGTTAGCATACGGGTTAGGATTAGGGGAAGGGTGAGGGTCAGGCTTCGGGGAAGGGTCAGGGTTAGGGTTCGGGCTAAGGTTAGGTTTCGGGGACGGGGACGGTTTAGGGTCTAGGTGAGGGTACGGCAACGCTTTAGGGGGAGCGTGCGTGTGAGGGCGCGGGTTAGTGTTAGCGTACGGGTTAGGATTAGGGGACGGGTGAGGGTCAGGCTTCGGGGAAGGGTCAGGGTTAGGGTTCGGGCTAGGGTTAGGGTTAGGGGACGGGGACGGTTTAGGGACCAGGTGAGGGTACGGCAACGCTTTAGGGGGAGCGTGCGTGTGAGGGCGCGGGTTAGTGTTACCGTACGGGTTAGGATTAGGGGACGGGTGAGGGTCAGGCTTCGGGGAAGGGTCAGTGTTAGGGTTCGTGCTAGGGTTAGGGTTAGGGGACGGGGACGGTTTAGGGTCCAGGTGAGGGTACGGCAACGCTTTAGGGGGAGCGTGCGTGTGAGGGCGCGTGTTAGTGTTAGCGTACGGGTTAGGATTAGGGGACGGGTGAGGGTAAGGCTTCGGGGAAGGGTTAGGGTTAGGGTTCGGGCTAGGGTTAGGGTTAGGGGACGGGGACGGTTTAGGGTCCAGGTGAGGGTACGGCAACGCTTTAGAGGGAGCGTGCGTGTGAGGGCGCGGGTTAGTGTTAGCGTACGGGTTAGGATTAAGGGACGGGTGAGGGTCAGGCTTCGGGGAAGGGTTAGGGTTAGGGTTCGGTCTAGGGTTATGGTTAGGGGACGGGGACGGTTTAGGGTCCAGGTGAGGGTACGGCAACGCTTTAGGGGGAGCGTGCATGTGAGGTTGCGGGTTAATGTTAGCGTACGGGTTAGGATTAGGGGACGGGTGAGGGTCAGGCTTCGGGGAAGGGTCAGGGTTAGGGTTCGGGCTAGGGTTAGGGTTAGGGGACGGGGACGGTTTAGGGACCAGGTGAGGGTACGGCAACGCTTTAGGGGGAGCGTGCGTGTGAGGGCGCGGGTTAGTGTTAGCGTACGGGTTAGGATTAGGGGACGGGTGAGGGTCAGGCTTCGGGGAAGGGTCAGGGTTAGGGTTCGGGCTAGGGTTAGGGTTAGGTGACGGGGACGGTTTAGGGTCCATGTGAGGGTACGGCAATGCTTTAGGGGGAGCGTGCGTGTGAGGGCGCGGGTTAGTGTTAGCGTACGGGTTAGGATTAGGAGAACGGTGAGGGTCAGGCTTCGTGGAAGTGTTAGGATTAGGGTTCGGGCTAGGGCTAGGGTTAGGGGACGGGGATGGTTTAGGGTCCATGTGAGGGCACGGCAACGCTTTAGGGGGAGCGTGCGTGTGAGGGCGCGGGTTAGTGTTAGAGTACGGGTTAGGATTAGGGGACGGGTGAGGGTCAGGCTTCGGGGAAGGGTTAGGGTTAGGGTTCGGGCTAGGGTTAGTGTTAGGGGACGGGGACGGTTTAGGGTCCAGGTGAGGGTACGGCAACGCTTTAGGGGGAGCGTGCGTGTGAGGGCGCGGGTTAGTGTTAGCGTACGGGTTAGGATTAGGGGACGGGTTAGGGTCAGGCTTCGGGGAAGGGTCAGGGTTAGTGTTCGGACTAGGGTTAGGGTTAGGGGACGGGGACGGTTTAGGGTCCAGGTGAGGGTACGGCAACGCTTTAGGGGGAACGTGCGTGTGAGGACGCGGGTTTGTGTTAGCGTACGGGTTAGGATTAGGGGACGGGTGAGGGTCAGGCTTCGGGGAAGGGTCAGGGTTAGGGTTCGGGCTAGGGTTAGGGTTAGGGGACGGGGACGGTTTAGGGTCCAGGTGAGGGTACGGCAACGCTTCATGGGGAGCGTGCGTGTGAGGACGCGGGTTAGTGTTAGCGTACGTGTTAGGATTAGGGGACGGGTGAGGGTCAGGCTTCGGGGAAGGGTCAGGGTTAGGGTTCGGGCTAGGGTTAGGGTTAGGGTTAGGGGACGGGGACGGTTTAGGGTCCAGGTGAGGGTACGGCAACGCTTTAGGGGGAGCGTGCGTGTGAGGGCACGGGTTAGTGTTAGCGTACGGGTTAGGATTAGGGGACGGGTGAGGGTCAGGCTTCGGGGAAGGGTCAGGGTTAGGGTTCGGGCTAGGGTTAGGGTTAGGGGACGGGGACGGTTTAGGGACCAGGTGAGGGTACGGCAATGCTTTAGGGGGAGCGTGCGTGTGAGGGCGCGGGTTAGTGTTAGCGTACGGGTTAGGATTAGGGGACGGGTGAGGGTCAGTCTTCGGGGAAGGGTCAGGGTTAGGGTTCGGGCTAGGGTTAGGGTTAGGTGACGGGGACGGTTTAGGGTCCAGGTGAGGGTACGGCAACGCTTTAGGGGGAGCGTGCGTGTGAGTGTGCCGGTTAGTGTTAGCGTACGTGTTAGGATTAGGGCACGGGTGACGGTCAGGCTTAGGGGAAGGGTCAGGGTTAGGGTTCGGGCTAGGGTTAGGGTTAGGTGACGGGGACGGTTTAGGGTCCAGGTGAGGGTACGGCAACGCTTTAGGGGGACCGTGCGTGTGAGGGCACGGGTTAGTGTTAGCGTACGGGTTAGGATTAGGGGACGGGTGAGGGGCAGGCTTCGGGGAAGTGTCAGGGTCAGGGTTCGGGCTAGGGTTAGGGTTAGGGGACGGGGACGGTTTAGGGTCCAGGTGAGGGTACGGCAACGCTTTAAGGGGAGCGTGCGTGTGAGGGCGCGGGTTAGTGTTAGCGTACGGGTTAGGATTAGGGGACGGGTGAGGGTCAGGTATCGGGGAAGATTTAGGGTTAGGGTTCGGGCTAGGGTTAGGGTTAAGGGACGGGGACGGTTTAGGGTCCAGGTGAGGGTACGGCAACGCTTTAGGGGGAGCGTGCGTGTGAGGGCGCGGGTTAGTGTTAGCGTACGGGTTAGGATTAGGGGACGGGTGAGGGTCAGGCTTCGGGGAAGGGTTAGGGTTAGGGTTCGGACTAGGGTTAGGTTTAGGGGACGGGGACGGTTTAGGGTCCAGGTGAGGGTACGGCAACGCCTTAGGGGGAGCATGCGTGTGAGGGCGCGGGTTAGTGTTAGCGTACGGGTTAAGATTAGGCGACGGGTGAGTGTCAGGCTTCGGGGAAGGGTCCGGGTTAGGGTTCGGGCTAGGGTTAGGGTTAGGGGACGGGGACGGTTTAGGGTCCAGGTGAGGGTACGGCAACGCTTTAGGGGGAGCGTGCGTGTGAGGGCGCGGGTTAGTGTTAGCGTACGGGTTAGGATTAGGGGACGGGTGATGGTCAGCCTTCGGGGAAGGGTTAGGGTTCGGGCTAGGGTTAGGGTTAGGGGACGGGGACGGTTTAGGGTCCAGGTGAGGGTACGGCAACGCTTTAGGGGGAGCGTGCGTGTGAGGGCGCGGGTTAGTGTTAGCGTACGGGTTAGGATTAGGGGAAGGGTGAGGGTCAGGCTTCGGGGAAGGGTTAGGGTTAGGGTTCGGACTAGGGTTAGGGTTAGGGGACGGGGACGGTTTAGGGTCCAGGTGAGGGTACGGCAACGCTTTAGGGGGAGCGTGCGTGTGAGGGCGCGGGTTAGTGTTAGCGTACGGGTTAGGATTAAGTGACGGGTGAGGGTCAGGCTTCGGGGAAGGGTTAGGGTTAGGGTTCGGTCTAGGGTTAGGGTTAGGGGACGGGGACGGTTTAGGGTCCAGGTGAGGGTATGGCAACGCTTTAGGGGGAGCGTGCGTGTGAGGACGCGGGTTAATGTTAGCGTACGGGTTAGGATTAGGGGACGGGTGAGGGTCAGCCTTCGGGGAAGGGTTAAGGTTCGGGCTAGGGTTAGGGTTAGGGGACGGGGACAGTTTAGGGTCCAGGTGAGGGTACGACAACGATTTACGGGGAGCGTGCGTGTGAGGGTGCGGGTTAGTGTTAGCGTACGGGTTAGGATTAGGGGACGGGTGAGGGTCAGGCTTCGGGGAAGGGTCAGGGTTAGGGTTCGGGCTAGGGTTAGGGTTAGGGGACGGGGACGGTTTAGGGACCAGGTGAGGGTACGGCAACGCTTTAGGGGGAGCGTGCGTGTGAGGGCGCGGGTTAGTGTTACCGTACGGGTTAGGATTAGGCGACGGGTGAGGGTCAGGCTTCGGGGAAGGGTCAGGGACAGGGTTCGGGCTAGGGTTAGGGTTAGGGGACGGGGACGGTTTAGGGTCCAGGTGAGGGTACGGCAACGTTTTAGGGGGAGCGTGCGTGTGAGGGCGCGGGTTAGTGTTAGCGTACTTGTTAGGATTAGGGGACGGGTGAGGGTCAGGCTTCGGGGAAGGGTCAGTGTTAGGGTTCGGGCTAGGGTTAGGGTTAGGGGACGGGGACGGTTTAGGGTCCAGGTGAGGGTACGGCAACGCTTTAGGGGGAGCGTGCGTGTGAGGGCGCGTGTTAGTGTTAGCGTACGGGTTAGGATTAGGGGACGGGTGAGGGTAAGGCTTCGGGGAAGGGTTAGGGTTAGGGTTCGGACTAGGGTTAGGGTTAGGGGACGGGGACGGTTTAGGGTCCAGGTGAGGGTACGGCAACGCTTTAGGGGGAGCGTGCGTGTGAGGGCGCGGGTTAGTGTTAGCGTACGGGTTAGGATTAAGGGACGGGTGAGGGTCAGGCTTCGGGGAAGGGTTAGGGTTAGGGTTCGGTCTAGGGTTAGGGTTAGGGGACGGGGACGGTTTAGGGTCCAGGTGAGGGTACGGCAACGCTTTAGGGGGAGCGTGCATGTGAGGTTGCGGGTTAATGTTAGCGTACGGGTTAGGATTAGGGGACGGGTGAGGGTCAGGCTTCGGGGAAGGGTCAGGGTTAGGGTTCGGGCTAGGGTTAGGGTTAGGGGACGGGGACGGTTTAGGGTCCAGGTGAGGGTACGACAACGCTTTACGGGGAGCGTGCGTGTGAGGGCGCGGGTTAGTGTTAGCGTACGGGTTAGGATTAGGGGACGGGTGAGGGTCAGGCTTCGGGGAAGGGTCAGGGTTAGGGTTCGGGCTAGGGTTAGGGTTCGGGGACGGGGACGGTTTAGGGTCCAGGTGAGGGTACGGCAACGCTTTAGGGGGAGCGTGCGTGTGAGGGCGCGGGTTAGTGTTAGCGTACGGGTTAGGATTAGGGGACGGGTGAGGGTCAGTCTTCGGGGAAGGGTCAGGGTTAGGGTTCGGGCTAGGGTTAGGGGACGGGGACGGGGACGGTTTAGGGACCAGGTGAGGGTACGGCAACGCTTTAGGGGGAGCGTGCGTGTGAGGGCGCGGGTTAGTGTTAGCGTACGGGTTAGGATTAGGGGACGGGTGAGGGTCAGGCTTCGGGGAAGGGTCAGGGTTAGGGTTCGGGCTAGGGTTAGGGTTAGGTGACGGGGACGGTTTAGGGTCCATGTGAGGGTACGGCAACGCTTTAGGGGGAGCGTGCGTGTGAGGGCGCGGGTTAGTGTTAGCGTACGGGTTAGGATTAGGAGAAGGGTGAGGGTCAGGCTTCGTGGAAGTGTTAGGATTAGGGTTCGGGCTAGGGTTAGGGTTAGGGGACGGGGACGGTTTAGGGTCCATGTGAGGGCACGGCAACGCTTTAGGGGGAGCGTGCGTGTGAGGGCGCCGGTTAGTGTTAGCGTACGGGTTAGGATTAGGGGACGGGTGAGGGTCAGGCTTCGGGGAAGGGCTAGGTTTAGGGTTCGGGCTAGGGTTAGGGTTAGGGGACGGGGACGGTTTAGTGTCCAGGTGAGGGTACGGCAACGCTTTAGGGGGAGCGTGCGTGTGAGGACGCGGGTTTGTGTTAGCGTACGGGTTAGGATTAGGGGACGGGTGAGGGTCAGGCTTCGGGGAAGGGTTAGGGTTAGGGTTCGGGCTAGGGTTAGGGTTACGGGACGGGGACGGTTTAGGGTCCAGGTGAGGGTATGGCAACGCTTTAGGGGGAGCGTGCGTGTGAGGGCGCGGGTTAGTGTGAGCGTACGGGTTAGGATTAGGGGACGGGTGAGGGTCAGGCTTCGGGGAAGGGTTAGGGTTAGGGTTCGGGCTAGGGTTAGGGTTAGGGGACGGGGACGGTTTAGGGTCCAGGTGAGGGTACGGCAACGCTTTAGGGAGAGCGTGCGTGTGAGCGCGCGGGTTAGTGTTAGCGTACGGGTTAGGATTAGGGGACGGGTGAGGGTCTGGCTTCGGGGAAGGGTCAGGGTTAGGGTTCGGGCTAGGGTTAGGGGACGGGGACGGGGAGGGTTTAGGGTCCAGGTGAGGGTACGACAATGCTTTAGGGGGAGCGTAGGTGTGAGGGTGCGGGTTACTGTTAGCGTACAGGTTAGCATTAGGGGACGGGTGAGGGTCAGGCTTCGGGGAAGGGTTAGGGTTAGGGTTCGGGCTAGGGTTAGGGTTAGGGGACGGGGACGGTTTAGGGTCCAGGGGAGTGTACGACAACGCTTTAGGGGGAGCGTAGGTGTGAGGGCACGGGTTAGTGTTAGCGTACGGGTTAGGATTAGGGGACGGGTGAGGGTCAGGCTTCGGGGAAGGGTTAGGGTTAGGGTTCGGGCTACGGTTAGGGTTAGGGGACGGGGATGGTTTAGGGTCCAGGTGAGGGTACGGAAACTCTTTAGCGGGAGCGTGCGTGTGAGGGCGCGGGTTAGTGTTAGCGTACGGTTTAGGATTAGGGGACGGGTTAGGGTCAGGCTTCGGGGAAGGGTTAGGGTTAGGGTTCGGGCTAGGGTTAGGGTTACGGGACGGGGACGGTTTAGGGTCCAGGTGAGGGTACGGCAATGCTTTAGGGGGAGCGTGCGTGTGAGGGCGCGGGTTAGTGTTAGCGTACGGTTTAGGATTAGGGGACGGGTGAGGGTCAGGCTTCGGGGAAGGGTTAGGGTTAGGGTTCGGGCTAGGGTTAGGGTTAGGGGACGGGGACGGTTTAGGGTCCAGGTGAGGGTACGGCAACGCTTTAGGGGGAGCGTGCGTGTGAGGGCGTGGGTTAGTGTTAGTGTACGAGTTATGATTAGGGGACGGGTGAGGGTCAGGCTTCGGGGAAGGGTCAGGGTTAGGGTTCGGACTAGGGTTAGGGTTAGGGGACGGGGACGGTTTAGGGTCCAGGTGAGGGTACGGCAACGCTTTAGGGGGAGCGTGCGTGTGAGGACGCGGGTTTGTGTTAGCGTACGGGTTAGGATTAGGGGACGGGTGAGGGTCAGGCTTCGGGGAAGTGTTAGGGTTAGGGTTCGGGCTAGGGTTAGGGTTAGGGGACGGGGACGGTTTAGGGTCCAGGTGAGGGTACGGCAACGCTTTAGGGGGAGGGTGCGTGTGAGGGCGCGGGTTAGTGTTAGCGTACGGGTTAGGATTAGGGGACGGGTGAGGGTCAGGCTTCGGGGATGGGTCAGGGTTAGGGTTCGGGCTAGGGTTAGGGTTAGGGGACGGGGACGGTTTAGGGTCCAGGTGAGGGTACGGCAACGCTTTAGGGGGAGCGTGCGTGTGAGGGCGCGGGTTAGTGTTAGCGTACGGGTTAGGATTAGGGGACGGGTGAGGGTCAGGCTTCGGGGAAGCGTCAGGGTTAGGGTTCGGGCTAGGGTTAGGGTTAGGGGTCGGGGACGGTTTAGGGACCAGGTGAGGGTACGGCAACGCTTTAGGGGGAGCGTGCGTGTGAGGGCGCGGGTTAGTGTTAGCGTACGGGTTAGGATTAGGGGACGGGTGAGGGTCAGGCTTCGGGGAAGGGTCAGGGTTAGGGTTCGGGCTAGGGTTAGGGTTAGGTGACGGGGACGGTTTAGGGTCCAGGTGAGGGTACGGCAACGTTTTAGGGGGAGCGTGCGTGTGAGGGTGCGGGTTAGTGTTAGCGTACGGGTTAGGATTAGGGCACGGGTGAGGGTCAGGCTTCGGGGAAGGGTCAGGGTTAGTGTTCGGGCTAGGGTTAGGGTTGGGTGACGGGGACGGTTTAGGGTCCAGGTGAGGGTACGGCAACGCTTTAGGGGGAGCGTGCGTGTGAGGGCACGGGTTAGTGTTAGCGTACGGGTTAGGATTAGGGGACGGATGAGGGTCAGGCTTCGGGGAAGGGTCAGGGTTAGGGTTCGGGCTAGGGTTAGGGTTAGGGGACGGGGACGGTTTAGGGTCCAGTTGAGGGTACGGCAACGCTTTAGGGGGAGCGTGCGTGTGAGGGCACGGGTTAGTGTTAGCGTACGGGTTAGGATTAGGGGACGGGTGAGGGTCAGGCTTCGGGGAAGGGGTAGGGTTAGGGTTCGGGCTAGGGTTAGGGTTAGGGGACGGGGACGGTTTAGTGTCCAGGTGAGGGTACGGCAACGTTTTAGGGGGAGCGTGCGTGTGAGGACGCGGGTTTGTGTTAGCGTACGGGTTAGGATTAGGGGACGGGTGAGGGTCAGGCTTCGGGGAAAGGTTAGGGTTAGGGTTCGGGCTAGGGTTAGGGTTAGGGGACGGAGACGGTTTAGGGTCCAGGTGAGGGTACGGCAACGCTTTAGGGGGAGCGTGCGTGTGAGGGCGCGGGTTAGTGTTAGCGTACGGGTTAGGATTAGGGGACGGGTGAGGGTCAGGCTTCGGGGAAGGGTTAGGGTTAGGGTTGGGGCTAGGGTTAGGGTTAGGGGACGGGGACGGCTTAGGATCCAGGTAAGGGTACGGCAACGCTTTAGGGGGAGCGTGCGTGTGAGGACGCGGGTTAGTGTTAGCGTACGGGTTAGGATTAGGGGACGGGTGAGGGTCAGGCTTCGGGAAAGGGTTAGGGTTAGGGTTCGGGCTAGGGTTAGGGTTAGGGGACGGGGACGGTTTAGGGTCCAGGTGAGGGTACGGCAACGCTTTAGGGGGAGCGTGCGTGTGAGGGCGCGGGTTAGTGTTAGCGTACGGGTTAGGATTAGGGGACGGGTGATGGTCAGGCTTCGGGGAAGGGTCAGGGTTAGGGTTCGGGCTAGGGTTAGGGGACGGGGACGGGGACGGTTTAGGGTCCAGGTGAGGGTACGGCAACGCTTTAGGGGGAGCGTGCGTTTGAGGGCGCGGGTTAGTGTTAGCGTACGGGTTAGGATTAGGGGACGGGTGAGGGTCAGGCTTCGGGGAAGGGTTAGGGTTAGGGATCGGACTAGGGTTAGGGTTAGGGGACGGGGACGGTTTAGGGTCCAGGTGAGGGTACGGCAACGCTTTAGGGGGAGCGTGCGTGTGAGGGCGCGTGTTAGTGTTAGCGTATGGGTTAGGATTAGGGGACGGGTGAGGGTCAGGCTTCGGGGAAGAGTCAGGGTTAGGGTTCAGGCTAGGGTTAGGGTTAGGGGACGGGGACGGTTTAGGGTCCAGGTGAGGGTACGGCAACGCTTTAGGGGGAGCGTGCGTGTGTGGGCGCGGGTTAGTGTTAGCGTACGGGTTAGGATTAGGGGACGGGTGAGGGTCAGGCTTCGGGGAAGGGTCAGGGTTAGGGTTCGGGCTAGGGTTAGGGTTAGGGGACGGGGACGGTTTAGGGTCCAGGTGAGGGTACGGCAACGCTTTAGGGGGAGCGTGCGTGTGAGGGCGCGGGTTAGTGTTAGCGTACGGGTTAGGATTAGGGGACGGGTGAGGGTCAGGCTTCGGGGAAGGGTTAGGGTTAGGGTTCGGGCTAGGGTTAGGGTTACGGGACGGGGACGGTTTAGGGTCCAGGTGAGGGTACGGCAACGCTTTAGGGGGAGCGTGCGTGTGAGGGCGCGGGTTAGTGTTAGCGTACGGGTTAGGATTAGGGGACGGGTGAGGGTCAGGCTTCGGGGAAAGGCTAGGGTTAGGTTTCGGGCTAGGATTAGGGTTACGGGACGGGGACGGTTTAGGGTCCAGGTGAGGGTACGGCAATGCTTTAGGGGGAGCGTGCGTGTGAGGACGCGGGTTTGTGTTAGCGTACAGGTTAGAATTAGGGGACGGGTGAGGGTCAGGCTTCGGGAAAGGGTTAGGGTTAGGGTTCGGGCTAGGGTTAGGGTTAGGGGATGGGGACGGTTTAGGGTCCAGGTGAGGGTACGGCAACGCTTTAGGGGGAGCGTGCGTGTGAGGGCGCGGGTTAGTGTTAGCGTACGGGTTAGGATTAGGGGACGGGTGAGGGTCAGGCTTCGAGGAAGAATCAGGGTTAGGGTTCGGGCTAGGGTTAGGGGATGGGGACGGGGACTGTTTAGGGTCCAGGTGAGGGTACGGCAACGCTTTAGGGGGAGCGTGCGTGTGAGGGCGCAGGTTAGTGTTAGCGTACGGCTTAGGATTAGGGGACGGGTGAGGGTCAGGCTTCGGGGAAGGGTTAGGGTTAGGGTTCGGACTAGGGTTAGGGTTAGGGGACGGGGACGGTTTAGGGTCCAGGTGAGGGTACGGTAACGCTTTAGGGGGAGCATGCGTGTGAGGGCGCGGGTTAGTGTTAGCGTACGGGTTAGGATTAGGGGACGGGTGAGGGTCAGGCTTCGGGGAAGGGTCAGGGTTAGGGTTCGGGCTAGGGTTAGGGTTAGGGGACGGGGACGGTTTAGGGTCCAGGTGAGGGTACGGCAACGCTTTAGGGGGAGAGTAGTTGTGAGGGCACGGGTTAGTGTTAGCGTACGGGTTAGGATTAGGGGACGGGTGATGGTCAGCCTTCGGGGAAGGGTCAGGGTTAGGGTTCGGGCTAGGGTTAGGGTTAGGGGACGGGGACGGTTTAGGGTCCAGGTGAGGGTACGACAACGCTTTAGGGGGAGCGTGCGTGTGAGGGCGCGGGTTAGTGTTAGCGTACGGGTTAGGATTAGGGGACGGGTGAGGGTCAGGTTTCGGGGAAGGGTAAGGGTTAGGGTTCGGGCTAGGGTTAGGGTTAGGGGACGGGGACGGTTTAGGGTCCAGGTGAGTGTACGGCAACGCTTTAGGGGGAGCGTGCATGTGAGGGCGCGGGTTAGTGTTAGCGTACGGGTTAGGATTAGGGGACGGGTGAGGGTCAGGCTTCGGGGAAGGGTCAGGGTTAGGGTTCGGACTAGGGTTAGGGTTAGGGGACGGGGACGGTTTAGGGTCCAGGTGAGGGTACGGCAACGCTTTAGGGGGAGCGTGCGTGTGAGGGCGCGGGTTAGTGTTAGCGTACGGGTTAGGATTAGGCGACGGGTGAGGGTCAGGCTTCGGGGAAGGGTCAGGGACAGGGTTCGGGCTAGGGTTAGGGTTAGGGGACGGGGACGGTTTAGGGTCCAGGTGAGGGTACGGCAACGCTTTAGGGGGAGCGTGCGTGTGAGGGCGCGGGTTAGTGTTATCGTACGGGTTAGGATTAGGGGACGGGTGAGGGTCAGGCTTCGGGGAAGGGTCAGGGTTAGGGTTCGGGCTAGGGTTAGGGTTAGGGGACGGGTACGGTTTAGGGTCCAGGTGAGGGTACGACAACGCTTTACGGGGAGCGTGCGTGTGAGGGCGCGGGTTAGTGTTAGCGTACGGGTTAGGATTAGGGGACGGGTGAGGGTCAGGCTTCGGGGAAGGGTCAGGGTTAGGGTTCGGGCTAGGGTTAGGGTTCGGGGACGGGGACGGTTTAGGGTCCAGGTGAGGGTACGGCAACGCTTTAGGGGGAGCGTGCGTGTGAGGGCGCGGGTTAGTGTTAGCGTACGGGTTAGGATTAGGGGACGGGTGAGGGTCAGGCTTCGGGGAAGGGTCAGGGTTAGGGTTCGGGCTAGGGTTAGGGTTAGGGGACGGGGACGGTTTAGGGACCAGGTGAGGGTACGGCAACGCTTTAGGGGGAGCGTGCGTGTGAGGGCGCGGGTTAGTGTTAGCGTACGGGTTAGGATTAGGGGACGGGTGAGGGTCAGGCTTCGGGGAAGGGTCAGGGTTAGGGTTCGGGCTAGGGTTAGGGTTAGGTGACGGGGACGGTTTAGGGTCCAGGTGAGGGTACGGCAACGCTTTAGGGGGAGCGTGCGTGTGAGGACGCGGGTTAGTGTTAGCGTACGGGTTAGGATTAGGGGACGGGTGAGGGTCAGGCTTCGGCGAAGGGTCAGGGTTAGGGTTCGGGCTAGAGTTAGGGTTAGTGGACGGGGACGGTTTAGGGTCCAGGTGAGGGTACGAGAACGCTTTACGGGGAGCGTGCGTGTGAGGGCGCGGGTTAGTGTTAGCGTACGGGTTAGGATTAGGGGACGGGTGAGGGTCAGGCTTCGGGGAAGGGTTAGTGTTAGGGTTCGGGCTAGGGTTAGGGTTCGGGGACGGGGACGGTTTAGGGTCCAGGTGAGGGTACGGCAACGCTTTAGGGGGAGCGTGCATGTGAGGGCGCGGGTTAGTGTTACCCTACGGGTTAGGATTAGGGGAAGGGTGAGGGTCAGGCTTCGGGGAAGGGTTAGGGTTAGGGTTCGGACTAGGGTTAGGGTTAGGGGACGGGGACGGTTTAGGGTTCAGGTGAGGGTACGGCAACGCTTTAGGGGGAGCGTGCGTGTGAGGGCGCGGGTTAGTGTTAGCGTACGGGTTAGGATTAAGTGACGGGTGAGGGTCAGGCTTCGGGGAAGGGTTAGGGTTAGGGTTCGGTCTAGGGTTAGGGTTAGGGGACGGGGACGGTTTAGGGTCCAGGTGAGGGTATGGCAACGCTTTAGGGGGAGCGTGCGTGTGAGGACGCGGGTTAATGTTAGCGTACGGGTTAGGATTAGGGGACGGGTGAGGGTCAGCCTTCGGGGAAGGGTTAGGGTTCGGGCTAGGGTTAGGGTTAGGGGACGGGGACAGTTTAGGGTCCAGGTGAGGGTACGACAACGATTTACGGGGAGCGTGCGTGTGAGGGTGCGGGTTAGTGTTAGCATACGGGTTAGGATTAGGGGAAGGGTGAGGGTCAGGCTTCGGGGAAGGGTCAGGGTTAGGGTTCGGGCTAAGGTTAGGTTTCGGGGACGGGGACGGTTTAGGGTCTAGGTGAGGGTACGGCAACGCTTTAGGGGGAGCGTGCGTGTGAGGGCGCGGGTTAGTGTTAGCGTACGGGTTAGGATTAGGGGACGGGTGAGGGTCAGGCTTCGGGGAAGGGTCAGGGTTAGGGTTCGGGCTAGGGTTAGGGTTAGGGGACGGGGACGGTTTAGGGACCAGGTGAGGGTACGGCAACGCTTTAGGGGGAGCGTGCGTGTGAGGGCGCGGGTTAGTGTTACCGTACGGGTTAGGATTAGGGGACGGGTGAGGGTCAGGCTTCGGGGAAGGGTCAGTGTTAGGGTTCGTGCTAGGGTTAGGGTTAGGGGACGGGGACGGTTTAGGGTCCAGGTGAGGGTACGGCAACGCTTTAGGGGGAGCGTGCGTGTGAGGGCGCGTGTTAGTGTTAGCGTACGGGTTAGGATTAGGGGACGGGTGAGGGTAAGGCTTCGGGGAAGGGTTAGGGTTAGGGTTCGGGCTAGGGTTAGGGTTAGGGGACGGGGACGGTTTAGGGTCCAGGTGAGGGTACGGCAACGCTTTAGGGGGAGCGTGCGTGTGAGGGCGCGGGTTAGTGTTAGCGTACGGGTTAGGATTAAGGGACGGGTGAGGGTCAGGCTTCGGGGAAGGGTTAGGGTTAGGGTTCGGTCTAGGGTTATGGTTAGGGGACGGGGACGGTTTAGGGTCCAGGTGAGGGTACGGCAACGCTTTAGGGGGAGCGTGCATGTGAGGTTGCGGGTTAATGTTAGCGTACGGGTTAGGATTAGGGGACGGGTGAGGGTCAGGCTTCGGGGAAGGGTCAGGGTTAGGGTTCGGGCTAGGGTTAGGGTTAGGGGACGGGGACGGTTTAGGGACCAGGTGAGGGTACGGCAACGCTTTAGGGGGAGCGTGCGTGTGAGGGCGCGGGTTAGTGTTAGCGTACGGGTTAGGATTAGGGGACGGGTGAGGGTCAGGCTTCGGGGAAGGGTCAGGGTTAGGGTTCGGGCTAGGGTTAGGGTTAGGTGACGGGGACGGTTTAGGGTCCATGTGAGGGTACGGCAATGCTTTAGGGGGAGCGTGCGTGTGAGGGCGCGGGTTAGTGTTAGCGTACGGGTTAGGATTAGGAGAAGGGTGAGGGTCAGGCTTCGTGGAAGTGTTAGGATTAGGGTTCGGGCTAGGGCTAGGGTTAGGGGACGGGGACGGTTTAGGGTCCATGTGAGGGCACGGCAACGCTTTAGGGGGAGCGTGCGTGTGAGGGCGCGGGTTAGTGTTAGAGTACGGGTTAGGATTAGGGGACGGGTGAGGGTCAGGCTTTGGGGAAGGGTTAGGGTAAGGGTTCGGGCTAGGGTTAGTGTTAGGGGACGGGGACGGTTTAGGGTCCAGGTGAGGGTACGGCAACGCTTTAGGGGGAGCGTGCGTGTGAGGGTGCGGGTTAGTGTTAGCGTACGGGTTAGGATTAGGGGACGGGTTAGGGTCAGGCTTCGGGGAAGGGTCAGGGTTAGTGTTCGGACTAGGGTTAGGGTTAGGGGACGGGGACGGTTTAGGGTCCAGGTGAGGGTACGGCAACGCTTTAGGGGGAACGTGCGTGTGAGGACGCGGGTTTGTGTTAGCGTACGGGTTAGGATTAGGGGACGGGTGAGGGTCAGGCTTCGGGGAAGGGTCAGGGTTAGGGTTCGGGCTAGGGTTAGGGTTAGGGGACGGGGACGGTTTAGGGTCCAGGTGAGGGTACGGCAACGCTTCATGGGGAGCGTGCGTGTGAGGACGCGGGTTAGTGTTAGCGTACGTGTTAGGATTAGGGGACGGGTGAGGGTCAGGCTTCGGGGAAGGGTCAGGGTTAGGGTTCGGGCTAGGGTTAGGGTTAGGGTTAGGGGACGGGGACGGTTTAGGGTCCAGGTGAGGGTACGGCAACGCTTTAGGGGGAGCGTGCGTGTGAGGGCACGGGTTAGTGTTAGCGTACGGGTTAGGATTAGGGGACGGGTGAGGGTCAGGCTTCGGGGAAGGGTCAGGGTTAGGGTTCGGGCTAGGGTTAGGGTTAGGGGACGGGGACGGTTTAGGGACCAGGTGAGGGTACGGCAATGCTTTAGGGGGAGCGTGCGTGTGAGGGCGCGGGTTAGTGTTAGCGTACGGGTTAGGATTAGGGGACGGGTGAGGGTCAGGCTTCGGGGAAGGGTCAGGGTTAGGGTTCGGGCTAGGGTTAGGGTTAGGTGACGGGGACGGTTTAGGGTCCAGGTGAGGGTACGGCAACGCTTTAGGGGGAGCGTGCGTGTGAGTGTGCCGGTTAGTGTTAGCGTACGTGTTAGGATTAGGGCACGGGTGACGGTCAGGCTTAGGGGAAGGGTCAGGGTTAGGGTTCGGGCTAGGGTTAGGGTTAGGTGACGGGGACGGTTTAGGGTCCAGGTGAGGGTACGGCAACGCTTTAGGGGGACCGTGCGTGTGAGGGCACGGGTTAGTGTTAGCGTACGGGTTAGGATTAGGGGACGGGTGAGGGGCAGGCTTCGGGGAAGTGTCAGGGTCAGGGTTCGGGCTAGGGTTAGGGTTAGGGGACGGGGACGGTTTAGGGTCCAGGTGAGGGTACGGCAACGCTTTAAGGGGAGCGTGCGTGTGAGGGCGCGGGTTAGTGTTAGCGTACGGGTTAGGATTAGGGGACGGGTGAGGGTCAGGTATCGGGGAAGATTTAGGGTTAGGGTTCGGGCTAGGGTTAGGGTTAAGGGACGGGGACGGTTTAGGGTCCAGGTGAGGGTACGGCAACGCTTTAGGGGGAGCGTGCGTGTGAGGGCGCGGGTTAGTGTTAGCGTACGGGTTAGGATTAGGGGACGGGTGAGGGTCAGGCTTCGGGGAAGGGTTAGGGTTAGGGTTCGGACTAGGGTTAGGTTTAGGGGACGGGGACGGTTTAGGGTCCAGGTGAGGGTACGGCAACGCCTTAGGGGGAGCATGCGTGTGAGGGCGCGGGTTAGTGTTAGCGTACGGGTTAAGATTAGGCGACGGGTGAGTGTAAGGCTTCGGGGAAGGGTCCGGGTTAGGGTTCGGGCTAGGGTTAGGGTTAGGGGACGGGGACGGTTTAGGGTCCAGGTGAGGGTACGGCAACGCTTTAGGGGGAGCGTGCGTGTGAGGGCGCGGGTTAGTGTTAGCGTACGGGTTAGGATTAGGGGACGGGTGAGGGTCAGCCTTCGGGGAAGGGTTAGGGTTCGGGCTAGGGTTAGGGTTAGGGGACGGGGACGGTTTAGGGTCCAGGTGAGGGTACGGCAACGCTTTAGGGGGAGCGTGCGTGTGAGGGCGCGGGTTAGTGTTAGCGTACGGGTTAGGATTAGGGGAAGGGTGAGGGTCAGGCTTCGGGGAAGGGTTAGGGTTAGGGTTCGGACTAGGGTTAGGGTTAGGGGACGGGGACGGTTTAGGGTCCAGGTGAGGGTACGGCAACGCTTTAGGGGGAGCGTGCGTGTGAGGGCGCGGGTTAGTGTTAGCGTACGGGTTAGGATTAAGTGACGGGTGAGGGTCAGGCTTCGGGGAAGGGTTACGGTTAGGGTTCGGTCTAGGGTTAGGGTTAGGGGACGGGGACGGTTTAGGGTCCAGGTGAGGGTATGGCAACGCTTTAGGGGGAGCGTGCGTGTGAGGACGCGGGTTAATGTTAGCGTACGGGTTAGGATTAGGGGACGGGTGTGGGTCAGCCTTCGGGGAAGGGTTAGGGTTCGGGCTAGGGTTAGGGTTAGGGGACGGGGACAGTTTAGGGTCCAGGTGAGGGTACGACAACGATTTACGGGGAGCGTGCGTGTGAGGGTGCGTGTTAGTGTTAGCGTACGGGTTAGGATTAGGGGACGGGTGAGGGTCAGGCTTCGGGGAAGGGTCAGGGTTAGGGTTCGGGCTAAGGTTAGGTTTCGGGGACGGGGACGGTTTAGGGTCTAGGTGAGGGTACGGCAACGCTTTAGGGGGAGCGTGCGTGTGAGGGCGCGGGTTAGTGTTAGCGTACGGGTTAGGATTAGGGGACGGGTGAGGGTCAGGCTTCGGGGAAGGGTCAGGGTTAGGGTTCGGGCTAGGGTTAGGGTTAGGGGACGGGGACGGTTTAGGGACCAGGTGAGGGTACGGCAACGCTTTAGGGGGAGCGTGCGTGTGAGGGCGCGGGTTAGTGTTAGCGTACGGGTTAGGATTAGGGGACGGGTGAGGGTCAGGCTTCGGGGAAGGGTCAGGGACAGGGTTCGGGCTAGGGTTAGGGTTAGGGGACGGGGACGGTTTAGGGTCCAGGTGAGGGTACGGCAACGTTTTAGGGGGAGCGTGCGTGTGAGGGCGCGGGTTAGTGTTAGCGTACTTGTTAGGATTAGGGGACGGGTGAGGGTCAGGCTTCGGGGAAGGGTCAGTGTTAGGGTTCGGGCTAGGGTTAGGGTTAGGGGACGGGGACGGTTTAGGGTCCAGGTGAGGGTACGGCAACGCTTTAGGGAGAGCGTGCGTGTGAGGGCGCGTGTTAGTGTTAGCGTACGGGTTAGGATTAGGGGACGGGTGAGGGTAAGGCTTCGGGGAAGGGTTAGGGTTAGGGTTCGGACTAGGGTTAGGGTTAGGGGACGGGGACGGTTTAGGGTCCAGGTGAGGGTACGGCAACGCTTTAGGGGGAGCGTGCATGTGAGGTTGCGGGTTAATGTTATCGTACGGGTTAGGATTAGGGGACGGGTGAGGGTCAGGCTTCGGGGAAGGGTCAGGGTTAGGGTTCGGGCTAGGGTTAGGGTTAGGGGACGGGGACGGTTTAGGGTCCAGGTGAGGGTACGACAACGCTTTACGGGGAGCGTGCGTGTGAGGGCGCGGGTTAGTGTTAGCGTACGGGTTAGGATTAGGGGACGGGTGAGGGTCAGGCTTCGGGGAAGGGTCAGGGTTAGGGTTCGGGCTAGGGTTAGGGTTCGGGGACGGGGACGGTTTAGGGTCCAGGTGAGGGTACGGCAACGCTTTAGGGGGAGCGTGCGTGTGAGGGCGCGGGTTAGTGTTAGCGTACGGGTTAGGATTAGGGGACGGGTGAGGGTCAGTCTTCGGGGAAGGGTCAGGGTTAGGGTTCGGGCTAGGGTTAGGGGACGGGGACGGGGACGGTTTAGGGACCAGGTGAGGGTACGGCAACGCTTTAGGGGGAGCGTGCGTGTGAGGGCGCGGGTTAGTGTTAGCGTACGGGTTAGGATTAGGGGACGGGTGAGGGTCAGGCTTCGGGGAAGGGTCAGGGTTAGGGTTCGGGCTAGGGTTAGGGTTAGGTGACGGGGACGGTTTAGGGTCCATGTGAGGGTACGGCAACGCTTTAGGGGGAGCGTGCGTGTGAGGGCGCGGGTTAGTGTTAGCGTACGGGTTAGGATTAGGAGAAGGGTGAGGGTCAGGCTTCGTGGAAGTGTTAGGATTAGGGTTCGGGCTAGGGTTAGGGTTAGGGGACGGGGACGGTTTAGGGTCCAGGTGAGGGTACGACAACGCTTTACGGGGAGCGTGCGTGTGAGGGCGCGGGTTAGTGTTAGCGTACGGGTTAGGATTAGGGGACGGGTGAGGGTCAGGCTTCGGGGAAGGGTCAGGGTTAGGGTTCGGGCTAGGGTTAGGGTTCGGGGACGGGGACGGTTTAGGGTCCAGGTGAGGGTACGGCAACGCTTTAGGGGGAGCGTGCGTGTGAGGGCGCGGGTTAGTGTTAGCGTACGGGTTAGGATTAGGGGACGGGTGAGGGTCAGTCTTCGGGGAAGGGTCAGGGTTAGGGTTCGGGCTAGGGTTAGGGGACGGGGACGGGGACGGTTTAGGGACCAGGTGAGGGTACGGCAACGCTTTAGGGGGAGCGTGCGTGTGAGGGCGCGGGTTAGTGTTAGCGTACGGGTTAGGATTAGGGGACGGGTGAGGGTCAGGCTTCGGGGAAGGGTCAGGGTTAGGGTTCGGGCTAGGGTTAGGGTTCGGGGACGGGGACGGTTTAGGGTCCAGGTGAGGGTACGGCAACGCTTTAGGGGGAGCGTGCGTGTGAGGGCGCGGGTTAGTGTTAGCGTACGGGTTAGGATTAGGGGACGGGTGAGGGTCAGTCTTCGGGGAAGGGTCAGGGTTAGGGTTCGGGCTAGGGTTAGGGGACGGGGACGGGGACGGTTTAGGGACCAGGTGAGGGTACGGCAACGCTTTAGGGGGAGCGTGCGTGTGAGGGCGCGGGTTAGTGTTAGCGTACGGGTTAGGATTAGGGGACGGGTGAGGGTCAGGCTTCGGGGAAGGGTCAGGGTTAGGGTTCGGGCTAGGGTTAGGGTTAGGTGACGGGGACGGTTTAGGGTCCATGTGAGGGTACGGCAACGCTTTAGGGGGAGCGTGCGTGTGAGGGCGCGGGTTAGTGTTAGCGTACGGGTTAGGATTAGGAGAAGGGTGAGGGTCAGGCTTCGTGGAAGTGTTAGGATTAGGGTTCGGGCTAGGGTTAGGGTTAGGGGACGGGGACGGTTTAGGGTCCATGTGAGGGCACGGCAACGCTTTAGGGGGAGCGTGCGTGTGAGGGCGCGGGTTAGTGTTAGCGTACGGGTTAGGATTAGGGGACGGGTGAGGGTCAGGCTTCGGGGAAGGGCTAGGTTTAGGGTTCGGGCTAGGGTTAGGGTTAGGGGACGGGGACGGTTTAGTGTCCAGGTGAGGGTACGGCAACGCTTTAGGGGGAGCGTGCGTGTGAGGACGCGGGTTTGTGTTAGCGTACGGGTTAGGATTAGGGGACGGGTGAGGGTCAGGCTTCGGGGAAGGGTTAGGGTTAGGGTTCAGGCTAGGGTTAGGGTTACGGGACGGGGACGGTTTAGGGTCCAGGTGAGGGTATGGCAACGCTTTAGGTGGAGCGTGCGTGTGAGGGCGCGGGTTAGTGTGAGCGTACGGGTTAGGATTAGGGGACGGGTGAGGGTCAGGCTTCGGGGAAGGGTTAGGGTTAGGGTTCGGGCTAGGGTTAGGGTTAGGGGACGGGGACGGTTTAGGGTCCAGGTGAGGGTACGGCAACGCTTTAGGGAGAGCGTGCGTGTGAGCGCGCGGGTTAGTGTTAGCGTACGGGTTAGGATTAGGGGACGGGTGAGGGTCTGGCTTCGGGGAAGGGTCAGGGTTAGGGTTCGGGCCAGGGTTAGGGGACGGGGACGGGGAGGGTTTAGGGTCCAGGTGAGGGTACGACAATGCTTTAGGGGGAGCGTAGGTGTGAGGGTGCGGGTTACTGTTAGCGTACAGGTTAGCATTAGGGGACGGGTGAGGGTCAGGCTTCGGGGAAGGGTTAGGGTTAGGGTTCGGGCTAGGGTTAGGGTTAGGGGACGGGGACGGTTTAGGGTCCAGGGGAGTGTACGACAACGCTTTAGGGGGAGCGTAGGTGTGAGGGCACGGGTTAGTGTTAGCGTACGGGTTAGGATTAGGGGACGGGTGAGGGTCAGGCTTCGGGGAAGGGTTAGGGTTAGGGTTCGGGCTACGGTTAGGGTTAGGGGACGGGGATGGTTTAGGGTCCAGGTGAGGGTACGGAAACGCTTTAGCGGGAGCGTGCGTGTGAGGGCGCGGGTTAGTGTTAGCGTACGGTTTAGGATTAGGGGACGGGTTAGGGTCAGGCTTCGGGGAAGGGTTAGGGTTAGGGTTCGGGCTAGGGTTAGGGTTACGGGACGGGGACGGTTTAGGGTCCAGGTGAGGGTACGGCAATGCTTTAGGGGGAGCGTGCGTGTGAGGGCGCGGGTTAGTGTTAGCGTACGGTTTAGGATTAGGGGACGGGTGAGGGTCAGGCTTCGGGGAAGGGTTAGGGTTAGGGTTCGGGCTAGGGTTAGGGTTAGGGGACGGGGACGGTTTAGGGTCCAGGTGAGGGTACGGCAACGCTTTAGGGGGAGCGTGCGTGTGAGGGCGTGGGTTAGTGTTAGTGTACGAGTTATGATTAGGGGACGGGTGAGGGTCAGGCTTCGGGGAAGGGTCAGGGTTAGGGTTCGGACTAGGGTTAGGGTTAGGGGACGGGGACGGTTTAGGGTCCAGGTGAGGGTACGGCAACGCTTTAGGGGGAGCGTGCGTGTGAGGACGCGGGTTTGTGTTAGCGTACGGGTTAGGATTAGGGGACGGGTGAGGGTCAGGCTTCGGGGAAGTGTTAGGGTTAGGGTTCGGGCTAGGGTTAGGGTTAGGGGACGGGGACGGTTTAGGGTCCAGGTGAGGGTACGGCAACGCTTTAGGGGGAGGGTGCGTGTGAGGGCGCGGGTTAGTGTTAGCGTACGGGTTAGGATTAGGGGACGGGTGAGGGTCAGGCTTCGGGGATGGGTCAGGGTTAGGGTTCGGGCTAGGGTTAGGGTTAGGGGACGGGGACGGTTTAGGGTCCAGGTGAGGGTACGGCAACGCTTTAGGGGGAGCGTGCGTGTGAGGGCGCGGGTTAGTGTTAGCGTACGGGTTAGGATTAGGGGACGGGTGAGGGTCAGGCTTCGGGGAAGGGTCAGGGTTAGGGTTCGGGCTAGGGTTAGGGTTAGGGGTCGGGGACGGTTTAGGGACCAGGTGAGGGTACGGCAACGCTTTAGGGGGAGCGTGCGTGTGAGGGCGCGGGTTAGTGTTAGCGTACGGGTTAGGATTAGGGGACGGGTGAGGGTCAGGCTTCGGGGAAGGGTCAGGGTTAGGGTTCGGGCTAGGGTTAGGGTTAGGTGACGGGGACGGTTTAGGGTCCAGGTGAGGGTACGGCAACGCTTTAGGGGGAGCGTGCGTGTGAGGGTGCGGGTTAGTGTTAGCGTACGGGTTAGGATTAGGGCACGGGTGAGGGTCAGGCTTCGGGGAAGGGTCAGGGTTAGTGTTCGGGCTAGGGTTAGGGTTGGGTGACGGGGACGGTTTAGGGTCCAGGTGAGGGTACGGTAACGCTTTAGGGGGAGCGTGCGTGTGAGGGCACGGGTTAGTGTTAGCGTACGGGTTAGGATTAGGGGACGGATGAGGGTCAGGCTTCGGGGAAGGGTCAGGGTTAGGGTTCGGGCTAGGGTTAGGGTTAGGGGACGGGGACGGTTTAGGGTCCAGGTGAGGGTACGGCAACGCTTTAGGGGGAGCGTGCGTGTGAGGGCACGGGTTAGTGTTAGCGTACGGGTTAGGATTAGGGGACGGGTGAGGGTCAGGCTTCGGGGAAGGGCTAGGGTTAGGGTTCGGGCTAGGGTTAGGGTTAGGGTACGGGGACGGTTTAGTGTCCAGGTGAGGGTACGGCAACGTTTTAGGGGGAGCGTGCGTGTGAGGACGCTGGTTTGTGTTAGCGTACGGGTTAGGATTAGGGGACGGGTGAGGGTCAGGCTTCGGGGAAAGGTTAGGGTTAGGGTTCGGGCTAGGGTTAGGGTTAGGGGACGGAGACGGTTTAGGGTCCAGGTGAGGGTACGGCAACGCTTTAGGGGGAGCGTGCGTGTGAGGGCGCGGGTTAGTGTTAGCGTACGGGTTAGGATTAGGGGACGGGTGAGGGTCAGGCTTCGGGGAAGGGTTAGGGTTAGGGTTGGGGCTAGGGTTAGGGTTAGGGGACGGGGACGGCTTAGGATCCAGGTAAGGGTACGGCAACGCTTTAGGGGGAGCGTGCGTGTGAGGGCGCGGGTTAGTGTTAGCGTACGGGTTAGGATTAGGGGACGGGTGAGGGTCAGGCTTCGGGAAAGGGTTAGGGTTAGGGTTCGGGCTAGGGTTAGGGTTAGGGGACGGGGACGGTTTAGGGTCCAGGTGAGGGTACGGCAACGCTTTAGGGGGAGCGTGCGTGTGAGGGCGCGGGTTAGTGTTAGCGTACGGGTTAGGATTAGGGGACGGGTGATGGTCAGGCTTCGGGGAAGGGTCAGGGTTAGGGTTCGGGCTAGGGTTAGGGGACGGGGACGGGGACGGTTTAGGGTCCAGGTGAGGGTACGGCAACGCTTTAGGGGGAGCGTGCGTTTGAGGGCGCGGGTTAGTGTTAGCGTACGGGTTAGGATTAGGGGACGGGTGAGGGTCAGGCTTCGGGGAAGGGTTAGGGTTAGGGATCGGACTAGGGTTAGGGTTAGGGGACGGGGACGGTTTAGGGTCCAGGTGAGGGTACGGCAACGCTTTAGGGGGAGCGTGCGTGTGAGGGCGCGTGTTAGTGTTAGCGTATGGGTTAGGATTAGGGGACGGGTGAGGGTCAGGCTTCGGGGAAGAGTCAGGGTTAGGGTTCAGGCTAGGGTTAGGGTTAGGGGACGGGGACGGTTTAGGGTCCAGGTGAGGGTACGGCAACGCTTTAGGGGGAGCGTGCGTGTGTGGGCGCGGGTTAGTGTTAGCGTACGGGTTAGGATTAGGGGACGGGTGAGGGTCAGGCTTCGGGGAAGGGTCAGGGTTAGGGTTCGGGCTAGGGTTAGGGTTAGGGGACGGGGACGGTTTAGGGTCCAGGTGAGGGTACGGCAACGCTTTAGGGGGAGCGTGCGTGTGAGGGCGCGGGTTAGTGTTAGCGTACGGGTTAGGATTAGGGGACGGGTGAGGGTCAGGCTTCGGGGAAGGGTTAGGGTTAGGGTTCGGGCTAGGGTTAGGGTTACGGGACGGGGACGGTTTAGGGTCCAGGTGAGGGTACGGCAACGCTTTAGGGGGAGCGTGCGTGTGAGGGCGCGGGTTAGTGTTAGCGTACGGGTTAGGATTAGGGGACGGGTGAGGGTAAGGCTTCGGGGAAAGGCTAGGGTTAGGTTTCGGGCTAGGATTAGGGTTACGGGACGGGGACGGTTTAGGGTCCAGGTGAGGGTACGGCAATGCTTTAGGGGGAGCGTGCGTGTGAGGACGCGGGTTTGTGTTAGCGTACAGGTTAGAATTAGGGGACGGGTGAGGGTCAGGCTTCGGGAAAGTGTTAGGGTTAGGGTTCGGGCTAGGGTTAGGGTTAGGGGATGGGGACGGTTTAGGGTCCAGGTGAGGGTACGGCAACGCTTTAGGGGGAGCGTGCGTGTGAGGGCGCGGGTTAGTGTTAGCGTACGGGTTAGGATTAGGGGACGGGTGAGGGTCAGGCTTCGAGGAAGAATCAGGGTTAGGGTTCGGGCTAGGGTTAGGGGATGGGGACGGGGACTGTTTAGGGTCCAGGTGAGGGTACGGCAACGCTTTAGGGGGAGCGTGCGTGTGAGGGCGCAGGTTAGTGTTAGCGTACGGGTTAGGATTAGGGGACGGGTGAGGGTCAGGCTTCGGGGAAGGGTTAGGGTTAGGGTTCGGACTAGGGTTAGGGTTAGGGGACGGGGACGGTTTAGGGTCCAGGTGAGGGTACGGTAACGCTTTAGGGGGAGCATGCGTGTGAGGGCGCGGGTTAGTGTTAGCGTACGGGTTAGGATTAGGGGACGGGTGAGGGTCAGGCTTCGGGGAAGGGTCAGGGTTAGGGTTCGGGCTAGGGTTAGGGTTAGGGGACGGGGACGGTTTAGGGTCCAGGTGAGGGTACGGCAACGCTTTAGGGGGAGAGTAGGTGTGAGGGCACGGGTTAGTGTTAGCGTACGGGTTAGGATTAGGGGACGGGTGATGGTCAGCCTTCGGGGAAGGGTCAGGGTTAGGGTTCGGGCTAGGGTTAGGGTTAGGGGACGGGGACGGTTTAGGGTCCAGGTGAGGGTACGACAACGCTTTAGGGGGAGCGTGCGTGTGAGGGCGCGGGTTAGTGTTAGCGTACGGGTTAGGATTAGGGGACGGGTGAGGGTCAGGTTTCGGGGAAGGGTAAGGGTTAGGGTTCGGGCTAGGGTTAGGGTTAGGGGACGGGGACGGTTTAGGGTCCAGGTGAGTGTACGGCAACGCTTTAGGGGGAGCGTGCATGTGAGGGCGCGGGTTAGTGTTAGCGTACGGGTTAGGATTAGGGGACGGGTGAGGGTCAGGCTTCGGGGAAGGGTCAGGGTTAGGGTTCGGACTAGGGTTAGGGTTAGGGGACGGGGACGGTTTAGGGTCCAGGTGAGGGTACGGCAACGCTTTAGGGGGAGCGTGCGTGTGAGGGCGCGGGTTAGTGTTAGCGTACGGGTTAGGATTAGGCGACGGGTGAGGGTCAGGCTTCGGGGAAGGGTCAGGGACAGGGTTCGGGCTAGGGTTAGGGTTAGGGGACGGGGACGGTTTAGGGTCCAGGTGAGGGTACGGCAACGCTTTAGGGGGAGCGTGCGTGTGAGGGCGCGGGTTAGTGTTAGCGTTCGGTTTAGGATTAGGGGACGGGTTAGGGTCAGGCTTCGGGGAAGGGTTAGGGTTAGGGTTCGGGCTAGGGTTAGGGTTACGGGACGGGGACGGTTTAGGGTCCAGGTGAGGGTATGGCAACGCTTTAGGGGGAGCGTGCGTGTGAGGGCGCGGGTTAGTGTGAGCGTACGGGTTAGGATTAGGGGACGGGTGAGGGTCAGGCTTCGGGGAAGGGTTAGGGTTAGGGTTCGGGCTAGGGTTAGGGTTAGGGGACGGGGACGGTTTAGGGTCCAGGTGAGGGTACGGCAACGCTTTAGGGGGAGCGTGCGTGTGAGGGCGCGGGTTAGTGTTAGCGTACGGGTTAGGATTAGGGGACGGGTGAGTGTCAGGCTTCGGGGAAGGGTCAGGGTTAGGGTTCGGGCTAGGGTTAGGGTTAGGGGACGGGGACGGTTTAGGGTCCAGGTGAGGGTACGGCAACGCTTTAGGGGGAGCGTGCGTGTGAGGGCGCGGGTTAGTGTTAGCGTACGGGTTAGGATTAGGGGACGGGTGAGGGTCAGGCTTCGGGGAAGGGTCAGGGTTAGGGTTCGGGCTAGGGTTAGGGTTAGGGGACGGGGACGGTTTAGGGTCCAGGTGAGGGTACGGCAACGCTTTAGGGGGAGCGTGCGTGTGAGGGCGCGGGTTATTGTTAGCGTACGGTTTAGGCTTAGGGGACGGGTGAGGGTCAGGCTTCGGGGAAGGGTCAGGGTTAGGGTTCGGGCTAGGGTTAGGGTTAGGGGACGGGGACGGTTTAGGGACCAGGTGAGGGTACGGCAACGCTTTAGGGGGAGCGTGCGTGTGAGGGCGCGGGTTAGTGTTAGCGTACGGGTTAGGATTAGGGGACGGGTGAGGGTCAGGCTTCGGGGAAGGGTCAGGGTTAGGGTTCGGGCTAGGGTTAGGGTTAGGGGACGGGGACGGTTTAGGGTCCAGGTGAGGGTACGGCAACGCTTTAGGGGGAGCGTGCGTGTGAGGGCGCGGGTTAGTGTTAGCGTACGGGTTAGGATTAGGGGACGGGTGAGGGTCAGGCTTCGGGGAAGGGTCAGGGTTAGGGTTCGGGCTAGGGTTAGGGTTAGGGGACGGGGACGGTTTAGGGACCAGGTGAGGGTACGGCAACGCTTTAGGGGGAGCGTGCGTGTGAGGGCGCGGGTTAGTGTTAGCGTACGGGTTAGGATTAGGGGACGGGTGAGGGTCAGGCTTCGGGGAAGGGTCAGGGTTAGGGTTCGGGCTAGGGTTAGGGTTAGGGGACGGGGACGGTTTAGGGTCCAGGTGAGGGTACGGCAACGCTTTAGGGGGAGCGTGCGTGTGAGGGCGCGGGTTAGTGTTAGCGTACGGGTTAGGATTAGGGGACGGGTGAGGGTCAGGCTTCGGGGAAGGGTCAGGGTTAGGGTTCGGGCTAGGGTTAGGGTTAGGGGACGGGGACGGTTTAGGGTCCAGGTGAGGGTACGGCAACGCTTTAGGGGGATCGTGCGTGTGAGGTCGCGGGTTAGTGTTAGTGTACGGGTTATGATTAGGGGACGGCTGAGGGTCAGGCTTCGGGGAAGGGTCAGGGTTAGGGTTCGTACTAGGGTTAGGGTTAGGGGACGGGGACGGTTTAGGATCCAGGTGAGGGTACGGCAACGCTTTAGGGGGAGCGTGCGTGTGAGGACGCGGGTTTGTGTTAGCGTACGGGTTAGGACTAGGGGATGGGTGAGGGTCAGGCTTCGGGGAAGTGTTAGGGTTAGGGTTCGGGCTAGGGTTAGGGTTAGGGGACGGGGACGGTTTAGGGTCCAGGTGAGGGTACGGCAACGCTTTAGGGGGAGGATGCGTGTGAGGGCGCGGGTTAGTGTTAGCGTACGGGTTAGGATTAGGGGACGGGTGAGGGTCAGGCTTCGGGGAAGGGTCAGGGTTAGGGTTCGGGCTAGGGTTAGGGTTAGGGGATGGGGACGGTTTAGGGTCCAGGTGAGGGTACGGCAACGCTTTAGGGGGAGCGTGCGTGTGAGGGCGCGGGTTAGTGTTAGCGTACGGGTTAGGATTAGGGGACGGGTGAGGGTCAGGCTTCGGGGAAGGGTCAGGGTTAGGGTTCGGGCTAGGGTTAGGGTTAGGGGACGGGGACGGTTTAGGGACCAGCTGAGGGTACGGCAACGCTTTAGGGGGAGCGTGCGTGTGAGGGCGCGGGTTAGTGTTAGCGTACGGGTCAGGATTAGGGCACGGGTGAGGGTCAGGCTTCGGGGAAGGGTCAGGGTTAGGGTTCGGGCTAGGGTTAGGGTTAGGGGACGGGGACGGTTTAGGGTCTAGGTGAGGGTACGGCAACGCTTTAGGCGGAGCGTGCGTGTGAGGGCGCGGGTTAGTGTTAGCGTACGGGTTAGGATTAGGGGACGGGTGAGGGTCAGGCTTCGGGGAAGGGCTAGGTTTAGGGTTCGGGCTAGGGTTAGGGTTAGGGGACGGGGACGGTTTAGTGTCCAGGTGAGGGTACGGCAACGCTTTAGGGGGAGCGTGCGTGTGAGGACGCGGGTTTGTGTTAGCGTACGGGTTAGGATTAGGGGACGGGTGAGGGTCAGGCTTCGGGGAAAGGTTAGGGTTAGGGTTCGGGCTAGGGTTAGGGTTAGGGGACGGGGACGGTTTATGGTCCAGGTGAGGGTACGGCAACGCTTTAGGGGGAGCATGCGTGTGAGGGCGTGGGTTAGTGTTAGCGTACGGTTTAAGATTAGGGGACGGGTGAGGGTCAGGCTTCGGGGAAGGGTCAGGGTTAGGGTTCGGGCTAGGGTTAGGGTTAGGGGACGGGGACGGTTTAGGGTCCAGGTGAGGGTACGGCAACGCTTTAGGGGGAGCGTGCGTGTGAGGGCGCGGGTTAGTGTTAGCGTACGGGTTAGGATTAGGGGACGGGTGAGGGTCAGGCTTCGGGGAAGGGTCAGGGTTAGGGTTCGGGCTAGGGTTAGGGTTAGGGGACGGGGACGGTTTAGGGTCCAGGTGAGGGTACGGCAACGCTTTAGGGGGAGCGTGCGTGTGAGGGCGCGGGTTAGTGTTAGTGTACGGGTTATGATTAGGGGACGGGTGAGGGTCAGGCTTCGGGGAAGGGTCAGGGTTAGGGTTCGGACTAGGGTTAGGGTTAGGGGACGGGGACGGTTTAGTGTCCAGGTGAGGGTACGGCAACGCTTTAGGGGGAGCGTGCGTGTGAGGACGCGGGTTTGTGTTAGCGTACGGGTTAGGATTAGGGGACGGGTGAGGGTTAGGCTTCGGGGAAGTGTTAGGGTTAGGGTTCGGGCTAGGGTTAGGGTTAGGGGACGGGGACGGTTTAGGGTCCAGGTGAGGGTACGGCAATGCTTTAGGGGGAGGGTGCGTGTGAGGGCGCGGGTTAGTGTTAGCGTACGGGTTAGGATTAGGGGACGGGTGAGGGTCAGGCTTCGGGGAAGGGTCAGGGTTAGGGTTCGGGCTAGGGTTAGGGTTAGGGGACGGGGACGGTTTAGGGTCCAGGTGAGGGTACGGCAACGCTTTAGGGGGAGCGTGCGTGTGAGGGCGCGGGTTAGTGTTAGCGTACGGGTTAGGATTAGGGGACGGGTGAGTGTCAGGCTTCGGGGAAGGGTCAGGGTTAGGGTTCGGGCTAGGGTTAGGGTTAGCGGACGGGGACGGTTTAGGGTCCAGGTGAGTGTACGGCAACGCTTTAGGGGGAGCGTGCATGTGAGGGCGCGTGTTAGTGTTAGCGTACGGGTTAGGATTAGGGGACGGGTGAGGGTCAGGCTTCGGGGAAGGGTCAGGGTTAGGGTTCGGGCTAGGGTTAGGGTTAGGGGACGGGGACGGTTTAGGGTACAGGTGAGGGTACGGCAACGATTTAGGGGGAGCGTGCGTGTGAGGGCGCGGGTTATTGTTAGCGTACGGTTTAGGATTAGGGGACGGGTGAGGGTCAGGCTTCGGGGAAGGGTCAGGGTTAGGGTTCGGGCTAGGGTTAGGGTTAGGGGACGGGGACGGTTTAGGGACCAGGTGAGGGTACGGCAACGCTTTAGGGGGAGCGTGCGTGTGAGGGCGCGGGTTAGTGTTAGCGTACGGGTTAGGATTAGGGGACGGGTGAGGGTTGGCTTCGGGGAAGGGTCAGGGTTAGGGTTCGGGCTAGGGTTAGGGTTAGGGGACGGGGACGGTTTAGGGTCCAGGTGAGGGTACGGCAACGCTTTAGGGGGAGCGTGCGTGTGAGGGCGCGGGTTAGTGTTAGCGTACGGGTTAGGATTAGGGGACGGGTGAGGGTCAGGCTTCGGGGAAGGGTCAGGGTTAGGGTTCGGGCTAGGGTTAGGGTTAGGGGACGGGGACGGTTTAGGGTCCAGGTGAGGGTACGGCAACGCTTTAGGGGGATCATGCGTGTGAGGGCGCGGGTTAGTGTTAGTGTACGGGTTATGATTAGGGGACGGCTGAGGGTCAGGCTTCGGGGAAGGGTCAGGGTTAGGGTTCGTACTAGGGTTAGGGTTAGGGGACGGGGACGGTTTAGGGTCCAGGTGAGGGTACGGCAACGCTTTAGGGGGAGCGTGCGTGTGAGGACGCGGGTTTGTGTTAGCGTACGGGTTAGGATTAGGGGATGGGTGAGGGTCAGGCTTCGGGGAAGTGTTAGGGTTAGGGTTCGGGCTAGGGTTAGGGTTAGGGGACGGGGACGGTTTAGGGTCCAGGTGAGGGTACGGCAACGCTTTAGGGGGAGGATGCGTGTGAGGGCGCGGGTTAGTGTTAGCGTACGGGTTAGGATTAGGGGACGGGTGAGGGTCAGGCTTCGGGGAAGGGTCAGGGTTAGGGTTCGGGCTAGGGTTAGGGTTAGGGGATGGGGACGGTTTAGGGTCCAGGTGAGGGTACGGCAACGCTTTAGGGGGAGCGTGCGTGTGAGGGCGCGGGTTAGTGTTAGCGTACGGGTTAGGATTAGGGGACGGGTGAGGGTCAGGCTTCGGGGAAGGGTCAGGGTTAGGGTTCGGGCTAGGGTTAGGGTTAGGGGACGGGGACGGTTTAGGGACCAGCTGAGGGTACGGCAACGCTTTAGGGGGAGCGTGCGTGTGAGGGCGCGGGTTAGTGTTAGCGTACGGGTCAGGATTAGGGCACGGGTGAGGGTCAGGCTTCGGGGAAGGGTCAGGGTTAGGGTTCGGGCTAGGGTTAGGGTTAGGGGACGGGGACGGTTTAGGGTCCAGGTGAGGGTACGGCAACGCTTTAGGGGTAGCGTGCGTGTGAGGGCGCGGGTTAGTGTTAGCGTACGGGTTAGGATTAGGGGACGTGTGAGGGTCAGGCTTCGGGGAAGGGCTAGGTTTAGGGTTCGGGCTAGGGTTAGGGTTAGGGGACGGTGACGGTTTAGTGTCCAGGTGAGGGTACGGCAACGCTTTAGGGGGAGCGTGCGTGTGAGGACGCGGGTTTGTGTTAGCGTACGGGTTAGGATTAGGGGACGGGTGAGGGTCAGGCTTCGGGGAAAGGTTAGGGTTAGGGTTCGGGCTAGGGTTAGGGTTAGGGGACGGGGACGGTTTAGGGTCCAGGTGAGGGTACGGCAACGCTTTAGGGGGAGCATGCGTGTGAGGGCGTGGGTTAGTGTTAGCGTACGGTTTAAGATTAGGGGACGGGTGAGGGTCAGGCTTCGGGGAAGGGTCAGGGTTAGGGTTCGGGCTAGGGTTAGGGTTAGGGGACGGGGACGGTTTAGGGTCCAGGTGAGGGTACGGCAACGCTTTAGGGGGAGCGTGCGTGTGAGGGCGCGGGTTAGTGTTAGCGTACGGGTTAGGATTAGGGGACGGGTGAGGGTCAGGCTTCGGGGAAGGGTCAGGGTTAGGGTTCGGGCTAGGGTTAGGGTTAGGGGACGGGGACGGTTTAGGGTCCAGGTGAGGGTACGGCAACGCTTTAGGGGGAGCGTGCGTGTGAGGGCGCGGGTTAGTGTTAGTGTACGGGTTATGATTAGGGGACGGGTGAGGGTCAGGCTTCGGGGAAGGGTCAGGGTTAGGGTTCGGACTAGGGTTAGGGTTAGGGGACGGGGACGGTTTAGGGTCCAGGTGAGGGTACGGCAACGCTTTAGGGGGAGCGTGCGTGTGAGGACGCGGGTTTGTGTTAGCGTACGGGTTAGGATTAGGGGACGGGTGAGGGTTAGGCTTCGGGGAAGTGTTAGGGTTAGGGTTCGGGCTAGGGTTAGGGTTAGGGGACGGGGACGGTTTAGGGTCCAGGTGAGGGTACGGCAATGCTTTAGGGGGAGGGTGCGTGTGAGGGCGCGGGTTAGTGTTAGCGTACGGGTTAGGATTAGGGGACGGGTGAGGGTCAGGCTTCGGGGAAGGGTCAGGGTTAGGGTTCGGGCTAGGGTTAGGGTTAGGGGACGGGGACGGTTTAGGGTCCAGGTGAGGGTACGGCAACGCTTTAGGGGGAGCGTGCGTGTGAGGGCGCGGGTTAGTGTTAGCGTACGGGTTAGGATTAGGGGACGGGTGAGTGTCAGGCTTCGGGGAAGGGTCAGGGTTAGGGTTCGGGCTAGGGTTAGGGTTAGGGGACGGGGACGGTTTAGGGTCCAGGTGAGGGTACGGCAACGCTTTAGGGGGAGCGTGCGTGTGAGGGCGCGTGTTAGTGTTAGCGTACGGGTTAGGATTAGGGGACGGGTGAGGGTCAGGCTTCGGGGAAGGGTCAGGGTTAGGGTTCGGGCTAGGGTTAGGGTTAGGGGACGGGGACGGTTTAGGGTCCAGGTGAGGGTACGGCAACGCTTTAGGGGGAGCGTGCGTGTGAGGGCGCGGGTTATTGTTAGCGTACGGTTTAGGATTAGGGGACGGGTGAGGGTCAGGCTTCGGGGAAGGGTCAGGGTTAGGGTTCGGGCTAGGGTTAGGGTTAGGGGACGGGGACGGTTTAGGGACCAGGTGAGGGTACGGCAACGCTTTAGGGGGAGCGTGCGTGTGAGGGCGCGGGTTAGTGTTAGCGTACGGGTTAGGATTAGGGGACGGGTGAGGGTCAGGCTTCGGGGAAGGGTCAGGGTTAGGGTTCGGGCTAGGGTTAGGGTTAGGGGACGGGGACGGTTTAGGGTCCAGGTGAGGGTACGGCAACGCTTTAGGGGGAGCGTGCGTGTGAGGGCGCGGGTTAGTGTTAGCGTACGGGTTAGGATTAGGGGACGGGTGAGGGTCAGGCTTCGGGGAAGGGTCAGGGTTAGGGTTCGGGCTAGGGTTAGGGTTAGGGGACGGGGACGGTTTAGGGTCCAGGTGAGGGTACGGCAACGCTTTAGGGGGATCTGCGTGTGAGGGCGCGGGGTTAGTGTTAGTGTACGGGTTATGATTAGGGGACGGGTGAGGGTCAGGCTTCGGGGAAGGGTCAGGGTTAGGGTTCGTACTAGGGTTAGGGTTAGGGGACGGGGACGGTTTAGGGTCCAGGTGAGGGTACGGCAACGCTTTAGGGGGAGCGGTGCGTGTGAGGACGCGGGTTTGTGTTAGCGTACGGGTTATGATTAGGGGGATGGGTGAGGGTCAGGCTTCGGGGAAGTGTTAGGGTTAGGGTTGGTTCGGGCTAGGGTTAGGTTTAGGGGACGGGGACGGTTTAGGGTCCAGGTGAGGGTACGGCAATGCTTTAGGGGGAGGATGCGTGTGAGGGCGCGGGTTAGTGTTAGCGTACGGGTTAGGATTAGGGGACGGTGTGAGGGTCAGCTTCGGGAAGGGTCAGGGTTAGGGTTCGGGCTAGGGTTAGGGTTAGGGGATGGGGACGGTTTAGGGTCCAGGTGAGGGTACGGCAACGCTTTAGGGGAGCGTGCGTGTGAGGGCGCGGGTTAGTGTTAGCGTACGGGTTAGGATTAGGGACGGGTGAGGGTCAGGCTTCGGGGAAGGGTCAGGTTAGGGTTCGGGCTAGGGTTAGGGTTAGGGGACGGGGACGGTTTAGGGACCAGCTGAGGGTACGGCAACGCTTTAGGGGGAGCGTGCGTGTGAGGGCGCGGGTTAGTGTTAGCGTACGGGTCAGGATTAGGGCACGGATGAGGGTCAGGCTCGGGGAAGGGTCAGGGTTAGGGTTCGGGCTAGGGTTAGGGTAGGGGACGGGGACGGTTTAGGGTCCAGGTGAGGGTACGGCAACGCTTTAGGGGGAGCGTGCGTGTGAGGGTGCGGGTTAGTGTTAGCGTACGAGTTAGGATTAGGGCACGGGTGAGGGTCAGGCTTCGGGAAGGGTCAGAGTTAGGGTTCGGGCTAGGGTTAGGGTTAGGTGACGGGGAAGGTTTAGGGTCCAGGTGAGGTGCGGCAACGCTTTAGGGGGAGCGTGCGTGTGAGGGCACGGGTTAGTGTTAGCGTACGGGTTAGGATTAGGGGACGGATGAGGGTCAGGCTTCGGGGAAGGGTCAGGGTCAGGGTTCGGGCTAGGGTTAGGGTTAGGGGACGGGGACGGTTTAGGGTCCAGGTGAGGGTACGGCAACGCTTTAGGGGGAGCGTGCGTGTGAGGGCGCGGGTTAGTGTTAGCGTACGGGTTAGGATTAGGGGACGGGTGAGGGTCAGGTATCGGGGAAGGGTTAGGGTTAGGGTTCGGGCTAGGGTTAGGGTTAGGGGACGGGGACGGTTTAGGGTCCAGGTGAGGGTACGGCAACGCTTTAGGGGGAGCGTGCGTGTGAGGGCGCGGGTTAGTGTTAGCGTACGGGTTAGGATTAGGGGACGGGTGAGGGTCAGGCTTTGGGGAAGGGCTAGGTTTAGTGTTCGGGCTAGGGTTAGGGTTAGGGGACGGGGACGGTTTAGTGTCCAGGTGAGGGTACGGCAACGCTTTAGGGGGAGCGTGCGTGTGAGGGCGCGGGTTATTGTTAGCGTACGGTTTAGGATTAGGGGACGGGTGAGGGTCAGGCTTCGGGGAAGGGTCAGGGTTAGGGTTCGGGCTAGGGTTAGGGTTAGGGGACGGGGACGGTTTAGGGACCAGGTGAGGGTACGGCAACGCTTTAGGGGGAGCGTGCGTGTGAGGGCGCGGGTTAGTGTTAGCGTACGGGTTAGGATTAGGGGACGGGTGAGGGTCAGGCTTCGGGGAAGGGTCAGGGTTAGGGTTCGGGCTAGGGTTAGGGTTAGGGGACGGGGACGGTTTAGGGTCCAGGTGAGGGTACGGCAACGCTTTAGGGGGAGCGTGCGTGTGAGGGCGCGGGTTAGTGTTAGCGTACGGGTTAGGATTAGGGGACGGGTGAGGGTCAGGCTTCGGGGAAGGGTCAGGGTTAGGGTTCGGGCTAGGGTTAGGGTTAGGGGACGGGGACGGTTTAGGGTCCAGGTGAGGGTACGGCAACGCTTTAGGGGGATCGTGCGTGTGAGGGCGCGGGTTAGTGTTAGTGTACGGGTTATGATTAGGGGACGGGTGAGGGTCAGGCTTCGGGGAAGGGTCAGGGTTAGGGTTCGTACTAGGGTTAGGGTTAGGGGACGGGGACGGTTTAGGGTCCAGGTGAGGGTACGGCAACGCTTTAGGGGGAGCGTGCGTGTGAGGACGCGGGTTTGTGTTAGCGTACGGGTTAGGATTAGGGGATGGGTGAGGGTCAGGCTTCGGGGAAGTGTTAGGGTTAGGGTTCGGGCTAGGGTTAGGTTTAGGGGACGGGGACGGTTTAGGGTCCAGGTGAGGGTACGGCAATGCTTTAGGGGGAGGATGCGTGTGAGGGCGCGGGTTAGTGTTAGCGTACGGGTTAGGATTAGGGGACGGGTGAGGGTCAGGCTTCGGGGAAGGGTCAGGGTTAGGGTTCGGGCTAGGGTTAGGGTTAGGGGATGGGGACGGTTTAGGGTCCAGGTGAGGGTACGGCAACGCTTTAGGGGGAGCGTGCGTGTGAGGGCGCGGGTTAGTGTTAGCGTACGGGTTAGGATTAGGGGACGGGTGAGGGTCAGGCTTCGGGGAAGGGTCAGGGTTAGGGTTCGGGCTAGGGTTAGGGTTAGGGGACGGGGACGGTTTAGGGACCAGCTGAGGGTACGGCAACGCTTTAGGGGGAGCGTGCGTGTGAGGGCGCGGGTTAGTGTTAGCGTACGGGTCAGGATTAGGGCACGGATGAGGGTCAGGCTTCGGGGAAGGGTCAGGGTTAGGGTTCGGGCTAGGGTTAGGGTTAGGGGACGGGGACGGTTTAGGGTCCAGGTGAGGGTACGGCAACGCTTTAGGGGGAGCGTGCGTGTGAGGGTGCGGGTTAGTGTTAGCGTACGAGTTAGGATTAGGGCACGGGTGAGGGTCAGGCTTCGGGGAAGGGTCAGAGTTAGGGTTCGGGCTAGGGTTAGGGTTAGGTGACGGGGAAGGTTTAGGGTCCAGGTGAGGGTGCGGCAACGCTTTAGGGGGAGCGTGCGTGTGAGGGCACGGGTTAGTGTTAGCGTACGGGTTAGGATTAGGGGACGGATGAGGGTCAGGCTTCGGGGAAGGGTCAGGGTCAGGGTTCGGGCTAGGGTTAGGGTTAGGGGACGGGGACGGTTTAGGGTCCAGGTGATGGTACGGCAACGCTTTAGGGGGAGCGTGCGTGTGAGGGCGCGGGTTAGTGTTAGCGTACGGGTTAGGATTAGGGGACGGGTGAGGGTCAGGCTTCGGGGAAGGGTCAGGGTTAGGGTTCGGGCTAGGGTTAGGGTTAGGGGACGGGGACGGTTTAGGGTCCAGGTGAGGGTACGGCAACGCTTTAGGGGGAGCGTGCGTGTGAGGGCTCGGGTTAGTGTTAGTGTACGGGTTATGATTAGGGGACGGGTGAGGGTCAGGCTTCGGGGAAGGGTCAGGGTTAGGGTTCGGACTAGGGTTAGGGTTAGGGGACGGGGACGGTTTAGGGTCCAGGTGAGGGTACGGCAACGCTTTAGGGGGAGCGTGCGTGTGAGGGCGCGGGTTAGTGTTAGCGTACGGGTTAGGATTAGGGGACGGGTGAGGGTCAGGTATCGGGGAAGGGTTAGGGTTAGGGTTCGGGCTAGGGTTAGGGTTAGGTGACAGGGACGGTTTAGGGTCCAGGTGAGGGTACGGCAACGCTTTAGGGGGAGCGTGCGTGTGAGGGCGCGGGTTAGTGTTAGCGTACGGGTTGGGATTAGGGGACGGGTGAGGGTCAGGCTTTGGGGAAGGGCTAGGTTTAGGGTTCGGGCTAGGGTTAGGGTTAGGGGACGGGGACGGTTTAGTGTCCAGGTGAGGGTACGGCAACGCTTTAGGGGGAGCGTGCGTGTGAGGACGCGGGTTTGTGTTAGCGTACGGGTTAGGATTAGGGGACGGGTGAGGGTCAGGCTTCGGGGAAAGGTTAGGGTTAGGGTTCGGGCTAGGGTTAGGGTTAGGGGACGGGGACGGTTTCGGGTCCAGGTGAGGGTACGGCAACGCTTTAGGGGGAGCATGCGTGTGAGGGCGTGGGTTAGTGTTAGCGTACGGTTTAAGATTAGGGCACGGGTGAGGGTCAGGCTTCGGGGAAGGGTCAGGGTTAGGGTTCGGGCTAGGGTTAGGGTTAGGGGACGGGGACGGTTTAGGGTCCAGGTGAGGGTACGGCAACGCTTTAGGGGGAGCGTGCGTGTGAGGGCGCGGGTTAGTGTTAGCGTACGGGTTAGGATTAGGGGACGGGTGAGGGTCAGGCTTCGGGGAAGGGTCAGGGTTAGGGTTCGGGCTAGGGTTAGGGTTAGGGGACGGGGACGGTTTAGGGTCCAGGTGAGGGTACGGCAACGCTTTAGGGGGAGCGTGCGTGTGAGGGCGCGGGTTAGTGTTAGTGTACGGGTTATGATTAGGGGACGGGTGAGGGTCAGGCTTCGGGGAAGGGTCAGGGTTAGGGTTCGGACTAGGGTTAGGGTTAGGGGACGGGGACGGTTTAGGGTCCAGGTGAGGGTACGGCAACGCTTTAGGGGCAGCGTGCGTGTGAGGACGCGGGTTTGTGTTAGCGTACGGGTTAGGATTAGGGGACGGGTGAGGGTTAGGCTTCGGGGAAGTGTTAGGGTTAGGGTTCGGGCTAGGGTTAGGGTTAGGGGACGGGGACGGTTTAGGGTCCAGGTGAGGGTACGGCAACGCTTTAGGGGGAGCGTGCGTGTGAGGACGCGGGTTTGTGTTAGCGTACGGGTTAGGATTAGGGGACGGGTGAGGGTCAGGCTTCGGGGAAAGGTTAGGGTTAGGGTTCGGGCTAGGGTTAGGGTTAGGGGACGGGGACGGTTTCGGGTCCAGGTGAGGGTACGGCAACGCTTTAGGGGGAGCATGCGTGTGAGGGCGTGGGTTAGTGTTAGCGTACGGTTTAAGATTAGGGCACGGGTGAGGGTCAGGCTTCGGGGAAGGGTCAGGGTTAGGGTTCGGGCTAGGGTTAGGGTTAGGGGACGGGGACGGTTTAGGGTCCAGGTGAGGGTACGGCAACGCTTTAGGGGGAGCGTGCGTGTGAGGGCGCGGGTTAGTGTTAGCGTACGGGTTAGGATTAGGGGACGGGTGAGGGTCAGGCTTCGGGGAAGGGTCAGGGTTAGGGTTCGGGCTAGGGTTAGGGTTAGGGGACGGGGACGGTTTAGGGTCCAGGTGAGGGTACGGCAACGCTTTAGGGGGAGCGTGCGTGTGAGGGCGCGGGTTAGTGTTAGTGTACGGGTTATGATTAGGGGACGGGTGAGGGTCAGGCTTCGGGGAAGGGTCAGGGTTAGGGTTCGGACTAGGGTTAGGGTTAGGGGACGGGGACGGTTTAGGGTCCAGGTGAGGGTACGGCAACGCTTTAGGGGGAGCGTGCGTGTGAGGACGCGGGTTTGTGTTAGCGTACGGGTTAGGATTAGGGGACGGGTGAGGGTTAGGCTTCGGGGAAGTGTTAGGGTTAGGGTTCGGGCGAGGGTTAGGGTTAGGGGACGGGGACGGTTTAGGGTCCAGGTGAGGGTACGGCAACGCTTTAGGGGGAAGGTGCGTGTGAGGGCACGGGTTAGTGTTAGCGTACGGGTTAGGATTAGGGGACGGGTGAGGGTCAGGCTTCGGGGAAGGGTCAGGGTTAGGGTTCGGGCTAGGGTTAGGGTTAGGGGACGGGGACGGTTTAGGGTCCAGGTGAGGGTACGGCAACGCTTTAGGGGGAGCGTGCGTGTGAGGGCGCGGGTTAGTGTTAGCGTACGGGTTAGGATTAGGGGAAGGGTGAGGGTCAGGCTTCGGGGAAGGGTCAGGGTTAGGGTTCGGGCTAGGGTTAGGGTTAGGGGACGGGGACGGTTTAGGGACCAGGTGAGGGTACGGCAACGCTTTAGGGGGAGCGTGCGTGTGAGGGCGCGGGTTAGTGTTAGCGTACGGGTTAGGATTAGGGGACGGGTGAGGGTCAGGCTTCAGGGAAGGGTCAGGGTTAGGGTTCGGGCTAGGGTTAGGGTTAGGGGACGGGGACGGTTTAGGGTCCAGGTGAGTGTACGGCAACGCTTTAGGGGGAGCGTGCGTGTGAGGGTGCGGGTTAGTGTTAGCGTACGGGTTAGGATTAGGGCATGGGTGAGGGTCAGGCTTCGGGGAAGGGTCAGAGTTAGGGTTCGGGCTAGGGTTAGGGTTAGGTGACGGGGACGGTTTAGGGTCCAGGTGAGGGTACGGCAACGCTTTAGGGGGAGCGTGCGTGTGAGGGCGCGGGTTATTGTTAGCGTACGGTTTAGGCTTAGGGGATGGGTGAGGGTCAGGCTTCGGGGAAGGGTCAGGGTTAGGGTTCGGGCTAGGGTTAGGGTTAGGGGTCGGGGACGGTTTAGGGACCAGGTGAGGGTATGGCAACGCTTTAGGGGGAGCGTGCGTGTGAGGGCGCGGGTTAGTGTTAGCGTACGGGTTAGGATTAGTGGACGGGTGAGGGTCAGGCTTCGGGGAAGGGTCAGGGTTAGGGTTCGGGCTAGGGTTAGGGTTAGGGGACGGGGACGGTTTAGGGTCCAGGTGAGGGTACGGCAACGCTTTAGGGGGAGCGTGCGTGTGAGGGCGCGGGTTAGTGTTAGCGTACGGGTTAGGATTAGGGGACGGGTGAGGGTCAGGCTTCGGGGAAGGGTCAGGGTTAGGGTTCGGGCTAGGGTTAGGGTTAGGGGACGGGGACGGTTTAGGGTCCAGGTGAGGGTACGGCAACGCTTTAGGGGGATCGTGCGTGTGAGGGCGCGGGTTAGTGTTAGTGTACGGGTTATGATTAGGGGACGGGTGAGGGTCAGGCTTCGGGGAAGGGTCAGGGTTAGGGTTCGTACTAGGGTTAGGGTTAGGGGACGGGGACGGTTTAGGGTCCAGGTGAGGGTACGGCAACGCTTTAGGGGGAGCGTGCGTGTGAGGACGCGGGTTTGTGTTAGCGTACGGGTTAGGATTAGGGGATGGGTGAGGGTCAGGCTTCGGGGAAGTGTTAGGGTTAGGGTTCGGGCTAGGGTTAGGGTTAGGGGACGGGGACGGTTTAGGGACCAGCTGAGGGTACGGCAACGCTTTAGGGGGAGCGTGCGTGTGAGGGCGCGGGTTAGTGTTAGCGTACGGGTCAGGATTAGGGCACGGGTGAGGGTCAGGCTTCGGGGAAGGGTCAGGGTTAGGGTTCGGGCTAGGGTTAGGGTTAGGGGACGGGGACGGTTTAGGGTCCAGGTGAGGGTACGGCAACGCTTTAGGGGGAGCGTGCGTGTGAGGGTGCGGGTTAGTGTTAGCGTACGAGTTAGGATTAGGGCACGGGTGAGGGTCAGGCTTCGGGGAAGGGTCAGAGTTAGGGTTCGGGCTAGGGTTAGGGTTAGGGGACGGGGACGGTTTAGGGTCCAGGTGAGGGTACGGCAACGCTTTAGGGGGAGCGTGCGTGTGAGGGCACGGGTTAGTGTTAGCGTACGGGTTAGGATTAGCGGACGGATGAGGGTCAGGCTTCGGGGAAGGGTCAGGGTCAGGGTTCGGGCTAGGGTTAGGGTTAGGGGACGGGGACGGTTTAGGGTCCAGGTGAGGGTACGGCAACGCTTTAGGGGGAGCGTGCGTGTGAGGGCGCGGGTTAGTGTTAGCGTACGGGTTAGGATTAGGGGACGGGTGAGGGTCAGGCTTCGGGGAAGGGCTAGGTTTAGGGTTCGGGCTAGGGTTAGGGTTAGGGGACGGGGACGGTTTAGTGTCCAGGTGACGGTACGGCAACGCTTTAGGGGGAGCGTGCGTGTGAGGACGCGGGTTTGTGTTAGCGTACGGGTTAGGATTAGGGGACGGGTGAGGGTCAGGCTTCGGGGAAAGGTTAGGGTTAGGGTTCGGGCTAGGGTTAGGGTTAGGGGACGGGGACGGTTTAGGGTCCAGGTGAGGGTACGGCAACGCTTTAGGGGGAGCATGCGTGTGAGGGCGTGGGTTAGTGTTAGCGTACGGTTTAAGATTAGGGGACGGGTGAGGGTCAGGCTTCGGGGAAGGGTCAGGGTTAGGGTTCGGGCTAGGGTTAGGGTTAGGGGACGGGGACGGTTTAGGGTCCAGGTGAGGGTACGGCAACGCTTTAGGGGGAGCGTGCGTGTGAGGGCGCGGGTTAGTGTTAGCGTACGGGTTAGGATTAGGGGACGGGTGAGGGTCAGGCTTCGGGGAAGGGTCAGGGTTAGGGTTCGGGCTAGGGTTAGGGTTAGGGGACGGGGACGGTTTAGGGTCCAGGTGAGGGTACGGCAACGCTTTAGGGGGAGCGTGCGTGTGAGGGCGCGGGTTAGTGTTAGTGTACGGGTTATGATTAGGGGACGGGTGAGGGTCAGGCTTCGGGGAAGGGTCAGGGTTAGGGTTCGGACTAGGGTTAGGGTTAGGGGACGGGGACGGTTTAGGGTCCAGGTGAGGGTACGGCAACGCTTTAGGGGGAGCGTGCGTGTGAGGGCGCGGGTTTGTGTTAGCGTACGGGTTAGGATTAGGGGACGGGTGAGGGTTAGGCTTCGGGGAAGTGTTAGGGTTAGGGTTCGGGCTAGGGTTAGGGTTAGGGGACGGGGACGGTTTAGGGTCCAGGTGAGGGTACGGCAACGCTTTAGGGGGAGGGTGCGTGTGAGGGCACGGGTTAGTGTTAGCGTACGGGTTAGGATTAGGGGACGGGTGAGGGTCAGGCTTCGGGGAAGGGTCAGGGTTAGGGTTCGGGCTAGGGTTAGGGTTAGGGGACGGGGACGGTTTAGGGTCCAGGTGAGGGTACGGCAACGCTTTAGGGGGAGCGTGCGTGTGAGGGCGCGGGTTAGTGTTAGCGTACGGGTTAGGATTAGGGGACGGGTGAGTGTCAGGCTTCGGGGAAGGGTCAGGGTTAGGGTTCGGGCTAGGGTTAGGGTTAGGGGACGGGGACGGTTTAGGGTCCAGGTGAGGGTACGGCAACGCTTTAGGGGGAGCGTGCGTGTGAGGGCGCGTGTTAGTGTTAGCGTACGGGTTAGGATTAGGGGACGGGTGAGGGTCAGGCTTCGGGGAAGGGTCAGGGTTAGGGTTCGGGCTAGGGTTAGGGTTAGGGGACGGGGACGGTTTAGGGTCCAGGTGAGGGTACGGCAACGCTTTAGGGGGAGCGTGCGTGTGAGGGCGCGGGTTATTGTTAGCGTACGGTTTAGGATTAGGGGACGGGTGAGGGTCAGGCTTCGGGGAAGGGTCAGGGTTAGGGTTCGGGCTAGGGTTAGGGTTAGGGGACGGGGACGGTTTAGGGTCCAGGTGAGGGTACGGCAACGCTTTAGGGGGAGCATGCGTGTGAGGGCGTGGGTTAGTGTTAGCGTACGGTTTAAGATTAGGGGACGGGTGAGGGTCAGGCTTCGGGGAAGGGTCAGGGTTAGGGTTCGGGCTAGGGTTAGGGTTAGGGGACGGGGACGGTTTAGGGTCCAGGTGAGGGTACGGCAACGCTTTAGGGGGAGCGTGCGTGTGAGGGCGCGGGTTAGTGTTAGCGTACGGGTTAGGATTAGGGGACGGGTGAGGGTCAGGCTTCGGGGAAGGGTCAGGGTTAGGGTTCGGGCTAGGGTTAGGGTTAGGGGACGGGGATGGTTTAGGGTCCAGGTGAGGGTACGGCAACGCTTTAGGGGGAGCGTGCGTGTGCGGGCGCGGGTTAGTGTTAGTGTACGGGTTATGATTAGGGGACGGGTGAGGGTCAGGCTTCGGGGAAGGGTCAGGGTTAGGGTTCGGACTAGGGTTAGGGTTAGGGGACGGGGACGGTTTAGGGTCCAGGTGAGGGTACGGCAACGCTTTAGGGGGAGCGTGCGTGTGAGGACGCGGGTTTGTGTTAGCGTACGGGTTAGGATTAGGGGACGGGTGAGGGTTAGGCTTCGGGGAAGTGTTAGGGTTAGGGTTCGGGCTAGGGTTACGGTTAGGGGACGGGGACGGTTTAGGGTCCAGATGAGGGTACGGCAACGCTTTAGGGGGAGGGTGCGTGTGAGGGCGCGGGTTAGTGTTAGCGTACGGGTTAGGATTAGGGGACGGGTGAGGGTCAGGCTTCGGGGAAGGGTCAGGGTTAGGGTTCGGGCTAGGGTTAGGGTTAGGGGACGGGGACGGTTTAGGGTCCAGGTGAGGGTACGGCAACGCTTTAGGGGGAGCGTGCGTGTGAGGGCGCGGGTTAGTGTTAGCGTACGGGTTAGGATTAGGGGACGGGTGAGGGTCAGGCTTCGGGGAAAGGCTAGGGTTAGGTTTCGGGCTAGGGTTAGGGTTAGGGGACGGGGACGGTTTAGGGTCCAGGTGAGGGTACGGCAACGCTTTAGGGGGAGCGTGCGTGTGAGGACGCGGGTTTGTGTTAGCGTACGGGTTAGGATTAGGGGACGGGTGAGGGTCAGGCTTCGGGGAAGGGCTAGGGTTAAGGTTCGGGCTAGGGTTAGGGTTAGGGGACGAGGACGGTTTAGTGTCCAGGTGAGGGTACGGCAACGCTTTAGGGGGAGCGTGCGTGTGAGGACGCTGGTTTGTGTTATCGTACGGGTTAGGATTAGGGGACGGGTGAGGGTCAGGCTTCGGGGAAAGGTTAGGGTTAGGGTTCGGGCTAGGGTTAGGGTTAGTGGACGGGGACGGTTTAGGGTCCAGGTGAGGGTACGGCAACGCTTTAGGGGGAGCGTGCGTGTGAGGGCGTGGCTTAGTGTTAGCGTACGGGTTAAGATTAGGGGACGTGTGAGGGTCAGGCTTCGGGGAAGGGTCAGGGTTAGGGTTCGGGCTAGGGTTAGGGTTAGGGGACGGGGACGGTTTAGGGTCCAGGTGAGGGTACGGCAACGCTTTAGGGGGAGCGTGCGTGTGAGGGCGCGGGTTAGTGTTAGCGTACGGGTTAGGATTAGGGGACGGGTGAGGGTCAGGCTTCGGGGAAGGGTCAGGGTTAGGGTTCGGGCTAGGGTTAGGGTTAGGGGACGGGGACGGTTTAGGGTCCAGGTGAGGGTACGGCAACGCTTTAGGGGGAGCGTGCGTGTGAGGGCGCGGGTTAGTGTTAGCGTACGGGTTAGGATTAGGGGACGGGTGAGGGTCAGGCTTCGTGGAAGGGTTAGGGTTAGGGTTTGGGATAGGGTTAGGGTTAGGGGACGGGGACGGTTTAGGGTCCAGGTGAGGGTACGGCAACGCTTTAGGGGGAGCGTGCGTGTGAGGGCGTGGGTTAGTGTTAGCGTACGGGTTAGGATTAGGGGACGGGTGAGGTTCAGGCTTCGGGGAAGTGTTAGGGTTAGGGTTCGGGCTAGGGTTAGGGTTAGGGGACGGGGACAGTTTAGGGTCCAGGTGAGGGTATGGCAACGCTTTAGGGGGAGCGTGCGTGTGAGGGCGCGGGTTAGTGTTAGCGTACGGGTTAGGATTAGGCGACGGTTGAGGGTCAGGCTTCGGGGAAGGGTTAGGTTTAGGGTTCGGGCTAGGGTTAGGGTTAGGGGACGGGGACGGTTTAGGGTCCAGGTGAGGGTATGGCAATGCATTAGGGGGAGCTTGCGTGTGAGGGCGCGGGTTAGTGTTAGCGTACGGGTTAGGATTAGGGGACGGGTGAGGGTCAGGCTTCGGGGAAGGGTCAGGGTTAGGGTTCGGGCTAGGGTTAGGGTTAGGGGACGGGGACGGTTTAGGGTCCAGGTGAGGGTACGGCAACGCTTTAGGGGGAGCGTGCGTGTGAGGGCGCGGGTTAGTGTTAGCGTACGGGTTAGAATTATGGGACGGTTGAGGGTCAGGCTTCGGGGAAGGGTTAGGGTTAGGGTTCGGGCTAGGGTTAGGGTTAGGGGACGGGGACGGTTTAGGGTCCAGGTGAGGGTACGGCAACGCTTTAGGGGGAGCGTGCGTGTGAGGGCGCGGGTTAGTGTTAGCGTACGGGTTAGGATTAGGGGACGGGTGAGGGTCAGGCTTCGGGGAAGGGTTAGGGTTAGGGTTCGGGCTAGGGTTAGGGTTAGGGGACGGGGACGGTTTAGGGTCCAGGTGAGGGTACGGCAACGCTTTAGGGGGAGCGTGCGTGTGAGGGCGCGGGTTAGTGTGAGCGTACGTGTTAGGATTAGGGGACGGGTGAGGGTCAGGCTTCGGGGAAGGGTTAGGGTTAGGGTTCGGGCTAGGGTTAGGGTTAGGGGACGGGGACGGTTTAGGGTCCAGGTGAGGGTACGGCAACGCTTTAGGGGGAGCGTGCATGTGAGGGCGCGGGTTAGTGTTAGCGTACGGGTTAGGATTAGACGACGGTTGAGGGTCAGGCTTCGGGGAAGGGTTAGGGTTAGGGTTCGGGCTAGGGTTAGGGTTAGGGGACGGGGACGGTTTAGGGTCCAGGTGAGGGTACGGCAACGCTTTAGGGGGAGCGTGCGTGTGAGGGCGCGGGTTAGTGTTAGCGTACGGGTTAGAATTATGGGACGGGTGAGGGTCAGGCTTCGGGGAAGGGTTAGGGTTAGGGTTCGGGCTAGGGTTAGGGTTAGGGGACGGGGACGGTTTAGGGTCCAGGTGAGGGTACGGCAACGCTTTAGGGGGAGCGTGCGTGTGAGGGCACGGGTTAGTGTTAGCGTACGGGTTAGGATTAGGGGACGGGTGAGGGTCAGGCTTCGGGGAAGGTTTAGGGTTAGGGTTCGGGCTAGGGTTAGGGTTACGGGACGGGGACGGTTTAGGGTCCAGGTGAGGGTACGGCAACGCTTTAGGGGGAGCGTGCGTGTGAGGGCGCGGGTTAGCGTTAGCGTACGGGTTAGGATTAGGGAACGGGTGAGGGTCAGGCTTCGGGGAAGGGTTAGGGTTCGGGCTAGGGTTAGGGTTAGGGGACGGGGACGGTTTAGGGTCCAGGTGAGGGTACGGCAACGCTTTAGGGGGAGCGTGCGTGTGAGGGCGCGGGTTAGTGTTAGCGTACGGGTTAGGATTAGGGGACGGGTGATTGTCAGGCTTCGGGGAAGGGTTAGGGTTAGGGTTCGGGCTAGGGTTAGGGTTAGGGGACGGGGACGGTTTAGGGTCCAGGTGAGGGTACGGCAATGCTTTAGGGGGAGCGTGCGTGTGAGGGCGCGGGTTAGTGTTAGCGTACGGGTTAGGATTAGGGGACGGGTGAGGTTCAGGCTTCGGGGAAGGGTTAGGGTTAGGGTTCGGGCTAGGGTTAGGGTTAGGGGACGGGGACGGTTTAGGGTCCAGGTGAGGGTACGGCAACGCTTTAGGGGGAGCGTGCGTGTGAGGGCGCGGGTTAGTGTTAGCGTACGGGTTAGGATTAGGGGACGGGTTAGGGTCAGGCTTCGGGGAAGGGTTAGGGTTAGGGTTCGGGCTAGGGTTAGGGTTAGGGGACGGGGACGGTTTAGGGTCCAGGTGAGGGTACGGCAACGCTTTAGGGGGAGCGTGCGTGTGAGGGCGCGGGTTAGTGTTAGCGTACGGGTTAGGATTAGGGGACGGGTGAGGGTCAGGCTTCGGGGAAGGGTTAGGGTTAGGGTTCGGGCTAGGGTTAGGGTTAGGGGACGGGGACGGTTTAGGGTCCAGGTGAGGGTACGGCAACGCTTTAGGGGGAGCGTGCGTGTGAGGGCGCGGGTTAGTGTTAGCGTACGGGTTAGGATTAGGGGACGGGTGATGGTCAGGCTTCGGGGAAGGGTTAGGGTTAGGGTTGGGGCTAGGGTTAGGGTTAGGGGACGGGGACGGTTTAGGGTCCAGGTGAGGGTACGGCAACGCTTTAGGGGGAGCGTGCGTGTGAGGGCGCGGGTTAGTGTTAGCGTACGGGTTAGGATTAGGGGACGGGTGAGGGTCAGGCTTCGGGGAAGGGTTAGGGTTAGGGTTCGGGCTAGGGTTAGGGTTAGGGGACGGGGACGGTTTAGGGTCCAGGTGAGGGTACGGCAATGCTTTAGGGGGAGTGTGCGTGTGAGGGCGAGGGTTAGTGTTAGCGTACGGGTTAGGATTAGGGGACGGGTGACGGTCAGGCTTCGGGGAAGTGTTAGGTTTAGGGTTCGGGCTAGGGTTAGGGTTAGGGGACGGGGACGGTTTAGGGTCCAGGTGAGGGTACGGCAACGCTTTAGGGGGAGCGTGCGTGTGAGGGCGCGGGTTAGTGTTAGCGTACGGGTTAGGATTAGGGGACGGGTGAGGGTCAGGCTTCGGGGAAGGGTCAGGGTTAGGGTTCGGGCTACGGTTAGGGTTAGGGGACGGGGACGGTTTAGGGAACAGGTGAGGGTACGGCAACGCTTTAGGGGGAGCGTGCGTGTGAGGGCACGGGTTAGTGTTAGCGTACGGGTTAGGATTAGGGGACGGGTGAGGGTCAGGCTTCGGGGAAGGGTCAGGGTTAGGGTTCGGGCTAGGGTTAGGGTTAGGGGACGGGGTCGGTTTAGGGACCAGGTTAGGTTACGGCAACGCTTTAGGGGGAGCGTGCGTGTGAGGGCGCGGGTTAGTGTTAGCGTACGGGTTAGGATTAGGGGACGGGTGAGGGTCAGGCTTCGGGGAAGGGTCAGGGTTAGGGTTAGGGCTAGGGTTAGGGTTAGGGGACGGGGACGGTTTAGGGTCCAGGTGAGGGTATGGCAACGCTTTAGGGGGAGCGTGCGTGTGAGGGCGCGGGTTAGTGTTAGCGTACGGGTTAGGATTAGGGGATGGGTGAGGGTCAGGCTTCGGGGAAGGGTTAGGGTTAGGGTTCGGGCTAGGGTTAGGGTTAGGGGACGGGGACGGTTTAGGGTCCAGGTGAGGGTACGGCAACGCTTTAGGGGGAGCGTGCGTGTGAGGGCGTGGGTTAGTGTTAGCGTACGCGTTAGGATTAGGCGACGGTTGAGGGTCAGGCTTCGGGGAAGGGTTAGGGTTAGGGTTCGGGCTAGGGTTAGGGTTAGGGGACGGGGACGGTTTAGGGTCCAGGTGAGGGTATGGCAATGCTGTAGGGGGAGCGTGCGTGTGAGGGCGCTGGTTAGTGTTAGCGTACGGTTTAGGATTAGGGGACGGGTGAGGGTCAGGCTTCGGGGAAGGGTTAGGGTTAGGGTTTGGGCTAGGGTTAGGGTTAGGGGACGGGGACGGTTTAGGGTCCAGGTGAGGGTACGGCAACGCTTTAGGGGGAGCGTGCGTGTGAGGGCGCGGGTTAGTGTCAGCGTACGGGTTAGGATTAGGGGACGGGTTAGGGTCAGGCTTCGGGGAAGGCTTAGGGTTAGGGTTCGGGCTAGGGTTAGGGTTAGGGGACGGGGACGGTTTAGGGTCCAGGTGAGGGTACGGCAACGCTTTAGGGGGAGTGTGCGTGTGAGGGCGCGGGTTAGTGTTAGCGTACGGGTTAGGATTAGGGGACGGGTGAGGGTCAGGCTTCGGGGAAGTGGTAGGGTTAGGGTTCGGGCTAGGGTTAGGGTTAGGGGACGGGGACGGTTTAGGGTCCAGGTGAGGGTATGGCAACGCTTTAGGGGGAGCGTGCGTGTGAGGGCGCGGGTTAGTGTGAGCGTACGGGTTAGGATTAGGGGACGGGTGAGGGTCAGGCTTCGGGGAAGGGTTAGGCTTAGGGTTCGGGCTAGGGTTAGGGTTAGGGGATGGGGACCGTTTAGGGTCCAGATGAGGGTACGACAACGCTTTAGGGGGAGCGTGTGTGTGAGGGCGTGGGTTAGTGTTAGCGTACGGGTTAGGATTAGGGGACGGGTGGGTGTCCGGCTTCGGGGAAGGGTTAGGGTTAGGGTTCAGACTAGGGTTAGGGTTAGGGGACGGGGACGGTTTAGGGTCCAGGTGAGGGTATGGCAATGCTTTAGGGGGAGCGTGCGTGTGAGGGCGCGGGTTAGTGTTAGCGTACGGGTTAGGATTAGGGGACGGGTGATGGTCAGGCTTCGGGGAAGGGTTAGGGTTAGGGTTGGGGCTAGGGTTAGGGTTAGGGGACGGGGACGGTTTAGGGTCCAGGTGAGGGTACGGCAACGCTTTAGGGGGAGCGTGCGTGTGAGGGCGCGGGTTAGTGTTAGCGTACGGGTTAGGATTAGGGGACGGGTGAGGGTCAGGCTTCGGGGAAGGGTTAGGGTTAGGGTTCGGGCTAGGGTTAGGGTTACGGGACGGGGACGGTTTAGGGTCCAGGTGAGGGTACGGCAACGCTTTAGGGGGAGCGTGCGTGTGAGGGCGCGGGTTAGTGTTAGCGTACGGGTTAGGATTAGGGGACGGGTGAGGGTCAGGCTTCGGGGAAGGGTTAGGGTTAGGGTTCGGGCTAGGGTTAGGGTTAGGGGACGGGGACGGTTTAGGGTCCAGGTGAGAGTACGGCAACGCTTTAGGGGGAGCGTGCTTGTGAGGGCGCGGGTTAGTGTTAGCGTACGGGTTAGGATTAGGGGACGGGTGATGGTCAGGCTTCGGGGAAGGGTTAGGGTTAGGGTTGGGGCTAGGGTTAGGGTTAGGGGACGGGGACGGTTTAGGGTCCAGGTGAGGGTACGGCAACGCTTTAGGGGGAGCGTGCGTGTGAGGGCACGGGTTAGTGTTAGCGTACGGGTTAGGATTAGGGGACGGGTGAGGGTCAGGCTTCGGGGAAGGGTTAGGGTTAGGGTTCGGGCTAGGGTTAGGGTTAGGGGACGGGGACGGTTTAGGGTCCAGGTGAGGGTATGGCAATGCTTTAGGGGGAGCGTGCGTGTGAGGGCGCGGGTTAGTGTTAGCGTACGGGTTAGGATTAGGGGACGGGTGAGGTTCAGGCTTCGGGGAAGCGTTAGGGTTAGGGTTCGGGCTAGGGTTAGAGTTAGGGGACGGGGACGGTTTAGGGTCCAGGTGAGGGTACGGCAACGCTTTAGGGGGAGCGTGCGTGTGAGGGCGCGGGTTAGTGTTAGCGTACGGGTTAGGATTAGGGGACGGGTGAGGGTCAGGCTTCGGGGAAGGGTTAGGGTTAGGGTTCGGGCTAGGGTTAGGGTTAGGGGACGGGGACGGTTTAGGGTCCAGGTGAGGGTACGGCAATGCTTTAGGGGGAGTGTGCGTGTGAGGGCGCGGGTTAGTGTTAGCGTACGGGTTAGGATTAGGGGACGGGTGACGGTCAGGCTTCGGGGAAGGGTTAGGTTTAGGGTTCGGGCTAGGGTTAGGGTTAGGGGACGGGGACGGTTTAGGGTCCAGGTGAGGGTACGGCAACGCTTTAGGGGGAGCGTGCGTGTGAGGGCGCGGGTTAATGTTAGCGTACGGGTTAGGATTAGGGGACGGGTGAGGGTCAGGCTTCGGGGAAGGGTCAGGGTTAGGGTTCGGGCTACGGTTAGGGTTAGGGGACGGGGACGGTTTAGGGTCCAGGTGAGGGTACGGCAACGCTTTACGGGGAGCGTGCGTGTGAGGGCACGGGTTAGTGTTAGCGTACGGGTTAGGATTAGGGGACGGGTGAGGGTCAGGCTTCGGGGAAGGGTCAGGGTTAGGGTTCGGGCTAGGGTTAGGGTTAGGGGACGGGGTCGGTTTAGGGACCAGGTTAGGGTACGGCAACGCTTTAGGGGGAGCGTGCGTGTGAGGGCGCGGGTTAGTGTTAGCGTACGGGTTAGGATTAGGGGACGGGTGAGGGTCAGGCTTCGGGGAAGGGTCAGGGTTAGGGTTAGGGCTAGGGTTAGGGTTAGGGGACGGGGACGGTTTAGGGTCCAGGTGAGGGTATGGCAACGCTTTAGGGGGAGCGTGCGTGTGAGGGCGCGGGTTAGTGTTAGCGTACGGGTTAGGATTAGGGGATGGGTGAGGGTCAGGCTTCGGGGAAGGGTTAGGGTTAGGGTTCGGGCTAGGGTTAGGGTTTAGGGTCCAGGTGAGGGTACGGCAACGCTTTAGGGGGAGCGTGCGTGTGAGGGCGTGGGTTAGTGTTAGCGTACGCGTTAGGATTAGGCGACGGTTGAGGGTCAGGCTTCGGGGAAGGGTTAGGGTTAGGGTTCGGGCTAGGGTTAGGGTTAGGGGACGGGGACGGTTTAGGGTCCAGGTGAGGGTATGGCAATGCTTTAGGGGGAGCGTGCGTGTGAGGGCGCGGGTTAGTGTTAGCGTACGGTTTAGGATTAGGGGACGGGTGAGGGTCAGGCTTCGGGGAAGGGTTAGGGTTAGGGTTCGGGCTAGGGTTAGGGTTAGGGGACGGGGACGGTTTAGGGTCCAGGTGAGGGTACGGCAACGCTTTAGGGGGAGCGTGCGTGTGAGGGCGCGGGTTAGTGTCAGCGTACGGGTTAGGATTAGGGGACGGGTTAGGGTCAGGCTTCGGGGAAGGGTTAGGGTTAGGGTTCGGGCTAGGGTTAGGGTTAGGGGACGGGGACGGTTTAGGGTCCAGGTGAGGGTACGGCAACGCTTTAGGGGGAGTGTGCGTGTGAGGGCGCGGGTTAGTGTTAGCGTACGGGTTAGGATTAGGGGACGGGTGAGGGTCAGGCTTCGGGGAAGTGGTAGGGTTAGGGTTCGGGCTAGGGTTAGGGTTAGGGGACGGGGACGGTTTAGGGTCCAGGTGAGGGTATGGCAACGCTTTAGGGGGAGCGTGCGTGTGAGGGCGCGGGTTAGTGTGAGCGTACGGGTTAGGATTAGGGGACGGGTGAGGGTCAGGCTTCGGGGAAGGGTTAGGCTTAGGGTTCGGGCTAGGGTTAGGGTTAGGGGATGGGGACCGTTTAGGGTCCAGATGAGGGTACGACAACGCTTTAGGGGGAGCGTGTGTGTGAGGGCGTGGGTTAGTGTTAGCGTACGGGTTAGGATTAGGGGACGGGTGGGGGTCAGGCTTCGGGGAAGGGTTAGGGTTAGGGTTCAGACTAGGGTTAGGGTTAGGGGACGGGGACGGTTTAGGGTCCAGGTGAGGGTATGGCAATGCTTTAGGGGGAGCGTGCGTGTGAGGGCGCGGGTTAGTGTTAGCGTACGGGTTAGGATTAGGGGACGGGTGAGGGTCAGGCTTCGGGGAAGGGTCAGGGTTAGGGTTCGGGCTAGGGTTAGGGTTAGGTGACGGGGACGGTTTAGGGTCCAGGTGAGGGTACGGCAACGCTTTAGGGGGAGCGTGCGTGTGAGGGTGCGGGTTAGTGTTAGCGTACGGGTTAGGATTAGGGCACGGGTGAGGGTCAGGCTTCGGGGAAGGGTCAGGGTTAGGGTTCGGGCTAGGGTTAGGGTTAGGTGACAGGGACGGTTTAGGGTCCAGGTGAGGGTACGGCAACGCTTTAGGGGGAGCGTGCGTGTGAGGGCACGGTTTAGTGTTAGCGTACGGGTTAGGATTAGGGGACGGATGAGGGTCAGGCTTCGGGGAAGGGTCAGGGTCAGGGTTCGGGCTAGGGTTAGGGTTAGGGGACGGGGACGGTTTAGGGTCCAGGTGAGGGTACGGCAACGCTTTAGGGGGAGCGTGCGTGTGAGGGCGCGGGTTAGTGTTAGCGTACGGGTTAGGATTAGGGGACGGGTGAGGGTCAGGCTTCGGGGAAGGGTCAGGGATAGGGTTCGGGCTAGGGTTAGGGTTAGGGGACGGGGACGGTTTAGGGTCCAGGTGAGGGTACGGCAACGCTTTAGGGGGAGCGTGCGTGTGAGGGCGCGGGTTAGTGTTAGCGTACGGGTTAGGATTAGGGGACGGGTGAGGGTCAGGCTTCGTGGAAGGGTTAGGGTTAGGGTTTGGGATAGGGTTAGGGTTAGGGGACGGGGACGGTTTAGGGTCCAGGTGAGGGTACGGCAACGCTTTAGGGGGAGCGTGCGTGTGAGGGCGCGGGTTAGTGTTAGCGTACGGGTTAGGATTAGGGGACGGGTGAGGTTCAGGCTTCGGGGAAGTGTTAGGGTTAGGGTTCGGGCTAGGGTTAGGGTTAGGGGACGGGGACAGTTTAGGGTCCAGGTGAGGGTATGGCAACGCTTTAGGGGGAGCGTGCGTGTGAGGGCGCGGGTTAGTGTTAGCGTACGGGTTAGGATTAGGCGACGGTTGAGGGTCAGGCTTCGGGGAAGTGTTAGGTTTAGGGTTCGGGCTAGGGTTAGGGTTAGGGGAAGGGGACGGTTTAGGGTCCAGGTGAGGGTATGGCAATGCATTAGGGGGAGCTTGCGTGTGAGGGCGCGGGTTAGTGTTAGCGTACGGGTTAGGATTAGGGGACGGGTGAGGGTCAGGCTTCGGGGAAGGGTCAGGGTTAGGGTTCGGGCTAGGGTTAGGGTTAGGGGACGGGGACGGTTTAGGGTCCAGGTGAGGGTACGGCAACGCTTTAGGGGGAGCGTGCGTGTGAGGGCGCGGGTTAGTGTTAGCGTACGGGTTAGAATTATGGGACGGTTGAGGGTCAGGCTTCGGGGAAGGGTTAGGGTTAGGGTTCGGGCTAGGGTTAGGGTTAGGGGACGGGGACGGTTTAGGGTCCAGGTGAGGGTACGGCAACGCTTTAGGGGGAGCGTGCGTGTGAGGGCGCGGGTTAGTGTTAGCGTACGGGTTAGGATTAGGGGACGGGTGAGGGTCAGGCTTCGGGGAAGGGTTAGGGTTAGGGTTCGGGCTAGGGTTAGGGTTAGGGGACGGGGACGGTTTAGGGTCCAGGTGAGGGTACGGCAACGCTTTAGGGGGAGCGTGCGTGTGAGGGCGCGGGTTAGTGTGAGCGTACGTGTTAGGATTAGGGGACGGGTGAGGGTCAGGCTTCGGGGAAGGGTTAGGGTTAGGGTTCGGGCTAGGGTTAGGGTTAGGGGACGGGGACGGTTTAGGGTCCAGGTGAGGGTACGGCAACGCTTTAGGGGGAGCGTGCATGTGAGGGCGCGGGTTAGTGTTAGCGTACGGGTTAGGATTAGACGACGGTTGAGGGTCAGGCTTCGGGGAAGGGTTAGGGTTAGGGTTCGGGCTAGGGTTAGGGTTAGGGGACGGGGACGGTTTAGGGTCCAGGTGAGGGTACGGCAACGCTTTAGGGGGAGCGTGCGTGTGAGGGCGCGGGTTAGTGTTAGCGTACGGGTTAGAATTATGGGACGGGTGAGGGTCAGGCTTCGGGGAAGGGTTAGGGTTAGGGTTCGGGCTAGGGTTAGGGTTAGGGGACGGGGACGGTTTAGGGTCCAGGTGAGGGTACGGCAACGCTTTAGGGGGAGCGTGCGTGTGAGGGCGCGGGTTAGTGTTAGCGTACGGGTTAGGATTAGGGGACGGGTGAGGGTCAGGCTTCGGGGAAGGTTTAGGGTTAGGGTTCGGGCTAGGGTTAGGGTTACGGGACGGGGACGGTTTAGGGTCCAGGTGAGGGTATGGCAACGCTTTAGGGGGAGCGTGCGTGTGAGGGCGCGGGTTAGTGTTAGCGTACGGGTTAGGATTAGGGAACGGGTGAGGGTCAGGCTTCGGGGAAGGGTTAGGGTTCGGGCTAGGGTTAGGGTTAGGGGACGGGGACGGTTTAGGGTCCAGGTGAGGGTACGGCAATGCTTTAGGGGGAGCGTGCGTGTGAGGGCGCGGGTTAGTGTTAGCGTACGGGTTAGGATTAGGGGACGGGTGATGGTCAGGCAACGGGGAAGGGTTAGGGTTAGGGTTCGGGCTAGGGTTAGGGTTAGGGGACGGGGACGGTTTAGGGTCCAGGTGAGGGTACGGCAATGCTTTAGGGGGAGCGTGCGTGTGAGGGCGCGGGTTAGTGTTAGCGTACGGGTTAGGATTAGGGGACGGGTGAGGTTCAGGCTTCGGGGAAGGGTTAGGGTTAGGGTTCGGGCTAGGGTTAGGGTTAGGGGACGGGGACGGTTTAGGGTCCAGGTGAGGGTACGGCAACGCTTTAGGGGGAGCGTGCGTGTGAGGGCGCGGGTTAGTGTTAGCGTACGGGTTAGGATTAGGTGACGGGTTAGGGTCAGGCTTCGGGGAAGGGTTAGGGTTAGGGTTCGGGCTAGGGTTAGGGTTAGGGGACGGGGACGGTTTAGGGTCCAGGTGAGGGTACGGCAACGCTTTAGGGGGAGCGTGCGTGTGAGGGCGCGGGTTAGTGTTAGCGTACGGGTTAGGATTAGGGGACGGGTGAGGGTCAGGCTTCGGGGAAGGGTTAGGGTTAGGGTTCGGGCTAGGGTTAGGGTTAGGGGACGGGGACGGTTTAGGGTCCAGGTGAGAGTACGGCAACGCTTTAGGGGGAGTGTGCGTGTGAGGGCGCGGGTTAGTGTTAGCGTACGGGTTAGGATTAGGGGACGGGTGATGGTCAGGCTTCGGGGAAGGGTTAGGGTTAGGGTTGGGGCTAGGGTTAGGGTTAGGGGACGGGGACGGTTTAGGGTCCAGGTGAGGGTACGGCAACGCTTTAGGGGGAGCGTGCGTGTGAGGGCGCGGGTTAGTGTTAGCGTACGGGTTAGGATTAGGGGACGGGTGAGGGTCAGGCTTCGGGGAAGGGTTAGGGTTAGGGTTCGGGCTAGGGTTAGGGTTAGGGGACGGGGACGGTTTAGGGTCCAGGTGAGGGTACGGCAACGCTTTAGGGGGAGTGTGCGTGTGAGGGCGAGGGTTAGTGTTAGCGTACGGGTTAGGATTAGGGGACGGGTGACGGTCAGGCTTCGGGGAAGGGTTAGGTTTAGGGTTCGGGCTAGGGTTAGGGTTAGGGGACGGGGACGGTTTAGGGTCCAGGTGAGGGTACGGCAACGCTTTAGGGGGAGCGTGCGTGTGAGGGCGCGGGTTAGTGTTAGCGTACGGGTTAGGATTAGGGGACGGGTGAGGGTCAGGCTTCGGGGAAGGGTCAGGGTTAGGGTTCGGGCTACGGTTAGGGTTAGGGGACGGGGACGGTTTAGGGTCCAGGTGAGGGTACGGCAACGCTTTAGGGGGAGCGTGCGTGTGAGGGCACGGGTTAGTGTTAGGGTACGGGTTAGGATTAGGGGACGGGTGAGGGTCAGGCTTCGGGGAAGGGTCAGGGTTAGGGTTCGGGCTAGGGTTAGGGTTAGGGGACGGGGTCGGTTTAGGGACCAGGTTAGGGTACGGCAACGCTTTAGGGGGAGCATGCGTGTGAGGGCGCGGGTTAGTGTTAGCGTACGGGTTAGGATTAGGGGACGGGTGAGGGTCAGGCTTCGGGGAAGGGTCAGGGTTAGGGTTAGGGCTAGGGTTAGGGTTAGGGGACGGGGACGGTTTAGGGTCCAGGTGAGGGTATGGCAACGCTTTAGGGGGAGCGTGCGTGTGAGGGCGCGGGTTAGTGTTAGCGTACGGGTTAGGATTAGGGGATGGGTGAGGGTCAGGCTTCGGGGAAGGGTTAGGGTTAGGGTTCGGGCTAGGGTTAGGGTTAGGGGACGGGGACGGTTTAGGGTCCAGGTGAGGGTACGGCAACGCTTTAGGGGGAGCGTGCGTGTGAGGGCGTGGGTTAGTGTTAGCGTATGCGTTAGGATTAGGCGACGGTTGAGGGTCAGGCTTCGGGGAAGGGTTAGGGTTAGGGTTCGGGCTAGAGTTAGGGTTAGGAGACGGGGACGGTTTAGGGTCCAGGTGAGGGTATGGCAATGCTTTAGGGGGAGCGTGCGTGTGAGGGCGCGGGTTAGTGTTAGCGTACGGTTTAGGATTAGGGGACGGGTGAGGGTCAGGCTTCGGGGAAGGGTTAGGGTTAGGGTTCGGGCTAGGGTTAGGGTTAGGGGACGGGGACGGTTTAGGGTCCAGGTGAGGGTACGGCAACGCTTTAGGGGGAGCGTGCGTGTGAGGGCGCGGGTTAGTGTCAGCGTACGGGTTAGGATTAGGGGACGGGTTAGGGTCAGGCTTCGGGGAAGGGTTAGGGTTAGGGTTCGGGCTAGGGTTAGGGTTAGGGGACGGGGACGGTTTAGGGTCCAGGTGAGGGTACGGCAACGCTTTAGGGGGAGTGTGCGTGTGAGGGCGCGGGTTAGTGTTAGCGTACGGGTTAGGATTAGGGGACGGGTGAGGGTCAGGCTTCGGGGAAGTGGTAGGGTTAGGGTTCGGGCTAGGGTTAGGGTTAGGGGACGGGGACGGTTTAGGGTCCAGGTGAGGGTATGGCAACGCTTTAGGGGGAGCGTGCGTGTGAGGGCGCGGGTTAGTGTGAGCGTACGGGTTAGGATTAGGGGACGGGTGAGGGTCAGGCTTCGGGGAAGGGTTAGGCTTAGGGTTCGGGCTAGGGTTAGGGTTAGGGGATGGGGACCGTTTAGGGTCCAGATGAGGGTACGACAACGCTTTAGGGGGAGCGTGTGTGTGAGGGCGTGGGTTAGTGTTAGCGTACGGGTTAGGATTAGGGGACGGGTGGGTGTCAGGCTTCGGGGAAGGGTTAGGGTTAGGGTTCAAACTAGGGTTAGGGTTAGGGGACGGGGACGGTTTAGGGTCCAGGTGAGGGTATGGCAATGCTTTAGGGGGAGCGTGCGTGTGAGGGCGCGGGTTAGTGTTAGCGTACGGGTTAGGATTAGGGGACGGGTGATGGTCAGGCTTCGGGGAAGGGTTAGGGTTAGGGTTGGGGCTAGGGTTAGGGTTAGGGGACGGGGACGGTTTAGGGTCCAGGTGAGGGTACGGCAACGCTTTAGGGGGAGCGTGCGTGTGAGGGCGCGGGTTAGTGTTAGCGTACGGGTTAGGATTAGGGGACGGGTGAGGGTCAGGCTTCGGGGAAGGGTTAGGGTTAGGGTTCGGGCTAGGGTTAGGGTTACGGGACGGGGACGGTTTAGGGTCCAGGTGAGGGTACGGCAACGCTTTAGGGGGAGCGTGCGTGTGAGGGCGCGGGTTAGTGTTAGCGTACGGGTTCGGATTAGGGGACGGGTGAGGGTCAGGCTTCGGGGAAGGGTTAGGGTTAGGGTTCGGGCTAGGGTTAGGGTTAGGGGACGGGGACGGTTTAGGGTCCAGGTGAGAGTACGGCAACGCTTTAGGGGGAGCGTGCTTGTGAGGGCGCGGGTTAGTGTTAGCGTACGGGTTAGGATTAGGGGACGGGTGATGGTCAGGCTTCGGGGAAGGGTTAGGGTTAGGGTTGGGGCTAGGGTTAGGGTTAGGGGACGGGGACGGTTTAGGGTCCAGGTGAGGGTACGGCAACGCTTTAGGGGGAGCGTGCGTGTGAGGGCACGGGTTAGTGTTAGCGTACGGGTTAGGATTAGGGGACGGGTGAGGGTCAGGCTTCGGGGAAGGGTTAGGGTTAGGGTTCGGGCTAGGGTTAGGGTTAGGGGACGGGGACGGTTTAGGGTCCAGGTGAGGGTATGGCAATGCTTTAGGGGGAGCGTGCGTGTGAGGGCGCGGGTTAGTGTTAGCGTACGGGTTAGGATTAGGGGACGGGTGAGGGTCAGGCTTCGGGGAAGGGTTAGGGTTAGGGTTCGGGCTAGGGTTAGGGTTAGGGGACGGGGACGGTTTAGGGTCCAGGTGAGAGTACGGCAACGCTTTAGGGGGAGCGTGCTTGTGAGGGCGCGGGTTAGTGTTAGCGTACGGGTTAGGATTAGGGGACGGGTGATGGTCAGGCTTCGGGGAAGGGTTAGGGTTAGGGTTGGGGCTAGGGTTAGGGTTAGGGGACGGGGACGGTTTAGGGTCCAGGTGAGGGTACGGCAACGCTTTAGGGGGAGCGTGCGTGTGAGGGCACGGGTTAGTGTTAGCGTACGGGTTAGGATTAGGGGACGGGTGAGGGTCAGGCTTCGGGGAAGGGTTAGGGTTAGGGTTCGGGCTAGGGTTAGGGTTAGGGGACGGGGACGGTTTAGGGTCCAGGTGAGGGTATGGCAATGCTTTAGGGGGAGCGCGCGTGTGAGGGCGCGGGTTAGTGTTAGCGTACGGGTTAGGATTAGGGGACGGGTGAGGTTCAGGCTTCGGGGAAGCGTTAGGGTTAGGGTTCGGGCTAGGTTTAGGGTTAGGGGACGGGGACGGTTTAGGGTCCAGGTGAGGGTACGGCAACGCTTTAGGGGGAGCGTGCGTGTGAGGGCGCGGGTTAGTGTTAGCGTACGGGTTAGGATTAGGGGACGGGTGAGGGTCAGGCTTCGGGGAAGGGTTAGGGTTAGGGTTCGGGCTAGGGTTAGGGTTAGGGGACGGGGACGGTTTAGGGTCCAGGTGAGGGTACGGCAATGCTTTAGGGGGAGTGTGCGTGTGAGGGCGAGGGTTAGTGTTAGCGTACGGGTTAGGATTAGGGGACGGGTGACGGTCAGGCTTCGGGGAAGGGTTAGGTTTAGGGTTCGGGCTAGGGTTAGGGTTAGGGGACGGGGACGGTTTAGGGTCCAGGTGAGGGTACGGCAACGCTTTAGGGGGAGCGTGCGTGTGAGGGCGCGGGTTAGTGTTAGCGTACGGGTTAGGATTAGGGGACGGGTGAGGGTCAGGCTTCGGGGAAGGGTCAGGGTTAGGGTTCGGGCTACGGTTAGGGTTAGGGGACGGGGACGGTTTAGGGTCCAGGTGAGGGTACGGCAACGCTTTAGGGGGAGCGTGCGTGTGAGGGCACGGGTTAGTGTTAGCGTACGGGTTAGGATTAGGGGACGGGTGAGGGTCAGGCTTCGGGGAAGGGTCAGGGTTAGGGTTCGGGCTAGGGTTAGGGTTAGGGGACGGGGTCGGTTTAGGGACCAGGTTAGGGTACGGCAACGCTTTAGGGGGAGCGTGCGTGTGAGGGCGCGGGTTAGTGTTAGCGTACGGGTTAGGATTAGGGGACGGGTGAGGGTCTGGCTTCGGGGAAGTGTCAGGGTTACGGTTCGGGCTAGGGTTAGGGTTAGGGGACGGGGACGGTTTAGGGTCCAGGTGAGGGTATGGCAACGCTTTAGGGGGAGCGTGCGTGTGAGGGCGCGGGTTAGTGTTAGCGTACGGGTTAGGATTAGGGGATGGGTGAGGGTCAGGCTTCGGGGAAGGGTTAGGGTTAGGGTTCGGGCTAGGGTTAGGGTTAGGGGACGGGGACGGTTTAGGGTCCAGGTGAGGGTACGGCAACGCTTTAGGGGGAGCGTGCGTGTGAGGGCGCGGGTTAGTGTCAGCGTACGGGTTAGGATTAGGGGACGGGTTAGTGTCAGGCTTCGGGGAAGGGTTAGGGTTAGGGTTCGGGCTAGGGTTAGGGTTAGGGGACGGGGACGGTTTAGGGTCCAGGTGAGGGTACGGCAACGCTTTAGGGGGAGTGTGCGTGTGAGGGCGCGGGTTAGTGTTAGCGTACGGGTTAGGATTAGGGGACGGGTGAGGGTCAGGCTTCGGGGAAGGGTTAGGGTTAGGGTTCGGGCTAGGGTTAGGGTTAGGGGACGGGGACGGTTTAGGGTCCAGGTGAGAGTACGGCAACGCTTTAGGGGGAGCGTGCTTGTGAGGGCGCGGGTTAGTGTTAGCGTACGGGTTAGGATTAGGGGACGGGTGATGGTCAGGCTTCGGGGAAGGGTTAGGGTTAGGGTTGGGGCTAGGGTTAGGGTTAGGGGACGGGGACGGTTTAGGGTCCAGGTGAGGGTACGGCAACGCTTTAGGGGGAGCGTGCGTGTGAGGGCACGGGTTAGTGTTAGCGTACGGGTTAGGATTAGGGGACGGGTGAGGGTCAGGCTTCGGGGAAGGGTTAGGGTTAGGGTTCGGGCTAGGGTTAGGGTTAGGGGACGGGGACGGTTTAGGGTCCAGGTGAGGGTATGGCAATGCTTTAGGGGGAGCGTGCGTGTGAGGGCGCGGGTTAGTGTTAGCGTACGGGTTAGGATTAGGGGACGGGTGAGGGTCAGGCTTCGGGGAAGGGTTAGGGTTAGGGTTCGGGCTAGGGTTAGGGTTAGGGGACGGGGACGGTTTAGGGTCCAGGTGAGAGTACGGCAACGCTTTAGGGGGAGCGTGCTTGTGAGGGCGCGGGTTAGTGTTAGCGTACGGGTTAGGATTAGGGGACGGGTGATGGTCAGGCTTCGGGGAAGGGTTAGGGTTAGGGTTGGGGCTAGGGTTAGGGTTAGGGGACGGGGACGGTTTAGGGTCCAGGTGAGGGTACGGCAACGCTTTAGGGGGAGCGTGCGTGTGAGGGCACGGGTTAGTGTTAGCGTACGGGTTAGGATTAGGGGACGGGTGAGGGTCAGGCTTCGGGGAAGGGTTAGGGTTAGGGTTCGGGCTAGGGTTAGGGTTAGGGGACGGGGACGGTTTAGGGTCCAGGTGAGGGTATGGCAATGCTTTAGGGGGAGCGCGCGTGTGAGGGCGCGGGTTAGTGTTAGCGTACGGGTTAGGATTAGGGGACGGGTGAGGTTCAGGCTTCGGGGAAGCGTTAGGGTTAGGGTTCGGGCTAGGTTTAGGGTTAGGGGACGGGGACGGTTTAGGGTCCAGGTGAGGGTACGGCAACGCTTTAGGGGGAGCGTGCGTGTGAGGGCGCGGGTTAGTGTTAGCGTACGGGTTAGGATTAGGGGACGGGTGAGGGTCAGGCTTCGGGGAAGGGTTAGGGTTAGGGTTCGGGCTAGGGTTAGGGTTAGGGGACGGGGACGGTTTAGGGTCCAGGTGAGGGTACGGCAATGCTTTAGGGGGAGTGTGCGTGTGAGGGCGAGGGTTAGTGTTAGCGTACGGGTTAGGATTAGGGGACGGGTGACGGTCAGGCTTCGGGGAAGGGTTAGGTTTAGGGTTCGGGCTAGGGTTAGGGTTAGGGGACGGGGACGGTTTAGGGTCCAGGTGAGGGTACGGCAACGCTTTAGGGGGAGCGTGCGTGTGAGGGCGCGGGTTAGTGTTAGCGTACGGGTTAGGATTAGGGGACGGGTGAGGGTCAGGCTTCGGGGAAGGGTCAGGGTTAGGGTTCGGGCTACGGTTAGGGTTAGGGGACGGGGACGGTTTAGGGTCCAGGTGAGGGTACGGCAACGCTTTAGGGGGAGCGTGCGTGTGAGGGCACGGGTTAGTGTTAGCGTACGGGTTAGGATTAGGGGACGGGTGAGGGTCAGGCTTCGGGGAAGGGTCAGGGTTAGGGTTCGGGCTAGGGTTAGGGTTAGGGGACGGGGTCGGTTTAGGGACCAGGTTAGGGTACGGCAACGCTTTAGGGGGAGCGTGCGTGTGAGGGCGCGGGTTAGTGTTAGCGTACGGGTTAGGATTAGGGGACGGGTGAGGGTCTGGCTTCGGGGAAGTGTCAGGGTTACGGTTCGGGCTAGGGTTAGGGTTAGGGGACGGGGACGGTTTAGGGTCCAGGTGAGGGTATGGCAACGCTTTAGGGGGAGCGTGCGTGTGAGGGCGCGGGTTAGTGTTAGCGTACGGGTTAGGATTAGGGGATGGGTGAGGGTCAGGCTTCGGGGAAGGGTTAGGGTTAGGGTTCGGGCTAGGGTTAGGGTTAGGGGACGGGGACGGTTTAGGGTCCAGGTGAGGGTACGGCAACGCTTTAGGGGGAGCGTGCGTGTGAGGGCGCGGGTTAGTGTCAGCGTACGGGTTAGGATTAGGGGACGGGTTAGTGTCAGGCTTCGGGGAAGGGTTAGGGTTAGGGTTCGGGCTAGGGTTAGGGTTAGGGGACGGGGACGGTTTAGGGTCCAGGTGAGGGTACGGCAACGCTTTAGGGGGAGTGTGCGTGTGAGGGCGCGGGTTAGTGTTAGCGTACGGGTTAGGATTAGGGGACGGGTGAGGGTCAGGCTTCGGGGAAGTGGTAGGGTTAGGGTTCGGGCTAGGGTTAGGGTTAGGGGACGGGGACGGTTTAGGGTCCAGGTGAGGGTATGGCAACGCTTTAGGGGGAGCGTGCGTGTGAGGGCGCGGGTTAGTGTGAGCGTACGGGTTAGGATTAGGGGACAGGTGAGGGTCAGGCTTCGGGGAAGGGTTAGGCTTAGGGTTCGGGCTAGGGTTAGGGTTAGGGGATGGGGACCGTTTAGGGTCCAGATGAGGGTACGACAACGCTTTAGGGGGAGCGTGTTTGTGAGGGCGTGGGTTAGTGTTAGCGTACGGGTTAGGATTAGGGGACGGGTGGGGGTCAGGCTTCGGGGAAGGGTTAGGGTTAGGGTTCAGACTAGGGTTAGGGTTAGGGGACGGGGACGGTTTAGGGTCCAGGTGAGGGTATGGCAATGCTTTAGGGGGAGCGTGCGTGTGAGGGCGCGGGTTAGTGTTAGCGTACGGGTTAGGATTAGGGGACGGGTGAGGGTCAGGCTTCGGGGAAGGGTCAGGGTTAGGGTTCGGGCTAGGGTTAGGGTTAGGGGACGGGGACGGTTTAGGGTCCAGGTGAGGGTACGGCAACGCTTTAGGGGGAGCGTGCGTGTGAGGGTGCGGGTTAGTGTTAGCGTACGGGTTAGGATTAGGGCACGGGTGAGGGTCAGGCTTCGGGGAAGGGTCAGGGTTAGGGTTCGGGCTAGGGTTAGGGTTAGGTGACAGGGACGGTTTAGGTTCCAGGTGAGGGTACGGCAACGCTTTAGGGGGAGCGTGCGTGTGAGGGCACGGTTTTGTGTTAGCGTACGGGTTAGGATTAGGGGACGGATGAGGGTCAGGCTTCGGGGAAGGGTCAGGGTCAGGGTTCGGGCTAGGGTTAGGGTTAGGGGACGGGGACGGTTTAGGGTCCAGGTGAGGGTACGGCAACGCTTTAGGGGGAGCGTGCGTGTGAGGGCGCGGGTTAGTGTTAGCGTACGGGTTAGGATTAGGGGACGGGTGAGGGTCAGGTATCGGGGAAGGGTTAGGGTTAGGGTTCGGGCCAGGGTTAGGGTTAGGGGACGGGGACGGTTTAGGGTCCAGGTGAGGGTACGGCAACGCTTTAGGGGGAGCGTGCGTGTGAGGGCGCGGGTTAGTGTTAGCGTACGGGTTAGGATTAGGGGACGGGTGAGGGTCAGGCTTCGGGGAAAGGCTAGGGTTAGGTTTCGGGCTAGGGTTAGGGTTAGGGGACGGGGACGGTTTAGGGTCCAGGTGAGGGTACGGCAACGCTTTAGGGGGAGCGTGCGTGTGAGGACGCGGGTTTGTGTTAGCGTACGGGTTAGGATTAGGGGACGGGTGAGGGTCAGGCTTCGGGGAAGGGCTAGGGTTAGGGTTCGGGCTAGGGTTAGGGTTAGGGGACGAGGACGGTTTAGTGTCCAGGTGAGGGTACGGCAACGCTTTAGAGGGAGCGTGCGTGTGAGGACGCTGGTTTGTGTTATCGTACGGGTTAGGATAAGGGGACGGGTGAGGGTCAGGCTTCGGGGAAAGGTTAGGGTTAGGGTTCGGGCTAGGGTTAGGGTTAGTGGACGGGGACGGTTTAGGGTCCAGGTGAGGGTTCGGCAACGCTTTAGGGGGAGCGTGCGTGTGAGGGCGTGGCTTAGTGTTAGCGTACGGGTTAAGATTAGGGGACGGGTGAGGGTCAGGCTTCGGGGAAGGGTCAGGGTCAGGGTTCGGGCTAGGGTTAGGGTTAGGGGACGGGGACGGTTTAGGGTCCAGGTGAGGGTACGGCAACGCTTTAGGGGGAGCGTGCGTGTGAGGGCGTGGGTTAGTGTTAGCGTACGGGTTAGGATTAGGGGACGGGTGAGGGTCAGGCTTCGGGGAAGGGTCAGGGTTAGGGTTCGGGCTAGGGTTAGGGTTAGGGGACGGGGACGGTTTAGGGTCCAGGTGAGGGTACGGCAACGCTTTAGGGGGAGCGTGCGTGTGAGGGCGCGGGTTAGTGTTAGCGTACGGGTTAGGATTAGGGGACGGGTGAGGGTCAGGCTTCGTGGAAGGGTTAGGGTTAGGGTTTGGGATAGGGTTAGGGTTAGGGGACGGGGACGGTTTAGGGTCCAGGTGAGGGTACGGCAACGCTTTAGGGGGAGCGTGCGTGTGAGGGCGCGGGTTAGTGTTAGCGTACGGGTTAGGATTAGGGGACGGGTGAGGTTCAGGCTTCGGAGAAGTGTTAGGGTTAGGGTTCGGGCTAGGGTTAGGGTTAGGGGACGGGGACAGTTTAGGGTCCAGGTGAGGGTACGGCAACGCTTTAGGGGGAGCGTGCGTGTGAGGGCGCGGGTTAGTGTCAGCGTACGGGTTAGGATTAGGCGACGGTTGAGGGTCAGGCTTCGGGGAAGGGTTAGGTTTAGGGTTCGGGCTAGGGTTAGGGTTAGAGGACGGGGACGGTTTAGGGTCCAGGTGAGGGTACGGCAACGCTTTAGGGGGAGCGTGCGTGTGAGGGCGCGGGTTAGTGTTAGCGTACGGGTTAGGATTAGGGGACGGGTGAGGGTCAGGCTTCGGGGAAGGGTTAGGGTTAGGGTTCGGGCTAGGGTTAGGGTTAGGGGACGGGGACGGTTTAGGGTCCAGGTGAGGGTACGGCAACGCTTTAGGGGGAGCGTGCGTGTGAGGGCGCGGGTTAGTGTTAGCGTACGGGTTAGGATTAGGGGACGGGTGATGGTCAGGCTTCGGGGAAGGGTTAGGGTTAGGGTTCGGGCTAGGGTTAGGGTTAGGGGACGGGGACGGTTTAGGGTCCAGGTGAGGGTACGGCAATGCTTTAGGGGGAGCGTGCGTGTGAGGGCGCGGGTTAGTGTTAGCGTACGGGTTAGGATTAGAGGACGGGTGAGGTTCAGGCTTCGGGGAAGGGTTAGGGTTAGGTTTCGGGCTAGGGTTAGGGTTAGGGGACGGGGACGGTTTAGGGTCCAGATGAGTGTACGGCAACGCTTTAGGGGAAGCGTGCGTGTGAGGGCGCGGGTTAGTGTTAGCGTACGGGTTAGGATTAGGGGACGGGTGAGGGTCAGGCTTCGGGGAAGGGTTAGGGTTAGGGTTCGGGCTAGGGTTATGGTTACGGGACGGGGACGGTTTATGGTCCAGGTGAGGGTACGGCAACGCTTTAGGGGGAGCGTGCGTGTGAGGGCGCGGGTTAGTGTTAGCGTACGGGTTAGGATTAGGGGACGGGTGAGGGTCAGGTTTCGGGGAAGGGTTAGGGTTAGGGTTCGGGCTAGGGTCAGGGTTAGGGGACGGGGACGGTTTAGGGTCCAGGTGAGAGTACGGCAACGCTTTAGGGGGAGCGTGCGTGTGAGGGCGCGGGTTAGTGTTAGCGTACGGGTTAGGATTAGGGGACGGGTGATGGTCAGGCTTCGGGGAAGTGTTAGGGTTAGGGTTGGGGCTAGGGTTAGGGTTAGGGGACGGGGACGGTTTAGGGTCCAGGTGAGGGTACGGCAACGCTTTAGGGGGAGCGTGCGTGTGAGGGCGCGGTTTAGTGTTAGCGTACGGGTTAGGATTAGGGGACGGGTGAGGGTCAGGCTTTGGGGAAGGGTTAGGGTTAGGGATCGGGCTAGGGTTAGGGTTAGGGGACGGGGACGGTTTAGGGTCCAGGTGAGGGTACGGCAACGCTTTAGGGGGAGCGTGCGTGTGAGGGCGCGGGTTAGTGTTAGCGTACGGGTTAGGATTAGGGGACGGGTGAGGGTCAGGCTTCGGGGAAGGTTTAGGGTTAGGGTTCGGGCTAGGGTTAGGGTTACGGGACGGGGACGGTTTAGGGTCCAGGTGAGGGTACGGCAACGCTTTAGGGGGAGCGTGCGTGTGAGGGCGCGGGTTAGTGTTAGCGTACGGGTTAGGATTAGGGGACGGGTGAGGGTCAGGCTTCGGGTAAGGGTTAGGGTTAGGGTTCGGGCTAGGGTTAGGGTTAGGGGACGGGGACGGTTTAGGGTCCAGGTGAGGGTACGGCAACGCTTTAGGGGGAGCGTGCGTGTGAGGGCGCGGGTTAGTGTTAGCGTACGGGTTAGGATTAGGGGACGGGTGATGGTCAGGCTTCGGGGAAGGGTTAGGGTTAGGGTTCGGGCTAGGGTTAGGGTTAGGGGACGGGGACGGTTTAGGGTCCAGGTGAGGGTACGGCAATGATTTAGGGGGAGCGTGCGTGTGAGGGCGCGGGTTAGTGTTAGCGTACGGGTTAGGATTAGGGGACGGGTGAGGTTCAGGCTTCGGGGAAGGGTTAGGGTTAGGGTTCGGGCTAGGGTTAGGGTTAGGGGACGGGGACGGTTTAGGGTCCAGGTGAGGGTACGGCAACGCTTTAGGGGGAACGTGCGTGTGAGGGCGCGGGTTAGTGTTAGCGTACGGGTTAGGATTAGGGGACGGGTTAGGGTCAGGCTTCGGGGAAGGGTTAGGGTTAGGGTTCGGGCTAGGGTTAGGGTTAGGGGACGGGGACGGTTTAGGGTCCAGGTGAGGGTACGGCAACGCTTTAGGGGGAGCGTGCGTGTGAGGGCGCGCGTTAGTGTTAGCGTACGGGTTAGGATTAGGGGACGGGTGAGGGTCAGGCTTCGGGGAAGGGTTAGGGTTAGGGTTCGGGCTAGGGTTAGGGTTAGGGGACGGGGACGGTTTAGGGTCCAGGTGAGAGTACGGCAACGCTTTAGGGGGAGCGTGCGTGTGAGGGCGCGGGTTAGTGTTAGCATACGGGTTAGGATTAGGGGACGGGTGATGGTCAGGCTTCGGGGAAGGGTTAGGGTTAGGGTTGGGGCTAGGGTTAGGGTTAGGGGACGGGGACAGTTTAGGGTCCAGGTGAGGGTACGGCAACGCTTTAGGGGGAGCGTGCGTGTGAGGGCGCGGGTTAGTGTTAGCGTACGGGTTAGGATTAGGGGACGGGTGAGGGTCAGGCTTCGGGGAAGGGTTAGGGTTAGGGTTCGGGCTAGGGTTAGGGTTACGGGACGGGGACGGTTTAGGGTCCAGGTGAGGGTACGGCAACGCTTTAGGGGGAGCGTGCGTGTGAGGGCGCGGGTTAGTGTTAGGGTACGGGTTAGGATTAGGGGACGGGTGAGGGTCAGGTTTCGGGGAAGGGTTAGGGTTAGGGTTCGGGCTAGGGTTAGGGTTAGGGGACGGGGACGGTTTAGGGTCCAGGTGAGAGTACGGCAACGCTTTAGGGGGAGCGTGCGTGTGAGGGCGCGGGTTAGTGTTAGCGTACGGGTTAGGATTAGGGGACGGGTGATGGTCAGGCTTCGGGGAAGTGTTAGGGTTAGGGTTGGGGCTAGGGTTAGGGTTAGGGGACGGGGACGGTTTAGGGTCCAGGTGAGGGTACGGCAACGCTTTAGGGGGAGCGTGCGTGTGAGGGCGCGGGTTAGTGTTAGCGTACGGGTTAGGATTAGGGGACGGTTGAGGGTCAGCCTTCGGGGAAGGGTTAGGGTTAGGGTTCGGGCTAGGGTTAGGGTTAGGGGACGGGGACGGTTTAGGGTCCAGGTGAGGGTATGGCAACGCTTTAGGGGGAGCGTGCGTGTGAGGGCGCGGGTTAGTGTTAGCGTACGGGTTAGGATTAGGGGACGGGTGAGGGTCAGGCTTCGGGGAAGGGTTAGGGTTAGGGTTCGGGCTAGGGTTAGGGTTAGGGGACGGGGACGGTTTAGGGTCCAGGTGAGGGTACGGCAACGCTTTAGGGGGAGCGTGCGTGTGAGGGCGCGGGTTAGTGTTAGCGTACGGGTTAGGATTAGGGGACGGGTGAGGGTCAGGCTTTGGGGAAGGTTTAGGGTTAGGGTTCGGGCTAGGGTTAGGGTTAGGGGACGGGGACGGTTTAGGGTCCAGGTGAGGGTACGGCAATGCTTTAGGGGGAGTGTGCGTGTGAGGGCGAGGGTTAGTGTTAGCGTACGGGTTAGGATTAGGGGACGGGTGAGGGTCAGGCTTCGGGGAAGGGTTAGGGTTAGGGATCGGGCTAGGGTTAGGGTTAGGGGACGGGGACGGTTTAGGGTCCAGGTGAGGGTACGGCAACGCTTTAGGGGGAGCGTGCGTTTGAGGGCCCGGGTTAGTGTTAGCGTACGGGTTAGGATTAGGGGACGGGTGAGGTTCAGGCTTCGGGGAAGGGTTAGGGTTAGGGTTCGGGCTAGGGTTAGGGTTAGGGGACGGGGACGGTTTAGGGTCCAGGTGAGGGTACGGCAACGCTTTAGGGGGAACGTGCGTGTGAGGGCGCGGGTTAGTGTTAGCGTACGGGTTAGGATTAGGGGACGGGTTAGGGTCAGGCTTCGGGGAAGGGTTAGGGTTAGGGTTCGGGCTAGGGTTAGGGTTAGGGGACGGGGACGGTTTAGGGTCCAGGTGAGGGTACGGCAACGCTTTAGGGGGAGCGTGCGTGTGAGGGCGCGCGTTAGTGTTAGCGTACGGGTTAGGATTAGGGGACGGGTGAGGGTCAGGCTTCGGGGAAGGGTTAGGGTTAGGGTTCGGGCTAGGGTTAGGGTTAGGGGACGGGGACGGTTTAGGGTCCAGGTGAGAGTACGGCAACGCTTTAGGGGGAGCGTGCGTGTGAGGGCGCGGGTTAGTGTTAGCATACGGGTTAGGATTAGGGGACGGGTGATGGTCAGGCTTCGGGGAAGGGTTAGGGTTAGGGTTGGGGCTAGGGTTAGGGTTAGGGGACGGGGACAGTTTAGGGTCCAGGTGAGGGTACGGCAACGCTTTAGGGGGAGCGTGCGTGTGAGGGCGCGGGTTAGTGTTAGCGTACGGGTTAGGATTAGGGGACGGGTGAGGGTCAGGCTTCGGGGAAGGGTTAGGGTTAGGGTTCGGGCTAGGGTTAGGGTTACGGGACGGGGACGGTTTAGGGTCCAGGTGAGGGTACGGCAACGCTTTAGGGGGAGCGTGCGTGTGAGGGCGCGGGTTAGTGTTAGGGTACGGGTTAGGATTAGGGGACGGGTGAGGGTCAGGTTTCGGGGAAGGGTTAGGGTTAGGGTTCGGGCTAGGGTTAGGGTTAGGGGACGGGGACGGTTTAGGGTCCAGGTGAGAGTACGGCAACGCTTTAGGGGGAGCGTGCGTGTGAGGGCGCGGGTTAGTGTTAGCGTACGGGTTAGGATTAGGGGACGGGTGATGGTCAGGCTTCGGGGAAGTGTTAGGGTTAGGGTTGGGGCTAGGGTTAGGGTTAGGGGACGGGGACGGTTTAGGGTCCAGGTGAGGGTACGGCAACGCTTTAGGGGGAGCGTGCGTGTGAGGGCGCGGGTTAGTGTTAGCGTACGGGTTAGGATTAGGGGACGGTTGAGGGTCAGCCTTCGGGGAAGGGTTAGGGTTAGGGTTCGGGCTAGGGTTAGGGTTAGGGGACGGGGACGGTTTAGGGTCCAGGTGAGGGTATGGCAACGCTTTAGGGGGAGCGTGCGTGTGAGGGCGCGGGTTAGTGTTAGCGTACGGGTTAGGATTAGGGGACGGGTGAGGTTCAGGCTTCGGGGAAGGGTTAGGGTTAGGGTTCGGGCTAGGGTTAGGGTTAGGGGACGGGGACGGTTTAGGGTCCAGGTGAGGGTACGGCAACGCTTTAGGGGGAGCGTGCGTGTGAGGGCGCGGGTTAGTGTTAGCGTACGGGTTAGGATTAGGGGACGGGTGAGGGTCAGGCTTTGGGGAAGGTTTAGGGTTAGGGTTCGGGCTAGGGTTAGGGTTAGGGGACGGGGACGGTTTAGGGTCCAGGTGAGGGTACGGCAATGCTTTAGGGGGAGTGTGCGTGTGAGGGCGAGGGTTAGTGTTAGCGTACGGGTTAGGATTAGGGGACGGGTGAGGGTCAGGCTTCGGGGAAGGGTTAGGGTTAGGGATCGGGCTAGGGTTAGGGTTAGGGGACGGGGACGGTTTAGGGTCCAGGTGAGGGTACGGCAACGCTTTAGGGGGAGCGTGCGTTTGAGGGCCCGGGTTAGTGTTAGCGTACGGGTTAGGATTAGGGGACGGGTGAGGGTCAGGCTTCGGGGAAGGGTTAGGGTTAGGGTTCGGGCTAGGGTTAGGGTTAGGGGACGGGGACGGTTTAGGGTCCAGGTGAGGGTACGGCAATGCTTTAGGGGGAGTGTGCGTGTGAGGGCGAGGGTTAGTGTTAGCGTACGGGTTAGGATTAGGGGACGGGTGACGGTCAGGCTTCGGGGAAGGGTTAGGTTTAGGGTTCGGGCTAGGGTTAGGGTTAGGGGACGGGGACGGTTTAGGGTCCAGGTGAGGGTACGGCAACGCTTTAGGGGGAGCGTGCGTGTGAGGGCGCGGGTTAGTGTTAGCGTACGGGTTAGGATTAGGGGACGGGTGAGGGTCAGGCTTCGGGGAAGGGTCAGGGTTAGGGTTCAGGCTACGGTTAGGGTTAGGGGACGGGGACGGTTTAGGGTCCAGGTGAGGGTACGGCAACGCTTTAGGGGGAGCGTGCGTGTGAGGGCACGGGTTAGTGTTAGCGTACGGGTTAGGATTATGGGACGGGTGAGGGTCAGGCTTCGGGGAAGGGTCAGGGTTAGGGTTCGGGCTAGGGTTAGGGTTAGGGGATGGGGTCGGTTTAGGGACCAAGTTAGGGTACGGCAACGCTTTAGGGGGAGCGTGCGTGTGAGGGCGCGGGTTAGTGTTAGCGTACGGGTTAGGATTAGGGGACGGGTGAGGGTCAGGCTTCGGGGAAGGGTCAGGGTTAGGGTTAGGGCTAGGGTTAGGGTTAGGGGACGGGGACGGTTTAGGGTCCAGGTGAGGGTATGGCAACGCTTTAGGGGGAGCGTGCGTGTGAGGGCGCGGGTTAGTGTCAGCGTACGGGTTAGGATTAGGGGACGGGTGAGGGTCAGGCTTCGGGGAAGGGTTAGGGTTAGGGTTCGGGCTAGGGTTAGGGTTAGGGGACGGGGACGGTTTAGGGTCCAGGTGAGGGTACGGCAACGCTTTAGGGGGAGCGTGCGTGTGAGGGCGCGGGTTAGTGTCAGCGTACGGGTTAGGATTAGGGGACGGGTTAGTGTCAGGCTTCGGGGAAGGGTTAGGGTTAGGGTTCGGGCTAGGGTTAGGGTTAGGGGACGGGGACGGTTTAGGGTCCAGGTGAGGGTACGGCAACGCTTTAGGGGGAGTGTGCGTGTGAGGACGCGGGTTAGTGTTAGCGTACGGGTTAGGATTAGGGGACGGGTGAGGGTCAGGCTTCGGGGAAGTGGTAGGGTTAGGGTTCGGGCTAGGGTTAGGGTTAGGGGACGGGGACGGTTTAGGGTCCAGGTGAGGGTATGGCAACGCTTTAGGGGGAGCGTGCGTGTGAGGGCGCGGGTTAGTGTGAGCGTACGGGTTAGGATTAGGGGACGGGTGAGGGTCAGGCTTCGGGGAAGGGTTAGGCTTAGGGTTCGGGCTAGGGTTAGGGTTAGGGGATGGGGACCGTTTAGGGTCCAGATGAGGGTACGACAACGCTTTAGGGGGAGCGTGTTTGTGAGGGCGTGGGTTAGTGTTAGCGTACGGGTTAGGATTAGGGGACGGGTGGGGGTCAGGCTTCGGGGAAGGGTTAGGGTTAGGGTTCAGACTAGGGTTAGGGTTAGGGGACGGGGACGGTTTAGGGTCCAGGTGAGGGTATGGCAATGCTTTAGGGGGAGCGTGCGTGTGAGGGCGCGGGTTAGTGTTAGCGTACGGGTTAGGATTAGGGGACGGGTGAGGGTCAGGCTTCGGGGAAGGGTCAGGGTTAGGGTTCGGGCTAGGGTTAGGGTTAGGGGACGGGGACGGTTTAGGGTCCAGGTGAGGGTACGGCAACGCTTTAGGGGGAGCGTGCGTGTGAGGGTGCGGGTTAGTGTTAGCGTACGGGTTAGGATTAGGGCACGGGTGAGGGTCAGGCTTCGGGGAAGGGTCAGGGTTAGGGTTCGGGCTAGGGTTAGGGTTAGGTGACAGGGACGGTTTAGGTTCCAGGTGAGGGTACGGCAACGCTTTAGGGGGAGCGTGCGTGTGAGGGCACGGTTTAGTGTTAGCGTACGGGTTAGGATTAGGGGACGGATGAGGGTCAGGCTTCGGGGAAGGGTCAGGGTCAGGGTTCGGGCTAGGGTTAGGGTTAGGGGACGGGGACGGTTTAGGGTCCAGGTGAGGGTACGGCAACGCTTTAGGGGGAGCGTGCGTGTGAGGGCGCGGGTTAGTGTTAGCGTACGGGTTAGGATTAGGGGACGGGTGAGGGTCAGGTATCGGGGAAGGGTTAGGGTTAGGGTTAAGGCCAGGGTTAGGGTTAGGGGACGGGGACGGTTTAGGGTCCAGGTGAGGGTACGGCAACGCTTTAGGGGGAGCGTGCGTGTGAGGGCGCGGGTTAGTGTTAGCGTACGGGTTAGGATTAGGGGACGCGTGAGGGTCAGGCTTCGGGGAAAGGCTAGGGTTAGGTTTCGGGCTAGGGTTAGGGTTAGGGGACGGGGACGGTTTAGGGTCCAGGTGAGGGTACGGCAACGCTTTAGGGGGAGCGTGCGTGTGAGGACGCGGGTTTGTGTTAGCGTACGGGTTAGGATTAGGGGACGGGTGAGGGTCAGGCTTCGGGGAAGGGCTAGGGTTAGGGTTCGGGCTAGGGTTAGGGTTAGGGGACGAGGACGGTTTAGTGTCCAGGTGAGGGTACGGCAACGCTTTAGGGGGAGCGTGCGTGTGAGGACGCTGGTTTGTGTTATCGTACGGGTTAGGATTAGGGGACGGGTGAGGGTCAGGCTTCGGGGAAAGGTTAGGGTTAGGGTTCGGGCTAGGGTTAGGGTTAGTGGACGGGGACGGTTTAGGGTCCAGGTGAGGGTACGGCAACGCTTTAGGGGGAGCGTGCGTGTGAGGGCGTGGCTTAGTGTTAGCGTACGGGTTAAGATTAGGGGACAGGTGAGGGTCAGGCTTCGGGGAAGGGTCAGGGTTAGGGTTCGGGCTAGGGTTAGGGTTAGGGGACGGGGACGGTTTAGGGTCCAGGTGAGGGTACGGCAACGCTTTAGGGGGAGCGTGCGTGTGAGGGCGTGGGTTAGTGTTAGCGTACGGGTTAGGATTAGGGGACGGGTGAGGGTCAGGCTTCGGGGAAGGGTCAGGGTTAGGGTTCGGGCTAGGGTTAGGGTTAGGGGACGGGGACGGTTTAGGGTCCAGGTGAGGGTACGGCAACGCTTTAGGGGGAGCGTGCGTGTGAGGGCGCGGGTTAGTGTTAGTGTACGGGTTAGGATTAGGGGACGGGTGAGGGTCAGGCTTCGTGGAAGGGTTAGGGTTAGGGTTTGGGATAGGGTTAGGGTTAGGGGACGGGGACGGTTTAGGGTCCAGGTGAGGGTACGGCAACGCTTTAGGGGGAGCGTGCGTGTGAGGGCGCGGGTTAGTGTTAGCGTACGGGTTAGGATTAGGGGACGGGTGAGGTTCAGGCTTCGGAGAAGTGTTAGGGTTAGGGTTCGGGCTAGGGTTAGGGTTAGGGGACGGGGACAGTTTAGGGTCCAGGTGAGGGTATGGCAACGCTTTAGGGGGAGCGTGCGTGTGAGGGCGCGGGTTAGTGTTAGCGTACGGGTTAGGATTAGGCGACGGTTGAGGGTCAGGCTTCGGGGAAGGGTTAGGTTTAGGGTTCGGGCTAGGGTTAGGGTTAGGGGACGGGGACGGTTTAGGGTCCAGGTGAGGGTACGGCAACGCTTTAGGGGGAGCGTGCGTGTGAGGGCGCGGGTTAGTGTTAGCGTACGGGTTAGGATTAGGGGACGGGTGAGGGTCAGGCTTCGGGGAAGGGTTAGGGTTAGGGTTCGGGCTAGGGTTAGGGTTAGGGGACGGGGACGGTTTAGGGTCCAGGTGAGGGTACGGCAACGCTTTAGGGGGAGCGTGCGTGTGAGGGCGCGGGTTAGTGTTAGCGTACGGGTTAGGATTAGGGGACGGGTGAGGGTCAGGCTTCGGGGAAGGGTTAGGGTTAGGGTTCGGGCTAGGGTTAGGGTTAGGGGACGGGGACGGTTTAGGGTCCAGGTGAGGGTATGGCAATGCTTTAGGGGGAGCGTGCGTGTGAGGGCGCGGGTTAGTGTTAGCGTACGGGTTAGGATTAGGGGACGGGTGAGGTTCAGGCTTCGGGGAAGGGTTAGGGTTAGGGTTCGGGCTAGGGTTAGGGTTAGGGGACGGGGACGGTTTAGGGTCCAGGTGAGGGTACGGCAACGCTTAAGGGGGAGCGAGCGTGTGAGGGCGCGGGTTAGTGTTAGCGTACGGGTTAGGATTAGGGGACGGGTGAGGGTCAGGCTTTGGGGAAGGGTTAGGGTTAGGGATCGGGCTAGGGTTAGGGTTAGGGGACGGGGACGGTTTAGGGTCCAGGTGAGGGTACGGCAACGCTTTAGGGGGAGCGTGCGTGTGAGGGCGCGGGTTAGTGTTAGCGTACGGGTTAGGATTAGGGGACGGGTGAGGGTCAGGCTTCGGGGAAGGTTTAGGGTTAGGGTTCGGCCTAGGGTTAGGGTTACGGGACGGGGACGGTTTAGGGTCCAGGTGAGGGTACGGCAACGCTTTAGGGGGAGCGTGCGTGTGAGGGCGCGGGTTAGTGTTAGCGTACGGGTTAGGATTAGGGGACGGGTGAGGGTCAGGCTTCGGGGAAGGGTTAGGGTTAGGGTTCGGGCTAGGGTTAGGGTTAGGGGACGGGGACGGTTTAGGGTCCAGGTGAGGGTACGGCAACGCTTTAGGGGGAGCGTGCGTGTGAGGGCGCGGGTTAGTGTTAGCGTACGGGTTAGGATTAGGGGACGGGTGATGGTCAGGCTTCGGGGAAGGGTTAGGGTTAGGGTTCGGGCTAGGGTTAGGGTTAGGGGACGGGGACGGTTTAGGGTCCAGGTGAGGGTACGGCAATGATTTAGGGGGAGCGTGCGTGTGAGGGCGCGGGTTAGTGTTAGCGTACGGGTTAGGATTAGGGGACGGGTGAGGTTCAGGCTTCGGGGAAGGGTTAGGGTTAGGGTTCGGGCTAGGGTTAGGGTTAGGGGACGGGGACGGTTTAGGGTCCAGGTGAGGGTACGGCAACGCTTTAGGGGGAGCGTGCGTGTGAGGGCGCGGGTTAGTGTTAGCATACGGGTTAGGATTAGGGGACGGGTTAGGGTCAGGCTTCGGGGAAGGGTTAGGGTTAGGGTTCGGGCTAGGGTTAGGGTTAGGGGACGGGGACGGTTTAGGGTCCAGGTGAGGGTACGGCAACGCTTTAGGGGGAGCGTGCGTGTGAGGGCGCGGGTTAGTGTTAGCGTACGGGTTAGGATTAGGGGACGGGTGAGGGTCAGGCTTCGGGGAAGGGTTAGGGTTAGGGTTCGGGCTAGGGTTAGGGTTAGGGGACGGGGACGGTTTAGAGTCCAGGTGAGAGTACGGCAACGCTTTAGGGGGAGCGTGCGTGTGAGGGCGCGGGTTAGTGTTAGCGTACGGGTTAGGATTAGGGGACGGGTGATGGTCAGGCTTCGGGGAAGGGTTAGGGTTAGGGTTGGGGCTAGGGTTAGGGTTAGGGGACGGGGACAGTTTAGGGTCCAGGTGAGGGTACGGCAACGCTTTAGGGGGAGCGTGCGTGTGAGGGCGCGGGTTAGTGTTAGCGTACGGGTTAGGATTAGGGGACGGGTGAGGGTCAGGCTTCGGGGAAGGGTTAGGGTTAGGGTTCGGGCTAGGGTTAGGGTTACGGGACGGGGACGGTTTAGGGTCCAGGTGAGGGTACGGCAACGCTTTAGGGGGAGCGTGCGTGTGAGGGCGTGGGTTAGTGTTAGGGTACGGGTTAGGATTAGGGGACGGGTGAGGGTCAGGTTTCGGGGAAGGGTTAGGGTTAGGGTTCCGGCTATGGTTAGGGTTAGGGGACGGGGACGGTTTAGGGTCCAGGTGAGAGTACGGCAACGCTTTAGGGGGAGCGTGCGTGTGAGGGCGCGGGTTAGTGTTAGCGTACGGGTTAGGATTAGGGGACGGGTGATGGTCAGGCTTCGGGGAAGTGTTAGGGTTAGGGTTGGGGCTAGGGTTAGGGTTAGGGGACGGGGACGGTTTAGGGTCCAGGTGAGGGTACGGCAACGCTTTAGGGGGAGCGTGCGTGTGAGGGCGCGGGTTAGTGTTAGCGTACGGGTTAGGATTAGGGGACGGTTGAGGGTCAGGCTTCGGGGAAGGGTTAGGGTTAGGGTTCGGGCTAGGGTTAGGGTTAGGGGACGGGGACGGTTTAGGGTCCAGGTGAGGGTATGGCAACGCTTTAGGGGGAGCGTGCGTGTGAGGGCGCGGGTTAGTGTTAGCGTACGGGTTAGGATTAGGGGACGGGTGAGGTTCAGGCTTCGGGGAAGGGTTAGGGTTAGGGTTCGGGCTAGGGTTAGGGTTAGGGGACGGGGACGGTTTAGGGTCCAGGTGAGGGTACGGCAACGCTTTAGGGGGAGCGTGCGTGTGAGGGCGCGGGTTAGTGTTAGCGTACGGGTTAGGATTATGGGACGGGTGAGGGTTAGGCTTTGGGGAAGGTTTAGGGTTAGGGTTCGGGCTAGGGTTAGGGTTAGGGGACGGGGACGGTTTAGGGTCCAGGTGAGGGTACGGCAATGCTTTAGGGGGAGTGTGCGTGTGAGGGCGAGGGTTAGTGTTAGCGTACGGGTTAGGATTAGGGGACGGGTGAGGGTCAGGCTTCGGGGAAGGGTTAGGGTTAGGGATCGGGCTAGGGTTAGGGTTAGGGGACGGGGACGGTTTAGGGTCCAGGTGAGGGTACGGCAACGCTTTAGGGGGAGCGTGCGTTTGAGGGCGCGGGTTAGTGTTAGCGTACGGGTTAGGATTAGGGGACGGGTGAGGGTCAGGCTTCGGGGAAGGTTTAGGGTTAGGGTTCGGGCTAGGGTTAGGGTTACGGGACGGGGACGGTTTAGGGTCCAGGTGAGGGTACGGCAACGCTTTAAGGGGAGCGTGCGTGTGAGGGCGCGGGTTAGTGTTAGCGTACGGGTTAGGATTAGGGGACGGGTGAGGGTCAGGCTTCGGGGAAGGGTTAGGGTTAGGGTTCGGGCTAGGGTTAGGGTTAGGGGACGGGGACGGTTTAGGGTCCAGGTGAGGGTACGGCAACGCTTTAGGGGGAGCGTGCGTGTGAGGGCGCGGGTTAGTGTTAGCGTACGGGTTAGCATTAGGGGACGGGTGATGGTCAGGCTTCGGGGAAGGGTTAGGGTTAGGGTTCGGGCTAGGGTTAGGGTTAGGGGACGGGGACGGTTTAGGGTCCAGGTGAGGGTACGGCAATGATTTAGGGGGAGCGTGCGTGTGAGGGCGCGGGTTAGTGTTAGCGTACGGGTTAGGATTAGGGGACGGGTGAGGTTCAGGCTTCGGGGAAGGGTTAGGGTTAGGGTTCGGGCTAGGGTTAGGGTTAGGGGACGGGGACGGTTTAGGGTCCAGGTGAGGGTACGGCAACGCTTTAGGGGGAACGTGCGTGTGAGGGCGCGGGTTAGTGTTAGCGTACGTGTTAGGATTAGGGGACGGGTTAGGGTCAGGCTTCGGGGAAGGGTTAGGGTTAGGGTTCGGGCTAGGGTTAGGGTTAGGGGACGGGGACGGTTTAGGGTCCAGGTGAGGGTACGGCAACGCTTTAGGGGGAGCGTGCGTGTGAGGGCGCGGGTTAGTGTTAGCGTACGGGTTAGGATTAGGGGACGGGTGAGGGTCAGGCTTCGGGGAAGGGTTAGGGTTAGGGTTCGGGCTAGGGTTAGGGTTAGGGGACGGGGACGGTTTAGGGTCCAGGTGAGAGTACGGCAACGCTTTAGGGGGAGCGTGCGTGTGAGGGCGCGGGTTAGTGTTAGCGTACGGGTTAGGATTAGGGGACGGGTGAGGGTCAGGCTTCGGGGAAGGGTTAGGGTTAGGGTTGGGGCTAGGGTTAGGGTTAGGGGACGGGGACGGTTTAGGGTCCAGGTGAGGGTACGGCAACGCTTTAGGGGGAGCGTGCGTGTGAGGGCGCGGGTTAGTGTTAGCGTACGGGTTAGGATTAGGGGACGGGTGAGGGTCAGGCTTCGGGGAAGGGTTAGGGTTAGGGTTCGGGCTAGGGTTAGGGTTACGGGACGGGGACGGTTTAGGGTCCAGGTGAGGGTACGGCAACGCTTTAGGGGGAGCATGCGTGTGAGGGCGCGGGTTAGTGTTAGCGTACGGGTTAGGATTATGGGACGGGTGAGGGTCAGGTTTCGGGGAAGGGTTAGGGTTAGGGTTCGGGCTAGGGTTAGGGTTAGGGGACGGGGACGGTTTAGGGTCCAGGTGAGAGTACGGCAACGTTTTAGGGGGAGCGTGCGTGTGAGGGCGCGGGTTAGTGTTAGCGTACGGGTTAGGATTAGGGGACGGGTGATGGTCAGGCTTCGGGGAAGTGTTAGGGTTAGGGTTGGGGCTAGGGTTAGGGTTAGGGAACGGGGACGGTTTAGGGTCCAGGTGAGGGTACGGCAACGCTTTAGGGGGAGCGAGCGTGTGAGGGCGCGGGTTAGTGTTAGCGTACGGGTTAGGATTAGGGGACGGTTGAGGGTCAGGCTTCTGGGAAGGGTTAGGGTTAGGGTTCGGGCTAGGGTTAGGGTTAGGGGACGGGGACGGTTTAGGGTCCAGGTGAGGGTATGGCAATGCTTTAGGGGGAGCGTGCGTGTGAGGGCGCGGGTTAGTGTTAGCGTACGGGTTAGGATTAGGGGACGGGTGAGGTTCAGGCTTCGGGGAAGGGTTAGGGTTAGGGTTCGGGCTAGGGTTAGGGTTAGGGGACGGGGACGGTTTAGGGTCCAGGTGAGGGTACGGCAACGCTTTAGGGGGAGCGTGCGTGTGAGGGCGCGGGTTAGTGTTAGCGTACGGGTTAGGATTATGGGACGGGTGAGGGTCAGGCTTTGGGGAAGGTTTAGGGTTAGGGTTCGGGCTAGGGTTAGGGTTAGGGGACGGGGACGGTTTAGGGTCCAGGTGAGGGTACGGCAATGCTTTAGGGGGAGTGTGCGTGTGAGGGCGAGGGTTAGTGTTAGCGTACGGGTTAGGATTAGGGGACGGGTGATGGTCAGGCTTCGGGGAAGTGTTAGGGTTAGTGTTCGGGCTAGGGTTAGGGTTAGGGGACGGGGACGGTTTAGGGTCCAGGTGAGGGTACGGCAACGCTTTAGGGGGAGCGTGCGTGTGAGGGCGCGGGTTAGTGTTAGCGTACGGGTTAGGATTAGGGGACGTGTGAGGGTCAGGCTTCGGGGAAGGGTTAGGTTTAGGGTTCAGGCTAGGGTTAGGGTTAGGGGTCGGGGACGGTTTAGGGTCCAGGTGAGGGTACGGCAACGCTTTAGGGGGAGCGTGCGTGTGAGGACGCGGGTTAGTGTTAGCGTACGGGTTAGGATTAGGGGACGGGTGAGGGTCAGGCTTCGGGGAAGGGTCAGGGTTAGGGTTCGGGCTACGGTTAGGGTTAGGGGACAGGGACGGTTTAGGGTCCAGGTGAGGGTACGGCAACGCTTTAGGGGGAGCGTGCGTGTGAGGGCACGGGTTAGGGTTAGCGTACGGGTTAGGATTAGGGTACGGGTGAGGGTCAGGCTTCGGGGAAGGGTCAGGGTTAGGGTTCGGGCTAGGGTTAGGGTTAGGGGACGGGGACGGTTTAGGGACCAGGTGAGGGTACGGCAACGCTTTAGGGGGAGCGTGCGTGTGAGGGCGCGGGTTAGTGTTAGCGTACGGGTTAGGATTAGGGGACGGGTGAGGGTCAGGCTTCGGGGAAGGGTCAGGGTTAGGGTTAGGGCTAGGGTTAGAGTTAGGGGACGGGGACGGTTTAGGGTCCAGGTGAGGGTATGGCAACGCTTTAGGGGGAGCGTGCGTGTGAGGGCGCGGGTTAGTGTTAGCGTACGGGTTAGGATTAGGGGATGGGTGAGGGTCAGGCTTCGGGGAAGGGTTAGGGTTAGGGTTCGGGCTAGGGTTAGGGTTAGGGGACGGGGACGGTTTAGGGTCCAGGTGAGGGTATGGCAATGCTTTAGGGGGAGCGTGCGTGTGAGGGCGCGGGTTAGTGTTAGCGTACGGGTTAGGATTAGGGGACGGGTGAGGTTCAGGCTTCGGGGAAGGGTTAGGGTTAGGGTTCGGGCTAGGGTTAGGGTTAGGGGACGGGGACGGTTTAGGGTCCAGGTGAGGGTACGGCAACGCTTAAGGGGGAGCGAGCGTGTGAGGGCGCGGGTTAGTGTTAGCGTACGGGTTAGGATTAGGGGACGGGTGAGGGTCAGGCTTTGGGGAAGGGTTAGGGTTAGGGATCGGGCTAGGGTTAGGGTTAGGGGACGGGGACGGTTTAGGGTCCAGGTGAGGGTACGGCAACGCTTTAGGGGGAGCGTGCGTGTGAGGGCGCGGGTTAGTGTTAGCGTACGGGTTAGGATTAGGGGACGGGTGAGGGTCAGGCTTCGGGGAAGGTTTAGGGTTAGGGTTCGGCCTAGGGTTAGGGTTACGGGACGGGGACGGTTTAGGGTCCAGGTGAGGGTACGGCAACGCTTTAGGGGGAGCGTGCGTGTGAGGGCGCGGGTTAGTGTTAGCGTACGGGTTAGGATTAGGGGACGGGTGAGGGTCAGGCTTCGGGGAAGGGTTAGGGTTAGGGTTCGGGCTAGGGTTAGGGTTAGGGGACGGGGACGGTTTAGGGTCCAGGTGAGGGTACGGCAACGCTTTAGGGGGAGCGTGCGTGTGAGGGCGCGGGTTAGTGTTAGCGTACGGGTTAGGATTAGGGGACGGGTGATGGTCAGGCTTCGGGGAAGGGTTAGGGTTAGGGTTCGGGCTAGGGTTAGGGTTAGGGGACGGGGACGGTTTAGGGTCCAGGTGAGGGTACGGCAATGATTTAGGGGGAGCGTGCGTGTGAGGGCGCGGGTTAGTGTTAGCGTACGGGTTAGGATTAGGGGACGGGTGAGGTTCAGGCTTCGGGGAAGGGTTAGGGTTAGGGTTCGGGCTAGGGTTAGGGTTAGGGGACGGGGACGGTTTAGGGTCCAGGTGAGGGTACGGCAACGCTTTAGGGGGAACGTGCGTGTGAGGGCGCGGGTTAGTGTTAGCATACGGGTTAGGATTAGGGGACGGGTTAGGGTCAGGCTTCGGGGAAGGGTTAGGGTTAGGGTTCGGGCTAGGGTTAGGGTTAGGGGACGGGGACGGTTTAGGGTCCAGGTGAGGGTACGGCAACGCTTTAGGGGGAGCGTGCGTGTGAGGGCGCGGGTTAGTGTTAGCGTACGGGTTAGGATTAGGGGACGGGTGAGGGTCAGGCTTCGGGGAAGGGTTAGGGTTAGGGTTCGGGCTAGGGTTAGGGTTAGGGGACGGGGACGGTTTAGAGTCCAGGTGAGAGTACGGCAACGCTTTAGGGGGAGCGTGCGTGTGAGGGCGCGGGTTAGTGTTAGCGTACGGGTTAGGATTAGGGGACGGGTGATGGTCAGGCTTCGGGGAAGGGTTAGGGTTAGGGTTGGGGCTAGGGTTAGGGTTAGGGGACGGGGACAGTTTAGGGTCCAGGTGAGGGTACGGCAACGCTTTAGGGGGAGCGTGCGTGTGAGGGCGCGGGTTAGTGTTAGCGTACGGGTTAGGATTAGGGGACGGGTGAGGGTCAGGCTTCGGGGAAGGGTTAGGGTTAGGGTTCGGGCTAGGGTTAGGGTTACGGGACGGGGACGGTTTAGGGTCCAGGTGAGGGTACGGCAACGCTTTAGGGGGAGCGTGCGTGTGAGGGCGCGGGTTAGTGTTAGGGTACGGGTTAGGATTAGGGGACGGGTGAGGGTCAGGTTTCGGGGAAGGGTTAGGGTTAGGGTTCGGGCTAGGGTTAGGGTTAGGGGACGGGGACGGTTTAGGGTCCAGGTGAGAGTACGGCAACGCTTTAGGGGGAGCGTGCGTGTGAGGGCGCGGGTTAGTGTTAGCGTACGGGTTAGGATTAGGGGACGGGTGATGGTCAGGCTTCGGGGAAGTGTTAGGGTTAGGGTTGGGGCTAGGGTTAGGGTTAGGGGACGGGGACGGTTTAGGGTCCAGGTGAGGGTACGGCAACGCTTTAGGGGGAGCGTGCGTGTGAGGGCGCGGGTTAGTGTTAGCGTACGGGTTAGGATTAGGGGACGGTTGAGGGTCAGGCTTCGGGGAAGGGTTAGGGTTAGGGTTCGGGCTAGGGTTAGGGTTAGGGGACGGGGACGGTTTAGGGTCCAGGTGAGGGTATGGCAACGCTTTAGGGGGAGCGTGCGTGTGAGGGCGCGGGTTAGTGTTAGCGTACGGGTTAGGATTAGGGGACGGGTGAGGTTCAGGCTTCGGGGAAGGGTTAGGGTTAGGGTTCGGGCTAGGGTTAGGGTTAGGGGACGGGGACGGTTTAGGGTCCAGGTGAGGGTACGGCAACGCTTTAGGGGGAGCGTGCGTGTGAGGGCGCGGGTTAGTGTTAGCGTACGGGTTAGGATTATGGGACGGGTGAGGGTCAGGCTTTGGGGAAGGTTTAGGGTTAGGGTTCGGGCTAGGGTTAGGGTTAGGGGACGGGGACGGTTTAGGGTCCAGGTGAGGGTACGGCAATGCTTTAGGGGGAGTGTGCGTGTGAGGGCGAGGGTTAGTGTTAGCGTACGGGTTAGGATTAGGGGACGGGTGAGGGTCAGGCTTCGGGGAAGGGTTAGGGTTAGGGATCGGGCTAGGGTTAGGGTTAGGGGACGGGGACGGTTTAGGGTCCAGGTGAGGGTACGGCAACGCTTTAGGGGGAGCGTGCGTTTGAGGGCGCGGGTTAGTGTTAGCGTACGGGTTAGGATTAGGGGACGGGTGAGGGTCAGGCTTCGGGGAAGGTTTAGGGTTAGGGTTCGGGCTAGGGTTAGGGTTACGGGACGGGGACGGTTTAGGGTCCAGGTGAGGGTACGGCAACGCTTTAAGGGGAGCGTGCGTGTGAGGGCGCGGGTTAGTGTTAGCGTACGGGTTAGGATTAGGGGACGGTTGAGGGTCAGGCTTCGGGGAAGGGTTAGGGTTAGGGTTCGGGCTAGGGTTAGGGTTAGGGGACGGGGACGGTTTAGGGTCCAGGTGAGGGTACGGCAACGCTTTAGGGGGAGCGTGCGTGTGAGGGCGCGGGTTAGTGTTAGCGTACGGGTTAGCATTAGGGGACGGGTGATGGTCAGGCTTCGGGGAAGGGTTAGGGTTAGGGTTCGGGCTAGGGTTAGGGTTAGGGGACGGGGACGGTTTAGGGTCCAGGTGAGGGTACGGCAATGATTTAGGGGGAGCGTGCGTGTGAGGGCGCGGGTTAGTGTTAGCGTACGGGTTAGGATTAGGGGACGGGTGAGGTTCAGGCTTCGGGGAAGGGTTAGGGTTAGGGTTCGGGCTAGGGTTAGGGTTAGGGGACGGGGACGGTTTAGGGTCCAGGTGAGGGTACGGCAACGCTTTAGGGGGAACGTGCGTGTGAGGGCGCGGGTTAGTGTTAGCGTACGGGTTAGGATTAGGGGACGGGTTAGGGTCAGGCTTCGGGGAAGGGTTAGGGTTAGGGTTCGGGCTAGGGTTAGGGTTAGGGGACGGGGACGGTTTAGGGTCCAGGTGAGGGTACGGCAACGCTTTAGGGGGAGCGTGCGTGTGAGGGCGCGGGTTAGTGTTAGCGTACGGGTTAGGATTAGGGGACGGGTGAGGGTCAGGCTTCGGGGAAGGGTTAGGGTTAGGGTTCGGGCTAGGGTTAGGGTTAGGGGACGGGGACGGTTTAGGGTCCAGGTGAGAGTACGGCAACGCTTTAGGGGGAGCGTGCGTGTGAGGGCGCGGGTTAGTGTTAGCGTACGGGTTAGGATTAGGGGACGGGTGAGGGTCAGGCTTCGGGGAAGGGTTAGGGTTAGGGTTGGGGCTAGGGTTAGGGTTAGGGGACGGGGACGGTTTAGGGTCCAGGTGAGGGTACGGCAATGATTTAGGGGGAGCGTGCGTGTGAGGGCGCGGGTTAGTGTTAGCGTACGGGTTAGGATTAGGGGACGGGTGAGGGTCAGGTTTCGGGGAAGGCTTAGGGTTAGGGTTCGGACTAGGATTAGGGTTAGGGGACGGGGACGGTTTAGGGTCCAGGTGAGAGTACGGCAACGCTTTAGGGGGAGCGTGCGTGTGAGGGCGCGGGTTAGTGTTAGCGTATGGGTTAGGATTAGGGGACGGGTGATGGTCAGGCTTCGGGGAAGTGTTAGGGTTAGGGTTGGGGCTAGGGTTAGGGTTAGGGAACGGGGACGGTTTAGGGTCCAGGTGAGGGTACGGCAACGCTTTAGGGGGAGCGAGCGTGTGAGGGCGCGGGTTAGTGTTAGCGTACGGGTTAGGATTAGGGGACGGTTGAGGGTCAGGCTTCTGGGAAGGGTTAGGGTTAGGGTTCGGGGTAGGGTTAGGGTTAGGGGACGGGGACGGTTTAGGGTCCAGGTGAGGGTATGGCAATGCTTTAGGGGGAGCGTGCGTGTGAGGGCGCGGGTTAGTGTTAGCGTACGGGTTAGGATTAGGGGACGGGTGAGGTTCAGGCTTCGGGGAAGGGTTAGGGTTAGGGTTCGGGCTAGGGTTAGGGTTAGGGGACGGGGACGGTTTAGGGTCCAGGTGAGGGTACGGCAACGCTTTAGGGGGAGCGTGCGTGTGAGGGCGCGGGTTAGTGTTAGCGTACGGGTTAGGATTAGGGGACGGGTGAGGGTCAGGCTTTGGGGAAGGTTTAGGGTTAGGGTTCGGGCTAGGGTTAGGGTTAGGGGACGGGGACGGTTTAGGGTCCAGGTGAGGGTACGGCAATGCTTTAGGGGGAGTGTGCGTGTGAGGGCGAGGGTTAGTGTTAGCGTACGGGTTAGGATTAGGGGACGGGTGATGGTCAGGCTTCGGGGAAGTGTTAGGGTTAGTGTTCGGGCTAGGGTTAGGGTTAGGGGACGGGGACGGTTTAGGGTCCAGGTGAGGGTACGGCAACGCTTTAGGGGGAGCGTGCGTGTGAGGGCGCGGGTTAGTGTTAGCGTACGGGTTAGGATTAGGGGACGTGTGAGGGTCAGGCTTCGGGGAAGGGTTAGGTTTAGGGTTCAGGCTAGGGTTAGGGTTAGGGGTCGGGGACGGTTTAGGGTCCAGGTGAGGGTACGGCAACGCTTTAGGGGGAGCGTGCGTGTGAGGACGCGGGTTAGTGTTAGCGTACGGGTTAGGATTAGGGGACGGGTGAGGGTCAGGCTTCGGGGAAGGGTCAGGGTTAGGGTTCGGGCTACGGTTAGGGTTAGGGGACAGGGACGGTTTAGGGTCCAGGTGAGGGTACGGCAACGCTTTAGGGGGAGCGTGCGTGTGAGGGCACGGGTTAGGGTTAGCGTACGGGTTAGGATTAGGGGACGGGTGAGGGTCAGGCTTCGGGGAAGGGTCAGGGTTAGGGTTCGGGCTAGGGTTAGGGTTAGGGGACGGGGACGGTTTAGGGACCAGGTGAGGGTACGGCAACGCTTTAGGGGGAGCGTGCGTGTGAGGGCGCGGGTTAGTGTTAGCGTACGGGTTAGGATTAGGGGACGGGTGAGGGTCAGGCTTCGGGGAAGGGTCAGGGTTAGGGTTAGGGCTAGGGTTAGGGTTAGGGGACGGGGACGGTTTAGGGTCCAGGTGAGGGTATGGCAACGCTTTAGGGGGAGCGTGCGTGTGAGGGCGCGGGTTAGTGTTAGCGTACGGGTTAGGATTAGGGGATGGGTGAGGGTCAGGCTTCGGGGAAGGGTTAGGGTTAGGGTTCGGGCTAGGGTTAGGGTTAGGGGACGGGGACGGTTTAGGGTCCAGGTGAGGGTATGGCAATGCTTTAGGGGGAGCGTGCGTGTGAGGGCGCGGGTTAGTGTTAGCGTACGGGTTAGGATTAGGGGACGGGTGAGGTTCAGGCTTCGGGGAAGGGTTAGGGTTAGGGTTCGGGCTAGGGTTAGGGTTAGGGGACGGGGACGGTTTAGGGTCCAGGTGAGGGTACGGCAACGCTTAAGGGGGAGCGAGCGTGTGAGGGCGCGGGTTAGTGTTAGCGTACGGGTTAGGATTAGGGGACGGGTGAGGGTCAGGCTTTGGGGAAGGGTTAGGGTTAGGGATCGGGCTAGGGTTAGGGTTAGGGGACGGGGACGGTTTAGGGTCCAGGTGAGGGTACGGCAACGCTTTAGGGGGAGCGTGCGTGTGAGGGCGCGGGTTAGTGTTAGCGTACGGGTTAGGATTAGGGGACGGGTGAGGGTCAGGCTTCGGGGAAGGTTTAGGGTTAGGGTTCGGCCTAGGGTTAGGGTTACGGGACGGGGACGGTTTAGGGTCCAGGTGAGGGTACGGCAACGCTTTAGGGGGAGCGTGCGTGTGAGGGCGCGGGTTAGTGTTAGCGTACGGGTTAGGATTAGGGGACGGGTGAGGGTCAGGCTTCGGGGAAGGGTTAGGGTTAGGGTTCGGGCTAGGGTTAGGGTTAGGGGACGGGGACGGTTTAGGGTCCAGGTGAGGGTACGGCAACGCTTTAGGGGGAGCGTGCGTGTGAGGGCGCGGGTTAGTGTTAGCGTACGGGTTAGGATTAGGGGACGGGTGATGGTCAGGCTTCGGGGAAGGGTTAGGGTTAGGGTTCGGGCTAGGGTTAGGGTTAGGGGACGGGGACGGTTTAGGGTCCAGGTGAGGGTACGGCAATGATTTAGGGGGAGCGTGCGTGTGAGGGCGCGGGTTAGTGTTAGCGTACGGGTTAGGATTAGGGGACGGGTGAGGTTCAGGCTTCGGGGAAGGGTTAGGGTTAGGGTTCGGGCTAGGGTTAGGGTTAGGGGACGGGGACGGTTTAGGGTCCAGGTGAGGGTACGGCAACGCTTTAGGGGGAACGTGCGTGTGAGGGCGCGGGTTAGTGTTAGCATACGGGTTAGGATTAGGGGACGGGTTAGGGTCAGGCTTCGGGGAAGGGTTAGGGTTAGGGTTCGGGCTAGGGTTAGGGTTAGGGGACGGGGACGGTTTAGGGTCCAGGTGAGGGTACGGCAACGCTTTAGGGGGAGCGTGCGTGTGAGGGCGCGGGTTAGTGTTAGCGTACGGGTTAGGATTAGGGGACGGGTGAGGGTCAGGCTTCGGGGAAGGGTTAGGGTTAGGGTTCGGGCTAGGGTTAGGGTTAGGGGACGGGGACGGTTTAGAGTCCAGGTGAGAGTACGGCAACGCTTTAGGGGGAGCGTGCGTGTGAGGGCGCGGGTTAGTGTTAGCGTACGGGTTAGGATTAGGGGACGGGTGATGGTCAGGCTTCGGGGAAGGGTTAGGGTTAGGGTTGGGGCTAGGGTTAGGGTTAGGGGACGGGGACAGTTTAGGGTCCAGGTGAGGGTACGGCAACGCTTTAGGGGGAGCGTGCGTGTGAGGGCGCGGGTTAGTGTTAGCGTACGGGTTAGGATTAGGGGACGGGTGAGGGTCAGGCTTCGGGGAAGGGTTAGGGTTAGGGTTCGGGCTAGGGTTAGGGTTACGGGACGGGGACGGTTTAGGGTCCAGGTGAGGGTACGGCAACGCTTTAGGGGGAGCGTGCGTGTGAGGGCGCGGGTTAGTGTTAGGGTACGGGTTAGGATTAGGGGACGGGTGAGGGTCAGGTTTCGGGGAAGGGTTAGGGTTAGGGTTCGGGCTAGGGTTAGGGTTAGGGGACGGGGACGGTTTAGGGTCCAGGTGAGAGTACGGCAACGCTTTAGGGGGAGCGTGCGTGTGAGGGCGCGGGTTAGTGTTAGCGTACGGGTTAGGATTAGGGGACGGGTGATGGTCAGGCTTCGGGGAAGTGTTAGGGTTAGGGTTGGGGCTAGGGTTAGGGTTAGGGGACGGGGACGGTTTAGGGTCCAGGTGAGGGTACGGCAACGCTTTAGGGGGAGCGTGCGTGTGAGGGCGCGGGTTAGTGTTAGCGTACGGGTTAGGATTAGGGGACGGTTGAGGGTCAGGCTTCGGGGAAGGGTTAGGGTTAGGGTTCGGGCTAGGGTTAGGGTTAGGGGACGGGGACGGTTTAGGGTCCAGGTGAGGGTATGGCAACGCTTTAGGGGGAGCGTGCGTGTGAGGGCGCGGGTTAGTGTTAGCGTACGGGTTAGGATTAGGGGACGGGTGAGGTTCAGGCTTCGGGGAAGGGTTAGGGTTAGGGTTCGGGCTAGGGTTAGGGTTAGGGGACGGGGACGGTTTAGGGTCCAGGTGAGGGTACGGCAACGCTTTAGGGGGAGCGTGCGTGTGAGGGCGCGGGTTAGTGTTAGCGTACGGGTTAGGATTATGGGACGGGTGAGGGTCAGGCTTTGGGGAAGGTTTAGGGTTAGGGTTCGGGCTAGGGTTAGGGTTAGGGGACGGGGACGGTTTAGGGTCCAGGTGAGGGTACGGCAATGCTTTAGGGGGAGTGTGCGTGTGAGGGCGAGGGTTAGTGTTAGCGTACGGGTTAGGATTAGGGGACGGGTGAGGGTCAGGCTTCGGGGAAGGGTTAGGGTTAGGGATCGGGCTAGGGTTAGGGTTAGGGGACGGGGACGGTTTAGGGTCCAGGTGAGGGTACGGCAACGCTTTAGGGGGAGCGTGCGTTTGAGGGCGCGGGTTAGTGTTAGCGTACGGGTTAGGATTAGGGGACGGGTGAGGGTCAGGCTTCGGGGAAGGTTTAGGGTTAGGGTTCGGGCTAGGGTTAGGGTTACGGGACGGGGACGGTTTAGGGTCCAGGTGAGGGTACGGCAACGCTTTAAGGGGAGCGTGCGTGTGAGGGCGCGGGTTAGTGTTAGCGTACGGGTTAGGATTAGGGGACGGGTGAGGGTCAGGCTTCGGGGAAGGGTTAGGGTTAGGGTTCGGGCTAGGGTTAGGGTTAGGGGACGGGGACGGTTTAGGGTCCAGGTGAGGGTACGGCAACGCTTTAGGGGGAGCGTGCGTGTGAGGGCGCGGGTTAGTGTTAGCGTACGGGTTAGCATTAGGGGACGGGTGATGGTCAGGCTTCGGGGAAGGGTTAGGGTTAGGGTTCGGGCTAGGGTTAGGGTTAGGGGACGGGGACGGTTTAGGGTCCAGGTGAGGGTACGGCAATGATTTAGGGGGAGCGTGCGTGTGAGGGCGCAGGTTAGTGTTAGCGTACGGGTTAGGATTAGGGGACGGGTGAGGTTCAGGCTTCGGGGAAGGGTTAGGGTTAGGGTTCGGGCTAGGGTTAGGGTTAGGGGACGGGGACGGTTTAGGGTCCAGGTGAGGGTACGGCAACGCTTTAGGGGGAACGTGCGTGTGAGGGCGCGGGTTAGTGTTAGCGTACGTGTTAGGATTAGGGGACGGGTTAGGGTCAGGCTTCGGGGAAGGGTTAGGGTTAGGGTTCGGGCTAGGGTTAGGGTTAGGGGACGGGGACGGTTTAGGGTCCAGGTGAGGGTACGGCAACGCTTTAGGGGGAGCGTGCGTGTGAGGGCGCGGGTTAGTGTTAGCGTACGGGTTAGGATTAGGGGACGGGTGAGGGTCAGGCTTCGGGGAAGGGTTAGGGTTAGGGTTCGGGCTAGGGTTAGGGTTAGGGGACGGGGACGGTTTAGGGTCCAGGTGAGAGTACGGCAACGCTTTAGGGGGAGCGTGCGTGTGAGGGCGCGGGTTAGTGTTAGCGTACGGGTTAGGATTAGGGGACGGGTGAGGGTCAGGCTTCGGGGAAGGGTTAGGGTTAGGGTTGGGGCTAGGGTTAGGGTTAGGGGACGGGGACGGTTTAGGGTCCAGGTGAGGGTACGGCAACGCTTTAGGGGGAGCGTGCGTGTGAGGGCGCGGGTTAGTGTTAGCGTACGGGTTAGGATTAGGGGACGGGTGAGGGTCAGGCTTCGGGGAAGGGTTAGGGTTAGGGTTCGGGCTAGGGTTAGGGTTACGGGACGGGGACGGTTTAGGGTCCAGGTGAGGGTACGGCAACGCTTTAGGGGGAGCGTGCGTGTGAGGGCGCGGCTTAGTGTTAGCGTACGGGTTAGGATTAGGGGACGGGTGAGGGTCAGGTTTCGGGGAAGGGTTGGGGTTAGGGTTCGGACTAGGATTAGGGTTAGGGGACGGGGACGGTTTAGGGTCCAGGTGAGAGTACGGCAACGCTTTAGGGGGAGCGTGCGTGTGAGGGCGCGGGTTAGTGTTAGCGTACGGGTTAGGATTAGGGGACGGGTGATGGTCAGGCTTCGGGGAAGTGTTAGGGTTAGGGTTGGGGCTAGGGTTAGGGTTAGGGAACGGGGACGGTTTAGGGTCCAGGTGAGGGTACGGCAACGCTTTAGGGGGAGCGAGCGTGTGAGGGCGCGGGTTAGTGTTAGCGTACGGGTTAGGATTAGGGGACGGTTGAGGGTCAGGCTTCTGGGAAGGGTTAGGGTTAGGGTTCGGGCTAGGGTTAGGGTTAGGGGACGGGGACGGTTTAGGGTCCAGGTGAGGGTATGGCAATGCTTTAGGGGGAGCGTGCGTGTGAGGGCGCGGGTTAGTGTTAGCGTACGGGTTAGGATTAGGGGACGGGTGAGGTTCAGGCTTCGGGGAAGGGTTAGGGTTAGGGTTCGGGCTAGGGTTAGGGTTAGGGGACGGGGACGGTTTAGGGTCCAGGTGAGGGTACGGCAACGCTTTAGGGGGAGCGTGCGTGTGAGGGCGCGGGTTAGTGTTAGCGTACGGGTTAGGATTAGGGGACGGGTGAGGGTCAGGCTTTGGGGAAGGTTTAGGGTTAGGGTTCGGGCTAGGGTTAGGGTTAGGGGACGGGGACGGTTTAGGGTCCAGGTGAGGGTACGGCAATGCTTTAGGGGGAGTGTGCGTGTGAGGGCGAGGGTTAGTGTTAGCGTACGGGTTAGGATTAGGGGACGGGTGAGGGTCAGGCTTCGGGGAAGTGTTAGGGTTAGTGTTCGGGCTAGGGTTAGGGTTAGGGGACGGGGACGGTTTAGGGTCCAGGTGAGGGTACGGCAACGCTTTAGGGGGAGCGTGCGTGTGAGGGCGCGGGTTAGTGTTAGCGTACGGGTTAGGATTAGGGGACGTGTGAGGGTCAGGCTTCGGGGAAGGGTTAGGTTTAGGGTTCAGGCTAGGGTTAGGGTTAGGGGTCGGGGACGGTTTAGGGTCCAGGTGAGGGTACGGCAACGCTTTAGGGGGAGCGTGCGTGTGAGGACGCGGGTTAGTGTTAGCGTACGGGTTAGGATTAGGGGACGGGTGAGGGTCAGGCTTCGGGGAAGGGTCAGGGTTAGGGTTCGGGCTACGGTTAGGGTTAGGGGACAGGGACGGTTTAGGGTCCAGGTGAGGGTACGGCAACGCTTTAGGGGGAGCGTGCGTGTGAGGGCACGGGTTAGGGTTAGCGTACGGGTTAGGATTAGGGGACGGGTGAGGGTCAGGCTTCGGGGAAGGGTCAGGGTTAGGGTTCGGGCTAGGGTTAGGGTTAGGGGACGGGGACGGTTTAGGGACCAGGTGAGGGTACGGCAACGCTTTAGGGGGAGCGTGCGTGTGAGGGCGCGGGTTAGTGTTAGCGTACGGGTTAGGATTAGGGGACGGGTGAGGGTCAGGCTTCGGGGAAGGGTCAGGGTTAGGGTTAGGGCTAGGGTTAGGGTTAGGGGACGGGGACGGTTTAGGGTCCAGGTGAGGGTATGGCAACGCTTTAGGGGGAGCGTGCGTGTGAGGGCGCGGGTTAGTGTTAGCGTACGGGTTAGGATTAGGGGATGGGTGAGGGTCAGGCTTCGGGGAAGGGTTAGGGTTAGGGTTCGGGCTAGGGTTAGGGTTAGGGGACGGGGACGGGTTAGGGTCCAGGTGAGGGTACGGCAACGCTTTAGGGGGAGCGTGCGTGTGAGGGCGTGGGTTAGTGTTAGCGTACGCGTTAGGATTAGGCGACGGTTGAGGGTCAGGCTTCGGGGAAGGGTTAGGGTTAGGGTTCGGGCTAGGGTTAGGGTTAGGGGACGGGGACGGTTTAGGGTCCAGGTGAGTGTATGGCAATGCTTTAGGGGGAGCGTGCGTGTGAGGGCGCGGGTTAGTGTTAGCGTACGGTTTAGGATTAGGGGACGGGTGAGGGTCAGGCTTCGGGGAAGGGTTAGGGTTAGGGTTCGGGCTAGGGTTAGGGTTAGGGGACGGGGACGGTTTAGGGTCCAGGTGAGGGTACGGCAACGCTTTAGGGGGAGCGTGCGTGTGATGGCGCGGGTTAGTGTCAGCGTACGGGTTAGGATTAGGGGACGGGTTAGGGTCAGGCTTCGGGGAAGGGTTAGGGTTAGGGTTCGGGCTAGGGTTAGGGTTAGGGGACGGGGATGGTTTAGGGTCCAGGTGAGGGTACGGAAACGCTTTAGGGGGAGTGTGCGTGTGAGGGCGCGGGTTAGTGTTAGCGTACGGGTTAGGATTAGGGGACGGGTGAGGGTCAGGCTTCGGGGAAGTGGTAGGGTTAGGGTTCGGGCTAGGGTTAGGGTTAGGGGACGGGGACGGTTTAGGGTCCAGGTGAGGGTATGGCAACGCTTTAGGGGGAGCGTGCGTGTGAGGGCGCGGGTTAGTGTGAACGTACGGGTTAGGATTAGGGGACGGATGAGGGTCAGGCTTCGGGGAAGGGTTAGGCTTAGGGTTCGGGCTAGGGTTAGGGTTAGGGGATGGGGATGGTTTAGGGTCCAGATGAGGGTACGACAACGCTTTAGGGGGAGCGTGTGTGTGAGGGCGTGGGTTAGTGTTAGCGTACGGGTTAGGATTAGGGGACGGGTGGGGGTCAGGCTTCGGGGAAGGGTTAGGGTTAGGGTTCAGACTAGGGTTAGGGTTAGGGGACGGGGACGGTTTAGGGTCCAGGTGAGGGTATGGCAATGCTTTAGGGGGAGCGTGCGTGTGAGGGCGCGGGTTAGTGTTAGCGTACGGGTTAGGATTAGGAGACGGGTGAGGGTCAGGCTTCGTGGAAGTGTTAGGGTTAGGGTTCGGGCTAGGGTTAGGCTTATGGGACGGGGACGGTTTAGGGTCCAGGTGAGGGTACGGCAACGCTTTAGGGGGAGCAAGCGTGTGAGGGCGCGGGTTAGTGTTAGCGTACGGGTTAGGATTAGGGGATAGGTGAGGGTCAGGCTTCGGGGAAGGGTTAGGGTTAGGGTTCGGGCTAGGATTAGGGTTAGGGGACGGGGACGGTTTAGGGTCCAGGTGAGGTTACGGCAACGCTTTAGGGGGAGCGTGCGTGTGAGGGCGCGGGTTAGTGTTAGCGTACGGGTTAGGATTAGGGGACGGGTGAGGGTCAGGCTTCGGGGAAGGGTTAGGGTTAGGGTTCGGGCTAGGGTTAGGGTTAGGGGACGGGGACGGTTTAGGGTCCAGGTGAGGGTACGGCAACGCTTTAGGGCGAGCGTGCGTGTGAGGACGCGGGTTTGTGTTAGCGTACGGGTTAGGATTAGGGGACGGATGAGGGTCAGGCTTCGGGGAAAGGTTAGGGTTAGGGTTCGGGCTAGGGTTAGGGTTAGGGGACGGAGACGGTTTAGGGTCCAGGTGAGGGTACGGCAACGCTTTAGGGGGAGCGTGCGTGTGAGGGCGTGGGTTAGTGTTAGCGTACGGTTTAGGATTAGGGGACGGGTGAGGGTCAGGCTTCGGAGAAGGATCAGGGTTAGGGTTCGGGCTAGGGTTAGGTTTAGGGGACGGGGACGGTTTAGGGTCCAGGTGAGGGTACGGCAACGCTTTAGGGGGAGCGTGCGTGTGAGGGCGCGGGTTAGTGTTAGCGTACGGGTTAGGATTAGGCGACGGGTGAGGGTCAGGCTTCGGGGAAGTGTCAGGGTTAGGGTTCGGACTAGGGTTAGGGTTAGGGGACGGGGACGGTTTAGGGTCCAGGTGAGGGTACGGCAACGCTTTAAGGGGAGCGTGCGTTTGAGGGCGTGGGTTAGTGTTAGCGTACGGGTTAGGATTAGGGGACGGGTGAGTGTCAGGCTTCGGGGAAGGGTTAGGGTTAGGGTTCGGGCTAGGTTTAGGGTTAGGGGACGGGGACGGTTTAGGGTCCAGGTGAGGGTACGGCAAAGCTTTAGGGGGAGCGTGCGTGTGAGGGCGCGGGTTAGTGTTAGCGTACGGGTTAGGATTAGGGGACGCGTGAGGGTCAGGCTTCGGGGAAGGGTTAGGGTTAGGATTCGGGCTAGGGTTAGGGTTAGGGGACGGGGACGGTTTAGGGTCCATGAGAGGGTACGGCAACGCTTTAGGGGGAACGTGCGTGTGAGGGCGCGGGTTAGTGTTAGCGTACGGGTTAGGATTAGGGGACGGGTGAGGGTCAGGCTTCGGGGAAGGGTCAGGGTTAGGGTTCGGACTAGGGTTAGGGTTAGGGGACGGGGACGGTTTAGGGTCCAGGTGAGGGTACGGCAACACTTTACGGGGAGCGTGTGTTTGAGGGCGTGGGTTAGTGTTAGCGTACGGGTTAGGATTATGGGACGGGTGAGTGTCAGGCTTCGGGGAAGGGTTAGGGTTAGGGTTCGGGCTAGGGTTAGGGTTAGGGGACGGGGACGGTTTAGGGTCCAGGTGAGGGTACGGCAACGCTTTAGGGGGAGCGTGCGTGTGAGGGCGCGGGTTAGTGTTAGCGTACGGGTTAGGATTAGGGGACTGGTGAGGGTCAGGCTTCGGGGAAGGGTTAGGGTTAGGGTTCGGGCTAGGGTTAGGGTTAGGGGACGGGGACGGTTAAGGGTCCAGGTGAGGGTACGGCAACGCTTTAGGGGGAGCGTGCGTGTGAGGGCGCGGGTTAGTGTTAGCGTACGGGTTAGGATTAGGGGACGGGTGAGGGTCAGGCTTCGGGGAAGGGTCAGGGTTAGGGTTCGGGCTAGGGTTAGGGTTAGGGGACGGGGACGGTTTAGGGTCCAGGTGAGGGTACAGCAACGCTTTAGGGGGAGCGTGCGTTTGAGGGCGCGGGTTAGTGTTAGCGTACGGGTTAGGATTAGGGGACGGGTGAGGGTCAGGCTTCGGGGAAGGGTTAGGGTTAGGTTTCGGGCTAGGGTTAGGGTTAGGGGACGGGGACGGTTTAGGGTCCAGGTGAGGGTACGGCAACGCTTTAGCGGGAGCGTGCGTGTGAGGGCGCGGGTTAGTGTTAGCGTACGGGTTAGGATTAGGTCACGGGTGAGTGTCAGGCTTCGGGGAAGTGTCAGGTTTAGGGTTCGGGCTAGGGTTAGGATTAGGGGACGGGGACGGTTTAGGGTCCAGGTGATGGTACGGCTACGCCATAGGAGGAGCGTGCGTGTGAGGGTGCGGGTTAGTGTTAGCGTACGGGTTAGGATTAGGGCACGGGTGAGGGTCAGGCTTCGGGGAAGTGTTAGGGTTAGGGTTCGGGCTAGGGTTAGGGTTAGGGGACGAAGACGGTTTAGGGTCCAGGTGAGGGTACGGCAACGCTTTAGGGGGAGCGTGCGTGTGAGGGCGCGGGTTAGTGTTAGTGTACGGGTTAGGATTAGGGGACGGGTGAGGGTCAGGCTTCGGGGAAGGGTCAGGGTTAGGGTTCGGGCTAGGGTTAGGGTTAGGTGACGGGGACGGTTTAGGGACCAGGTGAGGGTACGGCAACGCTTTAGGGGGAGCGTGCGTGTGAGGGCGCGGGTTAGTGTTAGCGTACGGGTTAGGATTAGGTGACGGGTGAGGGTCAGGCTTCAGGGAAGGGTCAGGGTCAGGGTTCGGGCTAGGGTTAGGGTTAGGTGACGGGGACGGTTTAGGGTCCAGGTGAGGGAACGGCAATGCTTTAGGGGGAGCGTGCGTGTGAGGGCGCGGGTTAGTGTTAGCGTACGGGTTAGGATTAGGGGACGGGTGAGGGTCAGGCTTCGTGGAAGGGTTAGGGTTAGGGTTTGTGCTAGGGTTAGGGTTAGGGGACGGGGACGGTTTAGGGTCCAGGTGAGGGTACGGCAACGCTTTAGGGGGAGCGTGCGTGTGAGGGCGCGGGTTAGTGTTAGCGTACGGGTTAGGATTAGGGGACGGGTGAGGGTCAGGCTTCGGGGAAGTGTTCGGGTTAGGGTTCGGGCTAGGGTTAGGGTTAGGGGACGGGGACGGTTTAGGGTCCAGGTGAGGGTACGGCAACGCTTTAGGGGGAGCGTGCGTGTGAGGGCGCGGGTTAGTGTTAGCGTACGGGTTAGGATTAGGCGACGGTTGAGGGTCAGGCTTCGGGGAAGGGTTAGGGTTAGGGTTCGGGCTAGGGTTAGGGTTAGGGGACGGGGACGGTTTAGGGTCCAGGTGAGGGTATGGCAATGCATTAGGGGGAGCTTGCGTGTGAGGGCGCGGGTTAGTGTTAGCGTACGGGTTAGGATTAGGGGACGGGTGAGGGTCAGGCTTCGGGGAAGGGTTAGGGTTAGGGTTCGGGCTAGGGTTAGGGTTAGGGGACGGGGAGGGTTTAGGGTCCAGGTGAGGGTACGGCAACGCTTTAGGGGGAGCGTGCGTGTGAGGGCGCGGGTTAGTGTTAGCGTACGGGTTAGAATTATGGGACGGGTGAGGGTCAGGCTTCGGGGAAGGGTTAGGGTTAGGGTTCGGGCTAGGGTTAGGGTTAGGGGACGGTGACAGTTTAGGGTCCAGGTGAGGGTACGGCAACGCTTTAGGGGGAGCGTGCGTGTGAGGGCGCGGGTTAGTGTTAGCGTACGGGTTAGGATTAGGGGACGGGTGAGGGTCAGGCTTCGGGGAAGGGTTAGGGTTAGGGTTCGGGCTAGGGTTAGGGTTACGGGACGGGGACGGTTTAGGGTCCAGGTGAGGGTACGGCAACGCTTTAGGGGGAGCGTGCGTGTGAGGGCGCGGGTTAGTGTTAGCGTACGGGTTAGGATTAGGGGACGGGTGAGGGTCAGGCTTCGGGGAAGGGTTAGGGTTAGGGTTCGGGCTAGGGTTAAGGTTAGGGGACGGGGACGGTTTAGGGTCCAGGTGAGGGTACGGCAACGCTTTAGGGGGAGCGTGCGTGTGAGGGCGCTGGTTAGTGTTAGCGTACGCGTTAGGATTAGGGGACGGGTGAGGGTCAGGTTTCGGGGAAGTGTTAGGGTTAGGGTTCGGGCTAGGGTTAGGGTTAGGGGACGGGGACGGTTTAGGGTCCAGGTGAGGATACGGCAACGCTTTAGGGGGAGCGTGCGTTTGAGGGCGCGGGTTAGTGTTAGCGTACGGGTTAGGATTAGGCGACGGTTGAGGGTCAGGCTTGTGGGAAGTGTTAGGGTTAGGGTTCGGGCTAGGGTTAGGGTTAGGGGACGGGGACGGTTTAGGGTCCAGGTGAGGGTATGGCAATGCATTAGGGGGAGCTTGCGTGTGAGGGCGCGGGTTAGTGTTAGCGTACGGGTTAGGATTAGGGGACGGGTGAGGGTCAGGCTTCGGGGAAGGGTTAGGGTTAGGGTTCGGGCTAGGGTTAGGGTTAGGGGACGGGGACGGTTTAGGGTCCAGGTGAGGGTACGGCAACGCTTTAGGGGGAGCGTGCGTGTGAGGGCGCGGGTTAGTGTTAGCGTACGGGTTAGGATTAGGGGACGGGTGAGGGTCAGGCTTCGGGGAAGGGTTAGGGTTAGGGTTCGGGCTAGGGTTAGGGTTACGGGATGGGGACGGTTTAGGGTCCAGGTGAGGGTACGGCAACGCTTTAGGGGGAGCGTGCGTGTGAGGGCGTGGGTTAGTGTTAGCGTACGGGTTAGGATTAGGGGACGGGTGAGGGTCAGCCTTCGGGGAAGGGTTAGGGTTAGGGTTCGGGCTAGGGTTAGGGTTAGGGGACGGGGACGGTTTAGGGTCCAGGTGAGGGTACGGCAAACTTTTAGGGGGAGCGTGCGTGTGAGGGCGCCAGTTAGTGTTAGCGTACGGGTTAGGATTAGGGGACGGGTGATGGTCAGGCTTCGGGGAAGGGTTAGGGTTAGGGTTCGGGCTAGGGTTAGGGTTAGGGGACGGGGACGGTTTAGGGTCCAGGTGAGGGTACGGCAACGCTTTAGGGGGAGCGTGCGTGTGAGGGCGCGGGTTAGTGTTAGCGTACTGGTTAGGATTAGGGGACGGGTGAGGGTCAGCCTTCGGGGAAGGGTTAGGGTTAGGGTTCGGGCTAGGGTTAGGGTTAGGGGACGGGGACGGTTTAGGGTCCAGGTGAGGGTACGGCAACCTTTTAGGGGGAGCGTGCGTGTGAGGGCGCCGGTTAGTGTTAGCGTACGGGTTAGGATTAGGGGACGGGTGAGGGTCAGGCTTCGGGGAAGGGTTAGGGTTAGGGTTCGGGCTAGGGTTAGGGTTAGGGGACGGGGACGGTTAAGGGTCCAGGAGAGGGTACGGCAACGCTTTAGGGGGAGCGTGCGTGTGAGGGCGCGGGTTAGTGTTAGCGTACGGGTTAGGATTAGGGGACGGGTGAGGGTCAGGCTTCGGGGAAGGGTCAGGGTTAGGGTTCGGGCTAGGGTTAGGGTTAGGGGACGGGGACGGTTTAGGGTCCAGGTGAGGGTACGGCAACGCTTTAGGGGGAGCGTGCGTGTGAGGGCGCGGGTTAGTGTTAGCGTACGGGTTAGGATTAGGGGACGGGTGAGGGTCAGGCTTCGGGGAAGGGTCAGGGTTAGGGTTCGGACTAGGGTTAGGGTTAGGGGACGGGGACGGTTTAGGGTCCAGGTGAGGGTACGGCAACGCTTTAGGGGGAGCGTGCGTGTGAGGGCGCGGGTTAGTGTTAGCGTACGGGTTAGGATTAGGGGACGAGTGAGGGTCAGGCTTCGGGGAAGGGTTAGGGTTAGGGTTCGGGCTAGGGTTAGGGTTAGGGGACGGGGACGGTTTAGGGTCCAGGTGAGGGTACGGCAACGCTTTAGGGGGAGCGTGCGTGTGAGGGCGCGGGTTAGTGTTAGCATACGGGTTAGGATTAGGGGACGGGTGAGGGTCAGGCTTCGGGGAAGGGTCAGGGTTAGGGTTCGGGCTAGGGTTAGGGTTAGGGGACGGGGACGGTTTAGGGTCCAGGTGAGGGTATGGCAACGCTTTAGGGGGAGCGTGCGTGTGAGGGCGCGGGTTAGTGTTAGCGTACGGGTTAGGATTAGGAGACGGGTGAGGGTCCGGCTTCGGGGAAGGGTCAGGGTTAGGGTTCGGGCTAGGGTTAGGGTTAGGGGACGGGGACGGTTTAGGGTCCAGGTGAGGGTACGGCAACGCTTTAGGGGGAGCGTGCATTTGAGGGCGCGGGTTAGTGTTAGCGTACGGTTTAGGATTAGGTCACGGGTGAGGGTGAGGCTTCGGGGAAGGGTTAGGGTTAGGTTTCGGGCTAGGGTTAGGGTTAGGGGACGGGGACGGTTTAGGGTCCAGGTGAGGGTACGGCAACACTTTAGGGGGAGCGTGCGTGTGAGGGCGCGGATTAGTGTTACCGTACGGGTTAGGATTAGGGGACGGTTGAGGGTCAGGCTTCGGGGAAGGGTTAGGGTTAGGGTTCGGGCTAGGGTTAGGGTTAGGGGACGGGGACGGTTTATGGTCCAGTTGAGGGTACGGCAATGCTTTAGGGGGAGCGTGCGTGTGAGGTCGCGGTTTGTGTTAGCGTACGGGTTAGGATTAGGGTACGGGTGAGGGTCAGGCTTCGGGGAAGGGTCAGGGTTAGGGTTCGGGCTAAGGTTAGGGTTAGGGGACGGGGACGGTTTAGGGTCCAGGTGAGGGTACGGCAACGCTTTAGGGGGAGCGTGCGTGTGAGGGCGCTGGTTAGTGTTAGCGTACGCGTTAGGATTAGGTCACGGGTGAGTGTCAGGCTTCGGGGAAGTGTCAGGTTTAGGGTTCGGGCTAGGGTTAGGATTAGGGGACGGGGACGGTTTAGGGTCCAGGTGATGGTACGGCTACGCCATAGGAGGAGCGTGCGTGTGAGGGTGCGGGTTAGTGTTAGCGTACGGGTTAGGATTAGGGCACGGGTGAGGGTCAGGCTTCGGGGAAGTGTTAGGGTTAGGGTTCGGGCTAGGGTTAGGGTTAGGGGACGAAGACGGTTTAGGGTCCAGGTGAGGGTACGGCAACGCTTTAGGGGGAGCGTGCGTGTGAGGGCGCGGGTTAGTGTTAGTGTACGGGTTAGGATTAGGGGACGGGTGAGGGTCAGGCTTCGGGGAAGGGTCAGGGTTAGGGTTCGGGCTAGGGTTAGGGTTAGGTGACGGGGACGGTTTAGGGACCAGGTGAGGGTACGGCAACGCTTTAGGGGGAGCGTGCGTGTGAGGGCGCGGGTTAGTGTTAGCGTACGGGTTAGGATTAGGTGACAGGTGAGGGTCAGGCTTCAGGGAAGGGTCAGGGTCAGGGTTCGGGCTAGGGTTAGGGTTAGGTGACGGGGACGGTTTAGGGTCCAGGTGAGGGCACGACAATGCTTTAGGGGGAGCGTGCGTGTGAGGGCGCGGGTTAGTGTTAGCGTACGGGTTAGGATTAGGGGACGGGTGAGGGTCAGGCTTCGTGGAAGGGTTAGGGTTAGGGTTTGGGCTAGGGTTAGGGTTAGGGGACGGGGACGGTTTAGGGTCCAGGTGAGGGTACGGCAACGCTTTAGGGGGAGCGTGCGTGTGAGGGCGCGGGTTAGTGTTAGCGTACGGGTTAGGATTAGGGGACGGGTGAGGGTCAGGCTTCGGGGAAGTGTTCGGGTTAGGGTTCGGGCTAGGGTTAGGGTTAGGGGACGGGGACGGTTTAGGGTCCAGGTGAGGGTACGGCAACGCTTTAGGGGGAGCGTGCGTGTGAGGGCGCGGGTTAGTGTTAGCGTACGGGTTAGGATTAGGCGACGGTTGAGGGTCAGGCTTCGGGGAAGGGTTAGGGTTAGGGTTCGGGCTAGGTTTAGGGTTAGGGGACGGGGACGGTTTAGGGTCCAGGTGAGGGTATGGCAATGCATTAGGGGGAGCTTGCGTGTGAGGGCGCGGGTTAGTGTTAGCGTACGGGTTAGGATTAGGGGACGGGTGAGGGTCAGGCTTCGGGGAAGGGTTAGGGTTAGGGTTCGGGCTAGGGTTAGGGTTAGGGGACGGGGAGGGTTTAGGGTCCAGGTGAGGGTACGGCAACGCTTTAGGGGGAGCGTGCGTGTGAGGGCGCGGGTTAGTGTTAGCGTACGGGTTAGAATTATGGGACGGGTGAGGGTCAGGCTTCGGGGAAGGGTTAGGGTTAGGGTTCGGGCTAGGGTTAGGGTTAGGGGACGGTGACAGTTTAGGGTCCAGGTGAGGGTACGGCAACGCTTTAGGGGGAGCGTGCGTGTGAGGGCGCGGGTTAGTGTTAGCGTACGGGTTAGGATTAGGGGACGGGTGAGGGTCAGGCTTCGGGGAAGGGTTAGGGTTAGGGTTCGGGCTAGGGTTAGGGTTACGGGACGGGGACGGTTTAGGGTCCAGGTGAGGGTACGGCAACGCTTTAGGGGGAGCGTGCGTGTGAGGGCGCGGGTTAGTGTTAGCGTACGGGTTAGGATTAGGGGACGGGTGAGGGTCAGGCTTCGGGGAAGGGTTAGGGTTAGGGTTCGGGCTAGGGTTAGGGTTAGGGGACGGGGACGGTTTAGGGTCCAGGTGAGGGTACGGCAACGCTTTAGGGGGAGCGTGCGTGTGAGGGCGCTGGTTAGTGTTAGCGTACGCGTTAGGATTAGGGGACGGGTGAGGGTCAGGCTTCGGGGAAGTGTTAGGGTTAGAGTTCGGGCTAGGGTTAGGGTTAGGGGACGGGGACGGTTTAGGGTCCAGGTGAGGGTACGGCAACGCTTTAGGGGGAGCGTGCGTTTGAGGGCGCGGGTTAGTGTTAGCGTACGGGTTAGGATTAGGCGACGGTTGAGGGTCAGGCTTCTGGGAAGTGTTAGGGTTAGGGTTCGGGCTAGGGTTAGGGTTAGGGGACGGGGACGGTTTAGGGTCCAGGTGAGGGTATGGCAATGCATTAGGGGGAGCTTGCGTGTGAGGGCGCGGGTTAGTGTTAGCGTACGGGTTAGGATTAGGGGACGGGTGAGGGTCAGGCTTCGGGGAAGGGTTAGGGTTAGGGTTCGGGCTAGGGTTAGGGTTAGGGGACGGGGACGGTTTAGGGTCCAGGTGAGGGTACGGCAACGCTTTAGGGGGAGCGTGCGTGTGAGGGCGCGGGTTAGTGTTAGCGTACGGGTTAGGATTAGGGGATGGGTGAGGGTCAGCCTTCGGGGAAGGGTTAGGGTTAGGGTTCGGGCTAGGGTTAGGGTTAGGGGACGGGGACGGTTTAGGGTCCAGGTGAGGGTACGGCAAACTTTTAGGGGGAGCGTGCGTGTGAGGGCGCCGGTTAGTGTTAGCGTACGGGTTAGGATTAGGGGACGGGTGATGGTCAGGCTTCGGGGAAGGGTTAGGGTTAGGGTTCGGGCTAGGGTTAGGGTTAGGGGACGGGGACGGTTTAGGGTCCAGGTGAGGGTACGGCAACGCTTTAGGGGGAGCGTGCGTGTGAGGGCGCGGGTTAGTGTTAGCGTACTGGTTAGGATTAGGGGACGGGTGAGGGTCAGCCTTCGGGGAAGGGTTAGGGTTAGGGTTCGGGCTAGGGTTAGGGTTAGGGGACGGGGACGGTTTAGGGTCCAGGTGAGGGTACGGCAACCTTTTAGGGGGAGCGTGCGTGTGAGGGCGCCGGTTAGTGTTAGCGTACGGGTTAGGATTAGGGGACGGGTGAGGGTCAGGCTTCGGGGAAGGGTTAGGGTTAGGGTTCGGGCTAGGGTTAGGGTTAGGGGACGGGGACGGTTAAGGGTCCAGGAGAGGGTACGGCAACGCTTTAGGGGGAGCGTGCGTGTGAGGGTGCGGGTTAGTGTTAGCGTACGGGTTAGGATTAGGGGACGGGTGAGGGTCAGGCTTCGGGGAAGGGTCAGGGTTAGGGTTCGGGCTAGGGTTAGGGTTAGGGGACGGGGACGGTTTAGGGTCCAGGTGAGGGTACGGCAACGCTTTAGGGGGAGCGTGCGTGTGAGGGCGCGGGTTAGTGTTAGCGTACGGGTTAGGATTAGGGGACGGGTGAGGGTCAGGCTTCGGGGAAGGGTCAGGGTTAGGGTTCGGACTAGGGTTAGGGTTAGGGGACGGGGACGGTTTAGGGTCCAGGTGAGGGTACGGCAACGCTTTAGGGGGAGCGTGCGTGTGAGGGCGCGGGTTAGTGTTAGCGTACGGGTTAGGATTAGGGGACTGGTGAGGGTCAGGCTTCGGGGAAGGGTTAGGGTTAGGGTTCGGGCTAGGGTTAGGGTTAGGGGACGGGGACGGTTTAGGGTCCAGGTGAGGGTACGGCAACGCTTTAGGGGGAGCGTGCGTGTGAGGGCGCGGGTTAGTGTTAGCGTACGGGTTAGGATTAGGGGACGGGTGAGCGTCCGGCTTCAGGGAAGGGTCAGGGTTAGGGTTCGGGCTAGGGTTAGGGTTAGGGGACGGGGATGGTTTACGGTCCAGGTGAGGGTACGGCAACGCTTTAGGGGGAGCGTGCATGTGAGGGCGCGGGTTAGTGTTAGCGTACGGTTTAGGATTAGGTCACGGGTGAGGGTCAGGCTTCGGGGAAGGGTTAGGGTTAGGGTTCGGGCTAGGGTTAGGGTTAGGGGACGGGGACGGTTTAGGGTCCAGGTGAGGGTACGGCAACACTTTAGGGGGAGCGTGCGTGTGAGGGCGCGGGTTAGTGTTACGGTACGGCTTAGGATTAGGGGACGGGTGAGGGTCAGGCTTCGGGGAAGTGTTAGGGTTCGGGCTAGAGTTAGGGTTAGGTGACGGGGACGGTTAAGGGTCCAGGTGAGGGTACGGCAACGCTTTAGGGGGAGCGTGCGTGTGAGGGCGCGGGTTAGTGTTAGCGTACGGGTTAGGATTAGGGGACGGGTGAGGGTCAGGCTTCGGGGAAGGGTCAGGGTTAGGGTTCGGGCTAGGGTTAGGGTTAGGTGACGAGGACGGTTTAGGGTCCAGGTGAGGGTACGGCAACGCTTTAGGGGGAGCGTGCGTGTGAGGGCACGGGTTAGTGTTAGCGTACGGGTTAGGATTAGGGGACGGGTGAGGGTCAGGCTTCGGGGAAGGGTCAGGGTTACGGTTCGGGCTAGGGTTAGGGTTAGGGGACGGGGACGGTTTAGGGTCCAGGTGAGGGTACGGCAACGCTTTAGGGGGAGCGTGCGTGTGAGGGCGCGGGTTAGTGTTAGCGTACGGGTTAGGATTAGGGGACGGGTGAGGGTCAGCCTTCGGGGAAGGGTTAGGGTTAGGGTTCGGGCTAGGGTTAGGGTTAGGGGACGGGGACGGTTTAGGGTCCAGGTGAGGGTACGGCAAACTTTTAGGGGGAGCGTGCGTGTGAGGGCGCCGGTTAGTGTTAGCGTACGGGTTAGGATTAGGGGACGGGTGATGGTCAGGCTTCGGGGAAGGGTTAGGGTTAGGGTTCGGGCTAGGGTTAGGGTTAGGGGACGGGGACGGTTTAGGGTCCAGGTGAGGGTACGGCAACGCTTTAGGGGGAGCGTGCGTGTGAGGGCGCGGGTTAGTGTTAGCGTACTGGTTAGGATTAGGGGACAGGTGAGGGTCAGCCTTCGGGGAAGGGTTAGGGTTAGGGTTCGGGCTAGGGTTAGGGTTAGGGGACGGGGACGGTTTAGGGTCCAGGTGAGGGTACGGCAACCTTTTAGGGGGAGCGTGCGTGTGAGGGCGCCGGTTAGTGTTAGCGTACGGGTTAGGATTAGGGGACGGGTGAGGGTCAGGCTTCGGGGAAGGTTTAGGGTTAGGGTTCGGGCTAGGGTTAGGGTTAGGGGACGGGGACGGTTAAGGGTCCAGGAGAGGGTACGGCAACGCTTTAGGGGGAGCGTGCGTGTGAGGGCGCGGGTTAGTGTTAGCATACGGGTTAGGATTAGGGGACGGGTGAGGGTCAGGCTTCGGGGAAGGGTCAGGGTTAGGGTTCGGGCTAGGGTTAGGGTTAGGGGACGGGGACGGTTTAGGGTCCAGGTGAGGGTACGGCAACGCTTTAGGGGGAGCGTGCGTGTGAGGGCGCGGGTTAGTGTTAGCGTACGGGTTAGGATTAGGGGACGGGTGAGGGTCAGCCTTCGGGGAAGGGTTAGGGTTAGGGTTCGGGCTAGGGTTAGGGTTAGGGGACGGGGACGGTTTAGGGTCCAGGTGAGGGTACGGCAAACTTTTAGGGGGAGCGTGCGTGTGAGGGCGCCGGTTAGTGTTAGCGTACGGGTTAGGATTAGGGGACGGGTGATGGTCAGGCTTCGGGGAAGGGTTAGGGTTAGGGTTCGGGCTAGGGTTAGGGTTAGGGGACGGGGACGGTTTAGGGTCCAGGTGAGGGTACGGCAACGCTTTAGGGGGAGCGTGCGTGTGAGGGCGCGGGTTAGTGTTAGCGTACTGGTTAGGATTAGGGGACAGGTGAGGGTCAGCCTTCGGGGAAGGGTTAGGGTTAGGGTTCGGGCTAGGGTTAGGGTTAGGGGACGGGGACGGTTTAGGGTCCAGGTGAGGGTACGGCAACCTTTTAGGGGGAGCGTGCGTGTGAGGGCGCCGGTTAGTGTTAGCGTACGGGTTAGGATTAGGGGACGGGTGAGGGTCAGGCTTCGGGGAAGGGTTAGGGTTAGGGTTCGGGCTAGGGTTAGGGTTAGGGGACGGGGACGGTTAAGGGTCCAGGAGAGGGTACGGCAACGCTTTAGGGGTAGCGTGCGTGTGAGGGCGCGGGTTAGTGTTAGCATACGGGTTAGGATTAGGGGACGGGTGAGGGTCAGGCTTCGGGGAAGGGTTAGGGTTAGGGTTCGGGCTAGGGTTAGGGTTAGGGGACGGGGACGGTTTAGGGTCCAGGTGAGGGTACGGCAACGCTTTAGGGGGAGCGTGCGTGTGAGGGCGCGGGTTAGTGTTAGCGTACGGGTTAGGATTAGGGGACGGGTGAGGGTCAGGCTTCGGGGAAGGGTCAGGGTTAGGGTTCGGACTAGGGTTAGGGTTAGGGGACGGGGACGGTTTAGGGTCCAGGTGAGGGTACGGCAACGCTTTAGGGGGAGCGTGCGTGTGAGGGCGCGGGTTAGTGTTAGCGTACGGGTTAGGATTAGGGGACTGGTGAGGGTCAGGCTTCGGGGAAGGGTTAGGGTTAGGGTTCGGGCTAGGGTTAGGGTTAGGGGACGGGGACGGTTAAGGGTCCAGGAGAGGGTACGGCAACGCTTTAGGGGGAGCGTGCGTGTGAGGGCACGGGTTAGTGTTAGCGTACGGGTTAGGATTAGGGGACGGGTGAGGGTCAGGCTTCGGGGAAGGGTCAGGGTTAGGGTACGGGCTAGGGTTAGTGTTAGGGGACGGGGACGGTTTAGGGTCCAGGTGAGGGTACGGCAACGCTATAGGGGGAGCGTGCGTGTGAGGGCGCGGGTTAGTGTTAGCGTACGGGTTAGGATTAGGTCACGGGTGAGGGTCAGGCTTCGGGGAAGGGTTAGGGTTAGGGTTCGGGCTAGGGTTAGGGTTAGGGGACGGGGACGGTTTAGGGTCCAGGTCAGGGTACGGCAACACTTTAGGGGGAGCGTGCGTGTGAGGGCGCGGGTTAGTGTTACGGTACGGGTTAGGATTAGGGGACGGGTGAGGGTCAGGCTTCGGGGAAGTGTTAGGGTTCGGGCTAGAGTTAGGGTTAGGTGACGGGGACGGTTAAGGGTCCAGGTGAGGGTACGGCAACGCTTTAGGGGGAGCGTGCGTGTGAGGGCGCGGGTTAGTGTTAGCGTACGGGTTAGGATTAGGGGACGGGTGAGGGTCAGGCTTCGGGGAAGGGTCAGGGTTAGGGTTCGGGCTAGGGTTAGGGTTAGGTGACGAGGACGGTTTAGGGTCCAGGTGAGGGAACGGCAACGCTTTAGGGGGAGCGTGCGTGTGAGGGCACGGGTTAGTGTTAGCGTACGGGTTAGGATTAGGGGACGGGTGAGGGTCAGGCTTCGGGGAAGGGTCAGGGTTACGGTTCGGGCTAGGGTTAGGGTTAGGGGACGGGGACGGTTTAGGGTCCAGGTGAGGGTACGGCAACGCTTTAGGGGGAGCGTGCGTGTGAGGGCGCTGGTTAGTGTTAGCGTACGCGTTAGGATTAGGTCACGGGTGAGTGTCAGGCTTCGGGGAAGGGTCAGGGTTAGGGTTCGGGCTAGGGTTAGGATTAGGGGACGGGGACGGTTTAGGGTCCAGGTGAGGGTACGGCTACGCCTTAGGAGGAGCGTGCGTGTGAGTGTGCGCGTTAGTGTGAGCGTACGGGTTAGGATTAGGGCACGTGTGAGGGTCAGGCTTCGGGGAAGGGTTAGGGTTACGGTTCGGGCTAGGGTTAGGGTTAGGGGACGAAGACGGTTTAGGGTCCAGGTGAGGGTACGGCAACGCTTTAGGGGGATCGTGCGTGTGAGGGCGCAGGTTAATGTTAGCGTACGGGTTAGGATTAGGGGACGGGTGAGGGTCAGGCTTCGGGGAAGGGTCAGGGTTAGGGTTCGGGCTAGGGTTAGGGTTAGGGGACGGGGACGGTTTAGGGTCCAGGTGAGGGTACGGCAACGCTTTAGGAGGAGCGGGCGTGTGAGGGCGCGGGTTAGTGTTAGCGTACGGGTTAGAATTAGGTGACGGGTGAGGGTCAGGCTTCGGGGAAGGGTCAGGGTTAGGGTTCGGGTCCGTCCAGACACCTCCAGCTATTCTCTCATTGGTTCTCGCTATTCCTGTTCATCTTCCGCAGAAATTGCAAACTGGGCCAAACAGGAGGTTAAAGGCGCTGTCTCTCCAAGTGGGGAGAGTGTTAGTAAAGCGTCTGGAATGTTGCACCCGAGTACCAGGGTACGAAAACTGAGACATATTTGAACACGTCTCCCGATCACATGGTTGATCATACTCTAGGTTCCACATGCATGTTTTAGCTGAAGGAAGAGTACCTTAAACCTGGGTAGTTGAAACCCGTGGAATGGGTACCATGCAATATGACTTCAAAGGGTCTTCATTTGCTCACCGAACCTCTCCAATCCTATCACTGCTGCGTTTATGCCCCTGTACACATGCTTGATTCTCCTTCGGAGACATAGCAATCCCTAGTTTTTAAGATACTTACTAGTCAGGTACATTCTTAGGCGTTTAATATGGGGTGTTGAGTCCATTTTGTTGAGCAAGGCGTAGCTCTTGTCTATTCCATATTTGGCTTAAGGAACTTTATCTGTGCTCATTTCAATCTCTGGTTTTATGCAGCACCCTAACTCACCTTTACCCTTAAGCAAGCATAAGTTGGTTTTCTAAATTTGAGACCCTGTTCTCTTCTGTAATTCAGTTCCTGTGTAGCCAAGTTTACATTCCGTGTATTACTGATATCTTATGATGTTTCTTTTTCTGTGTGACTTATTTCAGTTAGAATCATCATACCTGAATCCACTCATTGTGCTGCTACGGGCCTGATGACATAGATTTCATTGCTGAGTGATACTGCATTGTACGTAAGTACCACAAGTTCTTTATCCATTTTTCACTTTCTCTGATATTGTCCTTGTATGGTAAACGAGATTTTTGTAAACAGAGGCGTCCCAAATTTTGGAGTGGCTGTGTCTTTTTGATTTTAATTTCCCTAAGCTATAGGACCATAAGTGGAAGTGCCCTAGGCTCTGTTGCTTTGTTTTTTAGATGTTTCAGGAAACACCATACACTTCTCCCAAGTGTCTGTTGGCAATTTACATCCAGCCCATCAGCATAACAAGGCTCCCAGTTCTCCATGGCCTGTCCTGCCTTTCTGGATTTTACACTTTTCTCAGATGGCCCTTTTGACCGGGGGGGAAGTGAGACTTCATTGTAGTGCAGATTTCCTTTGCAAGCTTGCTTGGTTGGCCAAAAAGGGCGTATGCGTTTTTTCCTAAATATATTCAGGAAAAAACACATACGCCCTTTTTGGCCAAGTGCATCATGGTGGACCTTCTGCCTCTTTTCCTATGCTTTCAATGCAATTCCAGTCTACCTCCTGAAATCGGTTTCCTGCAATTCTGCCCCGCTTTCAAGTCCTCTTGGCAGCCTTACTTCAGTATATTTTTGGATGATAGCTGTCATTTATAACTCTGCAGGTTTGTGAATTACAGTGCCCCTGAGCTCCTTTCTTCAACTCGCTTTCTTGTGACCTGGCCGCAACACCGTAGGATGGCTTCAGGCCCTAATCTGGTTCCGGCACGGCACGCTGAGCCTTTGGTTAATTCCTCTTCCTGGTGGGAAATGAGAGTTAAATTTGCCCGTCCAGACACCTCCAGCTAGTCTCTCATTGGTTCTCCCTATTCCTGTTCATCTTCCACAGAAATTGCAAACTGGGCCAAGCAGGAGGTTAAAGGGACTGACTCTCCAAGTCGGGAGAGTGTTAGTAAAGCATCTGGAATGTTGCACCCGAGTACCAGGTTATGAAAACTGAGACATATTTGAACACGTCTCCCGATCACATGGTTGATCATACTCTAGGTTCCACATGCATGTGTTAGCTGAAGGAAGAATACCTTAAACCTGGGTAGTTGAAACCTGTGGAATGGGTACCATGCAATATGACTTCAAAGGGTCTTCATTTGCTCACCGAACCTCTCCAATCCTATCACTGCTGCGTTTATGCCCCTGTACACATGCTTGATTCTCTTTCGGAGACATAGCAATCCATAGGTTTTAAGATACTCACTAGTCATGTACATTCTTAGGCGTTTAATATGCGGTGTTGAGTCCATTTCGTTGAGCAAGGAGTAGCTCTTGTCTATTCCTTATTTGGCTTAAGGTACTTTATCTGTGCTCATTTCAATCTCTGGTTTTATGCAGCACCCCAACTCACCTTTCCCCTTAAGCAAGCATAAGTTGGTTTTCTAAATTTGAGACCCTGTTCTGTTCTGTAATTCAGTTCCTGTGTAGCCAAGTTTACATTCCGTGTATTACTGATATCTTATGATGTTTCTTTTTCTGTGTGACTTATTTCAGTTAGAATCATCATACCTGAATCCACTCATTGTGTTGCTAAGGGCCTGATGACATAGATTTCATTGCTGAGTGATATTGCTTTGTAAGTAAATACCACAACTTCTTTATGCATTTTTCACTTTCTGCGATGTTGAACTTGTACTGTAAACGAGGTTCTTGTAAACAGTGCCGTTCCAAACTTTGGGGTGGCTGTGTCTTTTTGATTTTAATTTCCCTAAGCTATAGGACCATAAGTGGAAGTGCCCTAGTCTCTGTTGCTTTGTTTTTTAGATGTTTCAGGAAACACCATACACTTCTCCCAAGTGTCTGTTGGCAATTTACATCCCTCCCATCAGCATAACAAGGCTCCCAGTTCTCCATGGCCTGTCCTGCCTTTCTGGATTTTACAGTTTTTTCAGATGGCCCTTTTGACCGGGGGGAAGTGAGACTTCATTGTAGTGCAGATTTCCTTTGCAAGCTTGCTTGGTTGGCCAAAAAGGGCGTATGCGTTTTTTCCTGAATATATTCAGGAAAAAACGCATACACACTTTTTGGCCAAGTGCATCATTGTGGACGTTCTGCCTCTTTTCCTATGCTTCCAATGCAATTCCAGTCTACCTCCTGAAATCGGTTTCCTGCAATTCTGCCCCGCTTTCAAGTCCTCTTGGCAGCCTTACTTCAGTATATTTTTGGACGATAGCTGTCATTTATAACTCTGCAGGTTTGTGAATTACAGTGTCCCTGAGCTCCTTTCTTCAACTCGCTTTCTTTTGAGCTGGCCGCAACACCGCAGGATGGCTTCAGGCCCTAATCTGGTTCCGGAACGGCACGCTGAGCCTTTGGTTATTTCCTCTTCCTGGTGGGAAATGAGAGTTAAATTTGCCCGTCCAGACACCGCCAGCTAGTCTCTCATTGGTTCTCCCTATTCCTGTTCATCTTCCGCAATAATTGCAAACTGGGCCAAACAGGAGGTTAAAGGGACTAACTCTCCAAGTGGGGAGAGTGTTAGTAAAGCGTCTTGAATGTTGCACCCGAGTACCAGGGGAGGAAAACTGAGACATATTTGAACACGTCTCCCGTTCACACGGTTGATCATACTCTGGGTTCCACATGCATGTTTTAGCTGAAGGAAGAATACCTTAAACCTGGACAGTTGAAACCCGTGGAATGGGTACCATGCAATATGACTTCAAAGGGTCTTCATTTGCTCACCGAACCTCTCCAATCCTATCACTGCTGCGTTTATGCCCCTGTACACACGCTTGATTCTCTTTTGGAGACATAGCAATCCATAGGTTTTAAGATACTTACTAGTCAGGTACATTCTTAGGCGTTTAATATGCGGTGTTGAGTCCATTTCATTGAGCAAGGAGTAGCTCTTGTCTATTCCATATTTGGCTTAAGGAACTTTATCTGTGCTCATTTCAATCTCTGGTTTTATGCAGCACCCCAACTCACCTTTACCCTTAAGCAAGCATAAGTTGGTTTTCTAAATTTGAGACCCTGTTCTGTTCTGTAATCCAGTATCTGTGTAGCCAAGTTTACGTTCCGTGTATTACTGATATCTTATGATGTTTCTTTTTCTGTGTGACTTATTTCAGTTAGAATCATCATACCTGAATCCACTCATTATGCTGCCACGGGCCTGATGACATAGATTTCATTGCTGAGTGATACTGCATTGTACGTAAGTACCACAAGTTCTTTATCCATTTTTCACTTTCTCTGATATTGTCCTTGTATGGTAAACGAGATTTTTGTAAACAGAGGCGTCCCAAATTTTGGGGTGGCTGTGTCTTTTTGATTTTAATTTCCCTAAGCTATAGGACCATAAGTGGAAGTGCCCTAGGCTCTGTTGCTTTGTTTTTTAGATGTTTCCGGAAACACCATACACTTCTCCCGAGTGTCTGTTGGCAATTTACATCCCGCCCATCAGCATAACAAGGCTCCCAGTTCTCCATGGCCTGTCCTGCTTTTCTGTATTTTACACTTTTTTCAGATGGCCCTTTTGACTGGGGGGAAGTGAGACTTCATTGTAGTGCAGATTTCCTTTGCAAGCTTGCTTGGTTGGCCAAAAAGGGCGTATGCATTTTTTCCTGAATATATTCAGGAAAAAACGCATACGCCCTTTTTGGCCAAGTGCATCATGGTGGACCTTCTGCCTCTTTTCCTATGCTTTCAATGCAATTCCAGTCTACCTCCTGAAATCGGTTTCCTGCAATTCTGCCCCGCTTTCAAGTCCTCTTGGCAGCCTTACTTCAGTATATTTTTGGATGATAGCTGTCATTTATAACTCTGCAGGTTTGTGAATTACAGTGCCCCTGAGCTCCTTTCTTCAACTCGCTTTCTTTTGAGCTGGCCACAACACCGCAGGATGGCTTCAGGCGCTAATCTGGTTCCCGCACGGCACACTGAGCCTTTGGTTAATTCCTCTTCCTGGTGGGAAATGAGAGTTAAATTTGCCCGTCCAGACACCTCCAGCTAGTCTCTCATTGGTTCTCCCTATTCCTGTTCATCTTCCGCAGAAATTGCAAACTGGGCCAAACAGGAGGTTAAAGGGACTGACTCTCCAAGTCGAGAGAGTGTTAGTAAAGCGTCTGGAATGTTGCACCCGAGTACCAGGGTACGAAAACTGAGACATATTTGAACACGTCTCCCGTTCACACGGTTGATCATACTCTGGGTTCCACATGCATGTTTTAGCTGAAGGAAGAATACCTTAAACCTGGAGAGTTGAAACCCGTGGAATGGGTACCATGCAATATGACTTCAAAGGGTCTTCATTTGCTCACCGAACCTCTCCAATCCTATCACTGCTGCCTTTATGCCCCTGTACACACGCTTGATTCTCTTTTGGACACATAGCAATCCATAGGTTTTAAGATACTTACTAGTCAGGTACATTCTTAGGCGTTTAATATGCGGTGTTGAGTCCATTTCGTTGAGCAAGGAGTAGCTCTTGTCTATTCCATATTTGGCTGAAGGAACTTTATCTGTGCTCATTTCAATCTCTGGTTTTATGCAGCACCCCAACTCACCTTTCCCCTTAAGCAAGCATAAGTTGGTTTTCAAAATTTGAGACCCTGTCCTGTTTTGGAATTCAGTTCCTGTGTAGCCAAGTTTACATTCCGTGTATTACTGATATCTTATGATGTTTCTTTTTCTGTGTGACTTATTTCAGTTAGAATCATCGTACCTGAATCCACTCATTATGCTGCTACGGGCCTGATGACATAGATTTCATTGCTGAGTGATACTGCATTGTACGTAAGTACCACAAGTTCTTTATCCATTTTTCACTTTCTGTGATATTGAACTTGTACGGTAAACGAGGTTCTTGTTAACAGAGGCGTCCCAAACTTTGGGGTGGCTGTGTCTTTTTGATTTTAATTTCCCTAAGCTACAGGACCATAAGTGGAAGTGCCCTAGGCTCTGTTGCTTTGTTTTTTAGATGTTTCAAGAAACACCATACACTTCTCCAGAGTGTCTGTTGTCAATTTACATCCCGCCCATCAGCATAACAAGGCTCCCAGTTCTCCATGGCCTGTCCTGCCTTTCTGGATTTTACACTTTTTTCAGATGGCCCTTTTGACCGGGGGGAAGTGAGACTTCATTGTAGTGCAGATTTCCTTTGCAAGTTTGCTTGGTTGGCCAAAAAGGGCGTATGCGTGTTTTCCTGAATATATTCAGGAAAAAACGCATACGCCCTTTTTGGCCAAGTGCATCATTGTGGACGCTCTGCCTCTTTTCCTATGCTTGAAATGCAATTCCAGTCTACCCCCTGAAATCGGTTTCCTGCAATTCTGCCCCGCTTTCAAGTCCTCTTGGCAGCCTTACTTCAGTATATTTTTGGACGATAGCTGTCATTTATAACTCTGCAGGTTTGTGAATTACAGTGCCCCTGAGCTCCTTTCTTCTACTCGCTTTTTTGTGAGCTGGCCGCAACACCGCAGGATGGCTTCAGGCCCTAATCTGGTTCCGGCACGGCACGCTGAGCCTTTGGTTAATTCCTCTTCCTGGTGGGAAATGAGAGTTAAATTTGCCCGTCCAGACACCTCCAGCTAGTCTCTCATTGGTTCTCGCTATTCCTGTTCATCTTCCGCAGAAATTGCAAACTGGGCCAAACAGGAGGTTAAAGGGACTGACTCTCCAAGTCGGGAGAGTGTTAGTAAAGCATCTGGAATGTTGCACCCGAGTACCAGGGTATGAAAACTGAGACATATTTGAACACGTCTCCCGATCACATGGTTGATCATACTCTAGGTTCCACATGCATGTGTTAGCTGAAGGAAGAATACCTTAAACCTGGGTAGTTGAAACCTGTGGAATGGGTACCATGCAATATGACTTCAAAGGGTCTTCATTTGCTCACCGAACCTCTCCAATCCTATCACTGCTGCGTTTATGCCCCTGTACACATGCTTGATTCTCTTTCGGAGACATAGCAATCCATAGGTTTTAAGATACTCACTAGTCATGTACATTCTTAGGCCTTTAATATGCGGTGTTGAGTCCATTTTGTTGAGCAAGGAGTAGCTCTTGTCTATTCCTTATTTGGCTTAAGGAACTTTATCTGTGCTCATTTCAATCTCTGGTTTTATGCAGCACCCCAGCTCACCTTTCCCCTTAAGCAAGCATAAGTTGGTTTTCTAAATTTGAGACCCTGTTCTGTTCTGTAATTCAGTTCCTGTGTAGCCAAGTTTACATTCCGTGTATTACTGATATCTTATGATGTTTCTTTTTCTGTGTGACTTATTTCAGTTAGAATCATCATACCTGAATCCACTCATTGTGTTGCTAAGGGCCTGATGACATAGATTTCATTGCTGAGTGATATTGCTTTGTAAGTAAATACCACAACTTCTTTATGCATTTTTCACTTTCTGCGATGTTGAACTTGTACTGTAAACGAGGTTCTTGTAAACAGTGCCGTTCCAAACTTTGGGGTGGCTGTGTCTTTTTGATTTTAATTTCCCTAAGCTATAGGACCATAAGTGGAAGTGCCCTAGTCTCTGTTGCTTTGTTTTTTAGATGTTTCAGGAAACACCATACACTTCTCCCAAGTGTCTGTTGGCAATTTACATCCCGCCCATCAGCATAACAAGGCTCCCAGTTCTCCATGGCCTGTCCTGCCTTTCTGGATTTTACACTTTTTTCAGATGGCCCTTTTGACCGGGGGGAAGTGAGACTTCATTGTAGTGCAGATTTCCTTTGCAAGCTTGCTTGGTTGGCCAAAAAGGGCGTATGCGTTTTTTCCTGAATATATTCAGGAAAAAACGCATACACACTTTTTGGCCAAGTGCATCATTGTGGACGTTCTGCCTCTTTTCCTATGCTTCCAATGCAATTCCAGTCTACCTCCTGAAATTGGTTTCCTGCAATTCTGCCCCGCTTTCAAGTCCTCTTGGCAGCCTTACTTCAGTATATTTTTGGACGATAGCTGTCATTTATAACTCTGCAGGTTTGTGAATTACAGTGTCCCTGAGCTCCTTTCTTCAACTCGCTTTCTTTTGAGCTGGCCGCAACACCGCAGGATGGCTTCAGGCCCTAATCTGGTTCCGGAACGGCACGCTGAGCCTTTGGTTATTTCCTCTTCCTGGTGGGAAATGAGAGTTAAATTTGCCCGTCCAGACACCGCCAGCTAGTCTCTCATTGGTTCTCCCTATTCCTGTTCATCTTCCGCAGAAATTGCAAACTGGGCCAAACAGGAGGTTAAAGGGACTAACTCTCCAAGTGGGGAGAGTGTTAGTAAAGCGTCTGGAATGTTGCACCCGAGTACCAGGGGAGGAAAACTGAGACATATTTGAACACGTCTCCCGTTCACACGGTTGATCATACTCTGGGTTCCACATGCATGTTTTAGCTGAAGGAAGAATACCTTAAACCTGGGTAGTTGAAACCCGTGGAATGGGTACCATGCAATATGACTTCAAAGGGTCTTCATTTGCTCACCGAACCTCTCCAATCCTATCACTGCTGCGTTTATGCCCCTGTACACACGCTTGATTCTCTTTTGGAGACATAGCAATCCATAGGTTTTAAGATACTTACTAGTCAGGTACATTCTTAGGCGTTTAATATGCGGTGTTGAGTCCATTTCATTGAGCAAGGAGTAGCTCTTGTCTATTCCATATTTGGCTTAAGGAACTTTATCTGTGCTCATTTCAATCTCTGGTTTTATGCAGCACCCCAACTCACCTTTACCCTTAAGCAAGCATAAGTTGGTTTTCTAAATTTGAGACCCTGTTCTGTTCTGTAATTCAGTATCTGTGTAGCCAAGTTTACGTTCCGTGTATTACTGATATCTTATGATGTTTCTTTTTCTGTGTGACTTATTTCAGTTAGAATCATCATACCTGAATCCACTCATTATGCTGCCACGGGCCTGATGACATAGATTTCATTGCTGAGTGATACTGCATTGTACGTAAGTACCACAAGTTCTTTATCCATTTTTCACTTTCTCTGATATTGTCCTTGTATGGTAAACGAGATTTTTGTAAACAGAGGCGTCCCAAATTTTGGGTGGCTGTGTCTTTTTGATTTTAATTTCCCTAAGCTATAGGACCATAAGTGGAAGTGCCCTAGGCTCTGTTGCTTTGTTTTTTAGATGTTTCAGGAAACACCATACACTTCTCCCGAGTGTCTGTTGGCAATTTACATCCCGCCCATCAGCATAACAAGGCTCCCAGTTCTCCATGGCCTGTCCTGCCTTTCTGGATTTTACACTTTTTTCAGATGGCCCTTTTGACTGGGGGGAAGTGAGATTTCATTGTAGTGCAGATTTCCTTTGCAAGCTTGCTTGGTTGGCCAAAAAGGGCGTATGCGTTTTTTCCTGAATATATTCAGGAAAAAACGCATACGCCCTTTTTGGCCAAGTGCATCATGGTGGACGTTCTGCCTCTATTCCTATGCTTTCACTGCAATTCTAGTCTACCTCCTGAAATCGGTTTCCTGCAATTCTGCCCCGCATTCAAGTCCTCTTGGCAGCCTTACTTCAGTATATTTTTGGACGATAGCTGTCATTTATAACTCTGCAGGTTTGTAAATTACAGTGCCCCTGAGCTCCTTTCTTCAACTCGCTTTCTTTTGAGCTGGCCGCAACACCGCAGGATAGCTTCAGGCCCTAATCTGGTTCCGGCACGGCACGCTGAGCCTTTGGTTATTTCCTCTTCCTGGTGGGAAATGAGAGTTAAATTTGCCCGTCCAGACACCTCCAGCTAGTCTCTCATTGGTTCTCCCTTTTCCTGTTCATCTTCCGCAGAAATTGCAAACTGGGCCAAACAGGAGGTTAAAGGCGCTGACTCTCCAAGTGGGGAGAGTGTTAGTAAAGCCTCAGGAATGTTGCACCCCAGTACCAGGGTATGAAAACTGAGACATATTTGAAAACGTCTCCCAATCACACGGTTGATCATACTCTGGGTTCCACATGCATGTTTTAGCTGAAGGAAGAATACCTTAAACCTGGAGAGTTGAAACCCGTGGAATGGGTACCATGCAATATGACTTCAAAGGGTCTTCATTTGCTCACCGAACCTCTCCAATCCTATCACTGCTGCGTTTATGCCCCTGTACACATGCTTGATTCTCTTTCGGAGACATAGCAATCCATAGGTTTTAAGATACTCACTAGTCATGTACATTCTTAGGCGTTTAATATGCGGTGTTGAGTCCATTTCATTGAGCAAGGAGTAGCTCTTGTCTATTCCTTATTTGGCTTAAGGAACTTTATCTGTGCTCATTTCAATCTCTGGTTTTATGCAGCACCCCAACTCACCTTTCCCCTTAAGCAAGCATAAGTTGGTTTTCTAAATTTGAGACCCTGTTCTGTTCTGTAATTCAGTTCCTGTGTAGCCAAGTTTACATTCCGTGTATTACTGATATCTTATGATGTTTCTTTTTCTGTGTGACTTATTTCAGTTAGAATCATCATACCTGAATCCACTCATTGTGTTGCTAAGGGCCTGATGACATAGATTTCATTGCTGAGTGATATTGCTTTGTAAGTAAATACCACAACTTCTTTATGCATTTTTCACTTTCTGCGATGTTGAACTTGTACTGTAAACGAGGTTCTTGTAAACAGTGCCGTTCCAAACTTTGGGGTGGCTGTGTCTTTTTGATTTTAATTTCCCTAAGCTATAGGACCATAAGTGGAAGTGCCCTAGTCTCTGTTGCTTTGTTTTTTAGATGTTTCAGGAAACACCATACACTTCTCCCAAGTGTCTGTTGGCAATTTACATCCCTCCCATCAGCATAACAAGGCTCCCAGTTCTCCATGGCCTGTCCTGCCTTTCTGGATTTTACACTTTTTTCAGATGGCCCTTTTGACCGGGGGGAAGTGAGACTTCATTGTAGTGCAGATTTCCTTTGCAAGCTTGCTTGGTTGGCCAAAAAGGGCGTATGCGTTTTTTCCTGAATATATTCAGGAAAAAACGCATACACACTTTTTGGCCAAGTGCATCATTGTGGACGTTCTGCCTCTTTTCCTATGCTTCCAATGCAATTCCAGTCTACCTCCTGAAATCGGTTTCCTGCAATTCTGCCCCGCATTCAAGTCCTCTTGGCAGCCTTACTTCAGTATATTTTTGGACGATAGCTGTCATTTATAACTCTGCAGGTTTGTGAATTACAGTGTCCCTGAGCTCCTTTCTTCAACTCGCTTTCTTTTGAGCTGGCCGCAACACCGCAGGATGGCTTCAGGCCCTAATCTGGTTCCGGAACGGCACGCTGAGCCTTTGGTTATTTCCTCTTCCTGGTGGGAAATGAGAGTTAAATTTGCCCGTCCAGACACCGCCAGCTAGTCTCTCATTGGTTCTCCCTATTCCTGTTCATCTTCCGCAGAAATTGCAAACTGGGCCAAACAGGAGGTTAAAGGGACTAACTCTCCAAGTGGGGAGAGTGTTAGTAAAGCGTCTGGAATGTTGCACCCGAGTACCAGGGGAGGAAAACTGAGACATATTTGAACACGTCTCCCGTTCACACGGTTGATCATACTCTGGGTTCCACATGCATGTTTTAGCTGAAGGAAGAATACCTTAAACCTGGGTAGTTGAAACCCGTGGAATGGGTACCATGCAATATGACTTCAAAGGGTCTTCATTTGCTCACCGAACCTCTCCAATCCTATCACTGCTGCGTTTATGCCCCTGTACACACGCTTGATTCTCTTTTGGAGACATAGCAATCCATAGGTTTTAAGATACTCACTAGTCATGTACATTCTTAGGCGTTTAATATGCGGTGTTGAGTCCATTTCGTTGAGCAAGGAGTAGCTCTTGTCTATTCCTTATTTGTCTTAAGGAACTTTATCTGTGCTCATTTCAATCTCTGGTTTTATGCAGCACCCCAACTCACCTTTCCCCTTAAGCAAGCATAAGTTGGTTTTCTAAATTTGAGACCCTGTTCTGTTCTGTAATTCAGTTCCTGTGTAGCCAAGTTTACATTCCGTGTATTACTGATATCTTATGATGTTTCTTTTTCTGTGTGACTTATTTCAGTTAGAATCATCATACCTGAATCCACTCATTGTGTTGCTAAGGGCCTGATGACATAGATTTCATTGCTGAGTGATATTGCTTTGTAAGTAAATACCACAACTTCTTTATGCATTTTTCACTTTCTGCGATGTTGAACTTGTACTGTAAACGAGGTTCTTGTAAACAGTGCCGTTCCAAACTTTGGGGTGGCTGTGTCTTTTTGATTTTAATTTCCCTAAGCTATAGGACCATAAGTGGAAGTGCCCTAGTCTCTGTTGCTTTGTTTTTTAGATGTTTCAGGAAACACCATACACTTCTCCCAAGTGTCTGTTGGCAATTTACATCCCGCCCATCAGCATAACAAGGCTCCCAGTTCTCCATGGCCTGTCCTGCCTTTCTGGATTTTACACTTTTTTCAGATGGCCCTTTTGACCGGGGGGAAGTGAGACTTCATTGTAGTGCAGATTTCCTTTGCAAGCTTGCTTGGTTGGCCAAAAAGGGCGTATGCGTTTTTTCCTGAATATATTCAGGAAAAAACGCATACACACTTTTTGGCCAAGTGCATCATTGTGGACGTTCTGCCTCTTTTCCTATGCTTCCAATGCAATTCCAGTCTACCTCCTGAAATTGGTTTCCTGCAATTCTGCCCCGCTTTCAAGTCCTCTTGGCAGCCTTACTTCAGTATATTTTTGGACGATAGCTGTCATTTATAACTCTGCAGGTTTGTGAATTACAGTGTCCCTGAGCTCCTTTCTTCAACTCGCTTTCTTTTGAGCTGGCCGCAACACCGCAGGATGGCTTCAGGCCCTAATCTGGTTCCGGAACGGCACGCTGAGCCTTTGGTTATTTCCTCTTCCTGGTGGGAAATGAGAGTTAAATTTGCCCGTCCAGACACCGCCAGCTAGTCTCTCATTGGTTCTCCCTATTCCTGTTCATCTTCCGCAGAAATTGCAAACTGGGCCAAACAGGAGGTTAAAGGGACTAACTCTCCAAGTGGGGAGAGTGTTAGTAAAGCGTCTGGAATGTTGCACCCGAGTACCAGGGGAGGAAAACTGAGACATATTTGAACACGTCTCCCGTTCACACGGTTGATCATACTCTGGGTTCCACATGCATGTTTTAGCTGAAGGAAGAATACCTTAAACCTGGGTAGTTGAAACCCGTGGAATGGGTACCATGCAATATGACTTCAAAGGGTCTTCATTTGCTCACCGAACCTCTCCAATCCTATCACTGCTGCGTTTATGCCCCTGTACACACGCTTGATTCTCTTTTGGAGACATAGCAATCCATAGGTTTTAAGATACTTACTAGTCAGGTACATTCTTAGGCGTTTAATATGCGGTGTTGAGTCCATTTCATTGAGCAAGGAGTAGCTCTTGTCTATTCCATATTTGGCTTAAGGAACTTTATCTGTGCTCATTTCAATCTCTGGTTTTATGCAGCACCCCAACTCACCTTTCCCCTTAAGCAAGCATAAGTTGGTTTTCTAAATTTGAGACCCTGTTCTGTTCTGTAATTCAGTATTTGTGTAGCCAAGTTTACGTTCCGTGTATTACTGATATCTTATGATGTTTCTTTTTCTGTGTGACTTATTTCAGTTAGAATCATCATACCTGAATCCACTCATTATGCTGCCACGGGCCTGATGACATAGATTTCATTGCTGAGTGATACTGCATTGTACGTAAGTACCACAAGTTCCTTATCCATTTTTCACTTTCTCTGATATTGTCCTTGTATGGTAAACGAGATTTTTGTAAACAGAGGCGTCCCAAATTTTGGGGTGGCTGTGTCTTTTTGATTTTAATTTCCCTAAGCTATAGGACCATAAGTGGAAGTGCCCTAGGCTCTGTTGCTTTGTTTTTTAGATGTTTCAGGAAACACCATACACTTCTCCCGAGTGTCTGTTGGCAATTTACATCCCGCCCATCAGCATAACAAGGCTCCCAGTTCTCCATGGCCTGTCCTGCCTTTCTGGATTTTACACTTTTTTCAGATGGCCCTTTTGACTGGGGGGAAGTGAGACTTCATTGTAGTGCAGATTTCCTTTGCAAGCTTGCTTGGTTGGCCAAAAAGGGCGTATGCGTTTTTTCCTGAATATATTCAGGAAAAAACGCATACGCCCTTTTTGGCCAAGTGCATCATTGTGGACGTTCTGCCTCTTTTCCTATGCTTTCACTGCAATTCTAGTCTACCTCCTGAAATCGGTTTCCTGCAATTCTGCCCCGCATTCAAGTCCTCTTGGCAGCCTTACTTCAGTATATTTTTGGACGATAGCTGTCATTTATAACTCTGCAGGTTTGTAAATTACAGTGCCCCTGAGCTCCTTTCTTCAACTCGCTTTCTTTTGAGCTGGCCGCAACACCGCAGGATAGCTTCAGGCCCTAATCTGGTTCCGGCACGGCACGCTGAGCCTTTGCTTATTTCCTCTTCCTGGTGGGAAATGAGAGTTAAATTTGCCCGTCCAGACACCTCCAGCTAGTCTCTCATTGGTTCTCCCTTTTCCTGTTCATCTTCCGCAGAAATTGCAAACTGGGCCAAACAGGAGGTTAAAGGCGCTGACTCTCCAAGTGGGGAGAGTGTTAGTAAAGCCTCAGGAATGTTGCACCCCAGTACCAGGGTATGAAAACTGAGACATATTTGAAAACGTCTCCCAATCACACGGTTGATCATACTCTGGGTTCCACATGCATGTTTTAGCTGAAGGAAGAATACCTTAAACCTGGAGAGTTGAAACCCGTGGAATGGGTACCATGCAATATGACTTCAAAGGGTCTTCATTTGCTCACCGAACCTCTCCAATCCTATCACTGCTGCGTTTATGCCCCTGTACACATGCTTGATTCTCTTTCGGAGACATAGCAATCCATAGGTTTTAAGATACTCACTAGTCATGTACATTCTTAGGCGTTTAATATGCGGTGTTGAGTCCATTTCATTGAGCAAGGAGTAGCTCTTGTCTATTCCTTATTTGGCTTAAGGAACTTTATCTGTGCTCATTTCAATCTCTGGTTTTATGCAGCACCCCAACTCACCTTTCCCCTTAAGCAAGCATAAGTTGGTTTTCTAAATTTGAGACCCTGTTCTGTTCTGTAATTCAGTTCCTGTGTAGCCAAGTTTACATTCCGTGTATTACTGATATCTTATGATGTTTCTTTTTCTGTGTGACTTATTTCAGTTAGAATCATCATACCTGAATCCACTCATTGTGTTGCTAAGGGCCTGATGACATAGATTTCATTGCTGAGTGATATTGCTTTGTAAGTAAATACCACAACTTCTTTATGCATTTTTCACTTTCTGCGATGTTGAACTTGTACTGTAAACGAGGTTCTTGTAAACAGTGCCGTTCCAAACTTTGGGGTGGCTGTGTCTTTTTGATTTTAATTTCCCTAAGCTATAGGACCATAAGTGGAAGTGCCCTAGTCTCTGTTGCTTTGTTTTTTAGATGTTTCAGGAAACACCATACACTTCTCCCAAGTGTCTGTTGGCAATTTACATCCCTCCCATCAGCATAACAAGGCTCCCAGTTCTCCATGGCCTGTCCTGCCTTTCTGGATTTTACACTTTTTTCAGATGGCCCTTTTGACCGGGGGGAAGTGAGACTTCATTGTAGTGCAGATTTCCTTTGCAAGCTTGCTTGGTTGGCCAAAAAGGGCGTATGCGTTTTTTCCTGAATATATTCAGGAAAAAACGCATACACACTTTTTGGCCAAGTGCATCATTGTGGACGTTCTGCCTCTTTTCCTATGCTTCCAATGCAATTCCAGTCTACCTCCTGAAATCGGTTTCCTGCAATTCTGCCCCGCTTTCAAGTCCTCTTGGCAGCCTTACTTCAGTATATTTTTGGACGATAGCTGTCATTTATAACTCTGCAGGTTTGTGAATTACAGTGTCCCTGAGCTCCTTTCTTCAACTCGCTTTCTTTTGAGCTGGCCGCAACACCGCAGGATGGCTTCAGGCCCTAATCTGGTTCCGGAACGGCACGCTGAGCCTTTGGTTATTTCCTCTTCCTGGTGGGAAATGAGAGTTAAATTTGCCCGTCCAGACACCGCCAGCTAGTCTCTCATTGGTTCTCCCTATTCCTGTTCATCTTCCGCAGAAATTGCAAACTGGGCCAAACAGGAGGTTAAAGGGACTAACTCTCCAAGTGGGGAGAGTGTTAGTAAAGCGTCTGGAATGTTGCACCCGAGTACCAGGGGAGGAAAACTGAGACATATTTGAACACGTCTCCCGTTCACACGGTTGATCATACTCTGGGTTCCACATGCATGTTTTAGCTGAAGGAAGAATACCTTAAACCTGGGTAGTTGAAACCCGTGGAATGGGTACCATGCAATATGACTTCAAAGGGTCTTCATTTGCTCACCGAACCTCTCCAATCCTATCACTGCTGCGTTTATGCCCCTGTACACACGCTTGATTCTCTTTTGGAGACATAGCAATCCATAGGTTTTAAGATACTTACTAGTCAGGTACATTCTTAGGCGTTTAATATGCGGTGTTGAGTCCATTTCATTGAGCAAGGAGTAGCTCTTGTCTATTCCATATTTGGCTTAAGGAACTTTATCTGTGCTCATTTCAATCTCTGGTTTTATGCAGCACCCCAACTCACCTTTACCCTTAAGCAAGCATAAGTTGGTTTTCTAAATTTGAGACCCTGTTCTGTTCTGTAATTCAGTATCTGTGTAGCCAAGTTTACGTTCCGTGTATTACTGATATCTTATGATGTTTCTTTTTCTGTGTGACTTATTTCAGTTAGAATCATCATACCTGAATCCACTCATTATGCTGCCACGGGCCTGATGACATAGATTTCATTGCTGAGTGATACTGCATTGTACGTAAGTACCACAAGTTCTTTATCCATTTTTCACTTTCTCTGATATTGTCCTTGTATGGTAAACGAGATTTTTGTAAACAGAGGCGTCCCAAATTTTGGGTGGCTGTGTCTTTTTGATTTTAATTTCCCTAAGCTATAGGACCATAAGTGGAAGTGCCCTAGGCTTTGTTGCTTTGTTTTTTAGATGTTTCAGGAAACACCATACACTTCTCCGGAGTGTCTGTTGGCAATTTACATCCCGCCCATCAGCATAACAAGGCTCCCAGTTCTCCATGGCCTGTCCTGCCTTTCTGGATTTTACACTTTTTTCAGATGGCCCTTTTGACTGGGGGGAAGTGAGACTTCATTGTAGTGCAGATTTCCTTTGCAAGCTTGCTTGGTTGGCCAAAAAGGGCGTATGCGTTTTTTCCTGAATATATTCAGGAAAAAACGCATACGCCCTTTTTGGCCAAGTGCATCATTGTGGACGTTCTGCCTCTTTTCCTATGCTTTCACTGCAATTCTAGTCTACCTCCTGAAATCGGTTTCCTGCAATTCTGCCCCGCATTCAAGTCCTCTTGGCAGCCTTACTTCAGTATATTTTTGGACGATAGCTGTCATTTATAACTCTGCAGGTTTGTAAATTACAGTGCCCCTGAGCTCCTTTCTTCAACTCGCTTTCTTTTGAGCTGGCCGCAACACCGCAGGATAGATTCAGGCCCTAATCTGGTTCCGGCACGGCACGCTGAGCCTTTGGTTATTTCCTCTTCCTGGTGGGAAATGAGAGTTAAATTTGCCCGTCCAGACACCTCCAGCTAGTCTCTCATTGGTTCTCCCTTTTCCTGTTCATCTTCCGCAGAAATTGCAAACTGGGCCAAACAGGAGGTTAAAGGCGCTGACTCTCCAAGTGGGGAGAGTGTTAGTAAAGCGTCAGGAATGTTGCACCCCAGTACCAGGGTATGAAAACTGAGACATATTTGAAAACGTCTCCCAATCACACGGTTGATCATACTCTGGGTTCCACATGCATGTTTTAGCTGAAGGAAGAATACCTTAAACCTGGAGAGTTGAAACCCGTGGAATGGGTACCATGCAATATGACTTCAAAGGGTCTTCATTTGCTCACCGAACCTCTCCAATCCTATCACTGCTGCCTTTATGCCCCTATACACACGCTTGATTCTCTTTTGGACACATAGCAATCCATAGGTTTTAAGATACTTACTAGTCAGGTACATTCTTAGGCGTTTAATATGCGGTGTTGAGTCCATTTCGTTGAGCAAGGAGTAGCTCTTGTCTATTCCATATTTGGCTGAAGGAACTTTATCTGTGCTTATTTCAATCTCTGGTTTTATGCAGCACCCCAACTCACCTTTCCCCTTAAGCAAGCATAAGTTGGTTTTCAAAATTTGAGACCCTGTCCTGTTTTGGAATTCAGTTCCTGTGTAGCCAAGTTTACATTCCGTGTATTACTGATATCTTATGATGTTTCTTTTTCTGTGTGACTTATTTCAGTTAGAATCATCGTACCTGAATCCACTCATTATGCTGCTACGGGCCTGATGACATAGATTTCATTGCTGAGTGATACTGCATTGTACGTAAGTACCACAAGTTCTTTATCCATTTTTCACTTTCTGTGATATTGAACTTGTACGGTAAACGAGGTTCTTGTTAACAGAGGCGTCCCAAACTTTGGGGTGGCTGTGTCTTTTTGATTTTAATTTCCCTAAGCTACAGGACCATAAGTGGAAGTGCCCTAGGCTCTGTTGCTTTGTTTTTTAGATGTTTCAAGAAACACCATACACTTCTCCAGAGTGTCTGTTGGCAATTTACATCCCGCCCATCAGCATAACAAGGCTCCCAGTTCTCCATGGCCTGTCCTGCCTTTCTGGATTTTACACTTTTTTCAGATGGCCCTTTTGACCGGGGGGAAGTGAGACTTCATTGTAGTGCAGATTTCCTTTGCAAGTTTGCTTGGTTGGCCAAAAAGGGCGTATGCGTGTTTTCCTGAATATATTCAGGAAAAAACGCATACGCCCTTTTTGGCCAAGTGCATCATTGTGGACGCTCTGCCTCTTTTCCTATGCTTGAAATGCAATTCCAGTCTACCTCCTGAAATCGGTTTCCTGCAATTCTGCCCCGCTTTCAAGTCCTCTTGGCAGCCTTACTTCAGTATATTTTTGGACGATAGCTGTCATTTATAACTCTGCAGGTTTGTGAATTACAGTGCCCCTGAGCTCCTTTCTTCTACTCGCTTTTTTGTGAGCTGGCCGCAACACCGCAGGATGGCTTCAGGCCCTAATCTGGTTCCGGCACGGCACGCTGAGCCTTTGGTTAATTCCTCTTCCTGGTGGGAAATGAGAGTTAAATTTGCCCATCCAGACACCTCCAGCTAGTCTCTCATTGGTTCTCGCTATTCCTGTTCATCTTCCGCAGAAATTGCAAACTGGGCCAAACAGGAGGTTAAAGGGACTGACTCTCCAAGTCGGGAGAGTGTTAGTAAAGCATCTGGAATGTTGCACCCGAGTACCAGGGTACGAAAACTGAGACATATTTGAACACGTCTCCCGATCACACGGTTGATCATACTCTCGGTTCCACATGCATGTTTTAGCTGAAGGAAGAATACCTTAAACCTGGAGAGTTGAGACCCGTGTAATGGGTACCATGCAATATGACTTCAAAGGGTCTTCATTTGCTCACCGAACCTCTCCAATCCTATCACTGCTGCGTTTATGCCCCTGTACACATGCTTGATTCTCTTTCGGAGACATAGCAATCCATAGGTTTTAACATACTTACTAGTCAGGTAAATTCTTAGGCGTTTAATATGCGGTGTTGAGTCCATTTCGTTGAGCAAGGAGTAGCTCTTGTCTATTCCATATTTGGCTTAAGGAACTTTATCTGTGCTCATTTCAATCTCTCGTTTTATGCAGCACCCCAACTCACCTTTACCCTTAAGCAAGCATAAGATGCTTTTCTAAATTTGAGACCCTGTTCTGTTCTGTAATTCAGTTCCTGTGTAGCCAAGTTTACATTCCGTGTATTAGTGATATCTTATGATGTTTCTTTTTCTGTGTGACTTATTTCAGTTAGTATCATCATACCTGAATCCACTCATTGTGCTGCTAAAGGCCTGATGACATAGATTTCATTGCTGAGTGATATTGCTTTGTAAGAAAATACCACAACTTCTTTATCCATTTTTCACTTTCTGCGATGTTGAACTTGCATTGTAAACGAGGTTCTTGTAAACAGAGCCGTTCCAAACTTTGGGGTGGCTGTGTCTTTTTGATTTTAATTTCCCTAAGCTATAGGACCATAAGTGGAAGTGCCCTAGGCTCTGTTGCTTTGTATTTTAGATGTTTCAGGAAACACCATACACTTCTCCCGAGTGTCTGTTGGCAATTTACATCCCGCCCATCAGCATAACAAGGCTCCCAGTTCTCCATGGCCTGTCCTGCCTTTCTGGATTTTACACATTTCTCAGATGGCCCTTTTGACTGGGGGGGAAGCGAGACTTCATTGTAGTGCAGATTTCCTTTGCAAGCTTGCTTGGTTGGCCAAAAAGGGCGTATGCGTTTTTTCCTGAATATATTCAGGAAAAAACGCATACGCCCTTTTTGGCCAAGTGCATCATGGTGGACCTTTTGCCTCTTTTCCTATGCTTTCAATGCAATTCCAGTCTACCTCCTGAAATCGGTTTCCTGCAATTCTGCCCCACTTTCAAGTCCTCTTGGCAGCCTTACTTCAGTATATTTTTGGACGATAGCTGTCATTTATAACTCTGCAGGTTTGTGAATTACAGTGCCCCTGAGCTCCTTTCTTCAACTCGCTTTCTTTTGAGCTGGCCACAACACCGCAGGATGGCTTCAGGCCCTAATCTGGTTCCCGCACGGCACACTGAGCCTTTGGTTAATTCCTCTTCCTGGTGGGAAATGAGAGTTAAATTTGCCCGTCCAGACACCTCCAGCTAGTCTCTCATTGGTTCTCAGTATTCCTGTTCATCTTCCGCAGAAATTGCAAACTGGGCCAAACAGGAGGTTAAAGGGACTGACTCTCCAAGTCGAGAGAGTGTTAGTAAAGCGTCTGGAATGTTGCACCCGAGTACCAGGGTACGAAAACTGAGACATATTTGAACACGTCTCCTGTTCACACGGTTGATCATACTCTGGGTTCCACATGCATGTTTTAGCTGAAGGAAGAATACCTTAAACCTGGAGAGTTGAGACCCGTGGAATGGGTACCATGCAATATGACTTCAAGGGGTCTTCATTTGCTCACCGAACCTCTCCAATCCTATCACTGCTGCGTTTATGCCCCTGTACACATGCTTGATTCTCTTTCGGAGACATAGCGATCCATAGGTTTTAAGATACTTACTAGTCAGGTACATTCTTAGGCGTTTAATATGCGGTGTTGAGTCCATTTCGTTGAGCAAGGAGTAGCTATTGTCTATTCCTTATTTGGCTTAAGGAACTTTATCTGTGCTCATTTCAATCTCTGGTTTTATGCAGCACCCCAACTCACCTTTCCCCTTAAGCAAGCATAAGTTGGTTTTCTAAATTTGAGACCCTGTTCTGTTTTGGAATTCAGTTCCTGTGTAGCCAAGTTTACATTCCGTGTATTAGTGATATCTTATGATGTTTCTTTTTCTGTGTGACTTATTTCAGTTAGAATCATCGTACCTGAATCCACGCATTATGCTGCTACGGGCCTGATGACATAGATTTCATTACTGAGTGATACTGCATTGTACGTAAGTACCACAAGTTCTTTATCCATTTCTCACTTTCTGTGATATTGAACTTGTACGGTAAACGAAGTTCTTGTTAACAGAGGCGTCCCAAACTTTGGGGTGGCTGTGTCTTTTTGATTTTAATTTCCCTAAGCTATAGGACCATAAGTGGAAGTGCCCTAGGCTCTGTTGCTTTGTTTTTTAGATGTTTCAGGAAACACCATACACTTCTCCCGAGTGTCTGTTGGCAATTTACATCCCGCCCATCAGCATAACAAGGCTCCCAGTTCTCCATGGCCTGTCCTGCCTTTCTGGATTTTACACTTTCTCAGATGGCCCTTTTGACCGGGGGGGAAGTGAGACTTCATTGTAGTGCAGATTTCCTTTGCAAGCTTGCTTGGTTGGCCAAAAAGGGCGTATGCGTGTTTTCCTGAATATATTCAGGAAAAAACGCATACGCCCTTTTTGGCCAAGTGCATCATGGTGGACCTTCTGCCTCTTTTCCTATGCTTTCAATGCAATTCCAGTCTACCTCCTGAAATCGGTTTCCTGCAATTCTGCCCCACTTTCAAGTCCTCTTGGCAGCCTTACTTCAGTATATTTTTGGACGATAGCTGTCATTTATAACTCTGCAGGTTTGTGAATTACAGTGCCCCTGAGCTCCTTTCTTCAACTCGCTTTCTTTTGAGCTGGCCACAACACCGCAGGATGGCTTCAGGCCCTAATCTGGTTCCCGCACGGCACACTGAGCCTTTGGTTAATTCCTCTTCCTGGTGGGAAATGAGAGTTAAATTTGCCCGTCCAGACACCTCCAGCTAGTCTCTCATTGGTTCTCAGTATTCCTGTTCATCTTCCGCAGAAATTGCAAACTGGGCCAAACAGGAGGTTAAAGGGACTGACTCTCCAAGTCGAGAGAGTGTTAGTAAAGCGTCTGGAATGTTGCACCCGAGTACCAGGGTACGAAAACTGAGACATATTTGAACACGTCTCCCGTTCACATGGTTGATCATACTCTGGGTTCCACATGCATGTTTTAGCTGAAGGAAGAATACCTTAAACCTGGGTAGTTGAAACCCGTGGAATGGGTACCATGCAATATGACTTCAAGGGGTCTTCATTTGCTCACCGAACCTCTCCAATCCTATCACTGCTGCGTTTATGCCCCTGTACACATGCTTGATTCTCCTTCGGAGACATAGCAATCCATAGGTTTTAAGATACTTACTAGTCAGGTACATTCTTAGGCGTTTAATATGCGGTGTTGAGTCCATTTCGTTGAGCAAGGAGTAGCTCTTGTGTATTCAATATTTGGCTTAAGGAACTTTATCTGTGCTCATTTCAATCTCTGGTTTTATGCAGCACCCCAACTCACCTTTCCCCTTAAGCAAGCATAAGTTGGTTTTCTAAATTTGAGACCCTGTTCTGTTTTGGAATTCAGTTCCTGTGTAGCCAAGTTTACATTCCGTGTATTAGTGATATCTTATGATATTTCTTTTTCTGTGTGACTTATTTCAGTTAGAATCATCGTACCTGAATCCACTCATTATGCTGCTACGGGCCTGATGACATAGATTTCATTGCTGAGTGATACTGCATTGTACGTAAGTACCACAAGTTCTTTATCCATTTCTCACTTTCTGTGATATTGAACTTGTACGGTAAACGAGCTTCTTGTAAACAGAGGCGTCCCAAACTGTGGGGTGGCTGTGTTTTTTTGATTTTAATTTCCCTGAGCTATAGGACCATAAGTGGAAGTGCCCTAGGCTCTGTTGCTTTGTTTTTTAGATGTTTCAGGAAACACCATACACTTCTCCCGAGTGTCTGTTGGCAATTTACATCCCGCCCATCAGCATAACAAGGCTCCCAGTTCTCCATGGCCTGTCCTGCCTTTCTGGATTTTACACTTTTTTCAGATGGCCCTTTTGACCGGGGGGAAGTGAGACTTCATTGTAGTGCAGATTTCCTTTGCAAGCTTGCTTGGTTGGCCAAAAAGGGCGTATGCGTTTTTTCCTGAATATATTCAGGAAAAAACGCATACGCCCTTTTTGGCCAAGTGCATCATTGTGGACGTTCTGCCTCTTTTCCTATGCTTTCAATGCAATTCCAGTCTACCTCCTGAAATCGGTTTCCTGCAATTCTGCCCCGCTTTCAAGTCCTCTTGGCAGCCTTACTTCAGTATATTTTTGGACGATAGCTGTCATTTATAACTCTGCAGGTTTGTGAATTACAGTGCCCCTGAGCTCCTTTCTTCAACTTGCTTTCTTGTGACCTGGCCGCAACACCGCAGGATGGCTTCAGGCCCTAATCTGGTTCCGGCACGGCACGCTGAGCCTTTGGTTATTTCCTCTTCCTGGTGGGAAATGAGAGTTAAATTTGCCCGTCCAGACACCTCCAGCTAGTCTCTCATTGGTTCTCAGTATTCCTGTTCATCTTCCGCAGAAATTGCAAACTGGGCCAAACAGGAGGTTAAAGGGACTGACTCTCCAAGTCGGGAGAGTGTTAGTAAAGCATCTGGAATGTTGCACCTGAGTACCAGGGGAGGAAAACTGAGACATATTTGAACACGTCTCCCGATCACATGGTTGATCATACTCTAGGTTCCACATGCATGTGTTAGCTGAAGGAAGAATACCTTAAACCTGGGTAGTTGAAACCTGTGGAATGGGTACCATGCAATATGACTTCAAAGGGTCTTCATTTGCTCACCGAACCTCTCCAATCCTATCACTGCTGCGTTTATGCCCCTGTACACATGCTTGATTCTCTTTCGGAGACATAGCAATCCATAGCTTTTAAGATACTCACTAATCATGTACATTCTTAGGCGTTTAATATGCGGTGTTGAGTCCATTTCGTTGAGCAAGGAGTAGCTCTTGTCTATTCCTTATTTGGCTTAAGGAACTTTATCTGTGCTCATTTCAATCTCTGGTTTTATGCAGCACCCCAACTCACCTTTACCCTTAAGCAAGCATAAGTTGGTTTTCTAAATTTGAGACCCTGTTCTGTTCTGTAATTCAGTTCCTGTGTAGCCAAGTTTACATTCCGTGTATTACTGATATCTTATGATGTTTCTTTTTCTGTGTGACTTATTTCAGTTAGAATCATCATACCTGAATCCACTCATTGTGTTGCTAAGGGCCTGATGACAAAGATTTCATTGCTGAGTGATATTGCTTTGTAAGTAAATACCACAACTTCTTTATCCATTTTTCACTTTCTGCGATGTTGAACTTGTACTGTAAACGAGGTTCTTGTAAACAGAGCCGTTCCAAACTTTGGGGTGGCTGTGTCTTTTTGATTTTAATTTCCCTAAGCTATAGGACCATAAGTGGAAGTGCCCTAGTCTTTGTTGCTTTGTTTTTTAGATGTTTCAGGAAACTCCATACACTTCTCCCAAGTGTCTGTTGGCAATTTACATCCCGCCCATCAGCATAACAAGGCTCCCAGTTCTCCATGGCCTGTCCTGCCTTTCTGGATTTTACAGTTTTTTCAGATGGCCCTTTTGACCGGGGGGAAGTGAGACTTCATTGTAGTGCAGATTTCCTTTGCAAGCTTGCTTGGTTGGCCAAAAAGGGCGTATGCGTTTTTTCCTGAATATATTCAGGAAAAAACGCATACACACTTTTTGGCCAAGTGCATCATTGTGGACGTTCTCCCTCTTTTCCTATGCTTGAAATGCAATTCCAGTCTACCTCCTGAAATCGGTTTCCTGCAATTCTGCCCCGCTTTCAAGTCCTCTTGGCAGCCTTACTTCAGTATATTTTTGGACGATAGCTGTCATTTATAACTCTGCAGGTTTGTGAATTACAGTGCCCCTGAGCTCCTTTCTTCAACTCGCTTTCTTTTGAGCTGGCCGCAACACCGCAGGATGGCTTCAGGCCCTAATCTGGTTCCGGAACGGCACGCTGAGCCTTTGGTTATTTCCTCTTCCTGGTGGGAAATGAGAGTTAAATTTGCCCGTCCAGACACCGCCAGCTAGTCTCTCATTGGTTCTACCTATTCCTGTTCATCTTCCGCAGAAATTGCAAACTGGGCCAAACAGGAGGTTAAAGGGACTGACTCTCCAAGTGGGGAGAGTGTTGGTAAAGCGTCTGGAATGTTGCACCCGAGTACCAGGGGAGGAAAACTGAGACATATTTGAACACGTCTCCCGTTCACACGGTTGATCATACTCTGGGTTCCACATGCATGTTTTAGCTGAAGGAAGAATACCTTAAACCTGGGTAGTTGAAACCCGTGGAATGGGTACCATGCAATATGTCTTCAAAGGGTCTTCATTTGCTCCCCGAACCTTCCAATCCTATCACTGCTGCGTTTATGCCCCTGTACACACGCTTGATTCTCTTTCGGAGACATAGCGATCCATAGGTTTTAAGATACTTACTAGTCAGGTACATTCTTAGGCGTTTAATATGCGGTGTTGAGTCCATTTCGTTGAGCAAGGAGTAGCTCTTGTGTATTCAATATTTGGCTTAAGGAACTTTATCTGTGCTCATTTCAATCTCTGGTTTTATGCAGCACCCCAACTCACCTTTCCCCTTAAGCAAGCATAAGTTGGTTTTCTAAATTTGAGACCCTGTTCTGTTTTGGAATTCAGTTCCTGTGTAGCAAGTTTACATTCCGTGTATTAGTGATATCTTATGATGTTTCTTTTTCTGTGTGACTTATTTCAGTTAGAATCATCGTACCTGAATCCACTCATTATGCTGCTACGGGCCTGATGACATAGATTTCATTACTGAGTGATACTGCATTGTACGTAAGTACCACAAGTTCTTTATCCATTTCTCACTTTCTGTGATATTGAACTTGTACGGTAAACGAGGTTCTTGTTAACAGAGGCGTCCCAAACTTTGGGGTGGCTGTGTCTTTTTGATTTTCATTTCCCTAAGCTATAGGACCATAAGTGGAAGTGCCCTAGGCTCTGTTGCTTTGTTTTTTAGATGTTTCAGGAAACACCATACACTTCTCCCGAGTGTCTGTTGGCAATTTACATCCCGCCCATCAGCATAACAAGGCTCCCAGTTCTCCATGGCCTGTCCTGCCTTTCTGGATTTTACACTTTTCTCAGATGGCCCTTTTGACCGGGGGGGAAGTGAGACTTCATTGTAGTGCAGATTTCCTTTGCAAGCTTGCTTGGTTGGCCAAAAAGGGCGTATGCGTGTTTTCCTGAATATATTCAGGAAAAAACGCATACGCCCTTTTTGGCCAAGTGCATCATGGTGGACCTTCTGCCTCTTTTCCTATGCTTTCAATGCAATTCCAGTCTACCTCCTGAAATCGGTTTCCTGCAATTCTGCCCCACTTTCAAGTCCTCTTGGCAGCCTTACTTCAGTATATTTTTGGACGATAGCTGTCATTTATAACTCTGCAGGTTTGTGAATTACAGTGCCCCTGAGCTCCTTTCTTCAACTCGCTTTCTTTTGAGCTGGCCACAACACCGCAGGATGGCTTCAGGCCCTAATCTGGTTCCCGCACGGCACACTGAGCCTTTGGTTAATTCCTCTTCCTGGTGGGAAATGAGAGTTAAATTTGCCCGTCCAGACACCTCCAGCTAGTCTCTCATTGGTTCTCAGTATTCCTGTTCATCTTCCGCAGAAATTGCAAACTGGGCCAAACAGGAGGTTAAAGGGACTGACTCTCCAAGTCGAGAGAGTGTTAGTAAAGCGTCTGGAATGTTGCACCCGAGTACCAGGGTACGAAAACTGAGACATATTTGAACACGTCTCCCGTTCACATGGTTGATCATACTCTGGGTTCCACATGCATGTTTTAGCTGAAGGAAGAATACCTTAAACCTGGGTAGTTGAAACCCGTGGAATGGGTACCATGCAATATGACTTCAAGGGGTCTTCATTTGCTCACCGAACCTCTCCAATCCTATCACTGCTGCGTTTATGCCCCTGTACACATGCTTGATTCTCCTTCGGAGACATAGCAATCCATAGGTTTTAAGATACTTACTAGTCAGGTACATTCTTAGGCGTTTAATATGCGGTGTTGAGTCCATTTCGTTGAGCAAGGAGTAGCTCTTGTGTATTCAATATTTGGCTTAAGGAACTTTATCTGTGCTCATTTCAATCTCTGGTTTTATGCAGCACCCCAACTCACCTTTCCCCTTAAGCAAGCATAAGTTGGTTTTCTAAATTTGAGACCCTGTTCTGTTTTGGAATTCAGTTCCTGTGTAGCCAAGTTTACATTCCGTGTATTAGTGATATCTTATGATATTTCTTTTTCTGTGTGACTTATTTCAGTTAGAATCATCGTACCTGAATCCACTCATTATGCTGCTACGGGCCTGATGACATAGATTTCATTGCTGAGTGATACTGCATTGTACGTAAGTACCACAAGTTCTTTATCCATTTCTCACTTTCTGTGATATTGAACTTGTACGGTAAACGAGCTTCTTGTAAACAGAGGCGTCCCAAACTGTGGGGTGGCTGTGTTTTTTTGATTTTAATTTCCCTGAGCTATAGGACCATAAGTGGAAGTGCCCTAGGCTCTGTTGCTTTGTTTTTTAGATGTTTCAGGAAACACCATACACTTCTCCCGAGTGTCTGTTGGCAATTTACATCCCGCCCATCAGCATAACAAGGCTCCCAGTTCTCCATGGCCTGTCCTGCCTTTCTGGATTTTACACTTTTTTCAGATGGCCCTTTTGACCGGGGGGAAGTGAGACTTCATTGTAGTGCAGATTTCCTTTGCAAGCTTGCTTGGTTGGCCAAAAAGGGCGTATGCGTTTTTTCCTGAATATATTCAGGAAAAAACGCATACGCCCTTTTTGGCCAAGTGCATCATTGTGGACGTTCTGCCTCTTTTCCTATGCTTTCAATGCAATTCCAGTCTACCTCCTGAAATCGGTTTCCTGCAATTCTGCCCCGCTTTCAAGTCCTCTTGGCAGCCTTACTTCAGTATATTTTTGGACGATAGCTGTCATTTATAACTCTGCAGGTTTGTGAATTACAGTGCCCCTGAGCTCCTTTCTTCAACTTGCTTTCTTGTGACCTGGCCGCAACACCGCAGGATGGCTTCAGGCCCTAATCTGGTTCCGGCACGGCACGCTGAGCCTTTGGTTATTTCCTCTTCCTGGTGGGAAATGAGAGTTAAATTTGCCCGTCCAGACACCTCCAGCTAGTCTCTCATTGGTTCTCAGTATTCCTGTTCATCTTCCGCAGAAATTGCAAACTGGGCCAAACAGGAGGTTAAAGGGACTGACTCTCCAAGTCGGGAGAGTGTTAGTAAAGCGTCTGGAATGTTGCACCTGAGTACCAGGGGAGGAAAACTGAGACATATTTGAACACGTCTCCCGATCACATGGTTGATCATACTCTAGGTTCCACATGCATGTGTTAGCTGAAGGAAGAATACCTTAAACCTGGGTAGTTGAAACCTGTGGAATGGGTACCATGCAATATGACTTCAAAGGGTCTTCATTTGCTCACCGAACCTCTCCAATCCTATCACTGCTGCGTTTATGCCCCTGTACACATGCTTGATTCTCTTTCGGAGACATAGCAATCCATAGCTTTTAAGATACTCACTAATCATGTACATTCTTAGGCGTTTAATATGCGGTGTTGAGTCCATTTCGTTGAGCAAGGAGTAGCTCTTGTCTATTCCTTATTTGGCTTAAGGAACTTTATCTGTGCTCATTTCAATCTCTGGTTTTATGCAGCACCCCAACTCACCTTTACCCTTAAGCAAGCATAAGTTGGTTTTCTAAATTTGAGACCCTGTTCTGTTCTGTAATTCAGTTCCTGTGTAGCCAAGTTTACATTCCGTGTATTACTGATATCTTATGATGTTTCTTTTTCTGTGTGACTTATTTCAGTTAGAATCATCATACCTGAATCCACTCATTGTGTTGCTAAGGGCCTGATGACAAAGATTTCATTGCTGAGTGATATTGCTTTGTAAGTAAATACCACAACTTCTTTATCCATTTTTCACTTTCTGCGATGTTGAACTTGTACTGTAAACGAGGTTCTTGTAAACAGAGCCGTTCCAAACTTTGGGGTGGCTGTGTCTTTTTGATTTTAATTTCCCTAAGCTATAGGACCATAAGTGGAAGTGCCCTAGTCTCTGTTGCTTTGTTTTTTAGATGTTTCAGGAAACTCCATACACTTCTCCTGAGTGTCTGTTGGCAATTTACATCCCGCCCATCAGCATAACAAGGCTCCCAGTTCTCCATGGCCTGTCCTGCCTTTCTGGATTTTACAGTTTTTTCAGATGGCCCTTTTGACCGGGGGGAAGTGAGACTTCATTGTAGTGCAGATTTCCTTTGCAAGCTTGCTTGGTTGGCCAAAAAGGGCGTATGCGTTTTTTCCTGAATATATTCAGGAAAAAACGCATACACACTTTTTGGCCAAGTGCATCATTGTGGACGTTCTCCCTCTTTTCCTATGCTTGAAATGCAATTCCAGTCTACCTCCTGAAATCGGTTTCCTGCAATTCTGCCCCGCTTTCAAGTCCTCTTGGCAGCCTTACTTCAGTATATTTTTGGACGATAGCTGTCATTTATAACTCTGCAGGTTTGTGAATTACAGTGCCCCTGAGCTCCTTTCTTCAACTCGCTTTCTTTTGAGCTGGCCGCAACACCGCAGGATGGCTTCAGGCCCTAATCTGGTTCCGGAACGGCACGCTGAGCCTTTGGTTATTTCCTCTTCCTGGTGGGAAATGAGAGTTAAATTTGCCCGTCCAGACACCGCCAGCTAGTCTCTCATTGGTTCTACCTATTCCTGTTCATCTTCCGCAGAAATTGCAAACTGGGCCAAACAGGAGGTTAAAGGGACTGACTCTCCAAGTGGGGAGAGTGTTGGTAAAGCGTCTGGAATGTTGCACCCGAGTACCAGGGGAGGAAAACTGAGACATATTTGAACACGTCTCCCGTTCACACGGTTGATCATACTCTGGGTTCCACATGCATGTTTTAGCTGAAGGAAGAATACCTTAAACCTGGGTAGTTGAAACCCATGGAATGGGTACCATGCAATATGTCTTCAAAGGGTCTTCATTTGCTCCCCGAACCTTCCAATCCTATCACTGCTGCGTTTATGCCCCTGTACACACGCTTGATTCTCTTTCGGAGACATAGCGATCCATAGGTTTTAAGATACTTACTAGTCAGGTACATTCTTAGGCGTTTAATATGCGGTGTTGAGTCCATTTCGTTGAGCAAGGAGTAGCTCTTGTGTATTCAATATTTGGCTTAAGGAACTTTATCTGTGCTCATTTCAATCTCTGGTTTTATGCAGCACCCCAACTCACCTTTCCCCTTAAGCAAGCATAAGTTGGTTTTCTAAATTTGAGACCCTGTTCTGTTTTGGAATTCAGTTCCTGTGTAGCCAAGTTTACATTCCGTGTATTAGTGATATCTTATGATGTTTCTTTTTCTGTGTGACTTATTTCAGTTAGAATCATCGTACCTGAATCCACTCATTATGCTGCTACGGGCCTGATGACATAGATTTCATTGCTGAGTGATACTGCATTGTACGTAGGTACCACAAGTTCTTTATCCATTTCTCACTTTCTGTGATATTGAACTTGTACGGTAAACGAGCTTCTTGTAAACAGAGGCGTCCCAAACTGTGGGGTGGCTGTGTCTTTTTGATTTTAATTTCCCTGAGCTATAGGACCATAAGTGGAAGTGCCCTAGGCTCTGTTGCTTTGTTTTTTAGATGTTTCAGGAAACACCATACACTTCTCCAGAGTGTCTGTTGGCAATTTACATCCCGCCCATCAGCATAACAAGGCTCCCAGTTCTCCATGGCCTGTCCTGCCTTTCTGGATTTTACACTTTTTTCAGATGGCCCTTTTGACCGGGGGGAAGTGAGACTTCATTGTAGTGCAGATTTCCTTTGCAAGCTTGCTTGGTTGGCCAAAAAGGGCGTATGCGTTTTTTCCTGAATATATTCAGGAAAAAACGCATACGCCCTTTTTGGCCAAGTGCATCATTGTGGACGTTCTGCCTCTTTTCCTATGCTTTCAATGCAATTCCAGTCTACCTCCTGAAATCGGTTTCCTTCAATTCTGCCCTGCTTTCAAGTCCTCTTGGCAGCCTTACTTCAGTATATTTTTGGACGATAGCTGTCATTTATAACTCTGCAGGTTTGTGAATTACAGTGCCCCTGAGCTCCTTTCTTCAACTTGCTTTCTTGTGACCTGGCCGCAACACCGCAGGATGGCTTCAGGCCCTAATCTGGTTCCGGCACGGCACGCTGAGCCTTTGGTTATTTCCTCTTCCTGGTGGGAAATGAGAGTTAAATTTGCCCGTCCAGACACCTCCAGCTAGTCTCTCATTGGTTCTCAGTATTCCTGTTCATCTTCCGCAGAAATTGCAAACTGGGCCAAACAGGAGGTTAAAGGGACTGACTCTCCAAGTGGGGAGAGTGTTGGTAAAGCGTCTGGAATGTTGCACCCGAGTACCAGGGGAGGAAAACTGAGACATATTTGAACACGTCTCCCGTTCACACGGTTGATCATACTCTGGGTTCCACATGCATGTTTTAGCTGAAGGAAGAATACCTTAAACCTGGGTAGTTGAAACCCGTGGAATGGGTACCATGCAATATGTCTTCAAAGGGTCTTCATTTGCTCACCGAACCTTCCAATCCTATCACTGCTGCGTTTATGCCCCTGTACACACGCTTGATTCTCTTTCGGAGACATAGCAATCCATAGGTTTTAAGATACTTACTAGTCAGGTACATTCTTAGACGTTTAATATGCGGTGTTGAGTCCATTTCGTTGAGCAAGGAGTAGCTCTTGTCTATTCCATATTTGGCTTAAGGAACTTTATCTGTGCTCATTTCAATCTCTGGTTTTATGCAGCACCCCAACTCACCTTTACCCTTAAGCAAGTATAAGTTGGTTTTCTAAATTTGAGACCCTGTTCTGTTCTGTAATTCAGTATCTGTGTAGCCAAGTTTACATTCCGTGTATTACTGATATCTTATGATGTTTCTTTTTCTGTGTGACTTATTTCAGTTAGAATCATCATACCTGAATCCACTCATTATGCTGCCACGGGCCTGATGACATAGATTTCATTGCTGAGTGATACTGCATTGTACGTAAGTACCACAAGTTCTTTATCCATTTTTCACTTTCTGTGATATTGAACTTCTACGGTAAACGAGGTTTTTGTAAACAGAGGCGTCCCAAACTTTGGGGTGGCTGTGTCTTTTTGATTTTAATTTCCCTAAGCTATAGGACCATAAGTGGAAGTGCCCTAGGCTCTGTTGCTTTGTTTTTTAGATGTTTCAGGAAACACCATACACTTCTCCCGAGTGTCTGTTGGCAATTTACATCCCGCCCATCAGCATAACAAGGCTCCCAGTTCTCCATGGCCTGTCCTGCCTTTCTGGATTTTACACTTTTTTCAGATGGCCCTTTTGACTGGGGGGAAGTGAGACTTCATTGTAGTGCAGATTTCCTTTGCAAGCTTGCTTGGTTGGCCAAAAAGGGCGTATGCGTTTTTTCCTGAATATATTCAGGAAAAAACGCATATGCCCTTTTTGGCCAAGTGCATGATTGTGGACGTTCTGCCTCTTTTCCTATGCTTTCACTGCAATTCTAATCTACCTCCTGAAATCGGTTTACTGCAATTCTGCCCCGCTTTCAAGTCCTCTTGGCAGCCTTACTTCAGTATATTTTTGGACGATAGCTGTCATTTATAACTCTGCAGGTTTGTGAATTACAGTGCCCCTGAGCTCCTTTCTTCAACTCGCTTTCTTTTGAGCTGGCTGCAACACCGCAGGATAGCTTCAGGCCCTAATCTGGTTCCGGCACGGCACGCTGAGCCTTTGGTTATTTCCTCTTCCTGGTGGGAAATGAGAGTTAAATTTGCCCGTCCAGACACCTCCAGCTAGTCTCTCATTGGTTCTCCCTATTCCTGTTCATCTTCCGCAGAAATTGCAAACTGGGCCAAACAGGAGGTTAAAGGCGCTGACTCTCCAAGTGGGGAGAGTGTTAGTAAAGCGTCTGGAATGTGGCACCCGAGTACCAGGGTACAAAAACTGAGACATATTTGAACACGTCTCCCGATCACATAGTTGGTCATACTCTAGGTTCCACATGCATGTTTTAGCTGAAGGAAGAATACCTTAATCCTGCGTAGTTGAAACCCTTGGAATGGGTACCATGCAATATGACTTCAAAGGGTCTTCATTTGCTCACCGAACCTCTCCAATCCTATCACTGTTGCGTTTATGCCCCTGTACACATGCTTGATTCTCTTTTGGAGACATAGCAATCCATAGGTTTTAAGATACTTACTAGTCAGGTACATTCTTAGGCGTTTAATATGCGGTGTTGAGTCCATTTCGTTGAGCAAGGAGTAGCTCTTGTGTATTCTATATTTGGATTAAGGAACTTTATCTGTGCTCATTTCAATCTCTGGTTTTATGCAGCACCCCAACTCACCTTTCCCCTTAAGCAAGCATAAGTTGGTTTTCTAAATTTGAGACCCTGTTCTGTTCTGTAATTCAGTTCCTGTGTAGCCAAGTTTACATTCCGTGTATTACTGATATCTTATGATGTTTCTTTTTCTGTGTGACTTATTTCAGTTAGAATCATCATACCTGAATACACTCATTGTGCTGCTAAGGGCCTGATGACATAGATTTCATTGCTGAGTGATATTGCTTTGTAAGAAAATACCACAACTTCTTTATCCATTTTTCACTTTCTGCGATGTTGAACTTGTACGGTAAACGAGGTTGTTGTAAACAGAGGCGTCCCAAACTTTGGGGTGTCTGTGTCTTTTTGATTTTCATTTCCCTAAGCTATAGGACCATAAGTGGAATTGCCCTAGGCTCTGTTGCTTTGTGTTTTAGATGTTTCAGGAAACACCATACAATTCTCCCGAGTGTCTGTTGGCAATTTACATCCCGCCCATCAGCATAACAAGGCTCCCAGTTCTCCATGGCCTGTCCTGCCTTTCTGGATTTTACACTTTGTTCAGATGGCCCTTTTGATCGGGGGGAAGTGAGACTTCATTGTAGTGCAGATTTCCTTTGCAAGTTTGCTTGGTTGGCCAAAAAGAGGGTATACGTTTTTTCCTGACTTCAGGAAATATATTCAGGAAAATATATTCAGGAAATATATTCAAGAAAAAACGAATACGCCCTTTTTGGCCACGTGCATCATTGTGGACGTTCTGCCTCTTTTCGTATGCTCTCTATGCAATTCCAGTCTACCTCCTGAAATCTGTTTCCTGCAATTCTGCCCCGCTCTCAAGTCCTCTTCGCAGCTTTACTTCAATATATTTTTGGACGATAGCTGTCATTTATAACTCTGCAGGTTTGTGAATTACAGTGCCCCTGAGCTCCTTTCTTCAACTCGCTTTCTTGTGAGCTGGCCGCAACACCGCAGGATTGCTTCAGGCCCTAATTTGTTTCTGGCACGGCATGTTGTTCCTTTGGTTAATTCCTCTTCCTGGTGGGAAATGAGAGTTAAATTTGCCCGTCCAGACACCTCCAGCTAGTCTCTCATTGGTTCTCCCTATTCCTGTTCATCTTCCACAGAAATTGCAAACTGGACTAAACAGGAGGTTAAAGGGACCGACTCTCCAAGTCGGGAGAGTGTTAGTAAAGCGTCTGCAATGTTGCACCCGAGTACCAGGGGACGAAAACTGACACATTTGAATACGTATCCCGATCACACGGTGGATCATACTCTGGGTTCCACATGCATGTTTTAGCTGAAGGAAGAATCCCTTCAAATTGGAGAGTTGAGACCCATTGAATGGGTACCATGCAGTATGACTTCAAAGGGTCTGTATTTACTCACCGAACCTCACCAATCCTATCACTTCTGCGTTTATGCTGCTGTACACACGCTTGATTCTCTTTCAGAGACATAGCAATCCATAGGTTTTAAGATTCTAACTAGTCAGGTATATTCTTAGGCGTTTAATCTGGGGTGTTTAGTCCATTTCATTGAGCAAGGAGTAGCTCTTGTTTAATACATATTTGGCTTATCGAACTGTATCTGTGCTCATTTCAATCTCTGGTTTTATGCAGCACCCCAACTCACCTTTCCCCTTAAGCAAGAATAAGTTGGTTTTGTAAATTTGAGACCCTGTTCTGTTTTGGAACTCAGTTCCTGTGTAGCCAAGTTTACATTCTGTGTATTAGTGATATCTTATGATGTTTCTTTTTCTGTGTGACTTATTTCAGTTAGAATCATCATACCTGAATCCACTCATTATGCTGCTACGGGCCTGATGACATAGATTTCATTGCTGAGTGATACTGCATTGTACGTAAGTACCACAAGTTCTTTATCCATTTTTCACTTTCTGTGATATTGAACTTGTACTGTAAACGAGGTTCTTGTAAACAGAGGCGTCCCAAACTTTGGGGTGGCTGTGTCTTTTTTATTTTAATTTCCCTAAGCTATAGGACCATAAGTGGAAGTGCCCTAGGCTCTGTTGCTTTGTGTTTTAGATGTTTCAGGAAACACCATACACTTCTCCCGAGTGTCTGTTGGCAATTTACATCCCGCCCATCAGCATAACAAGGCTCCCAGTTCTCCATGGCCTGTCCTGCCTTTCTGGATTTTACACTTTTTTCAGATGGCCCTTTTGAACGGGGGGAAGTGAGACTTCATTGTAGTGCAGATTTCCTTTGCAAGTTTGCTTGGTTGGCCAAAAAGGGCATATGCGTTTTTTCCTGAATATATTCAGGAAAAAAGACATACACCCTTTTTGGCCAAGTGCATCATTGTGGACATTCTGCCTCTTTTCCTATGCTTTCAATGCAATTCCAGTCTACCTCCTGAAATCGGTTTCCTGCAATTCTGCCCCGCTTTCAAGTCCTCTTGGCAGCCTTACTTCAATATATTTTTGGACGATAGCTGTCATTTATAACTCTGCAGGTTTGTGAATTACAGTGCCCCTGAGCTCCTTTCTTCAACTCGCTTTGTTTTGAGCTGGCCACAACACCGCAGGATGGCTTCAGGCCCTAATCTGGTTCCGGCACGGCACGCTGAGCCTTTGGTTATTTCCTCTTCCTGGTGGGAAATGAGAGTTAAATTTGCCCGTCCAGACACCTCCAGGTAGTCTCTCATTGGTTCTCGCTATTCCTGTTCATCTTCCGCAGAAATTGCAAACTGGGCCAAACAGGAGGTTAAAGGGACTGACTCTCCAAGTCGGGAGAGTGTTACTTAAGCGTCTGGAATGATGCACCCGAGTACCAGGGAGGAAAACTGAGACATATTTGAACACGTCTCCCGATCACATGGTTGATCATACTCTAGGTTCCACATGCATGTTTTAGCTGAAGGAAGAATACCTTAAACCTGGAGAGTTGAGACCCGTGGAATTGGTACCATGCAATATGACTTCAAAGGGTCTTCATTTGCTCACCGAACCTCTCCAATCCTATCACTGCTGTGTTTATGCCCCTGTACACATGCTTGATTCTCTTTCGGAGACATAGCAATCCCTAGGTTTTAAGATACTTACTAGTCAGGTACATTCTTAGGCGTTTAATATGCGGTGTTGAGTCCATTTCGTTGAGCAAGGAGTAGCTCTTGTCTATTCCATATTTGGCTTAAGGAACTTTATCTGTGCTCATTTCAATCTCTGGTTTTATGCAGCACGCCAACTCACCTTTCCCCTTAAGCAAGCATAAGTTGGTTTTCTAAATTTGAGACCCTGTTCTGTTCTGTAATTCAGTTCCTGTGTAGCCAAGTTTACATTCCGTGTATTACTGCTATCTTATGATGTTTCTTTTTCTGTGTGACTTATTTCAGTTAGAATCATCATACCTGAATCCACTCATTGTGCTGCTAAGGGCCTGATGACATAGAATTCATTGCTGAGTGATATTGCTTTGTAAGTAAATACCACAACTTCTTTATCCATTTTTCACTTTCTGTGATGTTGAACTTGTACTGTAAACGAGGTTCTTGTAAACAGAGGTGTCCCAAACTTTGGGGTGGCTGTGTCTTTTTGATTTTAATTTCCCTAATTATAGGACCATAAGTGGAAGTGCCCTAGTCTCTGTTGCTTTGTTTTTTAGATGTTTCAGGAAACACCATACACTTCTCCCGAGTGTCTGTTGGCAATTTACATCCCGCCCATCAGCATAACAAGGCTCCCAGTTCTCCATGGCCTGTCCTGCCTTTCTGGATTTTACACTTTTTTCAGATGGCCCTTTTGACCGGGGGGAAGTGAGACTTCATTGTAGTGCAGATTTCCTTTGCAAGCTTGCTTGGTTGGCCAAAAAGGGCGTATGCGCTTTTTCCTGAAGCAAAAAACGCATACGCCCTTTTTGGCCAAGTGCATCATTGTGGACGTTCTGCCTCTTTTCCTATGCTTTCAGTGCAATTCCAGTCTACCTCCTGAAATCGGTTTCCTGCAATTCTGCCCCGCTTTCAAGTCCTCTTGGCAGTCTTACTTCAGTCTATTTTTGGACGATAGCTGTCATTTATAACTCTGCAGGTTTGTGAATTACAGTGCTCCTGAGCTCCTTTCTTCAACTCACTTTCTTGTGACCTGGCCGCAACACCGCAGGATGGATTCAGGCCCTAATCTGGTTCCGGCACGGCACGCTGAGCCTTTGGTTAATTCGTCTTCCTGGTGGGAAAGGAGAGTGAAATTTGCCCGTCCAGACACCTCCAGCTAGTCTCTCATTGGTTCTCCCCATTCCTGTTCATCTTCCGCAGAAATTGCAAACTGGGCCAAACAGGAGGTTAAAGGGACTGACTCTCCAAGTCGGGAGAGTGTTAGTAAAGCGTCTGGAATGTTGCACCCGAGTACCAGGGTACGAAAACTGAGACATATTTGAACACGTCTCCCGATCACATAGTTGGTCGTACTCTAGGTTCCACATGCATGTTTTAGCTGAAGGAAGAATACCTTAATCCTGCGTAGTTGAAACCCGTGGAATGAGTACCATGCAATATGACTTCAAAGGGTCTTCATTTGCTCACCGAACCTCTCCAATCCTATCACTGTTGCGTTTATGCCCCTGTACACATGCTTGATTCTCTTTTGGAGACATAGCAATCCATAGGTTTTAAGATACTTACTAGTCAGGTACATTCTTAGGCGTTTAATATGCGGTGTTGCGTCCATTTCGTTGAGCAAGGAGTAGCTCTTGTGTATTCTATATTTGGATTAAGGAACTTTATCTGTGCTCATTTCAATCTCTGGTTTTATGCAGCACCCCAACTCACCTTTCCCCTTAAGCAAGCATAAGTTGGTTTTCTAAATTTGAGACCCTGTTCTGTTCTGTAATTCAGTTCCTGTGTAGCCAAGTTTACATTCCGTGTATTACTGATATCTTATGATGTTTCTTTTTCTGTGTGACTTATTTCAGTTAGAATCATCATACCTGAATACACTCATTGTGCTGCTAAGGGCCTGATGACATAGATTTCATTGCTGAGTGATATTGCTTTGTAAGTAAATACCACAACTTCTTTATCCATTTTTCACTTTCTGCGATGTTGAACTTGTACGGTAAACGAGGTTGTTGTAAACAGAGGCGTCCCAAACTTTGGGGTGTCTGTGTCTTTTTGATTTTCATTTCCCTAAGCTATAGGACCATAAGTGGAATTGCCCTAGGCTCTGTTGCTTTGTGTTTTAGATGTTTCAGGAAACACCATACAATTCTCCCGAGTGTCTGTTGGCAATTTACATCCCGCCCATCAGCATAACAAGGCTCCCAGTTCTCCATGGCCTGTCCTGCCTTTCTGGATTTTACACTTTGTTCAGATGGCCCTTTTGACCGGGGGGAAGTGAGACTTCATTGTAGTGCAGATTTCCTTTGCAAGTTTGCTTGGTTGGCCAAAAAGAGGGTATACGTTTTTTCCTGACTTCAGGAAATATATTCAGGAAAAAACGAATACGCCCCTTTTGGCCACGTGCATCATTGTGGACGTTCTGCCTCTTTTCGTATGCTTTCAATGCAATTCCAGTCTACCTCCTGAAATCTGTTTCCTGCAATTCTGCCCCGCTCTCAAGTCCTCTTGGCAGCTTTACTTCAATATATTTTTGGACAATAGCTGTCATTTATAACTCTGCAGGTTTGTGAATTACAGTGCCCCTGAGCTCCTTTCTTCAACTCGCTTTCTTGTGAGCTGGCCGCAACACCGCAGGATTGCTTCAGGCCCTAATTTGTTTCTGGCACGGCACGTTGATCCTTTGGTTAATTCCTCTTCCTGGTGGGAAATGAGAGTTAAATTTGCCCGTCCAGACACCTCCAGCTAGTCTCTCATTGGTTCTCCCTATTCCTGTTCATCTTCCACAGAAATTGCAAACTGGACTAAACAGGAGGTTAAAGGGACCGACTCTCCAAGTCGGGAGAGTGTTAGTAAAGCGTCTGCAATGTTGCACCCGAGTACCAGGGGACGAAAACTGACACATTTGAATACGTATCCCGATCACACGGTGGATCATACTCTGGGTTCCACATGCATGTTTTAGCTGAAGGAAGAATCCCTTCAAATTGGAGAGTTGAGACCCATTGAATGGGTACCATGCAGTATGACTTCAAAGGGTCTGTATTTACTCACCGAACCTCACCAATCCTATCACTTCTGCGTTTATGCTGCTATACACACGCTTGATTCTCTTTCAGAGACATAGCAATCCATAGGTTTTAAGATTCTAACTAGTCAGGTATATTCTTAGGCGTTTAATCTGGGGTGTTGAGTCCATTTCATTGAGCAAGGAGTAGCTCTTGTTTAATACATATTTGGCTTATCGAACGGTATCTGTGCTCATTTCAATCTCTGGTTTTATACAGCACCCCAACTCACCTTTCCCCTTAAGCAAGAATAAGTTGGTTTTGTAAATTTGAGACCCTGTTCTGTTTTGGAACTCAGTTCCTGTGTAGCCAAGTTTACATTCTGTGTATTAGTGATATCTTATGATGTTTCTTTTTCTGTGTGACTTATTTCAGTTAGAATCATCATACCTGAATCCACTCATTATGCTGCTATGGGCCTGATGACATAGATTTCATTGCTGAGTGATACTGCATTGTACGTAAGTACCACAAGTTCTTTATCCATTTTTCACTTTCTGTGATATTGAACTTGTACGGTAAATGAGGTTCTTGTAAACAGAGGGGTCCCAAACTTTGGGGTGGCTGTGTCTTTTTTATTTTAATTTCCCTAAGCTATAGGACCATAAGTGGAAGTGCCCTAGGCTCTGTTGCTTTGTGTTTTAGATGTTTCAGGAAACACCATACACTTCTCCCGAGTGTCTGTTGGCAATTTACATCCCGCCCATCAGCATAACAAGGCTCCCAGTTCTCCATGGCCTGTCCTGCCTTTCTGGATTTTACACTTTTTTCAGATGGCCCTTTTGAACGGGGGGAAGTGAGACTTCATTGTAGTGCAGATTTCCTTTGCAAGTTTGCTTGGTTGGCCAAAAAGGGCATATGCGTTTTTTCCTGAATATATTCAGGAAAAAAGACATACACCCTTTTTGGCCAAGTGCATCATTGTGGACATTCTGCCTCTTTTCCTATGCTTTCAATGCAATTCCAGTCTACCTCCTGAAATCGGTTTCCTGCAATTCTGCCCCGCTTTCAAGTCCTCTTGGCAGCCTTACTTCAATATATTTTTGGACGATAGCTGTCATTTATAACTCTGCAGGTTTGTGAATTACAGTGCCCCTGAGCTCCTTTCTTCAACTCGCTTTGTTTTGAGCTGGCCACAACACCGCAGGATGGCTTCAGGCCCTAATCTGGTTCCGGCACGGCACGCTGAGCCTTTGGTTATTTCCTCTTCCTGGTGGGAAATGAGAGTTAAATTTGCCCGTCCAGACACCTCCAGGTAGTCTCTCATTGGTTCTCGCTATTCCTGTTCATCTTCCGCAGAAATTGCAAACTGGGCCAAACAGGAGGTTAAAGGGACTGACTCTCCAAGTCGGGAGAGTGTTACTTAAGCGTCTGGAATGATGCACCCGAGTACCAGGGAGGAAAACTGAGACATATTTGAACACGTCTCCCGATCACATGGTTGATCATACTCTAGGTTCCACATGCATGTTTTAGCTGAAGGAAGAATACCTTAAACCTGGAGAGTTGAGACCCGTGGAATTGGTACCATGCAATATGACTTCAAAGGGTCTTCATTTGCTCACCGAACCTCTCCAATCCTATCACTGCTGCGTTTATGCCCCTGTACACATGCTTGATTCTCTTTCGGAGACATAGCGATCCATAGGTTTTAAGATACTTACTAGTCAGGTACATTCTTAGGCGTTTAATATGCGGTGTTGAGTCCATTTCGTTGAGCAAGGAGTAGCTCTTGTCTATTCCATATTTGGCTTAAGGAACTTTATCTGTGCTCATTTCAATCTCTGGTTTTATGCAGCACCCCAACTCACCTTTACCCTTAAGCAAGCATAAGTTGGTTTTCTAAATTTGAGACCCTGTTCTGTTCTGTAATTCAGTTCCTGTGTAGCCAAGTTTACATTCCGTGTATTACTGCTATCTTATGATGTTTCTTTTTCTGTGTGACTTATTTCAGTTAGAATCATCATACCTGAATCCACTCATTGTACTGCTAAGGGCCTGATGACATAGATTTCATTGCTGAGTGATATTGCTTTGTAAGTAAATACCACAACTTCTTTATCCATTTTTCACTTTCTGTGATGTTGAACTTGTACTGTAAACGAGGTTCTTGTAAACAGAGGTGTCCCAAACTTTGGGGTGGCTGTGTCTTTTTGATTTTAATTTCCCTAATTATAGGACCATAAGTGGAAGTGCCCTAGGCTCTGTTGCTTTGTTTTTTAGATGTTTCAGGAAACACCATACACTTCTCCCGAGTGTCTGTTGGCAATTTACATCCCGCCCATCAGCATAACAAGGCTCCCAGTTCTCCATGGCCTGTCCTGCCTTTCTGGATTTTACACTTTTTTCAGATGGCCCTTTTGACCGGGGGGAAGTGAGACTTCATTGTAGTGCAGATTTCCTTTGCAAGCTTGCTTGGTTGGCCAAAAAGTGCGTATGCGTTTTTTCCTGAAGCAAAAAACGCATACGCCCTTTTTGGCCAACTGCATCATTGTGGACGTTCTACCTCTTTTCCTATGCTTTCAGTACAATTCCAGTCTACCTCCTGAAATCGGTTTCCTGCAATTCTGCCCCACTTTCAAGTCCTCTTGGCAGTCTTACTTCAGTATATTTTTGGACGATAGCTGTCATTTATAACTCTGTAGGTTTGTGAATTACAGTGCCCCTGAGCTCCTTTCTTCAACTCGCTTTGTTGTGACCTGGCCGCAACACCGCAGGATGGCTTCAGGCCCTAATCTGGTTCCGGCATGGCACGCTGAGCCTTTGGTTATTTCCTCTTCCTGGTGGGAAATGAGAGTTAAATTTGCCCGTCCAGACACCTCCAGCTAGTCTCTCATTGGTTGTCCCTATACCTGTTCATCTTCCGCAGAAATTGCAAACTGGGCCAAACAGGAGGTTAAAGGCACTGACTCTCCAATTCGGGAGAGTGTTGGTAAAGCATCTGGAATGTTGCATCCGAGTACCAGGGGAACAAAACTGAGACATATTTAAACATGTCTCCCGGTCACACGGTTGATCATACTCTGGGTTCCACATGCATGTTTTAGCTGAAGGAAGAATACCTTAAACCTGGAAAGTTGAGACCCGTGTAATGGGTACCATGCCATATGACTTCAAAGGGTCTTCATTTGCTCACCGAACCTCTCCAATCCTATCACTGCTGCGTTTATGCCCCTGTACACATGCTTGATTCTCTTTCGGAGACATAGCAATCCATAGGTTTTAAGATACTTACTAGTCAGGTACATTCTTAGACGTTTAATATGCGGTGTTGAGTCCATTTCGTTGAGCAAGGAGTAGCTCTTGTCTATTCCATATTTGGCTTAAGGAACTTTATCTGTGCTCATTTCAATCTCTGGTTTTATGCAGCACCCCAACTCACCTTTACCCTTAAGCAAGCATAAGTTGGTTTTCTAAATTTGAGACCCTGTTCTGTTCTGTATTTCAGTTCCTGTGTAGCCAAGTTTACATTCCGTGTATTACTGATATCTTATGATGTTTCTTTTTCTGTGTGACTTATTTCAGTTAGAATCATCATACCTGAATCCACTCATTGTGCTGCTAAGGGCCTGATGACATAGATTTCATTGCTGAGTGATATTGCTTTGTAAGTAAATACCACAACTTCTTTATCCATTTTTCACTTTCTGCGATGTTGAACTTGTACTGTAAACGAGGTTCTTGTAAACAGAGGCGTCCCAAACTTTGGGGTGGCTGTGTCTTTTTGATTTTAATTTCCCTAATCTATAGGACCATAAGTGGAAGTGCCCTAGGCTCTGTTGCTTTGTTTTTTAGATGTTTCAGGAAACACCATACACTTCTCCCGAGTGTCTGTTGGCAATTTACATCCCGCCCATCAGCATAACAAGGCTCCCAGTTCTCCATGGCCTGTCCTGCCTTTCTGGATTTTACACTTTTTTCAGATGGCCCTTTTGACCGGGGTGTAGTGAGACTTCATTGTAGTGCAGATTTCCTTTGCAAGTTTGCTTGGTTGGCCAAAAAGGGCGTATGTGTTTTTTCCTGAATATATTCAGGAAAAAACGAATATGCCCTTTTTGGCCAAGTGAATCATTGTGGACGTTCTGCCTCTTTTCCTATGCTTTCAATGCAATTCCTGTCTACCTCCTGAAATCGGTTTCCTGCAATTCTGCCCCACTTTCAAGTCCTCTTGGCAGCCTTACTTCAGTATATTTTTGGACGATAGCTGTCATTTATAACTCTGTAGGTTTGTGAATTACAGTGCCCCTGAGCTCCTTTCTTCAACTCGCTTTGTTGTGACCTGGCCGCAACACCGCAGGATGGCTTCAGGCCCTAATCTGGTTCCGGCATGGCACGCTGAGCCTTTGGTTAATTCGTCTTCCTGGTGGGAAAGGAGAGTGAAATGTGCCCATCCAGACACCTCTAGCTAGTCTCTCATTGGTTCTCCCCATTCCTGTTCATCTTCCGCAGAAATTGCAAACTGGGCCAAACAGGAGGTTAAAGGGACTGACTATCCAAGTCAGGAGAGTGTTAGTTAAGCGTCTGGAATGTTGCATCCGAGTACCAGGGGAACAAAACTGAGACATATTTGAACATGTCTCCCGGTCACACGGTTGATCATACTCTGGGTTCCACATGCATGTTTTAGCTGAAGGAAGAATACCTTAAACCTGGAGAGTTGAGACCCGTGGAATGGGTACCATGCCATATGACTTCAAAGGGTCTTCATTTGCTCACCGAACCTCTCCAATCCTATCACTGCTTCGTTTATGCCCCTGTACACATGCTTGATTCTCTTTCGGAGACATAGCAATCCATAGGTTTTAAGATACTTACTAGTCAGGTACATTCTTAGGCGTTTAATATGCGGTGTTGAGTCCATTTCGTTGAGCAAGGAGTAGCTCTTGTCTATTCCATATTTGGCTTAAGGAACTTTATCTGTGCTCATTTCAATCTCTGGTTTTATGCAGCACCCCAACTTACCTTTACCCTTAAGCAAGCATAAGTTGGTTTTCTAAATTTGAGACCCTGTTCTGTTCTGTATTTCAGTTCCTGTGTAGCCAAGTTTACATTCCGTGTATTACTGATATCTTATGATGTTTCTTTTTCTGTGTGACTTATTTCAGTTAGAATCATCATACCTGAATCCACTCATTGTGCTGCTAAGGGCCTGATGACATAGATTTCATTGCTGAGTGATATTGCTTTGTAAGTAAATACCACAACTTCTTTATCCATTTTTCACTTTCTGCGATGTTGAACTTGTACTGTAAACGAGGTTCTTGTAAACAGAGGCGTCCCAAACTTTGGGGTGGCTGTGTCTTTTTGATTTTAATTTCCCTAATCTATAGGACCATAAGTGGAAGTGCCCTAGGCTCTGTTGCTTTGTTTTTTAGATGTTTCAGGAAACACCATACACTTCTCCCGAGTGTCTGTTGGCAATTTACATCCCGCCCATCAGCATAACAAGGCTCCCAGTTCTCCATGGCCTGTCCTGCCTTTCTGGATTTTACACTTTTTTCAGATGGCCCTTTTGACCGGGGGGAAGTGAGACTTCATTGTAGTGCAGATTTCCTTTGCAAGTTTGCTTGGTTGGCCAAACAGGGCGTATGTGTTTTTTCCTGAATATATTCAGGAAAAAATGAATATGCCCTTTTTGGCCAAGTGAATCATTGTGGACGTTCTGCCTCTTTTCCTATGCTTTCAATGCAATTCCTGTCTACCTCCTGAAATCGGTTTCCTGCAATTCTGCCCCGCTTTCAAGTCCTCTTGGCAGCCTTACTTCAGTATATTTTTGGACGATAGCTGTCATTTATAACTCTGTAGGTTTGTGAATTACAGTGCCCCTGAGCTCCTTTCTTCAACTCGCTTTCTTTTGAGCTGGCCGCAACACCGCAGGATGGCTTCAGGCCCTAATCTGGTTCCGGCACGGCACGCTGAGCCTTTGGTTATTTCCTCTTCCTGGTGGGAAATGAGAGTTAAATTTGCCCGTCCAGACACCTCCAGCTAGTCTCTCATTGGTTGTCCCTATACCTGTTCATCTTCCGCAGAAATTGCAAACTGGGCCAAACAGGAGGTTAAAGGCACTGACTCTCCAATTCGGGAGAGTGTTCGTAAACCATCTGGAATGTTGCATCCGAGTACCAGGGGAACAAAACTGAGACATATTTGAACATGTCTCCCGGTCACACGGTTGATCATACTCTGGGTTCCACATGCATGTTTTAGCTGAAGGAAGAATACCTTAAACCTGGAGAGTTGAGACCCGTGGAATGGGTACCATGCCATATGACTTCAAAGGGTCTTCATTTGCTCACCGAACCTCTCCAATCCTATCACTGCTGCGTTTATGCCCCTGTACACATGCTTGATTCTCTTTCGGAGACATAGCAATCCATAGGTTTTAAGATACTTACTAGTCAGGTACATTCTTAGGCGTTTAATATGCGGTGTTGAGTCCATTTCGTTGAGCAAGGAGTAGCTCTTGTTTATTCCATATTTGGCTTAAGGAACTTTATCTGTGCTCATTTCAATCTCTGGTTTTATGCAGCACCCCAACTCACCTTTACCCTTAAGCAAGCATAAGTTGGTTTTCTAAATTTGAGACCCTGTTCTGTTCTGTGTTTCAGTTCCTGTGTAGCCAAGTTTACATTCCGTGTATTACTGATATCTTATGATGTTTCTTTTTCTGTGTGACTTATTTCAGTTAGAATCATCATACCTGAATCCACTCATTGTGCTGCTAAGGGCCTGATGACATAGATTTCATTGCTGAGTGATATTGCTTTGTAAGGAAATACCACAACTTCTTTATCCATTTTTCACTTTCTGCGATGTTGAACTTGTACTGTAAACGAGGTTCTTGTAAACAGAGGCGTCCCAAACTTTGGGGTGGCTGTGTCTTTTTGATTTTAATTTCCCTAATCTATAGGACCATAAGTGGAAGTGCCCTAGGCTCTGTTGCTTTGTTTTTTAGATGTTTCAGGAAACACCATACACTTCTCCCGAGTGTCTGTTGGCAATTTACATCCCGCCCATCAGCATAACAAGGCTCCCAGTTCTCCATGGCCTGTCCTGCCTTTCTGGATTTTACACTTTTTTCAGATGGCCCTTTTGACCGGGGGGAAGTGAGACTTCATTGTAGTGCAGATTTCCTTTGCAAGCCTGCTTGGTTGGCCAAAAAGGGCGTATGTGTTTTTTCCTGAATATATTCAGGAAAAAACGAATATGCCCTTTTTGGCCAAGTGAATCATTGTGGACGTTCTGCCTCTTTTCCTATGCTTTCAATGCAATTCCTGTCTACCTCCTGAAATCGGTTTCCTGCAATTCTGCCCCGCTTTCAAGTCCTCTTGGCAGCCTTACTTCAGTATATTTTTGGACGATAGCTGTCATTTATAACTCTGTAGGTTTGTGAATTACAGTGCCCCTGAGCTCCTTTCTTCAACTCGCTTTGTTGTGACCTGGCCGCAACACCGCAGGATGGCTTCAGGCCCTAATCTGGTTCCGGCACGGCACGCTGAGCCTTTGGTTATTTCCTCTTCCTGGTGGGAAATGAGAGTTAAATTTGCCCGTCCAGACACCTCCAGCTAGTCTCTCATTGGTTGTCCCTATACCTGTTCATCTTCCGCAGAAATTGCAAACTGGGCCAAACAGGAGGTTAAAGGCACTGACTCTCCAATTCGGGAGAGTGTTCGTAAAGCATCTGGAATGTTGCATCCGAGTACCAGGGGAACAAAACTGAGACATATTTGAACATGTCTCCCGGTCACACGGTTGATCATACTCTGGGTTCCACATGCATGTTTTAGCTGAAGGAAGAATACCTTAAACCTGGAGAGTTGAGACCCGTGGAATGGGTACCATGCCATATGACTTCAAAGGGTCTTCATTTGCTCACCGAACCTCTCCAATCCTATCACTGCTGCGTTTATGCCCCTGTACACATGCTTGATTCTCTTTTGGAGACATAGCAATCCATAGGTTTTAAGATACTTACTAGTCAGGTACATTCTTAGACGTTTAATATGCGGTGTTGAGTCCATTTCGTTGAGCAAGGAGTAGCTCTTGTCTATTCCATACTTGGCTTAAGGAACTTTATCTGTGCTCATTTCAATCTCTGGTTTTATGCAGCACCCCAACTCACCTTTCCCCTTAAGTAAGCATAAGTTGGTTTTCTAAATTTGAGACCCTGTTCTGTTCTGTAATTCAGTTCCTGTGTAGCCAAGTTTACATTCCGTGTATTACTGATAACTTATGATGTTTCTTTTTCTGTGTGACTTATTTCAGTTAGAATCATCATACCTGAATCCACTCATTGTGCTGCTAAGGGCCTGATGACATAGATTTCATTGCTGAGTGATATTGCTTTGTAAGTGAATACCACAACTTCTTTATCCATTTTTCACTTTCTGCGATGTTGAACTTGTACTGTAAACGAGGTTCTTGTAAACAGAGACGTCCCAAACTTTGGGGTGGCTGTGTCTTTTTGATTTTAATTTCCCTAATCTATAGGACCATAAGTGGAAGTGCCCTAGGCTCTGTTGCTTTGTTTTTTAGATGTTTCAGGAAACACCATACACTTCTCCCGAGTGTCTGTTGGCAATTTACATCCCGCCCATCAGCATAACAAGGCTCCCAGTTCTCCATGGCCTGTCCTGCCTTTCTGGATTTTACACTTTTTTCAGATGGCCCTTTTGACCGGGGGGAAGTGAGACTTCATTGTAGTGCAGATTTCCTTTGCAAGTTTGCTTGGTTGGCCAAAAAGGGCGTATGCGTTTTTCCCTGAATATATTCAGGAAAAAATGCATACGCCCTTTTTGGCCAAGTGCATCATTGTGAACGTTCTGCCTCTTTTCCTATGCTTTGAATGCAATTCCAGTCTACCTCCTGAAATCGGTTTCCTGCAATTCTGCCCCGCTTTCAAGTCCTCTTGGCAGCCTTACTTCAGTATATTTTTGGACGATAGCTGTCATTTATAACTCTGCAGGTTTGTGAATTACAGTGCCCCTGAGCTCCTTTCTTCCACTCGCTTTCTTGTGACCTGGCCGCAACACCGCAGGATGGCTTCAGGCCCTAATCTGGTTCCGGCATGGCACGCTGCGCCTTTGGTTAATTCCTCTTCCTGGTGGGAAATGAGAGTTAAATTTGCCCGTCCAGACACCTCCAGCTAGTCTCTCATTGGTTCTCGCTATTCCTGTTCAACTTCCGCAGAAATTGCAAACTGGGCCAAACAGGAGGTTAGAGGGACTGACTCTCCAAGTCGGGAAAGTGTTAGTAAAGCGTCTGGAATGTTGCACCCGAGTACCAGGGTACGAAAACTGAGACATATTTGAACATGTCTCCCGATCACATGGTTGACCATATTCTAGGTTCCACATGCATGTTTTAGCTGAAGGAAGAATACCTTAAACCTGGGTAGTTGAAACCCTTGGAATGGGTACCATGCAATATGACTTCTAAGGGTCTTCATTTGCTCACCGAACCTCTCCAATCCTATCACTGCTGCGTTTATGCCCCTGTACACATGCTTGATTCTCTTTCGGAGACATAGCAATCCATAGGTTTTAAGATACTTACTAGTCAGGTACATTCTTAGGCGTTTAATATGCGGTGTTGAGTCCATTTCGTTGAGCAAGGAGTAGCTCTTGTCTATTCCATATTTGGCTTAAGGAACTTTATCTGTGCTCATTTCAATCTCTGGTTTTATGCAGCACCCCAACTCACCTTTCCCCTTAAGCAAACATAAGTTGGTTTTCTAAATTTGAGACCCTGTTCTCTTCTGTAATTCAGTTCCTGTGTAGCCAAGTTTACATTCCGTGTATTACTGATATCTTATGATGTTTCTTTTTCTGTGTGACTTATTTCAGTTAGAATCATCATACCTGAATCCACTCATTGTGCTGCTAAGGGCCTGATGACATAGATTTCATTGCTGAGTGATATTGCTTTGTAAGTAAATACCACAACTTCTTTATCCATTTTTCACTTTCTGCGATGTTGAACTTGTACTGTAAACGAGGTTCTTGTAAACAGAGGCGTCCCAAACTTTGGGGTGGCTGTGTCTTTTTGATTTTAATTTCCCTAAGCTATAGGACCATAAGTGGAAGTGCCCTGGGCTCTGTTGCTTTGTTTTTTAGATGTTTCAGGAAACACCATACACTTCTCCCGAGTATCTGTTGGCAATTTACATCCCGCCCATCAGCATAACAAGGCTCCCAGTTCTCCATGGCCTGTCCTGCCTTTCTGGATTTTACACTTTTTTCAGATGGCCCTTTTGACCGGGGGGAAGTGAGACTTCATTGTAGTGCAGATTTCCTTTGCTAGCCTGCTTGGTTGGCCAAAAAGGGCGTATGCGTTTTTTCCTGAATATATTCAGGAAAAAACACATACGCCCTTTTTGGCCAAGTGCATCATTGTGGACGTTCTGCCTCTTTTCCTATGCTTTCAATGCAATTCCAGTCTACCTCCTGAAATCGGTTTCCTGCAATTCTGCCCCGCTTTCAAGTCCTCTTGGCAGCCTTACTTCAGTATATTTTTGGATGATAGCTGTCATTTATAACTCTGTAGGTTTGTGAATTACAGTGCCCCTGAGCTCCTTTCTTCAACTCGCTTTGTTGTGACCTGGCCGCAACACCGCAGGATGGCTTCAGGCCCTAATCTGGTTCCGGCACGGCACGCTGAGCCTTTGGTTATTTCCTCTTCCTGGTGGGAAATGAGAGTTAAATTTGCCCGTCCAGACACCTCCAGCTAGTCTCTCATTGGTTGTCCCTATACCTGTTCATCTTCCGCAGAAATTGCAAACTGGGCCAAACAGGAGGTTAAAGGCACTGACTCTCCAATTCGGGAGAGTGTTCGTAAAGCATCTGGAATGTTGTATCCGAGTACCAGGGAACAAAACTGAGACATATTTGAACATGTCTCCCGGTCACACGGTTGATCATACTCTGGGTTCCACATGCATGTTTTAGCTGAAGGAAGAATACCTTAAACCTGGAGAGTTGAGACCCGTGGAATGGGTACCATGCAATATGACTTCCAAGGGTCTTCATTTGCTCACCGAACCTCTCCAATCCTATCACTGCTGCGTTTATGCCCCTGTACACATGCTTGATTCTCCTTCGGAGACATAGCAATCCATAGGTTTTAAGATACTTTCTAGTCAGGTACATTCTTAGGCGTTTAATATGCGGTGTTGAGTCCATTTTGTTGAGCAAGGAGTAGCTCTTGTCTATTCCATATTTGGCTTAAGGAACTTTATCTGTGCTCATTTCGATCTCTGGTTTTATGCAGCATCCCAACTCACCTTTACCCTTAAGCAAGCATAAGTTGGTTTTCTAAATTTGAGACCCTGTTCTGTTCTGTAATTCAGTTCCTGTGTAGCCAAGTTTACATTCCGTGTATTACTGATAACTTATGATGTTTCTTTTTCTGTGTGACTTATTTCAGTTAGAATCATCATACCTGAATCCACTCATTGTGCTGCTAAGGGCCTGATGACATAGATTTCATTGCTGAGTGATATTGCTTTGTAAGTGAATACCACAACTTCTTTATCCATTTTTCACTTTCTGCGATGTTGAACTTGTACTGTAAACGAGGTTCTTGTAAACAGAGACGTCCCAAACTTTGGGGTGGCTGTGTCTTTTTGATTTTAATTTCCCTAATCTATAGGACCATAAGTGGAAGTGCCCTAGGCTCTGTTGCTTTGTTTTTTAGATGTTTCAGGAAACACCATACACTTCTCCCGAGTGTCTGTTGGCAATTTACATCCCGCCCATCAGCATAACAAGGCTCCCAGTTCTCCATGGCCTGTCCTGCCTTTCTGGATTTTACACTTTTTTCAGATGGCCCTTTTGACCGGGGGGAAGTGAGACTTCATTGTAGTGCAGATTTCCTTTGCAAGTTTGCTTGGTTGGCCAAAAAGGGCGTATGCGTTTTTCCCTGAATATATTCAGGAAAAAATGCATACGCCCTTTTTGGCCAAGTGCATCATTGTGAACGTTCTGCCTCTTTTCCTATGCTTTGAATGCAATTCCAGTCTACCTCCTGAAATCGGTTTCCTGCAATTCTGCCCCGCTTTCAAGTCCTCTTGGCAGCCTTACTTCAGTATATTTTTGGACGATAGCTGTCATTTATAACTCTGCAGGTTTGTGAATTACAGTGCCCCTGAGCTCCTTTCTTCCACTCGCTTTCTTGTGACCTGGCCGCAACACCGCAGGATGGCTTCAGGCCCTAATCTGGTTCCGGCATGGCACGCTGCGCCTTTGGTTAATTCCTCTTCCTGGTGGGAAATGAGAGTTAAATTTGCCCGTCCAGACACCTCCAGCTAGTCTCTCATTGGTTCTCGCTATTCCTGTTCAACTTCCGCAGAAATTGCAAACTGGGCCAAACAGGAGGTTAGAGGGACTGACTCTCCAAGTCGGGAGAGTGTTAGTAAAGCGTCTGGAATGTTGCACCCGAGTACCAGGGTACGAAAACTGAGACATATTTGAACATGTCTCCCGATCACATGGTTGACCATATTCTAGGTTCCACATGCATGTTTTAGCTGAAGGAAGAATACCTTAAACCTGGGTAGTTGAAACCCTTGGAATGGGTACCATGCAATATGACTTCTAAGGGTCTTCATTTGCTCACCGAACCTCTCCAATCCTATCACTGCTGCGTTTATGCCCCTGTACACATGCTTGATTCTCTTTCGGAGACATAGCAATCCATAGGTTTTAAGATACTTACTAGTCAGGTACATTCTTAGGCGTTTAATATGCGGTGTTGAGTCCATTTCGTTGAGCAAGGAGTAGCTCTTGTCTATTCCATATTTGGCTTAAGGAACTTTATCTGTGCTCATTTCAATCTCTGGTTTTATGCAGCACCCCAACTCACCTTTCCCCTTAAGCAAACATAAGTTGGTTTTCTAAATTTGAGACCCTGTTCTCTTCTGTAATTCAGTTCCTGTGTAGCCAAGTTTACATTCCGTGTATTACTGATATCTTATGATGTTTCTTTTTCTGTGTGACTTATTTCAGTTAGAATCATCATACCTGAATCCACTCATTGTGCTGCTAAGGGCCTGATGACATAGATTTCATTGCTGAGTGATATTGCTTTGTAAGTAAATACCACAACTTCTTTATCCATTTTTCACTTTCTGCGATGTTGAACTTGTACTGTAAACGAGGTTCTTGTAAACAGAGGCGTCCCAAACTTTGGGGTGGCTGTGTCTTTTTGATTTTAATTTCCCTAAGCTATAGGACCATAAGTGGAAGTGCCCTGGGCTCTGTTGCTTTGTTTTTTAGATGTTTCAGGAAACACCATACACTTCTCCCGAGTATCTGTTGGCAATTTACATCCCGCCCATCAGCATAACAAGGCTCCCAGTTCTCCATGGCCTGTCCTGCCTTTCTGGATTTTACACTTTTTTCAGATGGCCCTTTTGACCGGGGGGAAGTGAGACTTCATTGTAGTGCAGATTTCCTTTGCTAGCCTGCTTGGTTGGCCAAAAAGGGCGTATGCGTTTTTTCCTGAATATATTCAGGAAAAAACACATACGCCCTTTTTGGCCAAGTGCATCATTGTGGACGTTCTGCCTCTTTTCCTATGCTTTCAATGCAATTCCAGTCTACCTCCTGAAATCGGTTTCCTGCAATTCTGCCCCGCTTTCAAGTCCTCTTGGCAGCCTTACTTCAGTATATTTTTGGATGATAGCTGTCATTTATAACTCTGTAGGTTTGTGAATTACAGTGCCCCTGAGCTCCTTTCTTCAACTCGCTTTGTTGTGACCTGGCCGCAACACCGCAGGATGGCTTCAGGCCCTAATCTGGTTCCGGCACGGCACGCTGAGCCTTTGGTTATTTCCTCTTCCTGGTGGGAAATGAGAGTTAAATTTGCCCGTCCAGACACCTCCAGCTAGTCTCTCATTGGTTGTCCCTATACCTGTTCATCTTCCGCAGAAATTGCAAACTGGGCCAAACAGGAGGTTAAAGGCACTGACTCTCCAATTCGGGAGAGTGTTCGTAAAGCATCTGGAATGTTGTATCCGAGTACCAGGGAACAAAACTGAGACATATTTGAACATGTCTCCCGGTCACACGGTTGATCATACTCTGGGTTCCACATGCATGTTTTAGCTGAAGGAAGAATACCTTAAACCTGGAGAGTTGAGACCCGTGGAATGGGTACCATGCAATATGACTTCCAAGGGTCTTCATTTGCTCACCGAACCTCTCCAATCCTATCACTGCTGCGTTTATGCCCCTGTACACATGCTTGATTCTCCTTCGGAGACATAGCAATCCATAGGTTTTAAGATACTTTCTAGTCAGGTACATTCTTAGGCGTTTAATATGCGGTGTTGAGTCCATTTTGTTGAGCAAGGAGTAGCTCTTGTCTATTCCATATTTGGCTTAAGGAACTTTATCTGTGCTCATTTCGATCTCTGGTTTTATGCAGCATCCCAACTCACCTTTACCCTTAAGCAAGCATAAGTTGGTTTTCTAAATTTGAGACCCTGTTCTGTTCTGTAATTCAGTTCCTGTGTAGCCAAGTTTACATTCCGTGTATTACTGATAACTTATGATGTTTCTTTTTCTGTGTGACTTATTTCAGTTAGAATCATCATACCTGAATCCACTCATTGTGCTGCTAAGGGCCTGATGACATAGATTTCATTGCTGAGTGATATTGCTTTGTAAGTGAATACCACAACTTCTTTATCCATTTTTCACTTTCTGCGATGTTGAACTTGTACTGTAAACGAGGTTCTTGTAAACAGAGACGTCCCAAACTTTGGGGTGGCTGTGTCTTTTTGATTTTAATTTCCCTAATCTATAGGACCATAAGTGGAAGTGCCCTAGGCTCTGTTGCTTTGTTTTTTAGATGTTTCAGGAAACACCATACACTTCTCCCGAGTGTCTGTTGGCAATTTACATCCCGCCCATCAGCATAACAAGGCTCCCAGTTCTCCATGGCCTGTCCTGCCTTTCTGGATTTTACACTTTTTTCAGATGGCCCTTTTGACCGGGGGGAAGTGAGACTTCATTGTAGTGCAGATTTCCTTTGCAAGTTTGCTTGGTTGGCCAAAAAGGGCGTATGCGTTTTTCCCTGAATATATTCAGGAAAAAATGCATACGCCCTTTTTGGCCAAGTGCATCATTGTGAACGTTCTGCCTCTTTTCCTATGCTTTGAATGCAATTCCAGTCTACCTCCTGAAATCGGTTTCCTGCAATTCTGCCCCGCTTTCAAGTCCTCTTGGCAGCCTTACTTCAGTATATTTTTGGACGATAGCTGTCATTTATAACTCTGCAGGTTTGTGAATTACAGTGCCCCTGAGCTCCTTTCTTCCACTCGCTTTCTTGTGACCTGGCCGCAACACCGCAGGATGGCTTCAGGCCCTAATCTGGTTCCGGCATGGCACGCTGCGCCTTTGGTTAATTCCTCTTCCTGGTGGGAAATGAGAGTTAAATTTGCCCGTCCAGACACCTCCAGCTAGTCTCTCATTGGTTCTCGCTATTCCTGTTCAACTTCCGCAGAAATTGCAAACTGGGCCAAACAGGAGGTTAGAGGGACTGACTCTCCAAGTCGGGAGAGTGTTAGTAAAGCGTCTGGAATGTTGCACCCGAGTACCAGGGTACGAAAACTGAGACATATTTGAACATGTCTCCCGATCACATGGTTGACCATATTCTAGGTTCCACATGCATGTTTTAGCTGAAGGAAGAATACCTTAAACCTGGGTAGTTGAAACCCTTGGAATGGGTACCATGCAATATGACTTCTAAGGGTCTTCATTTGCTCACCGAACCTCTCCAATCCTATCACTGCTGCGTTTATGCCCCTGTACACATGCTTGATTCTCTTTCGGAGACATAGCAATCCATAGGTTTTAAGATACTTACTAGTCAGGTACATTCTTAGGCGTTTAATATGCGGTGTTGAGTCCATTTCGTTGAGCAAGGAGTAGCTCTTGTCTATTCCATATTTGGCTTAAGGAACTTTATCTGTGCTCATTTCAATCTCTGGTTTTATGCAGCACCCCAACTCACCTTTCCCCTTAAGCAAACATAAGTTGGTTTTCTAAATTTGAGACCCTGTTCTCTTCTGTAATTCAGTTCCTGTGTAGCCAAGTTTACATTCCGTGTATTACTGATATCTTATGATGTTTCTTTTTCTGTGTGACTTATTTCAGTTAGAATCATCATACCTGAATCCACTCATTGTGCTGCTAAGGGCCTGATGACATAGATTTCATTGCTGAGTGATATTGCTTTGTAAGTAAATACCACAACTTCTTTATCCATTTTTCACTTTCTGCGATGTTGAACTTGTACTGTAAACGAGGTTCTTGTAAACAGAGGCGTCCCAAACTTTGGGGTGGCTGTGTCTTTTTGATTTTAATTTCCCTAAGCTATAGGACCATAAGTGGAAGTGCCCTGGGCTCTGTTGCTTTGTTTTTTAGATGTTTCAGGAAACACCATACACTTCTCCCGAGTATCTGTTGGCAATTTACATCCCGCCCATCAGCATAACAAGGCTCCCAGTTCTCCATGGCCTGTCCTGCCTTTCTGGATTTTACACTTTTTTCAGATGGCCCTTTTGACCGGGGGGAAGTGAGACTTCATTGTAGTGCAGATTTCCTTTGCTAGCCTGCTTGGTTGGCCAAAAAGGGCGTATGCGTTTTTTCCTGAATATATTCAGGAAAAAACACATACGCCCTTTTTGGCCAAGTGCATCATTGTGGACGTTCTGCCTCTTTTCCTATGCTTTCAATGCAATTCCAGTCTACCTCCTGAAATCGGTTTCCTGCAATTCTGCCCCGCTTTCAAGTCCTCTTGGCAGCCTTACTTCAGTATATTTTTGGATGATAGCTGTCATTTATAACTCTGTAGGTTTGTGAATTACAGTGCCCCTGAGCTCCTTTCTTCAACTCGCTTTGTTGTGACCTGGCCGCAACACCGCAGGATGGCTTCAGGCCCTAATCTGGTTCCGGCACGGCACGCTGAGCCTTTGGTTATTTCCTCTTCCTGGTGGGAAATGAGAGTTAAATTTGCCCGTCCAGACACCTCCAGCTAGTCTCTCATTGGTTGTCCCTATACCTGTTCATCTTCCGCAGAAATTGCAAACTGGGCCAAACAGGAGGTTAAAGGCACTGACTCTCCAATTCGGGAGAGTGTTCGTAAAGCATCTGGAATGTTGTATCCGAGTACCAGGGAACAAAACTGAGACATATTTGAACATGTCTCCCGGTCACACGGTTGATCATACTCTGGGTTCCACATGCATGTTTTAGCTGAAGGAAGAATACCTTAAACCTGGAGAGTTGAGACCCGTGGAATGGGTACCATGCAATATGACTTCCAAGGGTCTTGATTTGCTCACCGAACCTCTCCAATCCTATCACTGCTGCGTTTATGCCCCTGTACACATGCTTGATTCTCCTTCGGAGACATAGCAATCCATAGGTTTTAAGATACTTTCTAGTCAGGTACATTCTTAGGCGTTTAATATGCGGTGTTGAGTCCATTTTGTTGAGCAAGGAGTAGCTCTTGTCTATTCCATATTTGGCTTAAGGAACTTTATCTGTGCTCATTTCGATCTCTGGTTTTATGCAGCATCCCAACTCACCTTTACCCTTAAGCAAGCATAAGTTGGTTTTCTAAATTTGAGACCCTGTTCTGTTCTGTAATTCAGTTCCTGTGTAGCCAAGTTTACATTCCGTGTATTACTGATATCTTATGATGTTTCTTTTTCTGTGTGACTTATTTCAGTTAGAATCATCATACCTGAATCCACTCATTGTGCTGCTAAGGGCCTGATGACATAGATTTCATTGCTGAGTGATATTGCTTTGTAAGTAAATACCACAACTTCTTTATCCATTTTTCACTTTCTGCGATGTTGAACTTGTACTGTAAACGAGGTTCTTGTAAACAGAGGCGTCCCAAACTTTGGGGTGGCTGTGTCTTTTTGATTTTAATTTCCCTAAGCTATAGGACCATAAGTGGAAGTGCCCTGGGCTCTGTTGCTTTGTTTTTTAGATGTTTCAGGAAACACCATACACTTCTCCCGAGTATCTGTTGGCAATTTACATCCCGCCCATCAGCATAACAAGGCTCCCAGTTTTCCATGGCCTGTCCTGCCTTTCTGGATTTTACCCTTTTTTCAGATGGCCCTTTTGACCGGGGGGAAGTGAGACTTCATTGTAGTGCAGATTTCCCTTGCAAGCTTGCTTGGTTGGCCAAAAAGGGCGTATGCGTTTTTTCCTGAAGCAAAAAACGCATACGCCCTTTTTGGCCAAGTGCATCATTGTGGACGTTCTACCTCTTTTCCTATGCTTTCAGTGCAATTCCAGTCTACCTCCTGAAATCGGTTTCCTGCAATTCTGCCCCACTTTCAAGTCCTCTTGGCAGTCTTACTTCAGTATATTTTTGGACGATAGCTGTCATTTATAACTCTGCAGGTTTGTGAATTACAGTGCTCCTGAGCTCCTTTCTTCAACTCGCTTTCTTGTGACCTGGCCGCAACACTGCAAGATGGCTTCAGGCCCTAATCTGGTTCCGGCATGGCACGCTGAGCCTTTGGTTAATTCGTCTTCCTGGTGGGAAAGGAGAGTGAAATTTGCCCATCCAGACACCTCCAGCTAGTCTCTCATTGGTTCTCGCCATTCCTGTTCATCTTCCGCAGAAATTGCAAACTGGGCCAAACAGGAGGTTAAAGGGACTGACTCTCCAAGTCGGGAGAGTGTTAGTAAAGCGTCTGGAATGTTGCACCTGAGTACCAGGGTACGAAAACTGAGACATATTTGAACACGTCTCCCGATCACATGGTTGATCATACTCTAGGTTCCACATGCATGTTTTAGCTGAAGGAAGAATACCTTAAACCTGGACAGTTGAAACCCGTGGAATGGGTACCATGCAATATGACTTCAAAGGGTCTTCATTTGCTCACCGAACCGCTCCAATCCTATCACTGCTGCGTTTATGCCCCTGTACACATGCTTGATTCTCTTTCGGAGACATAGCAATCCATAGGTTTTAAGATACTTACTAGTCAGGTACATTCTTAGGCGTTTAATATGCGGTGTTGAGTCCATTTCGTTGAGCAAGGTGTAGCTCTTGTCTATTCCATATTTGGCTTAAGGAACTTTATCTGTGCTCATTTCAATCTCTGGTTTTATGCAGCACCCCAACTCACCTTTACCCTTAAGCAAGCATAAGTTGGTTTTCTAAATTTGAGACCCTGTTCTGTTCTGTATTTCAGTTCCTGTGTAGCCAAGTTTACATTCCGTGTATTACTGATATCTTATGATGTTTCTTTTTCTGTGTGACTTATTTCAGTTAGAATCATCATACCTGAATCCACTCATTGTGCTGCTAAGGGCCTGATGACATAGATTTCATTGCTGAGTGATATTGCTTTGTAAGTAAATACCACAACTTCTTTATCCATTTTTCACTTTCTGCGATGTTGAACTTGTACTGTAAACGAGGTTCTTGTAAACAGAGGCGTCCCAAACTTTGGGGTGGCTGTGTCTTTTTGATTTTAATTTCCCTAAGCTATAGGACCATACGTGGAAGTGCCCTAGGCTCTGTTGCTTTGTTTTTTAGATGTTTCAGGAAACACCATACACTTCTCCCGAGTATCTGTTGGCAATTTACATCCCGCCCATCAGCATAACAAGGCTCCCAGTTCTCCATGGCCTGTCCTGCCTTTCTGGATTTTACACTTTTTTCAGATGGCCCTTTTGACCGGGGGGAAGTGAGACTTCATTGTAGTGCAGATTTCCTTTGCAAGCCTGCTTGGTTGGCCAAAAAGGGCGTATGCGTTTTTTCCTGAATATATTCAGGAAAAAACGCATACGCCCTTTTTGGCCAAGTGCATCATTGTGGACGTTCTGCCTCTTTTCCTATGCTTTCAATGCAATTCCAGTCTACCTCCTGAAATCGGTTTCCTGCAATTCTGCCCCGCTTTCAAGTCCTCTTGGCAGCCTTACTTCAGTATATTTTTGGATGATAGCTGTCATTTATAACTCTGTAGGTTTGTGAATTACAGTGCCCCTGAGCTCCTTTCTTCAACTCGCTTTGTTGTGACCTGGCCGCAACACCGCAGGATGGCTTCAGGCCCTAATCTGGTTCCGGCACGGCACGCTGAGCCTTTGGTTATTTCCTCTTCCTGGTGGGAAATGAGAGTTAAATTTGCCCGTCCAGACACCTCCAGCTAGTCTCTCATTGGTTGTCCCTATACCTGTTCATCTTCCGCAGAAATTGCAAACTGGGCCAAACAGGAGGTTAAAGGCACTGACTCTCCAATTCGGGAGAGTGTTCGTAAAGCATCTGGAATGTTGCATCCGAGTACCAGGGAACAAAACTGAGACATATTTGAACATGTCTCCCGATCACACGGTTGATCATACTCTGGGTTCCACATGCATGTTTTAGCTGAAGGAAGAATACCTTAAACCTGTGTAGTTGAAACCCGTGGAATGGGTACCATGCAATATGACTTCTATGGGTCTTCATTTGCTCACCGAACCTCTCCAATCCTATCACTGCTGCGTTTATGCCCCTGTACACATGCTTGATTCTCTTTCGGAGACATAGCAATCCATAGGTTTTAAGATACTTACTAGTCAGGTACATTCTTAGGCGTTTAATATGCGGTGTTGAGTCCATTTCGTTGAGCAAGGAGTAGCTCTTGTCTATTCCATATTTGGCTTAAGGAACTTTATCTGTGCTCATTTCAATCTCTGGTTTTATGCAGCACCCCAACTCACCTTTACCCTTAAGCAAACATAAGTTGGTTTTCTAAATTTGAGACCCTGTTCTCTTCTGTAATTCAGTTCCTGTGTAGCCAAGTTTACATTCCGTGTATTACTGATATCTTATGATGTTTCTTTTTCTGTGTGACTTATTTCAGTTAGAATCATCATACCTGAATCCACTCATTGTGCTGCTAAGGGCCTGATGACATAGATTTCATTGCTGAGTGATACTGCTTTGTAAGTAAATACCACAACTTCTTTATCCATTTTTCACTTTCTGCGATGTTGAACTTGTACTGTAAACGAGGTTCTTGTAAACAGAGGCGTCCCAAACTTTGGGGTGGCTGTGTCTTTTTGATATTAATTTCCCTAAGCTATAGGACCATAAGTGGAAGTGCCCTGGGCTCTGTTGCTTTGTTTTTTAGATGTTTCAGGAAACACCATACACTTCTCCCAAGTATCTGTGGGCAATTTACATCCCGCCCATCAGCATAACAAGGCTCCCAGTTCTCCATGGCCTGTCCTGCCTTTCTGGATTTTACACTTTTTTCAGATGGCCCTTTTGACCGGGGGGAAGTGAGACTTCATTGTAGTGCAGATTTCCTTTGCTAGCCTGCTTGGTTGGCCAAAAAGGGCGTATGCGTTTTTCCCTGAATATATTCAGGAAAAAACACATACGCCCTTTTTGGCCAAGTGCATCATTGTGGACGTTCTGCCTCTTTTCCTATGCTTTCAATGCAATTCCAGTCTACCTCCTGAAATCGGTTTCCTGCAATTCTGCCCCGCTTTCAAGTCCTCTTGGCAGCCTTACTTCAGTATATTTTTGGATGATAGCTGTCATTTATAACTCTGTAGGTTTGTGAATTACAGTGCCCCTGAGCTCCTTTCTTCAACTCGCTTTGTTGTGACCTGGCCGCAACACCGCAGGATGGCTTCAGGCCCTAATCTGGTTCCGGCACGGCACGCTAAGCCTTTGGTTATTTCCTCTTCCTGGTGGGAAATGAGAGTTAAATTTGCCCGTCCAGACACCTCCAGCTAGTCTCTCATTGGTTGTCCCTATACCTGTTTATCTTCCGCAGAAATTGCAAACTGGGCCAAACAGGAGGTTAAAGGCACTGACTCTCCAATTCGGGAGAGTGTTCGTAAAGCATCTGGAATGTTGTATCCGAGTACCAGGGAACAAAACTGAGACATATTTGAACATGTCTCCCGGTCACACGGTTGATCATACTCTGGGTTCCACATGCATGTTTTAGCTGAAGGAAGAATACCTTAAACCTGGAGAGTTGAGACCCGTGGAATGGGTACCATGCAATATGACTTGAAAGGTTCTTCATTTGCTCACCGAACCTCTCCAATCCTATCACTGCTGCGTTTATGCCCCTGTACACATGCTTGATTCTCCTTCGGAGACATAGCAATCCATAGGTTTTAAGATACTTTCTAGTCAGGTACATTCTTAGGCGTTTAATATGCGGTGTTGAGTCCATTTTGTTGAGCAAGGAGTAGCTCTTGTCTATTCCATATTTGGCTTAAGGAACTTTATCTGTGCTCATTTCGATCTCTGGTTTTATGCAGCATCCCAACTCACCTTTACCCTTAAGCAAGCATAAGTTGGTTTTCTAAATTTGAGACCCTGTTCTGTTCTGTAATTCAGTTCCTGTGTAGCCAAGTTTACATTCCGTGTATTACTGATATCTTATGATGTTTCTTTTTCTGTGTGACTTATTTCAGTTAGAATCATCATACCTGAATCCACTCATTGTGCTGCTAAGGGCCTGATGACATAGATTTCATTGCTGAGTGATATTGCTTTGTAAGTAAATACCACAACTTCTTTATCCATTTTTCACTTTCTGCGATGTTGAACTTGTACTGTAAACGAGGTTCTTGTAAACAGAGGCGTCCCAAACTTTGGGGTGGCTGTGTCTTTTTGATTTTAATTTCCCTAAGCTATAGGACCATAAGTGGAAGTGCCCTGGGCTCTGTTGCTTTGTTTTTTAGATGTTTCAGGAAACACCATACACTTCTCCCGAGTATCTGTTGGCAATTTACATCCCGCCCATCAGCATAACAAGGCTCCCAGTTTTCCATGGCCTGTCCTGCCTTTCTGGATTTTACCCTTTTTTCAGATGGCCCTTTTGACCGGGGGGAAGTGAGACTTCATTGTAGTGCAGATTTCCCTTGCAAGCTTGCTTGGTTGGCCAAAAAGGGCGTATGCGTTTTTTCCTGAAGCAAAAAACGCATACGCCCTTTTTGGCCAAGTGCATCATTGTGGACGTTCTACCTCTTTTCCTATGCTTTCAGTGCAATTCCAGTCTACCTCCTGAAATCGGTTTCCTGCAATTCTGCCCCACTTTCAAGTCCTCTTGGCAGTCTTACTTCAGTATATTTTTGGACGATAGCTGTCATTTATAACTCTGCAGGTTTGTGAATTACAGTGCTCCTGAGCTCCTTTCTTCAACTCGCTTTCTTGTGACCTGGCCGCAACACCGCAAGATGGCTTCAGGCCCTAATCTGGTTCCGGCATGGCACGCTGAGCCTTTGGTTAATTCGTCTTCCTGGTGGGAAAGGAGAGTGAAATTTGCCCATCCAGACACCTCCAGCTAGTCTCTCATTGGTTCTCGCCATTCCTGTTCATCTTCCGCAGAAATTGCAAACTGGGCCAAACAGGAGGTTAAAGGGACTGACTCTCCAAGTCGGGAGAGTGTTAGTAAAGCGTCTGGAATGTTGCACCTGAGTACCAGGGTACGAAAACTGAGACATATTTGAACACGTCTCCCGATCACATGGTTGATCATACTCTAGGTTCCACATGCATGTTTTAGCTGAAGGAAGAATACCTTAAACCTGGACAGTTGAAACCCGTGGAATGGGTACCATGCAATATGACTTCAAAGGGTCTTCATTTGCTCACCGAACCGCTCCAATCCTATCACTGCTGCGTTTATGCCCCTGTACACATGCTTGATTCTCTTTCGGAGACATAGCAATCCATAGGTTTTAAGATACTTACTAGTCAGGTACATTCTTAGGCGTTTAATATGCGGTGTTGAGTCCATTTCGTTGAGCAAGGTGTAGCTCTTGTCTATTCCATATTTGGCTTAAGGAACTTTATCTGTGCTCATTTCAATCTCTGGTTTTATGCAGCACCCCAACTCACCTTTACCCTTAAGCAAGCATAAGTTGGTTTTCTAAATTTGAGACCCTGTTCTGTTCTGTATTTCAGTTCCTGTGTAGCCAAGTTTACATTCCGTGTATTACTGATATCTTATGATGTTTCTTTTTCTGTGTGACTTATTTCAGTTAGAATCATCATACCTGAATCCACTCATTGTGCTGCTAAGGGCCTGATGACATAGATTTCATTGTTGAGTGATATTGCTTTGTAAGGAAATACCACAACTTCTTTATCCATTTTTCACTTTCTGCGATGTTGAACTTGTACTGTAAACGAGGTTCTTGTAAACAGAGGCGTCCCAAACTTTGGGGTGGCTGTGTCTTTTTGATTTTAATTTCCCTAAGCTATAGGACCATACGTGGAAGTGCCCTAGGCTCTGTTGCTTTGTTTTTTAGATGTTTCAGGAAACACCATACACTTCTCCCGAGTATCTGTTGGCAATTTACATCCCGCCCATCAGCATAACAAGGCTCCCAGTTCTCCATGGCCTGTCCTGTCTTTCTGGATTTTACACTTTTTTCAGATGGCCCTTTTGACCGGGGGGAAGTGAGACTTCATTGTAGTGCAGATTTCCTTTGCAAGCCTGCTTGGTTGGCCAAAAAGGGCGTATGCGTTTTTTCCTGAATATATTCAGGAAAAAACACATACGCCCTTTTTGGCCAAGTGCATCATTGTGGACGTTCTGCCTCTTTTCCTATGCTTTCAATGCAATTCCAGTCTACCTCCTGAAATCGGTTTCCTGCAATTCTGCCCCGCTTTCAAGTCCTCTTGGCAGCCTTACTTCAGTATATTTTTGGATGATAGCTGTCATTTATAACTCTGTAGGTTTGTGAATTACAGTGCCCCTGAGCTCCTTTCTTCAACTCGCTTTGTTGTGACCTGGCCGCAACACCGCAGGATGGCTTCAGGCCCTAATCTGGTTCCGGCACGGCACGCTGAGCCTTTGGTTATTTCCTCTTCCTGGTGGGAAATGAGAGTTAAATTTGCCCGTCCAGACACCTCCAGCTAGTCTCTCATTGGTTGTCCCTATACCTGTTCATCTTCCACAGAAATTGCAAACTGGGCCAAACAGGAGGTTAAAGGCACTGACTCTCCAATTCGGGAGAGTGTTCGTAAAGCATCTGGAATGTTGTATCCGAGTACCAGGGAACAAAACTGAGACATATTTGAACATGTCTCCCGGTCACACGGTTGATCATACTCTGGGTTCCACATGCATGTTTCAGCTGAAGGTAAAATACCTTAAACCTGGAGAGTTGAGACCCGTGGAATGGGTACCATGCAATATGACTTCCAAGGGTCTTCATTTGCTCACCGAACCTCTCCAATCCTATCACTGCTGCGTTTATGCCCCTGTACACATGCTTGATTCTCCTTCGGAGACATAGCAATCCATAGGTTTTAAGATACTTACTAGTCAGGTACATTCTTAGGCGTTTAATATGCGGTGTTGAGTCCATTTTGTTGAGCAAGGAGTAGCTCTTGTCTATTCCATATTTGGCTTAAGGAACTTTATCTGTGCTCATTTCGATCTCTGGTTTTATGCAGCATCCCAACTCACCTTTACCCTTAAGCAAGCATAAGTTGGTTTTCTAAATTTGAGACCCTGTTCTGTTCTGTAATTCAGTTCCTGTGTAGCCAAGTTTACATTCCGTGTATTACTGATATCTTATGATGTTTCTTTTTCTGTGTGACTTATTTCAGTTAGAATCATCATACCTGAATCCACTCATTGTGCTGCTAAGAGCCTGATGACATAGATTTCATTGCTGAGTGATATTGTTTTGTAAGTAAATACCACAACTTCTTTATCCATTTTTCACTTTCTGCGATGTTGAACTTGTACTGTAAACGAGGTTCTTGTAAACAGAGCCGTTCCAAACTTTGGGGTGGCTGTGTCTTTTTGATTTTAATTTCCCTAAGCTATAGGACCATAAGTGGAAGTGCCCTAGGCTCTGTTACTTTGTTTTTTAGATGTTTCAGGAAACACCATACACTTATCCCGAGTGTCTGTTGGCAATTTACATCCCGCCCATCAGCATAACAAGGCTCCCAGTTCTCCATGGCCTGTCCTGCCTTTCTGGATTTTACACTTATTTCAGATGGCCCTTTTGACCGGGGGGAAGTGAGACTTCATTGTAGTGCAGATTTCCTTTGCAAGTTTGCTTGGTTGGCCAAAAAGGGCGTATGCGTTTTTCCCTGAATATATTCAGGAAAAAACGCATACGCCCTTTTTGGCCAAGTGCATCATTGTGGACGTTCTGCCTCTTTTCCTATGCTTTCAATGCAATTCCAGTCTACCTCCTGAAATCGGTTTCCTGCAATTCTGCCCCGCTTTCAAGTCCTCTTGGCAGCCTTACTTCAGTCTATTTTTGGACGATAGCTGTCATTTATAACTCTACAGGTTTGTGAATTACAGTGTCCCTGAGCTCCTTTCTTCAACTCGCTTTCTTGTCACCTGGCCGCAACACCGCAGGATGGCTTCAGGCCCTAATCTGGTTCCGGCATGGCACGCTGAGCCTTTGGTTTATTCCTCTTCCTGGTGGGAAATGAGAGTTAAATTTGCCCGTCCAGACACCTCCAGCTAGTCTCTCATTGGTTCTCACTATTCCTGTTCATCTTCCGCAGAAATTGCAAACTGGGCCAAACAGGAGGTTAAAGGGACTGACTCTCCAAGTCGGGAGAGTGTTAGTAAAGCGTCTGGAATGTTGCACCCGAGTACCAGGGTACGAAAACTGAGACATATTTGAACACGTCTCCCGATCACATGGTTGATCATACTCTAGGTTCCACATACATGTTTTAGCTGAAGGAAGAATACCTTAAACCTGGGTAGATGAAACCCGTGGAATGGGTAGCATGCAATATGACTTCAAAGGGTCTTCATTTGCTCACCGAACCGCTCCAATCCTATCACTGCTGCGTTCATGCCCCTGTACACATGCTTGATTCTCTTTCGGAGACATAGCAATCCATAGGTTTTAAGATACTTACGAGTCAGGTACATTCTTAGGCGTTTAATATGCGGTGTTGAGTCCATTTCGTTGAGCAAGGAGTAGCTCTTGTCTATTCCATATTTGGCTTAAGGAACTTTATCTGTGCTCATTTCGATCTCTGGTTTTATGCAGCACCCCAACTCACCTTTACCCTTAAGCAAGCATAAGTTGGTTTTCTAAATTTGAGACCCTGTTCTGTTCTGTAATTCAGTTCCTGTGTAGCCAAGTTTACATTCCGTGTATTACTGATATCTTATGATGTTTCTTTTTCTGTGTGACTTATTTCAGTTAGAATCATCATACATGAATCCACTCATTGTGCTGCTAAGGGCCTGATGACATAGATTTCATTGCTGAGTGATATTGATTTGTAAGTAAATACCACAACTTCTTTATCCATTTTTCACTTTCTGCGATGTTGAACTTGTACTATAAACGAGGTTCTTGTAAACAGAGGCGTCCCAAACTTTGGGGTGGCTGTGTCTTTTTGATTTTAATTTCCCTAAGCTATAGGACCATAAGTGGAAGTGCCCTAGGCTCTGTTGCTTTGTTTTTTAGATGTTTCAGGAAACACCATACACTTCTCCCGAGTGTCTGTTGGCAATTTACATCCCGCCCATCAGCATAACAAGGCTCCCAGTTCTCCATGGCCTGTCCTGCCTTTCTGGATTTTACACTTTTTTCAGATGGCCCTTTTGACCGGGGGGAAGTGAGACTTCATTGTAGTGCAGATTTCCTTTGCAAGCTTGCTTGGTTGGCCAAAAAGTGCGTATGCGTTTTTTCCTGAAGCAAAAAACGCATACGCCCTTTTTGGCCAAGTGCATCATTGTGGACGTTCTACCTCTTTTCCTATGCTTTCAGTGCAATTCCAGTCTACCTCCTGAAACCGGTTTCCTGCAATTCTGACCCACTTTCAAGTCCTCTTGGCAGTCTTACTTCAGTATATTTTTGGACGATAGCTGTCATTTATAACTCTGCAGGTTTGTGAATTACAGTGCTCCTGAGCTCCTTTCTTCAACTCACTTTCTTGTGACCTGGCCGCAACACCGCAAGATGGATTCAGGCCCTAATCTGGTTCCGGCATGGCACGCTGAGCCTTTGGTTAATTCGTCTTCCTGGTGGGAAAGGAGAGTGAAATTTGCCCGTCCAGACACCTCCAGCTAGTCTCTCATTGGTTCTCCCCATTCCTGTTCATCTTCCGCAGAAATTGCAAACTGGGCCAAACAGGAGGTTAAAGGGACTGACTCTCCAAGTCGGGAGAGTGTTAGTAAAGCGTCTGGAATGTTGCACCCGAGTACCAGGGTACGAAAACTGAGACATATTTGAACACGTCTCCCGATCACATAGTTGGTCATACTCTAGGTTCCACATGCATGTTTTAGCTGAAGGAAGAATACCTTAATCCTGCGTAGTTGAAACCCGTGGAATGAGTACCATGCAATATGACTTCAAAGGGTCTTCATTTGCTCACCGAACCTCTCCAATCCTATCACTGTTGCGTTTATGCCCCTGTACACATGCTTGATTCTCTCTTGGAGACATAGCAATCCATAGGTTTTAAGATACTTACTAGTCAGGTACATTCTTAGGCGTTTAATATGCGGTGTTGCGTCCATTTCGTTGAGCAAGGAGTAGCTCTTGTGTATTCTATATTTGGATTAAGGAACTTTATCTGTGCTCATTTCAATCTCTGGTTTTATGCAGCACCCCAACTCACCTTTCCCCTTAAGCAAACATAAGTTGGTTTTCTAAATTTGAGACCCTGTTCTGTTCTGTAATTCAGTTCCTGTGTAGCCAAGTTTACATTCCGTGTATTACTGATATCTTATGATGTTTCTTTTTCTGTGTGACTTATTTCAGTTAGAATCATCATACCTGAATACACTCATTGTGCTGCTAAGGGCCTGATGACATAGATTTCATTGCTGAGTGATATTGCTTTGTAAGTAAATACCACAACTTCTTTATCCATTTTTCACTTTCTGCGATGTTGAACTTGTACGGTAAACGAGGTTGTTGTAAACAGAGGCGTCCCAAACTTTGGGGTGTCTGTGTCTTTTTGATTTTCATTTCCCTAAGCTATAGGACCATAAGTGGAATTGCCCTAGGCTCTGTTGCTTTGTGTTTTAGATGTTTCAGGAAACACCATACAATTCTCCCGAGTGTCTGTTGGCAATTTACATCCCGCCCATCAGCATAACAAGGCTCCCAGTTCTCCATGGCCTGTCCTGCCTTTCTGGATTTTACACTTTGTTCAGATGGCCCTTTTGACCGGGGGGAAGTGAGACTTCATTGTAGTGCAGATTTCCTTTGCAAGTTTGCTTGGTTGGCCAAAAAGAGGGTATACGTTTTTTCCTGACTTCAGGAAATATATTCAGGAAAAAACGAATACGCCCCTTTTGGCCACGTGCATCATTGTGGACGTTCTGCCTCTTTTCGTATGCTTTCAATGCAATTCCAGTCTACCTCCTGAAATCTGTTTCCTGCAATTCTGCCCCGCTCTCAAGTCCTCTTGGCAGCTTTACTTCAATATATTTTTGGACAATAGCTGTCATTTATAACTCTGCAGGTTTGTGAATTACAGTGCCCCTGAGCTCCTTTCTTCAACTCGCTTTCTTGTGAGCTGGCCGCAACACCGCAGGATTGCTTCAGGCCCTAATTTGTTTCTGGCACGGCACGTTGATCCTTTGGTTAATTCCTCTTCCTGGTGGGAAATGAGAGTTAAATTTGCCCGTCCAGACACCTCCAGCTAGTCTCTCATTGGTTCTCCCTATTCCTGTTCATCTTCCACAGAAATTGCAAACTGGACTAAACAGGAGGTTAAAGGGACCGACTCTCCAAGTCGGGAGAGTGTTAGTAAAGCGTCTGCAATGTTGCACCCGAGTACCAGGGGACGAAAACTGACACATTTGAATACGTATCCCGATCACACGGTGGATCATACTCTGGGTTCCACATGCATGTTTTAGCTGAAGGAAGAATCCCTTCAAATTGGAGAGTTGAGACCCATTGAATGGGTACCATGCAGTATGACTTCAAAGGGTCTGTATTTACTCACCGAACCTCACCAATCCTATCACTTCTGCGTTTATGCTGCTATACACACGCTTGATTCTCTTTCAGAGACATAGCAATCCATAGGTTTTAAGATTCTAACTAGTCAGGTATATTCTTAGGCGTTTAATCTGGGGTGTTGAGTCCATTTCATTGAGCAAGGAGTAGCTCTTGTTTAATACATATTTGGCTTATCGAACGGTATCTGTGCTCATTTCAATCTCTGGTTTTATACAGCACCCCAACTCACCTTTCCCCTTAAGCAAGAATAAGTTGGTTTTGTAAATTTGAGACCCTGTTCTGTTTTGGAACTCAGTTCCTGTGTAGCCAAGTTTACATTCTGTGTATTAGTGATATCTTATGATGTTTCTTTTTCTGTGTGACTTATTTCAGTTAGAATCATCATACCTGAATCCACTCATTATGCTGCTATGGGCCTGATGACATAGATTTCATTGCTGAGTGATACTGCATTGTATGTAAGTACCACAAGTTCTTTATCCATTTTTCACTTTCTGTGATATTGAACTTGTACGGTAAATGAGGTTCTTGTAAACAGAGGCGTCCCAAACTTTGGGGTGGCTGTGTCTTTTTTATTTTAATTTCCCTAAGCTATAGGACCATAAGTGGAAGTGCCCTAGGCTCTGTTGCTTTGTGTTTTAGATGTTTCAGGAAACACCATACACTTCTCCCGAGTGTCTGTTGGCAATTTACATCCCGCCCATCAGCATAACAAGGCTCCCAGTTCTCCATGGCCTGTCCTGCCTTTCTGGATTTTACACTTTTTTCAGATGGCCCTTTTGAACGGGGGGAAGTGAGACTTCATTGTAGTGCAGATTTCCTTTGCAAGTTTGCTTGGTTGGCCAAAAAGGGCATATGCGTTTTTTCCTGAATATATTCAGGAAAAAAGACATACACCCTTTTTGGCCAAGTGCATCATTGTGGACATTCTGCCTCTTTTCCTATGCTTTCAATGCAATTCCAGTCTACCTCCTGAAATCGGTTTCCTGCAATTCTGCCCCGCTTTCAAGTCCTCTTGGCAGCCTTACTTCAATATATTTTTGGACGATAGCTGTCATTTATAACTCTGCAGGTTTGTGAATTACAGTGCCCCTGAGCTCCTTTCTTCAACTCGCTTTGTTTTGAGCTGGCCACAACACCGCAGGATGGCTTCAGGCCCTAATCTGGTTCCGGCACGGCACGCTGAGCCTTTGGTTATTTCCTCTTCCTGGTGGGAAATGAGAGTTAAATTTGCCCGTCCAGACACCTCCAGGTAGTCTCTCATTGGTTCTCGCTATTCCTGTTCATCTTCCGCAGAAATTGCAAACTGGGCCAAACAGGAGGTTAAAGGGACTGACTCTCCAAGTCGGGAGAGTGTTACTTAAGCGTCTGGAATGATGCACCCGAGTACCAGGGAGGAAAACTGAGACATATTTGAACACGTCTCCCGATCACATGGTTGATCATACTCTAGGTTCCACATGCATGTTTTAGCTGAAGGAAGAATACCTTAAACCTGGAGAGTTGAGACCCGTGGAATTGGTACCATGCAATATGACTTCAAAGGGTCTTCATTTGCTCACCGAACCTCTCCAATCCTATCACTGCTGCGTTTATGCCCCTGTACACATGCTTGATTCTCTTTCGGAGACATAGCGATCCATAGGTTTTAAGATACTTACTAGTCAGGTACATTCTTAGGCGTTTAATATGCGGTGTTGAGTCCATTTCGTTGAGCAAGGAGTAGCTCTTGTCTATTCCATATTTGGCTTAAGGAACTTTATCTGTGCTCATTTCAATCTCTGGTTTTATGCAGCACCCCAACTCACCTTTACCCTTAAGCAAGCATAAGTTGGTTTTCTAAATTTGAGACCCTGTTCTGTTCTGTAATTCAGTTCCTGTGTAGCCAAGTTTACATTCCGTGTATTACTGCTATCTTATGATGTTTCTTTTTCTGTGTGACTTATTTCAGTTAGAATCATCATACCTGAATCCACTCATTGTGCTGCTAAGGGCCTGATGACATAGATTTCATTGCTGAGTGATATTGCTTTGTAAGTAAATACCACAACTTCTTTATCCATTTTTCACTTTCTGTGATGTTGAACTTGTACTGTAAACGAGGTTCTTGTAAACAGAGGTGTCCCAAACTTTGGGGTGGCTGTGTCTTTTTGATTTTAATTTCCCTAATTATAGGACCATAAGTGGAAGTGCCCTAGGCTCTGTTGCTTTGTTTTTTAGATGTTTCAGGAAACACCATACACTTCTCCCGAGTGTCTGTTGGCAATTTACATCCCGCCCATCAGCATAACAAGGCTCCCAGTTCTCCATGGCCTGTCCTGCCTTTCTGGATTTTACACTTTTTTCAGATGGCCCTTTTGACCGGGGGGAAGTGAGACTTCATTGTAGTGCAGATTTCCTTTGCAAGCTTGCTTGGTTGGCCAAAAAGTGCGTATGCGTTTTTTCCTGAAGCAAAAAACGCATACGCCCTTTTTGGCCAACTGCATCATTGTGGACGTTCTACCTCTTTTCCTATGCTTTCAGTGCAATTCCAGTCTACCTCCTGAAATCGGTTTCCTGCAATTCTGCCCCACTTTCAAGTCCTCTTGGCAGTCTTACTTCAGTATATTTTTGGACGATAGCTGTCATTTATAACTCTGTAGGTTTGTGAATTACAGTGCCCCTGAGCTCCTTTCTTCAACTCGCTTTGTTGTGACCTGGCCGCAACACCGCAGGATGGCTTCAGGCCCTAATCTGGTTCCGGCATGGCACGCTGAGCCTTTGGTTATTTCCTCTTCCTGGTGGGAAATGAGAGTTAAATTTGCCCGTCCAGACACCTCCAGCTAGTCTCTCATTGGTTGTCCCTATACCTGTTCATCTTCCGCAGAAATTGCAAACTGGGCCAAACAGGAGGTTAAAGGCACTGACTCTCCAATTCGGGAGAGTGTTCGTAAAGCATCTGGAATGTTGCATCCGAGTACCAGGGGAACAAAACTGAGACATATTTAAACATGTCTCCCGGTCACACGGTTGATCATACTCTGGGTTCCACATGCATGTTTTAGCTGAAGGAAGAATACCTTAAACCTGGAGAGTTGAGACCCGTGGAATGGGTACCATGCCATATGACTTCAAAGGGTCTTCATTTGCTCACCGAACCTCTCCAATCCTATCACTGCTGCGTTTATGCCCCTGTACACATGCTTGATTCTCTTTCGGAGACATAGCAATCCATAGGTTTTAAGATACTTACTAGTCAGGTACATTCTTAGACGTTTAATATGCGGTGTTGAGTCCATTTCGTTGAGCAAGGAGTAGCTCTTGTCTATTCCATACTTGGCTTAAGGAACTTTATCTGTGCTCATTTCAATCTCTGGTTTTATGCAGCACCCCAACTCACCTTTACCCTTAAGCAAGCATAAGTTGGTTTTCTAAATTTGAGACCCTGTTCTGTTCTGTATTTCAGTTCCTGTGTAGCCAAGTTTACATTCCGTGTATTACTGATATCTTATGATGTTTCTTTTTCTGTGTGACTTATTTCAGTTAGAATCATCATACCTGAATCCACTCATTGTGCTGCTAAGGGCCTGATGACATAGATTTCATTGCTGAGTGATATTGCTTTGTAAGTAAATACCACAACTTCTTTATCCATTTTTCACTTTCTGCGATGTTGAACTTGTACTGTAAACGAGGTTCTTGTAAACAGAGGCGTCCCAAACTTTGGGGTGGCTGTGTCTTTTTGATTTTAATTTCCCTAATCTATAGGACCATAAGTGGAAGTGCCCTAGGCTCTGTTGCTTTGTTTTTTAGATGTTTCAGGAAACACCATACACTTCTCCCGAGTGTCTGTTGGCAATTTACATCCCGCCCATCAGCATAACAAGGCTCCCAGTTCTCCATGGCCTGTCCTGCCTTTCTGGATTTTACACTTTTTTCAGATGGCCCTTTTGACCGGGGGGTAGTGAGACTTCATTGTAGTGCAGATTTCCTTTGCAAGTTTGCTTGGTTGGCCAAAAAGGGCGTATGTGTTTTTTCCTGAATATATTCAGGAAAAAACGAATATGCCCTTTTTGGCCAAGTGAATCATTGTGGACGTTCTGCCTCTTTTCCTATGCTTTCAATGCAATTCCTGTCTACCTCCTGAAATCGGTTTCCTGCAATTCTGCCCCACTTTCAAGTCCTCTTGGCAGCCTTACTTCAGTATATTTTTGGACGATAGCTGTCATTTATAACTCTGTAGGTTTGTGAATTACAGTGCCCCTGAGCTCCTTTCTTCAACTCGCTTTGTTGTGACCTGGCCGCAACACCGCAGGATGGCTTCAGGCCCTAATCTGGTTCCGGCATGGCACGCTGAGCCTTTGGTTAATTCGTCTTCCTGGTGGGAAAGGAGAGTGAAATGTGCCCATCCAGACACCTCTAGCTAGTCTCTCATTGGTTCTCCCCATTCCTGTTCATCTTCCGCAGAAATTGCAAACTGGGCCAAACAGGAGGTTAAAGGGACTGACTATCCAAGTCAGGAGAGTGTTAGTTAAGCGTCTGGAATGTTGCATCCGAGTACCAGGGGAACTAAACTGAGACATATTTGAACATGTCTCCCGGTCACACGGTTGATCATACTCTGGGTTCCACATGCATGTTTTAGCTGAAGGAAGAATACCTTAAACCTGGAGAGTTGAGACCCGTGGAATGGGTACCATGCCATATGACTTCAAAGGGTCTTCATTTGCTCACCGAACCTCTCCAATCCTATCACTGCTTCGTTTATGCCCCTGTACACATGCTTGATTCTCTTTCGGAGACATAGCAATCCATAGGTTTTAAGATACTTACTAGTCAGGTACATTCTTAGGCGTTTAATATGCGGTGTTGAGTCCATTTCGTTGAGCAAGGAGTAGCTCTTGTCTATTCCATATTTGGCTTAAGGAACTTTATCTGTGCTCATTTCAATCTCTGGTTTTATGCAGCACCCCAACTCACCTTTACCCTTAAGCAAGCATAAGTTGGTTTTCTAAATTTGAGACCCTGTTCTGTTCTGTATTTCAGTTCCTGTGTAGCCAAGTTTACATTCCGTGTATTACTGATATCTTATGATGTTTCTTTTTCTGTGTGACTTATTTCAGTTAGAATCATCATACCTGAATCCACTCATTGTGCTGCTAAGGGCCTGATGACATAGATTTCATTGCTGAGTGATATTGCTTTGTAAGGAAATACCACAACTTCTTTATCCATTTTTCACTTTCTGCGATGTTGAACTTGTACTGTAAACGAGGTTCTTGTAAACAGAGGCGTCCCAAACTTTGGGGTGGCTGTGTCTTTTTGATTTTAATTTCCCTAATCTATAGGACCATAAGTGGAAGTGCCCTAGGCTCTGTTGCTTTGTTTTTTAGATGTTTCAGGAAACACCATACACTTCTCCCGAGTGTCTGTTGGCAATTTACATCCCGCCCATCAGCATAACAAGGCTCCCAGTTCTCCATGGCCTGTCCTGCCTTTCTGGATTTTACACTTTTTTCAGATGGCCCTTTTGACCGGGGGGAAGTGAGACTTCATTGTAGTGCAGATTTCCTTTGCAAGTTTGCTTGGTTGGCCAAAAAGGGCGTATGTGTTTTTTCCTGAATATATTCAGGAAAAAACGAATATGCCCTTTTTGGCCAAGTGAATCATTGTGGACGTTCTGCCTCTTTTCCTATGCTTTCAATGCAATTCCAGTCTACCTCCTGAAATCGGTTTCCTGCAATTCTGCCCCACTTTCAAGTCCTCTTGGCAGCCTTACTTCAGTATATTTTTGGACGATAGCTGTCATTTATAACTCTGTAGGTTTGTGAATTACAGTGCCCCTGAGCTCCTTTCTTCAACTCGCTTTGTTGTGACCTGGCCGCAACACCGCAGGATGGCTTCAGGCCCTAATCTGGTTCCGGCACGGCATGCTGAGCCTTTGGTTATTTCCTCTTCCTGGTGGGAAATGAGAGTTAAATTTGCCCGTCCAGACACCTCCAGCTAGTCTCTCATTGGTTGTCCCTATACCTGTTCATCTTCCGCAGAAATTGCAAACTGGGCCAAACTGGAGGTTAAAGGCACTGACTCTCCAATTCGGGAGAGTGTTCGTAAAGCATCTGGAATGTTGCATCCGAGTACCAGGGGAACAAAACTGAGACATATTTGAACATGTCTCCCGGTCACACGGTTGATCATACTCTGGGTTCCACATGCATGTTTTAGCTGAAGGAAGAATACCTTAAACCTGGAGAGTTGAGACCCGTGGAATGGGTACCATGCCATATGACTTCAAAGGGTCTTCATTTGCTCACCGAACCTCTCCAATCCTATCACTGCTGCGTTTATGCCCCTGTACACATGCTTGATTCTCTTTCGGAGACATAGCAATCCATAGGTTTTAAGATACTTACTAGTCAGGTACATTCTTAGGCGTTTAATATGCGGTGTTGAGTCCATTTCGTTGAGCAAGGAGTAGCTCTTGTCTATTCCATACTTGGCTTAAGGAACTTTATCTGTGCTCATTTCAATCTCTGGTTTTATGCAGCACCCCAACTCACCTTTACCCTTAAGCAAGCATAAGTTGGTTTTCTAAATTTGAGACCCTGTTCTGTTCTGTAATTCAGTTCCTGTGTAGCCAAGTTTACATTCCGTGTATTACTGATATCTTATGATGTTTCTTTTTCTGTGTGACTTATTTCAGTTAGAATCATCATACCTGAATCCACTCATTGTGCTGCTAAGGGCCTGATGACATAGAATTCATTGCTGAGTGATATTGCTTTGTAAGAAAATACCACAACTTCTTTATCCATTTTTAACTTTCTGCGATGTTGAACTTGTACTGTAAACGAGGTTCTTGTAAACAGAGACGTCCCAAACTTTGGGGTGGCTGTGTCTTTTTGATTTTAATTTCCCTAATCTATAGGACCATAAGTGGAAGTGCCCTGGGCTCTGTTGCTTTGTTTTTTAGATGTTTCAGGAAACACCATACACTTCTCCGGAGTGTCTGTTGGCAATTTACATTCCGCCCATCAGCATAACAAGGCTCCCAGTTCTCCATGGCCTGTCCTGCCTTTCTGGATTTTACACTTTTTTCAGATGGTCCTTTTGACCTGGGGGAGGTGAGACTTCATTGTAGTGCAGATTTCCTTTGCAAGTTTGCTTGGTTGGCCAAAAAGGGCGTATACGTTTTTTCCTGAATATATTCAGGAAAAAACGCATACGCCCTTTTTGGCCAAGTGCATCATTGTGGACGTTCTGCCTCTTTTCCTATGCTTTCAATGCAATTCCAGTCTACCTCCTGAAATCGGTTTCCTGCAATTCTGCCCCGCTTTCAAGTCCTCTTGGCAGCCTTACTTCAGTATATTTTTGGACGATAGCTGTCATTTATAACTCTGCAGGTTTGTGAATTACAGTGTCCCTGAGCTCCTTTCTTCAACTCGCTTTCTTGTGAGCTGGCCGCAACACCGCAGGATGGCTTCAGGCCCTAATGTGGTTCCGGCACGGCACGCTGTGCCTTTGGTTATTTCCTCTTCCTGGTGGGAAATGAGAGTTAAATTTGCCCGTCCAGACACCTCCAGCTTGTCTCTCATTGTTTCTCCCTATTCCTGTTCATCTTCCGCAGAAATTGCACACTGGGCCAAACAGGAGGTTAAAGGGACTGACTCTCCAAGTCGGGTGAGTGTTAGTAAAGCTTCTGGAATGTTGCACCCGAGTACCAGGGTACGAATACTGAGACATATTTGAACACGTCTCCCGATGACATGGTTGATCATACTCTAGGTTGCACATGCATGTTTTAGCTGAAGGAAGAATACCTTAAACCTGGGTAGTTGAAACCCGTGGAATGGGTACCATGCAATATGACTTCAATGGGTCTTCATTTGCTCACCGAACCTCTCCAATCCTATCACTGCTGCGTTTATGCCCCTGTACACATGCTTGATTCTCTTTCGGAGACATAGCAATCCATAGGTTTTAAGATACTTACTAGTCAGGTACATTCTTAGGCGTTTAATATGCGGTGTTGAGTCCATTTCGTTGAGCAAGGAGTAGCTCTTGTCTATTCCATATTTGGCTTAAGGAACTTTATCTGTGCTCATTTCAATCTCTGGTTTTATGCAGCACCCCAACTCACCTTTCCCCTTAAGCAAGCATAAGTTGGTTTTCTAAATTTGAGACCCTGTTCTGTTTTGGAATTCAGTTCCTGTGTAGCCAAGTTTACATTCCGTGTATTAGTGATATCTTATGATGTTTCTTTTTCTGTGTGACTTATTTCAGTTAGAATCATCGTACCTGAATCCACTCATTATGCTGCTATGGGCTTGATGACATAGATTTCATTGCTGAGTGATACTGCATTGTACGTAAGTACCACAAGTTCTTTATCCATTTTTCACTTTCTGTGATATTGAACTTGTACGGTAAACGAGGTTCTTGTAAACAGAGGCGTCCCAAACATTGGGGTGGCTGTGTCTTTTTGATTTTAATTTCCCTAAGCTATAGGACCATAAGTGGAAGTGCCCTAGGCTCTGTTGCTTTGTTTTTTAGATGTTTCAGGAAACACCATACACTTCTCCCGAGTGTCTGTTGGCAATTTACATCCCGCCCATCAGCATAACAAGGCTCCCAGTTCTCCATGGCCTGTCCTGCCTTTCTGGATTTTACACTTTTTTCAGATGGCCCTTTTGACCGGGGGGAAGTGAGACTTCATTGCAGTGCAGATTTCCTTTCCAAGTTTGCTTGGTTGGCCAAAAAGGGCGTATGCGTTTTTTCTTGAATATATTCAGGAAAAAACGCATATGCCCTTTTTGGCCAAGTGCATCATTGTGGACGTTCTGCCTCTTTTCCTATGCTTTCAATGCCATTCCAGTCTACCTCCTGAAATCGGTTTCCTGCAATTCTGCCCCGCTTTCAAGTCCTCTTGGCAGCCTTACTTCAGTATATTTTTGGACGATAGCTGTCATTTATAACTCTGCAGGTTTGTGAATTACAGTGCCCCTGAGCTCCTTTCTTCCACTCGCTTTCTTGTGACCTGGCCGCAACACCGCATAATGGCTTCAGGCCCTAATCTGGTTCCGGCACGGCACGCTGAGCCTTTGGTTAATTCCTCTTCCTGGTGGGAAATGAGAGTTAAATTTGCCCGTCCAGACACCTCCAGCTAGTCTCTCATTTGTTCTCCCTATTCCTGTTCATCTTCCGCAGAAATTGCAAACTGGGCCAAACAGGAGGTTAAAGGGACTGACTCTCCAAGTCGGGAGAGTGTTAGTTAAGCGTCTGGAATGTTGCACCCGAGTACCAGGGGAGGAAAACTGAGACATATTTGAACACGTCTCCCGTTCACACGGTTGATCATACTCTGGGTTCCACATGCATGTTTTAGCTGAAGGAAGAATACCTTAAACCTGGGTAGTTGAAACCAGTGGAATGTGTACCATGCAATATGACTTCAAAGGGTCTTCATTTGCTCACCGAACCTCTCCAATCCTATCACTGCTGCGTTTATGCCCCTGTACACACGCTTGATGCTCTTTTGGAGACATAGCAATCCATAGGTTTTAAGATACTTACTAGTCAGGTACATTCTTAGGCGTTTAATATGCGGTGTTGAGTCCATTTCGTTGAGCAAGGAGTAGCTCTTGTCTATTCCATATTTGGCTTAAGGAACTTTATCTGTGCTCATTTCAATCTCTGGTTTTATGCAGCACCCCAGCTCACCTTTCCCCTTAAGCAAGCATAAGTTGTTTTTCTAAATTTGAGACCCTGTTCTGTTTTGGAATTCAGTTCCTGTGTAGCCAAGTTTACATTCCGTGTATTACTGATATCTTATGATGTTTCTTTTTCTGTGTGACTTATTTCAGTTAGAATCATCATACCTGAATCCACTCATTGTGCTGCTAAGGGCCTGATGACATAGATTTCATTGCTGAGTGATATTGCTTTGTAAGTAAATACCACAACTTCTTTATCCATTTTTCACTTTCTGCGATATTGAACTTGTACTGTAAACGAGGTTCTTGTAAACAGAGGTATCCCAAACTTTGGGGTGGCTGTGTCTTTTTGATTTTAATTTCCCTAAGCTATAGGACCATAAGTGGAAGTGCCCTAGGCTCTGTTGCTTTGTTTTTTAGATGTTTCAGGAAACACCATACACTTCTCCCGAGTGTCTGTTGGCAATTTACATCCCGTCCATTAGCATAACAAGGCTCCCAGTCCTCCATGGCCTGTCCTCCATGGCCTGTCCTGCCTTTCTGGATTTTACACTTTTTTCAGATGGTCCTTTTGACCTAGGGGAGGTGAGACTTCATTGTAGTGCAGATTTCCTTTGCAAGTTTGCTTGGTTGGCCAAAAAGGGCGTATACGTTTTTTCCTGAATATATTCAGGAAAAAACGCATACGCCCTTTTTGGCCAAGTGCATCATTGTGGACGTTCTGCCTCTTTTCCTATGCTTTCAATGCAATTCCAGTCTACCTCCTGAAATCGGTTTCCTGCAATTCTGCCCCGCTTTCAAGTCCTCTTGGCAGCCTTACTTCAGTATATTTTTGGACGATAGCTGTCATTTATAACTCTGCAGGTTTGTGAATTACAGTGTCCCTGAGCTCCTTTCTTCAACTCGCTTTCTTGTGAGCTGGCCGCAACACCGCAGGATGGCTTCAGGCCCTAATGTGGTTCCGGCACGGCACGCTGTGCCTTTGGTTATTTCCTCTTCCTGGTGGGAAATGAGAGTTAAATTTGCCCGTCCAGACACCTCCAGCTTGTCTCTCATTGTTTCTCCCTATTCCTGTTCATCTTCCGCAGAAATTGCAAACTGGGCCAAACAGGAGGTTAAAGGCGCTGACTCTCCAAGTGGAGAGAGTGTTAGTAAAGCGTCTGGAATGTTGCACCCGAGTACCAGGGTAGGAAAACTGAGACATATTTGAACACGTCTCCTGTTCACACGGTTGATCATACTCTGGGTTCCACATGCATGTTTTAGCTGAAGGAAGAATACCTTAAACCTAGAGAGTTGAGACCCGTGTAATGGGTACCATGCAATATGACTTCAAAGGGTCTTTATTTGCTCACTGAACCTCTCCAATCCTATCACTGCTGCGTTTATGCCCCTGTACATACGCTTGATTCTCTTTTGGAGACATAGCAATCCATAGGTTTTAAGATACTTACTAGTCAGGTACATTCTTAGGCGTTTAATATGGGGTGTTGAGTCCATTTCGTTGAGCAAGGAGTAGCTCTTGTCTATTCCATATTTGGCTTAAGGAACTTTATCTGTGCTCATTTCAATCTCTGGTTTTATGCAGCACCCCAACTCACGTTTCCCCTTAAGCAAGCATAAGTTGGTTTTCTAAATTTGACACCCTGTTCTGTTTTGGAATTCAGTTCCTGTGTAGCCAATTTTATATTCCGTGTATTACTGATATCTTATGATGTTTCTTTTTCTGTATGACTTATTTCAGTTAGAATCATCGTACCTGAATCCACTCATTATGCTGCTATGGTCCTGATGACATAGATTTCATTGCTGAGTGATACTGCATTGTACGTAAGTACCACAAGTTCTTTATCCATTTTTCACTTTCTGTGATATTGAACTTGTACGGTAAACGAGGTTCTTGTAAACAGAGGCATCCCAAACTTTGGGGTGGCTGTGTCTTTTTGATATTAATTTCCCTAAGCTATAGGACCATAAGTGGAAGTGCCCTAGGCTCTGTTGCTTTGTTTTTTAGATGTTTCAGGAAATACCATACACTTCTCCTGAGTGTGTGTTGGCAATTCACATCCCGCCCATCAGCATAACAAGGCTCCCAGTTCTCCATGGCCTGTCCTGCCTTTCTGGATTTTACACTTTTTTCAGATGGCCCTTTTGACCGGGGGGAAGTGAGACTTCATTGTAGTGCAGATTTCCTCTGCAAGCTTGGTTGGTTGGCCAAAGAGGGCGTATGCGTTTCTTCCTGAATATATTCAGGAAAAAACGCATACGCCCTTTTTGGCCAAGTGCATCATTGTGGACGTTCTGCCTCTTTTCCTATGCTTTCAATGCAATTCCAGTCTACCTCCTGAAATCGGTTTCCTGCAATTCTGCCCCGCTTTCAAGTCCTCTTGGCAGCCTTACTTCAGTATATTTTTGGACGATAGCTGTCATTTATAACTCTGCAGGTTTGAGAATTACAGTGCCCCTGAGCTCCTTTCTTCAACTCCCTTTCTTTTGAGCTGGCCGCAACACCGCAGGATGGCTTCAGGCCCTAATCTGGTTCCGGCACAGCATGCTGAGCCTTTGGTTATTTCCTCTTCCTGGTGGGAAATGAGAGTTAAATTTGCCTGTCCAGACACCTCCAGCTAGTCTCTCATTGGTTCTCCCTATTCCTGTTCATCTTCCGCAGAAATTGCAAACTGGGCCAAACAGGAGGTTAAAGGTGCTGACTCTCCAAGTGGGGAGAGTGTTAGTAAAGCGTCTGGAATGTTGCACCCGAATACCAGGGGAGGAAAACTGAGACATATTTGAACACGTCTCCCGTTCACACGGTTGATCATACTCTGGGTTCCACATGCATGTTTTAGCTGAAGGAAGAATACCTTAAACCTGGAGAGTTGAGAACCGTGGAATGGGTACCATGCAATATGAATTCAAAGGGTGTTCATTTGCTCACCGAACCTCTCCAATCCTATCACTGCTGCGTTTATGCCCCTGTACACATGCTTGATTCTGTTTTGGAGACATAGCAATCCATAGGTTTTAAGATACTTACTAGTCAGGTACATTCTTAGGCGTTTAATATGCGGTGTTGAGTCCATTTCGTTGAGCAAGGAGTAGCTCTTGTCTATTCCATATTTGGCTTAAGGAACTTTATCTGTGCTCATTTCAGTCTGTGGTTTTATGCAGCATCCCAACTCACCTTTCCCCTTAAGCAAGCATAAGTTGGTTTTCTAAATTAGAGACCCTGTTCTGTTTTGGAAATCAGTTCCTGTGTAACCAAGTTTACATTCCGTGTATTAGTGATATCTTATGATGTTTCTTTTTCTGTGTGACTTATTTCAGTTAGAATCATCGTACCTGAATCCACTCATTATGCTGCTACGGGCCTGTTGACATAGATTTCATTGCTGAGTGATACTGCATTCTACGTAAGTACCACAACTTCTTTATCCATTTTTCACTTTCTGCGATGTTGAACTTGTACTGTAAACGAGGTTCTTGTAAACAGAGCCTTCCAAAACATTGGGGTGGCTGTGTCTTTTTTATTTTAATTTCCCTAAGCTATAGGACCATAAGTGGAAGTGCCCTAGGCTCTGTTGCTTTGTTTTTTAGATGTTTCAGGAAACACCATACACTTCTCCCGAGTGTCTGTTGGCAATTTACATCCCGCCCATCAGCATAACAAGGCTCCCAGTTCTCCATGGCCTGTCCTGCCTTTCTGGATTTTACACTTTTTTCAGATGGCACTTTTTACTGGGGGGAAGTGAGACTTCATTGTAGTGCAGATTTCTATGCAAGCTTGCTTGGGTGGCCAAAAAGGGCGTATGCGTTTTTTCCTGAATATATTCAGGAAAAAACGCATACGCCGTTTTTGGCCAAGTGCATCATTGTGGACGTTCTGCCTCTTTTCCTATGCTTTCAATGCAATTCCAGTCTACCTCCTGAAATCAGTTTCCGGCAATTCTTCCCCGCTTTCAAGTCCTCTTGGCAGCCTTACTTCAGTATATTTTTGGACGATAGCTGTCATTTATAACTCTGCAGGTTTGTGAATTACAGTGCCCCTGAGCTCCTTTCTTCAACTCGCTTTCTTGTGACCTGGCCGCAACACCGCATTATGGCTTCAGGCCCTAATCTGGTTCCGGGACGGCACACTGAGCCTTTGGTTAATTCCTCTTCCTGGTGGGAAATGAGAGTTAAATTTGCCCGTCCAGACATCTCCAGCTAGTCTCTCATTGGTTCTCGCTATTCCTGTTCATCTTCCGCAGAAATTGCACACTGGGCCAAACAGGAGGTTAAAGGGACTGACTCTCCAAGTCGGGTGAGTGTTAGTAAAGCTTCTGGAATGTTGCACCCGAGTACCAGGGTACGAATACTGATACATATTTGAACACGTCTCCCGATGACATGGTTGATCATACTCTAGGTTGCACATGCATGTTTTAGCTGAAGGAAGAATACCTTAAACCTGGGTAGTTGAAACCCGTGGAATTGGTACCATGCAATATGACTTCAATGGGTCTTCATTTGCTCACCGAACCTCTCCAATCCTATCACTGCTGCGTTTATGCCCCTGTACACATGCTTGATTCTCTTTCGGAGACATAGCAATCCATAGGTTTTAAGATACTTACTAGTCAGGTACATTCTTAGGCGTTTAATATGCGGTGTTGAGTCCATTTCGTTGAGCAAGGAGTAGCTCTTGTCTATTCCATATTTGGCTTAAGGAACTTTATCTGTGCTCATTTCAATCTCTGGTTTTATGCAGCACCCCAACTCACCTTTCCCCTTAAGCAAGCATAAGTTGGTTTTCTAAATTTGAGACCCTGTTCTGTTCTGTAATTCAGTTCCTGTGTAGCCAAGTTTACATTCCGTGTATTACTGATATCTTATGATGTTTCTTTTTCTGTGTGACTTATTTCAGTTAGAATCATCATACGTGAATCCACTCATTGTGCTGCTAAGGGCCTGATGACATAGATTTCATTGCTGAGTGATATTGCTTTGTAAGTAAATACCACAACTTCTTTATCCATTTTTCACTTTCTGCGATGTTGAAGTTGTACTGTAAACGAGGTTCTTGTATACAGAGCCATTCCAAATTTTGGGGTGGCTGTGTCTTTTTGATTTTAATTTCCCTAAGCTATAGGACCATAAGTGCAAGTGCCCTAGGCTCTGTTACTTTGTTTTTTAGATGTTTCAGGAAACACCATACACTTCCCCCAAGTGTCTGTTGGCAATTTACATCCCGCCCATCAGCATAACAAGGCTCCCAGTTCTCCATGGCCTGTCCTGCCTTTCTGGATTTTACACTTTTTTCAGATGGCCCTTTTGACCGGGGGGAAGTGAGACTTCATTGTAGTGCAGATTTCCTTTGCAAGCTTGCTTGGTTGGCCAAAAAGGGCATATGCGTTTTTTCCTGAATATATTCAGGAAAAAACGCATACGCCCTTTTTGGCCAAGTGCATCATTGTGGACGTTCTGCCTCCTTTCCTATGCTTTCATTGCAATTCCAGTCTACCTCCTGAAATTGCTTTCCTGCAATTCTTCCCCGCATTCAAGTCCTCTTGGCAGCCTTACTTCAGTATATTTTTGGACGATAGCTGTCATTTATAACTCTGCAGGTTTGTGACTTACAGTGCCCCTGAGCTCCTTTCTTCAACTCGCTTTCTTGTGAGCTGGCCGCAACACCGCAGGATGGCTTCAGGCCCTAATCTGGTTCCGGCACGGAACACTGAGCCTTTGGTTAATTCCTCTTCCTGGTTGGAAATGAGAGTTAAATTTGCCCGTCCAGACACCTCCAGCTAGTCTCTCATTGGTTCCCCCTATTCCTGTTCATCTTCCGCAGAAATTGCAAACTGGGCCAAACAGGAGGTTAAAGGCGTTGACTCTCCAAGTGGGGAGAGTGTTAGTAAAGCGTGTGGAATGTTGCACCAGAGTACCAGGGGAGGAAAACTGAGACATATTTGAACACGTCTCCCGGTCACACGGTTGATCATATTCTGGGTTCCACATGCATGTTTTAGCTGAAGGAAGAATACCTTAAACCTGGAGAGTTGAGACCCGTGGAATGGGTACCATGCCATATGACTTCAAAGGGTCTTCATTTGCTCACCGAACCTCTCCAATCCTATCACTGCTGCGTTTATGCCCCTGTACACACGCTTGATTCTCTTTCGGAGACTTAGCAATCCATAGGTTTTAAGATACTTACTAGTCAGGTACATCTTAGGCGATTAATATGCGATGTTGAGTCCGTTTCATTGAGCAAGGAGTAGCTCTTGTGTATTCCATATTTGGCTTAAGGAACTTTATCTGTGCTCATTTCAATCTCTGGTTTTATACAGCACCCCAACTCACCTTTCCCCTTAAGCAAGCATAAGTTGGTTTTCTAAATTTGAGACACTGTTCTGTTTTGGAATTCAGTTCCTGTGTAACCAAGTTTACATTCCGTGTATTAGTGATATCTTATGATGTTTCTTTTTCTGTGTGACTTATTTCAGTTAGAATCATCGTACCTGAATCCACTCATTATGCTGCTACGGGCCTGATGACATAGATTTCATTGCTGAGTGATACTGCATTGTACGTAAGTACCACAAGTTCTTTATCCATTTTTCACTTTCTGTGATATTGAACTTGTACGGTAAACGAGGTTCTTGTAAACAGAGGCGTCCCAAACTTTGGGGTGGCTGTGTCTTTTTGATTTTAATTTCCCTAAGCTATAGGACCATAAGTAGAAGTGCCCTAGGCTCTGTTGCTTTGTTTTTTTGATGTTTCAGGAAACACCATACACTTCTCCCCTGTGTCTGTTGGCAATTTACATCCCGCCCATCAGTATAACAAGGCTCCCAGTTCTCCATGGCCTGTCCTGCCTTTCTGGATTTTACACTTTTTTCAGATGGCCCTTTTGACCGGGGGGAAGTGAGACTTCATTGTAGTGCAGATTTCCTTTGTAAGCTTGCTTGGTTGGCCAAAAAGGGCGTATGCGTTTTTTCCTGAATATATTCAGGAAAAAACGCATACGCCCTTTTTGGCCAAGTGCATCATTGTGGACGTTCTGCCTCTTTTCCTATGCTTTCAATGCAATTCCAGTCTACCTCCTGAAATCGGTTTCCTGCAATTCTGCCCCGCTTTCAAGTCCTCTTGGCAGCCTTACTTCAGTCTATTTTTGGATGATAGCTGTCATTTATAACTCTGCAGGTTTGTGAATTACAGTGCCCCTGAGCTCCTTTCTTCAACTCGCTTTCTTGTGAGCTGGCCCCAACACCGCAGGATGGCCTCAGGCCCTAATCTGTTTCCGGCACGGCACGCTGAGCCTTTGGTTAATTCCTCTTCCTGGTGGGAAATGAGAGTTAAATTTGCCCATCCAGACACCTCCAGCTAGTCTCTCATTGGTTCTCCCTATTCCTGTTCATCTTCCACAGAAATTGCAAACTGGGCCAAACAAGAGTTTAAAGGCGTTGACTCTCCAAGTGAGGAGAGTGTTAGTTAAGCGTCTGGAATGTTGCACCCGAGTACCAGGGGAGGAAAACTGAGACATATTTGAACACGTCTCCTGATCACACGGTTGATCATCCTCTGGGTTCCACATACATATTTTAGCTGAAGGAAGAATACCTTAAACCTGGAGAGTTGAGACCCATCGAATGGGTACCATGCAATATGACTTCAAAGGGTCTTCATTTGCTCACCGAACCTCTCCAATCCTATCACTGCTGCGTTTATGCCCCTGTACACATGCTTGATTCTCTTTTGGAGACATAGCAATCCATAGGTTTTAAGATACTTACTAGTCAGGTACATTCTTATGTGTTTAACATGGGGTGTTGAGTCCGTTTCATTGAGCAAGGAGTAGCTCTTGTCTATTCCATATTTGGCTTAAGGAACTTTATCTGTGCTCATTTCAATCTCTGGTTTTATGCAGCACCCCAACTCACCTTTCCCCTTAAGCAAGCATAAGTTGGTTTCCTAAATTTGAGACCCTGTTCTGTTTCGTAATTCAGTTCCTGTGTAGCCAAGCTTACATTCCGTGTATTAATGATATCTTATGATGTTTCTTTTTCTGTGTGACTTATTTCAGTTAGAATCATCATACCTGAATCCACTCATTGTGCTGCTAAGGGCCTGATGACATAGATTTCATTGCTGAGTGATATTGCTTTGTACGTAAATACCACAACTTCTTTATCCATTTTTCACTTTCTGCGATATTGAAGTTGTACCGTAAACGAGTTTCTTGTAAACAGAGGCGCCCCAAACTTTGGGGTGGCTGTGTCTTTTAGATTTTAATTTCCTTAAGCTATAGGACCATAAGTGGAACTGCCCTAGGCTCTGTTGCTTTGTTTTTTAGATGTTTCAGGAAGCACCATACACTTCTCACCAGTGTCTGTTGGCAATTTACATCCCGCCCATCAGCATAACAAGGCTCCCAGTTCTCCATGGCCTGTCCTGCCTTTCTGGATTTTACACTTTTTTCAGATGGCCCTTTTGACCGGGGGGAAGTGAGACTTCATTGTAGTGCAGATTTCCTTTGCAAGCTTGCTTGGTTGGCCAAAAAGGGCGTATGCGTTTTTTCCTGAATATATTCAGGAAAAAACGCATACGCCCTTTTTGGCCAAGTGCATCATTGTGGACATTCTGCCTCTTTTCCAATGCTTTCAATGCAATTCCAGTCTACCTCCTGAAATCAGTTTCCTGCAATTCTGCACCGCTTTCAAGTCCTCTTGGCAGCCTTACTTCAGTCTATTTTTGGATGATAGCTGTCATTTATAACTCTGCAGGTTTGTGAATTACAGTGCCCCTGAGCTCCTTTCTTCAACTCGCTTTCTTGTGAGCTGGTCCCAACACCGCAGGATGGCCTCAGGCCCTAATCTGTTTCCGGCACGGCACGCTGAGCCTTTGGTTAATTCCTCTTCCTGGTGGGAAATGAGAGTTAAATTTGCCCGTCCAGACACCTCCAGCTAGTCTCTCATTGGTTCTCCCTATTCCTGTTCATCTTCCACAGAAATTGCAAACTGGGCCAAACAAGAGTTTAAAGGCGTTGACTCTCCAAGTGAGGAGAGTGTTAGTTAAGCGTCTGGAATGTTGCACCCGAGTACCAGGGGAGGAAAACTGAGACATATTTGAACACGTCTCCTGATCACACTGTTGATCATCCTCTGGGTTCCACATACATATTTTAGCTGAAGGAAGAATACCTTAAACCTGGAGAGTTGAGACCCATCGAATGGGTACCATGCAATATGACTTCAAAGGGTCTTCATTTGCTCACCGAACCTCTCCAATCCTATCACTGCTGCGTTTATGCCCCTGTACACATGCTTGATTCTCTTTTGGAGACATAGCAATCCATAGGTTTTAAGATACTTACTAGTCAGGTACATTCTTATGTGTTTAACATGGGGTGTTGAGTCCGTTTCATTGAGCAAGGAGTAGCTCTTGTCTATTCCATATTTGGCTTAAGGAACTTTATCTGTGCTCATTTCAATCTCTGGTTTTATGCAGCACCCCAACTCACCTTTCCCCTTAAGCAAGCATAAGTTGGTTTCCTAAATTTGAGACCCTGTTCTGTTTCGTAATTCAGTTCCTGTGTAGCCAAGCTTACATTCCGTGTATTAATGATATCTTATGATGTTTCTTTTTCTGTGTGACTTATTTCAGTTAGAATCATCATACCTGAATCCACTCATTGTGCTGCTAAGGGCCTGATGACATAGATTTCATTGCTGAGTGATATTGCTTTGTACGTAAATACCACAACTTCTTTATCCATTTTTCACTTTCTGCGATATTGAAGTTGTACCGTAAACGAGTTTCTTGTAAACAGAGGCGCCCCAAACTTTGGGGTGGCTGTGTCTTTTATATTTTAATTTCCTTAAGCTATAGAACCATAAGTGGAACTGCCCTAGGCTCTGTTGCTTTGTTTTTTAGATGTTTCAGGAAGCACCATACACTTCTCACCAGTGTCTGTTGGCAACTTACATCCCACCCATCAGCATAACAAGGCTCCCATTTCTCCATGGCCTGTCCTGCCTTTCTGGATTTTACACTTTTTTCAGATGGCCCTTTTGACCGGGGGGAAGTGAGACTTCATTGTAGTGCAGATTTCCTTTGCAAGCTTGCTTGGTTGGCCAAAAAGGGCGTATGCGTTTTTTCCTGAATATATTCAGGAAAAAACGCATACGCCCTTTTTGGCCAAGTGCATCATTGTGGACGTTCTGCCTCTTTTCCTATTCTTTCAATGCAATTCCAGTCTACCTCCTGAAATCGTTTTCCTGCAATTCTGCCCCGCTTTCAAGTCCTCTTGGCAGCCTTACTTCAGTCTATTTTTGGACGATAGCTGTCATTTATAACTCTGCAGGTTTGTGAATTACAGTGCCCCTGAGCTCCTTTCTTCAACTCGCTTTCTTGTGAGCTGGCCGCAAATCGCAGGATGGCTTCAGGCCCTAATCTGGTTCCGGCACGGCACGCTGAGCCTTTGGTTAATTCCTCTTCCTGGTGGGAAATGAGAGTTAAATTTGCCCGTCCAGACACCTCCAGCTAGTCTCTCATTGGTTCTCCCTATTCCTGTTCATCTTCCGCAGAAATTGCAAAGTGGGCCAAAAAGGAGGTTAAAGGCGCTGACTCTCCAAGTGGGGAGAGTGTTAGTAAAGCGTCTGGAATGTTGCACCCGAGTACCACGGGCGGAAAACTGAGACATATTTGAACACGTCTCCCATTCACACGGTTGATCATACTCTGGGTTCCACATGCATGTTTTAGCTGAAGGAAGAATACCTTAAACCTGGGTAGTTGAGACCTGCGGAATGGGTACCATGCAATATGACTTCAAAGGGTCTTCATTTGCTCACCGAACCTCTCCAATCCTATCACTGCTGCGTTTATGCCCCTGTACACATGCTTGATTCTCTTTTGGAGACATAGCAATCGATAGGGTTTAAGAAACTTACTAGTCAGGTATATTCTTAGGCGTTTAATATGGGGTGTTGAGTCCATTTCGTTGAGCAAGGAGTAGCTCTTGTCTATTCCATATTTGGCTTAAGGAACTTTATCTGTGCTCATTTCAATCTCTGGTTTTATGCAGCACCCCAACTCACCTTTACCCTTAAGCAAGCATAAGTTGGTTTTCTAAATTTGAGACCCTGTTCTGTTCTGTAATTCAGTTCCTGTGTAGCCAAGTTTACATTCCGTGTATTACTGATATCTTATGATGTTTCTTTTCTGTGTGACTTATTTCAGTTAGAATCATCGTACCTGAATCCACTCATTATGCTCCTACGGGCCTGATGATATTGATTTCATTGCTGAATGATATTCCATTGTACATAAGTACCACACCTTCTTTATCCATTTTCCTCTTTCTGAGATATTTAAATTGTACCGTAGTCGAGGTTCTTGTAAACACAGCAGCCCTAAACTTTGGGGTGGCTGTGTCTTGTTGATTTTAATTTTCCTAAGCTATAGGACCATAAGTGGAAGCAACCTAGGCTCTGTAGCTTTGTTTTTTAGAGGTTTCAGGAAACACCATACACTTCTCCAGAGTGGCTGTTGGCCATTTACATCCCGCCCATCAGCATAACAAGGCTCCCAGTTCTCCATGGCCTGTCCTGCCTTTCTGGTTTTTACACTTTTTTCAGATGGCCCTTTTGACCGGTGGGAAGTGAGACTTCATTGTAGTGCAGATCTCCGTTGCAGGCTTGCTTATTTGGACAAAAAGAGCGTATGCGTTTTTTCCTGCATGTATTCAGGAAAAAAACGCATACGCCCTTTTTGGCCAAGTGCATCATTGTCAAAGTTCTGCCGCTTTTCATATGCTTTAAATGCAGTTTCCATCTACCTCCTGAAATATATTTCCTGCAATTGTGCCATGCTTTCAAGTCCTCTTCGCAGCCTTACCTCAATATATTTTTGGACGATAGCTGTCATTTATAACTCTGCAGGTTTATGAATTACAGTGCCCCTGAGGTCCTTTCTTCAACTCGCTTTCTTGTGGGCTGGCCGCAGAACTGCAGGATTGCTTCAGGCCCTAATCTTGTTTCATCACGGCACGCTGAGCCTTTTGTTAATTCCTCTTCCTGGTGGGAAATTAGAGTGAAATGTGACCGTCCAAACACCTACAGCTAGTCTCTCATTGGTTCTCCCTATTCCCGTTCAACCTCCGCAGAAATTGCTAACTGTGCCAAACAGGAGTTTTAAGGCACTGACTCTCCACGTGGGGAGATTTTTAGTAAAGCGTCTGGAATGGCGAACCCGTGTACCAGGGGACAAAAAATGAGATGGGTTTTAGAAACGTTGCCCGATCACATGGTGTACAATCCTCTGGGTTTCCCATGCATGTTTTAGCTGTAGGAAGAATCCCTTAAACCAGGAGAGTTGGGACCCAGGGAATGGGTAGCATACAGTATTACTTCAAAGGGTCTGCATTTGCTTACCGAACCTCACCAATCCTCTCAGCCCCAAATGTCCTGCCTTATGTCTCACCCAGCTGTGGGTGTAGATGTGGTAAATCCAAGTTTCATCACAAGCCCTGAACGAATTATTTAAGAACTTTCTCTCCTTCACTGTCTTTGTTTTTGAAATTTATTTTAATAATGGGGTTTAGTTGATTTTTCACGGCTGTGTATACTGCTCTACACACACTTGATTCTCTTACGGAGACATATAGATACATATGTTTTAATATTCTTATTGTCAGATATATTCCTCTGCGGTGAATAAGTGGTGTTGAGTCTAATTCGTTGAGCAAGGAGTATATCTTGTCTATTATATATTTGGCTTATGGAATAGTATCTGTGCTAATTTCAATCTCTGGTTTTACGCAGCACCCCAACTCACCATTCCCCTTAAGAAAGCATAAGTTTGTTTTCTAAATGTGAGACTCTGTTCTGTTTTGTAATTCAGTTCATGTGTAGCCAAGTTTACATTCCCTCTATAAGTGATATCTTATGATAAGTTTCTTTTTCTGTGTGACTTATTTCCTTTGAATCATCGTACCTAAATCCATTCATTATGCTTGTACGGGCCTGACGACATTGATTTCACTGTTGAGTGATATTCCATTGTACGTAAGTACGAAAACTTCTTTATCCATTTCTCTCTTTCAAGGATATTTAATTTGTACCATAGTCGAGGCTCTTGTAAACACAGCAGCCCTAAACTTTGCGGTGGTTGTTTCTTGTTATTTTAATTTTCCTGAGCTATAGTGCTATAAGTGGGTTTAGGGTTAGGGTTAAGGTTAGGGTTAGGGAACGGGTATGGTTTAGGATGCGACAATGGTTTAGGGTGAGGGAAATTGTTAGGGTACAGGTCAGTGTTAGTGTACCGTTTAGGATTAGGGTAAGTGTTAGGGTAATGCTTCGGGTTAGGGTTACGGTTAGGGAACGGGGACGGTTTAGGGTACAGGTTAGGGTACGACAACGGTTTAGGGATAGCGTACATGTAAGGGTAAGATTTAGTGTTAGCGTAGGGGTTAGGATTAGGGGACGGGTGAGGGTAAGGCTTCAGGTAAGGGTTAGGGTTAGGGGAGAGGGACAGTTTAGGGTACAGGTTAGGGTGCGAAAATGGTTTAGGATGAGCGTACGTGTTAGGGTACGGGTTAGTGTTAGCGAATGGGCTAGGATTAGGTGACGGGTTAGAGTAAGGCTTCGGGTAAGGGTTAGGGTTAGGGTTAAGGGACGGGGACGGTATAGGGTACAGGTTAGGGTACGACAACGGTTTAGGGTGAGCATACGTGTGAGGGCACGGGTTAGTGTTAGCGTACGGGTTAGGATTAGGAGAGGGGTTAGGGTAAGGCTTCGGGTAAGGGTTAGGGTTAGGGGACGATTTAGGGTACAGGTTAGGGTATGACAATGGTATAGTGTGAGCGTAAGTGTGAGGGCACGGGTTAGTGTCAACGTACGGGTTAGGATTAGGGGACGGGTTAGGGTAAGGCTTCAGGTAAGGGATAGGGTTAGGGTTAGGGTTAGGGGACAGGGAAGGTTTAGGGTACAGGTTAGGATAAGACAATGGATTAGGGTGAGCGTACGTGTGAGGGCACGGGTTAGTGTTAGCGTACGGGTTAGGATTAGGGAACGGGTTAGGAGACGGGTTAGGGGACGGGTTAGGGTTAGGGGACGGGGACGGTTTAGGGGACAGGTTAGGGTTAGGGGACGGGGACGGTTTCGGGGACAGGTTAGGGTACGACAATGGTTGAGGGAGAGCGTACGTGTGAAGGCATGGGTTAGTGTTAGCATACGGCTTAGGATTAGGGGACGGGTTAGGGTAAGGCTTTGGGTAAGGGTTAGGGTTAGGGTTAGAGGACGGGGATGGTTTAGGGGACAGGTTAGGGTACGACAACGCTTTAGGGGGAGCGTACGTGTGAGGGCGCGGGTTGGTGTTAGCATACGGGTTAGGATTAGGGGACGGGTGAGGGTCAGGCTTCGGGGAAGGTTTATGGTTAGGGTTCGGGCTAGGGTTAGGGTTAGGGGACGGGGACGGTTTACGGTCCAGGTGAGGGTACAACAGCGCTTTAGGGGGAGTATACGTGTGAGGGCGCCGGTTAGTGTTAGCGTACGGGTTAGGATTAGGGGACGGGTGAGGGTAAGGCTTCGGGGAAGGGTTAGGGTTAGGGTTTGGGCTAGGGATAGGGTTAGGGGACGGGGACGGTTTAGGGTCCAGGTGAGGGTACGACAACGCTTTAGGCGGAGCGTACGTGTGAGGGCGCGGTTAGTGTTAGCGTACGGGTTAGGATTAGGGGACGCGTGAGGGTCAGGCTTCGGGGAAAGGTTAGGGTTAGGGTTCAGGCTAGGGTTAGGGTTAGGGGACGGGGACGGTTTAGGGTCCAGGTGAGGGTACATCAACGCTTTAACGGAAGCGTACGTGTGAGGGCGCGGGTTAGTGTTAGCGTACGGGTTAGGATTAGGGGACGGGTGAGGGTCAGGCTTCGGGGAAGGGTTAGGCTTAGGGTTCGGGCTAGGGTTAGGGTTAGGGGACGGGGACGGTTTAGGGTCCAGGTGAGGGTACGACAACGCTTTAGGGGGAGCGTACGTGTGAGGGCGTGGGTTAGTGTTAGCGTACGGGTTAGGATTAGGGGACTTGTGAGGGTCAGGCTTCTGGAAGTTTTAGGGTTCGGGCTATGGTTAGGGTTAGGGGACGCGGACGGTTTAGGGTCCAGGTGAGGGTACGACAACTCTTTAGGGGGAGCGTAGGTGTGAGGGCGCGGGTTAGTGTTAGTGTACGGGTTAGGATTAGGGGATGGGTGAGGGTCAGGCTTCGGGGAAGGGTTAGGGTTAGGGTTCGGGCTAGGGTTAGGGTTAGGGGACGGGGACGGTTTAGGGTCCAGGGGAGGGTACGACAAAGCTTTAGGGGGAGCGTAGGTGTGAGGGCGCGGGTTAGTGTTAGCGTACGGGTTAGGATTAGGGGACGGGTGAGGGTCAGGCTTCGGGGAAGGGTTAGGGTTAGGGTTCGTGCTAGGGTTAGGGTTAGGGGACGGGAACGGTTTAGGGTCCAGGTGAGGGTACGACAACGCTTTAGCGGGAGCGTACGTGTGAGGGCGCGGGTTAGTGTTAGCGTACAGGTTAGGATTAGGGGGCGGGTGAGGGTCAGGCTTCGGGGAAGGGTTAGGGTTAGGGTTCGGGCTAGGGTTAGGGTTAGGGAACGGGGACGGTTTAGGGTCCAGGTGAGGGTACGACAACGTTTTAAGGGGAGCGTACGTGTGAGGGCGCGGGTTAGTGTTAGCATACGGGTTAGGATTAGGGGACGGGTGAGGGTCAGGCTTCGGGGAAGGGTTAGGGTTAGAGTTCGCGCTAGGGTTAGGGTTAGGGGACGGGGACAGTTTAGGGTGCAGATGAGGGTACGACAACGCTTTAGGGGGAGCGTACGAGTGAGGGCGTGGGATAATGTTAGTGTACGGGTCAGGATTAGGGGACGGGTGAGGGTCAGGCTTCGGGGAAGGGTTAGGGTTAGGGTTCGAGCTAGGGTTAGGGTTAGGGGACGGGGACGGTTTAGGGTCCAGGTGAGGGTACGACAGCACTTTAGGGGGAGCGTACATGTGAGGGCGTGGGTTATTGTTAGTGTACGGGTCAGGATTAGGGGACGGTTGAGGGTTAGGCTTCGGGGAAGGGTTAGGGTTAGTGTTCGGGCTAGGGTTAGGGTGAGGGGACGGGGACGGTTTAGGGTCCAGGTGAGGGTACGACAGCGCTTTAGCGGGAGCATACATGTGACGGCACGGGTTAGTGTTAGCGTACGGGTTAGGATTATAGGCCGGGTGAGGGTCAGGCTTCGGGGAAGGGTTAGGGTTCGGGCTAGGGTTAGGTTTAGGGGACGGGGACGGTTTAGGGTCCAGGGGAGGGTACGACAACGCTTTAGGGGGAGCGTAGGAGTGAGGGCGTGGGTTAGTGTTAGTGTACGTTTCAGCATTAGGGGACGGGTGAGGGTCAGGCTTCGGGGAAGGGTTAGTGTTAGGGTTCGGGCTAGGTTTAGGTTTAGGGGACGGGGACGGTTTAGGGTACAGGTGAGGGTATGACAACGCTTTAGGGGTAGCGTACGTGTGAGGGCGTGGGTTAGAGTTAGTATACGGGACAGGATTATGGGACGGGTGAGGGTGAGGCTTCGGGGAAGTTTTAGTGTTAGGGTTCGGGCTAGGGTTAGGGTTAGGGGACGGGAACGGTTTAGGGTCCAGGTGAGGGTACGACAGCACTTTAGCAGGAGCGTACGTGTGAGGGCGCGGGTTAGTGTTTGCGTACGGGTTAGGATTATGGGCCGGGTGAGGGTCAGGCTTCGGGGAAGGGTTAGGGTTCGGGCTAGGGTTAGGGTTAGGGGACGGGGACGGTTTAGGGTCCAGGTGAGGGTACGACAACGCTTTAGGGGGAGCGTACGTGTGAGGGCACGGGTTAATGTTAGCGTACGGGTTAGGATTAGAGGACGGGTGAGGGTCAGGCTTCGGGGAAGTGTTAGGGTTAGGGGACGGGGACGGTTTAGTGTCCAGGTGAGGGTACGACAACGCTTTAGGCGGAGCGTACGTGTGAGGGCGCGGTTAGTGTTAGCGTACGGGTTAGGATTAGGGGACGGGTGAGGGTGAGGCTTCGGCGAAGCGTTAGGGTTAGGGTTTGGGCTAGGGTTAGGGTTAGGTGACGGGGACGGTTTAGGGTCCAGGTGAGGGTACGACAACGCTTTAGGGGGAGCATTCGTGTGAGGGCACGGGTTAGCGTTAGCTTACGGGTTAGGATTAGGGCACGGGTGAGGGTCACGCTTCGGGGAAGGGTTACGGTTAGGGTTCGTGCTAGGGTTAGGGTTAGGGGTCGGGGACGGTTTAGGGTCCAGGTGAGGGTACGACAACGTTTTAGGGGGAGTGTACGTGTGAAGGCGCGGGTTAGTGTTAGCGTACGGGTTAGGATTAGGGGACGGGTGAGGGTCAGGCTTTGGGGAAGGGTTAGGGTTAGGGTTCGGGCTACGGTTAGGGTTAGGGGACGGGGACGTTTTAGGGTCCAGGTGAGGGTACGTCAACGCTTTAAGGGGAGCGTACGTTTGAGGGCGCGGGTTAGTGTTAGCGTACGGGTTAGGATTAGGGGACGGGTGAGTGTCAGGCTTCGGGGAAGGGTTAGGCTTAGGGTTCGGGCTAGGGTTAGGGTTAGGGGACGGGGACGGTTTAGGGTCCAGGTGAGGGTACGACAACGCTTTAGGGGGAGCGTACGTGTGAGGGCGTGGGTTAGTGTTAGCGTACGGGTTAGGATTAGGGGACTTGTGAGGGTCAGGCTACTGGAAGTTTTAGGGTTCGGGCTATGGTTAGGGTTAGGGGACGTGGACGGTTTAGTGTCCAGGTGAGGGTACGACAACGCTTTAGGGGGAGCGTAGGTGTGAGGGCGCAGGTTAGTGTTAGTGTACGGGTTAGGATTAGGGGATGTGTGAGGGTCAGGCTTCGGGGAAGGGTTAGGGTTAGGGTTCGGGCTAGGGTTAGGGTTAGGGGACGGGGACGGATTAGGGTCCAGGTGAGGGTATGACAACGCTTTAGGGGGAGTGTAGGTGTGAGGGCGTGGGTTAGTGTTAGCGTACGGGTTAGGATTAGGGGACGGGTGAGGGTCAGATTTCGGGGAAGTGTTAGGGTTAGGGTTTGGGCTAGTGTTAGGGTTAGGGGACGGGGACGGTTTAGGGTCCAGGTGAGGGTACGACAACGCTTTAGGGGGAGTGTACGTGTGAGGGCGCGGGTTAGTGTTAGCGTACGGGATAGGATTAGGGGACGGGTGAGGGTCAGGCTTCGGGGAAGGGTTAGGGTTAGGTTTTGGGCTAGGGTTAGGGTTAGGGGACGGGGACGGTTTAGGGCCCAGGTGAGGGTACGACAACACTTTAGGGGGAGCGTAGGTGTGAGGGCGCGGGTTACTGTTAGCGTACGGGTTAGGATTAGGGGACGGGTGAGGGTCAGCTTTCGGGGAAGTGTTAGGGTTAGGGTTCGGGCTAGGGTTAGGGTTAGGGGACGGGGACGGTTTAGGGTCCAGGTGAGGGTACGACAACGCTTTAGGGGGAGCGTAGGTGTGAGGGCGTGGGTTAGTGTTAGCGTACGGGTTAGGATTAGGGGACGGGTGAGGGTCAGACTTCGGGGAAGAGTTAGGGTTAGGGTTCGGGCTAGGGTTAGGGTTAGGGGATGGGGACGGTTTAGGGTCCAGGTGAGCGTACGACAACGCTTTAGGGGGAGCGTAGGTGTCAGGGCGCGGGTTAGTGTTAGCGTATGGGTTAGGATTAGGGGACGGGTGAGGGTCAGGCTTCGGGGAAGGGTTAGGGTTAGGGTTCGGGCTAGGGTTAGGGTTCGGGCTAGGGTTAGGGTTAGGGGACGGGGACGGTTTAGGGTCCAGGGGAGGGTACGACAAAGCTTTAGGGGGAGCGTAGGTGTGAGGGCGCGGGTTAGTGTTAGCGTACAGGTTAGGATTAGGGGACGGGTGAGGGTCAGGCTTCGGGGAAGGTTTAGGGTTAGGGTTCGTGCTAGGGTTAGGGTTAGGGGACGGGAACGGTTTAGGATCCAGGTGAGGGTACGACAACGCTTTAGTGGGAGCGTACGTGTGAGGGCGCGGGTTAGTGTTAGCGTACAGGTTAGGATTAGGGGGCGGGAGAGGGTCAGGCTTCGGGGAAGGGTTAGGGTTAGGGTTCGGGCTAATGTTAGGGTTAGGGAACGGGGACGGTTTAGGGTCCAGGTGAGGGTACGACAACGCTTTAAGGGGAGCGTACATGTGAGGGCGCGGGTTAGTGTTAGCATACGGGTTAGGATTAGGGGACGGGTGAGGGTCAGGCTTCGGGGAAGGGTTAGGGTTAGGGTTCGCACTAGGGTTAGGGTTAGGGGACGGGGACGGTATAGGGTGCAGATGAGGGTATGACAACGCTTTGGGGGAGCGTAGGAGTGAGGGCGTGGGATAGTGTTAGTGTACGGGTCAGGATTAGGGGACGGGTGAGGGTCAGGCTTCGGGGAAGGGTTAGTGTTAGGGTTCGGGTTAGGGTTAGAGACGGGGACGGTTTAGGGTACATGTGAGGGTATGACAACGCATTAGGGGGAGCGTACATGTGAGGGCGTGTGTTAGAGTTAGTATACGGGTCAGGATTAGGGGACGGGTGAGGGTCAGGCTTCGGGGAAGTGTTAGTGTTAGGGTTCGAGCTAGGGTTAGGGTTAGGGGACGGGGACGGTTTAGGGTCCAGGTGAGGGTACGACAGCACTTTAGGGGGAGCGTACATGTGAGAGCGTGGGTTATTGTTAGTGTACGGGTCAGGATTAGGGGACAGGTGAGGGTCAGGCTTCGGGGAAGGGTTAGGGTTAGGGTTCGGGCTAGGGTTAGGGTTAGGGGACGGGGACGGTTTAGGGTCCAGGTGAGGGTACGACAGCGCTTTAGCGGGAGCGTACATGTGAGGGCACGGGTTAGTGTTAGCGTACGGGTTAGGATTATGGGCCGGGTGAGGGTCAGCCTTCGGGGAAGGGTTAGGGTTCGGGCTAGGGTTAGGGTTAGGGGACGGGGAGGGTTTAGGGTCCAGGGGAGGGTACGACAACGCTTTAGGGGGAGCGTAGGAGTGAGGGCGTGGGTTAGTGTTAGTGTACGGTTCAGCATTAGGGGACGGGTGAGGGTCAGGCTTCGGGGAAGGGTTAGTGTTAGAGTTCGGGCTAGGTTTAGGGTTAGGGGACGGGGACGGTTTAGGGTACAGGTGAGGGCATGACAACGATTTAGGGGTAGCGTACGTGTGAGGGCGTGGGTTAGAGTTAGTATACGGGACAGGATTAGGGAACGGGTGAGGGTGAGGCTTCGGGGAAGTGTTAGTGTTAGGGATCGGGCTAGGGTTAGGTTTAGGGGACGGGAACGGTTTAGGGTCCAGGTGAGGGTACGACAGCACTTTAGCAGGAGCGTACGTGTGAGGGCGTGGGTTAGTGTTTGCGTACGGGTTAGGATTACGGGCCGGGTGAGGGTCAGGCTTCGGGGAAGGGTTAGGGTTCGGGCTAGGGTTAGGGTTAGGGGACGGGGACGGTTTAGGGTCCAGTTGAGGGTACGACAACGCTTTAGGGGGAGCGTACGTGTTAGGGCACGGGTTAGTGTTAGCGTACGGGTTAGGATTAGAGGACGGGTGAGGGTCAGGCTTCGGGGAAGTGTTAGAGTTAGGGGACGGGGACGGTTTAGTGTCCAGGTGAGGGTACGACAACGCTTTAGGCGGAGCGTACATGTGAGGGCGCGGTTAGTGTTAGCGTACGGGTTAGGATTAGGGGACGGGTGAGGGTGAGGCTTCGGGGAAGCGTTAGGGTTAGGGTTTGGGCTAGGGTTAGGATTAGGGGACGGGGACGGTTTAGGGTCCAGGTGAGGGTACGACGACGCTTTAGGGGGAGCGTTCGTGTGAGGGCGCGGGTTAGCGTTAGTGTACGGGTTAGGATTAGGGGACGCGTGAGGGTCACGCTTCGGGGAAGGGTTACGGTTAGGGTTCGGGGTAGGGTTAGGGTTAGGGGTCGGGGACGGTTTAGGGTCCAGGTGAGGGTACGACAACGTTTTAGGGGGAGTGTACGTGTGAAGGCGCGGGTTAGTGTTAGCGTACGGGTTAGGATTAGGGGACGGGTGAGGGTCAGGCTTTGGGGAAGGGTTAGGGTTAGGGTTCGGGCTACGGGTATGGTTAGGGGACGGGGAAGTTTTAGGGTCCAGGTGAAGATACGTCAACGCTTTAAGGGGAGCGTACGTGTGAGGGCGCGGGTTAGTGTTAGCGTACGTGTTAGGATTAGAGGACGGGGGAGGGTCAGGCTTCGGGGAAGGGTTAGGCTTAGGGTTCGGGCTAGGGTTAGGGTTAGGGGACGGGGACGGTTTAGGGTCCAGGTGAGGGTACGACAACGCTTTAGGGGGAGCGTACGTGTGAGGGCGTGGGTTAGTGTTAGCGTTCGGGTTAGGATTAGGGGACTTGTGTGGGTCAGGCTACTGGAAGTTTTTGGGTTCGGGCTATGGTTAGGGTTAGGGGACGCGGACGGTTTAGGGTCCAGGTGAGGGTACGACAACGCTTTAGGGGGAGCGTAGGTGTGAGGGCGCGGGTTAGTGTTAGTGTACGGGTTAGGATTAGGGGATGGGTGAGGGTCAGGTTTCGGGGAAGTGTTAGAGTTAGGGTTCGGGCTAGGGTTAGGGTTAAGGGACGGGGACGGATTAGGGTCCAGGTGAGGGTATGACAACGCTTTAGGGGGAGTGTAGGTGTGAGGGCGTGGGTTAGTGTTAGCGTACGGGTTAGGATTAGGGATCGGGTGAGGGTCAGACTTCGGGGAAGGGTTAGGGTTAGGGTTCGGGCTAGGGTTAGGGTTAGGGGACGGGGACGGTTTAGGGTCCAGGTGAGGGTACATCAACGCTTTAACGGAAGCGTACGTGTGAGGGCGCGGGTTAGTGTTAGCGTACGGGTAAGGATTAGGGGACGGGTGAGGGTCAGGCTTCGGGGAAGGGTTAGGCTTAGGGTTCGGGCTAGGGTTAGGGTTAGGGGACGGGGACGGTTTAGGGTCCAGGTGAGGGTACGACAACGCTTTAGGGGGAGCGTACGTGTGAGGGCGTGGGTTAGTGTTAGCGTACGGGTTAGGATTAGGGGACTTGTGAGGGTCAGGCTTCTGGAAGTTTTAGGGTTCGGGCTATGGTTAGGGTTAGGGGACGCGGACGGTTTAGGGTCCAGGTGAGGGTACGACAACTCTTTAGGGGGAGCGTAGGTGTGAGGGCGCGGGTTAGTGTTAGTGTACGGGTTAGGATTAGGGGATGGGTGAGGGTCAGGCTTCGGGGAAGGGTTAGGGTTAGGGTTCGGGCTAGGGTTAGGGTTAGGGGACGGGGACGGTTTAGGGTCCAGGGGAGGGTACGACAAAGCTTTAGGGGGAGCGTAGGTGTGAGGGCGCGGGTTAGTGTTAGCGTACGGGTTAGGATTAGGGGACGGGTGAGGGTCAGGCTTCGGGGAAGGGTTAGGGTTAGGGTTCGTGCTAGGGTTAGGGTTAGGGGACGGGAACGGTTTAGGGTCCAGGTGAGGGTACGACAACGCTTTAGCGGGAGCGTACGTGTGAGGGCGCGGGTTAGTGTTAGCGTACAGGTTAGGATTAGGGGGCGGGTGAGGGTCAGGCTTCGGGGAAGGGTTAGGGTTAGGGTTCGGGCTAGGGTTAGGGTTAGGGAATGGGGACGGTTTAGGGTCCAGGTGAGGGTACGACAACGTTTTAAGGGGAGCGTACGTGTGAGGGCGCGGGTTAGTGTTAGCATACGGGTTAGGATTAGGGGACGGGTGAGGGTCAGGCTTCGGGGAAGGGTTAGGGTTAGAGTTCGCGCTAGGGTTAGGGTTAGGGGACGGGGACAGTTTAGGGTGCAGATGAGGGTACGACAACGCTTTACGGGGAGCGTACGAGTGAGGGCGTGGGATAATGTTAGTGTACGGGTCAGGATTAGGGGACGGGTGAGGGTCAGGCTTCGGGGAAGGGTTAGGGTTAGGGTTCGAGCTAGGGTTAGGGTTAGGGGACGGGGACGGTTTAGGGTCCAGGTGAGGGTACGACAGCACTTTAGGGGGAGCGTACATGTGAGGGCGTGGGTTATTGTTAGTGTACGGGTCAGGATTAGGGGACGGTTGAGGGTTAGGCTTCGGGGAAGGGTTAGGGTTAGTGTTCGGGCTAGGGTTAGGGTGAGGGGACGGGGACGGTTTAGGGTCCAGGTGAGGGTACGACAGCGCTTTAGCGGGAGCATACATGTGACGGCACGGGTTAGTGTTAGCGTACGGGTTAAGATTATAGGCCGGGTGAGGGTCAGGCTTCGGGGAAGGGTTAGGGTTCGGGCTAGGGTTAGGTTTAGGGGACGGGGACGGTTTAGGGTACAGGTGAGGGTATGACAACGCTTTAGGGGTAGCGTACGTGTGAGGGCGTGGGTTAGAGTTAGTATACGGGACAGGATTATGGGACGGGTGAGGGTGAGGCTTCGGGGAAGTTTTAGTGTTAGGGTTCGGGCTAGGGTTAGGGTTAGGGGACGGGAACGGTTTAGGGTCCAGGTGAGGGTACGACAGCACTTTAGCAGGAGCGTACGTGTGAGGGCGCGGGTTAGTGTTTGCGTACGGGTTAGGATTATGGGCCGGGTGAGGGTCAGGCTTCGGGGAAGGGTTAGGGTTCGGGCTAGGGTTAGGGTTAGGGGACGGGGACGGTTTAGGGTCCAGGTGAGGGTACGACAACGCTTTAGGGGGAGCGTACGTGTGAGGGCACGGGTTACTGTTAGCGTACGGGTTAGGATTAGAGGACGGGTGAGGGTCAGGCTTCGGGGAAGTGTTAGGGTTAGGGGACGGGGACGGTTTAGTGTCCAGGTGAGGGTACGACAACGCTTTAGGCGGAGCGTACGTGTGAGGGCGCGGTTAGTGTTAGCGTATGGGTTAGGATTAGGGGACGGGTGAGGGTGAGGCTTCGGCGAAGCGTTAGGGTTAGGGTTTGGGCTAGGGTTAGGGTTAGGTGACGGGGACGGTTTAGGGTCCAGGTGAGGGTACGACAACGCTTTAGGGGGAGCGTTCGTGTGAGGGCACGGGTTAGCGTTAGCGTACGGGTTAGGATTAGGGCACGGGTGAGGGTCACGCTTCGGGGAAGGGTTACGGTTAGGGTTCGGGCTAGGGTTAGGGTTAGGGGTCGGGGACGGTTTAGGGTCCAGGTGAGGGTACGACAACGTTTTAGGGGGAGTGTACGTGTGAAGGCGCGGGTTAGTGTTAGCGTACGGGTTAGGATTAGGGGACGGGTGAGGGTCAGGCTTTGGGGAAGGGTTAGGGTTAGGGTTCGGGCTACGGTTAGGGTTAGGGGACGGGGACGTTTTAGGGTCCAGGTGAGGGTACGTCAACGCTTTAAGGGGAGCGTACGTTTGAGGGCGCGGGTTAGTGTTAGTGTACGGGTTAGGATTAGGGGACGGGTGAGTGTCAGGCTTCGGGGAAGGGTTAGGCTTAGGGTTCGGGCTAGGGTTAGGGTTAGGGGACGGGGACGGTTTAGGGTCCAGGTGAGGGTACGACAACGCTTTAGGGGGAGCGTACGTGTGAGGGCGTGGGTTAGTGTTAGCGTACGGGTTAGGATTAGGGGACTTGTGAGGGTCAGGCTACTGGAAGTTTTAGGGTTCGGGCTATGGTTAGGGTTAGGGGACGTGGACGTTTTAGTGTCCAGGTGAGGGTACGACAACGCTTTAGGGGGAGCGTAGGTGTGAGGGCGCAGGTTAGTGTTAGTGTACGGGTTAGGATTAGGGGATGTGTGAGGGTCAGGCTTCGGGGAAGGGTTAGGGTTAGGGTTCGGGCTAGGGTTAGGGTTAGGGGACGGGGACGGATTAGGGTCCAGGTGAGGGTATGACAACGCTTTAGGGGGAGTGTAGGTGTGAGGGCGTGGGTTAGTGTTAGCGTACGGGTTAGGATTAGGGGACGGGTGAGGGTCAGATTTCGGGGAAGTGTTAGGGTTAGGGTTTGGGCTAGTGTTAGGGTTAGGGGACGGGGACGGTTTAGGGTCCAGGTGAGGGTACGACAGCGCTTTAGGGGGAGTGTACGTGTGAGGGCGCGGGTTAGTGTTAGCGTACGGGATAGGATTAGGGGACGGGTGAGGGTCAGGCTTCGGGGAAGGGTTAGGGTTAGGTTTTGGGCTAGGTTTAGGGTTAGGGGACGGGGACGGTTTAGGGCCCAGGTGAGGGTACGACAACACTTTAGGGGGAGCGTAGGTGTGAGGGCGCGGGTTACTGTTAGCGTACGGGTTAGGATTAGGGGACGGGTGAGGGTCAGCTTTCGGGGAAGTGTTAGGGTTAGGGTTCGGGCTAGGGTTAGGGTTAGGGGACGGGGACGGTTTAGGGTCCAGGTGAGGGTACGACAACGCTTTAGGGGGAGCGTAGGTGTGAGGGCGCGGGTTAGTGTTAGCGTACGGGTTAGGATTAGGGGACGGGTGAGGGTCAGACTTCGGGGAAGAGTTAGGGTTAGGGTTCGGGCTAGGGTTAGGGTTAGGGGATGGGGACGGTTTAGGGTCCAGGTGAGCGTACGACAACGCTTTAGGGGGAGCGTAGGTGTCAGGGCGCGGGTTAGTGTTAGCGTATGGGTTAGGATTAGGGGACGGGTGAGGGTCAGGCTTCGGGGAAGGGTTAGGGTTAGGGTTCGGGCTAGGGTTAGGGTTCGGGCTAGGGTTAGGGTTAGGGGACGGGGACGGTTTAGGGTCCAGGGGAGGGTACGACAAAGCTTTAGGGGGAGCGTAGGTGTGAGGGCGCGGGTTAGTGTTAGCGTACGGGTTAGGATTAGGGGACGGGTGAGGGTCAGGCTTCGGGGAAGGTTTAGGGTTAGGGTTCGTGCTAGGGTTAGGGTTAGGGGACGGGAACGGTTTAGGATCCAGGTGAGGGTACGACAACGCTTTAGTGGGAGCGTACGTGTGAGGGCGCGGGTTAGTGTTAGCGTACAGGTTAGGATTAGGGGGCGGGAGAGGGTCAGGCTTCGGGGAAGGGTTAGGGTTAGGGTTCGGGCTAATGTTAGGGTTAGGGAACGGGGACGGTTTAGGGTCCAGGTGAGGGTACGACAACGCTTTAAGGGGAGCGTACATGTGAGGGCGCGGGTTAGTGTTAGCATACGGGTTAGGATTAGGGGACGGGTGAGGGTCAGGCTTCGGGGAAGGGTTAGGGTTAGGGTTCGCACTAGGGTTAGGGTTAGGGGACGGGGACGGTATAGGGTGCAGATGAGGGTATGACAACGCTTTGGGGGAGCGTAGGAGTGAGGGCGTGGGATAGTGTTAGTGTACGGGTCAGGATTAGGGGACGGGTGAGGGTCAGGCTTCGGGGAAGGGTTAGTGTTAGGGTTCGGGTTAGGGTTAGAGACGGGGACGGTTTAGGGTACATGTGAGGGTATGACAACGCATTAGGGGGAGCGTACATGTGAGGGCGTGTGTTAGAGTTAGTATACGGGTCAGGATTAGGGGACGGGTGAGGGTCAGGCTTCGGGGAAGTGTTAGTGTTAGGGTTCGAGCTAGGGTTAGGGTTAGGGGACGGGGACGGTTTAGGGTCCAGGTGAGGGTACGACAGCACTTTAGGGGGAGCGTACATGTGAGAGCGTGGGTTATTGTTAGTGTACGGGTCAGGATTAGGGGACAGGTGAGGGTCAGGCTTCGGGGAAGGGTTAGGGTTAGGGTTCGGGCTAGGGTTAGGGTTAGGGGACGGGGACGGTTTAGGGTCCAGGTGAGGGTACGACAGCGCTTTAGCGGGAGCGTACATGTGAGGGCACGGGTTAGTGTTAGCGTACGGGTTAGGATTATGGGCCGGGTGAGGGTCAGCCTTCGGGGAAGGGTTAGGGTTCGGGCTAGGGTTAGGGTTAGGGGACGGGGAGGGTTTAGGGTCCAGGGGAGGGTACGACAACGCTTTAGGGGGAGCGTAGGAGTGAGGGCGTGGGTTAGTGTTAGTGTACGGTTCAGCATTAGGGGACGGGTGAGGGTCAGGCTTCGGGGAAGGGTTAGTGTTAGAGTTCGGGCTAGGTTTAGGGTTAGGGGACGGGGACGGTTTAGGGTACAGGTGAGGGCATGACAACGATTTAGGGGTAGCGTACGTGTGAGGGCGTGGGTTAGAGTTAGTATACGGGACAGGATTAGGGAACGGGTGAGGGTGAGGCTTCGGGGAAGTGTTAGTGTTAGGGATCGGGCTAGGGTTAGGTTTAGGGGACGGGAACGGTTTAGGGTCCAGGTGAGGGTACGACAGCACTTTAGCAGGAGCGTACGTGTGAGGGCGTGGGTTAGTGTTTGCGTACGGGTTAGGATTACGGGCCGGGTGAGGGTCAGGCTTCGGGGAAGGGTTAGGGTTCGGGCTAGGGTTAGGGTTAGGGGACGGGGACGGTTTAGGGTCCAGTTGAGGGTACGACAACGCTTTAGGGGGAGCGTACGTGTTAGGGCATGGGTTAGTGTTAGCGTACGGGTTAGGATTAGAGGACGGGTGAGGGTCAGGCTTCGGGGAAGTGTTAGAGTTAGGGGACGGGGACGGTTTAGTGTCCAGGTGAGGGTACGACAACGCTTTAGGCGGAGCGTACATGTGAGGGCGCGGTTAGTGTTAGCGTACGGGTTAGGATTAGGGGACGGGTGAGGGTGAGGCTTCGGGGAAGCGTTAGGGTTAGGGTTTGGGCTAGGGTTAGGATTAGGGGACGGGGACGGTTTAGGGTCCAGGTGAGGGTACGACGACGCTTTAGGGGGAGCGTTCGTGTGAGGGCGCGGGTTAGCGTTAGTGTACGGGTTAGGATTAGGGGACGCGTGAGGGTCACGCTTCGGGGAAGGGTTACGGTTAGGGTTCGGGGTAGGGTTAGGGTTAGGGGTCGGGGACGGTTTAGGGTCCAGGTGAGGGTACGACAACGTTTTAGGGGGAGTGTACGTGTGAAGGCGCGGGTTAGTGTTAGCGTACGGGTTAGGATTAGGGGACGGGTGAGGGTCAGGCTTTGGGGAAGGGTTAGGGTTAGGGTTCGGGCTACGGGTATGGTTAGGGGACGGGGAAGTTTTAGGGTCCAGGTGAAGATACGTCAACGCTTTAAGGGGAGCGTACGTGTGAGGGCGCGGGTTAGTGTTAGCGTACGTGTTAGGATTAGAGGACGGGGGAGGGTCAGGCTTCGGGGAAGGGTTAGGCTTAGGGTTCGGGCTAGGGTTAGGGTTAGGGGACGGGGACGGTTTAGGGTCCAGGTGAGGGTACGACAACGCTTTAGGGGGAGCGTACGTGTGAGGGCGTGGGTTAGTGTTAGCGTTCGGGTTAGGATTAGGGGACTTGTGTGGGTCAGGCTACTGGAAGTTTTTGGGTTCGGGCTATGGTTAGGGTTAGGGGACGCGGACGGTTTAGGGTCCAGGTGAGGGTACGACAACGCTTTAGGGGGAGCGTAGGTGTGAGGGCGCGGGTTAGTGTTAGTGTACGGGTTAGGATTAGGGGATGGGTGAGGGTCAGGTTTCGGGGAAGTGTTAGAGTTAGGGTTCGGGCTAGGGTTAGGGTTAAGGGACGGGGACGGATTAGGGTCCAGGTGAGGGTATGACAACGCTTTAGGGGGAGTGTAGGTGTGAGGGCGTGGGTTAGTGTTAGCGTACGGGTTAGGATTAGGGATCGGGTGAGGGTCAGACTTCGGGGAAGGGTTAGGGTTAGGGTTCGGGCTAGGGTTAGGGTTAGGGGATGGGGACGGTTTAGGGTCCAGGTGAGGGTACATCAATGCTTTAACGGAAGCGTACGTGTGAGGGCGCGGGTTAGTGTTAGCGTACGGGTTAGGATTAGGGGACGGGTGAGGGTCAGGCTTCGGGGAAGGGTTAGGCTTAGGGTTCGGGCTAGGGTTAGGGTTAGGGGACGGGGACGGTTTAGGGTCCAGGTGAGGGTACGACAACGCTTTAGGGGGAGCGTACGTGTGAGGGCGTGGGTTAGTGTTAGCGTACGGGTTAGGATTAGGGGACTTGTGAGGGTCAGGCTTCTGGAAGTTTTAGGGTTCGGGCTATGGTTAGGGTTAGGGGACGCGGACGGTTTAGGGTCCAGGTGAGGGTACGACAACTCTTTAGGGGGAGCGTAGGTGTGAGGGCGCGGGTTAGTGTTAGTGTACGGGTTAGGATTAGGGGATGGGTGAGGGTCAGGCTTCGGGGAAGGGTTAGGGTTAGGGTTCGGGCTAGGGTTAGGGTTAGGGGACGGGGACGGTTTAGGGTCCAGGGGAGGGTACGACAAAGCTTTAGGGGGAGCGTAGGTGTGAGGGCGCGGGTTAGTGTTAGCGTACGGGTTAGGATTAGGGGACGGGTGAGGGTCAGGCTTCGGGGAAGGGTTAGGGTTAGGGTTCGTGCTAGGGTTAGGGTTAGGGGACGGGAACGGTTTAGGGTCCAGGTGAGGGTACGACAACGCTTTAGCGGGAGCGTACGTGTGAGGGCGCGGGTTAGTGTTAGCGTACAGGTTAGGATTAGGGGGCGGGTGAGGGTCAGGCTTCGGGGAAGGGTTAGGGTTAGGGTTCGGGCTAGGGTTAGGGTTAGGGAACGGGGACGGTTTAGGGTCCAGGTGAGGGTACGACAACGTTTTAAGGGGAGCGTACGTGTGAGGGCGCGGGTTAGTGTTAGCATACGGGTTAGGATTAGGGGACGGGTGAGGGTCAGGCTTCGGGGAAGGGTTAGGGTTAGAGTTCGCGCTAGGGTTAGGGTTAGGGGACGGGGACAGTTTAGGGTGCAGATGAGGGTACGACAACGCTTTACGGGGAGCGTACGAGTGAGGGCGTGGGATAATGTTAGTGTACGGGTCAGGATTAGGGGACGGGTGAGGGTCAGGCTTCGGGGAAGGGTTAGGGTTAGGTTTCGAGCTAGGGTTAGGGTTAGGGGACGGGGACGGTTTAGGGTCCAGGTGAGGGTACGACAGCACTTTAGGGGGAGCGTACATGTGAGGGCGTGGGTTATTGTTAGTGTACGGGTCAGGATTAGGGGACGGTTGAGGGTTAGGCTTCGGGGAAGGGTTAGGGTTAGTGTTCGGGCTAGGGTTAGGGTGAGGGGACGGGGACGGTTTAGGGTCCAGGTGAGGGTACGACAGCGCTTTAGCGGGAGCATACATGTGACGGCACGGGTTAGTGTTAGCGTACGGGTTAAGATTATAGGCCGGGTGAGGGTCAGGCTTCGGGGAAGGGTTAGGGTTCGGGCTAGGGTTAGGTTTAGGGGACGGGGACGGTTTAGGGTACAGGTGAGGGTATGACAACGCTTTAGGGGTAGCGTACGTGTGAGGGCGTGGGTTAGAGTTAGTATACGGGACAGGATTATGGGACGGGTGAGGGTGAGGCTTCGGGGAAGTTTTAGTGTTAGGGTTCGGGCTAGGGTTACGGTTAGGGGACGGGAACGGTTTAGGGTCCAGGTGAGGGTACGACAGCACTTTAGCAGGAGCGTACGTGTGAGGGCGCGGGTTAGTGTTTGCGTACGGGTTAGGATTATGGGCCGGGTGAGGGTCAGGCTTCGGGGAAGGGTTAGGGTTCGGGCTAGGGTTAGGGTTAGGGGACGGGGACGGTTTAGGGTCCAGGTGAGGGTACGACAACGCTTTAGGGGGAGCGTACGTGTGAGGGCACGGGTTAGTGTTAGCGTACGGGTTAGGATTAGAGGACGGGTGAGGGTCAGGCTTCGGGGAAGTGTTAGGGTTAGGGGACAGGGACGGTTTAGTGTCCAGGTGAGGGTACGACAACGCTTTAGGCGGAGCGTACGTGTGAGGGCGCGGTTAGTGTTAGCGTACGGGTTAGGATTAGGGGACGGGTGAGGGTGAGGCTTCGGCGAAGCGTTAGGGTTAGGGTTTCGGCTAGGGTTAGGGTTAGGTGACGGGGACGGTTTAGGGTCCAGGTGAGGGTACGACAACGCTTTAGGGGGAGCGTTCGTGTGAGGGCACGGGTTAGCGTTAGCGTACGGGTTAGGATTAGGGCACGGGTGAGGGTCACGCTTCGGGGAAGGGTTACGGTTAGGGTTCGGGCTAGGGTTAGGGTTAGGGGTCGGGGACGGTTTAGGGTCCAGGTGAGGGTACGACAACGTTTTAGGGGGAGTGTACGTGTGAAGGCGCGGGTTAGTGTTAGCGTACGGGTTAGGATTAGGGGACGGGTGAGGGTCAGGCTTTGGGGAAGGGTTAGGGTTAGGGTTCGGGCTACGGTTAGGGTTAGGGGACGGGGACGTTTTAGGGTCCAGGTGAGGGTACGTCAACGCTTTAAGGGGAGCGTACGTTTGAGGGCGCGGGTTAGTGTTAGCGTACGGGTTAGGATTAGGGGACGGGTGAGTGTCAGGCTTCGGGGAAGGGTTAGGCTTAGGGTTCGGGCTAGGGTTAGGGTTAGGGGACGGGGACGGTTTAGGGTCCAGGTGAGGGTACGACAACGCTTTAGGGGGAGCGTACGTGTGAGGGCGTGGGTTAGTGTTAGCGTACGGGTTAGGATTAGGGGACTTGTGAGGGTCAGGCTACTGGAAGTTTTAGGGTTCGGGCTATGGTTAGGGTTAGGGGACGTGGACGGTTTAGTGTCCAGGTGAGGGTACGACAACGCTTTAGGGGGAGCGTAGGTGTGAGGGCGCAGGTTAGTGTTAGTGTACGGGTTAGGATTAGGGGATGTGTGAGGGTCAGGCTTCGGGGAAGGGTTAGGGTTAGGGTTCGGGCTAGGGTTAGGGTTAGGGGACGGGGACGGATTAGGGTCCAGGTGAGGGTATGACAACGCTTTAGGGGGAGTGTAGGTGTGAGGGCGTGGGTTAGTGTTAGCGTACGGGTTAGGATTAGGGGACGGGTGAGGGTCAGATTTCGGGGAAGTGTTAGGGTTAGGGTTTGGGCTAGTGTTAGGGTTAGGGGACGGGGACGGTTTAGGGTCCAGGTGAGGGTACGACAGCGCTTTAGGGGGAGTGTACGTGTGAGGGCGCGGGTTAGTGTTAGCGTACGGGATAGGATTAGGGGACGGGTGAGGGTCAGGCTTCGGGGAAGGGTTAGGGTTAGGGTTCGGGCTAGGGTTAGGGTTAGGGGATGGGGACGGTTTAGGGTCCAGGTGAGCGTACGACAACGCTTTAGGGGGAGCGTAGGTGTCAGGGCGCGGGTTAGTGTTAGCGTATGGGTTAGGATTAGGGGACGGGTGAGGGTCAGGCTTCGGGGAAGGGTTAGGGTTAGGGTTCGGGCTAGGGTTAGGGTTCGGGCTAGGGTTAGGGTTAGGGGACGGGGACGGTTTAGGGTCCAGGGGAGGGTACGACAAAGCTTTAGGGGGAGCGTAGGTGTGAGGGCGCGGGTTAGTGTTAGCGTACGGGTTAGGATTAGGGGACGGGTGAGGGTCAGGCTTCGGGGAAGGTTTAGGGTTAGGGTTCGTGCTAGGGTTAGGGTTAGGGGACGGGAACGGTTTAGGATCCAGGTGAGGGTACGACAACGCTTTAGTGGGAGCGTACGTGTGAGGGCGCGGGTTAGTGTTAGCGTACAGGTTAAGATTAGGGGGCGGGAGAGGGTCAGGCTTCGGGGAAGGGTTAGGGTTAGGGTTCGGGCTAATGTTAGGGTTAGGGAACGGGGACGGTTTAGGGTCCAGGTGAGGGTACGACAACGCTTTAAGGGGAGCGTACATGTGAGGGCGCGGGTTAGTGTTAGCATACGGGTTAGGATTAGGGGACGGGTGAGGGTCAGGCTTCGGGGAAGGGTTAGGGTTAGGGTTCGCACTAGGGTTAGGGTTAGGGGACGGGGACGGTATAGGGTGCAGATGAGGGTATGACAACGCTTTGGGGGAGCGTAGGAGTGAGGGCGTGGGATAGTGTTAGTGTACGGGTCAGGATTAGGGGACGGGTGAGGGTCAGGCTTCGGGGAAGGGTTAGTGTTAGGGTTCGGGTTAGGGTTAGAGACGGGGACGGTTTAGGGTACATGTGAGGGTATGACAACGCATTAGGGGGAGCGTACATGTGAGGGCGTGTGTTAGAGTTAGTATACGGGTCAGGATTAGGGGACGGGTGAGGGTCAGGCTTCGGGGAAGTGTTAGTGTTAGGGTTCGAGCTAGGGTTAGGGTTAGGGGACGGGGACGGTTTAGGGTCCAGGTGAGGGTACGACAGCACTTTAGGGGGAGCGTACATGTGAGAGCGTGGGTTATTGTTAGTGTACGGGTCAGGATTAGGGGACAGGTGAGGGTCAGGCTTCGGGGAAGGGTTAGGGTTAGGGTTCGGGCTAGGGTTAGGGTTAGGGGACGGGGACGGTTTAGGGTCCAGGTGAGGGTACGACAGCGCTTTAGCGGGAGCGTACATGTGAGGGCACGGGTTAGTGTTAGCGTACGGGTTAGGATTATGGGCCGGGTGAGGGTCAGCCTTCGGGGAAGGGTTAGGGTTCGGGCTAGGGTTAGGGTTAGGGGACGGGGAGGGTTTAGGGTCCAGGGGAGGGTACGACAACGCTTTAGGGGGAGCGTAGGAGTGAGGGCGTGGGTTAGTGTTAGTGTACGGTTCAGCATTAGGGGACGGGTGAGGGTCAGGCTTCGGGGAAGGGTTAGTGTTAGGGTTCGGGCTAGGTTTAGGGTTAGGGGACGGGGACGGTTTAGGGTACAGGTGAGGGCATGACAACGATTTAGGGGTAGCATACGTGTGAGGGCGTGGGTTAGAGTTAGTATACGGGACAGGATTAGGGAACGGGTGAGGGTGAGGCTTCGGGGAAGTGTTAGTGTTAGGGATCGGGCTACGGTTAGGTTTAGGGGACGGGAACGGTTTAGGGTCCAGGTGAGGGTACGACAGCACTTTAGCAGGAGCGTACGTGTGAGGGCGTGGGTTAGTGTTTGCGTACGGGTTAGGATTACGGGCCGGGTGAGGGTCAGGCTTCGGGGAAGGGTTAGGGTTCGGGCTAGGGTTAGGGTTAGGGGACGGGGACGGTTTAGGGTCCAGTTGAGGGTACGACAACGCTTTAGGGGGAGCGTACGTGTTAGGGCACGGGTTAGTGTTAGCGTACGGGTTAGGATTAGAGGACGGGTGAGGGTCAGGCTTCGGGGAAGTGTTAGAGTTAGGGGACGGGGACGGTTTAGTGTCCAGGTGAGGGTACGACAACGCTTTAGGCGGAGCGTACATGTGAGGGCGCGGTTAGTGTTAGCGTACAGGTTAGGATTAGGGGACGGGTGAGGGTGAGGCTTCGGGGAAGCGTTAGGGTTAGGGTTTGGGCTAGGGTTAGGATTAGGGGACGGGGACGGTTTAGGGTCCAGGTGAGGGTACGACGACGCTTTAGGGGGAGCGTTCGTGTGAGGGCGCGGGTTAGCGTTAGTGTACGGGTTAGGATTAGGGGACGCGTGAGGGTCACGCTTCGGGGAAGGGTTACGGTTAGGGTTCGGGGTAGGGTTAGGGTTAGGGGTCGGGGACGGTTTAGGGTCCAGGTGAGGGTACGACAACGTTTTAGGGGGAGTGTACGTGTGAAGGCGCGGGTTAGTGTTAGCGTACGGGTTAGGATTAGGGGACGGGTGAGGGTCAGGCTTTGGGGAAGGGTTAGGGTTAGGGTTCGGGCTACGGGTATGGTTAGGGGACGGGGAAGTTTTAGGGTCCAGGTGAAGATACGTCAATGCTTTAAGGGGAGCGTACGTGTGAGGGCGCGGGTTAGTGTTAGCGTACGTGTTAGGATTAGAGGACGGGGGAGGGTCAGGCTTCGGGGAAGGGTTAGGCTTAGGGTTCGGGCTAGGGTTAGGGTTAGGGGACGGGGACGGTTTAGGGTCCAGGTGAGGGTACGACAACGCTTTAGGGGGAGCGTACGTGTGAGGGCGTGGGTTAGTGTTAGCGTTCGGGTTAGGATTAGGGGACTTGTGTGGGTCAGGCTACTGGAAGTTTTTGGGTTCGGGCTATGGTTAGGGTTAGGGGACGCGGACGGTTTAGGGTCCAGGTGAGGGTACGACAACGCTTTAGGGGGAGCGTAGGTGTGAGGGCGCGGGTTAGTGTTAGTGTACGGGTTAGGATTAGGGGATGGGTGAGGGTCAGGTTTCGGGGAAGTGTTAGAGTTAGGGTTCGGGCTAGGGTTAGGGTTAAGGGACGGGGACGGATTAGGGTCCAGGTGAGGGTATGACAACGCTTTAGGGGGAGTGTAGGTGTGAGGGCGTGGGTTAGTGTTAGCGTACGGGTTAGGATTAGGGATCGGGTGAGGGTCAGACTTCGGGGAAGGGTTAGGGTTAGGGTTCGGGCTAGGGTTAGGGTTAGGGGATGGGGACGGTTTAGGGTCCAGGTGAGGGTACGACAACGCATTAGGGGGAGTGTACGTGTGAGGGCGCGGGTTAGTGTTAGCGTACGGGTTAGGATTAGGGGACGGGTGAGGGTCAGGCTACGGGGAAGGGTTAGGGTTAGGGTTCGGGCTAGGGTTAGGGTTAGGGGACGGGGACGGTTTAGGGTCCAGGTGAGGGTACGACAATGCTTTAGGGGGAGCGAAGGAGTGAGGGTGTGGGTTAGTGTTAGTGTACGGGTCAGGATTAGGGGACGGGTGAGGATCAGGCTTCGGGGAAGGGTTAGTGTTAGGGTTCGGGCTAGGGTTAGTGTTAGGGGATGGGGACGGTTTAGGGTCCAGATGAGGGTACGACAACGCTTTAGGGGGAGCGTATGTGTGAGGGCGTGGGTTAGTGTTAGAGTACGGGTCAGGATTATGGGACGGGTGAGGGTCAGGCTTCGGGGAAGTGTTAGGGTTAGGTTTTGGGCTAGGGTTAGGGTTAGGGGACGGGGACGGTTTAGGGCCCAGGTGAGGGTACGACAACACTTTAGGGGGAGCGTAGGTGTGAGGGCGCGGGTTACTGTTAGCGTACGGGTTAGGATTAGGGGACGGGTGAGGGTCAGGTTTCGGGGAAGTGTTAGGGTTAGGGTTCGGGCTAGGGTTAGGGTTAGGGGACGGGGACGGTTTAGGGTCCAGGTGAGGGTACGACAACGCTTTTGGGGGAGCGTAGGTGTGAGGGCACGTGTTAGTGTTAGCGTACGGGTTAGGATTAGGGGAGGTGTAAGGGTTAGGCTTCGGGGAAGGGTTAGGGTTAGGGTTCGGGGTAGGGTTAGGGTTAGGGGACGGGGACGGTTTAGGGTCCAGGGGAGGGTACGACAAGGCTTTAGGGGGAGCGTAGGTGTGAGGGCGCGGGTTAGTGTTAGCGTACGGTTTAGGATTAGGGGACGGGTGAGGGTCAGGTTTCGGGGAAGGGTTACGGTTAGGGTTCGGGCTAGGGTTAGGGTTAGGGGATGGGGACGGTTTAGGGTCCAGGTGAGCGTACGACAATGCTTTAGGGGGAGCGTAGGTGTCAGGGCGCGGGTTATTGTTAGCGTACGGGTTAGGATTAGGGGACGGGTGAGGGTCAGGCTTCGGGGAAGGGTTAGGGTTAGGGTTCGGGCTAGGGTTAGGGTTAGGGGACGGGAACGGTTTAGGGTCCAGGTGAGGGTACGACAACGCTTTAGTGGGAGCGTACGTGTGAGTGCACGGGTTAGTGTTAGCGTACAGTTTAGGATTAGGGGGCGGGTGAGGGTCACGCTTCGGGGAAGGGTTAGGGTTAGGTTTCGGGCTAGGGTTAGGGTTAGGGAACGGGGACGGTTTAGGGCCCAGGTGAGGTCACGACAACGCTTTAGTGGGAGCGTACGTGTGAGGGCGCGGGTTAGTGTTAGCATACGGGTTAGGATTAGGGGACGGGTGAGGGTCAGGCTTCGGGGAAGGCTTAGGGTTAGGGTTCGCGCTAGTGTTAGGGTTAGTGGACGGGGACGGTTTAGGGTGCAGATGAGTGTACGACAACGATTTAGGGGGAGCGTACGAGTGAGGGCGTGGGATAGTGTTAGTGTACGGGTCAGGATTAGGGGACGGGTGAGGGTCAGGCTTCGGGGAAGGGTTAGTGTTAGGGTTCGGGCTAGGGTTAGGGTTAGGGGACGGGGACGGGTTAGGGTACATGTGAGGGTATGACAACGCATTAGGGGGAGCATACATGTGAGGGCGTGGGTTAGAGTTAGTATACGGGTCAGGATTAGGGGACGGGTGAGGGTCAGGCTTCGGGGAAGTGTTAGTGTTAGGGTTCGGGCTAGGGTTAGGGTTAGGGGACGGGGACGGTTTAGGGTCCAGGTGAGGGTACGGCAACGCTTTAGGGGGAGCGTGCGTGTGAGGGCGCGGGTTAGTGTTAGCGTATGGTTTAGGATTAGGAGAAGGGTGAGGGTTAGGCTTCGGGGAAGGTTTAGGGTTAGGGTTCGGGCTAGGGTTAGCGTTAGGGGACGGGGACGGTTTAGGGTCCATGTGAGGGTACGGCAACGCTTTAGGGGGAGCGTGCGTGTGAGGGCGCGGGTTAGTGTTAGCGTACGGGTTAGGTTTAGGGGACGGGTGAAGGTCAGGCTTCGGGGAAGGGTTAGGGTTAGGGTTCGGGCTAGGGTTAGGGTTAGGGGACGGGGACGGTTTAGGGTCCAGGTGAGGGTACGGCAACGATTTAGGGGGAGCGTGCGTGTGAGGGCGCGGGTTAGTGTTAGCATACGGGTTAGGCTTAGGGGACGGGTGAGGGTCAGGCTTCGGGGAAGGGTTAGGGTTAGGGTTCGGGCTAGGGTTAGGGTTAGGGGACGGGGACGGTTTAGGGTCCAGGTGAGGGTACGGCAACGCTTTAGGGGGAGCGTGCGTGCGAGGGCGTGGGTTAGTGTTAGCGTACGGGTTAGGATTAAGGGACGGGTGACGGTCAGGCTTCGGGGAAGGGTCAGGGTTAGGGTTCGGGCTAGGGTTAGGGTTAGGGGACGGGGACGGTTTAGGGTCGAGGTGAGGGTATGACAACGCTTTAGGGGGAGCGTACGTGTGAGGGCGTGGGTTAGTGTTAGCGTACGGGTTAGGATTAGGGGTCGCGTGAAGGTCAGGCTTCGGGAAAGTGATAGGGTTTGCCCTAGGGTTAGGGTTAGGGGACGGGGACGGTTTATGTTCCAGGTGAGTTTACGACAACGCTTTAGGGGGTGCGTACGTGTGAGGGCGCGGGTTAATGTTAGCGTACGGGTTAGGATTAGGGGACGGGTGAGGGTCAGGCTTCGGGGAAGTGTTAGGGTTAGGTTTCGGGCTAGGGTTCTGGGACGGGGAAGGTTTAGGGTCCAGGTGAGGGTACGACAACGCTTTAGGGGGAGCGTACGTGTGAGGGCGCAGGTTAGTGTTAGCGTACGGGTTAGGATTAGGGGACGGGTTCGGGTCAGGCGTTCGGGAAGGGTTAGGGTTAGGGGACGTGGACGGTTTAGCGTCCAGGTGAGGGTACGACAACGCTTTAGGCGGAGCGTACGTGTGAGGGCGCTGTTAGTGTTAGCGTACGTGTTAGGATTAGGGGACGGGTGAGGGTGAGGCTTCAGGGAAGAGTTAGGGTTAGGGTTCGAGCTAGGGTTTGGGTTAGGGGACGGGGACTGTTTAGGGTCCAGGTGAGTGTACGACAACGCTTTAGGGGGAGTGTACGTGTGAGGGCGCGGGTTAGTATTAGCGTACGGGTTAGGATTAGGGGACGGGTGAGGTCAGGCTTCGGGGAACGTTTAGGGTTAGGGTTCGGGCTCGGGTTAGGCTTAAGGGACGGGGACGGTTTAGGGTCCAGGTGAGGGTACGACAACGCTTTAGGGGGAGCGTACGTGTGAGGGCGTGGGTTAGTGTCAGCGTACGGGTTAGGATTAGGGGACTTGTGAGGGTCAGGTTTCGGGAAGGGTTAGGGTTCGGGCTATGGTTAGGGTTAGGGGACGCGGACGGTTTACGGTCCAGGTGAGGGTACGACAATGCTATAGGGGGAGCGTAGGTGTGAGGGCGCGTGTTAGTGTTAGCGTACGGGTTAGGATTAGGGGACGGGTCAGGGTCAGGCTTCGGGGAAGGGTTAGGGTTAGGGTTCGGGCTAGGGTTAGGGTTAGGGGACGGGAACGGTTTAGGGTCCAGGTGAGGGTACGACAACGCTTTAGTGGGAGCGTACGTGTGAGTGCACGGGTTAGTGTTAGCGTACAGTTTAGGATTAGGGGGCGGGTGAGGGTCACGCTTCGGGGAAGGGTTAGGGTTAGGTTTCGGGCTAGGGTTAGGGTTAGGGAACGGGGACGGTTTAGGGCCCAGGTGAGGTTACGACAACGCTTTAGTGGGAGCGTACGTGTGAGGGCGCGGGTTAGTGTTAGCATACGGGTTAGGATTAGGGGACGGGTGAGGGTCAGGCTTCGGGGAAGGCTTAGGGTTAGGGTTCGCGCTAGTGTTAGGGTTAGTGGACGGGGACGGTTTAGGGTGCAGATGAGTGTACGACAACGATTTAGGGGGAGCGTACGAGTGAGGGCGTGGGATAGTGTTAGTGTACGGGTCAGGATTAGGGGACGGGTGAGGGTCAGGCTTCGGGGAAGGGTTAGTGTTAGGGTTCGGGCTAGGGTTAGGGTTAGGGGACGGGGACGGGTTAGGGTACATGTGAGGGTATGACAACGCATTAGGGGGAGCATACATGTGAGGGCGTGGGTTAGAGTTAGTATACGGGTCAGGATTAGGGGACGGGTGAGGGTCAGGCTTCGGGGAAGTGTTAGTGTTAGGGTTCGGGCTAGGGTTAGGGTTAGGGGACGGGGACGGTTTAGGGTCCAGGTGAGGGTACGGCAACGCTTTAGGGGGAGCGTGCGTGTGAGGGCGCGGGTTAGTGTTAGCGTATGGTTTAGGATTAGGAGAAGGGTGAGGGTTAGGCTTCGGGGAAGGGTTAGGGTTAGGGTTCGGGCTAGGGTTAGCGTTAGGGGACGGGGACGGTTTAGGGTCCATGTGAGGGTACGGCAACGCTTTAGGGGGAGCGTGCGTGTGAGGGCGCGGGTTAGTGTTAGCGTACGGGTTAGGTTTAGGGGACGGGTGAAGGTCAGGCTTCGGGGAAGGGTTAGGGTTAGGGTTCGGGCTAGGGTTAGGGTTAGGGGACGGGGACGGTTTAGGGTCCAGGTGAGGGTACGGCAACGATTTAGGGGGAGCGTGCGTGTGAGGGCGCGGGTTAGTGTTAGCATACGGGTTAGGCTTAGGGGACGGGTGAGGGTCAGGCTTCGGGGAAGGGTTAGGGTTAGGGTTCGGGCTAGGGTTAGGGTTAGGGGACGGGGACGGTTTAGGGTCCAGGGGAGGGTACAGCAACGCTTTAGGGGGAGCGTGCGTGCGAGGACGCGGGTTAGTGTTAGCGTACGGGTTAGGATTAGGGGACGGGTGAGGGTCAGCCTTCGGGGAAAGGTTAGGGTTATGGTTCGGGCTAGGGTTAGGGTTAGGGGACGGGGACGGTTTAGGGTCCAGGTGAGGGTACGGCAACGCTTTAGAGGGAGCGTGCGTGTGAGGGCGTGGGTTAGTGTTAGCGTACGGGTTAGGATTAAGGGACGGGTGACGGTCAGGCTTCGGGGAAGGGTCAGGGTTAGGGTTCGGGCTAGGGTTAGGGTTAGGGGACGGGGACGGTTTAGGGTCGAGGTGAGGGTATGACAACGCTTTAGGGGGAGCGTACGTGTGAGGGCGTGGGTTAGTGTTAGCGTACGGGTTAGGATTAGGGGTCGCGTGAAGGTCAGGCTTCGGGAAAGTGATAGGGTTTGCCCTAGGGTTAGGGTTAGGGGACGGGGACGGTTTATGTTCCAGGTGAGTTTACGACAACGCTTTAGGGGGTGCGTACGTGTGAGGGCGCGGGTTAATGTTAGCGTACGGGTTAGGATTAGGGGACGGGTGAGGGTCAGGCTTCGGGGAAGTGTTAGGGTTAGGTTTCGGGCTAGGGTTCTGGGACGGGGAAGGTTTAGGGTCCAGGTGAGGGTACGACAACGCTTTAGGGGGAGCGTACGTGTGAGGGCGCAGGTTAGTGTTAGCGTACGGGTTAGGATTAGGGGACGGGTTCGGGTCAGGCGTTCGGGAAGGGTTAGGGTTAGGGGACGTGGACGGTTTAGCGTCCAGGTGAGGGTACGACAACGCTTTAGGCGGAGCGTACGTGTGAGGGCGCTGTTAGTGTTAGCGTACGTGTTAGGATTAGGGGACGGGTGAGGGTGAGGCTTCAGGGAAGAGTTAGGGTTAGGGTTCGAGCTAGGGTTTGGGTTAGGGGACGGGGACTGTTTAGGGTCCAGGTGAGTGTACGACAACGCTTTAGGGGGAGTGTACGTGTGAGGGCGCGGGTTAGTATTAGCGTACGGGTTAGGATTAGGGGACGGGTGAGGTCAGGCTTCGGGGAACGTTTAGGGTTAGGGTTCGGGCTCGGGTTAGGCTTAAGGGACGGGGACGGTTTAGGGTCCAGGTGAGGGTACGACAACGCTTTAGGGGGAGCGTACGTGTGAGGGCGTGGGTTAGTGTCAGCGTACGGGTTAGGATTAGGGGACTTGTGAGGGTCAGGTTTCGGGAAGGGTTAGGGTTCGGGCTATGGTTAGGGTTAGGGGACGCGGACGGTTTACGGTCCAGGTGAGGGTACGACAATGCTATAGGGGGAGCGTAGGTGTGAGGGCGCGTGTTAGTGTTAGCGTACGGGTTAGGATTAGGGGACGGGTCAGGGTCAGGCTTCGGGGAAGGGTTAGGGTTAGGGTTTGGGCTAGGGTTAGGGTTAGGGTACGGGGACGGTTTAGGGTCCAGGTGAGGGTACGACAACGCTTTAGGGGGAGTGTACGTGTGAGGGCGTGGGTTAGTGTTAGCGTACGGGTAAGGATTAGGGGACGGGTGAGGGTCAGGCTTCGGGGAAGGGTTAGGGTTAGGGTTCGGGCTAGCGTTAGGGTTAGGGGACGGGGACGGTTTAGGGTCCAGGTTAGGGTACGACAACGCTTTAGGGGGAGCGTTGGTGTGAGGGCGCGGGTTAGTGTTAGCGTACGGGTTAGGATTAGGGGACGGTGAGGGTCAGGCTTCGTGGAAGGGTTAGCGTTAGGGTTCGGGCTAGGGTTAGGGTTAGGGGACGGGGAAGGTTCAGGGTCCAGGTGAGGGTACGACAACACTTTAGGGGGAGCGTAGGTTTGAGGGCGCGGGTTACTGTTAGCTTACGGGTTAGGATTATGGGACGGGTGAGGGTCAGGCTTCGGGGAAGGGTTAGGGTTAGGGTTCGGGCTAGGGTTAGGGTTAGGGGATGGGGACGGTTTATGGTCCAGGGTAGGGTACGACAACGCTTTAGGGGGAGCGTACGTGTGAGGGCACGGGTTAGTGTTAGCGTACGGGTTAGGATTAGGGTACGGGTGAGGGTCAGGCTTCGGCGAAGGGTTAGGGTTAGGGTTCGGGCTAGGGTTAGTGTTAGGGGACGGGGATGGTTTAGGGTCCAGGGGAGGGAACGACAACGCTTTAGGGGGAACATAGGTGTGAGGGCGCGGGTCAGTGTTAGCGTACGGGTTAGGATTAGGGACGGGTGAGGGTCAGGCTTTGGGGAAGGGTTAGCGTTAGGGTTCGGGCTAGGGTTAGGGTTAGGGGACGGGGACGGTTTAGGGTCCAGGTGAGGGTACGACAACGCTTTAGGGGGAGCGCAAGTGTGAGGGCGCGGGTTAGTGTTAGCGTACGGGTTAGGATTAGGGGACGGGTGAGGGTAAGGCTTCGGGGAAGTGTAAGGGTTAGGGTTCGGGCTAGGGTTAGGGTTAGTGGACGGGGACGGTTTAGGGTGCAGGGGAGGGTACGACAACGATTTAGGGGGAGCGTAGGAGTGAGGGCGTGGGTTAGTGTTAGCGTACGGGTTAGGATTATGGGACGGGTGAGGGTCAAGCTTCGGGGAACGGTTAGGGTTAGGGTTCGGGCTAGGGTTAGGGTTAGGGGACGGGGACGGTTTAGGGTTCAGGGGAGGGTACGACAACGCATCAGGGGGAGCGTAGGTGTGAGGGCACGGGTTAGTGTTAGCCTACGGGTTAGGATTAGGGGACGGGTGAGGGTCAGGCTTCGGGGAAGGTTTAGGGTTAGGTTTCGGGCTAGGGTTAGGGTTAGGGGATATGGACGTTTTAGGGTCCAGGTGAGGGTACGACAACGCTTTAGGGGGAGCGTAGGTGTGAGGGCGCGGGTTAGTGTTAGCGTAGGTGTTAGGATTAGGGGACGGGTGAGGGTCAGGCTTCGGGGAAGGGTTAGGGTTAGGGTTCGGGCTAAGGTTAGGGTTAGGGGACGGGGACGGTTTAGGGTCCAGGGGAGGGTACGACAACGCTTTAGGGGGAGCATACGTGTGAGGCCGCGGGTTAGTGTTAGCATAGGTGTTAGGATTAGGGGACGGGTGAGGGTCAGGCTTCGGGGAAGGTTTAGGGATAGGGTTCGGGCTAGGGTTAGTGTTAGGGGACGGGGATGGTTTAGGGTCCAGGTGAGGGTACGACAATGCTTTAGGGGGAGCGTAGGTGTGAGGGCACGGGTTAGTGTTAGCGTACGGGTTAGGATTAGGGGACGGGTGAGGGTCAGGCTTCGGGGAAGGGTTAGGGTTTGGGCTAGGGTTAGGGTTAGGGGACGGGGACGATTTAGGGTCCAGGTGAGGGTACGACAACGCTTTAGGGGGAGCGAAGGTGTGAGGGCGCGGGTTAGTGTTAGCGTACGGGTTAGGATTAGGGGACGGGTTAGGGTCAGGCTTCGGGGAAGGGTTAGGGTTAAGGTTCGGGCTAGGGTTAGGGTTAGGGGACGGGGACGGTTTAGGGTCCAGGTGAGGGTACGACAACGCTTTAGGGGGAGCGTACGTGTGAGGGCGTGGGTTAGTGTTACCTACAGGTTAGGATTATGGGACGGGTGAGGGTCAGGCTTCGGGGAAGGGATAGGGTTAGGGTTCGGGCTAGGGTTAGGGTTAGGGGACGGGGACGGTTTAAGGTCCAGGTGAGGGTACGACAACGCTTCAGGGTGAGTGTACGTGTGAGGGCGCGGGTTAGTGTTATCGTACGGGTCAGGATTAGGAGACTGGTGAGTGTCAGGTTTCGCGGAAGAGTTAGGGTTAGGGTTCGGGCTAGGGTTAGGGTTAGGGGACGGGGATAGTTTAGGGTACAGGTGAGGGTACGACAATGTTTTAGGGGGAGCGTAGGTGTGAGGGCGCGTGTTAGTGTTAGCGTACGGGTTAGGATTAGGGGACGGGTCAGGGTGAGGCTTCGGGGAAGTGTTACGGTTACGGTTCGGGCTAGGGTTAGGGTTAGGGGACGGGGACGGTTTAGGGTCCAGAGGAGGGCACGACAACGCTTTAGGGGGAGCGTACGTGTGAGGGCACGGGTTAGTGTTAGCGTCCGGGTTAGGATTAGGGGATGGGTGAGGGTCAGGCTTCGGGGAAGGGTTAGGGATAGGGTTCGGGCTAGGGTTAGTGTTAGGGGACGGGGACGGTTTAGGGTCCAGGTGAGGGTACGACAGCGCTTTAGGGGGAGCGTAGGTGTGAGGGCACGGGTTAGTGTTAGCGTACGGGTTAGGATTAGGGGATGGGTGAGGGTCAGGCTTCGGGGAAGGGTTAGGGATAGGGTTCGGGCTAGGGTTAGGGTTAGAGGACGGGGACGGTTTAGGGTCCAGGTGAGGGTACGACAACGCTTTAGGGGGAGCGTAGGTGTGAGGGCACGGGTTAGTGTTAGCGTACGGGTTAGGATTAGGGGACGGGTGAGGATCAGGTTTCGGGGAAGGTTTAGGGTTAGTGTTAGGGCTAGGGTTAGGGTTAGGGGACGGGGCGGTTTAGGGTCCAGGGGAGGGTACGACAACGCTTTAGGGGGAGCGTAGGTGTGAGGGCGTGGTTTAGTGTTAACGTACGGGTTAGGATTAGGGGACGGGTGAGGGTCAGGCTTTAGGGAAGGGTTAGGGTTAGGGTTCGGGCTAGGGTTAGGGTTAGGGGACGGGGACGGTTTAGGGTCCAGGGGAGGGTACGACAATGCTTTAGGGGGAGCGTAGGTGTGAGGGCACTGGATAGTGTTAGCGTACGGGTTAGGATTAGGGGACGGGTGAGGGTCAGGCTTCGGGGAAGGGTTAGGGTTAGGGTTCGGGCTAGGGTTAGGGTTAGGGGACGGGGACGGTTTCGGGTCCAGGTGAGGGTACGACAACGCTATAGGGGGAGCGTACATGTGAGGGCGCGGGTTAGTGTTAGCGTATGGGTTAGGATTAGGGGACGGGTGAGGGTCAGGCTTCGGGGAAGGGTTAGGCTTAGGGTTCGGGCTAGGGTTAGGGTTAGGGGATGGGGACGGTTTAGGGTCCAGGGGAGGGTACGACAACGGTTTAGGGGGAGCGTACGTGCGAGGGCGCGGGTTAGTGTTAGCGTACGGCTTAGGATTAGGGGACGGGTGAGGGTTAGGCTTCGGGGAAGGGTTAGGGTTAGGGTTCGGGCTAGGGTTAGGGTTAGGGGATGGGGACGGTTTAGGGTCCAGGGGAGGGTACGACAACGATTTAGGGGGAGCGTACGTGCGAGGGCGCTGGTTAGTGTTAGCGTACGGGTTAGGATTAGGGGACGGGTGAGTGTCAGGCTTCGGGGAAGGGTCAGGGTTAGGGTTCGGGCTAGGGTTAGGGTTAGGGGACGGGGACGGTTTAGGGTCCAGGTGAGGGTACGACAACGCTTTAGGGGGAGCGTGCGTGTGAGGGCGCGGGTTAGTGTTAGCGTACGGGTTAGGATTAGGGGACGGGTGAGGGTCAGGCTTCGGGGAAGGGTCAGTGTTAGGGTTCGGGCTAGGGTTAGGGTTACGGGACGGGGACAGTTTAGGGTCCAGGTGAGGGTACGGCAACGCTTTAGGGGGAGCGTGCGTGTGAGGGCGTGGGTTAGTGTTAGCGTACGGGTTAGGATTAGGGGACGGGTGAGGGTCAGGCTTCGGGGAAGGGTTAGGGTTAGGGTTCGGGCTAGGGTTAGGGTTAGGGGACGGGGACGGTTTAGGGTCCAGGTGAGGGTACGGCAACGCTTTAGGGGGAGCGTGCGTGTGAGGGCGCGGGTTAGTGTTAGCGTACGGGTTAGGATTAGGGGACGGGTGAGGGTCAGGCTTCGGGGAAGGGTCAGGGTTAGGGTTCGGGCTAGGGTTAGGGTTAGGGGACGGGGACGGTTTAGGGTCCAGGTGAGGGTACGGCAACGCTTTAGTGGGAGCGTGCGTGTGAGGGCGCGGGTTAGTGTTAGCCTACGGGTTAGGATTAGGGGACGGGTGAGGGTCAGGCTTCGGGGAAGGGTCAGGGTTCGGTTTCGGACTAGGGTTAGGGTTAGGGGACGGGGACGGCTTAGGGTCCAGGTGAGGGTACGGCAACGCTTTAGGGGGTGCGTGCGTGTGAGGACACGGGTTTGTTTTAGCGTACGGGTTAGCATTAGGGGACGGGTGAGGGTCAGGCTTCGGGGAAGGGTTAGGGTTAGGGTTCGGGCTAGGGTTAGGGTTAGGGGACGGGGACGGTTTAGGGTCCAGGTGAGGGTACGGCAACGCTTTAGGGGGAGGGTGCGTGTGAGGGCGCGGGTTAGTGTTAGCGTACGGGTTAGGATTAGGGGACGGGTGAGGGTCAGGCTTCGGGGAAGGGTCAGGGTTAGGGTTCGGGCTAGGGTTAGGGTTAGGGGACGGGGACGGTTTAGGGTCCAGGTGAGGGTACGGCAACGCTTTAGGGGGAGCGTGCATGTGAGGGCGCGGGTTAGTGTTAGCGTACGGGTTAGGATTAGGGGACGGGTGAGGGTCAGGCTTCGGGGAAGTGTTAGGGTTAGGGTTCGGGTTAGGGTTAGGGTTAGGGGACGGGGACGGTTTAGGGTCCAGGTGAGGGTACGGCAACGCTTTAGGGGGAGCGTGCGTGTGAGGGCGCGGGTTAGTGTTAGCGTACGGGTTAGGATTAGGCGACGGTTGAGGGTCAGGCTTCGGGGAAGGGTTAGGGTTAGGGTTCGGGCTAGGGTTAGGGTTAGGGGATGGGGACGGTTTAGGGTCCTGGTGAGGGTATGGCAATGCTTTAGGGGGAGCGTGCGTGTGAGGGCGCGGGTTAGTGTTAGCGTACGGGTTAGGATTAGGGGACGGGTGAGGGTCAGGCTTCGGGGAAGGGTTAGGGTTAGGGTTCGGGCTAGGGTTAGGGTTAGGGGACGGGGACGGTTTAGGGTCCAGTTGAGGGTACGGCAACGCTTTAGGGGGAGCGTGCGTGTGAGGGCGCGGGTTAGTGTTAGCGTACAGGTTAGGATTAGGGGACGGGTGAGGGTCAGGCTTCGGGGAAGGGTCAGGGTTAGGGTTCGGGCTAGGGTTAGGGTTAGGGGATGGGGACGGTTTAGGATCCAGGTGAGGGTACGACAACGCTTTAGGGGGAGCGTGCGTGTGAGGGCGCGGGTTAGTGTTAGCGTACGGGTTAGGATTAGGGGACGGGTGAGGGTCAGGCTTCGGGGAAGGGTCAGGGTTAGGGTTCGGGCTAGGGTTAGGGTTAGGGGACGGGGACGGTTTAGTGTCCAGGTGAGGGTACGGCAACGCTTTAGTGGGAGCGTGCGTGTGAGGGCGCGGGTTAGTGTTAGCCTACGGGTTAGGATTAGGGGACGGGTGAGGGTCAGGCTTCGGGGAAGTGTAAGGGTTAGGTTTCGGACTAGGGTTAGGGTTAGGGGACGGAGACGGCTTAGGGTCCAGGTGAGGGTACGGCAACGCTTTAGGGGGAGCGTGCGTGTGAGGACACGGGTTTGTGTTAGCGTACGGGTTAGGATTAGGGGACGGGTGAGGGTCAGGCTTCGGGGAAGGGTTAGGGTTAGGGTTCGGGCTAGGGTTAGGGTTAGGGGACGGGGACGGTTTAGGGTCCAGGTGAGGGTACGGCAACGCTTTAGGGGGAGGGTGCGTGTGAGGCCGCGGGTTAGTGTTAGCGTACGGGTTAGGATTAGGGGACGGGTGAGGGTCAGGCTTCGGGGAAGGGTCAGGATTAGGGTTCGGGCTAGGGTTAGGGTTAGGGGACGGGGACGGTTTAGGGTCCAGGTGAGGGTACGGCAACGCTTTAGGGGGAGCGTGCGTGTGAGGGCGCGGGTTAGTGTTAGCGTACGGGTTAGGATTAGGGGACGGGTGAGGGTCAGGCTTCGGGGAAGGGTTAGGGTTAGGGTTCGGGTTAGGGTTAGGGTTAGTGGACGGGGACGGTTTAGGGTCCAGGTGAGGGTACGGCAACGCTTTAGGGGGAGCGTGCGTGTGAGGGCGCGGGTTTGTGTTAGCGTACGGGTTAGGATTAGGCGACGGTTGAGGGTCAGGCTTCGGGGAAGGGTTAGGGTTAGGGTTCGGGCTAGGGTTAGGGTTAGGGGATGGGGACGGTTTAGGGTCCTGGTGAGGGTATGGCAATGCTTTAGGGGGAGCGTGCGTGTGAGGGCGCGGGTTAGTGTTAGCGTACGGGTTAGGATTAGGGGACGGGTGAGTGTCAGGCTTCGGGGAAGGGTTAGGGTTAGGGTTCGGGCTACGGTTAGGGTTAGGGGATGGGGACGGTTTAGGATCCAGGTGAGGGTACGGCAACGCTTTAGGGGGAGGGTGCGTGTGAGGGCGTGGGTTAGTGTTAGTGTACGGGTTAGGATTAGGGGACGGTTGAAGGTCAGGCTTCGGGGAAGGGTCAGGGTTAGGGTTCAGGCTAGGGTTAGGGTTAGGGGACGGGGACGGTTTAGGGTCCAGGTGAGGGTACGGCAACGCTTTAGGGGGAGCGTGTGTGTGAGGGCGCGGGTTAGTGTTAGCGTACGGGTTAGGATTAGGGGACGGGTGAGGGTCAGGCTTCGGGGAAGGGTCAGGGTTAGGGTTCGGGCTAGGGTTAGGGTTAGGGGACGGGGACGGTTTAGGGTCCAGGTGAGCGTACGGCAACGCTTTAGGGGGAGCGTGCGTGTGAGGGCGCGGGTTAGTGTTAGCGTACGGGTTAGGATTAGGGGACGGGTGAGGGTCAGGCTTCGGGAAAGGGTTAGGGTTAGGGTTCGGTGTAGGGTTAGGGTTAGGGGACGGGGACGGTTTAGGGTCCAGGTGAGGGTACGGCAACGCTTTAGGGGGAGCGTGCGTGTGAGGGTGCGGGTTAGTGTTAGCGTACGGGTTAGGATTAAAGGACGGGTGAGGGTCAGGCTTCGGGGAATGGTTAGGGTTAGGGTTCGGGCTAGGGTTAGGGTTAGGGGACGGGGACGGTTTAGGGTCCTGGTGAGGGTATGGCAATGCTTTAGGGGGAGCGTGCGTGTGAGGGCGCGGGTTAGTGTTAGCGTACGGGTTAGGATTAGGGGACGGGTGAGGGTCAGGCTTCGGGGAAGTGTTAGGGTTAGGGTTCGGGCTAGGGTTAGGTTTAGGGGACGGGGACGGTTTAGGGTCCAGTTGAGGGTACGGCAACGCTTTAGGGGGAGCGTGCGTGTGAGGGCGCGGGTTAGTGTTAGCGTACGGGTTAGGATTAGGGGACGGGTGAGGGTCAGGCTTCGGGGAAGGGTCAGGGTTAGGGTTCGGGCTAGGGTTAGGGTTAGGGGATGGGGACGGTTTAGGATCCAGGTGAGGGTACGACAACGCTTTAGGGGGAGCGTGCGTGTGAGGGCGCGGGTTAGTGTTAGCGTACGGGTTAGGATTAGGGGACGGGTGAGGGTCAGCCTTCGGGGAAGGGTCAGAGTTAGGGTTCGGGCTAGGGTTAGGGTTAGGGGACGGGGACGGTTTAGTGTCCAGGTGAGGGTACGGCAACGCTTTAGGGGGAGCGTGCGTGTGAGGGCGCGGGTTAGTGTTAGCGTACGGGTTAGGATTAGGGGACGCGTGAGGGTCAGGCTTCGGGGAAAGGTTAGGGTTAGGGTTCGGGCTAGGGTTAGGGTTAGGTGACGGGGACGGTTTAGGGTCCAGGTGAGGGTACGGCAACGCTTTAGGGGGAGCGTGCGTGTGAGGACGCGGGTTAGTGTTAGCGTACGGGTTAGGATTAGGGGACGGGTGAGGGTCAGGCTTCGGGGAAGGGTTAGGGTTAGGGTTCGGGTTAGGGTTAGGGTTAGGGGACGGGGACGGTTTAGGGTCCAGGTGAGGGTACGGCAACGCTTTAGGGGGAGCGTGCGTGTGAGGGCGCGGGTTAGTGTTAGCGTACGGGTTAGGATTAGGCGACGGTTGAGGGTCAGGCTTTGGGGAAGGGTTAGGGTTAGGGTTCGGGCTAGGGTTAGGGTTAGGGGATGGGGACGGTTTAGGGTCCTGGTGAGGGTATGGCAATGCTTTAGGGGGAGCGTGCGTGTGAGGGCGCGGGTTAGTGTTAGCGTACGGGTTAGGATTAGGGGACGGGTGAGGATCAGGCTTCGGGGAAGGGTTAGGGTTAGGGTTCGGGCTAGGGTTAGGGTTAGGGGACGGGGACGGTTTAGGGTCCAGTTGAGGGTACGGCAACGCTTTAGGGGGAGCGTGCGTGTGAGGGCACGGGTTAGTGTTAGCGTACGGGTTAGGATTAGGGGACGGGTGAGGGTCAGGCTTCGGGGAAGGGTCAGGGTTAGGGTTCGGGCTAGGGTTAGGGTTAGGGGATGGGGACGGTTTAGGATCCAGGTGAGGGTACGACAACGCTTTAGGGGGAGCGTGCGTGTGAGGGCGCGGGTTAGTGTTAGCGTACGGGTTAGGATTGGGGACGGGTGAGGGTCAGGCTTCGGGGAAGGGTCAGAGTTAGGGTTCGGGCTAGGGTTAGGGTTAGGGGACGGGGACGGTTTAGTGTCCAGGTGAGGGTACGGCAACGCTTTAGGGGGAGCGTGCGTGTGAGGGCGCGGGTTAGTGTTAGCGTACGGGTTAGGATTAGGGGACGCGTGAGGGTCAGGCTTCGGGGAAAGGTTAGGGTTAGGGTTCGGGCTAGGGTTAGGGTTAGGTGACGGGGACGGTTTAGGGTCCAGGTGAGGGTACGGCAACGCTTTAGGGGGAGCGTGCGTGTGAGGACGCGGGTTAGTGTTAGCGTACGGGTTAGGATTAGGGGACGGGTGAGGGTCAGGCTTCGGGGAAGGGTTAGGGTTAGGGTTCGGGCTAGGGTTAGGGTTAGGGGACTGGGACGGTTTAGGGTCCAGTTGAGGGTACGGCAACGCTTTAGGGGGAGCGTGCGTGTGAGGGCGCGGGTTAGTGTTAGCGTACGGGTTAGGATTAGGGGACGGGTGAGGGTCAGGCTTCGGGGAAGGGTCAGGGTTAGGGTTCGGGCTAGGGTTAGGGTTAGGGGATGGGGACGGTTTAGGATCCAGGTGAGGGTACGACAACGCTTTAGGGGGAGCGTGCGTGTGAGGGCGCGGGTTAGTGTTAGCGTACGGTTTAGGATTAGGGGACGGGTGAGGGTCAGGCTTCGGGGAAGGGTCAGAGTTAGGGTTCGGGCTAGGGTTAGGGTTAGGGGACGGGGACGGTTTAGTGTCCAGGTGAGGGTACGGCAACGCTTTAGGGGGAGCGTGCGTGTGAGGGCGCGGGTTAGTGTTAGCGTACGGGTTAGGATTAGGGGACGCGTGAGGGTCAGGCTTCGGGGAAAGGTTAGGGTTAGGGTTCGGGCTAGGGTTAGGGTTAGGTGACGGGGACGGTTTAGGGTCCAGGTGAGGGTACGGCAACGCTTTAGGGGGAGCGTGCGTGTGAGGACGCGGGTTAGTGTTAGCGTACGGGTTAAGATTAGGGGACGGGTGAGGGTCAGGCTTGGGGGAAGGGTCAGGGTTAGGGTTCGGGCTACGGTTAGGGTTAGGGGACGAGGACGGTTTAGGGTCCATGTGAGGGTACGGCAACGCTTTAGGGGGAGCGTGCGTGTGAGGGCATGGGTTAGTGTTAGCGTACGGGTTAGGATTAGGGGACGGGTGAGGGTCAGGCTTCGGGGAAGGGTCAGGGTTAGGGTTCGGGCTAGGGTTAGGGTTAGGTGACGGGGACGGTTTAGCATCCAGGTGAGGGTACGGCAACGCTTTAGGGGGAGCGTGCGTGTGAGGGTGCGGGTTAGTGTTAGAGTACGGGTTAGGATTAGGGCACGGGTGAGGGTCAGGCTTCGGGGAAGGGTCAAGGTTAGGGTTCGGGCTAGGGTTAGGGTTAGGGGACGGGGACGGTTTAGGGTCCAGGTGAGGGTACGGCAACGCTTTAGGGGGAGCGTGCGTGTGGGGGCGCGGGTTAGTGTTAGCGTACGGGTTAGGATTAGGGGACGGGTGAGGGTCAGGCTTCGGGGAAGGGTCAGGTTTAGGGTTCGGGCTAGGGTTAGGGTTAGGGGACGGGGACGGTTTAGGGTCCAGGTGAGGGTATGGCAACGCTTTAGGGGGAGCGTGCGTGTGAGGGCGCGGGTTAGTGTTAGCGTACGGGTTAGGATTAGGGGACGGGTGAGGGTCAGGCTTCGGGGAAGGGTTAGGGTTAGGGTTTGGGCTAGGGTTAGGGTTAGGGGACGGTGACGGTTTAGGGTCCAGGTGAGGGTACGGCAACGCTTTAGGGGGAGCGTGCGTGTGAGGGCGCGGGTTAGTGTTAGCGTACGGGTTAGGATTAGGGGACGGGTGAGGGTCAGGCTTCGGGGAAGGGTTAGGGTTAGGGTTCGGGTTAGGGTTAGGGTTAGGGGACAGGGACGGTTTAGGGTCCAGGTGAGGGTACGGCAACGCTTTAGGGGGAGCGTGCGTGTGAGGGCGTGGTTTAGTGTTAGCGTACGGGTTAGGATTAGGGGACGGGTGAGGGTCAGGCTTCGGGGAAGGGTTAGGGTTAGGGTTCGGGCTAGGGTTAGGGTTAGGGGATGGGGACGGTTTAGGGTCCAGGTGAGGGTATGGCAATGCTTTAGGGGGAGCGTGCGTGTGAGGGCACGGGTTAGTGTTAGCGTACGGGTTAGGATTAGGGGACGGGTGAGGGTCAGGCTTCGGGGAAGTGTTAGGGTTAGGGTTCGGGCTAGGGTTAGGGTTAGGGGACGGGGACGGTTTAGGGTCCAGGTGAGGGTACGGCAACGCTTTAGGGGTAGCGTGCGTGTGAGGGCGCGGGTTAGTGTTAGCGTACGGGTTAGGATTAGGGGACGGGTGAGGGTCAGGCTTCGGGGAAGGGTTAGGGTTAGGGTTCGGGCTGGGGTTAGGGTTAGGGGACGGGGACGGTTTAGGGTCCAGGTGAGGTTACGGCAACGCTTTAGGGGGAGCGTGCGTGTGAGGGGGCGGGTTAGTGTTAGCGTACGGGTTAGGATTAGGGGACGGGTGAGGGTCAGGCTTCGGGGAAGGGTTACGGTTAGGGTTCGGGCTAGGGTTAGGGTTAGGGGACGGGGACGGTTTATGGTCCAGGTGAGGGTACGGCAACGCTTTAGGGGGAGCGTGCGTGTGAGGTCGCGGGTTAGTGTTAGCGTACGGGTTAGGATTAGGCAACGGTTGAGGGTCAGGCTTCGGGGAAGGGTTAGGGTTAGGGTTCGGGCTAGGGTTAGGGTTAGGGGATGGGGACGGTTTAGGGTCCAGGTGAGTGTATGGCAATGCTTTAGGGGGAGTGTGCGTGTGAGGGCGTGGGTTAGTGTTAGCGTACGGGTTAGGATTAGGGGACGGGTGAGGGTCAGGCTTCGGGGAAGGGTTAGGGTTAGGGTTCGGGCTAGGGTTAGGGTTAGGGGACGGGGACGGTTTAGCGTCCAGGTGAGGGTATGGCAACGCTTTAGGGGGAGCGTGCGTGTGAGGGCGCGGGTTAGTGTTAGCGCACGGGTTAGGATTAGGGGACGGGTGAGGGTCAGGCTTCGGGGAAGGGTAAGGGTTAGGGTTCGGGCTAGGGTTAGGGTTAGGGGACGGGGACGGTTTAGGGTCCAGGTGAGGGTACGGCAACGCTTTAGCGGGAGCGTGCGTGTGAGGGCGCGGGTTAGTGTTAGCGTACGGGTTAGGATTAGGGGACGGGTGAGTGTCAGGCTTCGGGGAAGGGTCAGGGTTAGGGTTCGGGCTAGGGTTAGGGTTAGGGGACGGGGACGGTTTACGGTCTAGGTGAGGGTACGGCAACGCTTTAGGGGGAGCGTGCGTGTGAGGACGCGGGTTTGTGTTAGCGTACGGGTTAGGATTAGGGGACGGGTGAGGGTCAGGCTTCGGGGAAAGGTTAGGGTTAGGGTTCGGGCTAGGGTTAGGGTTAGGGGACGGGGACGGTTTAGGGTCCAGGTGAGGGTATGGCAACGCTTTAGGGGGAGCGTGCGTGTGAGGGCGCGGGTTAGTTTTAGCGTACGGGTTAGGATTAGGGGACGAGTGAGGGTCAGGCTTCGGGGAAGGGTTAGGGTTAGGGGTCGGGCAAGGGTTATGTTTAGGGGACGGGGACGGTTTAGGGTCCAGGTGAGGGTACGGCAACGCTTTAGGGGGAGCGTGCATGTGAGGGCGTGGGTTAGTGTTAGCGTACGGGTTAGGATTAGGGGATGGGTGAGTGTCAGAATCGGGGAAGGGTTAGGGTTAGGGTTCGGGCTAGGGTTAGGGTTAGGGGACGGGGACGGTTTAGGGTCCAGGTGAGGGTACGGCAACGCTTTAGGGGGAGCGTGCATGTGAGGGCGCGGGTTAGTGTTAGCGTACGGGTTAGGATTAGGGGACGGGTGAGGGTCAGGCTTCGGGGAAGGGTCAGGGATAGGGTTCGGGCTAGGGTTAGGGTTAGGGGACGGGGACGGTTTACGGTCCAGGTGAGGGTACGGCAACGCTTTAGGGGGAGCGTGCGTGTGAGGACGCGGGTTTGTGTTAGCATACGGGTTAGGATTAGGGGACGCGTGAGGGTCAGGCTTCGGGGAAAGGTTAGGGTTGGGTTCGGGCTAGGGTTAGGGTTAGGGGACGGGGACGGTTTAGGGTCCAGGTGAGGGTACGGCAACGCTTTAGGGGGAGCGTGCGTGTGAGGGCGTGGGTTAGTGTTAGCGTACGGGTTAAGATTAGGGGAAGGGTGAGGGTCAGGCTTCGGGGAAGGGTCAGGGTTAGGGTTCGGGCTAGGGTTAGGGTTAGGGGACGGGGACGGTTTAGCGTCCAGGTGAGGGTACGGCAACGCTTTAGGGGGAGCGTGCGTGTGAGGGAGCGGGTTAGTGTTAGCGTACGGGTTAGGATTAGGGGACGGGTGAGGGTCAGGCTTCGGGGAAGTGTCAGGGTTAGGGTTCAGGCTAGGGTTAGGGTTAGGGGACGGGGACGGTTTAGGGTCCAGGTGAGGGTACGGCAACGCTTTAGGGGGAGCGTGCGTGTGAGGGCGCGGGTTAGTGTTAGCGTACGGGTTAGGATTAGGGGACGGGTGAGTGTCAGGCTTCGGGGAAGGGTTAGGGTTAGGGTTTGGGCTAGGGTTAGGGGACGGGGACGGTTTAGGGTCCAGGTGAGGGTACGGCAATGCTTTAGGGGGAGCGTGCGTGTGAGGGCGCGGGTTAGTGTTAGCGTACGGGTTAGGATTAGGGGACGGGTGAGGGTCAGGCTTCGGGGAAGGGTTAGGGTTAGGGTTCGGGCTAGGGTTAGGGTTAGGGGATGGGGACGGTTTAGGGTCCAGGTGAGGGTACGGCAACGCTTTAGGGGGAGCGTGCGTGTGAGGGCGCGGGTTAGTGTTAGCGTACGTGTTAGGATTTGGCGACGGTTGAGGGTCAGGCTTCGGGGAAGGGTTAGGGTTAGGGTTCGGGCTAGGGTTAGTGTTAGGGGACGGGGACGGTTTAGGGTCCAGGTGAGGGTACGGCAACGCTTTAGGGGGAGCGTGCGTTTGAGGGCACGGGTTCGTGTTAGCGTACGGGTTAGGATTAGGGGACGGGTGAGGGTCAGGCTTCGGGGAAGGGTCAGGGTTAGGGTTCGGGCTAGGGTTAGGGTTAGGGGACGAGGACGGTTTAGGGTCCAGGTGAGGGTACGACAACGCTTTAGGGGGAGCGTAGGTGTGAGGACGCGGGTTAGTGTTAGCGAACGGGTTAGGATTATGGGACGGGTGAGGGTCAGGCTTCGGGGAAGGGATAGGGTTAGTGTTCGGGCTAGGGTTAGGGTTAGGGGACTGGGACGGTTTAGGGTCCAGGTGAGGGTACGACAACGCTGTAGGGGGAGCGTGCGTGTGAGGGCGCGGGTTAGTGTTAGCGTACGGGTTAGGATTAGGGGACGGGTGAGGGTCAGGCTTCGGGGAACGGTTAGGGTTAGGGTTCAGAGTAGGGTTAGGGTTAGGGGACAGGGACGGTTTAGGGTCCAGGTGAGGGTACGGCAACGCTTTAGGGGGAGCGTGCATGTGAGGGCGCGGGTTAGTGTTAGCGTACGGGATAGGATTAGGGGACGGGTGAGGGTCAGGCTTCGGGGAAGGGTTAGGGTTAGGGTTCGGAGTAGGGTTAGGGTTAGGGGACGGGGACGGTTTAGGGTCCAGGTGAGGGTACGGCAACGCTTTATGGGGAGCGTGCGTGTGAGAGCATGGGTTAGTGTTAGCGTACGGGTTAGGATTAGGGGACGGGTGAGGGTCAGGCTTCGGGGAAGGGTCAGGTTTAGGGTTCGGGCTAGGGTTAGGGTTAGGGGACGGGGACGGTTTAGGGACCAGGTGAGGGTACAGCAACGCTTTAGGGGGAGCGTGCGTGTGAGGGTGCGGGTAAGTGTTAGCATACGGGTTAGGATTAGGGCACGGGTGAGGGTCAGGCTTCGGGGAAGGGTCAGGGTTAGGGTTCGGGCTAGGGTTCGGGTTAGGTGACGGGGACGGTTTAGGGTCCAGGTGAGGGTACGGCAACGCTTTAGGGGGAGCGTGCGTGTGAGGGCACGGGTTAGTGTTAGCGTACGGGTTAGGATTAGGGGACGGGTGAGGGTCAGGCTTCGGGGAAGGGTCAGGGTTAGGGTTCGGGCTAGGGTTAGGGTTAGGGGACGGGGACGGTTTAGGGTCCAGGTGAGGGTACGGCAACGCTTTAGGGGGAGGGTGCGTGTGAGGGCGTGGGTTAGTGTTAGTGTACGGGTTAGGATTAGGGGACGGGTGAGGGTCAGGCTTCGGGGAAGTGTTAGGTTTAGGGTTCGGGCTAGGGTTAGGGTTAGGGGACGGGGACGGTTTAGGGTCCAGGTGAGGGTACGGCAACGCTTTAGGGGGAGCGTGCGTGTGAGGGCGCGGGTTAGTGTTAGCGTACGGGTTAGGATTAAGGGACGGGTGAGGGTCAGGTATCGGGGAAGTGTTAGGGTTAGGGTTCGGGCTAGGGTTAGGGTTAGGGGACGGGGACGGTTTAGGGTCCAGGTGAGGGTACGGCAACGCTTTAGGGGGAGCGTGCGTGTGAGGACGCGGGTTTGTGTTAGCGTACGGGTTAGGATTAGGGGACGGGTGAGGGTCAGGCTTCGGGGAAGGGTTAGGGTTAGGGTTCGGTCTAGGGTTAGGGTTAGGGGACGGGGACGGTTTAGGGTCCAGCTGAGGGTACGGCAACGCTTTAGGGGGAGCGTGCGTGTGAGGGCGTTGGTTAGTGTTAGCGTACGGGTTAGGATTAGGGGACGGGTGAGGGTCAGGCTTCGGGGAAGGGTTAGGTTTAGGGTTCGGGCTAGAGTTAGGTTTAGGGGACGGGGACGGTTTAGGGTCCAGGTGAGGGTACGGCAACGCTTTAGGGGGAGCGTGCGTGTGAGGGCGTGGGTTAGTGTTAGCGTACGGGTTAGGATTAGGGGACGGGTGAGGGTCAGGCTTCGGGGAAGGGTTAGGTTTAGGGTTCGGGCTAGAGTTAGGTTTAGGGGACGGGGACGGTTTAGGGTCCAGGTGAGGGTACGGCAACGCTTTAGGGGGAGCGTGCGTGTGAGGGCGTGGGTTAGTGTTAGCGTACGGGTTAGGATTAGGGGACGGGTGAGGGTCAGGCTTCGGGGAAGGGTCAGGGTTAGGGTTCGGGCTAGGGTTAGGGTTAGGTGACGGGGACGGTTTAGGGTCCAGGTGAGGGTACGGCAACGCTTTAGGGGGAGCGTGCGTGTGAGGGTGCGGGTAAGTGTTAGCGTACGGGTTAGGATTAGGGCACGGGTGAGGGTCAGGCTTCGGGGAAGGGTCAGGGTTAGGGTTCGGGCTAGGGTTTGGGTTAGGTGACGGGGACGGTTTAGGGTCCAGGTGAGGGTACGGCAACGCTTTAGGGGGAGCGTGCGTGTGAGGGCACGGGTTAGTGTTAGCGTACGGGTTAGGATTAGGGGACGGGTGAGGGTCAGGCTTCGGGGAAGGGTCAGGGTTAGGGTTCGGGCTAGGGTTAGGGTTAGGGGACGGGGACGGTTTAGGGTCCAGGTGAGGGTACGGCAACGCTTTAGGGGGAGGGTGCGTGTGAGGGCGTGGGTTAGTGTTAGTGTACGGGTTAGGATTAGGGGACGGGTGAGGGTCAGGCTTCGGGGAAGGGTCAGGGTTAGGGTACGGGCTAGGGTTAGGGTTAGGGGACGGGGACGGTTTAGGGTCCAGGTGAGGGTACGGCAACGCTTTAGGGGGAGCGTGCGTGTGAGGGCGCCGGTTAGTGTTAGCGTACGGGTTAGGATTAAGGGACGGGTGAGGGTCAGGTATCGGGGAAGTGTTAGGGTTAGGGTTCGGGCTAGGGTTAGGGTTAGGGGACGGGGACGGTTTAGGGTCCAGGTGAGGGTACGGCAATGCTTTAGGGGGAGCGTGCGTGTGAGGACGCGGGTTAGTGTTAGCGTACGTGTTAGGATTAGGGGACGGGTGAGGGTCAGGCTTCGGGGAAGGGTTAGGATTAGGGTTCGGGCTAGGGTTAGGGTTAGGGGACGGGGACGGTTTAGTGTCCAGGTGAGGGTACGGCAACGCTTTAGGGGGAGCGTGCGTGTGAGGACGCGGGTTTGTGTTAGCGTACGGGTTAGGATTAGGGGACGGGTGAGGGTCAGGCTTCGGGGAAGGGTTAGGGTTAGGGTTCGGGCTGGGGTTAGGGTTAGGGGACGGGGACGGTTTAGGGTCCAGGTGAGGTTACGGCAACGCTTTAGGGGGAGCGTGCGTGTGAGGGGGCGGGTTAGTGTTAGCGTACGGGTTAGGATTAGGGGACGGGTGAGGGTCAGGCTTCGGGGAAGGGTTAGGGTTAGGGTTCGGGCTAGGGTTAGGGTTAGGGGACGGGGACGGTTTATGGTCCAGGTGAGGGTACGGCAACGCTTTAGGGGGAGCGTGCGTGTGAGGTCGCGGGTTAGTTTTAGCGTACGGGTTAGGATTAGGCAACGGTTGAGGGTCAGGCTTCGGGGAAGGGTTAGGGTTAGGGTTCGGGCTAGGGTTAGGGTTAGGGGACGGGGACGGTTTAGGGTCCAGGTGAGTGTATGGCAATGCTTTAGGGGGAGTGTGCGTGTGAGGGCGCGGGTTAGTGTTAGCGTACGGGTTAGGATTAGGGGACGGGTGAGGGTCAGGCTTCGGGGAAGGGTTAGTGTTAGGGTTCGGGCTAGGGTTAGGGTTAGGGGACGGGGACGGTTTAGCGTCCAGGTGAGGGTATGGCAACGCTTTAGGGGGAGCGTGCGTGTGAGGGCGCGGGTTAGTGTTAGCGCACGGGTTAGGATTAGGGGACGGGTGAGGGTCAGGCTTCGGGGAAGGGTAAGGGTTAGGGTTCGGGCTAGGGTTAGGGTTAGGGGACGGGGACGGTTTAGGGTCCAGGTGAGGGTACGGCAACTCTTTAGCGGGAGCGTGCGTGTGAGGGCGCGGGTTAGTGTTAGCGTACGGGTTAGGATTAGGGGACGGGTGAGTGTCAGGCTTCGGGGAAGGTTCAGGGTTAGGGTTCGGGCTAGGGTTAGGGTTAGGGGACGGGGACGGTTTACGGTCTAGGTGAGGGTACGGCAACACTTTAGGGGGAGCGTGCGTGTGAGGACGCGGGTTTGTGTTAGTGTACGGGTTAGGATTAGGGGACGGGTGAGGGTCAGGCTTCGGGGAAAGGTTAGGGTTAGGGTTCGGGCTAGGGTTAGGGTTAGGGGACGGGGACGGTTTAGGGTCCAGGTGAGGGTATGGCAACGCTTTAGGGGGAGCGTGCGTGTGAGGGCGCGGGTTAGTTTTAGCGTACGGGTTAGGATTAGGGGACGAGTGAGGGTCAGGCTTCGCGGAAGGGTTAGGGTTAGGGGTCGGGCAAGGGTTATGTTTAGGGGACGGGGACGGTTTAGGGTCCAGGTGAGGGTACGGCAACGCTTTAGGGGGAGCGTGCATGTGAGGGCGTGGGTTAGTGTTAGCGTACGGGTTAGGATTAGGGGATGGGTGAGTGTCAGGATCGGGGAAGGGTTAGGGTTAGGGTTCGGGCTAGGGTTAGGGTTAGGGGACGGGGACGGTTTAGGGTCCAGGTGAGGGTACGGCAACGCTTTAGGGGGAGCGTGCATGTGAGGGCGCGGGTTAGTGTTAGCGTACGGGTTAGGATTAGGGGACGGGTGAGGGTCAGGCTTTTGGGAAGGGTCAGGGATAGGGTTCGGGCTAGGGTTAGGGTTAGGGGACGGGGACGGTTTACGGTCCAGGTGAGGGTACGGCAACGCTTTAGGGGGAGCGTGCGTGTGAGGACGCGGGTTTGTGTTAGCGTACGGGTTAGGATTAGGGGACGCGTGAGGGTCAGGCTTCGGGGAAAGGTTAGGGTTGGGTTCGGGCTAGGGTTAGGGTTAGGGGACGGGGACGGTTTAGGGTCCAGGTGAGGGTACGGCAACGCTTTAGGGGGAGCGTGCGTGTGAGGGCGTGGGTTAGTGTTAGCGTACGGGTTAAGATTAGGGGAAGGGTGAGGGTCAGGCTTCGGGGAAGGGTCAGGGTTAGGGTTCGGGCTAGGGTTAGGGTTAGGGGACGGGGACGGTTTAGGGTCCAGATGAGGGTACGGCAACGCTTTAGGGGGAGCGTGCGTGTGAGGGAGCGGGTTAGTGTTAGAGTACGGGTTAGGATTAGGGGACGGGTGAGGGTCAGGCTTCGGGGAAGTGTCAGGGTTAGGGTTCAGGCTAGGGTTAGGGTTAGGGGACGGGGACGGTTTAGGGTCCAGGTGAGGGTACGGCAACGCTTTAGGGGGAGCGTGCGTGTGAGGGCGCGGGTTAGTGTTAGCGTACGGGTTAGGATTAGGGGACGGGTGAGTGTCAGGCTTCGGGGAAGGGTTAGGGTTAGGGTTTGGGCTAGGGTTAGGGGACGGGGACGGTTTAGGGTCCAGGTGAGGGTACGGCAACGCTTTAGGGGGAGCGTGCGTGTGAGGGCACGGGTTAGTGTTAGCGTACGGGTTAGGATTAGGGGACGGGTGAGGGTCAGGCTTCGGGGAAGGGTTAGGGTTAGGGTTCGGGCTAGGGTTAGGGTTAGGGGATGGGGACGGTTTAGGGTCCAGGTGAGGGTACGGCAACGCTTTAGGGGGAGCGTGCGTGTGAGGGCGCGGGTTAGTGTTAGCGTACGTGTTAGGATTTGGCGACGGTTGAGGGTCAGGCTTCGGGGAAGGGTTAGGGTTAGGGTTCGGGCTAGGGTTAGTGTTAGGGGACGGGGACGGTTTAGGGTCCAGGTGAGGGTACGGCAACGCTTTAGGGGGAGCGTGCGTTTGAGGGCACGGGTTAGTGTTAGCGTACGGGTTAGGATTAGGGGACGGGTGAGGGTCAGGCTTCGGGGAAGGGTCAGGGTTAGGGTTCGGGCTAGGGTTAGGGTTAGGGGACGAGGACGGTTTAGGGTCCAGGTGAGGGTACGACAACGCTTTAGGGGGAGCGTAGGTGTGAGGACGCGGGTTAGTGTTAGCGAACGGGTTAGGATTATGGGACGGGTGAGGGTCAGGCTTCGGGGAAGGGATAGGGTTAGGGTTCGGGCTAGGGTTAGGGTTAGGGGACTGGGACGGTTTAGGGTCCAGGTGAGGGTACGACAACGCTGTAGGGGGAGCGTGCGTGTGAGGGCGCGGGTTAGTGTTAGCGTACGGGTTAGGATTAGGGGACGGGTGAGGGTCAGGCTTCGGGGAACGGTTAGGGTTAGGGTTCAGAGTAGGGTTAGGGTTAGGGGACAGGGACGGTTTAGGGTCCAGGTGAGGGTACGGCAACGCTTTAGGGGGAGCGTGCATGTGAGGGCGCGGGTTAGTGTTAGCGTACGGGATAGGATTAGGGGACGGGTGAGGGTCAGGCTTCGGGGAAGGGTTAGGGTTAGGGTTCGGAGTAGGGTTAGGGTTAGGGGACGGGGACGGTTTAGGGTCCAGGTGAGGGTACGGCAACGCTTTATGGGGAGCGTGCGTGTGAGAGCATGGGTTAGTGTTAGCGTACGGGTTAGGATTTGGGGACGGGTGAGGGTCAGGCTTCGGGGAAGGGTCAGGTTTAGGGTTCGGGCTAGGGTTAGGGTTAGGGGACGGGGACGGTTTAGGGACCAGGTGAGGGTACGGCAACGCTTTAGGGGGAGCGTGCGTGTGAGGGTGCGGGTAAGTGTTAGCATACGGGTTAGGATTAGGGCACGGGTGAGGGTCAGGCTTCGGGGAAGGGTCAGGGTTAGGGTTCGGGCTAGGGTTCGGGTTAGGTGACGGGGACGGTTTAGGGTCCAGGTGAGGGTACGGCAACGCTTTAGGGGGAGCGTGCGTGTGAGGGCACGGGTTAGTGTTAGCGTACGGGTTAGGATTAGGGGACGGATGAGGGTCAGGCTTCGGGGAAGGGTCAGGGTTAGGGTTCGGGCTAGGGTTAGGGTTAGGGGACGGGGACGGTTTAGGGTCCAGGTGAGGGTACGGCAACGCTTTAGGGGGAGGGTGCGTGTGAGGGCGTGGGTTAGTGTTAGTGTACGGGTTAGGATTAGGGGACGGGTGAGGGTCAGGCTTCGGGGAAGTGTTAGGTTTAGGGTTCGGGCTAGGGTTAGGGTTAGGGGACGGGGACGGTTTAGGGTCCAGGTGAGGGTACGGCAACGCTTTAGGGGGAGCGTGCGTGTGAGGGCGCGGGTTAGTGTTAGCGTACGGGTTAGGATTAAGGGACGGGTGAGGGTCAGGTATCGGGGAAGTGTTAGGGTTAGGGTTCGGGCTAGGGTTAGGGTTAGGGGACGGGGACGGTTTAAGGTCCAGGTGAGGGTACGGCAACGCTTTAGGGGGAGCGTGCGTGTGAGGACGCGGGTTTGTGTTAGCGTACGGGTTAGGATTAGGGGACGGGTGAGGGTCAGGCTTCGGGGAACGGTTAGGGTTAGGGTTCGGTCTAGGGTTAGGGTTAGGGGACGGGGACGGTTTAGGGTCCAGCTGAGGGTACGGCAACGCTTTAGGGGGAGCGTGCGTGTGAGGGCGTTGGTTAGTGTTAGCGTACGGGTTAGGATTAGGGGACGGGTGAGGGTCAGGCTTCGGGGAAGGGTTAGGTTTAGGGTTCGGGCTAGAGTTAGGTTTAGGGGACGGGGACGGTTTAGGGTCCAGGTGAGGGTACGGCAACGCTTTAGGGGGAGCGTGCGTGTGAGGGCGTGGGTTAGTGTTAGCGTACGGGTTAGGATTAGGGGACGGGTGAGGGTCAGGCTTCGGGGAAGGGTTAGGGTTAGGGTTCGGGCTAGGGTTAGGGTTAGGGGAAGGGGACGGTTTAGGGTCCAGGTGAGGGTACGGCAACGCTTTAGGGGGAGCGTAGGTGTGAGGGCACGGGTTAGTGTTAGCGTACGGGTTAGGATTAGGGGACGGGTGAGGGTCAGGCTTCGGGGAAGGGTCAGGGTTAGGGTTAGGGCTAGGGTTAGGGTTAGGGGACGGGGACGGTTTAGGGTCCAGGTGAGGGTACGGCAATGCTTTAGGGGGAGCGTGCGTGTGAGGGGGCGGGTTAGTGTCAGCGTACGGGTTAGGATTAGGGGACGGGTGAGGGTCAGGCTTCGGGGAAGGGTCAGGGATAGGGTTCGGGCTACGGTTAGGGTTAGGGGACGGGGACGGTTTAGGGTCCAGGTGAGGGTACGTCAACGCTTTAGGGGGAGCGTGTGTGTTAGGGCGCGGGTTAGTGTTAGCGTACGGGTTAGGATTAGGGGACGGGTGAGGGTCAGGCTTCGGGGAAGTGTTAGGGTTAGGGTTCGGGCTAGGGTTAGGGTTAGGGGACGGGGACGGTTTAGGGTCCAGGTGAGGGTATGGCAACGCTTTAGTGGGAGCGTGCGTGTGAGGGCGCGGGTTAGTGTTAGCGTACGGGTTAGGATTAGGGGACGGGTGAGGGTCAGGCTTCGGGGAAGGGTTAGGGTTAGGGTTCGGGCTAGGGTTAGGTTTAGGGGACGGGGACGGTTTAGGGTCCAGGTGAGGGTATGGCAATGCTTTAGGGGGAGGGTGCGTGTGAGGGCGCGGGTTAGTGTGAGCGTACGGGTTAGGATTAGGGGACGGGTGAGGGTCAGGCTTCGGGGAAGGGTTAGGGTTAGGTTTCGGGCTAGGGTTAGGGTTAGGGGACGGGGACGGTTTAGGGTCCAGGTGAGGGTGCGGCAACGCTTTAGGGGGAGTGTGCGTGTGAGGGCGCGGGTTAGTGTTAGCATACGGGTTAGGATTAGGGGCCGGGTGAGGGTCAGGCTTCGGGGAAGGGTTAGGGTTAGGGTTCGGGCTAGGGTTAGGGTTAGGGGACGGGGACGGTTTAGGGTCCAGGTGAGGGTACGACAACGCTTTAGGGGGAGCGTAGGTGTGAGGACGCGGGTTAGTGTTAGCGTACGGGTTAGGATTATGGGACGGGTGAGGGTCAGGCATCGGGGAAGGGTTAGGGTTAAGGTTCGGGTTAGGGTTAGGGTTAGGGGACGGGGACGGTTTAGGGTCCAGGTGAGGGTACGACAATGCTTTAGGGGGAGCGTACGTGTGAGGGCGTGGGTTAGTGTTAGCGTACGGGTTAGGATTATGGGACGGGTGAGGGTCTGGCTTCGGGGAAGGGATAGGGTTAGGGTTCGGGCTAGGGTTAGGGTTAGGGGACTGGGACGGTTTAGGGTCCAGGTGAGGGTACGACAACGCTGTAGGGGGAGCGTACGTGTGAGGGCGCGGGTTAGTGTTATTGTACGGGTCAGGATTAGGAGACGGGTGAGGGTCAGGCTTCGGGGAAGGGTTAGGGTTAGGGTTCGGGCTAGGGTTAGGGTTAGGGGATGGGGACGGTTTAGGGTCCAGGTGAGGGTACGACAACGCTTTAGGGGGAGCGTAGGTGTGAGGGTGCGGGTTACTGTTAGCGTACGGGTTAGCATTAGGGGACGGGTGAGGGTCAGGCTTCGGGGAAGGGTTAGGGTTAGGGTTCGGGCTAGGGTTAGGGTTAGGGGACGGGGACGGTTTAGGGTACAGCGGAGGGTACGACAACGCTTTAGGGGGAGCGTAGGTGTGAGGGCACGGGTTAGTGTTAGCGTACGGGTTAGGATTAGGGGACGGGTGAGGGTCAGGCTTCGGGGAAGGGTCAGGGTTAGGGTTCGGGCTAGGGTTAGGGTTAGGGGACGGGGACGGTTTAGGGTCCAGGTGAGGGTACGGCAACGCTTTAGGGGGAGCGTGCGTGTGAGGGCGCGGGTTAGTGTCAGCGTACGGGTTAGGATTAGGGGACGGGTGAGGGTCAGGCTTCGGGGAAGGGTCAGGGTTAGGGTTCGGGCTACGGTTAGGGTTAGGGGACGGGGACGGTTTAGGGTCCAGGTGAGGGTACGGCAACGCTTTAGGGGGAGCGTGTGTGTTAGGGCGCGGGTTAGTGTTAGCGTACGGGTTAGGATTAGGGGACGGGTGAGGGTCAGGCTTCGGGGAAGGGTCAGGGTTAGGGTTCGGGCTAGGGTTAGGGTTAGGGGACGGGGACGGTTTAGGGTCCAGGTGAGGGTACGGCAACGCTTTAGGGGGAGCGTGCGTGTGAGGGCGCGGGTTAGTGTCAGCGTACGGGTTAGGATTAGGGGACGGGTGAGGGTCAGGCTTCGGGGAAGGGTCAGGGTTAGGGTTCGGGCTACGGTTAGGGTTAGGGGACGGGGACGGTTTAGGGTCCAGGTGAGGGTACGGCAACGCTTTAGGGGGAGCGTGTGTGTTAGGGCGCGGGTTAGTGTTAGCGTACGGGTTAGGATTAGGGGACGGGTGAGGGTCAGGCTTCGGGGAAGGGTTAGGGTTAGGGTTCGGGCTAGGGTTAGGGTTAGGGGACGGGGACGGTTTAGGGTCCAGGTGAGGGTATGGCAACGCTTTAGTGGGAGCGTGCGTGTGAGGGCGCGGGTTAGTGTTAGCGTACGGGTTAGGATTAGGGGACGGGTGAGGGTCAGGCTTCGGGGAAGGGTTAGGGTTAGGGTTCGGGCTAGGGTTAGGGTTAGGGGACGGGGACGGTTTAGGGTCCAGGTGAGGGTATGGCAACGCTTTAGGGGGAGCGTGCGTGTGAGGGCGCGGGTTAGTGTGAGCGTACGGGTTAGGATTAGGGGACGGGTGAGGGTCAGGCTTCGGGGAAGGGTTAGGGTTAGGGTTCGGGCTAGGGTTAGGGTTAGGGGACGGGGACGGTTTAGGGTCCAGGTGAGGGTGCGGCAACGCTTTAGGGGGAGTGTGCGTGTGAGGGCGCGGGTTAGTGTTAGCATACGGGTTAGGATTAGGGGCCGGGTGAGGGTCAGGCTTCGGGGAAGGGTTAGGGTTAGGGTTCGGGCTAGGGTTAGGGTTAGGGGACGGGGACGGTTTAGGGTCCAGGTGAGTGTACGGCAACGCTTTAGTGGGAGCGTGCGTGTGAGGACGCGGGTTAGTGTTAGCGTACGGGTTAGGATTAGGGGACGGGTGAGGGTCAGCCTTCGGGGAAAGGTTAGGGTTATGGTTCGGGCTAGGGTTAGGGTTAGGGGACGGGGACGGTTTAGGGTCCAGGTGAGGGTACGGCAACGCTTTAGAGGGAGCGTGCATGTGAGGGCGTGGGTTAGTGTTAGCGTACAGGTTAGTATTAGGGGACGGGTGAGGGTCAGGCTTCGGGGAAGGGTCAGGGTTAGGGTTCGGGCTAGGGTTAGGGTTAGGGGACGGGGAGGGTTTAGGGTCCAGGTGAGGGTACAACAACGCTTTAGGGGGAGAGTAGGTGTGAGGGTGCGGGTTACTGTTAGCGTACGGGTTAGCATTAGGGGACGGGTGAGGGTCAGGCTTCGGGGAAGGGTTAGGGTTAGGGTTCGGGCTAGGGTTAGGGTTAGGGAACGGGGACGGTTTAGGGTCCAGGTGAGGGTACGGCAACGCTTTAGGGGGAGCGTGTGTGTGAGGGCGCGGGTTAGTGTTAGCGTACGGGTTAGGATTAGGGGACGGGTGAGGGTCAGGCTTCGGGGAAGGGTTAGGGTTAGGGTTCAGGCTAGGGTTAGGGTTAGTGGACGGGGACGGTTTAGGGTCCAGGTGAGGGTACGGCAACGCTTTAGGGGGAGCGTGCGTGTGAGGGCGCGGGTTAGTGTTAGCGTACGGGTTAGGATTAGGAGAAGGGTGAGGGTCAGGCTTCGGGGAAGGGTTAGGGTTAGGGTTCGGGCTAGGGTTAGGGTTAGGGGACGGGTACGGTTTAGGGTCCATGTGAGGGTACGGCAACGCTTTAGGGGGAGCGTGCGTGTGAGGGCGCGGGTTAGTGTTAGCGTACGGGTTAGGATTAGGGGACGGGTGAGGGTCAGGCTTCGGGGAAGGGTTAGGGTTAGGGTTCGGGCTAAGGTTAGGGTTAGGGGACAGGGACGTTTTAGGGTCCAGGTGAGGGTACGGCTACGCTTTAGGGGGAGCGTGCGTGTGAGGGCGCGGGTTAGTGTTAGCGTACGGGTTAGGATTAGGGGACGGGTGAGGGTCAGGCTTCGGGGAAGTGTTAGGGTTAGGGTTCGGGCTACGGTTAGGGTTAGGGGACGGGTACGGTTTAGGGTCCAGGTGAGGGTATGGCAACGCTTTAGGGGGAGCGTGCGTGTGAGGGCGCGGGTTAGTGTTAGCGTACGGGTTAGGATTAGGGGACGGGTGAGGATCAGGCTTCGGGAAAGTGTTAGGGTTAGGGTTCGGGCTAGGGTTAGGGTTAGGGTACGGGGACGGTTTAGGGTCCAGGTGAGGGTACGGCAACGCTTTAGGGGGAGCGTGTGTGTGAGGGCGCGGGTTAGTGTTAGCGTACGGGTTAGGATTAGGGGACGGGTGAGGATCAGGCTTCGGGGAAGGGTCAGGGTTAGGGTTCGGGCTAGGGTTCGGGTTAGGTGACGAGGACGGTTTAGGGTCCAGGTGAGGGTACGGCAACGCTTTAGGGGGAGAGTGCGTGTGAGGGCGCGGGTTAGTGTTATCGTTCGGGTTAGGATTAGGGGACGGGTGAGGGTCAGGCTTCGGGGAAGGGTCAGGGTTAGGGTTCGGGCTAGTGTTAGGGGACGGGGACAGGGACGGTTTAGGGTCCAGGTGAGGGTACGGCAACGCTTTAGGGGGAGCGTGCGTGTGAGGGCGCGGGTTAGTGTTAGCGTACGGGTTAGGATTAGGGGACGGGTGAGGGTCAGGCTTCGGGGAAGGGTTAGGGTTAGGGTTCGGGCTAGGGTTAGGGTTAGGGGACGGGGACGGTTTAGGGTCCAGGTGAGGGTATGGCAACGCTTTAGGGGGAGCGTGCGTGTGAGGACGCGGGTTTGTGTTAGCGTACGGGTTAGGATTAGGGGACGGGTGAGGGTCAGGCTTCGGGGAAGGGTTAGGGTTAGGGTTCGGGCTAGGGTTAGGGTTAGGGGACGGGGACGGTTTAGGGTCCAGGAGAGGGTACGGCAACGCTTTAGGGGGAGGGTGCGTGTGAGGGCGTGGGTTAGTGTTAGTGTACGTGTTAGGATTAGGGGACGGTTGAGGGTCAGGCTTCGGGGAAGGGTCAGGGTTAGGGTTCGGGCTAGGGTTAGGGTTAGGGGACGGGGACGGTTTAGGGTCCAGGTGACGGTACGGCAACGCTTTAGGGGGAGCGTGTGTGTGAGGGCGCGGGTTAGTGTTAGCGTACGGGTTAGGATTAGGGGACGGGTGAGGGTCAGGCTTCGGGGAAGGGTCAGGGTTAGGGTTCGGACTAGGGTTAGGGTTAGGGGACGGGGACGGTTTAGTGTCCAGGTGAGGGTACGGCAACGCTTTAGGGGGAGCGTGCGTGTGAGGGCGCGGGTTAGTGTTAGCGTACGGGTTAGGATTAGGGGACGGGTGAGGGTCAGGCTTCGGGGAAGGGTTAGGGTTAGGGTTCGGAGTAGGGTTAGGGTTAGGGGACGGGGACGGTTTAGGGTCCAGGTGAGGGTACGGCAACGCTTTAGGGGGAGCGTGCGTGTGAGGACGCGGGTTAGTGTTAGCGTACGGGTTAGGATTAGGGGACGGGTGAGTGTCAGGCTTCGGGGAAGGGTCAGGGTTAGGGTTCGGGCTAGGGTTAGGGTTAGGGGACGGGGACGGTTTAGGGTCCAGGTGAGGGTACGACAACGGTTTAGGGGGAGCGTGCGTGTGAGGGCGCGGGTTAGTGTTAGCGTACGGGTTAGGATTAGGGGACGAGTGAGTGTCAGGCTTCGGGGAAGGGTCAGGGTTAGGGTTCGGGCTAGGGTTAGGGTTAGGGGACGGGGACGGTTTAGGGTCCAGGTGAGGGTACGGCAACGCTTTAGTGGGAGCGTGCATGTGAGGGCGCGGGTTAGTGTTAGCCTACGGGTTAGGATTAGGGGACGGGTGAGGGTCACGCTTCGGGGAAGGGTCAGGGTTAGGGTTCGGACTAGCGTTAGGGTTAGGGGACGGGGACGGCTTAGGGTCCAGGTGAGGGTACGGCAACGCTTTAGGGGGAGCGTGCGTGTGAGGACACGGGTTTGTGTTCGCGTACGGGTTAGGATTAGGGGACGGGTGAGGGTCAGGCTTCGGGGAAGGGTTAGGGTTAGGGTTCGGGCTAGGGTTAGGGTTAGGGGACGGGGACGGTTTAGGGTCCAGTTGAGGGTACGGCAACGCTTTAGGGGGAGCGTGCGTGTGAGGACGCGGGTTAGTGTTAGCGTACGGGTTAGGATTAGGGGACGGGTGGGGGTCAGGCTTGGGGGAAGGGTCAGGGTTAGGGTTCGGGCTACGGTTAGGGTTAGGGGACGCGGACGGTTTAGGGTCCAGGTGAGGGTACGGCAACGCTTTAGGGGGAGCGTGCGTGTGAGGGCATGGGTTAGTGTTAGCGTACGGGTTAGGATTAGGGGACGGGTGAGGGTCAGGCTTCGGGGAAGGGTCAGGGTTAGGGTTCGGGCTAGGGTTAGGGTTAGGGGACGGGGACGGTTTAGGGACCAGGTGAGGGTACGGCAACGCTTTAGGGGGAGCGTGCATGTGAGGGCGCGGGTTAGTGTTAGCGTACGGGTTAGGATTAGGGGACGGGTGAGGGTCAGGCTTCGGGGAAGGGTCAGGGTTAGGGTTCGGGCTAGGGTTAGGGTTAGGTGACGGGGACGGTTTAGGGTCCAGGTGAGGGTACGGCAACGCTTTAGGGGGAGCGTGCGTGTGAGGGTGCGGGTTAGTGTTAGCGTACGGGTTAGGATTAGGGCACGGGTGAGGGTCAGGCTTCGGGGAAGGGTCAGGGTTAGGGTTCGGGCTAGGGTTAGGGTTAGGTGACGGGGACGGTTTAGGGTCCAGGTGAGGGTACGGCAACGCGTTAGGGGGAGCGTGCATGTGAGGGCACGGGTTAGTGTTAGCGTACGGGTTAGGATTAGGGGACGGGTGAGGGTCAGGCTTCGGGAAAGGGTCAGGGTTAGGGTTCGGGCTAGGGTTAGGGTTAGGGGACGGGGACGGTTTAGGGTCCAGGTGAGGGTACGGCAACGCTTTAGGGGGAGGGTGCGTGTGAGGGCGTGGGTTAGTGTTAGTGTACGGGTTAGGATTAGGGGACGGGTGAGGATCAGGCTTCGGGGAAGGGTCAAGGTTAGGGTTCGGGCTAGGGTTAGGGTTAGGGGACGGGGACGGTTTAGGGTCCAGGTGAGGGTACGGCAACGCTTTAGGGGGAGCGTGCGTGTGAGGGCGCGGGTTAGTGTTAGCGTACGGGTTAGGATTAGGGGACGGGTGAGGGTCAGGCTTCGGGGAAGGTTTAGGGTTAGGGTTCGGGCTAGGGTTAGGGTTAGGGGACGGGGACGGTTTAGGGTCCAGGTGAGGGTACGGCAACGCTTTAGGGGGAGCATGCGTGTGAGGGCGCGGGTTAGTGTTAGCGTACGTGTTAGGATTAGGGGACGGGTGAGGGTCAGGCTTCGGGGAAGGGTTAGGATTAGGGTTCGGGCTAGGGTTAGGGTTAGGGGACGGGGACGGTTTAGTGTCCAGGTGAGGGTACGGCAACGCTTTAGGGGGAGCGTGCGTGTGAGGACGCGGGTTTGTGTTAGGGTACGGGTTAGGATTAGGGGACGGGTGAGGGTCAGGCTTCGGGGAACGGTTAGGGTTAGGGTTCGGTCTAGGGTTATGGTTAGGGGACGGGGACGGTTTAGGGTCCAGGTGAGGGTATGGCAACGCTTTAGGGGGAGCGTGCGTGTGAGGGCGTGGGTTAGTGTTAGCGTACGGGTTAAGATTAGTGGACGGGTGAGGGTCAGGCCTCGGGGAAGGGTCAGGGTTAGGGTTCGGGCTAGGGTTAGGGTTAGGGGACGGGGACGGTTTAGGGTCCAGGTGAGGGTACGGCAACGCTTTAAGGGGAGCGTCCCCGTGAGGGCGCGGGTTAGTGTTAGCGTACGGGTTAGGATTAGGGGACGGGTGAGGGTCAGGCTTCGGGGAAGGGTTAGGGTTAGGGTTCGGAGTAGGGTTAGGGTTAGGTGACGGGGACGGTTTAGGGTCCAGGTGAGGGTACGGCAACGCTTTAGGGGGAGCGTGCGTGTGAGGACGCGGGTTAGTGTTAGCGTACGGGTTAGGATTAGGGGACGGGTGAGTGTCAGGCTTCGGGGAAGGGTCAGGGTTAGGGTTCGGGCTAGGGTTAGGGTTAGGGGACGGGGACGGTTTAGGGTCCAGGTGAGGGTACGACAACGCTTTAGGGGGAGCGTGCGTGTGAGGGCGCGGGTTAGTGTTAGCGTACTGGTTAGGATTAGGGGACGGGTGAGGGTCAGGCTTCGGGGAAGGGTCAGGGTTAGGGTTCGGGCTAGGGTTAGGGTTAGGGGACGGGGATGGTTTAGGGTCCAGGTGAGGGTACGGCAACGCTTTAGTGGGAGCGTGCGTGTGAGGGCGCGGGTTAGTGTTAGCCTACGGGTTAGGATTAGGGGACGGGTGAGGGTCAGGCTTCGGGGAAGGGTCAGGGTTAGGGTTCGGACTAGGGTTAGGGTTAGGGGACGGGGACGGCTTAGGGTCCAGGTGAGGGTACGGCAACGCTTTAGGGGGAGCGTGCGTGTGAGGACACGGGTTTGTGTTAGCGTACGGGTTAGGATTAGGGGACGGGTGAGGGTCAGGCTTCGGGGAAGTGTTAGGGTTAGGGTTCGGGCTAGGGTTAGGGTTAGGGGACGGGGACGGTTTAGGGTCCAGGTGAGGGTACGGCAACGCTTTAGGGGGAGCGTGCGTGTGAGGGCGCGGGTTAGTGTTAGCGTACGGGTTAGGATTAGGGGACGCGTGAGGGTCAGGCTTCGGGGAAAGGTTAGGGTTAGGGTTCGGGCTAGGGTTAGGGTTAGGTGACGGGGACGGTTTAGGGTCCAGGTGAGGGTACGGCAACGCTTTAGGGGGAGCGTGCCTGTGAGGACACGGGTTAGTGTTAGCGTACGGGTTAGGATTAGGGGACGGGTGGGGGTCAGGTTTGGGGGAAGGGTCAGGGTTAGGGTTCGGGCTACTGTTAGGGTTAGGGGACGCGGACGGTTTAGGGTCCAGGTGAGGGTACGGCAACGCTTTAGGGGGAGCGTGCGTGTGAGGGCATGGGTTAGTGTTAGCGTACGGGTTAGGATTAGGGGACGGGTGAGGGTCAGGCTTCGGGGAAGGGTCAGGGTTAGGGTTCGGGCTAGGGTTAGGGTTAGGGGACGGGGACGGTTTAGGGACCAGGTGAGGGTACGGCAACGCTTTAGGTGGAGCGTGCGTGTGAGGGCGCGGGTTAGTGTTAGCGTACGGGTTAGGATTAGGGGACGGGTGAGGGTCAGGCTTCGGGGAAGGGTCAGGGTTAGGGTTCGGGCTAGGGTTAGGGTTAGGTGACGGGGACGGTTTAGGGTCCAGGTGAGGGTACGGCAACGCTTTAGGGGGAGCGTGCGTGTGAGGGCGTGGGTTAGTGTTAGCGTACGGGTTAAGATTAGGGGACGGGTGAGGGTCAGGCTTCGGGGAAGGGTCAGGGTTAGGGTTCGGGCTAGGGTTAGGGTTAGGGGACGGGGACGGTTTAGGGTCCAGGTGAGGGTACGGCAACGCTTTAGGGGGTGCGTGCGTGTGAGGGCGCGGGTTAGTGTTAGCGTACGGGTTAGGATTAGGGGACGGGTGAGGGTCAGGCTTCGGGGAAGGGTCAGGTTTAGGGTTCGGGCTAGGGTTAGGGTTAGGGGACGGGGACGGTTTAGGGTCCAGGTGAGGGTACGGCAACGCTTTAGGGGGAGCGTGCGTGTGAGGGCGCGGGTTAGTGTTAGCGTACGGGTTAGGATTAGGGGACGGGTGAGGGTCAGGCTTCGGGGAAGGGTTAGGGTTAGGGTTTGGGCTAGGGTTAGGGTTAGGGGACGGGGACGGTTTAGGGTCCAAGTGAGGGTACGGCAACGCTTTAGGGGGAGCGTGCGTGTGAGGGCGCGGGTTAGTGTTAGCGTACGGGTTAGGATTAGGGGACGGGTGAGGGTCAGGCTTCGGGGAAGGGTCAGGGTTAGGGTTCGGGCTAGGGTTAGGGTTAGGGGATGGGGACGGTTTAGGGTCCAGGTGAGGGTACAGCAACGCTTTAGGGGGAGCGTGCGTGTGAGGGCGCGGGTTAGTGTTAGCGTACGTGTTAGGATTTGGCGACGGTTGAGGGTCAGGCTTCGGGGAAGGGTTAGGGTTAGGGTTCGGTCTAGGGTTAGGGTTAGGGGACGGGGACGGTTTAGGGTCCAGGTGAGGGTACGGCAACGCTTTAGGGGGAGCGTGCGTTTGAGGGCACGGGTTAGTGTTAGCGTACGGGTTAGGATTAGGGGACGGGTGAGGGTCAGGCTTCGGGGAAGGGTCAGGGTTAGGGTTCGGGCTAGGGTTAGGGTTAGGGGACGGGGACGGTTTAGGGTCTAGGTGAGGGAACGACAACGCTTTAGGGGGAGCGTAGGTGAGAGGACGCGGGTTAGTGTTAGCGTACGGGTTAGGATTAGGGGACGGGTGAGGGTCAGGCTTCGGGGAAGGGTTAGGGTTAAGGTTCGGGCTAGGGTTAGGGTTAGGGGACGGTTTAGGGTCCAGGTGAGGGTACGGCAACGCTTTAGGGGGAGCGTGCGTGTGAGGGCGCGGGTTAGTGTCAGCGTACGGGTTAGGATTAGGGGACGGGTGAGGGTCAGGCTTCGGGGAAGGGTCAGGGTTAGGGTTCGGGTTACGGTTAGGGTTAGGGGACGGGGACGGTTTAGGGTCCAGGTGAGGGTACGGCAACGCTTTATGGGGAGCGTGTGTGTTAGGGCGCGGGTTAGTGTTAGCATACGGGTTAGGATTAGGGGATGGGTGAGGGTCAGGCTTCGGGGAAGGGTTAGGGTTAGGTTTCGGGCTAGGGTTAGGGTTAGGGGACGGGGACGGTTTAGGGTCCAGGTGAGGGTATGGCAACGCTTTAGTGGGAGCGTGCGTGTGAGGGCGCGGGTTAGTGTGAGCGTACGGGTTAGGATTAGGGGACGGGTGAGGGTCAGGCTTCGGGGAAGTGTTAGGGTTAGGGTTCGGGCTAGGGTTAGGGTTAGGGGACGGGGACGGTTTAGGGTCCAGGTGAGGGTACGGCAACGCTTTAGGGGGAGCGTGCGTGTGAGGGCGCGGGTTAGTGTGAGCGTACGGGTTAGGATTAGGGGACGGGTGAGGGTCAGGCTTCGGGGAAGGGTCAGGGTTAGGGTTCGGGCTAGGGTTAGGGTTAGGGGACGGGGAGGGTTTAGGGTCCAGGTGAGGGTACAACAACGCTTTAGGGGGAGCGTAGGTGTGAGGGTGCGGGTTACTGTTAGCGTTCGGGTTAGCATTAGGGGACGGGTGAGGGTCAGGCTTCGGGGAAGGGTTAGGGTTAGGGTTCGGGCTAGGGTTAGGGTTAGGGTACGGGGACGGTTTAGGGTCCAGGGGAGGGTATGACAACGCTTTAGGGGGAGCGTAGGTGTGAGGGCACGGGTTAGTGTTAGCGTACGGGTTAGGATTAGGGGACGGGTGAGGGTCAGGCTTCGGGGAAGGGTCAGGGTTAGGGTTCGGGCTAGGGTTAGGGTTAGGGGACGGGGACGGTTTAGGGTCCAGGTGAGGGTACGGCAATGCTTTAGGGGGAGCGTGCGTGTGAGGGCGCGGGTTTGTGTTAGCGTACGGGTTAGGATTAGGGGACGGGTGAGGGTCAGGCTTCGGGGAAGGGTCAGGGTTAGGGTTCGGGCTAGGGTTAGGGGACGGGGACGGGGACGGTTTAGGGTCCAGGTGAGGGTATGACAACGCTTTAGGGGGAGCGTGCGTGTGAGGGCGCGGGTTAGTGTTAGCGTACGGGTTAGGATTAGGGGACGGGTGAGGGTCAGGCTTCGGGGAAGGGTTAGGGTTAGGGTTCGGGCTAGGGTTAGGGTTAGGGGACGGGGACGGTTTAGGGTCCAGGTGAGGGTACGGCAACGCTTTAGGGGGAGCGTGCGTGTGAGGACGCGGGTTTGTGTTAGCGTACGGGTTAGGATTAGGGGACGGGTGAGGGTCAGGCTTCGGGGAAGGGTTAGGGTTAGGGTTCGGGCTAGGGTTAGGGTTAGGGGACGGGGACGGTTTAGGGTCCAGGTGAGGGTACGGCAACGCTTTAGGGGGAGCGTGCGTGTGAGGACGCGGGTTTGTGTTAGCGTACGGGTTAGGATTAGGGGACGGGTGAGGGTCAGGCTTCGGGGAAGGGTTAGGGTTAGGGTTCGGGCTAGGGTTAGGGTTAGGGGACGGGGACGGTTTAGGGTCCTGTTGAGGGTACGGCAACGCTTTAGGGGGAGCGTGCGTGTGAGGACGCGGGTTAGTGTTAGCGTACGGGTTAGGATTAGGGGACGGGTGGGGGTCAGGCTTGGGGGAAGGGTCAGGGTTAGGGTTCGGGCTACGGTTAGGGTTAGGGGACACGGACGGTTTAGGGTCCAGGTGAGGGTACGGCAACGCTTTAGGGGGAGCGTGCGTGTGAGGGCATGGGTTAGTGTTAGCGTACGGGTTAGGATTAGGGGACGGGTGAGGGTCAGGCTTCGGGGAAGGGTCAGGGTTAGGGTTCGGGCTAGGGTTAGGGTTAGGGGACGGGGACGGTTTAGGGACCAGGTGAGGGTACGGCAACGCTTTAGGGGGAGCGTGCATGTGAGGGCGCGGGTTAGTGTTAGCGTACGGGTTAGGATTAGGGGACGGGTGAGGGTCAGGCTTCGGGGAAGGGTCAGGGTTAGGGTTCGGGCTAGGGTTAGGGTTAGGTGACGGGGACGGTTTAGGGTCCAGGTGAGGGTACGGCAACGCTTTAGGGGGAGCGTGCGTGTGAGGACGCGGGTTAGTGTTAGCGTACGGGTTAGGATTAGGGCACGGGTGAGGGTCAGGCTTCGGGGAAGGGTCAGGGTTAGGGTTCGGGCTAGGGTTAGGGTTAGGGGACGGGGACGGTTTAGGGTCCAGGTGAGGGTACGACAACGCTTTAGGGGGAGCGTGCGTGTGAGGGCGCGGGTTAGTGTTAGCGTACGGGTTAGGATTAGGGGACGGGTGAGGGTCAGGCTTCAGGGAAGGGTCAGGGTTAGGGTTAGGGCTAGGGTTAGGGTTAGGGGACGGGGACGGTTTAGGGTCCAGGTGAGGGTACGGCAACGGTTTAGTGGGAGCGTGCGTGTGAGGGCGCGGGTTAGTGTTAGCCTACGGGTTAGGATTAGGGGACGGGTGAGGGTCAGGCTTCGGGGAAGGGTCAGGGTTAGGGTTCGGACTAGGGTTAGGGTTAGGGGACGGGGACGGCTTAGGGTCCAGGTGAGGGTACGGCAACGCTTTAGGGGGAGCGTGCGTGTGAGGACACGGGTTTGTGTTAGCGTACGGGTTAGGATTAGGGGACGGGTGAGGGTCAGGCTTCGGGGAAGTGTTAGGGTTAGGGTTCGGGCTAGGGTTAGTGTTAGGGGACGGGTACGGTTTAGGGTCCAGGTGAGGGTATGGCAATGCTTTAGGGGGAGCGTGCGTGTGAGGGCGCGGGTTAGTGTTAGCGTACGGGTTAGGATTAGGGGACGGGTGAGGGTCAGGCTTCGGGGAAGGGTTAGGGTTAGGGTTCGGGCTAGGGTTAGTGTTAGGGGACGGGTACGGTTTAGGGTCCAGGTGAGGGTATGGCAATGCTTTAGGGGGAGCGTGCGTGTGAGGGCGCGGGTTAGTGTTAGCGTACGGGTTAGGATTAGGGGACGGGTGAGGGTCAGGCTTCGGGGAAGGGTTAGGGTTAGGGTTTGGGCTAGGGTTAGGGTTAGGGGACGGGGACGGTTTAGGGTCCAGGTGAGGGTACGGCAACGCTTTAGGGGGAGCGTGCGTGTGAGGGCGCGGGTTAGTGTTAGCGTACGGGTTAGGATTAGGGGACGGGTGAGGGTCAGGCTTCGGGGAAGGGTTAGGGTTAGGGTTCGGGCTAGGGTTAGGGTTAGGGGATGGGGACGGTTTAGGGTCCAGGTGAGGGTACAGCAACGCTTTAGGGGGAGCGTGCGTGTGAGGGCGCGGGTTAGTGTTAGCGTACGTGTTAGGATTTGGCGACGGTTGAGGGTCAGGCTTCGGGGAAGGGTTAGGGTTAGGGTTCGGGCTAGGGTTAGGGTTAGGGGACGGGGACGGTTTAGGGTCCAGGTGAGGGTACGGCAACGCTTTAGGGGGAGCGTGCGTTTGAGGGCACGGGTTAGTGTTAGCGTACGGGTTAGGATTAGGGGACGGGTTAGGGTCAGGCTTCGGGGAAGGGTCAGGGTTAGGGTTCGGGCTAGGGTTAGGGTTAGGGGACGGGGACGGTTTAGGGTCTAGGTGAGGGAACGACAACGCTTTAGGGGGAGCGTAGGTGAGAGGACGCGGGTTAGTGTTAGCGTACGGGTTAGGATTAGGGGACGGGTGAGGGTCAGGCTTCGGGGAAGGGTTAGGGTTAAGGTTCGGGCTAGGGTTAGGGTTAGGGGACGGTTTAGGGTCCAGGTGAGGGTACGGCAACGCTTTAGGGGGAGCGTGCGTGTGAGGGCGCGGGTTAGTGTCAGCGTACGGGTTAGGATTAGGGGACGGGTGAGGGTCAGGCTTCGGGGAAGGGTCAGGGTTAGGGTTCGGGTTACGGTTAGGGTTAGGGGACGGGGACGGTTTAGGGTCCAGGTGAGGGTACGGCAACGCTTTATGGGGAGCGTGTGTGTTAGGGCGCGGGTTAGTGTTAGCGTACGGGTTAGGATTAGGGGACGGGTGAGGGTCAGGCTTCGGGGAAGGGTTAGGGTTAGTTTTCGGGCTAGGGTTAGGGTTAGGGGACGGGGACGGTTTAGGGTCCAGGTGAGGGTATGGCAACGCTTTAGTGGGAGCGTGCGTGTGAGGGCGCGGGTTAGTGTGAGCGTACGGGTTAGGATTAGGGGACGGGTGAGGGTCAGGCTTCAGGGAAGTGTTAGGGTTAGGGTTCGGGCTAGGGTTAGGGTTAGGGGACGGGGACGGTTTAGGGTCCAGGTGAGGGTACGGCAACGCTTTAGGGGGAGCGTGCGTGTGAGGGCGCGGGTTAGTGTGAGCGTACGGGTTAGGATTAGGGGACGGGTGAGGGTCAGGCTTCGGGGAAGGGTCAGGGTTAGGGTTCGGGCTAGGGTTAGGGTTAGGGGACGGGGAGGGTTTAGGGTCCAGGTGAGGGTACAACAACGCTTTAGGGGGAGCGTAGGTGTGAGGGTGCGGGTTACTGTTAGCGTTCGGGTTAGCATTAGGGGACGGGTGAGGGTCAGGCTTCGGGGAAGGGTTAGGGTTAGGGTTCGGGCTAGGGTTAGGGTTAGGGTACGGGGACGGTTTAGGGTCCAGGGGAGGGTACGACAACGCTTTAGGGGGAGCGTAGGTGTGAGGGCACGGGTTAGTGTTAGCGTACGGGTTAGGATTAGGGGACGGGTGAGGGTCAGGCTTCGGGGAAGGGTCAGGGTTAGGGTTCGGGCTAGGGTTAGGGTTAGGGGACGGGGACGGTTTAGGGTCCAGGTGAGGGTACGGCAATGCTTTAGGGGGAGCGTGCGTGTGAGGGCGCGGGTTAGTGTTAGCGTACGGGTTAGGATTAGGGGACGGGTGAGGGTCAGGCTTCAGGGAAGGGTTAGGGTTAGGGTTCGGGCTAGGGTTAGGGTTAGAGGACGGGGACGGTTTAGGGTCCAGGTGAGGGTATGACAACGCTTTAGGGGGAGCGTGCGTGTGAGGGCGCGGGTTAGTGTGAGCGTACGGGTTAGGATTAGGGGACGGGTGAGGGTCAGGCTTCGGGGAAGGGTTAGGGTTAGGGTTCGGGCTAGGGTTAGGGTTAGGGGACGGGGACGGTTTAGGGTCCAGGTGAGGGTACGGCAACGCTTTAGGGGGAGCGTGCGTGTGAGGGCGCGGGTTAGTGTTAGCGTACGGGTTAGGATTAGGGGACGGGTGAGGGTCAGGCTTCGGGGAAGTGTTAGGGTTAGGGTTCGGGCTAGGGTTAGTGTTAGGGGACGGGTACGGTTTAGGGTCCAGGTGAGGGTATGGCAATGCTTTAGGGGGAGCGTGCGTGTGAGGGCGCGGGTTAGTGTTAGCGTACGGGTTAGGATTAGGGGACGGGTGAGGATCAGGCTTCGGGGAAGTGTTAGGGTTAGGGTTCGGGCTAGGGTTAGGGTTAGGGGACGGGGACGGTTTAGGGTCCAGGTGAGGGTACGGCAACGCTTTAGGGGGAGCGTGCGTGTGAGGGCGCGGGTGAGTGTTAGCGTACGGGTTAGGATTAGGGCACGGGTGAGGGTCAGGCTTCGGGGAAAGGTTAGGGTTAGGGTTCTGGCTAGGGTTAGAGTTAGGGGACGGGGACGGTTTAGGGTCCAGGTAAGGGTACAGCAACGCTTTAGGGGGAGGGTGCGTGTGAGGGCGTGGGTTAGTGTTAGCGTACGGGTTAGGATTAGAGGACGGGTGAGGGTCAGGCTTCGGGGAAGGGTCAGGGTTAGGGTTCGGGCTAGGGTTAGGGTTAGGAGACGGGGACAGTTTAGGGTCCAGGTGAGGGTACGGCAACGCTTTAGGGGGAGAGTGCGTGTGAGGGCGCGGGTTAGTGTTATCGTACGGGTTAGGATTAGGGGACGGGTGAGGGTCAGGCTTCGGGGATGGGTTAGGTTTAGGGTTCGGGCTAGGGTTAGGGTGTGGGGACGGGGACGGTTTAGGATCCAGGTAAGGGTACGGCAACGCTTTAGTGGGAGCGTGCGTGTGAGGGCGCGGGTTAGTGTTAGCGTACGGGTTAGGATTAGGGGACGGGTGAGGGTCAGGCTTCGGGGAAGGGTTAGGGTTAGGGTTCGGGCTAGGGTTAGGGTTAGGGGACGGGGACGGTTGAGAGTCCAGGTGAGGGTACGACAACGCTTTAGGGGGAGCGTGCGTGTGAGGGCGCGGGTTAGTGTGAGCGTACGGGTTAGGATTAGGGGACGGGTGAGGGTCAGGCTTCGGGGAAGTGTTAGGGTTAGGGTTCGGGCTAGGGTTAGGGTTAGGGGACGGGGACGGTTTAGGGTCCAGGTGAGGGTACGGCAACGCTTTAGGGGGAGCGTGCGTGTGAGGGCGCGGGTTAGTGTTAGCGTACGGGTTAGGATTAGGGGATGGGTGAGTTTCAGGCTTCGGGGAATGGTTAGGGTTAGGGTTCGGGCTAGGGTTAGGGTTAGGGGACGGGGACGGTTTAGGGTCCAGGTGAGGGTACGGCAACGCTTTAGGGGGAGCGTGCGTGTGAGGGTGCGGGTTAGTGTTAGCGTACGGGTTAGGATTAGGGGACGGGTGAGGGTCAGGCTTCGGGGAAGTGTTAGGGTTAGGGTTCGGGCTAGGGTTAGGGTTAGGGGACGGGTACGGTTTAGGGTCCAGGTGAGGGTATGGCAATGCTTTAGGGGGAGCGTGCGTGTGAGGGCGCGGGTTAGTGTTAGCGTACGGGTTAGGATTAGGGGACGGGTGAGGATCAGGCTTCGGGGAAGGGTTAGTGTTAGGGTTCGGGCTAGGGTTAGGGTTAGGGGACGGGGACGGTTTAGGGTCCAGGTGAGGGTACGGCAACGCTTTAGGGGGAGCGTGCGTGTGAGGGCGTGGGTTAGTGTTAGCGTACGGGTTAGGATTAGGGCACGGGTGAGGGTCAGCCTTCGGGGAAAGGTTAGGGTTAGGGTTCGGGCTAGGGTTAGGGTTAGGGGACGGGGACGGTTTAGGGTCCAGGCGAGGGTACGGCAACGCTTTAGGGGGAGCGTGCGTGTGAGGGCGTGGGTTAGTGTTAGCGTACGGGTTAGGATTAGGGGACGGGTGAGGGTCAGGCTTCGGGGAAGGGTCAGGGTTAGGGTTCGGGCTAGGGTTAGGGTTAGGAGACGGGGACAGTTTAGGGTCCAGGTGAGGGTATGGCAACGCTTTAGGGGGAGAGTGCGTGTGAGGGCGCGGGTTAGTGTTATCGTACGGGTTAGGATTAGGGGACGGGTGAGGGTCAGGCTTCGGGGAAGGGTTAGGTTTAGGGTTCGGGCTAGGGTTAGTGTGTGGGGACGGGGACGGTTTAGGATCCAGGTAAGGGTACGGCAACGCTTTAGGGGGAGCGTGCGTGTGAGGGCGCGGGTTAGTGTTAGCGTACGGGTTAGGATTAGGGGACGGGTGAGGGTCAGGCTTCGGGAAAGGGTTAGGGTTAGGGTTCGGGCTAGGGTTAGGGTTAGGGGACGGGGACGGTTTAGGGTCCAGGTGAGGGTATGGCAACGCTTTAGGGGGAGCGTGCGTGTGAGGGCGCGGGTTAGTGTTAGCGTACGGGTTAGGATTAGGGGACGGGTGAGGGTCAGGCTTCGGGGAAGGGTTAGGGTTAGGGTTCGGGCTAGGGTTAGGGTTAGGGGACGGGGACGGTTTAGGGTCCAGGTGAGGGTACGGCAACGCTTTAGGGGGAGCGTGCGTGTGAGGACGCGGGTTTGTGTTAGCGTACGGGTTAGGATTAGGGGACGGGTGAGGGTCAGGCTTCGGGGAAGGGTTAGGGTTAGGGTTCGGGCTAGGGTTAGGGTTAGGGGACGGGGACGGTTTAGGGTCCAGGTGAGGGTACGGCAACGCTTTAGGGGGAGCGTGCGTGTGAGGACGCGGGTTTGTGTTAGCGTACGGGTTAGGATTAGGGGACGGGTGAGGGTCAGGCTTCGGGGAAGGGTTAGGGTTCGGGCTAGGGTTAGGGTTAGGGGACGGGGACGGTTTAGGGTCCAGGTGAGGGTACGGCAACGCTTTAGGGGGAGGGTGCGTGTGAGGGTTTGGGTTAGTGTTAGCGTACGGGTTAGGATTAGGGGACGGTTGAGGGTCAGGCTTCGGGGAAGGGTCAGGGTTAGGGTTCGGGCTAGGGTTAGGGTTAGGGGACGGGGACGGTTTAGGGTCCAGGTGAGGGTACGGCAACGCTTTAGGGGGAGCGTGTGTGTGAGGGCGCGGGTTAGTGTTAGCGTACGGGTTAGGATTAGGGGACGGGTGAGGGTCAGGCTTCGGGGAAGGGTCAGGGTTAGGGTTCGGGATAGGGTTAGGGTTAGGGGACGGGGACGGTTTAGGGTCCAGGTGAGGGTACGGCAACGCTTTAGGGGGAGCGTGCGTGTGAGGGCGTGGGTTAGTGTTAGCGTACGGGTTAGGATTAGGGGACGGGTGAGTGTCAGGCTTCGGGGAAGGGTCAGGGTTAGGGTTCGGGCTAGGGTTAGGGTTAGGGGACGGGGACGGTTTAGGGTCCAGGTGAGGGTACGACAACGCTTTAGGGGGAGCGTGCGTGTGAGGGCGCGGGTTAGTGTTAGCGTACGGGTTAGGATTAGGGGACGGGTGAGGGTCAGGCTTCGGGGAAGGGTCAGGGTTAGGGTTAGGGCTAGGGTTAGGGTTAGGGGACGGGGACGGTTTAGGGTCCAGGTGAGGGTACGGCAACGCTTTAGGGGGAGCGTGCGTGTGAGGGCGCGGGTTAGTGTTAGCGTTTGGGTTAGGATTAGGGGACGGGTGAGGGTCAGGCTTCGGGGAACGGTTAGGGTTAGGGTTCGGGCTAGGGTTAGGGTTAGGGGACGGGGACGGTTTAGGGTCCAGGTGAGGGTATGGCAATGCTTTAGGGGGAGCGTGCGTGTGAGGGCGCGGGTTAGTGTTAGCGTACGGGTTAGGATTAGGGGACGGGTGAGGATCAGGCTTCGGGGAAGGGTCAGGTTTAGGGTTCGGGCTAGGGTTCGGGTTAGGTGACGGGGACGGTTTAGGGTCCAGGTGAGGGTACGGCAACGCTTTAGGGGGAGAGTGCGTGTGAGGGGGCGGGTTAGTGTTATCGTACGGGTTAGGATTAGGGGACGGGTGAGGGTCAGGCTTCGGGGAAGGGTTAGGTTTAGGGTTCGGGCTAGGGTTAGGGTGTGGGGACGGGGACGGTTTAGGATCCAGGTAAGGGTACGGCAACGCTTTAGGGGGAGCGTGCGTGTGAGGGCGCGGGTTAGTGTTAGCGTACGGGTTAGGATTAGGGGACGGGTGAGGGTCAGGCTTCGGGGAAGGGTCAGGGTTAGGGTTCGGGCTAGGGTTAGGGTTAGGGGACGGGGACGGTTTAGGGTCCAGGTGAGGGTACGGCAACGCTTTAGGGGGAGCGTGCGTGTGAGGGCGCGGGTTAGTGTTAGCGTACGGGTTAGGATTAGGGGACGGGTGAGGGTCAGGCTTCGGGGAAGGGTTAGGGTTAGGGTTCGGAGTAGGGTTAGGGTTAGGGGACGGGGACGGTTTAGGGTCCAGGTGAGGGTACGGCAACGCTTTAGGGGGAGAGTGCGTGTGAGGGCGCGGGTTAGTGTTATCGTACGGGTTAGGATTAGGGGACGGGTGAGGGTCAGGCTTCGGGGAAGGGTTAGGTTTAGGGTTCGGGCTAGGGTTAGGGTGTGGGGACGGGGACGGTTTAGGATCCAGGTAAGGGTACGGCAACGCTTTAGGGGGAGCGTGCGTGTGAGGGCGCGGGTTAGTGTTAGCGTACGGGTTAGGATTAGGGGACGGGTGAGGGTCAGGCTTCGGGAAAGGGTTAGGGTTAGGGTTCGGGCTAGGGTTAGGGTTAGGGGACGGGGACGGTTTAGGGTCCAGGTGAGGGTACGGCAACGCTTTAGGGGGAGCGTGCGTGTGAGGGCGCGGGTTAGTGTTAGCGTACGGGTTAGGATTAGGGGACGGGTGAGGGTCAGGCTTCGGGGAAGGGTCAGGGTTAGGGTTCGGGCTAGGGTTAGGGGACGGGGACGGGGACGGTTTAGGGTCCAGGTGAGGGTACGGCAACGCTTTAGGGGGAGCGTGCGTGTGAGGACGCGGGTTTGTGTTAGCGTACGGGTTAGGATTAGGGGACGGGTGAGGGTCAGGCTTCGGGGAAGGGTTAGGGTTAGGGTTCGGGCTAGGGTTAGGGTTAGGGGACGGGGACGGTTTAGGGTCCAGGTGAGGGTACGGCAACGCTTTAGGGGGAGCGTGCGTGTGAGGACGCGGGTTTGTGTTAGCGTACGGGTTAGGATTAGGGGACGGGTGAGGGTCAGGCTTCGGGGAAGGGTTAGGGTTAGGGTTCGGGCTAGGGTTAGGGTTAGGGGACGGGGACGGTTTAGGGTCCAGGTGAGGGTACGACAACGCTTTAGGGGGAGGGTGCGTGTGAGGGCGTGGGTTAGTGTTAGTGTACGGGTTAGGATTAGGGGACGGTTGAGGGTCAGGCTTCGGGGAAGGGTCAGGGTTAGGGTTCGGGCTAGGGTTAGGGTTAGGGGACGGGGACGGTTTAGGGTCCAGGTGAGGGTACGGCAACGCTTTAGGGGGAGCGTGTGTGTGAGGGCGCGGGTTAGTGTTAGCGTACGGGTTAGGATTAGGGGACGGGTGAGGGTCAGGCTTCGGGGAGGGGTCAGGGTTAGGGTTCGGGATAGGGTTAGGGTTAGGGGACGGGGACGGTTTAGGGTCCAGGTGAGGGTACGGCAACGCTTTAGGGGGAGCGTGCGTGTGAGGGCGCGGGTTAGTGTTAGCGTACGGGTTAGGATTAGGGGACGGGTGAGTGTCAGGCTTCGGGGAAGTGTCAGGGTTAGGGTTCGGGCTAGGGTTAGGGTTAGGGGACGGGGACGGTTTAGGGTCCAGGTGAGGGTACGACAACGCTTTAGGGGGAGCGTGCGTGTGAGGGCGCGGGTTAGTGTTAGCGTACGGGTTAGGATTAGGGGACGGGTGAGGGTCAGGCTTCGGGGAAGGGTCAGGGTTAGGGTTCGGGCTAGGGTTAGGGTTAGGGGATGGGGACGGTTTAGGGTCCAGGTGAGGGTACGGCAACGCTTTAGGGGGAGCGTGCGTGTGAGGGCGCGGGTTAGTGTTAGCGTACGGGTTAGGATTAGGGCACGGGTGAGGGTCAGGCTTCGGGGAAAGGTTAGGGTTAGGGTTCGGGCTAGGGTTAGGGTTAGGGGACGGGGACGGTTTAGGGTCCAGGTGAGGGTACGTCAACGCTTTAGGGGGAGCGTGCGTGTGAGGGCGTGGGTTAGTGTTAGCGTACGGGTTAGGATTAGGGGACGGGTGAGGGTCAGGCTTCGGGGAAGGGTCAGGGTTAGGGTTCGGGCTAGGGTTAGGGTTAGGAGACGGGGACAGTTTAGGGTCCAGGTAAGGGTACGACAACGCTTTAGGGGGAGAGTGAGTGTGAGGGCGCGGGTTAGTGTTATCGTACGGGTTAGGATTAGGGGACGGGTGAGGGTCAGGCTTCGGGGAAGGGTTAGGGTTAGGGTTCGGGCTAGGGTTAGGGTTAGGGGACGGGGACGGTTTAGGGTCCAGGTGAGGGTACGGCAACGCTTTAGTGGGAGCGTGCGTGTGAGGGCGTGGGTTAGTGTTAGCCTACTGGTTAGGATTAGGGGACGGGTGAGGGTCAGGCTTCGGGGAAGGGTCAGGGTTAGGGTTCGGACTAGGGTTAGGGTTAGGGGACGGGGACGGCTTAGGGTCCAGGTGAGGGTACGGCAACGCTTTAGGGGGAGCGTGCGTGTGAGGACATGGGTTTGTGTTAGCGTACGGGTTAGGATTAGGGGACGGGTGAGGGTCAGGCTTCGGGGAAGGGTTAGGGTTAGGGTTCGGGCTAGGGTTAGGGTTAGGGGACGGGGACGGTTTAGGGTCCAGTAGAGGGTACGGCAACGCTTTAGGGGGAGCGTGCATGTGAGGGCGCGGGTTAGTGTTAGCATACGGGTTAGGATTAGGGGACGGGTGAGGGTCAGGCTTCGGGGAAGGGTTAGGGTTAGGGTTCGGGCTAGGGTTAGGGTTAGGGGACGGGGAAGGTTTAGGGTCCAGGTGAGGGTACGGCAACGCTTTAGGGGGAGCGTGCGTGTGAGGGCGTGGGTTAGTGTTAGCGTACGGGTTAGGATTAGGGGACGGGTGAGGGTCAGGCTTCGGGGAAGTGTCAGGGTTAGGGTTCGGGCTAGGGTTAGGGTTAGGTGACGGGGACGGTTTAGGGTCCAGGTGAGGGTACGGCAACGCTTTAGGGGGAGCGTGCGTGTGAGGGTGCGGGTTAGTGTTAGCGTACGGGTTAGGATTAGGGCACGGGTGAGGGTCATGCTTCGGGGAAGGGTCAGGGTTAGGGTTCGGGCTAGGCTTAGGGTTAGGTGACGGGGTCGGTTTAGGGTCCAGGTGAGGGTATGGCAATGCTTTAGGGGGAGCGTGTGTGTGAGGGCACGGGTTAGTGTTAGCGTACGGGTTAGGATTAGGGTACGGGTGAGGGTCAGGCTTCGGGAAAGGGTCAGGGTTAGGGTTCGGGCTAGGGTTAGGGTTATGGGATGGGGACGGTTTAGGGTCCAGGTGAGGGTATGGCAACGCTTTAGGGGGAGGGTGCGTGTGAGGGCGTGGGTTAGTGTTAGTGTACGGGTTAGGATTAGGGGACGGGTGAGGGTTAGGCTTCGGGGAAGGGTCAAGGTTAGGGTTCGGGCTAGGGTTAGGGTTAGGGGACGGGGACGGTTTAGGGTCCAGGTGAGGGTACGGCAACGCTTTAGGGGGAGCGTGCGTGTGAGGGCGCGGGTTAGTGTTAGCGTATGGGTTAGGATTAGGGGACGCGTGAGGGTCAGGCTTCGGGGAAAGGTTAGAGTTAGGGTTCGGGCTAGGGTTAGGGTTAGGGGACGGGGACGGTTTAGGGTCCAGGTGAGGGTACGGCAACGCTTTAGGGGGAGCGTGCGTGTGAGGGCATGGGTTAGTGTTAGCGTACGGGTTAGGATTGGGGACGGGTGAGGGTCAGGCTTCGGGGAAGGGTCAGGGTTAGGGTTCGGGCTAGGGTTAGGGTTAGGTGACGGGGACGGTTTAGGGTCCATGTGAGGGTACGGCAACGCTTTAGGGGGAGAGTGCGTGTGAGGGCGCGGGTTAGTGTTATCGTACGGGTTAGGATTAGGGGACGGGTGAGGGTCAGGCTTCGGGAAAGGGTTAGGTTTAGGGTTCGGGCTAGGGTTAGGGTGTGGGGACGGGGACGGTTTAGGATCCAGGTAAGGGTACGGCAACGCTTTAGGGGGAGCGTGCGTGTGAGGGCGCGGGTTAGTGTTAGCGTACGGGTTAGGATTAGGGGACGGGTGAGGGTCAGGCTTCGGGAAAGGGTTAGGGTTAGGGTTCGGGCTAGGGTTAGTGTTAGGGGACGGGGACGGTTTAGGGTCCAGGTGAGGGTACGGCAACGCTTTAGGGGGAGCGTGCGTGTGAGGGCGCGGGTTAGTGTTAGCGTACGGGTTAGGATTAGGGGACGGGTGAGGGTCAGGCTTCGGGGAAGGGTCAGGGTTAAGGTTCGGGCTAGGTTTAGGGGACGGGGACGGGGACGGTTTAGGGTCCAGGTGAGGGTACGGCAACGCTTTAGGGGGAGCGTGCGTGTGAGGGCACGGGTTAGTGTTAGCGTACGGGTTAGGATTAGGGGACGGGTGAGGGTCAGGCTTCGGGGAAGGGTTAGGGTTAGGGTTCGGGCTAGGGTTAGGGTTAGGGGACGGGGACGGTTTAGGGTCCAGGTGAGGGTATGGTAACGCTTTAGGGGGAGCGTGCGTGTGAGGACGCGGGTGTGTGTTAGCGTACGGGTTAGGATTAGGGGACGGGTGAGGGTCAGGCTTCGGGGAAGGGTTAGGGTTAGGGTTCGGGCTAGGGTTAGGGTTAGGGGACGGGGACGGTTTAGGGTCCAGGTGAGGGTACGGCAACGCTTTAGGGGGAGCATGCGTGTGAGGGCGCGGGTTAGTGTTAGCGTACGGGTTAGGATTAGGGGACGCGTGAGGGTCAGGCTTCGGGGAAAGGTTAGGGTTAGGGTTCGGGCTAGGGTTAGGGTTAGGTGACGGGGACGGTTTAGGGTCCAGGTAAGGGTACGGCAACACATTAGGGGGAGCGTGCGTGTGAGGACGCGGGTTAGTGTTAGCGTACGGGTTAGGATTAGGGGACGGGTGAGGGTCAGGCTTGGGGGAAGGGTCAGGGTTAGGGTTCGGGCTACGGTTAGGGTTAGGGGACGCGGACGGTTTAGGGTCCAGGTGAGGGTACGGCAACGCTTTAGGGGGAGCGTGCGTGTGAGGGCATGGGTTAGTGTTAGCGTACGGGTTAGGATTAGGGGACGGGTGAGGGTCAGGCTTCGGGGAAGGGTCAGGGTTAGGGTTCGGGCTAGGGTTAGGGTTAGGGGACGGGGACGGTTTAGGGACCAGGTGAGGGTACGGCAACGCTTTAGGGGGAGCGTGCGTGTGAGGGCGCGGGTTAGTGTTAGCGTACGGGTTAGGATTAGGGGACGGGTGAGGGTCAGGCTTCGGGGAAGGGTCAGGGTTAGGGTTCGGGCTAGGGTTAGGGTTAGGAGACGGGGACGGTTTAGGGTCCAGGTGAGGGTACGGAAACGCTTTAGGGGGAGCGTGCGTGTGAGGGTGCGGGTTAGTGTTAGCGTACGGTTTAGGATTAGGGCACGGGTGAGGGTCAGGCTTCGGGGAAGGGTCAGGGTTAGGGTTCGGGCTAGGGTTAGGGTTAGGTGACGGGGACGGTTTAGGGTCCAGGTAAGGGTACGGCAACGCTTTAGGGGGAGCGTGCGAGTGAGGGCACGGGTTAGTGTTAGCGTACGGGTTAGGATTAGGGGACGGGTGAGGGTCAGGCTTCGGGAAAGGGTCAGGGTTAGGGTTCGGGCTAGGGTTAGGGTTAGGGGACGGGGACGGTTTAGGGTCCAGGTGAGGGTACGGCAACGCTTTAGGGCGAGGGTGCGTGTGAGGGCGTGGGTTAGTGTTAGTGTACGGGTTAGAATTAGGGGACGGGTGAGGGTCAGGCTTCGGGGAAGGGTCAAGGTTAGGGTTCGGGCTAGGGTTAGGGTTAGGGGACGCGGACGGTTTAGGGTCCAGGTGAGGGTACGGCAACGCTTTAGGGGGAGCGTGCGTGTGAGGGCGCGGGTTAGTGTTAGCGTACGGGTTAGGATTAGGGGACGGGTGAGGGTCAGGCTTCGGGGAAGGGTCAGGGTTAGGGTTCGGGCTAGGGTTAGGGTTAGGGTACGGGGACGGTTTAGGGTCCAGGTGAGGGTACGGCAACGCTTTAGGGGGAGCGTGCGTGTGAGGGCGCGGGTTAGTGTTAGCGTACGGGTTAGGATTAGGGGACGGGTGAGGGTCAGGCTTCGGGGAAGGGTCAGGTTTAGGGTTCGGGCTAGGGTTAGGGTTAGGGGACGGGGACGGTTTAGGGTCCAGGTGAGGGTACGGCAACGCTTTAGGGGGAGCGTGCGTGTGAGGGCGCGGGTTAGTGTTAGCGTACGGGTTAGGATTAGGGCACGGGTGAGGGTCAGGCTTCGGGGAAAGGTTAGGGTTAGGGTTCGGGCTAGGGTTAGGGTTAGGGGACGGGGACGGTTTAGGGTCCAGGTGAGGGTACGTCAACGCTTTAGGGGGAGCGTGCGTGTGAGGGCGTGGGTTAGTGTTAGCGTACGGGTTAGGATTAGGGGACGGGTGAGGGTCAGGCTTCGGGGAAGGGTCAGGGTTAGGGTTCGGGCTAGGGTTAGGGTTAGGAGACGGGGACAGTTTAGGGTCCAGGTGAGGGTACGACAACGCTTTAGGGGGAGAGTGAGTGTGAGGGCGCGGGTTAGTGTTATCGTACGGGTTAGGATTAGGGGACGGGTGAGGGTCAGGCTTCGGGGAAGGGTTAGGGTTAGGGTTCGGGCTAGGGTTAGGGTTAGGGGACGGGGACGGTTTAGGGTCCAGGTGAGGGTACGGCAACGCTTTAGTGGGAGCGTGCGTGTGAGGGCGTGGGTTAGTGTTAGCCTACTGGTTAGGATTAGGGGACGGGTGAGGGTCAGGCTTCGGGGAAGGGTCAGGGTTAGGGTTCGGACTAGGGTTAGGGTTAGGGGACGGGGACGGCTTAGGGTCCAGGTGAGGGTACGGCAACGCTTTAGGGGGAGCGTGCGTGTGAGGACATGGGTTTGTGTTAGCGTACGGGTTAGGATTAGGGGACGGGTGAGGGTCAGGCTTCGGGGAAGGGTTAGGGTTAGGGTTCGGGCTAGGGTTAGGGTTAGGGGACGGGGACGGTTTAGGGTCCAGTAGAGGGTACGGCAACGCTTTAGGGGGAGCGTGCATGTGAGGGCGCGGGTTAGTGTTAGCATACGGGTTAGGATTAGGGGACGGGTGAGGGTCAGGCTTCGGGGAAGGGTTAGGGTTAGGGTTCGGGCTAGGGTTAGGGTTAGGGGACGGGGAAGGTTTAGGGTCCAGGTGAGGGTACGGCAACGCTTTAGGGGGAGCGTGCGTGTGAGGGCGCGGGTTAGTGTTAGCGTACGGGTTAGGATTAGGTGACGCGTGAGGGTCAGGCTTCGGGGAACGGTTAGGGTTAGGGTTCGGTCTAGGGTTAGGGTTAGGGGACGGGGACGGTTTAGGGTCCAGGTGAGGGTACGGCAACGCTTTAGGGGGACCGTGCGTGTGAGGGCGTGGGTTAGTGTTAGCGTACGGGTTAAGATTAGGGGACGGGTGAGGGTCAGGCTTCGGGGAAGGGTCAGGGTTAGGGTTCGGGCTAGGGTTAGGGTTAGGGGACGGGGACGGTTTAGGGTCCAGGTGAGGGTACGGCAACGCTTTAGGGGGAGCGTGCGTGTGAGGGCGTGGGTTAGTGTTAGCGTACGGGTTAGGATTAGGGGACGGGTGAGGGTCAGGCTTCGGGGAAGTGTCAGGGTTAGGGTTCGGGCTAGGGTTAGGGTTAGGTGACGGGGACGGTTTAGGGTCCAGGTGAGGGTACGGCAACGCTTTAGGGGGAGCGTGCGTGTGAGGGTGCGGGTTAGTGTTAGCGTACGGGTTAGGATTAGGGCACGGGTGAGGGTCATGCTTCGGGGAAGGGTCAGGGTTAGGGTTCGGGCTAGGCTTAGGGTTAGGTGACGGGGTCGGTTTAGGGTCCAGGTGAGGGTATGGCAATGCTTTAGGGGGAGCGTGCGTGTGAGGGCACGGGTTAGTGTTAGCGTACGGGTTAGGATTAGGGTACGGGTGAGGGTCAGGCTTCGGGAAAGGGTTAGGTTTAGGGTTCGGGCTAGGGTTAGGGTGTGGGGACGGGGACGGTTTAGGATCCAGGTAAGGGTACGGCAACGCTTTAGGGGGAGCGTGCGTGTGAGGGCGCGGGTTAGTGTTAGCGTACGGGTTAGGATTAGGGGACGGGTGAGGGTCAGGCTTCGGGAAAGGGTTAGGGTTAGGGTTCGGGCTAGGGTTAGTGTTAGGGGACGGGGACGGTTTAGGGTCCAGGTGAGGGTACGGCAACGCTTTAGGGGGAGCGTGCGTGTGAGGGCGCGGGTTAGTGTTAGCGTACGGGTTAGGATTAGGGGACGGGTGAGGGTCAGGCTTCGGGGAAGGGTCAGGGTTAAGGTTCGGGCTAGGTTTAGGGGACGGGGACGGGGACGGTTTAGGGTCCAGGTGAGGGTACGGCAACGCTTTAGGGGGAGCGTGCGTGTGAGGGCACGGGTTAGTGTTAGCGTACGGGTTAGGATTAGGGGACGGGTGAGGGTCAGGCTTCGGGGAAGGGTTAGGGTTAGGGTTCGGGCTAGGGTTAGGGTTAGGGGACGGGGACGGTTTAGGGTCCAGGTGAGGGTATGGTAACGCTTTAGGGGGAGCGTGCGTGTGAGGACGCGGGTGTGTGTTAGCGTACGGGTTAGGATTAGGGGACGGGTGAGGGTCAGGCTTCGGGGAAGGGTTAGGGTTAGGGTTCGGGCTAGGGTTAGGGTTAGGGGACGGGGACGGTTTAGGGTCCAGGTGAGGGTACGGCAACGCTTTAGGGGGAGCATGCGTGTGAGGGCGCGGGTTAGTGTTAGCGTACGGGTTAGGATTAGGGGACGCGTGAGGGTCAGGCTTCGGGGAAAGGTTAGGGTTAGGGTTCGGGCTAGGGTTAGGGTTAGGTGACGGGGACGGTTTAGGGTCCAGGTAAGGGTACGGCAACACTTTAGGGGGAGCGTGCGTGTGAGGACGCGGGTTAGTGTTAGCGTACGGGTTAGGATTAGGGGACGGGTGAGGGTCAGGCTTGGGGGAAGGGTCAGGGTTAGGGTTCGGGCTACGGTTAGGGTTAGGGGACGCGGACGGTTTAGGGTCCAGGTGAGGGTACGGCAACGCTTTAGGGGGAGCGTGCGTGTGAGGGCATGGGTTAGTGTTAGCGTACGGGTTAGGATTAGGGGACGGGTGAGGGTCAGGCTTCGGGGAAGGGTCAGGGTTAGGGTTCGGGCTAGGGTTAGGGTTAGGGGACGGGGACGGTTTAGGGACCAGGTGAGGGTACGGCAACGCTTTAGGGGGAGCGTGCGTGTGAGGGCGCGGGTTAGTGTTAGCGTACGGGTTAGGATTAGGGGACGGGTGAGGGTCAGGCTTCGGGGAAGGGTCAGGGTTAGGGTTCGGGCTAGGGTTAGGGTTAGGTGACGGGGACGGTTTAGGGTCCAGGTGAGGGTACGGAAACGCTTTAGGGGGAGCGTGCGTGTGAGGGTGCGGGTTAGTGTTAGCGTACGGTTTAGGATTAGGGCACGGGTGAGGGTCAGGCTTCGGGGAAGGGTCAGGGTTAGGGTTCGGGCTAGGGTTAGGGTTAGGTGACGGGGACGGTTTAGGGTCCAGGTAAGGGTACGGCAACGCTTTAGGGGGAGCGTGCGAGTGAGGGCACGGGTTAGTGTTAGCGTACGGGTTAGGATTAGGGGACGGGTGAGGGTCAGGCTTCGGGAAAGGGTCAGGGTTAGGGTTCGGGCTAGGGTTAGGGTTAGGGGACGGGGACGGTTTAGGGTCCAGGTGAGGGTACGGCAACGCTTTAGGGCGAGGGTGCGTGTGAGGGCGTGGGTTAGTGTTAGTGTACGGGTTAGAATTAGGGGACGGGTGAGGGTCAGGCTTCGGGGAAGGGTCAAGGTTAGGGTTCGGGCTAGGGTTAGGGTTAGGGGACGCGGACGGTTTAGGGTCCAGGTGAGGGTACGGCAACGCTTTAGGGGGAGCGTGCGTGTGAGGGCGCGGGTTAGTGTTAGCGTACGGGTTAGGATTAGGGGACGGGTGAGGGTCAGGCTTCGGGGAAGGGTCAGGGTTAGGGTTCGGGCTAGGGTTAGGGTTAGGGTACGGGGACGGTTTAGGGTCCAGGTGAGGGTACGGCAACGCTTTAGGTGGAGCGTGCGTGTGAGGGCGCGGGTTAGTGTTAGCGTACGGGTTAGGATTAGGGGACGGGTGAGGGTCAGGCTTCGGGGAAGGGTTAAGGTTAGGTTTCAGAGTAGGGTTAGGGTTAGGGGACGGGGACGGTTTAGGGTCCAGGTGAGGGTACGGCAATGCTTTAGGGGGAGCGTGCATGTGAGGGCGCGGGTTAGTGTTAGCGTACGGGTTAGGATTAGGGGACGGGTGAGGGTCAGGCTTCGGGGAAGGGTTAGGGTTAGGGTTCGGGCTAGGGTTAGGGTTAGGGGATGGGGACGGTTTAGGGTCCAGGTGAGGGTACGGCAACGCTTTAGGGGGAGCGTGCGTGTGAGGGCGCGGGTTAGTGTTAGCGTATGGGTTAGGATTAGGGGACGCGTGAGGGTCAGGCTTCGGGGAAAGGTTAGAGTTAGGGTTCGGGCTATGGTTAGGGTTAGGTGACGGGGACGGTTTAGGGTCCAGGTGAGGGTACGGCAACGCTTTAGCGGGAGCGTGCGTGTGAGGACGCGGGTTAGTGTTAGCGTACGGGTTAGGATTAGGGGACGGGTGAGGGTCAGGCTTCGGGGAAGGGTCAGGGTTAGGGTTCGGACTAGGGTTAGGGTTAGGTGACGGGGACGGTTTAGGGTCCAGGTGAGGGTACGGCAACGCTTTAGGGGGAGCGTGCGTGTGAGGGTGCGGGTTAGTGTTAGCGTACGGGTTAGGATTAGGGCACGGGTGAGGGTCAGGCTTCGGGGAAGGGTCAGGGTTAGGGTTCGGGCTAGGGTTCGGGTTAGGTGACGGGGACGGATTAGGGTCCAGGTGAGGGTACGGCAACGCTTTAGGGGGAGCGTGCGTGTGAGGGCACGGGTTAGTGTTAGCGTACGGGTTAGGATTAGGGGACGGGTGAGGGTCAGGCTTCGGGGAAGGGTCAGGGTTAGGGTTCGGGCTAGGGTTAGGGTTAGGGGACGGGGACGGTTTAGGGTCCAGGTGAGGGTACGGCAACGCTTTAGGGGGAGCGTGCGTGTGAGGGCGCGGGTTAGTGTTAGCGTACGGGTTAGGATTAGGGGACGGGTGAGGGTCAGGCTTCGGGGAAGGGTCAGGGTTAGGGTTCGGGCTAGGGTTAGGGTTAGGGGACGGGGACGGTTTAGGGTCCAGGTGAGGGTACGGCAACGCTTTAGGGGGAGCGTGCGTGTGAGGGCGCGGGTTAGTGTTAGCGTACGGGTTAGGATTAGGGGACGGGTGAGGGTCAGGCTTCGGGGAAGGGTTAGGGTTAGGGTTCGGAGTAGGGTTAGGGTTAGGGGACGGGGACGGTTTAGGGTCCAGGTGAGGGTACGGAAACGCTTTAGGGGTAGTGTGCGTGTGAGGGCGCGGGTTAGTGTTAGCGTACGGGTTAGGATTAAGGGACGGGTGAGGGTCAGGTATCGGGGAAGTGTTAGGGTTAGTGTTCGGGCTAGGGTTAGGGTTAGGGGACGGGGACAGTTTAGGGTCCAGGTGAGGGTACGGCAATGCTTTAGGGGGAGCGTGCGTGTGAGGGCGCGGGTTAGTGTTAGCGTACGTGTTAGGATTAGGGGACGGGTGAGGGTCAGGCTTCGGGGAAGGGTTAGGATTAGGGTTCGGGCTAGGGTTAGGGTTAGGGGACGGGGACGGTTTAGGGTCCAGGTGAGGGTACGGCAACGCTTTAGGGGGACCGTGCGTGTGAGGGCGTGGGTTAGTGTTAGCGTACGGGTTAAGATTAGGGGACGGGTGAGGGTCAGGATTCGGGGAAGGGTCAGGGTTAGGGTTCGGGCTAGGGTTAGGGTTAGGGGACGGGGACGGTTTAGGGTCCAGGTGAGGGTACGGCAACGCTTTAGGGGGAGCGTGCGTGTGAGGGCGCGGGTTAGTGTTAGCGTACGGGTTAGGATTAGGGGACGGGTGAGGGTCAGGCTTCGGGGAAGGGTCAGGTTTAGGGTTCGGGCTAGGGTTAGGGTTAGGGGACGGGGATGGTTTAGGGTCCAGGTGAGGGTACGGCAACGCTTTAGGGGGAGCGTGCGTGTGAGGGCGCGGGTTAGTGTTAGCGTACGGGTTAGGATTAGGGGACGGGTGAGGGTCAGGCTTCGGGGAAGGTTTAGGGTTAGGGTTCGGGTTAGGGTTAGGGTTAGGGGACGGGGACGGTTTAGGGTCCAGGTGAGGGTACGGCAACGCTTTAGGGGGAGCGTGCGTGTGAGGGCGCGGGTTAGTGTTAGCGTACGGGTTAGGATTAGGCGACGGTTGAGGGTCAGGCTTCGGGGAAGGGTTAGGGTTAGGGTTCGGGCTAGGGTTAGGGTTAGGGGATGGGGACGGTTTAGGGTCCAGGTGAGGGTATGGCAATGCTTTAGGGGGAGCGTGCGTGTGAGGGCGCGGGTTAGTGTTAGCGTACAGGTTAGGATTAGGGGACGGGTGAGGGTCAGGCTTCGGGGAAGGGTCAGGGTTAGGGTTCGGGCTACGGTTAGGGTTAGGGGACGGGGACGGTTTAGGGTCCAGGTGAGGGTACGGCAACGCTTTAGGGGGAGCGTGCGTGTGAGGGCATGGGTTAGTGTTAGCGTACGGGTTAGGATTAGGGGACGGGTGAGGGTCAGGCTTCGGGGAAGTGTCAGGGTTAGGGTTCGGGCTAGGGTTAGGGTTATGGGACGGGGACCGTTTAGGGACCAGGTGAGGGTACGGCAACGCTTTAGGGGGAGCGTGCGTGTGAGGGCGTGGGTTAGTGTTAGCGTATGGGTTAGGATTAGGGGACGGGTGAGGGTCAGGCTTCGGGGAAGGGTCAGGGTTAGGGTTCGGGCTAGGGTTAGGGTTAGGTGACGGGGACGGTTTAGGGTCCAGGTGAGGGTACGGCAACGCTTTAGGGGGAGCGTGCGTGTGAGGGTGCAGGTTAGTGTTAGTGTACGGGTTAGGATTAGGGCACGGGTGAGGGTCAGGCTTCGGGGAAGGGTCAGGGTTAGGGTTCGGGCTAGGGTTAGGGTTAGGTGACGGGGACGGTTAGGGTCCAGGTGAGGGTACGGCAACGCTTTAGGGAGAGCGTGCGTGTGAGGGCACGGGTTAGTGTTAGCGTACGAGTTAGGATTAGGGGACGGGTGAGGGTCAGGCTTCGGGGAAGGGTCAGGGTTAGGGTTCGGGCTAGGGTTAGGGTTAGGGGATGGGGACGGTTTAGGGTCCAGTTGAGGGTACGGCAACGCTTTAGGGGGAGCGTGCGTGTGAGGGCGTGGGTTAGTGTTAGCGTACGGGTTAGGATTAGGGGACGGGTGAGGGTCAGGCTTCGGGGAAGGGTTAGGGTTAGGGTTCAGGCTAGGGTTAGGGTTAGGTGACGGGGACGGTTTAGGGTCCAGGTGAGGGTACGGCAACGCTTTAGGGGGAGCGTGCGTGTGAGGGCGCGGGTTAGTGTTAGCGTACGGGTTAGGATTAGGGGACGGGTGAGGGTCAGGCTTCGGGGAAGGGTCAGGGTTAGGGTTCGGGGAACGGTTAGGGTTAGGGGACGGGGACGGTTTAGGGTCCAGGTGAGGGTACGGCAACGCTTTAGGGGGAGCGTGCGTGTGAGGGCATGGGTTAGTGTTAGCGTACGGGTTAGGATTAGGGGACGGGTGAGGGTCAGGCTTCGGGGAAGGGTCAGGGTTAGGGTTCGGGCTAGTGTTAGGGTTATGGGACGGGGACCGTTTAGGGACCAGGTGAGGGTACGGCAACGCTTTAGGGGGAGCGTGCGTGTGAGGGCGCGGGTTAGTGTTAGCGTACGGGTTAGTATTAGGGGACGGGTGAGGGTCAGTCTTCGGGGAAGGGTTAGGTTTAGGGTTTGGGCTAGGGTTAGGGTTAGGGTTAGGGGACGGGGACGGTTTAGTGTCCAGGTGAGGGTACGGCAACGCTTTAGGGGGAGCGTGCGTGTGAGGACGCGGGTTTGTGTTAGCGTACGGGTTAGGATTGGGGACGGGTGAGGGTCAGGCTTCGGGGAAAGGTTAGGGTTAGGGTTCGGGCTAGGGTTAGGGTTAGGGGACGGGGACGGTTTAGGGTCCAGGTGAGGGTACCGCAACGCTTTAGGGGGAGCGTGCGTGTGAGGGCGTGGGTTAGTGTTAGCGTACGGTTTAAGATTAGGGGACGGGTGAGGGTCAGGCTTCGGGGAAGGGTCAGGGTTAGGGTTCGGGCTAGGGTTAGGGCTAGGGGACGGGGACAGTTTAGGGTCCAGGTGAGGGTACGGCAACGCTTTAGGGGGAGCGTGCGTGTGAGGGCGCGGGTTAGTGTTAGCGTACGTGTTAGGATTAGGGGACGGGTGAGGGTCAGGCTTCGGGGAAGGGTCAGGTTTAGGGTTCGGGCTAGGGTTAGGGTTAGGGGACGGTGACGGTTTAGGGTCCAGGTGAGGGTACGGCAACGCTTTAGGGGGAGCGTGCGTGTGAGGGCGCGGGTTAGTGTTAGCGTACCGGTTAAGATTAGGGGACGGGTGAGGGTCAGGATTCGGGGAAGGGTTAGGGTTAGGGTTTGGGCTAGGGTTAGGGTTAGGGGACGGGGACGGTTTAGGGTCCAGGTGAGGGTACGGCAACGCTTTAGGGGGAGCGTGCGTGTGAGGGCGCGGGTTAGTGTTAGCGTACGGGTTAAGATTAGGGGAAGGGTGAGGGTCAGGCTTCGGGGAAGGGTCAGGGTTAGGGTTCGGGCTAGGGTTAGGGTTAGGGGACGGGGACGGTTTAGGGTCCAGGTGAGGGTACGGCAACGCTTTAGGGGGAGCGTGCGTGTGAGGGCGCGGGTTAGTGTTAGCGTACGGGTTAGGATTAGGGGACGGGTGAGGGTCAGGCTTCGGGGAAGGGTTAGGGTTAGGGTTCGGGTTAGGGTTAGGGTTAGGGGACGGGGACGGTTTAGGGTCCAGGTGAGGGTACGGCAACGCTTTAGGGGGAGCGTGCGTGTGAGGGCGCGGGTTAGTGTTAGCGTAATGGTTATGATTAGGCGACGGTTGAGGGTCAGGCTTCGGGGAAGGGTTAGGGTTAGGGTTCGGGCTAGGGTTAGGGTTAGGGGATGGGGACGGTTTAGGGTCCAGGTGAGGGTATGGCAATGCTTTAGGGGGAGCGTGCGTGTGAGGGCGCGGGTTAGTGTTAGCGTACGGGTTAGGATTAGGGGACGTGTGAGGGTCAGGCTTCGGGGAAGGATTAGGTTTAGGGTTCGGGCTAGGGTTAGGGTTAGGGGACGGGGACGGTTTAGGGTCCAGTTGAGGGTACGGCAACGCTTAAGGGGGAGCGTGCGTGTGAGGGCGCGGGTTAGTGTTAGCGTACGGGTTAGGATTAGGGGACGGGTGAGGGTCAGGCTTCGGGGAAGGGTTAGGGTTAGGGTTCGGGTTAGGGTTAGGGTTAGGGGACGGGGACGGTTTAGGGTCCAGGTGAGGGTACGGCAACGCTTTAGGGGGAGCGTGCGTGTGAGGGCGCGGGTTAGGGTTAGCGTACGGGTTAGGATTAGGCGACGGTTGAGGGTCAGGCTTCGGGGAAGGGTTAGGGTTAGGTTTCGGGCTAGGGTTAGGGTTAGGTGACGGGGACGGTTTAGGGTCCAGGTAAGGGTACGGCAACGCTTTAGGGGGAGCGTGCGTGTGAGGACGCGGGTTAGTGTTAGCGTACGGGTTAGGATTAGGGGACGGATGAGGGTCAGGCTTCGGGGAAGGGTCAGGGTTAGGGTTCGGGCTACGGTTAGGGTTAGGGGACGGGGACGGTTTAGGGTCCAGGTGAGGGTACGGCAACGCTTTAGGGGGAGCGTGCGTGTGAGGGCATGGGTAGTGTTAGCGTACGGGTTAGGATTAGGGGACGGGTGAGGGTCAGGCTTCGGGGAAGGGTCAGGGTTAGGGTTCGGGCTAGGGTTAGGGTTATGGGACGGGGACCGTTTAGGGACCAGGTGAGGGTACGGCAACGCTTTAGGGGGAGCGTGCGTGTGAGGGCGTGGGTTAGTGTTAGCGTACGGGTTTGGATTAGGGGACGGGTGAGGGTCAGGCTTCGGGGAAGTGTCAGGGTTAGGGTTCGGGCTAGGGTTAGGGTTAGGTGACGGGGACGGTTTAGGGTCCAGGTGAGGGTACGGCAACGCTTTAGGGGGAGCGTGCGTGTGAGGGTGCAGGTTAGTGTTAGCGTACGGGTTAGGATTAGGGCACGGGTGAGGGTCAGGCTTCGGGGAAGGGTCAGGATTAGGGTTCGGGCTAGGGTTAGGGTTAGGTGACGGGGACGGTTAGGGTCCAGGTGAGGGTACGGCAACGCTTTAGGGGGAGCGTGCGTGTGAGGGCACGGGTTAGTGTTAGCGTACGAGTTAGGATTAGGGGACGGGTGAGGGTCAGGCTTCGGGGAAGGGTCAGGGTTAGGGTTCGGGCTAGGGTTAGGGTTAGGGGACGGGGACGGTTTAGGGTCCAGTTGAGGGTACGGCAACGCTTTAGGGGGAGCGTGCGTGTGAGGGCGTGGGTTAGTGTTAGCGTACGGGTTAGGATTAGGGGACGGGTGAGGGTCAGGCTTCGGGGAAGGGTTAGGGTTAGGGTTCGGGCTAGGGTTAGGGTTAGGGGACGTGGACGGTTTAGGGTCCAGGTGAGGGTACGGCAACGCTTTAGGGGGAGCGTGCGTGTGAGGGCGCGGGTTAGTGTTAGCGTACGGGTTAGGATTAGGTGACGCGTGAGGGTCAGGCTTCGGGGAAAGGTTAGGGTTAGGGTTCGGGCTAGGGTTAGGGTTAGGTGACGGGGACGGTTTAGGGTCCAGGTAAGGGTACGGCTACGCTTTAGGGGGAGCGTGCGTGTGAGGACGCGGGTTAGTGTTAGCGTACGGGTTAGGATTAGGGGACGGGTGAGGGTCAGGCTTCGGGGAAGGGTCAGGGTTAGGGTTCGGGCTACGGTTAGGGTTAGGGGACGGGGACGGTTTAGGGTCCAGGTGAGGATACGACAACGCTTTAGGGGGAGCGTAGGTGTGAGGACGCGGGTTAGTGTTAGCGTACGGGTTAGGATTAGGGGACGGGTGAGGGTCAGGCTTCGGGGAAGGGTTAGGGTTAAGGTTCGGGCTAGGGTTAGGGTTAGGGGACGGGGACGGTTTAGGGTCCAGGTGAGGGTACGACAACGCTTTAGGGGGAGCGTACGTGTGAGGGCGTGGGTTAGTGTTAGCGTACGGGTTAGGATTATGGGACGAGTGAGGGTCAGGCTTCGGGGAAGGGATAGGGTTAGGGTTCGGGCTAGGGTTAGGGTTAGGGGACTGGGACGGTTTAGGGTCCAGGTGAGGGTACGACAACGCTGTAGGGGGAGCGTACGTGTGAGGGCGCGGGTTAGTGTTATTGTACGGGTCAGGATTAGGAGACGGGTGAGGGTCAGGCTTCGGGGAAGGGTTAGGGTTAGGGTTCGGGCTAGGGTTAGGGTTAGGGGATGGGGACGGTTTAGGGTCCAGGTGAGGGTACGACAACGCTTTAGGGGGAGCGTAGGTGTGAGGGTGCGGGTTACTGTTAGCGTACGGGTTAGCATTAGGGGACGGGTGAGGGTCAGGCTTCGGGGAAGGTTTAGGGTTAGGGTTCGGGATAGGGTTAGGGTTAGGGGATGGGGATGGTTTAGGGTCCAGGTGAGGGTACGACAACGCTTTAGGGGGAGCGTAGGTGTGAGGGCACGGGTTAGTGTTAGCGTACGGGTTAGGATTAGGGGACGGGTGAGGGTCAGGCTTCGGGGTAGGGTCAGGGTTAGGGTTCGGGCTAGGGTTAGGGTTAGGGGACGGGGACGGTTTAGGGTCCAGGTGAGGGTACGGCAACGCTTTAGGGGGAGCGTGTGTGTGAGGGCGCGGGTTAGTGTTAGCGTACGGGTTAGGATTAGGGGACGGGTGAGGGTCAGGCTTCGGGGAAGGGTCAGGTTTAGGGTTCGGGCTAGGGTTAGGGTTAGGGGACGGGGATGGTTTAGGGTCCAGGTGAGGGTACGGCAACGCTTTAGGGGGAGCGTGCGTGTGAGGGCGCGGGTTAGTGTTAGCGTACGGGTTAGGATTAGGGGACGGGTGAGGGTCAGGCTTCGGGGAAGGGTTAGGGTTAGGGTTTGGGCTAGGTTTAGGGTTAGGGGACGGGGACGGTTTAGGTTCCAGGTGAGGGTACGGCAACGCTTTAGGGGGAGCGTGCGTGTGAGGGCGCGGGTTAGTGTTAGCGTACGGGTTAGGATTAGGGGACGGGTGAGGGTCAGGCTTCGGGGAATGTTTAGGGTTAGGGTTCGAGTTAGGGTTAGGGTTAGGGGACAGGGACGGTTTAGGGTCCAGGTGAGGGTACGGCAACGCTTTAGGGGGAGCGTGCGTGTGAGGGCGCGGGTTAGTGTTAGCGTACGGGTTAGGATTAGGCGACGGTTGAGGGTCAGGCTTCGGGGAAGGGTTAGGGTTAGGGTTCGGGCTAGGGTTAGGGTTAGGGGATGGGGACGGTTTAGGGTCCAGGTGAGGGTATGGCAATGCTTTAGGGGGAGCGTGCGTGTGAGGGCGCGGGTTAGTGTTAGCGTACGGGTTAGGATTAGGGGACGGGTGAGGGTCAGGCTTCGGGGAAGGATTAGGGTTAGGGTTCGGGCTAGGGTTAGGGTTAGGGGACGGGGACGGTTTAGGGTCCAGTTGAGGGTACGGCAACGCTTAAGGGGGAGCGTGCGTGTGAGGGCGCGGGTTAGTGTTAGCGTACGGGTTAGGATTAGGCGACGGGTGAGGGTCAGGCTTCGGAGAAGGGTTAGGGTTAGGGTTCGGGGTAGGGTTAGGGTTAGGTGACGGGGACGGTTTAGGGTCCAGGTAAGGGTACGGCAACGCTTTAGGGGGAGCGTGCGTGTGAGGACGCGGGTTAGTGTTAGCGTACGGGTTAGGATTAGGGGACGGGTGAGGGTCAGGCTTCGGGGAAGGGTCAGGGTTAGGGTTCGGGCTACGGTTAGGGTTAGGGGACGGGGACGGTTTAGGGTCCAGGTGAGGGTACGGCAACGCTTTAGGGGGAGCGTGCGTGTGAGGGCATGGGTTAGTGTTAGCGTACGGGTTAGGATTAGGGGACGGGTGAGGGTCAGGCTTCGGGGAAGTGTCAGGGTTAGGGTTCGGGCTAGGGTTAGGGTTATGGGACGGGGACCGTTTAGGGACCAGGTGAGGGTACGGCAACGCTTTAGGGGGAGCGTGCGTGTGAGGGCGTGGGTTAGTGTTAGCGTACGGGTTAGGATTAGGGGACGGGTGAGGGTCAGGCTTCGGGGAAGGGTCAGGGTTAGGGTTCGGGCTAGGGTGAGGGTTAGGTGACGGGGACGGTTTAGGGTCCAGGTGAGGGTACGGCAACGCTTTAGGGGGAGCGTGCGTGTGAGGGTGCAGGTTAGTGTTAGTGTACGGGTTAGGATTAGGGCACGGGTGAGGGTCAGGCTTCGGGGAAGGGTCAGGGTTAGGGTTCGGGCTAGGGTTAGGGTTAGGGGATGGGGACGGTTTAGGGTCCAGGTGAGGGTATGGCAATGCTTTAGGGGGAGTGTGCGTGTGAGGGCGCGGGTTAGTGTTAGCGTACGGGTTAGGATTAAGGGACGGGTGAGGGTCAGGTATCGGGGAAGTGTTAGGGTTAGTGTTCGGGCTAGGGTTAGGGTTAGGGGACGGGGACAGTTTAGGGTCCAGGTGAGGGTACGGCAATGCTTTAGGGGGAGCGTGCGTGTGAGGGCGCTGGTTAGTGTTAGCGTACGTGTTAGGATTAGGGGACGGGTGAGGGTCAGGCTTCGGGGAAGGGTTAGGATTAGGGTTCGGGCTAGGGTTAGGGTTAGGGGACGGGGACGGTTTAGGGTCCAGGTGAGGGTACGGCAACGCTTTAGGGGGACCGTGCGTGTGAGGGCGTGGGTTAGTGTTAGCGTACGGGTTAAGATTAGGGGACGGGTGAGGGTCAGGATTCGGGGAAGGGTCAGGGTTAGTGTTCAGGCTAGGGTTAGGGTTAGGGGACGGGGACGGTTTAGGGTCCAGGTGAGGGTACGGCAACGCTTTAGGGGGAGCGTGCGTGTGAGGGCGCGGGTTAGTGTTAGCGTACGGGTTAGGATTAGGGGACGGGTGAGGGTCAGGCTTCGGGGAACGGTCAGGTTTAGGGTTCGGGCTAGGGTTAGGGTTAGGGGACGGGGATGGTTTAGGGTCCAGGTGAGGGTACGGCAACGCTTTAGGGGGAGCGTGCGTGTGAGGGTGCAGGTTAGTGTTAGTGTACGCGTTAGGATTAGGGCACGGGTGAGGGTCAGGCTTCGGGGAAGGGTCAGGGTTAGGGTTCGGGCTAGGGTTAGGGTTAGGGGATGGGGACGGTTTAGGGTCCAGGTGAGGGTATGGCAATGCTTTAGGGGGAGTGTGCGTGTGAGGGCGCGGGTTAGTGTTAGCGTACGGGTTAGGATTAAGGGACGGGTGAGGGTCAGGTATCGGGGAAGTGTTAGGGTTAGTGTTCGGGCTAGGGTTAGGGTTAGGGGACGGGGACAGTTTAGGGTCCAGGTGAGGGTACGGCAATGCTTTAGGGGGAGCGTGCGTGTGAGGGCGCTGGTTAGTGTTAGCGTACGTGTTAGGATTAGGGGACGGGTGAGGGTCAGGCTTCGGGGAAGGGTTAGGATTAGGGTTCGGGCTAGGGTTAGGGTTAGGGGACGGGGACGGTTTAGGGTCCAGGTGAGGGTACGGCAACGCTTTAGGGGGACCGTGCGTGTGAGGGCGTGGGTTAGTGTTAGCGTACGGGTTAAGATTAGGGGACGGGTGAGGGTCAGGATTCGGGGAAGGGTCAGGGTTAGTGTTCAGGCTAGGGTTAGGGTTAGGGGACGGGGACGGTTTAGGGTCCAGGTGAGGGTACGGCAACGCTTTAGGGGGAGCGTGCGTGTGAGGGCGCGGGTTAGTGTTAGCGTACGGGTTAGGATTAGGGGACGGGTGAGGGTCAGGCTTCGGGGAAGGGTTAGTGTTAGGGTTTGGGCTAGGTTTAGGGTTAGGGGACGGGGACGGTTTAGGTTCCAGGTGAGGGTACGGCAACGCTTTAGGGGGAGCGTGCGTGTGAGGGCGCGGGTTAGTGTTAGCGTACGGGTTAGGATTAGGGGACGGGTGAGGGTCAGGCTTCGGGGAAGGTTTAGGGTTAGGGTTCGGGTTAGGGTTAGGGTTAGGGGACGGGGACGGTTTAGGGTCCAGGTGAGGGTACGGCAACGCTTTAGGGGGAGCGTGCGTGTGAGGGCGCGGGTTAGTGTTCGCGTACGGGTTAGGATTAGGCGACGGTTGAGGGTCAGGCTTCGGGGAAGGGTTAGGGTTAGGGTTCGGGCTAGGGTTAGGGTTAGGGGATGGGGACGGTTTAGGGTCCAGGTGAGGGTATGGCAATGCTTTAGGGGGAGCGTGCGTGTGAGGGCGCGGGTTAGTGTTAGCGTACGGGTTAGGATTAGGGGACGGGTGAGGGTCAGGCTTCGGGGAAGGGTCAGGGTTAGGGCTCGGGCTAGGGTTAGGGTTAGGGGACGGGGACGGTTTAGGGTCCAGGTGAGGGTACGGCAACGCTTTAGGGGGAGCGTGCGTGTGAGGGAGCGGGTTAGTGTTAGCGTACGGGTTAGGATTAGGGGACGGGTGAGGGTCAGGCTTCGGGGAAGGGTCAGGGTTAGGGTTCAGGCTAGGGTTAGGGTTAGGGTACGGGGACGGTTTAGGGTCCAGGTGAGGGTACGGCAACGCTTTAGGGGGAGCGTGCGTGTGAGGGCGCGGGTTAGTGTTAGCGTACGGGTTAGGATTAGGGGACGGGTGAGGGTCAGGCTTCGGGGAAGGGTTAGGGTTAGGGTTTGGGCTAGGGTTAGGGTTAGGGGACGGGGACGGTTTAGGGTCCAGGTGAGGGTACGGCAACGCTTTAGGGGGAGCGTGCGTGTGAGGGCGCGGGTTAGTGTTAGCGTACGGGTTAGGATTAGGGGACGGGTGAGGGTCAGGCTTCGGGGAAGGGTTAGGGTTAGGGTTCGGGCTAGGGTTAGGGTTAGGGGACGGGGACGGTTTAGGGTCCAGGTGAGGGTACGGCAACGCTTTAGGGGGAGCGTGCGTGTGAGGGCGCGGGTTAGTGTTAGCGTACGTGTTAGAATTTGGCGACGGTTGAGGGTCAGGCTTCGGGGAAGGGTTAGGGTTAGGGTTCGGGCTAGGGTTAGGGTTAGGGGACGGGGACGGTTTAGGGTCCAGGTGAGGGTACGGCAACGCTTTAGGTGGAGCGTGCGTTTGAGGGCACGGGTTAGTGTTAGCGTACGGGTTAGGATTAGGGGACGGGTGAGGGTCAGGCTTCGGGGAAGGGTCAGGGTTAGGGTTCGGGCTAGGGTTAGGGTTAGGGGACGGGGACGGTTTAGGGTCCAGGTGAGGATACGACAACGCTTTAGGGGGAGCGTAGGTGTGAGGACGCGGGTTAGTGTTAGCGTACGGGTTAGGATTAGGGGACGGGTGAGGGTCAGGCTTCGGGGAAGGGTTAGGGTTAAGGTTCGGGCTAGGGTTAGGGTTAGGGGACGGGGACGGTTTAGGGTCCAGGTGAGGGTACGACAACGCTTTAGGGGGAGCGTACGTGTGAGGGCGTGGGTTAGTGTTAGCGTACGGGTTAGGATTATGGGACGAGTGAGGGTCAGGCTTCGGGGAAGGGATAGGGTTAGGGTTCGGGCTAGGGTTAGGGTTAGGGGACTGGGACGGTTTAGGGTCCAGGTGAGGGTACGACAACGCTGTAGGGGGAGCGTACGTGTGAGGGCGCGGGTTAGTGTTATTGTACGGGTCAGGATTAGGAGACGGGTGAGGGTCAGGCTTCGGGGAAGGGTTAGGGTTAGGGTTCGGGCTAGGGTTAGGGTTAGGGGATGGGGACGGTTTAGGGTCCAGGTGAGGGTACGACAACGCTTTAGGGGGAGCGTAGGTGTGAGGGTGCGGGTTACTGTTAGCGTACGGGTTAGCATTAGGGGACGGGTGAGGGTCAGGCTTCGGGGAAGGTTTAGGGTTAGGGTTCGGGATAGGGTTAGGGTTAGGGGATGAGGATGGTTTAGGGTCCAGGTGAGGGTACGACAACGCTTTAGGGGGAGCGTAGGTGTGAGGGCACGGGTTAGTGTTAGCGTACGGGTTAGGATTAGGGGACGGGTGAGGGTCAGGCTTCGGGTTAGGGTCAGGGTTAGGGTTCGGGCTAGGGTTAGGGTTAGGGGACGGGGACGGTTTAGGGTCCAGGTGAGGGTACGGCAACGCTTTAGGGGGAGCGTGTGTGTGAGGGAGCGGGTTAGTGTTAGCGTACGGGTTAGGATTAGGGGACGGGTGAGGGTCAGGCTTCGGGGAATGGTTAGGGTTAGGGTTCAGGCTAGGGTTAGGGTTAGTGGACGCGGACGGTTTAGGGTCCAGGTGAGGGTACGGCAACGCTTTAGGGGGAGCGTGCGTGTGAGGGCGCGGGTTAGTGTTAGCGTACGGGTTAGGATTAGGAGAAGGGTGAGGGTCAGGCTTCGGGGAAGGGTTAGGGTTAGTGTTCGGGCTAGGGTTAGGGTTAGGGGACGGGTACGGTTTAGGGTCCATGTGAGGGTACGGCAACGCTTTAGGGGGAGCGTGCGTGTGAGGGCGCAGGTTAGTGTTAGCGTATGGTTTAGGATTAGGGGACGGGTGAGGGTCAGGCTACGGGGAAGGGTTAGGGTTAGGGTTCGGGCTAAGGTTAGGGTTAAGGGACAGGGACGTTTTAGGGTCCAGGTGAGGGTACGGCAACGCTTTAGGGGGAGCGTGCGTGTGAGGGCGCGTGTTAGTGTTAGCGTACGGGTTAGGATTAGGGGACGGGTGAGGGTCAGGCTTCGGGGAAGGGTCAGGGTTAGCGTTCGGGCTAGGGTTAGGGTTAGGGTACGGGGACGGTTTAGGGTCCAGGTGAGGGTACGGCAACGCTTTAGTGGGAGCGTGCGTGTGAGGGCGCGGGTTAGTGTTAGCGTACGGGTTAGGATTAGGGGACGGGTGAGGGTCAGGCTTCGGGGAAGGGTTAGGGTTAGGGTTCGGAGTAGGGTTAGGGTTAGGGGACGGGGACGGTTTAGGGTCCAGGTGAGGGTACGGCAACGCTTTAGGGGGAGTGTGCGTGTGAGGGCGCGGGTTAGTGTTAGCGTACGGGTTAGGATTAAGGGACGGGTGAGGGTCAGGTATCGGGGAAGTGTTAGGGTTAGTGTTCGGGCTAGGGTTAGGGTTAGGGGACGGGGACAGTTTAGGGTCCAGGTGAGGGTACGGCAATGCTTTAGGGGGAGCGTGCGTGTGAGGGCGCGGGTTAGTGTTAGCGTACGTGTTAGGATTAGGGGACGGGTGAGGGTCAGGCTTCGGGGAAGGGTTAGGATTAGGGTTCGGGCTAGGGTTAGGGTTAGGGGACGGGGACGGTTTAGGGTCCAGGTGAGGGTACGGCAACGCTTTAGGGGGACCGTGCGTGTGAGGGCGTGGGTTAGTGTTAGCGTACGGGTTAAGATTAGGGGACGGGTGAGGGTCAGGATTCGGGGAAGGGTCAGGGTTAGGGTTCAGGCTAGGGTTAGGGTTAGGGGACGGGGACGGTTTAGGGTCCAGGTGAGGGTACGGCAACGCTTTAGGGGGAGCGTGCGTGTGAGGGCGCGGGTTAGTGTTAGCGTACGGGTTAGGATTAGGGGACGGGTGAGGGTCAGGCTTCGGGGAAGGGTCAGGTTTAGGGTTCGGGCTAGGGTTAGGGTTAGGGGACGGGGATGGTTTAGGGTCCAGGTGAGGGTACGGCAACGCTTTAGGGGGAGCGTGCGTGTGAGGGCGCGGGTTAGTGTTAGCGTACGGGTTAGGATTAGGGGACGGGTGAGGGTCAGGCTTCGGGGAAGGGTTAGGGTTAGGGTTTGGGCTAGGTTTAGGGTTAGGGGACGGGGACGGTTTAGGTTCCAGGTGAGGGTACGGCAACGCTTTAGGGGGAGCGTGCGTGTGAGGGCGCGGGTTAGTGTTAGCGTACGGGTTAGGATTAGGGGACGGGTGAGGGTCAGGCTTCGGGGAATGTTTAGGGTTAGGGTTCGAGTTAGGGTTAGGGTTAGGGGACAGGGACGGTTTAGGGTCCAGGTGAGGGTACGGCAACGCTTTAGGGGGAGCGTGCGTGTGAGGGCGCGGGTTAGTGTTAGCGTACGGGTTAGGATTAGGCGACGGTTGAGGGTCAGGCTTCGGGGAAGGGTTAGGGTTAGGGTTCGGGCTAGGGTTAGGGTTAGGGGATGGGGACGGTTTAGGGTCCAGGTGAGGGTATGGCAATGCTTTAGGGGGAGCGTGCGTGTGAGGGCGCGGGTTAGTGTTAGCGTACGGGTTAGGATTAGGGGACGGGTGAGGGTCAGGCTTCGGGGAAGGATTAGGGTTAGGGTTCGGGCTAGGGTTAGGGTTAGGGGACGGGGACGGTTTAGGGTCCAGTTGAGGGTACGGCAACGCTTAAGGGGGAGCGTGCGTGTGAGGGCGCGGGTTAGTGTTAGCGTACGGGTTAGGATTAGGCGACGGGTGAGGGTCAGGCTTCGGAGAAGGGTTAGGGTTAGGGTTCGGGGTAGGGTTAGGGTTAGGTGACGGGGACGGTTTAGGGTCCAGGTAAGGGTACGGCAACGCTTTAGGGGGAGCGTGCGTGTGAGGACGCGGGTTAGTGTTAGCGTACGGGTTAGGATTAGGGGACGGGTGAGGGTCAGGCTTCGGGGAAGGGTCAGGGTTAGGGTTCGGGCTACGGTTAGGGTTAGGGGACGGGGACGGTTTAGGGTCCAGGTGAGGGTACGGCAACGCTTTAGGGGGAGCGTGCGTGTGAGGGCATGGGTTAGTGTTAGCGTACGGGTTAGGATTAGGGGACGGGTGAGGGTCAGGCTTCGGGGAAGTGTCAGGGTTAGGGTTCGGGCTAGGGTTAGGGTTATGGGACGGGGACCGTTTAGGGACCAGGTGAGGGTACGGCAACGCTTTAGGGGGAGCGTGCGTGTGAGGGCGTGGGTTAGTGTTAGCGTACGAGTTAGGATTAGGGGACGGGTGAGGGTCAGGCTTCGGGGAAGGGTCAGGGTTAGGGTTCGGGCTAGGGTGAGGGTTAGGTGACGGGGACGGTTTAGGGTCCAGGTGAGGGTACGGCAACGCTTTAGGGGGAGCGTGCGTGTGAGGGTGCAGGTTAGTGTTAGTGTACGGGTTAGGATTAGGGCACGGGTGAGGGTCAGGCTTCGGGGAAGGGTCAGGGTTAGGGTTCGGGCTAGGGTTAGGGTTAGGGGATGGGGACGGTTTAGGGTCCAGGTGAGGGTATGGCAATGCTTTAGGGGGAGTGTGCGTGTGAGGGCGCGGGTTAGTGTTAGCGTACGGGTTAGGATTAAGGGACGGGTGAGGGTCAGGTATCGGGGAAGTGTTAGGGTTAGTGTTCGGGCTAGGGTTAGGGTTAGGGGACGGGGACAGTTTAGGGTCCAGGTGAGGGTACGGCAATGCTTTAGGGGGAGCGTGCGTGTGAGGGCGCTGGTTAGTGTTAGCGTACGTGTTAGGATTAGGGGACGGGTGAGGGTCAGGCTTCGGGGAAGGGTTAGGATTAGGGTTCGGGCTAGGGTTAGGGTTAGGGGACGGGGACGGTTTAGGGTCCAGGTGAGGGTACGGCAACGCTTTAGGGGGACCGTGCGTGTGAGGGCGTGGGTTAGTGTTAGCGTACGGGTTAAGATTAGGGGACGGGTGAGGGTCAGGATTCGGGGAAGGGTCAGGGTTAGTGTTCAGGCTAGGGTTAGGGTTAGGGCACGGGGACGGTTTAGGGTCCAGGTGAGGGTACGGCAACGCTTTAGGGGGAGCGTGCGTGTGAGGGCGCGGGTTAGTGTTAGCGTACGGGTTAGGATTAGGGGACGGGTGAGGGTCAGGCTTCGGGGAAGGGTCAGGGTTAGGGTTCGGGCTACGGTTAGGGTTAGGGGACGGGGACGGTTTAGGGTCCAGGTGAGGGTACGGCAACGCTTTAGGGGGAGCGTGCGTGTGAGGGCATGGGTTAGTGTTAGCGTACGGGTTAGGATTAGGGGACGGGTGACGGTCAGGCTTCGGGGAAGGGTCAGGGTTAGGGTTCGGGCTAGCGTTAGGGTTATGGGACGGGGACCATTTAGGGACCAGGTGAGGGTACGGCAACGCTTTAGGGGGAGCGTGCGTGTGAGGGCGTGGGTTAGTGTTAGCGTACGGGTTAGGATTAGGGGACGGGTGAGGGTCAGGCTTCGGGGAAGGGTCAGGGTTAGGGTTCGGGCTAGGGTTAGGGTTAGGTGACGGGGACGGTTTAGGGTCCAGGTGAGGGTACGGCAACGCTTTAGGGGGAGCGTGCGTGTGAGGTTGCAGGTTAGTGTTAGCGTACGGGTTAGGATTAGGGCACGGGTGAGGGTCAGGCTTCGGGGAAGGGTCAGGGTTAGGGTTCGGGCTAGGGTTAGGGTTAGGTGACGGGGACGATTAGGGTCCAGGTGAGGGTACGGCAACGCTTTAGGGGGAGCGTGCGTGTGAGGGCACGGGTTAGTGTTAGCGTACGGGTTAGGATTAGGGGACGGGTGAGGGTCAGGCTTCGGGGAAGGGTCAGGGTTAGGGTTCGGGCTAGGGTTAGGGTTAGGGGACGGGGACGGTTTAGGGTCCAGGTGAGGGTACGGCAACGCTTTAGGGGGAGCGTGCGTGTGAGGGCGCGGGTTAGTGTTAGCGTACGGGTTAGGATTAGGGGACGGGTGAGGGTCAGGCTTCGGGGAAGGGTTAGGGTTAGGGTTCGGGCTAGGGTTAGGGTTAGGGGACGGGGACGGTTTAGGGTCCAGGTGAGGGTACGGCAACGCTTAAGGGGGAGCGTGCGTGTGAGGGCGCGGGTTAGTGTTAGCGTACGGGTTAGGATTAGGGGACGGGTGAGGGTCAGTCTTCGGGGAAGGGTTAGGTTTAGGGTTCGGGCTAGGGTTAGGGTTAGGGGACGGGGACGGTTTAGTGTCCAGGTGAGGGTACGGCAACGCTTTAGGGGGAGCGTGCGTGTGAGGGCGCGGGTTAGTGTTAGCGTACGGGTTAGGATTAGGGGACGGGTGAGGGTCAGGCTTCGGGGAAGGGTTAGGGTTAGGGTTTGGGCTAGGGTTAGGGTTAGGGGACGGTGACGGTTTAGGGTCCAGGTGAGGGTACGGCAACGCTTTAGGGGGAGCGTGCGTGTGAGGGCGCGGGTTAGTGTTAGCGTACGGGTTAAGATTAGGGGAAGGGTGAGGGTCAGGCTTCGGGGAAGGGTCAGGGTTAGGGTTCGGGCTAGGGTTAGGGTTAGGGGACGGGGACGGTTTAGGGTCCAGGTGAGGGTACGGCAACGCTTTAGGGGGAGCGTGCGTGTGAGGGAGCGGGTTAGTGTTAGCGTACGGGTTAGGATTAGGGGACGGGTGAGGGTCAGGCTTCGGGGAAGGGTCAGGGTTAGGGTTCAGGCTAGGGTTAGGGTTAGGGTACGGGGACGGTTTAGGGTCCAGGTGAGGGTACGGCAACGCTTTAGGGGGAGCGTGCGTGTGAGGGCGCGGGTTAGTGTTAGCGTACGGGTTAGGATTAGGGGACGGGTGAGGGTCAGGCTTCGGGGAAGGGTTAGGGTTAGGGTTTGGGCTAGGGTTAGGGTTAGGGGACGGGGACGGTTTAGGGTCCAGGTGAGGGTACGGCAACGCTTTAGGGGGAGCGTGCGTGTGAGGGCGCGGGTTAGTGTTAGCGTACGGGTTAGGATTAGGGGACGGGTGAGGGTCAGGCTTCGGGGAAGGGTTAGGGTTAGGGTTCGGGCTAGGGTTAGGGTTAGGGGACGGGGACGGTTTAGGGTCCAGGTGAGGGTACGGCAACGCTTTAGGGGGAGCGTGCGTGTGAGGGCGCGGGTTAGTGTTAGCGTACGTGTTAGAATTTGGCGACGGTTGAGGGTCAGGCTTCGGGGAAGGGTTAGGGTTAGGGTTCGGGCTAGGGTTAGGGTTAGGGGACAGGGACGGTTTAGGGTCCAGGTGAGGGTACGGCAACGCTTTAGGTGGAGCGTGCGTTTGAGGGCACGGGTTAGTGTTAGCGTACGGGTTAGGATTAGGGGACGGGTGAGGGTCAGGCTTCGGGGAAGGGTCAGGGTTAGGGTTCGGGCTAGGGTTAGGGTTAAGGGACGGGGACGGTTTAGGGTCCAGGTGAGGGTACGACAACGCTTTAGGGGGAGCGTAGGTGTGAGGACGCGGGTTAGTGTTAGCGTACGGGTTAGGATTAGGGGATGGGTGAGGGTCAGGCTTCGGGGAAGGGTTAGGGTTAAGGTTCGGGCTAGGGTTAGGGTTAGGGGACGGGGACGGTTTAGGGTCCAGGTGAGGGTACGACAACGCTTTAGGGGGAGCGTACGTGTGAGGGCGTGGGTTAGTGTTAGCGTACGGGTTAGGATTATGGGACGGGTGAGGGTCAGGCTTCGGGGAAGGGATAGGGTTAGGGTTCGGGCTAGGGTTAGGGTTAGGGGACTGGGACGGTTTAGGGTCCAGGTGAGGGTACGACAACGCTGTAGGGGGAGCGTACGTGTGAGGGCGCGGGTTAGTGTTATTGTACGGGTCAGGATTAGGAGACGGGTGAGGGTCAGGCTTCGGGGAAGGGTTAGGGTTAGGGTTCGGGCTAGGGTTAGGGTTAGGGGATGGGGACGGTTTAGGGTCCAGGTGAGGGTACGACAACGCTTTAGGGGGAGCGTAGGTGTGAGGGTGCGGGTTACTGTTAGCGTACGGGTTAGCATTAGGGGACGGGTGAGGGTCAGGCTTCGGGGAAGGTTTAGGGTTAGGGTTCGGGATAGGGTTAGGGTTAGGGGATGGGGATGGTTTAGGGTCCAGGTGAGGGTACGACAACGCTTTAGGGGGAGCGTAGGTGTGAGGGCACGGGTTAGTGTTAGCGTACGGGTTAGGATTAGGGGACGGGTGAGGGTCAGGCTTCGGGGTAGGGTCAGGGTTAGGGTTCGGGCTAGGGTTAGGGTTAGGGGACGGGGACGGTTTAGGGTCCAGGTGAGGGTACGGCAACGCTTTAGGGGGAGCGTGTGTGTGAGGGAGCGGGTTAGTGTTAGCGTACGGGTTAGGATTAGGGGACGGGTGAGGGTCAGGCTTCGGGGAATGGTTAGGGTTAGGGTTCAGGCTAGGGTTAGGGTTAGTGGACGCGGACGGTTTAGGTTCCAGGTGAGGGTACGGCAACGCTTTAGGGGGAGCGTGCGTGTGAGGGCGTGGGTTAGTGTTAGCGTACGGGTTAGGATTAGGAGAAGGATGAGGGTCAGGCTTCGGGGAAGGGTTAGGGTTAGGGTTCGGGCTAGGGTTAGGGTTAGGGGACGGGTACGGTTTAGGGTCCATGTGAGGGTACGGCAACGCTTTAGGGGGAGCGTGCGTGTGAGGGCGCGGGTTAGTGTTAGCGTACGGTTTAGGATTAGGGGACGGGTGAGGGTCAGGCTACGGGGAAGGGTTAGGGTTAGGGTTCGGGCTAAGGTTAGGGTTAGGGGACAGGGACGTTTTAGGGTCCAGGTGAGGGTACGGCAACGCTTTAGGGGGAGCGTGCGTGTGAGGGCGCGTGTTAGTGTTAGGGTACGGGTTAGGATTAGGGCACGGGTGAGGGTCAGGCTTCGGGGAAGGGTCAGGGTTAGGGTTCGGGCTAGGGTTAGGGTTAGGTGACGGGGACGGTTAGGGTCCAGGTTAGGGTACGGCAACGCTTTAGGGGGAGCGTGCGTGTGAGGGCACGGGTTAGTGTTAGCGTACGGGTTAGGATTAGGGGACGGGTGAGGGTCAGGCTTCGGGGAAGGGTCAGGGTTACGGTTCGGGCTAGGGTTAGGGTTAGGGGACGGGGACGGTTTAGGGTCCAGGTGAGGGTACGGCAACGCTTTAGGGGGAGCGTGCGTGTGAGGGCGCGGGTTAGTGTTAGCGTACGGGTTAGGATTAGGGGACGGGTGAGGGTCAGGCTTCGGGGAAGGGTTAGGGTTAGGGTTCGGGCTAGGGTTAGGGTTAGGGGACGGGGACGGTTTAGGGTCCAGGTGAGGGTACGGCAACGCTTTAGGGGGAGCGTGCGTGTGAGGGCGCGGGTTAGTGTTAGCGTACGGGTTAGGATTAGGGGACGGGTGAGGGTCAGTCTTCGGGGAAGGGTTAGGTTTAGGGTTCGGGCTAGGGTTAGGGTTAGGGGACGGGGACGGTTTAGTGTCCAGGTGAGGGTACGGCAACGCTTTAGGGGGAGCGTGCGTGTGAGGGCGCGGGTTAGTGTTAGCGTACGGGTTAGGATTAGGGGACGGGTGAGGGTCAGGCTTCGGGGAAGGGTTAGGGTTAGGGTTTGGGCTAGGGTTAGGGTTAGGGGACGGTGACGGTTTAGGGTCCAGGTGAGGGTACGGCAACGCTTTAGGGGGAGCGTGCGTGTGAGGGCGCGGGTTAGTGTTAGCGTACGGGTTAAGATTAGGGGAAGGGTGAGGGTCAGGCTTCGGGGAAGGGTCAGGGTTAGGGTTCGGGCTAGGGTTAGGGTTAGGGGACGGGGACGGTTTAGGGTCCAGGTGAGGGTACGGCAACGCTTTAGGGGGAGCGTGCGTGTGAGGGAGCGGGTTAGTGTTAGCGTACGGGTTAGGATTAGGGGACGGGTGAGGGTCAGGCTTCGGGGAAGGGTCAGGGTTAGGGTTCAGGCTAGGGTTAGGGTTAGGGTACGGGGACGGTTTAGGGTCCAGGTGAGGGTACGGCAACGCTTTAGGGGGAGCGTGCGTGTGAGGGCGCGGGTTAGTGTTAGCGTACGGGTTAGGATTAGGGGACGGGTGAGGGTCAGGCTTCGGGGAAGGGTTAGGGTTAGGGTTTGGGCTAGGGTTAGGGTTAGGGGACGGGGACGGTTTAGGGTCCAGGTGAGGGTACGGCAACGCTTTAGGGGGAGCGTGCGTGTGAGGGCGCGGGTTAGTGTTAGCGTACGGGTTAGGATTAGGGGACGGGTGAGGGTCAGGCTTCGGGGAAGGGTTAGGGTTAGGGTTCGGGCTAGGGTTAGGGTTAGGGGACGGGGACGGTTTAGGGTCCAGGTGAGGGTACGGCAACGCTTTAGGGGGAGCGTGCGTGTGAGGGCGCGGGTTAGTGTTAGCGTACGGTTTAGGATTAGGGGACGGGTGAGGGTCAGGCTACGGGGAAGGGTTAGGGTTAGGGTTCGGGCTAAGGTTAGGGTTAGGGGACAGGGACGTTTTAGGGTCCAGGTGAGGGTACGGCAACGCTTTAGGGGGAGCGTGCGTGTGAGGGCGCGTGTTAGTGTTAGCGTACGGGTTAGGATTAGGGGACGGGTGAGGGTCAGGCTTCGGGGAAGGGTCAGGGTTAGCGTTCGGGCTAGGGTTAGGGTTAGGGTACGGGGACGGTTTAGGGTCCAGGTGAGTGTACGGCAACGCTTTAGTGGGAGCGTGCGTGTGAGGGGGCGGGTTAGTGTTAGCGTACGGGTTAGGATTAGGGGACGGGTGAGGGTCAGGCTTCGGGGAAGTGTCAGGGTTAGGGTTCGGGCTAGGGTTAAGGTTAGGGGACGCGGACGGTTTAGGGTCCAGGTAAGGGTACGGCAACGCTTTAGGGGGAGCGTGCGTGTGAGGGCGCGGGTTAGTGTTAGCGTACGGGTTAGGATTAGGGGACGGGTGAGGGTCAGGCTTCGGGGAAGGGTCAGGGTTAGGGTTCGGGCTAGGGATAGGGTTAGGGGACGGGGACAATTTAGGGTCCAGGTGAGGGTACGGCAACGCTTTAGTGGGAGCGTGCGTGTGAGGGCGCGGGTTAGTGTTAGCGTACGGGTTAGGATTAGGGGACGGGTGAGGGTCAGGCTTCGGGGAAGGGTTAGGTTTAGGGTTCGGGCTAGGGTTAGGGTTAGGGGACGGGGACGGTTTAGGGTCCAGGTGAGGGTATGGCAACGCTTTAGGGGGAGCGTGCGTGTGAGTGCGCGGGTTAGTGTGAGCGTACGGGTTAGGATTAGGGGACGTGTGAGGGTCAGGCTTCGGGGAAGGATTAGGGTTAGGGTTCGGGCTAGGGTTAGGGTTAGGGGACGGGGACGGTTTAGGGTCCAGTTGAGGGTACGGCAACGCTTAAGGGGGAGCGTGCGTGTGAGGGCGCGGGTTAGTGTTAGCGTACGGGTTAGGATTAGGGGACGGGTGAGGGTCAGGCTTCGGGGAAGGGTTAGGGTTAGGGTTCGGGTTAGGGTTAGGGTTAGGGGACGGGGACGGTTTAGGGTCCAGGTGAGGGTACGGCAACGCTTTAGGGGGAGCGTGCGTGTGAGGGCGCGGGTTAGTGTTAGCGTACGGGTTTGGATTAGGCGACGGTTGAGGGTCAGGCTTCGGGGAAGGGTTAGGGTTAGGGTTCGGGCTAGGGTTAGGGTTAGGTGACGGGGACGGTTTAGGGTCCAGGTAAGGGTACGGCAACGCTTTAGGGGGAGCGTGCGTGTGAGGACGCGGGTTAGTGTTAGCGTACGGGTTAGGATTAGGGGACGGATGAGGGTCAGGCTTCGGGGAAGGGTCAGGGTTAGGGTTCGGGCTACGGTTAGGGTTAGGGGACGGGGACGGTTTAGGGTCCAGGTGAGGGTACGGCAACGCTTTAGGGGGAGCGTGCGTGTGAGGGCATGGGTAGTGTTAGCGTACGGGTTAGGATTAGGGGACGGGTGAGGTTCAGGCTTCGGGGAAGGGTCAGGGTTAGGGTTCGGGCTAGGGTTAGGGTTATGGGACGGGGACCGTTTAGGGACCAGGTGAGGGTACGGCAACGCTTTAGGGGGAGCGTGCGTGTGAGGGCGTGGGTTAGTGTTAGCGTACGGGTTAGGATTAGGGGACGGGTGAGGGTCAGGCTTCGGGGAAGTGTCAGGGTTAGGGTTCGGGCTAGGGTTAGGGTTAGGTGACGGGGACGGTTTAGGGTCCAGGTGAGGGTACGGCAACGCTTTAGGGGGAGCGTGCGTGTGAGGGTGCAGGTTAGTGTTAGCGTACGGGTTAGGATTAGGGCACGGGTGAGCGTCAGGCTTCGGGGAAGGGTCAGGGTTAGGGTTCGGGCTAGGGTTAGGGTTAGGTGACGGGGACGGTTAGGGTCCAGGTGAGGGTACGGCAACGCTTTAGGGGGAGCGTGCGTGTGAGGGCACGGGTTAGTGTTAGCGTACGAGTTAGGATTAGGGGACGGGTGAGGGTCAGGCTTCGGGGAAGGGTCAGGGTTAGGGTTCGGGCTAGGGTTAGGGTTAGGGAACGGGGACGGTTTAGGGTCCAGTTGAGGGTACGGCAACGCTTTAGGGGGAGCGTGCGTGTGAGGGCGTGGGTTAGTGTTAGCGTACGGGTTAGGATTAGGGGACGGGTGAGGGTCAGGCTTCGGGGAAGGGTTAGGGTTAGGGTTCGGGCTAGGGTTAGGGTTAGGGGACGTGGACGGTTTAGGGTCCAGGTGAGGGTACGGCAACGCTTTAGGGGGAGCGTGCGTGTGAGGGCGCGGGTTAGTGTTAGCGTACGGGTTAGGATTAGGTGACGCGTGAGGGTCAGGCTTCGGGGAAAGGTTAGGGTTAGGGTTCGGGCTAGGGTTAGGGTTAGGTGACGGGGACGGTTTAGGGTCCAGGTAAGGGTACGGCAACGCTTTAGGGGGAGCGTGCGTGTGAGGACGCGGGTTAGTGTTAGCGTACGGGTTAGGATTAGGGGACGGGTGAGGGTCAGGCTTCGGGGAAGGGTCAGGGTTAGGGTTCGGGCTACGGTTAGGGTTAGGGGACGGGGACGGTTTAGGGTCCAGGTGAGGGTACGGCAACGCTTTAGGGGGAGCGTGCGTGTGAGGGCATGGGTTAGTGTTAGCGTACGGGTTAGGATTAGGGGACGGGTGACGGTCAGGCTTCGGGGAAGGGTCAGGGTTAGGGTTCGGGCTAGGGTTAGGGTTATGGGACGGGGACCGTTTAGGGACCAGGTGAGGGTACGGCAACGCTTTAGGGGGAGCGTGCGTGTGAGGGCGTGGGTTAGTGTTAGCGTACGGGTTAGGATTAGGGGACGGGTGAGGGTCAGGCTTCGGGGAAGGGTCAGGGTTAGGGTTCGGGCTAGGGTTAGGGTTAGGTGACGGGGACGGTTTAGGGTCCAGGTGAGGGTACGGCAACGCTTTAGGGGGAGCGTGCGTGTGAGGGTGCAGGTTAGTGTTAGCGTACGGGTTAGGATTAGGGCACGGGTGAGGGTCAGGCTTCGGGGAAGGGTTAGGGTTAGGGTTCGGGCTAGGGTTAGGGTTAGGTGACGGGGACGGTTAGGGTCCAGGTGAGGGTACGGCAACGCTTTAGGGGGAGCGTGCGTGTGAGGGCACGGGTTAGTGTTAGCGTACGGGTTAGGATTAGGGGACGGGTGAGGGTCAGGCTTCGGGGAAGGGTCAGGGTTAGGGTTCGGGCTAGGGTTAGGGTTAGGGGACGGGGACGGTTTAGGGTCCAGGTGAGGGTACGGCAACGCTTTAGGGGGAGCGTGCGTGTGAGGGCGCGGGTTAGTGTTAGCGTACGGGTTAGGATTAGGGGACGGGTGAGGGTCAGGCTTCGGGGAAGGGTCAGGGTTAGGGTTCGGGCTAGGGTTAGGGTTAGGGGACGGGGACGGTTTAGGGTCCAGGTGAGGGTACGGCAACGCTTTAGGGGGAGCGTGCGTGTGAGGGCGCGGGTTAGTGTTAGCGTACGGGTTAGGATTAGGGGACGGGTGAGGGTCAGTCTTCGGGGAAGGGTTAGGTTTAGGGTTCGGGCTAGGGTTAGGGTTAGGGGACGGGGACGGTTTAGGGTCCAGGTGAGGGTACGGCAACGCTTTAGGGGGAGCGTGCGTGTGAGGACGCGGGTTTGTGTTAGCGTACGGGTTAGGATTAGGGGACGGGTGAGGGTCAGGCTTCGGGGAAAGGTTAGGGTTAGGGTTCGGGCTAGGGTTAGGGTTAGGGGATGGGGACGGTTTAGGGTCCAGGTGAGGGTACGGCAACGCTTTAGGGGGAGCGTGCGTGTGAGGGCGTGGGTTAGTGTTAGCGTACGGGTTAAGATTAGGGGACGGGTGAGGGTCAGGCTTCGGGGAAGGGTCAGGGTTAGGGTTCGGGCTAGGGTTAGGGTTAGGGCACGGGGACAGTTTAGGGTCCAGGTGAGGGTACGGCAACGCTTTAGGGGGAGCGTGCGTGTGAGGGCGCGGGTTAGTGTTAGCGTACGGGTTAGGATTAGGGGACGGGTGAGGGTCAGGCTTCGGGGAAGGGTCAGGTTTAGGGTTCGGGCTAGGGTTAGGGTTAGGGGACGGTGACGGTTTAGGGTCCAGGTGAGGGTACGGCAACGCTTTAGGGGGAGCGTGCGTGTGAGGGCGCGGGTTAGTGTTAGCGTACGGGTTAGGATTAGGGGACGCGTGAGGGTCAGGCTTCGGGGAAGGGTTAGGGTTAGGGTTTGGGCTAGGGTTAGGGTTAGGGGATGGTGACGGTTTAGGGTCCAGGTGAGGGTACGGCAACGCTTTAGGGGGAGCGTGCGTGTGAGGGCGCGGGTTAGTGTTAGCGTACGGGTTAGGATTAGGGGACGGGTGAGGGTCAGGCTTCGGGGAAGGGTCAGGGTTAGGGTTCGGGCTAGGGTTAGGGTTAGGGGACGGGGACGGTTTAGGGTCCAGGTGAGGGTACGGCAACGCTTTAGGGGGAGCGTGCGTGTGAGGGAGCGGGTTAGTGTTAGCGTACGGGTTAGGATTAGGGGACGGGTGAGGGTCAGGCTTCGGGGAAGGGTCAGGGTTAGGGTTCAGGCTAGGGTTAGGGTTAGGGGACGGGGACGGTTTAGGGTCCAGGTGAGGGTACGGCAACGCTTTAGGGGGAGCGTGCGTGTGAGGGCGCGGGTTAGTGTTAGCGTACGGGTTAGGATTAGGGGACGGGTGAGGGTCAGGCTTCGGGGAAGGGTTAGGGTTAGGGTTTGGGCTAGGGTTAGGGTTAGGGGACGGGGACGGTTTAGGGTCCAGGTGAGGGTACGGCAACGCTTTAGGGGGAGCGTGCGTGTGAGGGCGCGGGTTAGTGTTAGCGTACGGGTTAGGATTAGGGGACGGGTGAGGGTCAGGCTTCGGGGAAGGGTTAGGGTTAGGGTTTGGGCTAGGGTTAGGGTTAGGGGACGGGGACGGTTTAGGGTCCAGGTGAGGGTACGGCAACGCTTTAGGGGGAGCGTGCGTGTGAGGGCGCGGGTTAGTGTTAGCGTACGTGTTAGAATTTGGCGACGGTTGAGGGTCAGGCTTCGGGGAAGGGTTAGGGTTAGGGTTCGGGCTAGTGTTAGGGTTAGGGGACGGGGACGGTTTAGGGTCCAGGTGAGGGTACGGCAACGCTTTAGGTGGAGCGTGCGTTTGAGGGCACGGGTTAGTGTTAGCGTACGGGTTAGGATTAGGGGACGGGTGAGGGTCAGGCTTCGGGGAAGGGTCAGGGTTAGGGTTCGGGCTAGGGTTAGGGTTAGGTGACGGGGACGGTTTAGGGTCCAGGTGAGGGTACGACAACGCTTTAGGGGGAGCGTAGGTGTGAGGACGCGGGTTAGTGTTAGCGTACGGGTTAGGATTAGGGGACGGGTGAGGGTCAGGCTTCGGGGAAGGGTTAGGGTTAAGGTTCGGGCTAGGGTTAGGGTTAGGGGACGGGGACGGTTTAGGGTCCAGGTGAGGGTACGACAACGCTTTAGGGGGAGCGTACGTGTGAGGGCGTGGGTTAGTGTTAGCGTACGGGTTAGGATTATGGGACGGGTGAGGGTCAGGCTTCGGGGAAGGGATAGGGTTAGGGTTCAGGCTAGGGTTAGGGTTAGGGGACTGGGACGGTTTAGGATCCAGGTGAGGGTACGACAACGCTGTAGGGGGAGCGTACGTGTGAGGGCGCGGGTTAGTGTTATTGTACGGGTCAGGATTAGGAGACGGGTGAGGGTCAGGCTTCGGGGAAGGGTTAGGGTTAGGGTTCGGGCTAGGGTTAGGGTTAGGGGATGGGGACGGTTTAGGGTCCAGGTGAGGGTACGACAACGCTTTAGGGGGAGCGTAGGTGTGAGGGTGCGGGTTACTGTTAGCGTACGGGTTAGCATTAGGGGACGGGTGAGGGTCAGGCTTCGGGGAAGGTTTAGGGTTAGGGTTCGGGATAGGGTTAGGGTTAGGGGATGGGGATGGTTTAGGGTCCAGGTGAGGGTACGACAACGCTTTAGGGGGAGCGTAGGTGTGAGGGCACGGGTTAGTGTTAGCGTACGGGTTAGGATTAGGGGACGGGTGAGGGTCAGGCTTCGGGGTAGGGTCAGGGTTAGGGTTCGGGCTAGGGTTAGGGTTAGGGGACGGGGACGGTTTAGGGTCCAGGTGAGGGTACGGCAACGCTTTAGGGGGAGCGTGTGTGTGAGGGAGCGGGTTAGTGTTAGCGTACGGGTTAGGATTAGGGGACGGGTGAGGGTCAGGCTTCGGGGAATGGTTAGGGTTAGGGTTCAGGCTAGGGTTAGGGTTAGTGGACGCGGACGGTTTAGGGTCCAGGTGAGGGTACGGCAACGCTTTAGGGGGAGCGTGCGTGTGAGGGCGCGGGTTAGTGTTAGCGTACGGGTTAGGATTAGGAGAAGGGTGAGGGTCAGGCTTCGGGGAAGGGTTAGGGTTAGGGTTCGGGCTAGGGTTAGGGTTAGGGGACGGGTACGGTTTAGGGTCCATGTGAGGGTACGGCAACGCTTTAGGGGGAGCGTGCGTGTGAGGGCGCGGGTTAGTGTTAGCGTACGGTTTAGGATTAGGGGACGGGTGAGGGTCAGGCTACGGGGAAGTGTTAGGGTTAGGGTTCGGGCTAAGGTTAGGGTTAGGGGACAGGGACGTTTTAGGGTCCAGGTGAGGGTACGGCAACGCTTTAGGGGGAGCGTGCGTGTGAGGGCGCGTGTTAGTGTTAGCGTACGGGTTAGGATTAGGGGACGGGTGAGGGTCAGGCTTCGGGGAAGGGTCAGGGTTAGGGTTCGGGCTAGGGTTAGGGTTAGGGTACGGGGACGGTTTAGGGTCCAGGTGAGGGTACGGCAACGCTTTAGTGGGAGCGTGCGTGTGAGGGCGCGGGTTAGTGTTAGCGTACGGGTTAGGATTAGGGGACGGGTGAGGGTCAGGCTTCGGGGAAGTGTCAGGGTTAGGGTTCGGGCTAGGGTTAAGGTTAGGGGACGCGGACGGTTTAGGGTCCAGGTAAGGGTACGGCAACGCTTTAGGGGGAGCGTGCGTGTGAGGGCGCGGGTTAGTGTTAGCGTACGGGTTAGGATTAGGGGACGGGTGAGGGTCAGGCTTCGGGGAAGGGTCAGGGTTAGGGTTCGGGCTAGGGATAGGGTTAGGGGACGGGGACAATTTACGGTCCAGGTGAGGGTACGGCAACGCTTTAGTGGGAGCGTGCGTGTGAGGGCGCGGGTTAGTATTAGCGTACGGGTTAGGATTAGGGGACGGGTGAGGGTCAGGCTTCGGGGAAGGGTTAGGTTTAGGGTTCTGGCTAGGGTTAGGGTTAGGGGACGGGGAGGGTTTAGGGTCCAGGTGAGGGTATGGCAACGCTTTAGGGGGAGCGTGCGTGTGAGTGCGCGGGTTAGTGTGAGCGTACGGGTTAGGATTAGGGGACGGGTGAGGGTCAGGCTTCGGGGAAGGCTTAGGGTTAGGGTTCGGGCTAGGTTTAGTGTTAGGGGACGGGGACGGTTTAGGGTCCAGGTGAGGGTACGGCAACGCTTTAGGGGGAGCGTGCGTGTGAGGGCGCGGGTTAGTGTTAGCGTACGGGTTAGGATTAGGGGACGGGTGAGGGTCAGGCTTCGGGGAAGGGTCAGGGTTAGGATTCGGGCTAGGGTTAGGGGACGGGGACGGGGACGGTTTAGGGTCCAGGTGAGGGTACGTCAACGATTTAGGGGGAGCGTGCATGTGAGGGCGCGGGTTAGTGTTAGCGTACGGGTTAGGATTAGGGGACGGGTGAGGGTCAGGCTTCGGGGAAGGGTTAGGGTTAGGGTTCGGGCTAGGGTTAGGGTTAGGGGACGGGGACGGTTTAGGGTCCAGGTGAGGGTATGGCAACGCTTTAGGGGGAGCGTGCGTGTGAGGGCGCGGGTTAGTGTGAGCGTACGGGTTAGGATTAGGGGACGGTTGAGGGTCAGGCTTCGGGGAAGGGTTAGGGTTAGGGTTCGGGCTAGGCTTAGGGTTAGGGGACGGGGACGGTTTAGGGTCCAGGTGAGGGTACGGCAACACTTTAGGGGGAGCGTGCGTGTGAGGGCGCGGGTTAGTGTTAGCGTACGGGTTTGGATTAGGGGATGGGTGAGTTTCAGGCTTCGGGGAATGGTTAGGGTTAGGGTTCGGGCTAGGGTTAGGGTTAGGGGACGGGGACGGTTTAGGGTCCAGGTGAGGGTACGGCAACGCTTTAGGGGGAGCGTGCGTGTGAGGGCGCGGGTTAGTGTTAGCGTACGGGTTAGGATTAGGGGACGGGTGAGGGTCAGGCCTTGGGAAGTGTTAGGGTTAGGGTTCGGGCTAGGGTTAGGGTTAGGGGACGGGTACGGTTTAGGGTCCAGGTGAGGGTATGGCAATGCTTTATGGGGAGCGTGCGTGTGAGGGCGCGGGTTAGTGTTAGCGTACGGGTTAGGATTAGGGGACGGGTGAGGATCAGGCTTCGGGGAAGGGTTAGGGTTATGGTTCGGGCTAGGGTTAGGGTTACGGGACGGGGACGGTTTAGGGTCCAGGTGAGCGTACGGCAACGCTTTAGGGGGAGCGTGCGTGTGAGGGCGCGGGTTAGTGTTAGCGTACGGGTTAGGATTAGGGCACGGGTGAGGGTCAGGCTTCGGGGAAGGGTCAGGGTTAGGGTTCGGGCTAGGGTTAGGGTTAGGGGACGGGGACGGTTTAGGGTCCAGGTGAGGGTACGGCAACGCTTTAGGGGGAGCGTGCGTGTGAGGGCGCAGGTTAGTGTTAGCGTACGGGTTAGGATTAGGGGACGGGTGAGGGTCAGGCTTCGGGGAAGGGTTAGGGTTAGGGTTCGGGCTAGGGTTAGGGTTAGGGGACGGGGACGGTTTAGGGTCCAGGTGAGGGTACGGCAACGCTTTAGGGGGAGGGTGCGTGTGAGGGCGTGGGTTAGTGTTAGTGTAAGGGTTAGGATTAGGGGACGGTTGAGGGTCAGGCTTCGGGGAAGGGTCAGGGTTAGGGTTCGGGCTAGGGTTAGGGTTAGGGGACGGGGACGGTTTAGGGTCCAGGTGAGGGTACGGCAACGCTTTAGGGGGAGCGTGCGTGTGAGGACGCGGGTTTGTGTTAGCGTACGGGTTAGGATTAGTGGACGGGTGAGGGTCAGGCTTCGGGGAAGGGTTAGGGTTAGGGTTCGGGCTAGGGTTAGGATTAGGGGACGGGGACGGTTTAGGGTCCAGGTGAGGGTACGACAACGCTTTAGGGGGAGCGTGCGTGTGAGGGCGCGGGTTAGTGTTAGCATACGGGTTAGGATTAGGGGACGGGTGAGGGTCAGGCTTCGGGGAAGGGTCAGGGTTAGGGTTCGGGCTAGGGTTAGGGTTAGGGGACGGGGACGGTTTAGGGTCCAGGTGAGGGTACGGCAACGCTTTAGGGGGAGCGTGCGTGTGAGGGCGCGGGTTAGTGTTAGCGTACGGGTTAGGATTAGGGGACGGGTGAGGGTCAGGCTTCGGGGAAGGGTTAGGGTTAGGGTTCGGGCTAGGGTTAGGGTTAGGGGACGGGGATGGTTTAGGGTCCAGGTGAGGGTATGGCAATGCTTTAGGGGGAGCGTGCGTGTGAGGGCGCGGGTTAGTGTTAGCGTACGGGTTAGGATTAGGGGACGGGTGAGGATCAGGCTTCGGGGAAGGGTTAGGGTTAGGGTTCGGGCTAGGGTTAGGGTTAGGGGACGGGGACGGTTTAGGGTCCAGGTGAGGGTACGGCAACGCTTTAGGGGGAGCGTGCGTGCGAGGGCGCGGGTTAGTGTTAGCGTACGGGTTAGGATTAGGGCACGGGTGAGGGTCAGGTTTCGGGGAAAGGTTAGGGTTAGGGTTCGGGCTAGGGTTAGGGTTAGGGGACGGGGACGGTTTAGGGTCCAGGTGAGGGTACGGCAACGCTTTAGGGGGAGCGTGCGTGTGAGGGCGCGGGTTAGTGTTAGCGTACGGGTTAGGATTAGGGGACGGGTGAGGGTCAGGCTTCGGGGAAGGGTCAGGGTTAGGGTTCGGGCTAGGGTTAGGGGACGGGGACGGGGACGGTTTAGGGTCCAGGTGAGGGTATGGCAACGCTTTAGGGGGAGCGTGCGTGTGAGGACGCGGGTTTGTGTTAGCGTACGGGTTAAGATTAGGGGACGGGTGAGGGTCAGGCTTCGGGGAAGGGTTAGGGTTAGGGTTCGGGCTAGGGTTAGGGTTAGGGGACGGGGACGGTTTAGGGTCCAGGTGAGGGTACGGCAATGCTTTAGGGGGAGCGTGCATGTGAGGACGCGGGTTTGTGTTAGCGTACGGGTTAGGATTAGGGGACGAGTGAGGGTCAGGCTTCGGGGAAGGGTTAGGGTTAGGGTTCGGGCTAGGTTTAGGGTTAGGGGACGGGGACGGTTTAGGGTCCAGGTGAGGGTACGGTAACGCTTTAGGGGGAGGGTGCATGTGAGGGCGTGGGTTAGTGTTAGTGTACGGGTTAGGATTAGGCGACGGTTGAGGGTCAGGCTTCGGGGAAGGGTCAGGGTTAGGGTTCGGGCTAGGGTTAGGGTTAGGGGACGGGGACGGTTTAGGGTCCAGGTGAGGGTACGGCAACGCTTTAGGGGGAGCGTGCGTGTGAGGGTGCGGGTTAGTGTTAGCGTACGGGTTAGGATTAGGGGACGGGTGAGGGTCAGGCTTCGGGGAAGGGTTAGGGTTAGGGTTCGGACTAGGGTTAGGGTTAGGGGACGGGGACGGTTTAGGGTCCAGGTGAGGGTACGGCAACGCTTTAGGGGGAGCGTGCGTGTGAGGGCGCGGGTTAGTGTTAGCGTACGGGTTAGGATTAGGCGATGGTTGAGGGTCAGGCTTCGGGGAAGGGTTAGGGTTAGGGTTCGGGCTAGGGTTAGGGTTAGGGGACGGGGACGGTTTAGGGTCCAGGTGAGGGTACGGCAACGCTTTAGGGGGAGCGTGCGTGTGAGGGCGCGGGTTAGTGTTAGCGTACGGGTTAGGATTAGGGGACGGGTGAGGGTCAGGCTTCGGGGAAGGGTTAGGGTTAGGGTTCGGGCTAGGGTTAAGGTTAGGGGACGGGGACGGTTTAGGGTCCAGGTGAGAGTACGGCAACGCTTTAGGGGGAGCGTGCGTGTGAGGGCGCGGGTTAGTGTTAGCGTACGGGTTAGGATTAGGGGACGGGTGAGGGTCAGGCTTCGGGGAAGGGTTAGGGTTAGGGTTCGGGCTAGGGTTAGGGTTAGGGGACGGGGACGGTTTAGTGTCCAGGTGAGGGTACGGCAACGCTTTAGGGAGAGAGTGCGTGTGAGGACGCGGGTTTGTGTTAGCGTACGGGTTAGGATTAGGGGACGGGTGAGGGTCAGGCTTCGGGGAAAGGTTAGGGTTAGGGTTCGGGCTAGGGTTAGGGTTAGGGGACGGGGACGGTTTAGGGTCCAGGTGAGGGTACGGCAATGCTTTAGGGGGAGCGTGCGTGTGAGGGCGTGGGTTAGTGTTACCGTACGGGTCAAGATTAGGGGACGGGTGAGGGTCAGGCTTCGGGGAAGTGTCAGGGTTAGGGTTCGGGCTAGGGTTAGGGTTAGGGGACGGGGACAGTTTAGGGTCCAGGTGAGGGTACGGCAACGCTTTAGGGGGAGCGTGCGTGTGAGGGCGCGGGTTAGTGTTAGCGTACGGGTTAGGATTAGGGGACGGGTGAGGGTCAGGCTTCGGGGAAGGGTCAGGTTTAGGGTTCGGGCTAGGGTTAGGGTTAGGGGACGGGGACGGTTTAGGATCCAGGTGAGGGTACGGCAACGCTTTAGGGGGAGCGTGCGTGTGAGGGCGCGGGTTAGTGTTAGCGTACGGGTTAGGATTAGGGGACGGGTGAGGGTCAGGCTTCGGGGAAGGGTTAGGGTTAGGGTTTGGGCTAGGGTTAGGGTTAGGGGACGGTGACGGTTTAGGGTCCAGGTGAGGGTACGGCAACGCTTTAGGGGGAGGGTGCGTGTGAGGGCGCGGGTTAGTGTTAGCGTACGGGTTAGGATTAGGGGACGGGTGAGGGTCAGGCTTCGGGGAAGGGTTAGGGTTAGGGTTCGGGTTAGGGTTAGGGTTAGGGGACGGGGACGGTTTAGGGTCCAGGTGAGGGTACGGCAACGCTTTAGGGGGAGAGTGCGTGTGAGGACGCGGGTTTGTGTTAGCGTACGGGTTAGGATTAGGGGACGGGTGAGGGTCAGGCTTCGGGGAAAGGTTAGGGTTAGGGTTCGGGCTAGGGTTAGGGTTAGGGGACGGGGAAGGTTTAGGGTCCAGGTGAGGGTACGGCAATGCTTTAGGGGGAGCGTGCGTGTGAGGGCGCGGGTTAGTGTTAGCGTACGGGTTAGGATTAGGGGACGGGTGAGGGTCAGGCTTCGGGGAAGGGTCAGGGTTAGGGTTCGGGCTAGGGTTAGGGTTAGGGGACGGGGACAGTTTAGGGTCCAGGTGAGGGTACGGCAACGCTTTAGGGGGAGCGTGCGTGTGAGGGCGCGGGTTAGTGTTAGCGTACGGGTTAGGATTAGGGGACGGGTGAGGGTCAGGCTTCGGGGAAGGGTCAGGTTTAGGGTTCGGGCTAGGGTTAGGGTTAGGGGACGGGGACGGTTTAGGATCCAGGTGAGGGTACGGCAATGCTTTAGGGGGAGCGTGCGTGTGAGGGCGCGGGTTAGTGTTAGCGTACGGGTTAGGATTAGGGGACGGGTGAGGGTCAGGCTTCGGGGAAGGCTTAGGGTTAGGGTTTGGGCTAGGGTTAGGGTTAGGGGACGGTGACGGTTTAGGGTCCAGGTGAGGGTACGGCAACGCTTTAGGGGGAGCGTGCATGTGAGGGCGCGGGTTAGTGTTAGCGTACGGGTTAGGATTAGGGGACGGGTGAGGGTCAGGCTTCGGGGAAGGGTTAGGGTTAGGGTTCGGGTTAGGGTTAGGGTTAGGGGACGGGGACGGTTTAGGGTCCAGGTGAGGGTACGGCAACGCTTTAGGGGGAGCGTGCGTGTGAGGGCGTGGGTTAGTGTTAGCGTACGGGTTAGGATTAGGCGACGATTGAGGGTCAGGCTTCGGGGAAGGGTCAGGGTTAGGGTTCGGGCTAGGGTTAGGGTTAGGGGACGGGGACGGTTTAGGGTCCAGGTGAGGGTACGGCAACGCTTTAGGGGGAGCGTGCGTGTGAGGGCGCAGGTTAGTGTTAGCGTACGGGTTAGGATTAGGGGACGGGTGAGGGTCAGGCTTCGGGGAAGGGTTAGGGTTAGGGTTCGGGCTAGGGTTAGGGTTAGGGGACGGGGATGGTTTAGGGTCCAGGTGAGGGTATGGCAATGCTTTAGGGGGAGCGTGCGTGTGAGGGCGCAGGTTAGTGTTAGCGTACGGGTTAGGATTAGGGGACGGGTGAGGATCAGGCTTCGGGGAAGGGTTATGGTTAGGGTTCGGGCTAGGGTTAGGGTTAGGGGACGGGGACGGTTTAGGGTCCAGGTGAGGGTACGGCAACGCTTTAGGGGGAGCGTGCGTGTGAGGGCACGGGTTAGTGTTAGCGTACGGGTTAGGATTAGGGCACGGGTGAGGGTCAGGCTTCGGGGAAAGGTTAGGGTTAGGGTTCGGGCTAGGGTTAGGGTTAGGGGACGGGGACGGTTTAGGGTCCAGGTGAGGGTACGTCAACGCTTTAGGGGGAGCGTGCGTGTGAGGGCGTGGGTTAGTGTTAGCGTACGGGTTAGGATTAGGGGACGGGTGAGGGTCAGGCTTCGGGGAAGGGTCAGGGTTAGGGTTCGGGCTAGGGTTAGGGTTAGGAGACGGGGACAGTTTAGGGTCCAGGTGAGGGTACGGCAACGCTTTAGGGGGAGAGTGCGTGTGAGGGCGCGGATTAGTGTTATCGTACGGGTTAGGATTAGGGGACGGGTGAGGGTCAGGCTTTGGGGAAGGGTTAGGTTTAGGATTCGGGCTAGGGTAAGGGTGTGGGGACGGGGACGGTTTAGGATCCAGGTAAGGGTACGGCAACGCTTTAGGGGGAGCGTGCGTGTGAGGGCGCGGGTTAGTGTTAGCGTACGGGTTAGGATTAGGGGACGGGTGAGGGTCAGGCTTCGGGAAAGGGTTAGGTTTAGGGTTCGGGCTAGGGTTAGTGTTAGGGGACGGGGACGGTTTAGGGTCCAGGTGAGGGTACGGCAACGCTTTAGGGGGAGCGTGCGTGTGAGGGCGCGGGTTAGTGTTAGCGTACGGGTTAGGATTAGGGGACGGGTGAGGGTCAGGCTTCGGGGAAGGGTCAGGGTTAGGGTTCGGGCTAGGGTTAGGGGACGGGGACGGGGACGGTTTAGGGTCCAGGTGAGGGTACGGCAACGCTTTAGGGGGAGCGTGCGTGTGAGGGCGCGGGTTAGTGTTAGCGTACGGGTTAGGATTAGGGGACGGGTGAGGGTCAGGCTTCAGGGAAGGGTTAGGGTTAGGGTTTGGGCTAGGGTTAGGGTTAGGGGACGGTGACGGTTTAGGGTCCAGGTGAGGGTACGGCAACGCTTTAGGGGGAGGGTGCGTGTGAGGGCGCGGGTTAGTGTTAGCGTACGGGTTAGGATTAGGGGACGGGTGAGGATCAGGCTTCGGGGAAAGGTCAGGGTTAGGGTTCGGGCTAGGGTTAGGGTTAGGGGACGGGGACGGTTTAGGGTCTAGGTGAGGGTACGTCAACGCTTTAGGGGGAGCGTGCGTGTGAGGGCGTGGGTTAGTGTTAGCGTACGGGTTAGGATTAGGGGACGGGTGAGGGTCAGGCTTCGGGGAAGGGTCAGGGTTAGGGTTCGGGCTAGGGTTAGGGTTAGGAGACGGGGACAGTTTAGGGTCCAGGTGAGGGTACGGCAACGCTTTAGGGGGAGAGTGCGTGTGAGGGCGCGGGTTAGTGTTATCGTACGGGTTAGGATTAGGGGACGGGTGAGGGTCAGGCTTCGGGGAAAGGTTAGGTTTAGGGTTCGGGCTAGGGTAAGGGTGTGGGGACGGGGACGGTTTAGGATGCAGGTAAGGGTACGGCAACGCTTTAGGGGGAGCGTGCGTGTGAGGGCGCGGGTTAGTGTTAGCGTACGGGTTAGGATTAGGGGACGGGTGAGGGTCAGGCTTCGGGAAAGGGTTAGGGTTAGGGTTCGGGCTAGGGTTAGTGTTAGGGGACGGGGACGGTTTAGGGTCCAGGTGAGGGTACGGCAACGCTTTAGGGGGAGCGTGCGTGTGAGGGCGCGGGTTAGTGTTAGCGTACGGGTTAGGATTAGGGGACGGGTGAGGGTCAGGCTTCGGGGAAGGGTCAGGGTTAGGGTTCGGGCTAGGGTTAGGGGACGGGGACGGGGACGGTTTAGGGTCCAGGTGAGGGTATGGCAACGCTTTAGGGGGAGCGTGCGTGTGAGGACGCGGGTTTGTGTTAGCGTACGGGTTAAGATTAGGGGACGGGTGAGGGTCAGGCTTCGGGGAAGGGTTAGGGTTAGGGTTCGGGCTAGGGTTAGGGTTAGGGGACGGGGACGGTTTAGGGTCCAGGTGAGGGTACGGCAATGCTTTAGGGGGAGCGTGCATGTGAGGACGCGGGTTTGTGTTAGCGTACGGGTTAGGATTAGGGGACGAGTGAGGGTCAGGCTTCGGGGAAGGGTTAGGGTTAGGGTTCGGGCTAGGTTTAGGGTTAGGGGACGGGGACGGTTTACTGTCCAGGTGAGGGTACGGTAACGCTTTAGGGGGAGGGTGCGTGTGAGGGCGTGGGTTAGTGTTAGTGTACGGGTTAGGATTAGGCGACGGTTGAGGGTCAGGCTTCGGGGAAGGGTCAGGGTTAGGGTTCGGGCTAGGGTTAGGGTTAGGGGACGGGGACGGTTTAGGGTCCAGGTGAGGGTACGGCAACGCTTTAGGGGGAGCGTGCGTGTGAGGGTGCGGGTTAGTGTTAGCGTACGGGTTAGGATTAGGGGACGGGTGAGGGTCAGGCTTCGGGGAAGGGTTAGGGTTAGGGTTCTGACTAGGGTTAGGGTTAGGGGACGGGGACGGTTTAGGGTCCAGGTGAGGGTACGGCAACGCTTTAGGGGGAGCGTGCGTGTGAGGGCGCGGGTTAGTGTTAGCGTACGGGTTAGGATTAGGCGATGGTTGAGGGTCAGGCTTCGGGGAAGGGTTAGGGTTAGGGTTCGGGCTAGGGTTAGGGTTAGGGGACGGGGACGGTTTAGGGTCCAGGTGAGGGTACGGCAACGCTTTAGGGGGAGCGTGCGTGTGAGGGCGCGGGTTAGTGTTAGCGTACGGGTTAGGATTAGGGGACGGGTGAAGGTCAGGCTTCGGGGAAGGGTTAGGGTTAGGGTTCGGGCTAGGGTTAAGGTTAGGGGACGGGGACGGTTTAGGGTCCAGGTGAGAGTACGGCAACGCTTTAGGGGGAGCGTGCGTGTGAGGGCGCGGGTTAGTGTTAGCGTACGGGTTAGGATTAGGGGACGGGTGAGGGTCAGGCTTCGGGGAAGGGTTAGGGTTAGGGTTCGGGCTAGGGTTAGGGTTAGGGGACGGGGACGGTTTAGTGTCCAGGTGAGGGTACGGCAACGCTTTAGGGAGAGAGTGCGTGTGAGGACGCGGGTTTGTGTTAGCGTACGGGTTAGGATTAGGGGACGGGTGAGGGTCAGGCTTCGGGGAAAGGTTAGGGTTAGGGTTCGGGCTAGGGTTAGGGTTAGGGGACGGGGACGGTTTAGGGTCCAGGTGAGGGTACGGCAATGCTTTAGGGGGAGCGTGCGTGTGAGGGCGTGGGTTAGTGTTACCGTACGGGTCAAGATTAGGGGACGGGTGAGGGTCAGGCTTCGGGGAAGTGTCAGGGTTAGGGTTCGGGCTAGGGTTAGGGTTAGGGGACGGGGACAGTTTAGGGTCCAGGTGAGGGTACGGCAACGCTTTAGGGGGAGCGTGCGTGTGAGGGCGCGGGTTAGTGTTAGCGTACGGGTTAGGATTAGGGGACGGGTGAGGGTCAGGCTTCGGGGAAGGGTTAGGGTTAGGGTTCGGGTTAGGGTTAGGGTTAGGGGACGGGGACGGTTTAGGGTCCAGGTGAGGGTACGGCAACGCTTTAGGGGGAGAGTGCGTGTGAGGACGCGGGTTTGTGTTAGCGTACGGGTTAGGATTAGGGGACGGGTGAGGGTCAGGCTTCGGGGAAAGGTTAGGGTTAGGGTTCGGGCTAGGGTTAGGGTTAGGGGACGGGGAAGGTTTAGGGTCCAGGTGAGGGTACGGCAACGCTTTAGGGGGAGCGTGCGTGTGAGGGCGCGGGTTAGTGTTAGCGTACGGGTTAGGATTAGGGGACGGGTGAGGGTCAGGCTTCGGGGAATGGTCAGGGTTAGGGTTCGGGCTAGGGTTAGGGTTAGGGGACGGGGACAGTTTAGGGTCCAGGTGAGGGTACGGCAACGCTTTAGGGGGAGCGTGCGTGTGAGGGCGCGGGTTAGTGTTAGCGTACGGGTTAGGATTAGGGGACGGGTGAGGGTCAGGCTTCGGGGAAGGGTCAGGTTTAGGGTTCGGGCTAGGGTTAGGGTTAGGGGACGGGGACGGTTTAGGATCCAGGTGAGGGTACGGCAATGCTTTAGGGGGAGCGTGCGTGTGAGGGCGCGGGTTAGTGTTAGCGTACGGGTTAGGATTAGGGGACGGGTGAGGGTCAGGCTTCGGGGAAGGCTTAGGGTTAGGGTTTGGGCTAGGGTTAGGTTTAGGGGACGGTGACGGTTTAGGGTCCAGGTGAGGGTACGGCAACGCTTTAGGGGGAGCGTGCGTGTGAGGGCGCGGGTTAGTGTTAGCGTACGGGTTAGGATTAGGGGACGGGTGAGGGTCAGGCTTCGGGGAAGGGTTAGGGTTAGGGTTCGGGTTAGGGTTAGGGTTAGGGGACGGGGACGGTTTAGGGTCCAGGTGAGGGTACGGCAACGCTTTAGGGGGAGCGTGCGTGTGAGGGCGTGGGTTAGTGTTAGCGTACGGGTTAGGATTAGGCGACGGTTGAGGGTCAGGCTTCGGGGAAGGGTCAGGGTTAGGGTTCGGGCTAGGGTTAGGGTTAGGGGACGGGGACGGTTTAGGGTCCAGGTGAGGGTACGGCAACGCTTTAGGGGGAGCGTGCGTGTGAGGGCGCGGGTTAGTGTTAGCGTACGGGTTAGGATTAGGGGACGGGTGAGGGTCAGGCTTCGGGGAAGGGTTAGGGTTAGGGTTCGGGCTAGGGTTAGGGTTAGGGGACGGGGATGGTTTAGGGTCCAGGTGAGGGTATGGCAATGCTTTAGGGGGAGCGTGCGTGTGAGGGCGCAGGTTAGTGTTAGCGTACGGGTTAGGATTAGGGGACGGGTGAGGATCAGGCTTCGGGGAAGGGTTATGGTTAGGGTTCGGGCTAGGGTTAGGGTTAGGGGACGGGGACGGTTTAGGGTCCAGGTGAGGGTACGGCAACGCTTTAGGGGGAGCGTGCGTGTGAGGGCACGCGTTAGTGTTAGCGTACGGGTTAGGATTAGGGCACGGGTGAGGGTCAGGCTTCGGGGAAAGGTTAGGGTTAGGGTTCGGGCTAGGGTTAGGGTTAGGGGACGGGGACGGTTTAGGGTCCAGGTGAGGGTACGTCAACGCTTTAGGGGGAGCGTGCGTGTGAGGGCGTGGGTTAGTGTTAGCGTACGGGTTAGGATTAGGGGACGGGTGAGGGTCAGGCTTCGGGGAAGGGTCAGGGTTAGGGTTCGGGCTAGGGTTAGGGTTAGGAGACGGGGACAGTTTAGCGTCCAGGTGAGGGTACGGCAACGCTTTAGGGGGAGAGTGCGTGTGAGGGCGCGGGTTAGTGTTATCGTACGGGTTAGGATTAGGGGACGGGTGAGGGTCAGGCTTTGGGGAAGGGTTAGGTTTAGGATTCGGGCTAGGGTAAGGGTGTGGGGACGGGGACGGTTTAGGATCCAGGTAAGGGTACGGCAACGCTTTAGGGGGAGCGTGCGTGTGAGGGCGCGGGTTAGTGTTAGCGTACGGGTTAGGATTAGGGGACGGGTGAGGGTCAGGCTTCGGGAAAGGGTTAGGGTTAGGGTTCGGGCTAGGGTTAGTGTTAGGGGACGGGGACGGTTTAGGGTCCAGGTGAGGGTACGGCAACGCTTTAGGGGGAGCGTGCGTGTGAGGGCGCGGGTTAGTGTTAGCGTACGGGTTAGGATTAGGGGACGGGTGAGGGTCAGGCTTCGGGGAAGGGTCAGGGTTAGGGTTCGGGCTAGGGTTAGGGGACGGGGACGGGGACGGTTTAGGGTCCAGGTGAGGGTACGGCAACGCTTTAGGGGGAGCGTGCGTGTGAGGGCGCGGGTTAGTGTTAGCGTACGGGTTAGGATTAGGGGACGGGTGAGGGTCAGGCTTCGGGGAAGGGTTAGGGTTAGGGTTTGGGCTAGGGTTAGGGTTAGGGGACGGTGACGGTTTAGGGTCCAGGTGAGGGTACGGCAACGCTTTAGGGGGAGGGTGCGTGTGAGGGCGCGGGTTAGTGTTAGCGTACGGGTTAGGATTAGGGCACGGGTGAGGGTCAGGCTTCGGGGAAGGGTCAGGGTTAGGGTTCGGGCTAGGGTTAGGGTTAGGGGACGGGGACGGTTTAGGGTCCAGGTGAGGGTACGTCAACGCTTTAGGGGGAGCGTGCGTGTGAGGGCGTGGGTTAGTGTTAGCGTACGGGTTAGGATTAGGGGACGGGTGAGGGTCAGGCTTCGGGGAAGGGTCAGGGTTAGGGTTCGGGCTAGGGTTAGGGTTAGGGGACGGGGACGGTTTAGGGTCCAGGTGAGGGTACGGCAATGCTTTAGGGGGAGCGTGCATGTGAGGACGCGGGTTTGTGTTAGCGTACGGGTTAGGATTAGGGGACGAGTGAGGGTCAGGCTTCGGGGAAGGGTTAGGGTTAGGGTTCGGGCTAGGTTTAGGGTTAGGGGACGGGGACGGTTTAGGGTCCAGGTGAGGGTACGGTAACGCTTTAGGGGGAGGGTGCGTGTGAGGGCGTGGGTTAGTGTTAGTGTACGGGTTAGGATTAGGCGACGGTTGAGGGTCAGGCTTCGGGGAAGGGTCAGGGTTAGGGTTCGGGCTAGGGTTAGGGTTAGGGGACGGGGACGGTTTAGGGTCCAGGTGAGGGTACGGCAACGCTTTAGGGGGAGCGTGCGTGTGAGGGTGCGGGTTAGTGTTAGCGTACGGGTTAGGATTAGGGGACGGGTGAGGGTCAAGCTTCGGGGAAGGGTTAGGGTTAGGGTTCGGACTAGGGTTAGGGTTAGGGGACGGGGACGGTTTAGGGTCCAGGTGAGGGTACGGCAACGCTTTAGGGGGAGCGTGCGTGTGAGGGCGCGGGTTAGTGTTAGCGTACGGGTTAGGATTAGGCGACGGTTGAGGGTCAGGCTTCGGGGAAGGGTTAGGGTTAGGGTTCGGGCTAAGGTTAGGGTTAGGGGACGGGGACGGTTTAGGGTCCAGGTGAGGGTACGGCAACGCTTTAGGGGGAGCGTGCGTGTGAGGGCGCGGGTTAGTGTTAGCGTACGGGTTAGGATTAGGGGACGGGTGAGGGTCAGGCTTCGGGGAAGGGTTAGGGTTAGGGTTCGGGCTAGGGTTAAGGTTAGGGGACGGGGACGGTTTAGGGTCCAGGTGAGAGTACGGCAACGCTTTAGGGGGAGCGTGCGTGTGAGGGCGCGGGTTAGTGTTAGCGTACGGGTTAGGATTAGGGGACGGGTGAGGGTCAGGCTTCGGGGAAGGGTTAGGGTTAGGGTTCGGGCTAGGGTTAGGGTTAGGGGACGGGGACGGTTTAGTGTCCAGGTGAGGGTACGGCAACGCTTTAGGGAGAGAGTGCGTGTGAGCACGCGGGTTTGTGTTAGCGTACGGGTTAGGATTAGGGGACGGGTGAGGGTCAGGCTTCGGGGAAAGGTTAGGGTTAGGGTTCGGGCTAGGGTTAGGGTTAGGGGACGGGGACGGTTTAGGGTCCAGGTGAGGGTACGGCAATGCTTTAGGGGGAGCGTGCGTGTGAGGGCGTGGGTTAGTGTTACCGTACGGGTCAAGATTAGGGGACGGGTGAGGGTCAGGCTTCGGGGAAGTGTCAGGGTTAGGGTTCGGGCTAGGGTTAGGGTTAGGGGACGGGGACAGTTTAGGGTCCAGGTGAGGGTACGGCAACGCTTTAGGGGGAGCGTGCGTGTGAGGGCGCGGGTTAGTGTTAGCGTACGGGTTAGGATTAGGGGACGGGTGAGGGTCAGGCTTCGGGGAAGGGTCAGGTTTAGGGTTCGGGCTAGGGTTAGGGTTAGGGGACGGGGACGGTTTAGGATCCAGGTGAGGGTACGGCAACGCTTTAGGGGGAGCGTGCGTGTGAGGGCGCGGGTTAGTGTTAGCGTACGGGTTAGGATTAGGGGACGGGTGAGGGTCAGGCTTCGGGGAAGGGTTATGGTTAGGGTTTGGGCTAGGGTTAGGGTTAGGGGACGGTGACGGTTTAGGGTCCAGGTGAGGGTACGGCAACGCTTTAGGGGGAGGGTGCGTGTGAGGGCGCGGGTTAGTGTTAGCGTACGGGTTAGGATTAGGGGACGGGTGAGGGTCAGGCTTCGGGGAAGGGATAGGGTTAGGTTTCGGGTTAGGGTTAGGGTTAGGGGACGGGGACGGTTTAGGGTCCAGGTGAGGGTACGGCAACGCTTTAGGGGGAGAGTGCGTGTGAGGACGCGGGTTTGTGTTAGCGTACGGGTTAGGATTAGGGGACGGGTGAGGGTCAGGCTTCGGGGAAAGGTTAGGGTTAGGGTTCGGGCTAGGGTTAGGGTTAGGGGACGGGGAAGGTTTAGGGTCCAGGTGAGGGTACGGCAACGCTTTAGGGGGAGCGTGCGTGTGAGGGCGCGGGTTAGTGTTAGCGTACGGGTTAGGATTAGGGGACGGGTGAGGGTCAGGCTTCGGGGAAGGGTCAGGGTTAGGGTTCGGGCTAGGGTTAGGGTTAGGGGACGGGGACAGTTTAGGGTCCAGGTGAGGGTACGGCAACGCTTTAGGGGGAGCGTGCGTGTGAGGGCGCGGGTTAGTGTTAGCGTACGGGTTAGGATTAGGGGACGGGTGAGGGTCAGGCTTCGGGGAAGGGTCAGGTTTAGGGTTCGGGCTAGGGTTAGGGTTAGGGGACGGGGACGGTTTAGGATCCAGGTGAGGGTACGGCAATGCTTTAGGGGGAGCGTGCGTGTGAGGGCGCGGGTTAGTGTTAGCGTACGGGTTAGGATTAGGGGACGGGTGAGGGTCAGGCTTCGGGGAAGGCTTAGGGTTAGGGTTTGGGCTAGGGTTAGGGTTAGGGGACGGTGACGGTTTAGGGTCCAGGTGAGGGTACGGCAACGCTTTAGGGGGAGCGTGCGTGTGAGGGCGCGGGTTAGTGTTAGCGTACGGGTTAGGATTAGGGGACGGGTGAGGGTCAGGCTTCGGGGAAGGGTTAGGGTTAGGGTTCGGGTTAGGGTTAGGGTTAGGGGACGGGGACGGTTTAGGGTCCAGGTGAGGGTACGGCAACGCTTTAGGGGGAGCGTGCGTGTGAGGGCGTGGGTTAGTGTTAGCGTACGGGTTAGGATTAGGCGACGGTTGAGGGTCAGGCTTCGGGGAAGGGTCAGGGTTAGGGTTCGGGCTAGGGTTAGGGTTAGGGGACGGGGACGGTTTAGGGTCCAGGTGAGGGTACGGCAACGCTTTAGGGGGAGCGTGCGTGTGAGGGCGCGGGTTAGTGTTAGCGTACGGGTTAGGATTAGGGGACGGGTGAGGGTCAGGCTTCGGGGAAGGGTTAGGGTTAGGGTTCGGGCTAGGGTTAGGGTTAGGGGACGGGGATGGTTTAGGGTCCAGGTGAGGGTATGGCAATGCTTTAGGGGGAGCGTGCGTGTGAGGGCGCAGGTTAGTGTTAGCGTACGGGTTAGGATTAGGGGACGGGTGAGGATCAGGCTTCGGGGAAGGGTTATGGTTAGGGTTCGGGCTAGGGTTAGGGTTAGGGGACGGGGACGGTTTAGGGTCCAGGTGAGGGTACGGCAACGCTTTAGGGGGAGCGTGCGTGTGAGGGCACGCGTTAGTGTTAGCGTACGGGTTAGGATTAGGGCACGGGTGAGGGTCAGGCTTCGGGGAAAGGTTAGGGTTAGGGTTCGGGCTAGGGTTAGGGTTAGGGGACGGGGACGGTTTAGGGTCCAGGTGAGGGTACGTCAACGCTTTAGGGGGAGCGTGCGTGTGAGGGCGTGGGTTAGTGTTAGCGTACGGGTTAGGATTAGGGGACGGGTGAGGGTCAGGCTTCGGGGAAGGGTCAGGGTTAGGGTTCGGGCTAGGGTTAGGGTTAGGAGACGGGGACAGTTTAGGGTCCAGGTGAGGGTACGGCAACGCTTTAGGGGGAGAGTGCGTGTGAGGGCGCGGGTTAGTGTTATCGTACGGGTTAGGATTAGGGGACGGGTGAGGGTCAGGCTTTGGGGAAGGGTTAGGTTTAGGATTCGGGCTAGGGTAAGGGTGTGGGGACGGGGACGGTTTAGGATCCAGGTAAGGGTACGGCAACGCTTTAGGGGGAGCGTGCGTGTGAGGGCGCGGGTTAGTGTTAGCGTACGGGTTAGGATTAGGGGACGGGTGAGGGTCAGGCTTCGGGAAAGGGTTAGGGTTAGGGTTCGGGCTAGGGTTAGTGTTAGGGGACGGGGACGGTTTAGGGTCCAGGTGAGGGTACGGCAACGCTTTAGGGGGAGCGTGCGTGTGAGGGCGCGGGTTAGTGTTAGCGTACGGGTTAGGATTAGGGGACGGGTGAGGGTCAGGCTTCGGGGAAGGGTCAGGGTTAGGGTTCGGGCTAGGGTTAGGGTTAGGGGACGGGGACGGTTTAGGGTCCAGGTGAGGGTACGGCAACGCTTTAGGGGGAGCGTGCGTGTGAGGGCGCGGGTTAGTGTTAGCGTACGGGTTAGGATTAGGGGACGGGTGAGGGTCAGGCTTCGGGGAAGGGTTAGGGTTAGGGTTTGGGCTAGGGTTAGGGTTAGGGGACGGTGACGGTTTAGGGTCCAGGTGAGGGTACGGCAACGCTTTAGGGGGAGGGTGCGTGTGAGGGCGTGGGTTAGTGTTAGCGTACGGGTTAGGATTAGGGGACGGGTGAGGATCAGGCTTCGGGGAAAGGTCAGGGTTAGGGTTCGGGCTAGGGTTAGGGTTAGGGGACGGGGACGGTTTAGGGTCCAGGTGAGGGTACGTCAACGCTTTAGGGGGAGCGTGCGTGTGAGGGCGTGGGTTAGTGTTAGCGTACGGGTTAGGATTAGGGGACGGGTGAGGGTCAGGCTTCGGGGAAGGGTCAGGGTTAGGGTTCGGGCTAGGGTTAGGGTTAGGAAACGGGGACAGTTTAGGGTCCAGGTGAGGGTACGGCAACGCTTTAGGGGGAGAGTGCGTGTGAGGGCGCGGGTTAGTGTTATCGTACGGGTTAGGATTAGGGGACGGGTGAGGGTCAGGCTTCGGGGAAGGGTTAGGTTTAGGGTTCGGGCTAGGGTAAGGGTGTGGGGACGGGGACGGTTTAGGATGCAGGTAAGGGTACGGAAACGCTTTAGGGGGAGCGTGCGTGTGAGGGCGCGGGTTAGTGTTAGCGTACGGGTTAGGATTAGGGGACGGGTGAGGGTCAGGCTTCGGGAAAGGGTTAGGGTTAGGGTTCGGGCTAGGGTTAGTGTTAGGGGACGGGGACGGTTTAGGGTCCAGGTGAGGGTACGGCAACGCTTTAGGGGGAGCGTGCGTGTGAGGGCGCGGGTTAGTGTTAGCGTACGGGTTAGGATTAGGGGACGGGTGAGGGTCAGGCTTCGGGGAAGGGTTAGGGTTAGGGTTCGGGCTAGGTTTAGGGTTAGGGGACGGGGACGGTTTAGGGTCCAGGTGAGGGTACAGTAACGCTTTAGGGGGAGGGTGCGTGTGAGGGCGTGGGTTAGTGTTAGTGTACGGGTTAGGATTAGGCGACGGTTGAGGGTCAGGCTTCGGGGAAGGGTCAGGGTTAGGGTTCGGGCTAGGGTTAGGGTTAGGGGACGGGGACGGTTTAGGGTCCAGGTGAGGGTACGGCAACGCTTTAGGGGGAGCGTGCGTGTGAGGGTGCGGGTTAGTGTTAGCGTACGGGTTAGGATTAGGGGACGGGTGAGGGTCAGGCTTCGGGGAAGGGTTAGGGTTAGGGTTCGGACTAGGGTTAGGGTTAGGGGACGGGGAAGGTTTAGGGTCCAGGTGAGGGTACGGCAACGCTTTAGGGGGAGCGTGCGTGTGAGGGCGCGGGTTAGTGTTAGCGTACGGGTTAGGATTAGGGGACGGGTGAGGGTCAGGCTTCGGGGAAGGGTCAGGGTTAGGGTTCGGGCTAGGGTTAGGGTTAGGGGACGGGGACAGTTTAGGGTCCAGGTGAGGGTACGGCAACGCTTTAGGGGGAGCGTGCGTGTGAGGGCGCGGGTTAGTGTTAGCGTACGGGTTAGGATTAGGGGACGGGTGAGGGTCAGGCTTCGGGGAAGGGTCAGGTTTAGGGTTCGGGCTAGGGTTAGGGTTAGGGGACGGGGACGGTTTAGGATCCAGGTGAGGGTACGGCAATGCTTTAGGGGGAGCGTGCGTGTGAGGGCGCGGGTTAGTGTTAGCGTACGGGTTAGGATTAGGGGACGGGTGAGGGTCAGGCTTCGGGGAAGGCTTAGGGTTAGGGTTTGGGCTAGGGTTAGGGTTAGGGGACGGTGACGGTTTAGGGTCCAGGTGAGGGTACGGCAACGCTTTAGGGGGAGCGTGCGTGTTAGGGCGCGGGTTAGTGTTAGCGTACGGGTTAGGATTAGGGGACGGGTGAGGGTCAGGCTTCGGGGAAGGGTTAGGGTTAGGGTTCGGGTTAGGGTTAGGTTTAGGGGACGGGGACGGTTTAGGGTCCAGGTGAGGGTACGGCAACGCTTTAGGGGGAGCGTGCGTGTGAGGGCGTGGGTTAGTGTTAGCGTACGGGTTAGGATTAGGCGACGGTTGAGGGTCAGGCTTCGGGGAAGGGTTAGGGTTAGGGTTCGGGCTAGGGTTAGGGTTAGGGGACGGGGACGGTTTAGGGTCCAGGTGAGGGTACGGCAACGCTTTAGGGGGAGCGTGCGTGTGAGGGCGCGGGTTAGTGTTAGCGTACGGGTTAGGATTAGGGGACGGGTGAGGGTCAGGCTTCGGGGAAGGGTTAGGGTTAGGGTTCGGGCTGGGGTTAGGGTTAGGGGACGGGGACGGTTTAGGGTCCAGGTGAGGTTACGGCAACGCTTTAGGAGGAGCGTGCGTGTGAGGGCGTGGGTTAGTGTTAGCGTACGTGTTAGGATTAGGGGACGGGTGAGGGTCAGGCTTCGGGGAAGGGTTAGGGTTAGGGTTCGGGCTAGGGTTAGGGTTAGGGGACGGGGACGGTTTAGGGTCCAGGTGAGGGTACGGCAACGCTTTAGGGGGAGCGTGCGTGTGAGGGCGCGGGTTAGTGTTAGCGTACGGGTTAGGATTAGGCGACGGTTGAGGGTCAGGCTTCGGGGAAGGGTCAGGGTTAGGGTTCGGGCTAGGGTTAGGGTTAGGTGACGGGGACGGTTTAGGGTCCAAGTGAGGGTACGGCAACGCTTTAGGGGGAGCGTGCGTGTGAGGGTGCAGGTTAGTGTTAGTGTACGGGTTAGGATTAGGGCACGGGTGAGGGTCAGGCTTCGGGGAAGGGTCAGCGTTAGGGTTCGGGCTAGGGTTAGGGTTAGGTGACGGGGACGGTTAGGGTCCAGGTGAGGGTACGGCAACGCTTTAGGGGGAGCGTGCGTGTGAGGGCACGGGTTAGTGTTAGCGTACGAGTTAGGATTAGGGGACGGGTGAGGGTCAGGCTTCGGGGAAGGGTCAGGGTTAGGGTTCCGGCTAGGGTTAGGGTTAGGGGACGGGGACGGTTTAGGGTCCAGGTGAGTGTATGGCAATGCTTTAGGGGGAGAGTGCGTGTGAGGGCGCAGGTTAGTGTTAGCGTACGGGTTAGGATTAGGGGACGGGTGAGGGTCAGGCTTCGGGGAAGGTTTAGGGTTAGGGTTCGGGCTAGGGTTAGGGTTAGGGGACGGGGACGGTTTAGCGTAAAGGTGAGGGTACGGCAACGCTTTAGGGGGAGCGTGCGTGTGAGGGCGCGGGTTAGTGTTAGCGTACGGGTTAGGATTAGGGGACGGGTGAGGGTCAGGCTTCGGGGAAGGGTTAGGGTTAGGGTTCGGGCTAGGGTTAGGGTTAGGGGACGGGGACGGTTTAGGGTCCAGGTGAGGGTACGGCAATGCTTTAGGGGGAGCGTGCGTGTGAGGGCGCGGGTTAGTGTTAGCGTACGGGTTAGGATTAGGGGACGGGTGAGGGTCAGGCTTCGGGGAAGGGTCAGGGTTAGGGTTCGGGCTAGGGTTAGGGTTAGGGGACGGGGACGGTTTACGGTCCAGGTGAGGGTACGGCAACGCTTTAGGGGGAGTGTGCGTGTGAGGACGCGGGTTTGTGTTAGCGTACGGGTTAGGATTAGGGGACGGGTGAGGGTCAGGCTACGGGGAAAGGTTAGGGTTAGGGTTCGGGCTAGGGTTAGGGTTAGGGGACGGGGACGGTTTAGGGTCCAGGTGAGGGTACGGCAACGCTTTAGGGGGAGCGTGCGTGTGAGGGCGTGGGTTAGTGTTAGCGTACGGGTTAGGATTAGGGGACGAGTGAGGGTCAGGCTTCGGGGAAGGGTTAGGGTTAGGGTTCGGGCTAGGGTTAGGTTTAGGGGACGGGGACGGTTTAGGGTCCAGGTGAGGGTACGGCAACGCTTTAGGGGGAGCGTGCGTGTGAGGGCGTGGGTTAGTGTTAGCGTACGGGTTAGGATTAGGGGATGGGTGAGTGTCAGGCTTCGGGGAAGGGTTAGGGTTCGGGCTAGGGTTAGGGTTAGGGGACGGGGACGGTTTAGGGTCCAGGTGAGGGTACGGCAACGCTTTAGGTGGAGCGTGCGTGTGAGGGCGCGGGTTAGTGTTAGCGTACGGGTTAGGATTAGGGGACGGGTGAGGGTCAGGCTTCGGGGAAGGGTCAGGGATAGGGTTCGGGCTAGGGTTAGGGTTAGGGGACGGGGACGGTTTACGGTCCAGGTGAGGGTACGGCAACGCTTTAGGGGGAGCGTGCGTGTGAGGACGCGGGTTTGTGTTAGCGTACGGGTTAGGATTAGGGAACGGGTGAGGGTCAGGCTTCGGGGAAAGGTTAGGGTTCGGGTTCGGGCTAGGGTTAGGGTTAGGGGACGGGGACGGTTTAGGGTCCAGGTGAGGGTACGGCAACGCTTTAGGGGGAGCGTGCGTGTGAGGGTGTGGGTTAGTGTTAGCGTACGGGTTAAGATTAGGGGAAGGGTGAGGGTCAGGCTTCGGGGAAGGGTCAGGGTTAGGGTTCGGGCTAGGGTTAGGGTTAGGGGACGGGGACGGTTTAGGGTCCAGGTGAGGGTACGGCAACGCTTTAGGGGGAGCGTGCGTGTGAGGGAGCGGGTTAGTGTTAGCGTACGGGTTAGGATTAGGGGACGGGTGAGGGTCAGGCTTCGGGGAAGGGTCAGGGTTAGGGTTCAGGCTAGGGTTAGGGTTAGGGGACGGGGACGGTTTAGGGTCCAGGTGAGGGTACGGCAACGCTTTAGGGGGAGCGTGCGTGTGAGGGCGCGGGTTAGTGTTAGCGTACGGGTTAGGATTAGGGGACGGGTGAGGGTCAGGCTTCTGGGAAGGGTTAGGGTTAGGGTTTGGGCTAGGGTTAGGGTTAGGGGACGGGGACGGTTTAGGGTCCATGTGAGGGTACGGCAACGCTTTAGGGGGAGCGTGCGTGTGAGGGCGCGGGTTAGTGTTAGCGTACGGGTTAGGATTAGGGGACGGGTGAGGGTCAGGCTTCGGGGAGGCTTAGGGTTAGGGTTCGGGCTAGGGTTAGGGTTAGGGGACGGGGACGGTTTAGGGTCCAGGTGAGGGTACGGCAACGCTTTAGGGGGAGCGTGCGTGTGAGGGCGCGGGTTAGTGTTAGCGTACGTGTTAGGATTTGGCGACGGTTGAGGGTCAGGCTTCGGGGAAGGGTCAGGGATAGGGTTCGGGCTAGGGTTAGGGTTAGGGGACGGGGACGGTTTACGGTCCAGGTGAGGGTACGGCAACGCTTTAGGGGAAGCGTGCGTGTGAGGACGCGGGTTTGTGTTAGCGTACGGGTTAGGATTAGGGGACGGGTGAGGGTCAGGCTTCGGGGAAAGGTTAGGGTTCGGGTTCGGGCTAGGGTTAGGGTTAGGGGACGGGGACGGTTTAGGGTCCAGGTGAGGGTACGGCAACGCTTTAGGGGGAGCGTGCGTGTGAGGGCGTGGGTTAGTGTTAGCGTACGGGTTAAGATTAGGGGAAGGGTGAGGGTCAGGCTTCGGGGAAGGGTCAGGGTTAGGGTTCGGGCTAGGGTTAGGGTTAGGGGACGGGGACGGTTTAGGGTCCAGGTGAGGGTACGGCAACGCTTTAGGGGGAGTGTGCGTGTGAGGGCGCGGGTTAGTGTTAGCGTACGGGTTAGGATTAAGGGACGGGTGAGGGTCAGGTATCGGGGAAGTGTTAGGGTTAGTGTTCGGGCTAGGGTTAGGGTTAGGGGACGGGGACAGTTTAGGGTCCACGTGAGGGTACGGCAATGCTTTAGGGGGAGCGTGCGTGTGAGGGTGCGGGTTAGTGTTAGCGTACGTGTTAGGATTAGGGGACGGGTGAGGGTCAGGCTTCGGGGAAGGGTTAGGATTAGGGTTCGGGCTAGGGTTAGGGTTAGGGAACGGGGACGGTTTAGGGTCCAGGTGAGGGTACGGCAACGCTTTAGGGGGACCGTGCGTGTGAGGGCGTGGGTTAGTGTTAGCGTACGGGTTAAGATTAGGGGACGGGTGAGGGTCAGGATTCGGGGAAGGGTCAGGGTTAGGGTTCGGGCTAGGGTTAGGGTTAGGGGACGGGGACGGTTTAGGGTCCAGGTGAGGGTACGGCAACGCTTTAGGGGGAGCGTGCGTGTGAGGGCGCGGGTTAGTGTTAGCGTACGGGTTAGGATTAGGGGACGGGTGAGGGTCAGGCTTCGGGGAAGGGTCAGGTTTAGGGTTCGGGCTAGGGTTAGGGTTAGGGGACGGGGATGGTTTAGGGTCCAGGTGAGGGTACGGCAACGCTTTAGGGGGAGCGTGCGTGTGAGGGCGCGGGTTAGTGTTAGCGTACGGGTTAGGATTAGGGGACGGGTGAGGGTCAGGCTTCGGGGAAGGGTTAGGGTTAGGGTTTGGGCTAGGTTTAGGGTTAGGGGACGGGGACGGTTTAGGTTCCAGGTGAGGGTACGGCAACGCTTTAGGGGGAGCGTGCGTGTGAGGGCGCGGGTTAGTGTTAGCGTACGGGTTAGGATTAGGGGACGGGTGAGGGTCAGGCTTCGGGGAAGGGTTAGGGTTAGGGTTCGGGTTAGGGTTAGGGTTAGGGGACGGGGACGGTTTAGGGTCCAGGTGAGGGTACGGCAACGCTTTAGGGGGAGCGTGCGTGTGAGGGCGTGGGTTAGTGTTAGCGTACGGGTTAGGATTAGGCGACGGTTGAGGGTCAGGCTTCGGGGAAGTGTTAGGGTTAGGGTTCGGGCTAGGGTTAGGGTTAGGTGACGGGGACGGTTTAGGGTCCAGGTAAGGGTACGGCAACGCTTTAGGGGGAGCGTGCCTGTGAGGACTCGGGTTAGTGTTAGCGTACGGGTTAGGATTAGGGGACGGGTGAGGGTCAGGCTTCGGGGAAGGGTCAGGGTTAGGGTTCGGGCTACGGTTAGGGTTAGGGGACGGGGACGGTTTAGGGTCCAGGTGAGGGTACGGCAACGCTTTAGGGGGAGCGTGCGTGTGAGGGCATGGGTTAGTGTTAGCGTACGGGTTAGGATTAGGGGACGGGTGAGGGTCAGGCTTCGGGGAAGTGTCAGGGTTAGGGTTCGGGCTAGGGTTAGGGTTATGGGACGGGGACCGTTTAGGGACCAGGTGAGGGTACGGCAACGCTTTAGGGGGAGCGTGCGTGTGAGGGCGTGGGTTAGTGTTAGCGTACGGGTTAGGATTAGGGGACGGGTGAGGGTCAGGCTTCGGGGAAGGGTCAGGGTTAGGGTTCGGGCTAGGGTTAGGGTTAGGTGACGGGGACGGTTTAGGGTCCAGGTGAGGGTACGGCAACGCTTTAGGGGGAGCGTGCGTGTGAGGGTGCAGGTTAGTGTTAGTGTACGGGTTAGGATTAGGGCACGGGTGAGGGTCAGGCTTCGGGGAAGGGTCAGCGTTAGGGTTCGGGCTAGGGTTAGGGTTAGGTGACGGGGACGGTTAGGGTCCAGGTGAGGGTACGGCAACGCTTTAGGGGGAGCGTGCGTGTGAGGGCACGGGTTAGTGTTAGCGTACGAGTTAGGATTAGGGGACGGGTGAGGGTCAGGCTTCGGGGAAGGGTCAGGGTTAGGGTTCCGGCTAGGGTTAGGGTTAGGGGATGGGGACGGTTTAGGGTCCAGTTGAGGGTACGGCAACGCTTTAGGGGGAGCGTGCGTGTGAGGGCGTGGGTTAGTGTTAGCGTACGGGTTAGGATTAGGGGACGGGTGAGGGTCAGGCTTCGGGGAAGGGTTAGGGTTAGGGTTCAGGCTAGGGTTAGGGTTAGGGGACGGGGACGGTTTAGGGTCCAGGTGAGGGTACGGCAACGCTTTAGGGGGAGCGTGCGTGTGAGGGCGCGGGTTAGTGTTAGCGTACGGGTTAGGATTAGGGGACGCGTGAGGGTCAGGCTTCGGGGAAAGGATAGGGTTAGGGTTCGGGCTAGGGTTAGGGTTAAGTGACGGGGACGGTTTAGGGTCCAGGTAAGGGTACGGCAACGCTTTAGGGGGAGCGTGCGTGTGAGGACGTGGGTTAGTGTTAGCGTACGGGTTAGGATTAGGGGACGGGTGAGGGTCAGGCTTCGGGGAAGGGTCAGGGTTAGGGTTCGGGCTACGGTTAGGGTTAGGGGACGGGGACGGTTTAGGGTCCAGGTGAGGGTACGGCAACGCTTTAGGGGGAGCGTGCGTGTGAGGGCATGGGTTAGTGTTAGCGTACGGGTTAGGATTAGGGGACGGGTGAGGGTCAGGCTTCGGGGAAGGGTCAGGGTTAGGGTTCGGGCTAGGGTTAGGGTTATGGGACGGGGACCGTTTAGGGACCAGGTGAGGGTACGGCAACGCTTTAGGGGGAGCGTGCGTGTGAGGGCGCGGGTTAGTGTTAGCGTACGGGTTAGGATTAGGGGACGGGTGAGGGTCAGTCTTCGGGGAAGGGTTAGGTTTAGGGTTTGGGCTAGGGTTAGGGTTAGGGGACAGGGACGGTTTAGTGTCCAGGTGAGGGTACGGCAACGCTTTAGGGGGAGCGTGCGTGTGAGGACGCGGGTTTGTGTTAGCGTACGGGTTAGGATTGGGGACGGGTGAGGGTCAGGCTTCGGGGAAAGGTTAGGGTTAGGGTTCGGGCTAGGGTTTGGGTTAGGGGACGGGGACGGTTTAGGGTCCAGGTGAGGGTACCGCAACGCTTTAGGGGGAGCGTGCGTGTGAGGGCGCGGGTTAGTGTTAGCGTACGGGTTAGGATTAGGGGACGGGTGAGGGTCAGGCTTCGGGGAAGGGTTAGGGTTAGGGTTTGGGCTAGGGTTAGGGTTAGGGGACGGTGACGGTTTAGGGTCCAGGTGAGGGTACGGCAACGCTTTAGGGGGAGCGTGCGTGTGAGGGCGCGGGTTAGTGTTAGCGTACGGGTTAAGATTAGGGGAAGGGTGAGGGTCAGGCTTCGGGGAAGGGTCAGGGTTAGGGTTCGGGCTAGGGTTAGGGTTAGGGGACGGGGACGGTTTAGGGTCCAGGTGAGGGTACGGCAACGCTTTAGGGGGAGCGTGCGTGTGAGGGCGCGGGTTAGTGTTAGCGTACGGGTTAGGATTAGGGGACGGGTGAGGGTCAGGCTTCGGGGAAGGGTTAGGGTTAGGGTTCGGGTTAGGGTTAGGGTTAGGGGACGGGGACGGTTTAGGGTCCAGGTGAGGGTACGGCAACGCTTTAGGGGGAGCGTGCGTGTGAGGGCGCGGGTTAGTGTTAGCGTAATGGTTAGGATTAGGCGACGGTTGAGGGTCAGGCTTCGGGGAAGGGTTAGGGTTAGGGTTCGGGCTAGGGTTAGGGTTAGGGGATGGGGACGGTTTAGGGTCCAGGTGAGCGTATGGCAATGCTTTAGGGGGAGCGTGCGTGTGAGGGCGCGGGTTAGTGTTAGCGTACGGGTTAGGATTAGGGGACGTGTGAGGGTCAGGCTTCGGGGAAGGATTAGGGTTAGGGTTCGGGCTAGGGTTAGGGTTAGGGGACGGGGACGGTTTAGGGTCCAGATGAGGGTACGGCAACGCTTAAGGGGGAGCGTGCGTGTGAGGGCGCGGGTTAGTGTTAGCGTACGGGTTAGGATTAGGGGACGGGTGAGGGTCAGGCTTCGGGGAAGGGTTAGGGTTAGGGTTCGGGTTAGGGTTAGGGTTAGGGGACGGGGACGGTTTAGGGTCCAGGTGAGGGTACGGCAACGCTTTAGGGGGAGCGTGCGTGTGAGGGCGCGGGTTAGTGTTAGCGTACGGGTTAGGATTAGGCGACGGTTGAGGGTCAGGCTTCGGGGAAGGGTTAGGGTTAGGGTTCGGGCTAGGGTTAGGGTTAGGTGACGGGGACGGTTTAGGGTCCAGGTAAGGGTACGGCAACGCTTTAGGGGGAGCGTGCGTGTGAGGACGCGGGTTAGTGTTAGCGTACGGGTTAGGATTAGGGGACGGATGAGGGTCAGGCTTCGGGGAAGGGTCAGGGTTAGGGTTCGGGCTACGGTTAGGGTTAGGGGACGGGGACGGTTTAGGGTCCAGGTGAGGGTACGGCAACGCTTTAGGGGGAGCGTGCGTGTGAGGGCATGGGTAGTGTTAGCGTACGGGTTAGGATTAGGGGACGGGTGAGGGTCAGGCTTCGGGGAAGGGTCAGGGTTAGGGTTCGGGCTAGGGTTAGGGTTATGGGACGGGGACCGTTTAGGGACCAGGTGAGGGTACGGCAACGCTTTAGGGGGAGCGTGCGTGTGAGGGCGTGGGTTAGTGTTAGCGTACTGGTTAGGATTAGGGCACGGGTGAGGGTCAGGCTTCGGGGAAGGGTCAGGGTTAGGGTTCGGGCTAGGGTTAGGGTTAGGTGACGGGGACGGTTTAGGGTCCAGGTGAGGGTACGGCAACGCTTTAGGGGGAGCGTGCGTGTGAGGGTGCAGGTTAGTGTTAGCGTACGGGTTAGGATTAGGGCACGGGTGAGGGTCAGGCTTCGGGGAAGGGTCAGGGTTAGGGTTCGGGCTAGGGTTAGGGTTAGGTGACGGGGACGGTTAGGGTCCAGGTGAGGGTACGGCAACGCTTTAGGGGGAGCGTGCGTGTGAGGGCACGGGTTAGTGTTAGCGTACGAGTTAGGATTAGGGGACGGGTGAGGGTCAGGCTTCGGGGAAGGGTCAGGGTTAGGGTTCGGGCTAGGGTTAGGGTTAGGGGACGGGGACGGTTTAGGGTCCAGTTGAGGGTACGGCAACGCTTTAGGGGGAGCGTGCGTGTTAGGGCGTGGGTTAGTGTTAGCGTACGGGTTAGGATTAGGGGACGGGTGAGGGTCAGGCTTCGGGGAAGGGTTAGGGTTAGGGTTCGGGCTAGGGTTAGGGTTAGGGAACGTGGACCGTTTAGGGTCCAGGTGAGGGTACGGCAACGCTTTAGGGGGAGCGTGCGTGTGAGGGCGCGGGTTAGTGTTAGCGTACGGGTTAGGATTAGGTGACGCGTGAGGGTCAGGCTTCGGGGAAAGGTTAGGGTTAGGGTTCGGGCTAGGGTTAGGGTTAGGTGACGGGGACGGTTTAGGGTCCAGGTAAGGGTACGGCAACGCTTTAGGGGGAGCGTGCGTGTGAGGACGCGGGTTAGTGTTAGCGTACGGGTTAGGATTAGGGGACGGGTGAGGGTCAGGCTTCGGGGAAGGGTCAGGGTTAGGGTTCGGGCTACGGTTAGGGTTAGGGGACGGGGACGGTTTAGGGTCCAGGTGAGGGTACGGCAACGCTTTAGGGGGAGCGTGCGTGTGAGGGCATGGGTTAGTGTTAGCGTACGGGTTAGGATTAGGGGACGGGTGAGGGTCAGGCTTCGGGGAAGGGTCAGGGTTAGGGTTCGGGCTAGGGTTAGGGTTATGGGACGGGGACCGTTTAGGGACCAGGTGAGGGTACGGCAACGCTTTAGGGGGAGCGTGCGTGTGAGGGCGTGGGTTAGTGTTAGCGTACGGGTTAGGATTAGGGGACGGGTGAGGGTCAGGCTTCGGGGAAGGGTCAGGGTTAGGGTTCGGGCTAGGGTTAGGGTTAGGTGACGGGGACGGTTTAGGGTCCAGGTGAGGGTACGGCAACGCTTTAGGGGGAGCGTGCGTGTGAGGGTGCAGGTTAGTGTTAGTGTACGGGTTAGGATTAGGGCACGGGTGAGGTTCAGGCTTCGGGGAAGGGTCAGGGTTAGGGTTCGGGCTAGGGTTAGGGTTAGGTGACGGGGACGGTTAGGGTCCAGGTGAGGGTACGGCAACGCTTTAGGGGGAGCGTGCGTGTGAGGGCACGGGTTAGTGTTAGCGTACGAGTTAGGATTAGGGGACGGGTGAGGGTCAGGCTTCGGGGAAGGGTCAGGGTTAGGATTCGGGCTAGGGTTAGGGTTAGGGGATGGGGACGGTTTAGGGTCCAGTTGAGGGTACGGCAACGCTTTAGGGGGAGCGTGCGTGTGAGGGCGTGGGTTAGTGTTAGCGTACGGGTTAGGATTAGGGGACGGGTGAGGGTCAGGCTTCGGGGAAGGGTTAGGGTTAGGGTTCAGGCTAGGGTTAGGGTTAGGGGACGGGGACGGTTTAGGGTCCAGGTGAGGGTACGGCAACGCTTTAGGGGGAGCGTGCGTGTGAGGGCGCGGGTTAGTGTTAGCGTACGGGTTAGGATTAGGGGACGCGTGAGGGTCAGGCTTCGGGGAAAGGATAGGGTTAGGGTTCGGGCTAGGGTTAGGGTTAGGTGACGGGGACGGTTTAGGGTCCAGGTAAGGGTACGGCAACGCTTTAGGGGGAGCGTGCGTGTGAGGACGTGGGTTAGTGTTAGCGTACGGGTTAGGATTAGGGGACGGGTGAGGGTCAGGCTTCGGGGAAGGGTCAGGGTTAGGGTTCGGGCTACGGTTAGGGTTAGGGGACGGGGACGGTTTAGGGTCCAGGTGAGGGTACGGCAACGCTTTAGGGGGAGCGTGCGTGTGAGGGCATGGGTTAGTGTTAGCGTACGGGTTAGGATTAGGGGACGGGTGAGGGTCAGGCTTCGGGGAAGGGTCAGGGTTAGGGTTCGGGCTAGGGTTAGGGTTATGGGACGGGGACCGTTTAGGGACCAGGTGAGGGTACGGCAACGCTTTAGGGGGAGCGTGCGTGTGAGGGCGCGGGTTAGTGTTAGCGTACGGGTTAGGATTAGGGGACGGGTGAGGGTCAGTCTTCGGGGAAGGGTTAGGTTTAGGGTTTGGGCTAGGGTTAGGGTTAGGGGACAGGGACGGTTTAGTGTCCAGGTGAGGGTACGGCAACGCTTTAGGGGGAGCGTGCGTGTGAGGACGCGGGTTTGTGTTAGCGTACGGGTTAGGATTGGGGACGGGTGAGGGTCAGGCTTCGGGGAAAGGTTAGGGTTAGGGTTCGGGCTAGGGTTTGGGTTAGGGGACGGGGACGGTTTAGGGTCCAGGTGAGGGTACCGCAACGCTTTAGGGGGAGCGTGCGTGTGAGGGCGCGGGTTAGTGTTAGCGTACGGGTTAGGATTAGGGGACGGGTGAGGGTCAGGCTTCGGGGAAGGGTTAGGGTTAGGGTTTGGGCTAGGGTTAGGGTTAGGGGACGGTGACGGTTTAGGGTCCAGGTGAGGGTACGGCAACGCTTTAGGGGGAGCGTGCGTGTGAGGGCGCGGGTTAGTGTTAGCGTACGGGTTAAGATTAGGGGAAGGGTGAGGGTCAGGCTTCGGGGAAGGGTCAGGGTTAGGGTTCGGGCTAGGGTTAGGGTTAGGGGACGGGGACGGTTTAGGGTCCAGGTGAGGGTACGGCAACGCTTTAGGGGGAGCGTGCGTGTGAGGGCGCGGGTTAGTGTTAGCGTACGGGTTAGGATTAGGGGACGGGTGAGGGTCAGGCTTCGGGGAAGGGTTAGGGTTAGGGTTCGGGTTAGGGTTAGGGTTAGGGGACGGGGACGGTTTAGGGTCCAGGTGAGGGTACGGCAACGCTTTAGGGGGAGCGTGCGTGTGAGGGCGCGGGTTAGTGTTAGCGTAATGGTTAGGATTAGGCGACGGTTGAGGGTCAGGCTTCGGGGAAGGGTTAGGGTTAGTGTTCGGGCTAGGGTTAGGGTTAGGGGATGGGGACGGTTTAGGGTCCAGGTGAGGGTATGGCAATGCTTTAGGGGGAGCGTGCGTGTGAGGGCGCGGGTTAGTGTTAGCGTACGGGTTAGGATTAGGGGACGTGTGAGGGTCAGGCTTCGGGGAAGGATTAGGGTTAGGGTTCGGGCTAGGGTTAGGGTTAGGGGACGGGGACGGTTTAGGGTCCAGATGAGGGTACGGCAACGCTTAAGGGGGAGCGTGCGTGTGAGGGCGCGGGTTAGTGTTAGCGTACGGGTTAGGATTAGGGGACGGGTGAGGGTCAGGCTTCGGGGAAGGGTTAGGGTTAGGGTTCGGGTTAGGGTTAGGGTTAGGGGACGGGGACGGTTTAGGGTCCAGGTGAGGGTACGGCAACGCTTTAGGGGGAGCATGCGTGTGAGGGCGCGGGTTAGTGTTAGCGTACGGGTTAGGATTAGGCGACGGTTGAGGGTCAGGCTTCGGGGAAGGGTTAGGGTTAGGGTTCGGGCTAGGGTTAGGGTTAGGTGACGGGGACGGTTTAGGGTCCAGGTAAGGGTACGGCAACGCTTTAGGGGGAGCGTGCGTGTGAGGACGCGGGTTAGTGTTAGCGTACGGGTTAGGATTAGGGGACGGATGAGGGTCAGGCTTCGGGGAAGGGTCAGGGTTAGGGTTCGGGCTACGGTTAGGGTTAGGGGACGGGGACGGTTTAGGGTCCAGGTGAGGGTACGGCAACGCTTTAGGGGGAGCGTGCGTGTGAGGGCATGGGTAGTGTTAGCGTACGGGTTAGGATTAGGGGACGGGTGAGGGTCAGGCTTCGGGGAAGGGTCAGGGTTAGGGTTCGGGCTAGGGTTAGGGTTATGGGACGGGGACCGTTTAGGGACCAGGTGAGGGTACGGCAACGCTTTAGGGGGAGCGTGCGTGTGAGGGCGTGGGTTAGTGTTAGCGTACTGGTTAGGATTAGGGCACGGGTGAGGGTCAGGCTTCGGGGAAGGGTCAGGGTTAGGGTTCGGGCTAGGGTTAGGGTTAGGTGACGGGGACGGTTTAGCGTCCAGGTGAGGGTACGGCAACGCTTTAGGGGGAGCGTGCGTGTGAGGGTGCAGGTTAGTGTTAGCGTACGGGTTAGGATTAGGGCACGGGTGAGGGTCAGGCTTCGGGGAAGGGTCAGGGTTAGGGTTCGGGCTAGGGTTAGGGTTAGGTGACGGGGACGGTTAGGGTCCAGGTGAGGGTACGGCAACGCTTTAGGGGGAGCGTGCGTGTGAGGGCACGGGTTAGTGTTAGCGTACGAGTTAGGATTAGGGGACGGGTGAGGGTCAGGCTTCGGGGAAGGGTCAGGGTTAGGGTTCGGGCTAGGGTTAGGGTTAGGGGACGGGGACGGTTTAGGGTCCAGTTGAGGGTACGGCAACGCTTTAGGGGGAGCGTGCGTGTTAGGGCGTGGGTTAGTGTTAGCGTACGGGTTAGGATTAGGGGACGGGTGAGGGTCAGGCTTCGGGGAAGGGTTAGGGTTAGGGTTCGGGCTAGGGTTAGGGTTAGGGGACGTGGACCGTTTAGGGTCCAGGTGAGGGTACGGCAACGCTTTAGGGGGAGCGTGCGTGTGAGGGCGCGGGTTAGTGTTAGCGTACGGGTTAGGATTAGGTGACGCGTGAGGGTCAGGCTTCGGGGAAAGGTTAGGGTTAGGGTTCGGGCTAGGGTTAGGGTTAGGTGACGGGGACGGTTTAGGGTCCAGGTAAGGGTACGGCAACGCTTTAGGGGGAGCGTGCGTGTGAGGACGCGGGTTAGTGTTAGCGTACGGGTTAGGATTAGGGGACGGGTGAGGGTCAGGCTTCGGGGAAGGGTCAGGGTTAGGGTTCGGGCTACGGTTAGGGTTAGGGGACGGGGACGGTTTAGGGTCCAGGTGAGGGTACGGCAACGCTTTAGGGGGAGCGTGCGTGTGAGGGCATGGGTTAGTGTTAGCGTACGGGTTAGGATTAGGGGACGGGTGAGGGTCAGGCTTCGGGGAAGGGTCAGGGTTAGGGTTCGGGCTAGGGTTAGGGTTATGGGACGGGGACCGTTTAGGGACCAGGTGAGGGTACGGCAACGCTTTAGGGGGAGCGTGCGTGTGAGGGCGTGGGTTAGTGTTAGCGTACGGGTTAGGATTAGGGGACGGGTGAGGGTCAGGCTTCGGGGAAGGGTCAGGGTTAGGGTTCGGGCTAGGGTTAGGGTTAGGTGACGGGGACGGTTTAGGGTCCAGGTGAGGGTACGGCAACGCTTTAGGGGGAGCGTGCGTGTGAGGGTGCAGGTTAGTGTTAGTGTACGGGTTAGGATTAGGGCACGGGTGAGGTTCAGGCTTCGGGGAAGGGTCAGGGTTAGGGTTCGGGCTAGGGTTAGGGTTAGGTGACGGGGACGGTTAGGGTCCAGGTGAGGGTACGGCAACGCTTTAGGGGGAGCGTGCGTGTGAGGGCACGGGTTAGTGTTAGCGTACGAGTTAGGATTAGGGGACGGGTGAGGGTCAGGCTTCGGGGAAGGGTCAGGGTTAGGGTTCGGGCTAGGGTTAGGGTTAGGGGATGGGGACGGTTTAGGGTCCAGGTGAGGGTACGGCAACGCTTTAGGGGGAGCGTGCGTGTGAGGGCGTGGGTTAGTGTTAGCGTACGGGTTAGGATTAGGGGACGGGTGAGGGTCAGGCTTCGGGGAAGGTTTAGGGTTAGGGTTCAGGCTAGGGTTAGGGTTAGGGGACGGGGACGGTTTAGGGTCCAGGTGAGGGTACGGCAACGCTTTAGGGGGAGCGTGCGTGTGAGGGCGCGGGTTAGTGTTAGCGTACGGGTTAGGATTAGGGGACGCGTGAGGGTCAGGCTTCGGGGAAAGGTTAGGGTTAGGGTTCGGGCTAGGGTTAGGGTTAGGTGACGGGGACGGTTTAGGGTCCAGGTAAGGGTACGGCAACGCTTTAGGGGGAGCGTGCGTGTGAGGACGTGGGTTAGTGTTAGCGTACGGGTTAGGATTAGGGGACAGGTGAGGGTCAGGCTTCGGGGAAGGGTCAGGGTTAGGGTTCGGGCTACGGTTAGGGTTAGGGGACGGGGACGGTTTAGGGTCCAGGTGAGGGTACGGCAACGCTTTAGGGGGAGCGTGCGTGTGAGGGCATGGGTTAGTGTTAGCGTACGGGTTAGGATTAGGGGACGGGTGAGGGTCAGGCTTCGGGGAAGGGTCAGGGTTAGGGTTCGGGCTAGGGTTAGGGTTATGGGACGGGGACCGTTTAGGGACCAGGTGAGGGTACGGCAACGCTTTAGGGGGAGCGTGCGTGTGAGGGCGCGGGTTAGTGTTAGCGTACGGGTTAGGATTAGGGGACGGGTGAGGGTCAGTCTTCGGGGAAGGGTTAGGTTTAGGGTTTGGGCTAGGGTTAGGGTTAGGGGACGGGGACGGTTTAGTGTCCAGGTGAGGGTACGGCAACGCTTTAGGGGGAGCGTGCGTGTGAGGACGCGGGTTTGTGTTAGCGTACGGGTTAGGATTGGGGACGGGTGAGGGTCAGGCTTCGGGGAAAGGTTAGGGTTAGGGTTCGGGCTAGGGTTTGGGTTAGGGGACGGGGACGGTTTAGGGTCCAGGTGAGGGTACCGCAACGCTTTAGGGGGAGCGTGCGTGTGAGGGCGCGGGTTAGTGTTAGCGTACGGGTTAGGATTAGGGGACGGGTGAGGGTCAAGCTTCGGGGAAGGGTTAGGGTTAGGGTTTGGGCTAGGGTTAGGGTTAGGGGACGGTGACGGTTTAGGGTCCAGGTGAGGGTACGGCAACGCTTTAGGGGGAGCGTGCGTGTGAGGGCGCGGGTTAGTGTTAGCGTACGGGTTAAGATTAGGGGAAGGGTGAGGGTCAGGCTTCGGGGAAGGGTCAGGGTTAGGGTTCGGGCTAGGGTTAGGGTTAGGGGACGGGGACGGTTTAGGGTCCAGGTGAGGGTACGGCAACGCTTTAGGGGGAGCGTGCGTGTGAGGGCGCGGGTTAGTGTTAGCGTACGGGTTAGGATTAGGGGACGGGTGAGGGTCAGGCTTCGGGGAAGGGTTAGGGTTAGGGTTCGGGTTAGGGTTAGGGTTAGGGGACGGGGACGGTTTAGGGTCCAGGTGAGGGTACGGCAACGCTTTAGGGGGAGCGTGCGTGTGAGGGCGCGGGTTAGTGTTAGCGTAATGGTTAGGATTAGGCGACGGTTGAGGGTCAGGCTTCGGGGAAGGGTTAGGGTTAGGGTTCGGGCTAGGGTTAGGGTTAGGGGATGGGGACGGTTTAGGGTCCAGGTGAGGGTATGGCAATGCTTTAAGGGGAGCGTGCGTGTGAGGGCGCGGGTTAGTGTTAGCGTACGGGTTAGGATTAGGGGACGTGTGAGGGTCAGGCTTCGGGGAAGGATTAGGGTTAGGGTTCGGGCTAGGGTTAGGGTTAGGGGACGGGGACGGTTTAGGGTCCAGTTGAGGGTACGGCAACGCTTAAGGGGGAGCGTGCGTGTGAGGGCGCGGGTTAGTGTTAGCGTACGGGTTAGGATTAGGGGACGGGTGAGGGTCAGGCTTCGGGGAAGGGTTAGGGTTAGGGTTCGGGTTAGGGTTAGGGTTAGGGGACGGGGACGGTTTAGGGTCCAGGTGAGGGTACGGCAACGCTTTAGGGGGAGCGTGCGTGTGAGGGCGTGGGTTAGTGTTAGCGTACGGGTTAGGATTAGGCGACGGTTGAGGGTCAGGCTTCGGGGAAGGGTTAGGGTTAGGGTTCGGGCTAGGGTTAGGGTTAGGTGACGGGGACGGTTTAGGGTCCAGGTAAGGGTACGGCAACGCTTTAGGGGGAGCGTGCGTGTGAGGACGCGGGTTAGTGTTAGCGTACGGGTTAGGATTAGGGGACGGATGAGGGTCAGGCTTCGGGGAAGGGTCAGGGTTAGGGTTCGGGCTACGGTTAGGGTTAGGGGACGGGGACGGTTTAGGGTCCAGGTGAGGGTACGGCAACGCTTTAGGGGGAGCGTGCGTGTGAGGGCATGGGTAGTGTTAGCGTACGGGTTAGGATTAGGGGACGGGTGAGGGTCAGGCTTCGGGGAAGGGTCAGGGTTAGGGTTCGGGCTAGGGTTAGGGTTATGGGACGGGGACCGTTTAGGGACCAGGTGAGGGTACGGCAACGCTTTAGGGGGAGCGTGCGTGTGAGGGCGTGGGTTAGTGTTAGCGTACGGGTTAGGATTAGGGCACGGGTGAGGGTCAGGCTTCGGGGAAGGGTCAGGGTTAGGGTTCGGGCTAGGGTTAGGGTTAGGTGACGGGGACGGTTTAGGGTCCAGGTGAGGGTACGGCAACGCTTTAGGGGGAGCGTGCGTGTGAGGGTGCAGGTTAGTGTTAGCGTACGGGTTAGGATTAGGGCACGGGTGAGGGTCAGGCTTCGGGGAAGGGTCAGGGTTAGGGTTCGGGCTAGGGTTAGGGTTAGGTGACGGGGACGGTTAGGGTCCAGGTGAGGGTACGGCAACGCTTTAGGGGGAGCGTGCGTGTGAGGGCACGGGTTAGTGTTAGCGTACGAGTTAGGATTAGGGGACGGGTGAGGGTCAGGCTTCGGGGAAGGGTCAGGGTTAGGGTTCGTGCTAGGGTTAGGGTTAGGGGACGGGGACGGTTTAGGGTCCAGTTGAGGGTACGGCAACGCTTTAGGGGGAGCGTGCGTGTTAGGGCGTGGGTTAGTGTTAGCGTACGGGTTAGGATTAGGGGACGGGTGAGGGTCAGGCTTCGGGGAAGGGTTAGGGTTAGGGTTCGGGCTAGGGTTAGGGTTAGGGGACGTGGACCGTTTAGGGTCCAGGTGAGGGTACGGCAACGCTTTAGGGGGAGCGTGCGTGTGAGGGCGCGGGTTAGTGTTAGCGTACGGGTTAGGATTAGGTGACGCGTGAGGGTCAGGCTTCGGGGAAAGGTTAGGGTTAGGGTTCGGGCTAGGGTTAGGGTTAGGTGACGGGGACGGTTTAGGGTCCAGGTAAGGGTACGGCAACGCTTTAGGGGGAGCGTGCGTGTTAGGACGCGGGTTAGTGTTAGCGTACGGGTTAGGATTAGGGGACGGGTGAGGGTCAGGCTTCGGGGAAGGGTCAGGGTTAGGGTTCGGGCTACGGTTAGGGTTAGGGGACGGGGACGGTTTAGGGTCCAGGTGAGGGTACGGCAACGCTTTAGGGGGAGCGTGCGTGTGAGGGCATGGGTTAGTGTTAGCGTACGGGTTAGGATTAGGGGACGGGTGAGGGTCAGGCTTCGGGGAAGGGTCAGGGTTAGGGTTCGGGCTAGGGTTAGGGTTATGGGACGGGGACCGTTTAGGGACCAGGTGAGGGTACGGCAACGCTTTAGGGGGAGCGTGCGTGTGAGGGCGTGGGTTAGTGTTAGCGTACGGGTTAGGATTAGGGGACGGGTGAGGGTCAGGCTTCGGGGAAGGGTCAGGGTTAGGGTTCGGGCTAGGGTTAGGGTTAGGTGACGGGGACGGTTTAGGGTCCAGGTGAGGGTACGGCAACGCTTTAGGGGGAGCGTGCGTGTGAGGGTGCAGGTTAGTGTTAGCGTACGGGTTAGGATTAGGGCACGGGTGAGGGTCAGGCTTCGGGGAAGGGTCAGGGTTAGGGTTCGGGCTAGGGTTAGGGTTAGGTGACGGGGACGGTTAGGGTCCAGGTGAGGGTACGGCAACGCTTTAGGGGGAGCGTGCGTGTGAGGGCACGGGTTAGTGTTAGCGTACGGGTTAGGATTAGGGGACGGGTGAGGGTCAGGCTTCGGGGAAGGGTCAGGGTTAGGGTTCGGGCTAGGGTTAGGGTTAGGGGACGGGGACGGTTTAGGGTCCAGGTGAGGGTACGGCAACGCTTTAGGGGGAGCGTGCGTGTGAGGGCGCGGGTTAGTGTTAGCGTACGGGTTAGGATTAGGGGACGGGTGAGGGTCAGGCTTCGGGGAAGGGTTAGGGTTAGGGTTCGGGCTAGGGTTAGGGTTAGGGGACGGGGACGGTATAGGGTCCAGGTGAGGGTACGGCAACGCTTTAGGGGGAGCGTGCGTGTGAGGGCGCGGGTTAGTGTTAGCGTACGGGTTAGGATTAGGGGACGGGTGAGGGTCAGTCTTCGGGGAAGGGTTAGGTTTAGGGTTCGGGCTAGGGTTAGGGTTAGGGGACGGGGACGGTTTAGTGTCCAGGTGAGGGTACGGCAACGCTTTAGGGGGAGCGTGCTTGTGAGGACGCGGGTTTGTGTTAGCGTACGGGTTAGGATTAGGGGACGGGTGAGGGTCAGGCTTCGGGGAAAGGTTAGGGTTAGGGTTCGGGCTAGGGTTAGGGTTAGGGGACGGGGACGGTTTAGGGTCCAGGTGAGGGTACGGCAACGCTTTAGGGGGAGCGTGCGTGTGAGGGCGTGGGTTAGTGTTAGCGTACGGGTTAAGATTAGGGGACGGGTGAGGGTCAGGCTTCGGGGAAGGGTCAGGGTTAGGGTTCGGGCTAGGGTTAGGGTTAGGGGACGGGGACAGTTTAGGGTCCAGGTGAGGGTACGGCAACGCTTTAGGGGGAGCGTGCGTGTGAGGGCGCGGGTTAGTGTTAGCGTACGGGTTAGGATTAGGGGACGGGTGAGGGTCAGGCTTCGGGGAAGTGTCAGGTTTAGGGTTCAGGCTAGGGTTAGGGTTAGGGGACGGTGACGGTTTAGGGTCCAGGTGAGGGTACGGCAACGCTTTAGGGGGAGCGTGCGTGTGAGGGCGCGGGTTAGTGTTAGCGTACGGGTTAGGATTAGGGGACGGGTGAGGGTCAGGCTTCGGGGAAGGGTTAGGGTTAGGGTTTGGGCTAGGGTTAGGGTTAGGGGACGGTGACGGTTTAGGGTCCAGGTGAGGGTACGGCAACGCTTTAGGGGGAGCGTGCGTGTGAGGGCGCGGGTTAGTGTTAGCGTACGGGTTAAGATTAGGGGAAGGGTGAGGGTCAGGCTTCGGGGAAGGGTCAGGGTTAGGGTTCGGGCTAGGGTTAGGGTTAGGGGACGGGGACGGTTTAGGGTCCAGGTGAGGGTACGGCAACGCTTTAGGGGGAGCATGCGTGTGAGGGAGCGGGTTAGTGTTAGCGTACGGGTTAGGATTAGGGGACGGGTGAGGGTCAGGCTTCGGGGAAGGGTCAGTGTTAGGGTTCAGGCTAGGGTTAGGGTTAGGGTACGGGGACGGTTTAGGGTCCAGGTGAGGGTACGGCAACGCTTTAGGGGGAGCGTGCGTGTGAGGGCGCGGGTTAGTGTTAGCGTACGGGTTAGGATTAGGGGACGGGTGAGGGTCAGGCTTCGGGGAAGGGTTAGGGTTAGGGTTTGGGCTAGGGTTAGGGTTAGGGGACGGGGACGGTTTAGGGTCCAGGTGAGGGTACGGCAACGCTTTAGGGGGAGCGTGCGTGTGAGGGCGCGGGTTAGTGTTAGCGTACGGGTTAGGATTAGGGGACGGGTGAGGGTCAGGCTTCGGGGAAGGGTTAGGGTTAGGGTTCGGGCTAGGGTTAGGGTTAGGGGACGGGGACGGTTTAGGGTCCAGGTGAGGGTACGGCAACGCTTTAGGGGGAGCGTGCGTGTGAGGGCGCGGGTTAGTGTTAGCGTACGGGTTAGGATTAGGGGACGGGTGAGGGTCAGGCTTCGGGGAAGGGTCAGGGTTAGGGTTCAGGCTAGGGTTAGGGTTAGGGTACGGGGACGGTTTAGGGTCCAGGTGAGGGTACGGCAACGCTTTAGGGGGAGCGTGCGTGTGAGGACGCGGGTTAGTGTTAGCGTACGGGTTAGGATTAGGGGACGGGTGAGGGTCAGGCTTCGGGGAAGGGTTAGGGTTAAGGTTCGGGCTAGGGTTAGAGTTAGGGGACGGGGACGGTTTAGGGTCCTGGTGAGGGTACGACAACTCTTTAGGGGGAGCGTACGTGTGAGGGCGTGGGTTAGTGTTAGCGTACGGGTTAGGATTATGGGACGGGTGAGGGTCAGGCTTCGGAGAAGGGATAGGGTTAGGGTTCGGGCTAGGGTTAGGGTTAGGGGACTGGGACGGTTTAGGGTCCAGGTGAGGGTACGACAACGCTGTAGGGGGAGCGTACGTGTGAGGGCGCGGGTTAGTGTTATTGTACGGGTCACGATTAGGAGACGGGTGAGGGTCAGGCTTCGGGGAAGGGTCAGGGTTAGGGTTCGGGCTAGGGTTAGGGTGAGGGGATGGGGACGGTTTAGGGTCCAGGTGAGGGTACGACAACGCTTTAGGGGGAGCGTAGGTGTGAGGGTGCGGGTTACTGTTAGCGTACGGGTTAGCATTAGGGGACGGGTGAGGGTCAGGCTTCGGGGAAGGTTTAGGGTTAGGGTTCGGGATAGGGTTAGGGTTAGGGGATGGGGATGGTTTAGGGTCCAGGTGAGGGTACGACAACGCTTTAGGGGGAGCGTAGGTGTGAGGGCACGGGTTAGTGTTAGCGTACGGGTTAGGATTAGGGGACGGGTGAGGGTCAGGCTTCGGGGAAGGGTTAGGGTTAGGGTTTGGGCTAGGGTTAGGGTTAGGGGACGGTGACGGTTTAGGGTCCAGGTGAGGGTACGGCAACGCTTTAGGGGGAGCGTGCGTGTGAGGGCGCGGGTTAGTGTTAGCGTACGGGTTAAGATTAGGGGAAGGGTGAGGGTCAGGCTTCGGGGAAGGGTCAGGGTTAGGGTTCGGGCTAGGGTTAGGGTTAGGGGACGGGGACGGTTTAGGGTCCAGGTGAGGGTACGGCAACGCTTTAGGGGGAGCATGCGTGTGAGGGAGCGGGTTAGTGTTAGCGTACGGGTTAGGATTAGGGGACGGGTGAGGGTCAGGCTTCGGGGAAGGGTCAGGGTTAGGGTTCAGGCTAGGGTTAGGGTTAGGGTACGGGGACGGTTTAGGGTCCAGGTGAGGGTACGGCAACGCTTTAGGGGGAGCGTGCGTGTGAGGGCGCGGGTTAGTGTTAGCGTACGGGTTAGGATTAGGGGACGGGTGAGGGTCAGGCTTCGGGGAAGGGTTAGGGTTAGGGTTTGGGCTAGGGTTAGGGTTAGGGGACGGGGACGGTTTAGGGTCCAGGTGAGGGTACGGCAACGCTTTAGGGGGAGCGTGCGTGTGAGGGCGCGGGTTAGTGTTAGCGTACGGGTTAGGATTAGGGGACGGGTGAGGGTCAGGCTTCGGGGAAGGGTTAGGGTTAGGGTTCGGGCTAGGGTTAGGGTTAGGGGACGGGGACGGTTTAGGGTCCAGGTGAGGGTACGGCAACGCTTTAGGGGGAGCGTGCGTGTGAGGACGCGGGTTAGTGTTAGCGTACGGGTTAGGATTAGGGGACGGGTGAGGGTCAGGCTTCGGGGAAGGGTTAGGGTTAGGGTTCGGGCTAGGGTTAGGGTCAGGGGACGGGGACGGTTTAGGGTCCAGGTGAGGGTACGGCAACGCTTTAGGGGGAGCGTGCGTGTGAGGACGCGGGTTAGTGTTAGCGTACGTGTTAGAATTTGGCGACGGTTGAGGGTCAGGCTTCGGGGAGGGGTTAGGGTTAGGGTTCGGGCTAGGGTTAGGGTTAGGGGACGGGGACGGTTTAGGGTCCAGGTGAGGGTACGGCAACGCTTTAGGTGGAGCGTGCGTTTGAGGGCACGGGTTAGTGTTAGCGTACGGGTTAGGATTAGGGGACGGGTGAGGGTCAGGCTTCGGGGAAGGGTCAGGGTTAGGGTTCGGGCTAGGGTTAGGGTTAGGTGACGGGGACGGTTTAGGGTCCAGGTGAGGGTACGACAACGCTTTAGGGGGAGCGTAGGTGTGAGGACGCGGGTTAGTGTTAGCGTACGGGTTAGGATTAGGGGACGGGTGAGGGTCAGGCTTCGGGGAAGGGTTAGGGTTAAGGTTCGGGCTAGGGTTAGAGTTAGGGGACGGGGACGGTTTAGGGTCCTGGTGAGGGTACGACAACTCTTTAGGGGGAGCGTACGTGTGAGGGCGTGGGTTAGTGTTAGCGTACGGGTTAGGATTATGGGACGGGTGAGGGTCAGGCTTCGGAGAAGGGATAGGGTTAGGGTTCGGGCTAGGGTTAGGGTTAGGGGACTGGGACGGTTTAGGGTCCAGGTGAGGGTACGACAACGCTGTAGGGGGAGCGTACGTGTGAGGGCGCGGGTTAGTGTTATTGTACGGGTCACGATTAGGAGACGGGTGAGGGTCAGGCTTCGGGGAAGGGTCAGGGTTAGGGTTCGGGCTAGGGTTAGGGTGAGGGGATGGGGACGGTTTAGGGTCCAGGTGAGGGTACGACAACGCTTTAGGGGGAGCGTAGGTGTGAGGGTGCGGGTTACTGTTAGCGTACGGGTTAGCATTAGGGGACGGGTGAGGGTCAGGCTTCGGGGAAGTTTTAGGGTTAGGGTTCGGGATAGGGTTAGGGTTAGGGGATGGGGATGGTTTAGGGTCCAGGTGAGGGTACGACAACGCTTTAGGGGTAGCGTAGGTGTGAGGGCACGGGTTAGTGTTAGCGTACGGGTTAGGATTAGGGGACGGGTGAGGGTCAGGCTTCGGGGTAGGGTCAGGGTTAGGGTTCGGGCTAGGGTTAGGGTTAGGGGACGGGGACGGTTTAGGGTCCAGGTGAGGGTACGGCAACGCTTTAGGGGGAGCGTGTGTGTGAGGGAGCGGGTTAGTGTTAGCGTACGGGTTAGGATTAGGGGACGGGTGAGGGTCAGGCTTCGGGGAATGGTTAGGGTTAGGGTTCAGGCTAGGGTTAGGGTTAGTGGACGCGGACGGTTTAGGGTCCAGGTGAGGGTACGGCAACGCTTTAGGGGGAGCGTGCGTGTGAGGGCGCGGGTTAGTGTTAGCGTACGGGTTAGGATTAGGAGAAGGGTGTGGGTCAGGCTTCGGGGAAGGGTTAGGGTTAGGGTTCGGGCTAGGGTTAGGGTTAGGGGACGGGTACGGTTTAGGCTCCATGTGAGGGTACGGCAACGCTTTAGGGGGAGCGTGCGTGTGAGGGCGCGGGTTAGTGTTTGCGTACGGTTTAGGATTAGGGGACGGGTGAGGGTCAGGCTACGGGGAAGGGTTAGGGTTAGGGTTCGGGCTAAGGTTAGGGTTAGGGGACAGGGACGTTTTAGGGTCCAGGTGAGGGTACGGCAACGCTTTAGGGGGAGCGTGCCTGTGAGGGCGCGTGTTAGTGTTAGCGTACGGGTTAGGATTAGGGGACGGGTGAGGGTCAGGCTTCGGGGAAGGGTCAGGGTTAGCGTTCGGGCTAGGGTTAGGGTTAGGGTACGGGGACGGTTTAGGGTCCAGGTGAGGGTACGGCAACGCTTTAGTGGGAGCGTGCGTGTGAGGGCGCGGGTTAGTGTTAGCGTACGGGTTAGGATTAGGGGACGGGTGAGGGTCAGGCTTCGGGGAAGTGTCAGGGTTAGGGTTCGGGCTAGGGTTAAGGTTAGGGGACGCGGACGGTTTAGGGTCCAGGTAAGGGTACGGCAACGCTTTAGGGGGAGCGTGCGTGTGAGGGCGCGGGTTAGTGTTAGCGTACGGGTTAGGATTAGGGGACGGGTGAGGGTCAGGCTTCGGGGAAGGGTCAGGGTTAGGGTTCGGGCTAGGGATAGGGTTAGGGGACGGGGACAATTTAGGGTCCAGGTGAGGGTACGGCAACGCTTTAGTGGGAGCGTGCGTGTGAGGGCGCGGGTTAGTGTTAGCGTACGGGTTAGGATTAGGGGACGGGTGAGGGTCAGGCTTCGGGGAAGGGTTAGGTTTAGGGTTCGGGCTAGGGTTAGGGTTAGGGGACGGGGACGGTTTAGGGTCCAGGTGAGGGTATGGCAACGCTTTAGGGGGAGCGTGCGTGTGAGTGCGCGGGTTAGTGTGAGCTTACGGGTTAGGATTAGGGGACGTGTGAGGGTCAGGCTTCGGGGAAGGATTAGGGTTAGGGTTCGGGCTAGGGTTAGGGTTAGGGGACGGGGACGGTTTAGGGTCCAGTTGAGGGTACGGCAACGCTTAAGGGGGAGCGTGCGTGTGAGGGCGCGGGTTAGTGTTAGCGTACGGGTTAGGATTAGGGGACGGGTGAGGGTCAGGCTTCGGGGAAGGGTTAGGGTTAGGGTTCGGGTTAGGGTTAGGGTTAGGGGACGGGGACGGTTTAGGGTCCAGGTGAGGGTACGACAACGCTTTAGGGGGAGCGTGCGTGTGATGGCGCGGGTTAGTGTTAGCGTACGGGTTAGGATTAGGCGACGGTTGAGGGTCAGGCTTCGGGGAAGGGTTAGGGTTAGGGTTCGGGCTAGGGTTAGGGTTAGGTGACGGGGACGGTTTAGGGTCCAGGTAAGGGTACGGCAACGCTTTAGGGGGAGCGTGCGTGTGAGGACGCGGGTTAGTGTTAGCGTACGGGTTAGGATTAGGGGACGGATGAGGGTCAGGCTTCGGGGAAGGGTCAGGGTTAGGGTTCGGGCTACGGTTAGGGTTAGGGGACGGGGACGGTTTAGGGTCCAGGTGAGGGTACGGCAACGCTTTAGGGGGAGCGTGCGTGTGAGGGCATGGGTAGTGTTAGCGTATGGGTTAGGATTAGGGGACGGGTGAGGGTCAGGCTTCGGGGAAGGGTCAGGGTTAGGGTTCGGGCTAGGGTTAGGGTTAGGGTACGGGGACGGTTTAGGGTCCAGGTGAGGGTACGGCAACGCTTTAGGGGGAGCGTGCGTGTGAGGGTGCAGGTTAGTGTTAGCGTACGGGTTAGGATTAGGGCACGGGTGAGGGTCAGGCTTCGGGGAAGGGTCAGGGTTAGGGTTCGGGCTAGGGTTAGGGTTAGGTGACGGGGACGGTTAGGGTCCAGGTGAGGGTACGGCAACGCTTTAGGGGGAGCGTGCGTGTGAGGGTGCAGGTTAGTGTTAGCGTACGGGTTAGGATTAGGGCACGGGTGAGGGTCAGGCTTCGGTGAAGGGTCAGGGTTAGTGTTCGGGCTAGGGTTAGGGTTAGGGGACGGGGACGGTTTAGGGTCCAGGTGAGGGTACGGCAACGCTTTAGGGGGAGCGTGCATGTGAGGGCGTGGGTTAGTGTTAGCGTACGGGTTAGGATTAGGGGACGGGTGAGGGTCAGGCTTCGGGGAAGGGTTAGGGTTAGGGTTCGGGCTAGGGTTAGGGTTAGGGGACGGGGACGGTTTAGGGTCCAGGTGAGGGTACGGCAACGCTTTAGGGGGAGCGTGCGTGTGAGGGCGCGGGTTAGTGTTAGCGTACGGGTTAGGATTAGGGGACGGGTGAGGGTCAGTCTTCGGGGAAGTGTTAGGTTTAGGGTTCGGGCTAGGGTTAGGGTTAGGGGACGGGGACGGTTTAGTGTCCAGGTGAGGGTACGGCAACGCTTTAGGGGGAGCGTGCGTGTGAGGACGCGGGTTTGTGTTAGCGTACGGGTTAGGATTAGGGGACGGGTGAGGGTCAGGCTTCGGGGAAAGGTTAGGGTTACGGTTCGGGCTAGGGTTAGGGTTAGGGGACGGGGACGGTTTAGGGTCCAGGTGAGGGTACGGCAACGCTTTAGGGGGAGCGTGCGTGTGAGGGCGTGGGTTAGTGTTAGCGTACGGGTTAAGATTAGGGGACGGGTGAGGGTCAGGCTTCGGGGAAGGGTCAGGGTTAGGGTTCGGGCTAGGGTTAGGGTTAGGGGACGGGGACAGTTTAGGGTCCAGGTGAGGGTACGGCAACGCTTTAGGGGGAGCGTGCGTGTGAGGGCGCGGGTTAGTGTTAGCGTACGGGTTAGGATTAGGGGACGGGTGAGGGTCAGGCTTCGGGGAAGGGTCAGGTTTAGGGTTCGGGCTAGGGTTAGGGTTAGGGGATGGTGACGGTTTAGGGTCCAGGTGAGGGTACGGCAACGCTTTAGGGGGAGCGTGCGTGTGAGGGCGCGGATTAGTGTTAGCGTACGGGTTAGGATTAGGGGACGGGTGAGGGTCAGGCTTCGGGGAAGGGTTAGGGTTAGGGTTTGGGCTAGGGTTAGGGTTAGGGGACGGTGACGGTTTAGGGTCCAGGTGAGGGTACGGCAACGCTTTAGGGGGAGCGTGCGTGTGAGGGCGCGGGTTAGTGTTAGCGTACGGGTTAAGATTAGGGGAAGGGTGAGGGTCAGGCTTCGGGGAAGGGTCAGGGTTAGGGTTCGGGCTAGGGTTAGGGTTAGGGGACGGGGACGGTTTAGGGTCCAGGTGAGGGTACGGCAACGCTTTAGGGGGAGCGTGCGTGTGAGGGAGCGGGTTAGTGTTAGCGTACGGGTTAGGATTAGGGGACGGGTGAGGGTCAGGCTTCGGGGAAGGGTTAGGGTTAGGGTTTGGGCTAGGGTTAGGGTTAGGGGACGGGGACGGTTTAGGGTCCAGGTGAGGGTACGGCAACGCTTTAGGGGGAGCGTGCGTGTGAGGGCGCGGGTTAGTGTTAGCGTACGGGTTAGGATTAGGGGACGGGTGAGGGTCAGGCTTCGGGGAAGGGTTAGGGTTAGGGTTCGGGCTAGGGTTAGGGTTAGGGGACGGGGACGGTTTAGGGTCCAGGTGAGGGTACGGCAACGCTTTAGGGGGAGCGTGCGTGTGAGGGCGCGGGTTAGTGTTAGCGTACGTGTTAGAATTTGGCGACGGTTGAGGGTCAGGCTTCGGGGAAGGGTTAGGGTTAGGGTTCGGGCTAGGGTTAGGGTTAGGGGACGGGGACGGTTTAGGGTCCAGGTGAGGGTACGGCAACGCTTTAGGTGGAGCGTGCGTTTGAGGGCACGGGTTAGTGTTAGCGTACGGGTTAGGATTAGGGGACGGGTGAGGGTCAGGCTTCGGGGAAGGGTCAGGGTTAGGGTTCGGGCTAGGGTTAGGGTTAGGGGACGGGGACGGTTTAGGGTCCAGGTGAGGGTACGACAACGCTTTAGGGGGAGCGTAGGTGTGAGGACGCGGGTTAGTGTTAGCGTACGGGTTAGGATTAGGGGACGGGTGAGGGTCAGGCTTCGGGGAAGGGTTAGGGTTAAGGTTCGGGCTAGGGTTAGAGTTAGGGGACGGGGACGGTTTAGGGTCCAGGTGAGGGTACGACAACGCTTTAGGGGGAGCATACGTGTGAGGGCGTGGGTTAGTGTTAGCGTACGGGTTAGGATTATGGGACGGGTGAGGGTCAGGCTTCGGGGAAGGGATAGGGTTAGGGTTCGGGCCAGGGTTAGGGTTAGGGGACTGGGACGGTTTAGGGTCCAGGTGAGGGTACGACAACGCTGTAGGGGGAGCGTACATGTGAGGGCGCGGGTTAGTGTTATTGTACGGGTCAGGATTAGGAGACGGGTGAGGGTCAGGCTTCGGGGAAGGGTCAGGGTTAGGGTTCAGGCTAGGATTAGGGTGAGGGGATGGGGACGGTTTAGGGTCCAGGTGAGGGTACGACAACGCTTTAGGGGGAGCGTAGGGGTGAGGGTGCGGGTTACTGTTAGCGTACGGGTTAGCATTAGGGGACGGGTGAGGGTCAGGCTTCGGGGAAGGTTTAGGGTTAGGGTTCGGGATAGGGTTAGGGTTAGGGGATGGGGATGGTTTAGGGTCCAGGTGAGGGTACGACAACGCTTTAGGGGGAGCGTAGGTGTGAGGGCACGGGTTAGTGTTAGCGTACGGGTTAGGATTAGGGGACGGGTGAGGGTCAGGCTTCGGGGTAGGGTCAGGGTTAGGGTTCGGGCTATGGTTAGGGTTAGGGGACGGGGACGGTTTAGGGTCCAGGTGAGGGTACGGCAACGCTTTAGGGGGAGCGTGTGTGTGTGGGAGCGGGTTAGTGTTAGCGTACGGGTTAGGATTAGGGGACGGGTGAGGGTCAGGCTTCGGGGAATGGTTAGGGTTAGGGTTCAGGCTAGGGTTAGGGTTAGTGGACGCGGACGGTTTAGGGTCCAGGTGAGGGTACGGCAACGCTTTAGGGGGAGCGTGCATGTGAGGGCGCGGGTTAGTGTTAGCGTACGGGTTAGGATTAGGAGAAGGGTGAGGGTCAGGCTTCGGGGAAGGGTTAGGGTTAGGGTTCGGGCTAGGGTTAGGGTTAGGGGACGGGTACGGTTTAGGGTCCATGTGAGGGTACGGCAACGCTTTAGGGGGAGCGTGCGTGTGAGGGCGCGGGTTAGTGTTAGCGTACGGTTTAGGATTAGGGGACGGGTGAGGGTCAGGCTACGGGGAAGGGTTAGGGTTAGGGTTCGGGCTAAGGTTAGGGTTAGGGGACAGGGACGTTTTAGGGTCCAGGTGAGGGTACGGCAACGCTTTAGGGGGAGCGTGCGTGTGAGGGCGCGTGTTAGTGTTAGCGTACGGGTTAGGATTAGGGGACGGGTGAGGGTCAGGCTTCGGGGAAGGGTCAGGGTTAGCGTTCGGGCTAGGGTTAGGGTTAGGGTACGGGGACGGTTTAGGGTCCAGGTGAGGGTACGGCAACGCTTTAGTGGGAGCGTGCGTGTGAGGGCGCGGGTTAGTGTTAGCGTACGGGTTAGGATTAGGGGACGGGTGAGGGTCAGGCTTCGGGGAAGTGTCAGGGTTAGGGTTCGGGCTAGGGTTAAGGTTAAGGGACGCGGACGGTTTAGGGTCCAGGTAAGGGTACGGCAACGCTTTAGGGGGAGCGTGCGTGTGAGGGCGCGGGTTAGTGTTAGCGTACGGGTTAGGATTAGGGGACGGGTGAGGGTCAGGCTTCGGGGAAGGGTCAGGGTTAGGGTTCGGGCTAGGGATAGTGTTAGGGGACGGGGACAATTTAGGGTCCAGGTGAGGGTACGGCAACGCTTTAGTGGGAGCGTGCGTGTGAGGGCGCGGGTTAGTGTTAGCGTACGGGTTAGGATTAGGGGACGGGTGAGGGTCAGGCTTCGGGGAAGGGTTAGGTTTAGGGTTCGGGCTAGGGTTAGGGTTAGGGGACGGGGACGGTTTAGGGTCCAGGTGAGGGTATGGCAACGCTTTAGGGGGAGCGTGCGTGTGAGTGCGCGGGTTAGTGTGAGCTTACGGGTTAGGATTAGGGGACGTGTGAGGGTCAGGCTTCGGGGAAGGATTAGGGTTAGGGTTCGGGCTAGGGTTAGGGTTAGGGGACGGGGACGGTTTAGGGTCCAGTTGAGGGTACGGCAACGCTTAAGGGGGAGCGTGCGTGTGAGGGCGCGGGTTAGTGTTAGCGTACGGGTTAGGATTAGGGGACGGGTGAGGGTCAGGCTTCGGGGAAGGGTTAGGGTTAGGGTTCGGGTTAGGGTTAGGGTTAGGGGACGGGGACGGTTTAGGGTCCAGGTGAGGGTACGGCAACGCTTTAGGGGGAGCGTGCGTGTGAGGGCGCGGGATAGTGTTAGCGTACGGGTTAGGATTAGGCGACGGTTGAGGGTCAGGCTTCGGGGAAGGGTTAGGGTTAGGGTTCGGGCTAGGGTTAGGGTTAGGTGACGGGGACGGTTTAGGGTCCAGGTAAGGGTACGGCAACGCTTTAGGGGGAGCGTGCGTGTGAGGACGCGGGTTAGTGTTAGCGTACGGGTTAGGATTAGGGGACGGATGAGGGTCAGGTTTCGGGGAAGGGTCAGGGTTAGGGTTCGGGCTACGGTTAGGGTTAGGGGACGGGGACGGTTTAGGGTCCAGGTGAGGGTACGGCAACGCTTTAGGGGGAGCGTGCGTGTGAGGGCATGGGTAGTGTTAGCGTACGGGTTAGGATTAGGGGACGGGTGAGGGTCAGGCTTTGGGGAAGGGTCAGGGTTAGGGTTCGGGCTAGGGTTAGGGTTAGGGTACGGGGACGGTTTAGGGTCCAGGTGAGGGTACGGCAACGCTTTAGGGGGAGCGTGCGTGTGAGGGTGCAGGTTAGTGTTAGCGTACGGGTTAGGATTAGGGCACGGGTGAGGGTCAGGCTTCGGGGAAGGGTCAGGGTTAGGGTTCGGGCTAGGGTTAGGGTCAGGTGACGGGGACGGTTAGGGTCCAGGTGAGGGTACGGCAACGCTTTAGGGGGAGCGTGCGTGTGAGGGCGCGGGTTAGTGTTAGCGTACGGGTTAGGATTAGGGGACGGGTGAGGGTCAGGCTTCGGGGAAGGGTTAGGGTTAGGGTTTGGGCTAGGGTTAGGGTTAGGGGACGGTGACGGTTTAGGGTCCAGGTGAGGGTACGGCAACGCTTTAGGGGGAGCGTGCGTGTGAGGGCGCGGGTTAGTGTTAGCGTACGGGTTAAGATTAGGGGAAGGGTGAGGGTCAGGCTTCGGGGAAGGGTCAGGGTTAGGGTTCGGGCTAGGGTTAGGGTTAGGGGACGGGGACGGTTTAGGGTCCAGGTGAGGGTACGGCAACGCTTTAGGGGGAGCGTGCGTGTGAGGGAGCGGGTTAGTGTTAGCGTACGGGTTAGGATTAGGGGACGGGTGAGGGTCAGGCTTCGGGGAAGGGTCAGGGTTAGGGTTCAGGCTAGGGTTAGGGTTAGGGTACGGGGACGGTTTAGGGTCCAGGTGAGGGTACGGCAACGCTTTAGGGGGAGCGTGCGTGTGAGGGCGCGGGTTAGTGTTAGCGTACGGGTTAGGATTAGGGGACGGGTGAGGGTCAGGCTTCGGGGAAGGGTTAGGGTTAGGGTTTGGGCTAGGGTTAGGGTTAGGGGACGGGGACGGTTTAGGGTCCAGGTGAGGGTACGGCAACGCTTTAGGGGGAGCGTGCGTGTGAGGGCGCGGGTTAGTGTTAGCGTACGGGTTAGGATTAGGGGACGGGTGAGGGTCAGGCTTCGGGGAAGGGTTAGGGTTAGGGTTCGGGCTAGGGTTAGGGTTAGGGGACGGGGACGGTTTAGGGTCCAGGTGAGGGTACGGCAACGCTTTAGGGGGAGCGTGCGTGTGAGGGCGCGGGTTAGTGTTAGCGTACGTGTTAGAATTTGGCGACGGTTGAGGGTCAGGCTTCGGGGAAGGGTTAGGGTTAGGGTTCGGGCTAGGGTTAGGGTTAGGGGACGGGGACGGTTTAGGGTCCAGGTGAGGGTACGGCAACGCTTTAGGTGGAGCGTGCGTTTGAGGGCACGGGTTAGTGTTAGCGTACGGGTTAGGATTAGGGGACGGGTGAGGGTCAGGCTTCGGGGAAGGGTCAGGGTTAGGGTTCGGGCTAGGGTTAGGGTTAGGGGACGGGGACGGTTTAGGGTCCAGGTGAGGGTACGACAACGCTTTAGGGGGAGCGTAGGTGTGAGGACGCGGGTTAGTGTTAGCGTACGGGTTAGGATTAGGGGACGGGTGAGGGTCAGGCTTCGGGGAAGGGTTAGGGTTAAGGTTCGGGCTAGGGTTAGGGTTAGGGGACGGGGACGGTTTAGGGTCCAGGTGAGGGTACGACAACGCTTTAGGGGGAGCGTACGAGTGAGGGCGTGGGTTAGTGTTAGCGTACGGGTTAGGATTATGGGACGGGTGAGGGTCAGGCTTCGGGGAAGGGATAGGGTTAGGGTTCGGGCTAGGGTTAGGGTTAGGGGACTGGGACGGTTTAGGGTCCAGGTGAGGGTACGACAACGCTGTAGGGGAGCGTACGTGTGAGGGCGCGGGTTAGTGTTATTGTACGGGTCAGGATTAGGAGACGGGTGAGGGTCAGGCTTCGGGGAAGGGTTAGGGTTAGGGTTCGGGCTAGGGTTAGGGTTAGGGGATGGGGACGGTTTAGGGTCCAGGTGAGGGTACGACAACGCTTTAGGGGGAGCGTAGGTGTGAGGGTGCGGGTTACTGTTAGCGTACGGGTTAGCATTAGGGGACGGGTGAGGGTCAGGCTTCGGGGAAGGTTTAGGGTTAGGGTTCGGGATAGGGTTAGGGTTAGGGGATGGGGATGGTTTAGGGTCCAGGTGAGGGTACGACAACGCTTTAGGGGGAGCGTAGGTGTGAGGGCACGGGTTAGTGTTAGCGTACGGGTTAGGATTAGGGGACGGGTGAGGGTCAGGCTTCGGGGTAGGGTCAGGGTTAGGGTTCGGGCTAGGGTTAGGGTTAGGGGACGGGGACGGTTTAGGGTCCAGGTGAGGGTACGGCAACGCTTTAGGGGGAGCGTGTGTGTGAGGGAGCGGGTTAGTGTTAGCGTACGGGTTAGGATTAGGGGACGGGTGAGGGTCAGGCTTCGGGGAATGGTTAGGGTGAGGGTTCAGGCTAGGGTTAGGGTTAGTGGACGCGGACGGTTTAGGGTCCAGGTGAGGGTACGGCAACGCTTTAGGGGGAGCGTGCGTGTGAGGGCGCGGGTTAGTGTTAGCGTACGGGTTAGGATTAGGAGAAGGGTGAGGGTCAGGCTTCGGGGAAGGGTTAGGGTTAGGGTTCGGGCTAGGGTTAGGGTTAGGGGACGGGTACGGTTTAGGGTCCATGTGAGGGTACGGCAACGCTTTAGGGGGAGCGTGCGTGTGAGGGCGCGGGTTAGTGTTAGCGTACGGTTTAGGATTAGGGGACGGGTGAGGGTCAGGCTACGGGGAAGGGTTAGGGTTAGGGTTCGGGCTAAGGTTAGGGTTAGGGGACAGGGACGTTTTAGGGTCCAGGTGAGGGTACGGCAACGCTTTAGGGGGAGCATGCGTGTGAGGGCGCGAGTTAGTGTTAGAGTACGGGTTAGGATTAGGGGACGGGTGAGGGTCAGGCTTCGGGGAAGGGTCAGGGTTAGGGTTCGGGCTAGGGTTACGGTTAGGGTACGGGGACGGTTTAGGGTCCAGGTGAGGGTACGGCAACGCTTTAGTGGGAGCGTGCGTGTGAGGGCGCGGGTTAGTGTTAGCGTACGGGTTAGGATTAGGGGACGGGTGAGGGTCAGGCTTCGGGGAAGTGTCAGGGTTAGGGTTCGGGCTAGGGTTAAGGTTAGGGGACGCGGACGGTTTAGGGTCCAGGTAAGGGTACGGCAACGCTTTAGGGGCAGTGTGCGTGTGAGGGCGCGGGTTAGTGTTAGCGTACGGGTTAGGATTAGGGGACGGGTGAGGGTCAGGCTTCGGGGAAGGGTCAGGGTTAGGGTTCGGGCTAGGGATAGGGTTAGGGGACGGGGACAATTTAGGGTCCAGGTGAGGGTACGGCAACGCTTTAGTGGGAGCGTGCGTGTGAGGGCGCGGGTTAGTGTTAGCGTACGGGTTAGGATTAGGGGACGGGTGAGGGTCAGGCTTCGGGGAAGGGTTAGGTTTAGGGTTCGGGCTAGGGTTAGGGTTAGGGGACGGGGACGGTTTAGGGTCCAGGTGAGGGTATGGCAACGCTTTAGGGGGAGCGTGCGTGTGAGTGCGCGGGTTAGTGTGAGCGTACGGGTTAGGATTAGGGGACGGGTGAGTGTCAGGCTTCGGGGAAGGCTTAGGGTTAGGGTTCGTGCTAGGTTTAGTGTTAGGGGACGGGGACGGTTTAGGGTCCAGGTGAGGGTACGGCAACGCTTTAGGGGGAGCGTGCGTGTGAGGGCGCGGGTTAGTGTTAGCGTACGGGTTAGGATTAGGGGACGGGTGAGGGTCAGGCTTCGGGGAAGGGTCAGGGTTAGGGTTCGGGCTAGGGTTAGGGTTAGGGGACGGGGACGGTTTAGGGTCCAGGTGAGGGTACGTCAACGATTTAGGGGGAGCGTGCATGTGAGGGCGCGGGTTAGTGTTAGCGTACGGGTTAGGATTAGGGGACGGGTGAGGGTCAGGCTTCGGGGAAGGGTTAGGGTTAGGGTTCGGGCTAGGGTTAGGGTTAGGGGACGGGGACGGTTTAGGGTCCAGGTGAGGGTATGGCAACGCTTTAGGGGGAGCGTGCGTGTGAGGGCGCGGGTTAGTGTGAGCGTACGGGTTAGGATTAGGGGACGGGTGAGGGTCAGGCTTCGGGGAAGGGTTAGGGTTAGGGTTCGGGCTAGGCTTAGGGTTAGGGGACGGGGACGGTTTAGGGTCCAGGTGAGGGTACGGCAACGCTTTAGGGGGAGCGTGCGTGTGAGGGCGCGGGTTAGTGTTAGCGTACGGGTTTGGATTAGGGGATGGGTGAGTTTCAGGCTTCGGGGAATGGTTAGGGTTAGGGTTCGGGCTAGGGTTAGGGTTAGGGGACGGGGACGGTTTAGGGTCCAGGTGAGGGTACGGCAACGCTTTAGGGGGAGCGTGCGTCTGAGGGCGCGGGTTAGTGTTAGCATACGGGTTAGGATTAGGGGACGGGTGAGGGTCAGGCCTTGGGAAGTGTTAGGGTTAGGGTTCGGGCTAGGGTTAGGGTTAGGGGACGGGTACGGTTTAGGGTCCAGGTGAGGGTATGGCAATGCTTTAGGGGGAGCGTGCGTGTGAGGGCGCGGGTTAGTGTTAGCGTACGGGTTAGGATTAGGGGACGGGTGAGGATCAGGCTTCGGGGAAGGGTTAGGGTTATGGTTCGGGCTAGGGTTAGGGTTAGGGGACGGGGACGGTTTAGGGTCCAGGTGAGGGTACGGCAACGCTTTAGGGGGAGCGTGCGTGTGAGGGCGCGGGTTAGTGTTAGCGTACGGGTTAGGATTAGGGCACGGGTGAGGGTCAGGCTTCGGGGAAGGGTCAGGGTTAGGGTTCGGGCTAGGGTTAGGGTTAGGGGACGGGGACGGTTTAGGGTCCAGGTGAGGGTACGGCAACGCTTTAGGGGGAGCGTGCGTGTGAGGGCGCAGGTTAGTGTTAGCGTACGGGTTAGGATTAGGGGACGGGTGAGGGTCAGGCTTCGGGGAAGGGTTAGGGTTAGGGTTCGGGCTAGGGTTAGGGTTAGGGGACGGGGACGGTTTAGGGTCCAGGTGAGGGTACGGCAACGCTTTAGGGGGAGCGTGCGTGTGAGGACGCGGGTTTGTGTTAGCGTACGGGTTAGGATTAGGGGACGGGTGAGGGTCAGGCTTCGGGGAAGGGTTAGGGTTAGGGTTCGGGCTAGGGTTAGGGTTAGGGGACGGGGACGGTTTAGGGTCCAGGTGAGGGTACGGCAACGCTTTAGGGGGAGGGTGCGTGTGAGGGCGTGGGTTAGTGTTAGTGTACGGGTTAGGATTAGGGGACGGTTGAGGGTCAGGCTTCGGGGAAGGGTCAGGGTTAGGGTTCGGGCTAGGGTTAGGGTTAGGGGACGGGGACGGTTTAGGGTCCAGGTGAGGGTACGGCAACGCTTTAGGGGGAGCGTGCGTGTGAGGACGCGGGTTTGTGTTAGCGTACGGGTTAGGATTAGGGGACGGGTGAGGGTCAGGCTTCGGGGAAGGGTTAGGGTTAGGGTTCGGGCTAGGGTTAGGATTAGGGGACGGGGACGGTTTAGGGTCCAGGTGAGGGTACGACAACGCTTTAGGGGGAGGGTGCGTGTGAGGGCGCGGGTTAGTGTTAGCGTACGGGTTAGGATTAGGGGACGGGTGAGGGTCAGGCTTCGGGGAAGGGTCAGGGTTAGGGTTCGGGCTAGGGTTAGGGTTAGGGGACGGGGATGGTTTAGGGTCCAGGTGAGGGTACGGCAACGCTTTAGGGGGAGCGTGCGTGTGAGGGCGCGGGTTAGTGTTAGCGTACGGGTTAGGATTAGGGGACGGGTGAGGGTCAGGCTTCGGGGAAGGGTTAGGGTTAGGGTTCGGGCTAGGGTTAGGGTTAGGGGACGGGGACGGTTTAGGGTCCAGGTGAGGGTACGTCAACGCTTTAGGGGGAGCGTGCGTGTGAGGGCGTGGGTTAGTGTTAGCGTACGGGTTAGGATTAGGGGACGGGTGAGGGTCAGGCTTCGGGGAAGGGTCAGGGTTAGGGTTCGGGCTAGGGTTAGGGTTAGGAGACGGGGACAGTTTAGGGTCCAGGTGAGGGTACAGCAACGCTTTAGGGGGAGAGTGCGTGTGAGGGCGCGGGTTAGTGTTATCGTACGGGTTAGGATTAGGGGACGGGTGAGGGTCAGGCTTCGGGGAAGGGTTAGGTTTAGGGTTCGGGCTAGGGTAAGGGTGTGGGGACGGGGACGGTTTAGGATCCAGGTAAGGGTACGGCAACGCTTTAGGGGGAGCGTGCGTGTGAGGGAGCGGGTTAGTGTTAGCGTACGGGTTAGGATTAGGGGACGGGTGAGGGTCAGGCTTCGGGGAAGGGTTAGGGTTAGGGTTTGGGCTAGGGTTAGGGTTAGGGGACGGGGACGGTTTAGGGTCCAGGTGAGGGTACGGCAACGCTTTAGGGGGAGCGTGCGTGTGAGGGCGCGGGTTAGTGTTAGCGTACGGGTTAGGATTAGGGGACGGGTGAGGGTCAGGCTTCGGGGAAGGGTTAGGGTTAGGGTTCGGGCTAGGGTTAGGGTTAGGGGACGGGGACGGTTTAGGGTCCAGGTGAGGGTACGGCAACGCTTTAGGGGGAGCGTGCGTGTGAGGGCGCGGGTTAGTGTTAGCGTACGTGTTAGAATTTGGCGACGGTTGAGGGTCAGGCTTCGGGGAAGGGTTAGGGTTAGGGTTCGGGCTAGGGTTAGGGTTAGGGGACGGGGACGGTTTAGGGTCCAGGTGAGGGTACGGCAACGCTTTAGGTGGAGCGTGCGTTTGAGGGCACGGGTTAGTGTTAGCGTACGGGTTAGGATTAGGGGACGGGTGAGGGTCAGGCTTCGGGGAAGGGTCAGGGTTAGGGTTCGGGCTAGGGTTAGGGTTAGGGGACGGGGACGGTTTAGGGTCCAGGTGAGGGTACGACAACGCTTTAGGGGGAGCGTAGGTGTGAGGACGCGGGTTAGTGTTAGCGTACGGGTTAGGATTAGGGGACGGGTGAGGGTCAGGCTTCGGGGAAGGGTTAGGGTTAAGGTTCGGGCTAGGGTTAGAGTTAGGGGACGGGGACGGTTTAGGGTCCAGGTGAGGGTACGACAATGCTTTAGGGGGAGCATACGTGTGAGGGCGTGGGTTAGTGTTAGCGTACGGGTTAGGATTATGGGACGGGTGAGGGTCAGGCTTCGGGGAAGGGATAGGGTTAGGGTTCGGGCCAGGGTTAGGGTTAGGGGACTGGGACGGTTTAGGGTCCAGGTGAGGGTACGACAACGCTGTAGGGGGAGCGTACATGTGAGGGCGCGGGTTAGTGTTATTGTACGGGTCAGGATTAGGAGACGGGTGAGGGTCAGGCTTCGGGGAAGGGTCAGGGTTAGGGTTCGGGCTAGGGTTAGGGTGAGGGGATGGGGACGGTTTAGGGTCCAGGTGAGGGTACGACAACGCTTTAGGGGGAGCGTAGGGGTGAGGGTGCGGGTTACTGTTAGCGTACGGGTTAGCATTAGGGGACGGGTGAGGGTCAGGCTTCGGGGAAGGTTTAGGGTTAGGGTTCGGGATAGGGTTAGGGTTAGGGGATGGGGATGGTTTAGGGTCCAGGTGAGGGTACGACAACGCTTTAGGGGGAGCGTAGGTGTGAGGGCACGGGTTAGTGTTAGCGTACGGGTTAGGATTAGGGGACGGGTGAGGGTCAGGCTTCGGGGTAGGGTCAGGGTTAGGGTTCGGGCTATGGTTAGGGTTAGGGGACGGGGACGGTTTAGGGTCCAGGTGAGGGTACGGCAACGCTTTAGGGGGAGCGTGTGTGTGTGGGAGCGGGTTAGTGTTAGCGTACGGGTTAGGATTAGGGGACGGGTGAGGGTCAGGCTTCGGGGAATGGTTAGGGTTAGGGTTCAGGCTAGGGTTAGGGTTAGTGGACGCGGACGGTTTAGGGTCCAGGTGAGGGTACGGCAACGCTTTAGGGGGAGCGTGCATGTGAGGGCGCGGGTTAGTGTTAGCGTACGGGTTAGGATTAGGAGAAGGGTGAGGGTCAGGCTTCGGGGAAGGGTTAGGGTTAGGGTTCGGGCTAGGGTTAGGGTTAGGGGACGGGAACGGTTTAGGGTCCATGTGAGGGTACGGCAACGCTTTAGGGGGAGCGTGCGTGTGAGGGCGCGGGTTAGTGTTAGCGTACGGTTTAGGATTAGGGGACGGGTGAGGGTCAGGCTACGGGGAAGGGTTAGGGTTAGGGTTCGGGCTAAGGTTAGGGTTAGGGGACAGGGACGTTTTAGGGTCCAGGTGAGGGTACGGCAACGCTTTAGGGGGAGCGTGCGTGTGAGGGCGCGTGTTAGTGTTAGCGTACGGGTTAGGATTAGGGGACGGGTGAGGGTCAGGCTTCGGGGAAGGGTCAGGGTTAGCGTTCGGGCTAGGGTTAGGGTTAGGGTACGGGGACGGTTTAGGGTCCAGGTGAGGGTACGGCAACGCTTTAGTGGGAGCGTGCGTGTGAGGGCGCGGGTTAGTGTTAGCGTACGGGTTAGGATTAGGGGACGGGTGAGGGTCAGGCTTCGGGGAAGTGTCAGGGTTAGGGTTCGGGCTAGGGTTAAGGTTAAGGGACGCGGACGGTTTAGGGTCCAGGTAAGGGTACGGCAACGCTTTAGGGGGAGCGTGCGTGTGAGGGCGCGGGTTAGTGTTAGCGTACGGGTTAGGATTAGGGGACGGGTGAGGGTCAGGCTTCGGGGAAGGGTCAGGGTTAGGGTTCGGGCTAGGGATAGGGTTAGGGGACGGGGACAATTTAGGGTCCAGGTGAGGGTACGGCAACGCTTTAGTGGGAGCGTGCGTGTGAGGGCGCGGGTTAGTGTTAGCGTACGGGTTAGGATTAGGGGACGGGTGAGGGTCAGGCTTCGGGGAAGGGTTAGGTTTAGGGTTCGGGCTAGGGTTAGGGTTAGGGGACGGGGACGGTTTAGGGTCCAGGTGAGGGTATGGCAACGCTTTAGGGGGAGCGTGCGTGTGAGTGCGCGGGTTAGTGTGAGCTTACGGGTTAGGATTAGGGGACGTGTGAGGGTCAGGCTTCGGGGAAGGATTAGGGTTAGGGTTCGGGCTAGGGTTAGGGTTAGGGGACGGGGACGGTTTAGGGTCCAGTTGAGGGTACGGCAACGCTTAAGGGGGAGCGTGCGTGTGAGGGCGCGGGTTAGTGTTAGCGTACGGGTTAGGATTAGGGGACGGGTGAGGGTCAGGCTTCGGGGAAGGGTTAGGGTTAGGGTTCGGGTTAGGGTTAGGGTTAGGGGACGGGGACGGTTTAGGGTCCAGGTGAGGGTACGGCAACGCTTTAGGGGGAGCGTGCGTGTGAGGGCGCGGGATAGTGTTAGCGTACGGGTTAGGATTAGGCGACGGTTGAGGGTCAGGCTTCGGGGAAGGGTTAGGGTTAGGGTTCGGGCTAGGGTTAGGGTTAGGTGACGGGGACGGTTTAGGGTCCAGGTAAGGGTACGGCAACGCTTTAGGGGGAGCGTGCGTGTGAGGACGCGGGTTAGTGTTAGCGTACGGGTTAGGATTAGGGGACGGATGAGGGTCAGGTTTCGGGGAAGGGTCAGGGTTAGGGTTCGGGCTACGGTTAGGGTTAGGGGACGGGGACGGTTTAGGGTCCAGGTGAGGGTACGGCAACGCTTTAGGGGGAGCGTGCGTGTGAGGGCATGGGTAGTGTTAGCGTACGGGTTAGGATTAGGGGACGGGTGAGGGTCAGGCTTTGGGGAAGGGTCAGGGTTAGGGTTCGGGCTAGGGTTAGGGTTAGGGTACGGGGACGGTTTAGGGTCCAGGTGAGGGTACGGCAACGCTTTAGGGGGAGCGTGCGTGTGAGGGTGCAGGTTAGTGTTAGCGTACGGGTTAGGATTAGGGCACGGGTGAGGGTCAGGCTTCGGGGAAGGGTCAGGGTTAGGGTTCGGGCTAGGGTTAGGGTTAGGTGACGGGGACGGTTAGGGTCCAGGTGAGGGTACGGCAACGCTTTAGGGGGAGCGTGCGTGTGAGGGCGCGGGTTAGTGTTAGCGTACGGGTTAGGATTAGGGGACGGGTGAGGGTCAGGCTTCGGGGAAGGGTTAGGGTTAGGGTTTGGGCTAGGGTTAGGGTTAGGGGACGGTGACGGTTTAGGGTCCAGGTGAGGGTACGGCAACGCTTTAGGGGGAGCGTGCGTGTGAGGGCGCGGGTTAGTGTTAGCGTACGGGTTAAGATTAGGGGAAGGGTGAGGGTCAGGCTTCGGGGAAGGGTCAGGGTTAGGGTTCGGGCTAGGGTTAGGGTTAGGGGACGGGGACGGTTTAGGGTCCAGGTGAGGGTACGGCAACGCTTTAGGGGGAGCGTGCGTGTGAGGGAGCGGGTTAGTGTTAGCGTACGGGTTAGGATTAGGGGACGGGTGAGGGTCAGGCTTCGGGGAAGGGTCAGGGTTAGGGTTCAGGCTAGGGTTAGGGTTAGGGTACGGGGACGGTTTAGGGTCCAGGTGAGGGTACGGCAACGCTTTAGGGGGAGCGTGCGTGTGAGGGCGCGGGTTAGTGTTAGCGTACGGGTTAGGATTAGGGGACGGGTGAGGGTCAGGCTTCGGGGAAGGGTTAGGGTTAGGGTTTGGGCTAGGGTTAGGGTTAGGGGACGGGGACGGTTTAGGGTCCAGGTGAGGGTACGGCAACGCTTTAGGGGGAGCGTGCGTGTGAGGGCGCGGGTTAGTGTTAGCGTACGGGTTAGGATTAGGGGACGGGTGAGGGTCAGGCTTCGGGGAAGGGTTAGGGTTAGGGTTCGGGCTAGGGTTAGGGTTAGGGGACGGGGACGGTTTAGGGTCCAGGTGAGGGTACGGCAACGCTTTAGGGGGAGCGTGCGTGTGAGGGCGCGGGTTAGTGTTAGCGTACGTGTTAGAATTTGGCGACGGTTGAGGGTCAGGCTTCGGGGAAGGGTTAGGGTTAGGGTTCGGGCTAGGGTTAGGGTTAGGGGACGGGGACGGTTTAGGGTCCAGGTGAGGGTACGGCAACGCTTTAGGTGGAGCGTGCGTTTGAGGGCACGGGTTAGTGTTAGCGTACGGGTTAGGATTAGGGGACGGGTGAGGGTCAGTCTTCGGGGAAGGGTCAGGGTTAGGGTTCGGGCTAGGGTTAGGGTTAGGGGACGGGGACGGTTTAGGGTCCAGGTGAGGGTACGACAACGCTTTAGGGGGAGCGTAGGTGTGAGGACGCGGGTTAGTGTTAGCGTACGGGTTAGGATTAGGGGACGGGTGAGGGTCAGGCTTCGGGGAAGGGTTAGGGTTAAGGTTCGGGCTAGGGTTAGGGTTAGGGGACGGGGACGGTTTAGGGTCCAGGTGAGGGTACGACAACGCTTTAGGGGGAGCGTACGAGTGAGGGCGTGGGTTAGTGTTAGCGTACGGGTTAGGATTATGGGACGGGTGAGGGTCAGGCTTCGGGGAAGGGATAGGGTTAGGGTTCGGGCTAGGGTTAGGGTTAGGGGACTGGGACGGTTTAGGGTCCAGGTGAGGGTACGACAACGCTGTAGGGGAGCGTACGTGTGAGGGCGCGGGTTAGTGTTATTGTACGGGTCAGGATTAGGAGACGGGTGAGGGTCAGGCTTCGGGGAAGGGTTAGGGTTAGGGTTCGGGCTAGGGTTAGGGTTAGGGGATGGGGACGGTTTAGGGTCCAGGTGAGGGTACGACAACGCTTTAGGGGGAGCGTAGGTGTGAGGGTGCGGGTTACTGTTAGCGTACGGGTTAGCATTAGGGGACGGGTGAGGGTCAGGCTTCGGGGAAGGTTTAGGGTTAGGGTTCGGGATAGGGTTAGGGTTAGGGGATGGGGATGGTTTAGGGTCCAGGTGAGGGTACGACAACGCTTTAGGGGGAGCGTAGGTGTGAGGGCACGGGTTAGTGTTAGCGTACGGGTTAGGATTAGGGGACGGGTGAGGGTCAGGCTTCGGGGTAGGGTCAGGGTTAGGGTTCGGGCTAGGGTTAGGGTTAGGGGACGGGGACGGTTTAGGGTCCAGGTGAGGGTACGGCAACGCTTTAGGGGGAGCGTGTGTGTGAGGGAGCGGGTTAGTGTTAGCGTACGGGTTAGGATTAGGGGACGGGTGAGGGTCAGGCTTCGGGGAATGGTTAGGGTGAGGGTTCAGGCTAGGGTTAGGGTTAGTGGACGCGGACGGTTTAGGGTCCAGGTGAGGGTACGGCAACGCTTTAGGGGGAGCGTGCGTGTGAGGGCGCGGGTTAGTGTTAGCGTACGGGTTAGGATTAGGAGAAGGGTGAGGGTCAGGCTTCGGGGAAGGGTTAGGGTTAGGGTTCGGGCTAGGGTTAGGGTTAGGGGACGGGTACGGTTTAGGGTCCATGTGAGGGTACGGCAACGCTTTAGGGGGAGCGTGCGTGTGAGGGCGCGGGTTAGTGTTAGCGTACGGTTTAGGATTAGGGGACGGGTGAGGGTCAGGCTACGGGGAAGGGTTAGGGTTAGGGTTCGGGCTAAGGTTAGGGTTAGGGGACAGGGACGTTTTAGGGTCCAGGTGAGGGTACGGCAACGCTTTAGGGGGAGCATGCGTGTGAGGGCGCGAGTTAGTGTTAGAGTACGGGTTAGGATTAGGGGACGGGTGAGGGTCAGGCTTCGGGGAAGGGTCAGGGTTAGGGTTCGGGCTAGGGTTACGGTTAGGGTACGGGGACGGTTTAGGGTCCAGGTGAGGGTACGGCAACGCTTTAGTGGGAGCGTGCGTGTGAGGGCGCGGGTTAGTGTTAGCGTACGGGTTAGGATTAGGGGACGGGTGAGGGTCAGGCTTCGGGGAAGTGTCAGGGTTAGGGTTCGGGCTAGGGTTAAGGTTAGGGGACGCGGACGGTTTAGGGTCCAGGTAAGGGTACGGCAACGCTTTAGGGGCAGTGTGCGTGTGAGGGCGCGGGTTAGTGTTAGCGTACGGGTTAGGATTAGGGGACGGGTGAGGGTCAGGCTTCGGGGAAGGGTCAGGGTTAGGGTTCGGGCTAGGGATAGGGTTAGGGGACGGGGACAATTTAGGGTCCAGGTGAGGGTACGGCAACGCTTTAGTGGGAGCGTGCGTGTGAGGGCGCGGGTTAGTGTTAGCGTACGGGTTAGGATTAGGGGACGGGTGAGGGTCAGGCTTCGGGGAAGGGTTAGGTTTAGGGTTCGGGCTAGGGTTAGGGTTAGGGGACGGGGACGGTTTAGGGTCCAGGTGAGGGTATGGCAACGCTTTAGGGGGAGCGTGCGTGTGAGTGCGCGGGTTAGTGTGAGCGTACGGGTTAGGATTAGGGGACGGGTGAGTGTCAGGCTTCGGGGAAGGCTTAGGGTTAGGGTTCGTGCTAGGTTTAGTGTTAGGGGACGGGGACGGTTTAGGGTCCAGGTGAGGGTACGGCAACGCTTTAGGGGGAGCGTGCGTGTGAGGGCGCGGGTTAGTGTTAGCGTACGGGTTAGGATTAGGGGACGGGTGAGGGTCAGGCTTCGGGGAAGGGTCAGGGTTAGGGTTCGGGCTAGGGTTAGGGTTAGGGGACGGGGACGGTTTAGGGTCCAGGTGAGGGTACGTCAACGATTTAGGGGGAGCGTGCATGTGAGGGCGCGGGTTAGTGTTAGCGTACGGGTTAGGATTAGGGGACGGGTGAGGGTCAGGCTTCGGGGAAGGGTTAGGGTTAGGGTTCGGGCTAGGGTTAGGGTTAGGGGACGGGGACGGTTTAGGGTCCAGGTGAGGGTATGGCAACGCTTTAGGGGGAGCGTGCGTGTGAGGGCGCGGGTTAGTGTGAGCGTACGGGTTAGGATTAGGGGACGGGTGAGGGTCAGGCTTCGGGGAAGGGTTAGGGTTAGGGTTCGGGCTAGGCTTAGGGTTAGGGGACGGGGACGGTTTAGGGTCCAGGTGAGGGTACGGCAACGCTTTAGGGGGAGCGTGCGTGTGAGGGCGCGGGTTAGTGTTAGCGTACGGGTTTGGATTAGGGGATGGGTGAGTTTCAGGCTTCGGGGAATGGTTAGGGTTAGGGTTCGGGCTAGGGTTAGGGTTAGGGGACGGGGACGGTTTAGGGTCCAGGTGAGGGTACGGCAACGCTTTAGGGGGAGCGTGCGTCTGAGGGCGCGGGTTAGTGTTAGCATACGGGTTAGGATTAGGGGACGGGTGAGGGTCAGGCCTTGGGAAGTGTTAGGGTTAGGGTTCGGGCTAGGGTTAGGGTTAGGGGACGGGTACGGTTTAGGGTCCAGGTGAGGGTATGGCAATGCTTTAGGGGGAGCGTGCGTGTGAGGGCGCGGGTTAGTGTTAGCGTACGGGTTAGGATTAGGGGACGGGTGAGGATCAGGCTTCGGGGAAGGGTTAGGGTTATGGTTCGGGCTAGGGTTAGGGTTAGGGGACGGGGACGGTTTAGGGTCCAGGTGAGGGTACGGCAACGCTTTAGGGGGAGCGTGCGTGTGAGGGCGCGGGTTAGTGTTAGCGTACGGGTTAGGATTAGGGCACGGGTGAGGGTCAGGCTTCGGGGAAGGGTCAGGGTTAGGGTTCGGGCTAGGGTTAGGGTTAGGGGACAGGGACGGTTTAGGGTCCAGGTGAGGGTACGGCAACGCTTTAGGGGGAGCGTGCGTGTGAGGGCGCAGGTTAGTGTTAGCGTACGGGTTAGGATTAGGGGACGGGTGAGGGTCAGGCTTCGGGGAAGGGTTAGGGTTAGGGTTCGGGCTAGGGTTAGGGTTAGGGGACGGGGACGGTTTAGGGTCCAGGTGAGGGTACGGCAACGCTTTAGGGGGAGCGTGCGTGTGAGGACGCGGGTTTGTGTTAGCGTACGGGTTAGGATTAGGGGACGGGTGAGGGTCAGGCTTCGGGGAAGGGTTAGGGTTAGGGTTCGGGCTAGGGTTAGGGTTAGGGGACGGGGACGGTTTAGGGTCCAGGTGAGGGTATGGCAACGCTTTAGGGGGAGGGTGCGTGTGAGGGCGTGGGTTAGTGTTAGTGTACGGGTTAGGATTAGGGGACGGTTGAGGGTCAGGCTTCGGGGAAGGGTCAGGGTTAGGGTTCGGGCTAGGGTTAGGGTTAGGGGACGGGGACGGTTTAGGGTCCAGGTGAGGGTACGGCAACGCTTTAGGGGGAGCGTGCGTGTGAGGACGCGGGTTTGTGTTAGCGTACGGGTTAGGATTAGGGGACGGGTGAGGGTCAGGCTTCGGGGAAGGGTTAGGGTTAGGGTTCGGGCTAGGGTTAGGATTAGGGGACGGGGACGGTTTAGGGTCCAGGTGAGGGTACGACAACGCTTTAGGGGGAGGGTGCGTGTGAGGGCGCGGGTTAGTGTTAGCGTACGGGTTAGGATTAGGGGACGGGTGAGGGTCAGGCTTCGGGGAAGGGTCAGGGTTAGGGTTCGGGCTAGGGTTAGGGTTAGGGGACGGGGATGGTTTAGGGTCCAGGTGAGGGTACGGCAACGCTTTAGGGGGAGCGTGCGTGTGAGGGCGCGGGTTAGTGTTAGCGTACGGGTTAGGATTAGGGGACGGGTGAGGGTCAGGCTTCGGGGAAGGGTTAGGGTTAGGGTTCGGGCTAGGGTTAGGGTTAGGGGACGGGGACGGTTTAGGGTCCAGGTGAGGGTACGTCAACGCTTTAGGGGGAGCGTGCGTGTGAGGGCGTGGGTTAGTGTTAGCGTACGGGTTAGGATTAGGGGACGGGTGAGGGTCAGGCTTCGGGGAAGGGTCAGGGTTAGGGTTCGGGCTAGGGTTAGGGTTAGGAGACGGGGACAGTTTAGGGTCCAGGTGAGGGTACAGCAACGCTTTAGGGGGAGAGTGCGTGTGAGGGCGCGGGTTAGTGTTATCGTACGGGTTAGGATTAGGGGACGGGTGAGGGTCAGGCTTCGGGGAAGGGTTAGGTTTAGGGTTCGGGCTAGGGTAAGGGTGTGGGGACGGGGACGGTTTAGGATCCAGGTAAGGGTACGGCAACGCTTTAGGGGGAGCGTGCGTGTGAGGGCGCGGGTTAGTGTTAGCGTACGGGTTAGGATTAGGGGACGGGTGAGGGTCAGGCTTCGGGAAAGGGTTAGGGTTAGGGTTCGGGCTAGGGTTAGTGTTAGGGGACGGGGACGGTTTAGGGTCCAGGTGAGGGTACGGCAACGCTTTAGGGGGAGCGTGCGTGTGAGGGCGCGGGTTAGTGTTAGCGTACGGGTTAGGATTAGGGGACGGGTGAGGGTCAGGCTTCGGGGAAGGGTCAGGGTTAGGGTTCGGGCTAGGGTTAGGGGACGGGGACGGGGACGGTTTAGGGTCCAGGTGAGGGTACGGCAACGCTTTAGGGGGAGCGTGCGTGTGAGGGCGCGGGTTAGTGTTAGCGTACGGGTTAGGATTAGGGGACGGGTGAGGGTCAGGCTTCGGGGAAGGGTTAGGGTTAGGGTTCGGGCTTGGGTTAGGGTTAGGGGACGGGGACGGTTTAGGGTCCAGGTGAGGGTATGGCAACGCTTTAGGGGGAGCGTGCGTGTGAGGACGCGGGTTTGTGTTAGCGTACGGGTTAAGATTAGGGGACGGGTGAGGGTCAGGCTTCGGGGAAGGGTTAGGGTTAGGGTTCGGGCTAGGGTTAGGGTTAGGGGACGGGGACGGTTTAGGGTCCAGGTGAGGGTACGGCAACGCTTTAGGGGGAGCGTGCGTGTGAGGGCGCGGGTTAGTGTTAGCGTACGGGTTAGGATTAGGGCACGGGTGAGGGTCAGGCTTCGGGGAAAGGTTAGGGTTAGGGTTCGGGCTAGGGTTAGGTTTAGGGGACGGGGACGGTTTAGGGTCCAGGTGAGGGTACGTCAACGCTTTAGGGGGAGCGTGCGTGTGAGGGCGTGGGTTAGTGTTAGCGTACGGGTTAGGATTAGGGGACGGGTGAGGGTCAGGCTTCGGGGAAGGGTCAGGGTTAGGGTTCGGGCTAGGGTTAGGGTTAGGGGACGGGGACGGTTTAGGGTCCAGGTGAGGGTACGTCAACGCTTTAGGGGGAGCGTGCGTGTGAGGGCGTGGGTTAGTGTTAGCGTACGGGTTAGGATTAGGGGACGGGTGAGGGTCAGGCTTCGGGGAAGGGTCAGGGTTAGGGTTCGGGCTAGGGTTAGGGTTAGGAGACGGGGACAGTTTAGGGTCCAGGTGAGGGTACAGCAACGCTTTAGGGGGAGAGTGCGTGTGAGGGCGCGGGTTAGTGTTATCGTACGGGTTAGGATTAGGGGACGGGTGAGGGTCAGGCTTCGGGGAAGGGTTAGGTTTAGGGTTCGGGCTAGGGTAAGGGTGTGGGGACGGGGACGGTTTAGGATCCAGGTAAGGGTACGGCAACGCTTTAGGGGGAGCGTGCGTGTGAGGGCGCGGGTTAGTGTTAGCGTACGGGTTAGGATTAGGGGACGGGTGAGGGTCAGGCTTCGGGAAAGGGTTAGGGTTAGGGTTCGGGCTAGGGTTAGTGTTAGGGGATGGGGACGGTTTAGGGTCCAGGTGAGGGTACGGCAACGCTTTAGGGGGAGCGTGCGTGTGAGGGCGCGGGTTAGTGTTAGCGTACGGGTTAGGATTAGGGGACGGGTGAGGGTCAGGCTTCGGGGAAGGGTCAGGGTTAGGGTTCGGGCTAGGGTTAGGGGACGGGGACGGGGACGGTTTAGGGTCCAGGTGAGGGTACGGCAACGCTTTAGGGGGAGCGTGCGTGTGAGGGTGCGGGTTAGTGTTAGCGTACGGGTTAGGATTAGGGGACGGGTGAGGGTCAGGCTTCGGGGAAGGGTTAGGGTTAGGGTTCGGGCTTGGGTTAGGGTTAGGGGACGGGGACGGTTTAGGGTCCAGGTGAGGGTATGGCAACGCTTTAGGGGGAGCGTGCGTGTGAGGACGCGGGTTTGTGTTAGCGTACGGGTTAAGATTAGGGGACGGGTGAGGGTCAGGCTTCGGGGAAGGGTTAGGGTTAGGGTTCGGGCTAGGGTTAGGGTTAGGGGACGGGGACGGTTTAGGGTCCAGGTGAGGGTACGGCAACGCTTTAGGGGGAGCGTGCGTGTGAGGGCGCGGGTTAGTGTTAGCGTACGGGTTAGGATTAGGGCACGGGTGAGGGTCAGGCTTCGGGGAAAGGTTAGGGTTAGGGTTCGGGCTAGGGTTAGGGTTAGGGGACGGGGACGGTTTAGGGTCCAGGTGAGGGTACGTCAACGCTTTAGGGGGAGCGTGCGTGTGAGGGTGTGGGTTAGTGTTAGCGTACGGGTTAGGATTAGGGGACGGGTGAGGGTCAGGCTTCGGGGAAGGGTCAGGGTTAGGGTTCGGGCTAGGGTTAGGGTTAGGAGACGGGGACAGTTTAGGGTCCAGGTGAGGGTACGGCAACGCTTTAGGGGGAGAGTGCGTGTGAGGGCGCGGGTTAGTGTTATCGTACGGGTTAGGATTAGGGGACGGGTGAGGGTCAGGCTTTGGGGAAGGGTTAGGTTTAGGATTCGGGCTAGGGTAAGGGTGTGGGGACGGGGACGGTTTAGGATCCAGGTAAGGGTACGGCAACGCTTTAGGGGGAGCGTGCGTGTGAGGGCGCGGGTTAGTGTTAGCGTACGGGTTAGGATTAGGGGACGGGTGAGGGTCACGCTTCGGGAAAGGGTTAGGGTTAGGGTTCGGGCTAGGGTTAGGGTTAGGGGACGGGGACGGTTTAGGGTCCAGGTGAGGGTATGGCAACGCTTTAGGGGGAGCGTGCGTGTGAGGACGCGGGTTTGTGTTAGCGTACGGGTTAGGATTAGGGGACGGGTGAGGGTCAGGCTTCGGGGAAGGGTTAGGGTTAGGGTTCGGGCTAGGGTTAGGGTTAGGGGACGGGGACGGTTTAGGGTCCAGGTGAGGGTACGGAAACGCTTTAAGGGGAGCGTGCGTGTGAGGACGCGGTTTTGTGTTAGCGTACGGGTTAGGATTAGGGGACGAGTGAGGGTCAGGCTTCGGGGAAGGGTCAGGGTTAGGGTTCGGGCTAGGGTTAGGGTTAGGGGACGGGGACAGTTTAGGGTCCAGGTGAGGGTATGGCAACGCTTTAGGGGGAGAGTGCGTGTGAGGGCGCGGGTTAGTGTTAGCGTACGGGTTAGGATTAGGGGACGGGTGAGTGTCAGGCTTCGGGGAAGGGTCAGGGTTAGGGTTCGGGCTAGGGTTAGGGTTAGGGGACGGGGACGGTTTAGGGTCCAGGTGAGGGTACGACAACACTTTAGGGGGAGCGTGCGTGTGAGGGCGCGGGTTAGTGTTAGCGTACGGGTTAGGATTAGGGGACGGGTGAGGGTCAGGCTTCGGGGAAGGGTCAGGGTTAGGTTTCGGGCTAGGGTTAGGGTTAGGGGACGGGGACGGTTTAGGGTCCAGGTGAGGGTACGGCAACGCTTTAGGGGGAGCGTGCGTGTGAGGGTGCGGGTTAGTGTTAGCGTACGGGTTAGGATTAGGGGACGGGTGAGGGTCAGGCTTCGGGGAAGGGTTAGGGTTAGGGTTCGGACTAGGGTTAGGGTTAGGGGACGGGGACGGTTTAGGGTCCAGGTGAGGGTACGGCAACGCTTTAGGGGGAGCGTGCGTGTGAGGGCGCGGGTTAGTGTTAGCGTACGGGTTAGGATTAGGCGATGGTTGAGGGTCAGGCTTCGGGGAAGGGTTAGGGTTAGGGTTCGGGCTAGGGTTAGGGTTAGGGGACGGGGACGGTTTAGGGTCCAGGTGAGGGTACGGCAATGCTTTAGGGGGAGCGTGCGTGTGAGGGCGTGGGTTAGTGTTACCGTACGGGTCAAGATTAGGGGACGGGTGAGGGTCAGGCTTCGGGGAAGTGTCAGGGTTAGGGTTCGGGCTAGGGTTAGGGTTAGGGGACGGGGACAGTTTAGGGTCCAGGTGAGGGTACGGCAACGCTTTAGGGGGAGCGTGCGTGTGAGGGCGCGGGTTAGTGTTAGCGTACGGGTTAGGATTAGGGGACGGGTGAGGGTCAGGCTTCGGGGAAGGGTCAGGTTTAGGGTTCGGGCTAGGGTTAGGGTTAGGGGACGGGGACGGTTTAGGGTCCAGGTGAGGGTACGGCAACGCTTTAGGGGGAGAGTGCGTGTGAGGACGCGGGTTTGTGTTAGCGTACGGGTTAGGATTAGGGGACGGGTGAGGGTCAGGCTTCGGGGAAAGGTTAGGGTTAGGGTTCGGGCTAGGGTTAGGGTTAGGGGACGGGGACGGTTTAGGGTCCAGGTGAGGGTACGGCAACGCTTTAGGGGGAGCGTGCGTGTGAGGGCGCGGGTTAGTGTTAGCGTACGGGTTAGGATTAGGGGACGGGTGAGGGTCAGGCTTCGGGGAAGGTTCAGGGTTAGGGTTCGGGCTAGGGTTAGGGTTAGGGGACGGGGACAGTTTAGGGTCCAGGTGAGGGTACGGCAACGCTTTAGGGGGAGCGTGCGTGTGAGGGCGCGGGTTAGTGTTAGCGTACGGGTTAGGATTAGGGGACGGGTGAGGGTCAGGCTTCGGGGAAGGGTCAGGTTTAGGGTTCGAGCTAGGGTTAGGGTTAGGGGACGGGGACGGTTTAGGATCCAGGTGAGGGTACGGCAATGCTTTAGGGCGAGCGTGCGTGTGAGGGCGCGGGTTAGTGTTAGCGTACGGGTTAGGATTAGGGGACGGGTGAGGGTCAGGCTTCGGGGAAGGCTTAGGGTTAGGGTTTGGGCTAGGGTTAGGGTTAGGGGACGGTGACGGTTTAGGGTCCAGGTGAGGGTACGGCAACGCTTTAGGGGGAGCGTGCGTGTGAGGGCGCGGGTTAGTGTTAGCGTACGGGTTAGGATTAGGGGACGGGTGAGGGTCAGGCTTCGGGGAAGGGTTAGGGTTAGGGTTCGGGTTAGGGTTAGGGTTAGGGGACGGGGACGGTTTAGGGTCCAGGTGAGGGTACGGCAACGCTTTAGGGGGAGCGTGCGTGTGAGGGCGTGGGTTAGTGTTAGCGTACGGGTTAGGATTAGGCGACGGTTGAGGGTCAGGCTTCGGGGAAGGGTTAGGGTTAGGGTTCGGGCTAGGGTTAGGGTTAGGGGACGGGGACGGTTTAGGGTCCAGGTGAGGGTACGGCAACGCTTTAGGGGGAGCGTGCGTGTGAGGGCGCGGGTTAGTGTTAGCGTACGGGTTAGGATTAGGGGACGGGTGAGGGTCAGGCTTCGGGGAAGGGTTAGGGTTAGGGTTCGGGCTGGGGTTAGGGTTAGGGGACGGGGACGGTTTAGGGTCCAGGTGAGGTTACGGCAACGCTTTAGGGGGAGCGTGCGTGTGAGGGCGTGGGTTAGTGTTAGCGTACGTGTTAGGATTAGGGGACGGGTGAGGGTCAGGCTTCGGGGAAGGGTTAGGGTTAGGGTTCGGGCTAGGGTTAGGGTTAGGGGACGGGGACGGTTTAGGGTCCAGGTGAGGGTACGGCAACGCTTTAGGGGGAGCGTGCGTGTGAGGGCGCGGGTTAGTGTTAGCGTACGGGTTAGGATTAGGCGACGGTTGAGGGTCAGGCTTCGGGGAAGGGTTAGGGTTAGGGTTCGGGCTAGGGTTAGGGTTAGGGGACGGGGACGGTTTAGGGTCCAGGTGAGTGTATGGCAATGCTTTAGGGGGAGAGTGCGTGTGAGGGCGCGGGTTAGTGTTAGCGTACGGGTTAGGATTAGGGGACGGGTGAGGGTCAGGCTTCGGGGAAGGGTTAGGGTTAGGGTTCGGGCTAGGGTTAGGGTTAGGGGACGGGGACGGTTTAGCGTAAAGGTGAGGGTACGGCAACGCTTTAGGGGGAGCGTGCGTGTGAGGGCGCGGGTTAGTGTTAGCGTACGGGTTAGGATTAGGGGACGGGTGAGGGTCAGGCTTCGGGGAAGGGTTAGGGTTAGGGTTCGGGCTAGGGTTAGGGTTAGGGGACGGGGACGGTTTAGGGTCCAGGTGAGGGTACGGCAACGCTTTAGGGGGAGCGTGCGTGTGAGGGCGCGGGTTAGTGTTAGCGTACGGGTTAGGATTAGGGGACGGGTGAGGGTCAGGCTTCGGGGAAGGGTCAGGGTTAGGGTTCGGGCTAGGGTTAGGGTTAGGGGACGGGGACGGTTTAGGGTCCAGGTGAGGGTACGGCAACGCTTTAGGGGGAGCGTGCGTGTGAGCGCGTGGGTTAGTGTTAGCGTACGGGTTAGGATTAGGGGATGGGTGAGTGTCAGGCTTCGGGGAAGGGTTAGGGTTAGGGTTCGGGCTAGGGTTAGGGTTAGGGGACGGGGACGGTTTAGGGTCCAGGTGAGGGTACGGCAACGCTTTAGGTGGAGCGTGCGTGTGAGGGCGCGGGTTAGTGTTAGCGTACGGGTTAGGATTAGGGGACGGGTGAGGGTCAGGCTTCGGGGAAGGGTCAGGGATAGGGTTCGGGCTAGGGTTAGGGTTAGGGGACGGGGACGGTTTACGGTCCAGGTGAGGGTACGGCAACGCTTTAGGGGGAGCGTGCGTGTGAGGACGCGGGTTTGTGTTAGCGTACGGGTTAGGATTAGGGAACGGGTGAGGGTCAGGCTTCGGGGAAAGGTTAGGGTTCGGGTTCGGGCTAGGGTTAGGGTTAGGGGACGGGGACGGTTTAGGGTCCAGGTGAGGGTACGGCAACGCTTTAGGGGGAGCGTGCGTGTGAGGGCGTGGGTTAGTGTTAGAGTACGGGTTAAGATTAGGGGAAGTGTGAGGGTCAGGCTTCGGGGAAGGGTCAGGGTTAGGGTTCGGGCTAGGGTTAGGGTTAGGGGACGGGGACGGTTTAGGGTCCAGGTGAGGGTACGGCAACGCTTTAGGGGGAGCGTGCGTGTGAGGGAGCGGGTTAGTGTTAGCGTACGGGTTAGGATTAGGGGACGGGTGAGGGTCAGGCTTCGGGGAAGGGTCAGGGTTAGGGTTCAAGCTAGGGTTAGGGTTAGGGGACGGGGACGGTTTAGGGTCCAGGTGAGGGTACGGCAACGCTTTAGGGGGAGCGTGCGTGTGAGGGTGCGGGTTAGTGTTAGCGTACGGGTTAGGATTAGGGGACGGGTGAGGGTCAGGCTTCTGGGAAGGGTTAGGGTTAGGGTTTGGGCTAGGGTTAGGGTTAGGGGACGGGGACGGTTTAGGGTCCAGGTGAGGGTACGGCAACGCTTTAGGGGGAGCGTGCGTGTGAGGGCGTGGGTTAGTGTTAGCGTACGGGTTAGGATTAGGGGACAGGTGAGGGTCAGGCTTCGGGGAAATGTTAGGGTTCGGGTTCGGGCTAGGGTTAGGGTTAGGGGACGGGGACGGTTTAGTGTCCAGGTGAGGGTACGGCAACGCTTTAGGGGGAGCGTGCGTGTGAGGGCGTGGGTTAGTGTTAGCGTACGGGTTAAGATTAGGGGAAGGGTGAGGGTCAGGCTTCGGGGAAGGGTCAGGGTTAGGGTTCGGGCTAGGGTTAGGGTTAGGGGACGGGGACGGTTTAGGATCCAGGTGAGTGTACGGCAACGCTTTAGGGAGAGAGTGCGTGTGAGGACGCGGGTTTGTGTTAGCGTACGGGTTAGGATTAGGGGACGGGTGAGGGTCAGGCTTCGGGGAAAGGTTAGGGTTAGGGTTCGGGCTAGGGTTAGGGTTAGGGGACGGGGACGGTTTAGGGTCCAGGTGAGGGTACGGCAATGCTTTAGGGGGAGCGTGCGTGTGAGGGCGTGGGTTAGTGTTACCGTACGGGTCAAGATTAGGGGACGGGTGAGGGTCAGGCTTCGGGGAAGTGTCAGGGTTAGGGTTCGGGCTAGGGTTAGGGTTAGGGGACGGGGACAGTTTAGGGTCCAGGTGAGGGTACGGCAACGCTTTAGGGGGAGCGTGCGTGTGAGGGCGCGGGTTAGTGTTAGCGTACGGGTTAGGATTAGGGGACGGGTGAGGGTCAGGCTTCGGGGAAGGGTCAGGTTTAGGGTTCGGGCTAGGGTTAGGGTTAGGGGACGGGGACGGTTTAGGATCCAGGTGAGGGTACGGCAACGCTTTAGGGGGAGCGTGCGTGTGAGGGCGCGGGTTAGTGTTAGCGTACGGGTTAGGATTAGGGGACGGGTGAGGGTCAGGCTTCGGGGAAGGGTTAGGGTTAGGGTTTGGGCTAGGGTTAGGGTTAGGGGACGGTGATGGTTTAGGGTCCAGGTGAGGGTACGGCAACGCTTTAGGGGGAGGGTGCGTGTGAGGGCGCGGGTTAGTGTTAGCGTACGGGTTAGGATTAGGGGACGGGTGAGGGTCAGGCTTCGGGGAAGGGTTAGGGTTAGGGTTCGGGTTAGGGTTAGGGTTAGGGGACGGGGACGGTTTAGGGTCCAGGTGAGGGTACGGCAACGCTTTAGGGGGAGAGTGCGTGTGAGGACGCGGGTTTGTGTTAGCGTACGGGTTAGGATTAGGGGACGGGTGAGGGTCAGGCTTCGGGGAAGGGTCAGGTTTAGGGTTCGAGCTAGGGTTAGGGTTAGGGGACGGGGACGGTTTAGGATCCAGGTGAGGGTACGGCAATGCTTTAGGGCGAGCGTGCGTGTGAGGGCGCGGGTTAGTGTTAGCGTACGGGTTAGGATTAGGGGACGGGTGAGGGTCAGGCTTCGGGGAAGGCTTAGGGTTAGGGTTTGGGCTAGGGTTAGGGTTAGGGGACGGTGACGGTTTAGGGTCCAGGTGAGGGTACGGCAACGCTTTAGGGGGAGCGTGCGTGTGAGGGCGCGGGTTAGTGTTAGCGTACGGGTTAGGATTAGGGGACGGGTGAGGGTCAGGCTTCGGGGAAGGGTTAGGGTTAGGGTTCGGGTTAGGGTTAGGGTTAGGGGACGGGGACGGTTTAGGGTCCAGGTGAGGGTACGGCAACGCTTTAGGGGGAGCGTGCGTGTGAGGGCGTGGGTTAGTGTTAGCGTACGGGTTAGGATTAGGCGACGGTTGAGTGTCAGGCTTCGGGGAAGGGTTAGGGTTAGGGTTCGGGCTAGGGTTAGGGTTAGGGGACGGGGACGGTTTAGGGTCCAGGTGAGGGTACGGCAACGCTTTAGGGGGAGCGTGCGTGTGAGGGCGCGGGTTAGTGTTAGCGTACGGGTTAGGATTAGGGGACGGGTGAGGGTCAGGCTTCGGGGAAGGGTTAGGGTTAGGGTTCGGGCTGGGGTTAGGGTTAGGGGACGGGGACGGTTTAGGGTCCAGGTGAGGTTACGGCAACGCTTTAGGGGGAGCGTGCGTGTGAGGGCGTGGGTTAGTGTTAGCGTACGTGTTAGGATTAGGGGACGGGTGAGGGTCAGGCTTCGGGGAAGGGTTAGGGTTAGGGTTCGGGCTAGGGTTAGGGTTAGGGGACGGAGACGGTTTAGGGTCCAGGTGAGGGTACGGCAACGCTTTAGGGGGAGCGTGCGTGTGAGGGCGCGGGTTAGTGTTAGCGTACGGGTTAGGATTAGGCGACGGTTGAGGGTCAGGCTTCGGGGAAGGGTTAGGGTTAGGGTTCGGGCTAGGGTTAGGGTTAGGGGACGGGGACGGTTTAGGGTCCAGGTGAGTGTATGGCAATGCTTTAGGGGGAGAGTGCGTGTGAGGGCGCGGGTTAGTGTTAGCGTACGGGTTAGGATTAGGGGTCGGGTGAGGGTCAGGCTTCGGGGAAGGGTTAGGGTTAGGGTTCGGGTTAGGGTTAGGGTTAGGGGACGGGGACGGTTTAGCGTAAAAGTGAGGGTACGGCAACGCTTTAGGGGGAGCGTGCGTGTGAGGGCGCGGGTTAGTGTTAGCGTACGGGTTAGGATTAGGGGACGGGTGAGGGTCAGGCTTCGGGGAAGGGTTAGGGTTAGGGTTCGGGCTAGGGTTAGGGTTAGGGGACGGGGACGGTTTAGGGTCCAGGTGAGGGTACGGCAACGCTTTAGGGGGAGCGTGCGTGTGAGGGCGCGGGTTAGTGTTAGCGTACGGGTTAGGATTAGGGGACGGGTGAGGGTCAGGCTTCGGGGAAGGGTCAGGGTTAGGGTTCGGGCTAGGGTTAGGGTTAGGGGACGGGGACGGTTTAGGGTCCAGGTGAGGGTACGGCAACGCTTTAGGGGGAGCGTGCGTGTGAGCGCGTGGGTTAGTGTTAGCGTACGGGTTAGGATTAGGGGATGGGTGAGTGTCAGGCTTCGGGGAAGGGTTAGGGTTAGGGTTCGGGCTAGGGTTAGGGTTAGGGGACGGGGACGGTTTAGGGTCCAGGTGAGGGTACGGCAACGCTTTAGGTGGAGCGTGCGTGTGAGGGCGCGGGTTAGTGTTAGCGTACGGGTTAGGATTAGGGGACGGGTGAGGGTCAGGCTTCGGGGAAGGGTCAGGGATAGGGTTCGGGCTAGGGTTAGGGTTAGGGGACGGGGACGGTTTACGGTCCATGTGAGGGTACGGCAACGCTTTAGGGGGAGCGTGCGTGTGAGGACGCGGGTTTGTGTTAGCGTACGGGTTAGGATTAGGGAACGGGTGAGGGTCAGGCTTCGGGGAAAGGTTAGGGTTCGGGTTCGGGCTAGGGTTAGGGTTAGGGGACGGGGACGGTTTAGGGTCCAGGTGAGGGTACGGCAACGCTTTAGGGGGAGCGTGCGTGTGAGGGCGTGGGTTAGTGTTAGAGTACGGGTTAAGATTAGGGGAAGTGTGAGGGTCAGGCTTCGGGGAAGGGTCAGGGTTAGGGTTCGGGCTAGGGTTAGGGTTAGGGGACGGGGACGGTTTAGGGTCCAGGTGAGGGTACGGCAACGCTTTAGGGGGAGCGTGCGTGTGAGGGAGCGGGTTAGTGTTAGCGTACGGGTTAGGATTAGGGGACGGGTGAGGGTCAGGCTTCGGGGAAGGGTCAGGGTTAGGGTTCAAGCTAGGGTTAGGGTTAGGGGACGGGGACGGTTTAGGGTCCAGGTGAGGGTACGGCAACGCTTTAGGGGGAGCGTGCGTGTGAGGGTGCGGGTTAGTGTTAGCGTACGGGTTAGGATTAGGGGACGGGTGAGGGTCAGGCTTCTGGGAAGGGTTAGGGTTAGGGTTTGGGCTAGGGTTAGGGTTAGGGGACGGGGACGGTTTAGGGTCCAGGTGAGGGTACGGCAACGCTTTAGGGGGAGCGTGCGTGTGAGGGCGTGGGTTAGTGTTAGCGTACGGGTTAGGATTAGGGGACAGGTGAGGGTCAGGCTTCGGGGAAAAGTTAGGGTTCGGGTTCGGGCTAGGGTTAGGGTTAGGGGACGGGGACGGTTTAGTGTCCAGGTGAGGGTACGGCAACGCTTTAGGGGGAGCGTGCGTGTGAGGGCGTGGGTTAGTGTTAGCGTACGGGTTAAGATTAGGGGAAGGGTGAGGGTCAGGCTTCGGGGAAGGGTCAGGGTTAGGGTTCGGGCTAGGGTTAGGGTTAGGGGACGGGGACGGTTTAGGGTCCAGGTGAGGGTACGGCAACGCTTTAGGGGGAGCGTGCGTGTGAGGGAGCGGGTTAGTGTTAGCGTACGGGTTAGGATTAGGGGACGGGTGAGGGTCAGGCTTCGGGGAAGGGTCAGGGTTAGGGTTCAGGCTAGGGTTAGGGTTAGGGGACGGGGACGGTTTAGGGTCCAGGTGAGGGTACGGCAACGCTTTAGGGGGAGCGTGCGTGTGAGGGCGCGGGTTAGTGTTAGCGTACGGGTTAGGATTAGGGGACGTGTGAGGGTCAGGCTTCGGGGAAGGGTTAGGGTTAGGGTTTGGGCTAGGGTTAGGGTTAGGGGACGGGGAGGGTTTAGGGTCCAGGTGAGGGTACGGCAACGCTTTAGGGGGAGCGTGCGTGTGAGGGCGCGGGTTAGTGTTAGCGTACGGGTTAGGATTAGGGGACGGGTGAGGGTCAGGCTTCGGGGAAGGGTTAGGGTTAGGGTTCGGGCTAGGGTTAGGGTTAGGGGACGGGGACGGTTTAGGGTCCAGGTGAGGGTACGGCAACGCTTTAGGGGGAGCGTGCGTGTGAGGGCGCGGGTTAGTGTTAGCGTACGGGTTAGGATTAGGGGACGGGTGAGGGTCAGGCTTCGGGGAAGGTTTAGGGTTAGGGTTCGGGCTAGGGTTAGGGTTAGGGGACGGGGACGGTTTAGAGTCCAGGTGAGGGTACGGCAACACTTTAGGGGGAGCGTGCGTGAGAGGGCGCGGGTTAGTGTTAGCGTACGAGTTAGGATTAGGGGACGAGTGAGGGTCAGGCTTCGGGGAAGGGTTAGGGTTAGGGTTCGGGCTAGGGTTAGGTTTAGGGGACGGGGACGGTTTAGGGTCCAGGTGAGGGTACGGCAACGCTTTAGGGGGAGCGTGCGTGTGAGGGCGCGGGTTAGTGTTAGCGTACGGGTTAGGATTAGGGGACGGGTGAGGGTCAGGCTTCGGGGAAGGGTTAGGGTTCGGGCTAGGTTTAGGGTTAGGGGACGGGGACGGTTAAGGGTACAGGTGAATGTATGACAATGCTTTAGGGGTAGCGTACGTGTGACGGCGTTGGTTAGAGTTAGTATACGGGACAGGATTAGGGGAAGGGTGAGGGTGAGGCTTCGGGGAAGTGCTAGCGTTAGGGTTCGGGCTAGGGTTAGGGTTAGGGGACGGGAACGGTTTAGGGTCCAGGTGAGGGTACGACAGCACTTTAGCAGGAGCATACGTGTGAGGGCGCGGGTTAGTGTTTGCGTACGGGTTAGGATTATGGGCCGGGTGAGGGTCAGGCTTCGGGGAAGGGTTAGGGTTCGGGCTAGGGTTAGGGTTAGGGTTAGGGGACGGGGACGGTTTAGGGTCCAGTTGAGGGTACGACAACGCTTTAGGGGGAGCGTACGTGTGAGGGCACGGGTTAGTGTTAGCGTACGGGTTAGGATTAGAGGACGGGTGAGGGTCAGGCTTCGGGGAAGTGTTAGGGTTAGGGGACGGGGACGGTTTAGTGTCCAAGTGAGGGTATGACAACGCTTTAGGCGGAGCGTACGTGTGAGGGCGCGGTTAGTGTTAGCGTACGGGTTAGGATTAGGGGACGCGTGAGGGTCAGGCTTCGGGAAAAGGTTAGGGTTAGGGTTCAGTCTAGGGTTAGGGTTAGGGGACGGGGACGGTTTAGGGTCCAGGTGAGGGTACGTCAACGCTTTAAGGGGAGCGTACGTGTGAGGGCGCGTTAGTGTTAGCGTACGGGTTAGGATTAGGGGACGGGTGAGGGTCAGGCTTCGAGGAAGGGTTAGGCTTAGGGTTCGGGCTAGGGTTAGGGTTAGGGGACGGGGACGGTTTAGGGTCCAGGTGAGGGTACGACAACGCTTTAGGGGGAGCGTACTTGTGAGGGCGTGGGTTAGTGTTAGCGTACGGGTTAGGATTAGGGGACTTGTGAGGGTCAGGCTTCTGGAAGTTTTAGGGTTCGGGCTATGGTTAGGGTTAGGGGACGCGGACGGTTTAGGGTCCAGGTGAGGGTACGAAAACTCTTTAGGGGGAGCGTATGTGTGAGGGCGCGGGTTAGTGTTAGTGTACGGGTTAGGATTAGGGGATGGGTGAGGGTCAGGCTTCGGGGAAGGGTTAGGGTTAGCGTTCGGGCTAGGGTTAGGGTTAAGGGACGGAGACGGATTAGGGTCCAGGTGAGGGTATGACAACGCTTTATGGGGAGTGTAGGTGTGAGGGCGTTGGTTAGTGTTAGCGTACGGGTTAGGATTAGGGGACGGGTGAGGGTCAGACTTCGGGGAAGGGTTAGGGTTAGGGTTCGGGCTAGGGTTAGGGTTCGGGCTAGGGTTAGGGTTAGGGGACGGGGACGGTTTAGGGTCCAGGGGAGGGTACGACAAAGCTTTAGGGGGATCGTAGGTGTGAGGGCGCGGGTTAGTGTTAGCGTACGTGTTAGGATTAGGGGACGGGTGAGGGTCAGGCTTCGGGGAAGGGTTAGGGTTAGGGTTCGGGCTAGGTTTAGGGTTAGGGGACGGGGACGGCTTAGGGTCCAGGTGAGGGTACAACAGCGCTTTAGGGGGAGTATACGTGTGAGTGAGCCGGTTAGTGTTAGCGTACGGGTTAGGATTAGGGGACGGTGAGGGTCAGGCTTCGGGGAAGTGTTAGGGTTAGGCTTCGGGCTAGGGTTAGTGTTACGGGAAGTGGACGGTATAGGGTCCAGGTGAGGGTACGACAACGCTTTAGGGGGAGCGTACGTGTGAGGGTGCGGGTTAGTGTTAGCGTACGGTTTAGGATTACGGGACGGGTGAGGTTCAGGCTTCGGGGAAGTGTTAGGGTTAGAGTTCGGGCTAGGGTTAGTGTTACGGGAAGGGGACGGTATAGGGTCCAGGTGAGGGTACGACAAAAATGTAGGGGGAGCGTACGTGTGAGGGCGCGGGTTAGTGTTAGCGTACGGGTTAGGATTAGGGGACGGATGAGGGTCAGGCTTCGGGGAAGGCTTAGGGTTACAGTTCGGGCTAGGGTTAGGGTTAGGGGACGGGGACGGTTTAGGGTCCACGGGAGGGTACGACAACGCTTTAGGCGGAGCGTACGTGTGAGGGCGCGGGTTAGTGTTAGCGTACGGGTTAGGATTAGGGGACGGGTGAGGGTCAGGTTTCGGGGAAGGGTTAGGGTTAGGGTTCGGGCTAGGGTTAAGTTTCGGGGACGGGGACGGTTTAGGGTCCAGGGGAGGGTACGACAACGCTCTAGGGGGAGCGTACGTTTGAGGGCGCTGATTAGTGTTAGCGTACGGGTTAGGATTAGGGGACGGGTGAGGGTCAGGCTTCGAGGAAGGGTTAGGGTTAGGGTTCGGTCTAGGGTTAGGGTTAGAGGACTGGGACGGTTTAGGGTCCAGGGGAGGGTACGACAACGCTTTAGGGGGAGCGTACGTGTGAGGGCGCGGGTTAGTGTTATCGTACGGGTTAGGATTAGAGGAAGAGTGAGGGTCAGGCTTCGGGGAAGTGTTAGGGTTAGGGTACGGGCTAGGGTTAGGGTTAGGGGACGGGGACGGTTTAGGGTCCAGGGGAGGGTACGACAACGCTTTAGGGGGAGCGTACGTGTGAGGGCACGGGTTAGTGTTAGCGTACGGGTTAGGATTAGGGGACGGGTGAGGGTCAGGCTTCGGGGAAGGGTTAGGGTTAGGGTTCGGGCTAGGATTAGGGTTAGGGGATGGGGAGGGTTTTTGGCCCAGGTGAGGGTACGACAATGCTTTAGGGGGAGCGTACACGTGAGGGCGCGGGTTACTGTTAGCGTACGGGTTAGCATTAGGGGACGGGTGAGGGTCAGGCTTCGGGGAACTGTTAGGGTTAGGGTTCGGGCTAGGGTTAGGGTTAGGGGACGGGGACGATTTAGGGTCCAGGTGAGGGTACGACAATGCTTTAGGGGGAGCGTACGTCTGAGGGCGCGGGTTAGTGTTAGCGTACGGGTGAGGATTAGGGGACGGGTGTGGGTCAGGCTTCGGGGAAGGGTTAGGGTTAGGGTTCGGGCTAGGGTTAGGGTTAGGGGACGGGGACGGTTTAGGGTCCAGGGGAGGGTACGACAACGCTTTAGGGGGAGCGTAGGTGTGAGGGCGTGGATTAGTGTTAGCGTACGGTTTAGGATTAGAGGACGGGTGAGGGTCAGGCTTCGGGAAGGGTTAGGGTTAGGGTTCTGGCTAGGGTTACGGTTAGGAGATGGGGACGGTTTAGGGTCCAGGTGAGGGTACGAAAACGCTTTAGGGGGAGCGTACGTGTGAGGGCGCAGGTTAGTGTTAGTGTACGGGTTAGGATTAGGGGACGGGTGAGGGTCAGGTTTCGGGGAAGACTTAGGGGTTGGGTTCGGGCTAGGGTTAGGGTTAGGGGACAGGGACGCTTTAGGGTCCAGGGGAGGGTACGACAACACTTTAGGGGGAGCGTACGTGTGAGGGCGCCGGTTAGTGTTAGCGTACGGGTTAGGATTAGGGGACGGGTGAGGGTCAGGCTTCGGGGAAAGGTTAGGGTTAGGGTTCGGGCTAGGGTTAGGGTTAGGGGACGGGGACGGTTTAGGGTCCAGGTGAGTGTATGGCAATGCTTTAGGGGGAGAGTGCGTGTGAGGGCGCGGGTTAGTGTTAGCGTACGGGTTAGGATTAGGGGACGGGTGAGGGTCAGGCTTCGGGGAAGGGTTAGGGTTAGGGTTCGGGCTAGGGTTAGGGTTAGGGGACGGGGACGGTTTAGCGTAAAGGTGAGGGTACGGCAACGCTTTAGGGGGAGCGTGCGTGTGAGGGCGCGGGTTAGTGTTAGCGTACGGGTTAGGATTAGGGGACGGGTGAGGGTCAGGCTTCGGGGAAGGGTTAGGGTTAGGGTTCGGGCTAGGGTTAGGGTTAGGGGACGGGGACGGTTTAGGGTCCAGGTGAGGGTACGGCAACGCTTTAGGGGGAGCGTGCGTGTGAGGGCGCGGGTTAGTGTTAGCGTACGGGTTAGGATTAGGGGACGGGTGAGGGTCAGGCTTCGGGGAAGGGTCAGGGTTAGGGTTCGGGCTAGGGTTAGGGTTAGGGGACGGGGACGGTTTAGGGTCCAGGTGAGGGTACGGCAACGCTTTAGGGGGAGCGTGCGTGTGAGCGCGTGGGTTAGTGTTAGCGTACGGGTTAGGATTAGGGGATGGGTGAGTGTCAGGCTTCGGGGAAGGGTTAGGGTTAGGGTTCGGGCTAGGGTTAGGGTTAGGGGACGGGGACGGTTTAGGGTCCAGGTGAGGGTACGGCAACGCTTTAGGTGGAGCGTGCGTGTGAGGGCGCGGGTTAGTGTTAGCGTACGGGTTAGGATTAGGGGACGGGTGAGGGTCAGGCTTCGGGGAAGGGTCAGGGATAGGGTTCGGGCTAGGGTTAGGGTTAGGGGACGGGGACGGTTTACGGTCCAGGTGAGGGTACGGCAACGCTTTAGGGGGAGCGTGCGTGTGAGGACGCGGGTTTGTGTTAGCGTACGGGTTAGGATTAGGGAACGGGTGAGGGTCAGGCTTCGGGGAAAGGTTAGGGTTCGGGTTCGGGCTAGGGTTAGGGTTAGGGGACGGGGACGGTTTAGGGTCCAGGTGAGGGTACGGCAACGCTTTAGGGGGAGCGTGCGTGTGAGGGCGTGGGTTAGTGTTAGCGTACGGGTTAAGATTAGGGGAAGTGTGAGGGTCAGGCTTCGGGGAAGGGTCAGGGTTAGGGTTCGGGCTAGGGTTAGGGTTAGGGGACGGGGACGGTTTAGGGTCCAGGTGAGGGTACGGCAACGCTTTAGGGGGAGCGTGCGTGTGAGGGCGCGGGTTAGTGTTAGCGTACGTGTTAGGATTTGGCGACGGTTGAGGGTCAGGCTTCGGGGAAGGGTTAGGGTTAGGGTTCGGGCTAGGGTTAGGGTTAGGGGACGGGGACGGTTTAGGGTCCAGGTGAGGGTACAGCAACGCTTTAGGGGGAGCGTGCGTGTGAGGGCGCGGGTTAGTGTTAGCGTACGGGTTAGGATTAGGGGACGGGTGAGGGTCAGGCTTCGGGGAAGGTTTAGGGTTAGGGTTCGGGCTAGGGTTAGGGTTAGGGGACGGGGACGGTTTAGAGTCCAGGTGAGGGTACGGCAACACTTTAGGGGGAGCGTGCGTGAGAGGGCGCGGGTTAGTGTTAGCGTACGAGTTAGGATTAGGGGACGAGTGAGGGTCAGGCTTCGGGGAAGGGTTAGGGTTAGGGTTCGGGCTAGGGTTAGGTTTAGGGGACGGGGACGGTTTAGGGTCCAGGTGAGGGTACGGCAACGCTTTAGGGGGAGCGTGCGTGTGAGGGCGCGGGTTAGTGTTAGCGTACGGGTTAGGATTAGGGGACGGGTGAGGGTCAGGCTTCGGGGAAGGGTTAGGGTTCGGGCTAGGTTTAGGGTTAGGGGACGGGGACGGTTAAGGGTACAGGTGAATGTATGACAATGCTTTAGGGGTAGCGTACGTGTGACGGCGTTGGTTAGAGTTAGTATACGGGACAGGATTAGGGGAAGGGTGAGGGTGAGGCTTCGGGGAAGTGCTAGCGTTAGGGTTCGGGCTAGGGTTAGGGTTAGGGGACGGGAACGGTTTAGGGTCCAGGTGAGGGTACGACAGCACTTTAGCAGGAGCATACGTGTGAGGGCGCGGGTTAGTGTTTGCGTACGGGTTAGGATTATGGGCCGGGTGAGGGTCAGGCTTCGGGGAAGGGTTAGGGTTCGGGCTAGGGTTAGGGTTAGGGTTAGGGGACGGGGACGGTTTAGGGTCCAGTTGAGGGTACGACAACGCTTTAGGGGGAGCGTACGTGTGAGGGCACGGGTTAGTGTTAGCGTACGGGTTAGGATTAGAGGACGGGTGAGGGTCAGGCTTCGGGGAAGTGTTAGGGTTAGGGGACGGGGACGGTTTAGTGTCCAAGTGAGGGTATGACAACGCTTTAGGCGGAGCGTACGTGTGAGGGCGCGGTTAGTGTTAGCGTACGGGTTAGGATTAGGGGACGCGTGAGGGTCAGGCTTCGGGAAAAGGTTAGGGTTAGGGTTCAGTCTAGGGTTAGGGTTAGGGGACGGGGACGGTTTAGGGTCCAGGTGAGGGTACGTCAACGCTTTAAGGGGAGCGTACGTGTGAGGGCGCGTTAGTGTTAGCGTACGGGTTAGGATTAGGGGACGGGTGAGGGTCAGGCTTCGAGGAAGGGTTAGGCTTAGGGTTCGGGCTAGGGTTAGGGTTAGGGGACGGGGACGGTTTAGGGTCCAGGTGAGGGTACGACAACGCTTTAGGGGGAGCGTACTTGTGAGGGCGTGGGTTAGTGTTAGCGTACGGGTTAGGATTAGGGGACTTGTGAGGGTCAGGCTTCTGGAAGTTTTAGGGTTCGGGCTATGGTTAGGGTTAGGGGACGCGGACGGTTTAGGGTCCAGGTGAGGGTACGAAAACTCTTTAGGGGGAGCGTATGTGTGAGGGCGCGGGTTAGTGTTAGTGTACGGGTTAGGATTAGGGGATGGGTGAGGGTCAGGCTTCGGGGAAGGGTTAGGGTTAGCGTTCGGGCTAGGGTTAGGGTTAAGGGACGGAGACGGATTAGGGTCCAGGTGAGGGTATGACAACGCTTTATGGGGAGTGTAGGTGTGAGGGCGTTGGTTAGTGTTAGCGTACGGGTTAGGATTAGGGGACGGGTGAGGGTCAGACTTCGGGGAAGGGTTAGGGTTAGGGTTCGGGCTAGGGTTAGGGTTCGGGCTAGGGTTAGGGTTAGGGGACGGGGACGGTTTAGGGTCCAGGGGAGGGTACGACAAAGCTTTAGGGGGATCGTAGGTGTGAGGGCGCGGGTTAGTGTTAGCGTACGTGTTAGGATTAGGGGACGGGTGAGGGTCAGGCTTCGGGGAAGGTTTAGGGTTAGGGTTCGGGCTAGGTTTAGGGTTAGGGGACGGGGACGGCTTAGGGTCCAGGTGAGGGTACAACAGCGCTTTAGGGGGAGTATACGTGTGAGTGAGCCGGTTAGTGTTAGCGTACGGGTTAGGATTAGGGGACGGTGAGGGTCAGGCTTCGGGGAAGTGTTAGGGTTAGGCTTCGGGCTAGGGTTAGTGTTACGGGAAGTGGACGGTATAGGGTCCAGGTGAGGGTACGACAACGCTTTAGGGGGAGCGTACGTGTGAGGGTGCGGGTTAGTGTTAGCGTACGGTTTAGGATTACGGGACGGGTGAGGTTCAGGCTTCGGGGAAGTGTTAGGGTTAGAGTTCGGGCTAGGGTTAGTGTTACGGGAAGGGGACGGTATAGGGTCCAGGTGAGGGTACGACAAAAATGTAGGGGGAGCGTACGTGTGAGGGCGCGGGTTAGTGTTAGCGTACGGGTTAGGATTAGGGGACGGATGAGGGTCAGGCTTCGGGGAAGGCTTAGGGTTACAGTTCGGGCTAGGGTTAGGGTTAGGGGACGGGGACGGTTTAGGGTCCACGGGAGGGTACGACAACGCTTTAGGCGGAGCGTACGTGTGAGGGCGCGGGTTAGTGTTAGCGTACGGGTTAGGATTAGGGGACGGGTGAGGGTCAGGTTTCGGGGAAGGGTTAGGGTTAGGGTTCGGGCTAGGGTTAAGTTTCGGGGACGGGGACGGTTTAGGGTCCAGGGGAGGGTACGACAACGCTCTAGGGGGAGCGTACGTTTGAGGGCGCTGATTAGTGTTAGCGTACGGGTTAGGATTAGGGGACGGGTGAGGGTCAGGCTTCGAGGAAGGGTTAGGGTTAGGGTTCGGTCTAGGGTTAGGGTTAGAGGACTGGGACGGTTTAGGGTCCAGGGGAGGGTACGACAACGCTTTAGGGGGAGCGTACGTGTGAGGGCGCGGGTTAGTGTTATCGTACGGGTTAGGATTAGAGGAAGAGTGAGGGTCAGGCTTCGGGGAAGTGTTAGGGTTAGGGTACGGGCTAGGGTTAGGGTTAGGGGACGGGGACGGTTTAGGGTCCAGGGGAGGGTACGACAACGCTTTAGGGGGAGCGTACGTGTGAGGGCACGGGTTAGTGTTAGCGTACGGGTTAGGATTAGGGGACGGGTGAGGGTCAGGCTTCGGGGAAGGGTTAGGGTTAGGGTTCGGGCTAGGATTAGGGTTAGGGGATGGGGAGGGTTTTTGGCCCAGGTGAGGGTACGACAATGCTTTAGGGGGAGCGTACACGTGAGGGCGCGGGTTACTGTTAGCGTACGGGTTAGCATTAGGGGACGGGTGAGGGTCAGGCTTCGGGGAACTGTTAGGGTTAGGGTTCGGGCTAGGGTTAGGGTTAGGGGACGGGGACGATTTAGGGTCCAGGTGAGGGTACGACAATGCTTTAGGGGGAGCGTACGTCTGAGGGCGCGGGTTAGTGTTAGCGTACGGGTGAGGATTAGGGGACGGGTGTGGGTCAGGCTTCGGGGAAGGGTTAGGGTTAGGGTTCGGGCTAGGGTTAGGGTTAGGGGACGGGGACGGTTTAGGGTCCAGGGGAGGGTACGACAACGCTTTAGGGGGAGCGTAGGTGTGAGGGCGTGGATTAGTGTTAGCGTACGGTTTAGGATTAGAGGACGGGTGAGGGTCAGGCTTCGGGAAGGGTTAGGGTTAGGGTTCTGGCTAGGGTTACGGTTAGGAGATGGGGACGGTTTAGGGTCCAGGTGAGGGTACGAAAACGCTTTAGGGGGAGCGTACGTGTGAGGGCGCAGGTTAGTGTTAGTGTACGGGTTAGGATTAGGGGACGGGTGAGGGTCAGGTTTCGGGGAAGACTTAGGGGTTGGGTTCGGGCTAGGGTTAGGGTTAGGGGACAGGGACGCTTTAGGGTCCAGGGGAGGGTACGACAACACTTTAGGGGGAGCGTACGTGTGAGGGCGCCGGTTAGTGTTAGCGTACGGGTTAGGATTAGGGGACGGGTGAGGGTCAGGCTTCGGGGAAAGGTTAGGGTTAGGGTTCGGGCTAGGGTTAGGGTTAGGGGACGGGGACGGTTTAGGGTCCAGGTGAGTGTATGGCAATGCTTTAGGGGGAGAGTGCGTGTGAGGACGCGGGTTAGTGTTAGCGTACGGGTTAGGATTAGGGGACGGGTGAGGGTCAGGCTTCGGGGAAGGGTTAGGGTTAGGGTTCGGGCTAGGGTTAGGGTTAGGGGACGGGGACGGTTTAGCGTAAAGGTGAGGGTACGGCAACGCTTTAGGGGGAGCGTGCGTGTGAGGGCGCGGGTTAGTGTTAGCGTACGGGTTAGGATTAGGGGACGGGTGAGGGTCAGGCTTCGGGGAAGGGTTAGGGTTAGGGTTCGGGCTAGGGTTAGGGTTAGGGGACGGGGACGGTTTAGGGTCCAGGTGAGGGTACGGCAACGCTTTAGGGGGAGCGTGCGTGTGAGGGCGCGGGTTAGTGTTAGCGTACGGGTTAGGATTAGGGGACGGGTGAGGGTCAGGCTTCGGGGAAGGGTCAGGGTTAGGGTTCGGGCTAGGGTTAGGGTTAGGGGACGGGGACGGTTTAGGGTCCAGGTGAGGGTACGGCAACGCTTTAGGGGGAGCGTGCGTGTGAGCGCGTGGGTTAGTGTTAGCGTACGGGTTAGGATTAGGGGATGGGTGAGTGTCAGGCTTCGGGGAAGGGTTAGGGTTAGGGTTCGGGCTAGGGTTAGGGTTAGGGGACGGGGACGGTTTAGGGTCCAGGTGAGGGTACGGCAACGCTTTAGGTGGAGCGTGCGTGTGAGGGCGCGGGTTAGTGTTAGCGTACGGGTTAGGATTAGGGGACGGGTGAGGGTCAGGCTTCGGGGAAGGGTCAGGGATAGGGTTCGGGCTAGGGTTAGGGTTAGGGGACGGGGACGGTTTACGGTCCAGGTGAGGGTACGGCAACGCTTTAGGGGGAGCGTGCGTGTGAGGACGCGGGTTTGTGTTAGCGTACGGGTTAGGATTAGGGAACGGGTGAGGGTCAGGCTTCGGGGAAAGGTTAGGGTTCGGGTTCGGGCTAGGGTTAGGGTTAGGGGACGGGGACGGTTTAGGGTCCAGGTGAGGGTACGGCAACGCTTTAGGGGGAGCGTGCGTGTGAGGGCGTGGGTTAGTGTTAGCGTACGTGTTAAGATTAGGGGAAGTGTGAGGGTCAGGCTTCGGGGAAGGGTCAGGGTTAGGGTTCGGGCTAGGGTTAGGGTTAGGGGACGGGGACGGTTTAGGGTCCAGGTGAGGGTACGGCAACGCTTTAGGGGGAGCGTGCGTGTGAGGGTGCGGGTTAGTGTTAGCGTACGGGTTAGGATTAGGGGACGGGTGAGGGTCAGGCTTCGGGGAAGGGTCAGGGTTAGGGTTCAGGCTAGGGTTAGGGTTAGGGGACGGGGACGGTTTAGGGTCCAGGTGAGGGTACGGCAACGCTTTAGGGGGAGCGTGCGTGTGAGGGCGCGGGTTAGTGTTAGCGTACGGGTTAGGATTAGGGGACGGGTGAGGGTCAGGCTTCGGGGAAAGGTTAGGGTTCGGGTTCGGGCTAGGGTTAGGGTTAGGGGACGGGGACGGTTTAGTGTCCAGGTGAGGGTACGGCAACGCTTTAGGGGGAGCGTGCGTGTGAGGGCGTGGGTTAGTGTTAGCGTACGGGTTAAGATTAGGGGAAGGGTGAGGGTCAGGCTTCGGGGAAGGGTCAGGGTTAGGGTTCGGGCTAGGGTTAGGGTTAGGGGACGGGGACGGTTTAGGGTCCAGGTGAGGGTACGGCAACGCTTTAGGGGGAGCGTGCGTGTGAGGGAGCGGGTTAGTGTTAGCGTACGGGTTAGGATTAGGGGACGGGTGAGGGTCAGGCTTCGGGGAAGGGTCAGGGTTAGGGTTCAGGCTAGGGTTAGGGTTAGGGGACGGGGACGGTTTAGGGTCCAGGTGAGGGTACGGCAACGCTTTAGGGGGAGCGTGCGTGTGAGGGCGCGGGTTAGTGTTAGCGTACGGGTTAGGATTAGGGGACGTGTGAGGGTCAGGCTTCGGGGAAGGGTTAGGGTTAGGGTTTGGGCTAGGGTTAGGGTTAGGGGACGGGGAGGGTTTAGGGTCCAGGTGAGGGTACGGCAACGCTTTAGGGGGAGCGTGCGTGTGAGGGCGCGGGTTAGTGTTAGCGTACGGGTTAGGATTAGGGGACGGGTGAGGGTCAGGCTTCGGGGAAGGGTTAGGGTTAGGGTTCGGGCTAGGGTTAGGGTTAGGGGACGGGGACGGTTTAGGGTCCAGGTGAGGGTACGGCAACTCTTTAGGGGGAGCGTGCGTGTGAGGGCGCGGGTTAGTGTTAGCGTACGTGTTAGGATTTGGCGACGGTTGAGGGTCAGGCTTCGGGGAAGGGTTAGGGTTAGGGTTCGGGCTAGGGTTAGGGTTAGGGGACGGGGACGGTTTAGGGTCCAGGTGAGGGTACAGCAACGCTTTAGGGGGAGCGTGCGTGTGAGGGCGCGGGTTAGTGTTAGCGTACGGGTTAGGATTAGGGGACGGGTGAGGGTCAGGCTTCCGGGAAGGTTTAGGGTTAGGGTTCGGGCTAGGGTTAGGGTTAGGGGACGGGGACGGTTTAGAGTCCAGGTGAGGGTACGGCAACACTTTAGGGGGAGCGTGCGTGAGAGGGCGCGGGTTAGTGTTAGCGTACGAGTTAGGATTAGGGGACGAGTGAGGGTCAGGCTTCGGGGAAGGGTTAGGGTTAGGGTTCGGGCTAGGGTTAGGTTTAGGGGATGGGGAAGGTTTAGGGTCCAGGTGAGGGTACGGCAACGCTTTAGGGGGAGCGTGCGTGTGAGGGCGCGGGTTAGTGTTAGCGTACGGGTTAGGATTAGGGGACGGGTGAGGGTCAGGCTTCGGGGAAGGGTTAGGGTTCGGGCTAGGTTTAGGGTTAGGGGACGGGGACGGTTAAGGGTACAGGTGAATGTATGACAATGCTTTAGGGGTAGCGTACGTGTGACGGCGTTGGTTAGAGTTAGTATACGGGACAGGATTAGGGGAAGGGTGAGGGTGAGGCTTCGGGGAAGTGTTAGCGTTAGGGTTCGGGCTAGGGTTAGGGTTAGGGGACGGGAACGGTTTAGGGTCCAGGTGAGGGTACGACAGCACTTTAGCAGGAGCATACGTGTGAGGGCGCGGGTTAGTGTCTGCGTACGGGTTAGGATTATGGGCCGGGTGAGGGTCAGGCTTCGGGGAAGGGTTAGGGTTCGGGCTAGGGTTAGGGTTAGGGTTAGGGGACGGGGACGGTTTAGGGTCCAGTTGAGGGTACGACAACGCTTTAGGGGGAGCGTACGTGTGAGGGCATGGGTTAGTGTTAGCGTACGGGTTAGGATTAGAGGACGGGTGAGGGTCAGGCTTCGGGGAAGTGTTAGGGTTAGGGGACGGGGACGGTTTAGTGTCCAAGTGAGGGTATGACAACGCTTTAGGCGGAGCGTACGTGTGAGGGCGCGGTTAGTGTTAGCGTACGGGTTAGGATTAGGGGACGCGTGAGGGTCAGGCTTCGGGAAAAGGTTAGGGTTAGGGTTCAGTCTAGGGTTAGGGTTAGGGGACGGGGACGGTTTAGGGTCCAGGTGAGGGTACGTCAACGCTTTAAGGGGAGCGTACGTGTGAGGGCGCGGGTTAGTGTTAGCGTACGGGTTAGGATTAGGGGACGGGTGAGGGTCAGGCTTCGAGGAAGGGTTAGGCTTAGGGTTCGGGCTAGGGTTAGGGTTAGGGGACGGGGACGGTTTAGGGTCCAGGTGAGGGTACGACAACGCTTTAGGGGGAGCGTACTTGTGAGGGCGTGGGTTAGTGTTAGCGTACGGGTTAGGATTAGGGGACTTGTGAGGGTCAGGCTTCTGGAAGTTTTAGGGTTCGGGCTATGGTTAGGGTTAGGGGACGCGGACGGTTTAGGGTCCAGGTGAGGGTACGAAAACTCTTTAGGGGGAGCGTATGTGTGAGGGCGCGGGTTAGTGTTAGTGTACGGGTTAGGATTAGGGGATGGGTGAGGGTCAGGCTTCGGGGAAGGGTTAGGGTTAGGGTTCGGGCTAGGGTTAGGGTTAAGGGACGGAGACGGATTAGGGTCCAGGTGAGGGTATGACAACGCTTTATGGGGAGTGTAGGTGTGAGGGCGTTGGTTAGTGTTAGCGTACGGGTTAGGATTAGGGGACGGGTGAGGGTCAGACTTCGGGGAAGGGTTAGGGTTAGGGTTCGGGCTAGGGTTAGGGTTCGGGCTAGGGTTAGGGTTAGGGGACGGGGACGGTTTAGGGTCCAGGGGAGGGTACGACAAAGCTTTAGGGGGAGCGTAGGTGTGAGGGCGCGGGTTAGTGTTAGCGTACGGGTTAGGATTAGGGGACGGGTGAGGGTCAGGCTTCGGGGAAGGGTTAGGGTTAGGGTTCGTGCTAGGGTTAGGGTTAGGGGACGGGGACGGTTTAGAGTCCAGGTGAGGGTACGACAATGCATTAGGGGGAGCGTACGTGTGAGGGCGCGGGTTAGTGTTAGCGCACGGGTTAGGATTAGGGGACGGGTGAGGGTCAGGCTTCGGGGAAGGGTTATGGTTAGGGTTCGGGCTAGGTTTAGGGTTAGGGGACGGGGACGGCTTACGGTCCAGGTGAGGGTACAACAGCGCTTTAGGGGGAGTATACGTGTGAGTGAGCCGGTTAGTGTTAGCGTACGGGTTAGGATTAGGGGACGGTGAGGGTCAGGCTTCGGGGAAGTGTTAGGGTTAGGCTTCGGGCTAGGGTTAGTGTTACGGGAAGTGGACGGTATAGGGTCCAGGTGAGGGTACGACAACGCTTTAGGGGGAGCGTACGTGTGAGGGTGCGGGTTAGTGTTAGCGTACGGTTTAGGATTACGGGACGGGTGAGGTTCAGGCTTCGGGGAAGTGTTAGGGTTAGAGTTCGGGCTAGGGTTAGTGTTACGGGAAGGGGACGGTATAGGGTCCAGGTGAGGGTACGACAAAAATGTAGGGGGAGCGTACGTGTGAGGGCGCGGGTTAGTGTTAGCGTACGGGTTAGGATTAGGGGACGGGTGAGGGTCAGGCTTCGGGGAAGGCTTAGGGTTACAGTTCGGGCTAGGGTTAGGGTTAGGGGACGGGGACGGTTTAGGGTCCACGGGAGGGTACGACAACGCTTTAGGCGGAGCGTACGTGTGAGGGCGCGGGTTAGTGTTAGCGTACGGGTTAGGATTAGGGGACGGGTGAGGGTCAGGTTTCGGGGAAGGGTTAGGGTTAGGGTTCGGGCTAGGGTTAAATTTCGGGGACGGGGACGGTTTAGGGTCCAGGGGAGGGTACGACAACGCTCTAGGGGGAGCGTACGTTTGAGGGCGCTGATTAGTGTTAGCGTACGGGTTAGGATTAGGGGACGGGTGAGGGTCAGGTTTCGAGGAAGGGTTAGGGTTAGGGTTCGGTCTAGGGTTAGGGTTAGAGGACTGGGACGGTTTAGGGTCCAGGGGAGGGTACGACAACGCTTTAGGGGGAGCGTACGTGTGAGGGCGCGGGTTAGTGTTATCGTACGGGTTAGGATTAGAGGACGAGTGAGGGTCAGGCTTAGGGGAAGTGTTAGGGTTAGGGTACGGGCTAGGGTTAGGGTTAGGGGACGGGGACGGTTTAGGGTCCAGGGGAGGGTACGACAACGCTTTAGGGGGAGCGTACGTGTGAGGGCACGGGTTAGTGTTAGCGTACGGGTTAGGATTAGGGGACGGGTGAGGGTCAGGCTTCGGGGAAGGGTTAGGGTTAGGGTTCGGGCTAGGATTAGGGTTAGGGGATGGGGAGGGTTTTTGGCCCAGGTGAGGGTACGACAATGCTTTAGGGGGAGCGTACACGTGAGGGCGCGGGTTACTGTTAGCGTACGGGTTAGCATTAGGGGACGGGTGAGGGTCAGGCTTCGGGGAACTGTTAGGGTTAGGGTTCGGGCTAGGGTTAGGGTTAGGGGACGGGGACGGTTTAGGGTCCAGGGGAGGGTACGACAACGCTTTAGGGGGAGCGTAGGTGTGAGGGCGTGGATTAGTGTTAGCGTACGGTTTAGGATTAGAGGACGGGTGAGGGTCAGGCTTCGGGAAGGGTTAGGGTTAGGGTTCTGGCTAGGGTTACGGTTAGGAGATGGGGACGGTTTAGGGTCCAGGTGAGGGTACGAAAACGCTTTAGGGGGAGCGTACGTGTGAGGGCGCAGGTTAGTGTTAGTGTACGGGTTAGGATTAGGGGACGGGTGAGGGTCAGGTTTCGGGGAAGACTTAGGGGTTGGGTTCGGGCTAGGGTTAGGGTTAGGGGACAGGGACGCTTTAGGGTCCAGGGGAGGGTACGACAACACTTTAGGGGGAGCGTACGTGTGAGGGCGCCGGTTAGTGTTAGCGTACGGGTTAGGATTAGGGGACGGGTGAGGGTCAGGCTTCGGGGAAAGGTTAGGGTTAGGGTTCGTGCTAGGGTTAGGGTTAGGGGACGGGGACGGTTTAGGGTCCAGGTGAGGGTACGTCAACGCTTTAGGGGGAGCGTACGAGTGAGGGCGCCGGTTGATGTTAGCGTACGGGTTAGGATTAGGGGACGGGTGAGGGTCAGGCTTCGGGGAAGGGTTAGGGTTAGGGTTCGGGCTAGGGTTAGGGTTAGGGAACGGGGACAGTTTAGGGTTCAGGGGAGGGTACGACAACGCTTTAGGGGGAGCGTACGTGTGAGGGCGCGGGTTAGTGTTAGCGTACGGGTTAGGATTAGGGGACAGGTGAGGGTCAGGCTTCGGGGAAGGGTTAGGGTTAGGGTTCTGCCAAGGGTTAGGTTTAGGGGACGGGGATGGTTTAGGGTCCAGGGGAGGGTACGACAACGCTTTAGGTGGAGCGTACGTGTGAGGGCGCGGGTTAGTGTTAGCGTATGGCTTAGGATTAGGGGACGGGTGAGGGTCAGGCTTCGGGGAAGGGTTAGGGTTAGGGTTCGGGCTAGGGTTAGGGTTAGGGGACGGGGACGCTTTAGGTTCCAGGGGAGGGTACGACAACGCTTTAGGGGGAGCGTACGTGTGAGGGCGCGGGTTAGTGTTAGCGTACAGGATAGGTTTAGGGGACGGGTGAGGGTCAGGCTTCGGGGAAGGGTTAGTGTTAGGGTTCGGGCTAGGGTTAGTGTTAGGGAACGGGGACGGTTTAGGGTCCAGGGGAGGGTACGACAACGCTTTAGGGGGAGCGTACGTGTGAGGGCGCGGGTTAGTGTTAGCGTACGGCTTAGGATTAGGGGACGGGTGAGGGTCAGGCTTCGGGGAAGGGTTAGGGTTAGGGTTCGGGTAGGCTTAGGGTTAGGGGACGGGGACGGTTTAGGGTCCAGGGGAGGGTACGACAACGCTTTAGGGGGAGCGGATGTGTGAGGGTGGGGGTTACTGTTAGCGTACGGGTTAGGATTAGGGGAAGGGTGAGGGTCAGGCTTCGGGGAAGGTTTAGGGTTAGGGTTCGGGCTAGGGTTAGGGTTAGGGGACGGGGACGGTTTAGGGTTCAGGGTAGGGTACGACAACGCTTTAGGGGGAGGGTACATGTGAGGGAGTGGGTTAGAGTTAGCGTACGGGTTAGGATTAGGGGACGGGTGAGGGTCAGGCTTCGGGGAAGAGTTAGGGTTAGGGTTCGGGCTAGGGTTAGGGTTAGGGGACGGGGACGGTTTCGGGTCCAGGGGGAGTACGACAACGCTTTAGGGGGAGCGTACGTGTGAGGGCGAGGGTTAGGGTTAGCGTACGGTTTAGGATTAGGGGACGGGTGAGGGTCAGGCTTTGGGGAAGTGTTAGGGTTAGGGTTCGGGCTAGGGTTAGGGTTAGGGGACGAGGACGGTTTAGGGTCCAGGGGAGGGTACGACAACGCTTTAGGGGAGCGTACGTGTGAGGACGCGGGTTAGTGTTAGCGTACGGGTTAGGATTAGGGGACGGGTGAGGGTCAGGCTTCGGGGAAGGGTTAGGGTTAGGGTTCGTGCTAGGGTTAGGGTTAGGGGACGGGGACGGTTCAGGGTCCAGGGGAGGGTACGACAACGCTTTAGGGGGAGCGTACGTGTGAGGGCGCGGGTTACTGTTAGCGTACGGGTTAGGATTAGGGGATGGGTGAGGGTCAGGCTTCGCGGAACGGTTAGGGTTAGGGTTCGGGCTAGTGTTAGGGTTAGGAGACGGGGACGGTATAGGGTCCAGGGGAGGGTACGACAACGCTTTAGGGGGAGCGTACGTGTGAGGGCGCGGGTTAGTGTTATCGTACGGGTTAGGATTAAGGTACGGGTGAAGGTCATGCTTCGGGGAAGGGTTAGGGTTAGGGTTCGCGCTAGGGTTAGGGTTAGGGAATGAGGACGGTTTAGGGTCCAGGGGAGGGTACGACAACGCTTTAGGGGGAGCGTACGTGTCAGGACGTGGGTTAGTGTTAGCGTACGGGTTAGGATTAGGGGACGGGTGAGGGTCAGGCTTCGGGGAAGTGTTAGGGTTAGGGTTCGGGCTAGGGTTAGGGTTAGGGGACGGGGACGGTTTAGGGTCCAGAGGAGGGTACGACAACGCTTTAGGGGAGCGTACGTGTCAGGGCGCGGGTTAGTGTTAGCGTACGGGTTAGGATTAGGGGATGGGTGAGGGTCAGGCTTCGGGGAAGGGTTAGGGTTAGGGTTCGTGCTAGGGTTAGGGTTAGGGGACGGGGACGGTTTACGGTCCAGGGGAGGGTGCGACAATGCTTTAGGGGGAGCGTACGCGTGAGGGCGCGGGTTAGTGTTAACCTATGGGTTAGGATTAGGGGACGGGTGAGGGTAAGGCTTCGGTGAAGGGTTAGGGTTAGGGTTCGGGCTAGGGTTAGGGTTAGGGGACGGGGACGGTTTAGGGTCCAGGGGAGGGTACGATAACGCTTCAGGGGGAGCGTACGTGTGAGGGCGCGGGTTAGTGTTAGCGTACGGGTTAGGATTAGGGGACGGGTGAGGGTCATGCTTCGGGGAAGGGTTAGGGTTCGCACTAGGGTTAGGGTTAGGGAACGAGGACGGTTTAGGGTCCAGGGGAGGGTACGACAACGCTTTAAGGGAGCGTACGTGTCAGGACGTGGGTTAGTGTTAGCGTACGGGTTAGGATTAGGGGACGGGTGAGGGTCAGGCTTCGGGGAAGGGTTAGGGTTAGGGTTCGGGCTAGGGTTAGGGTTAGGGGATGGGGACGGTTTAGGGTCCAGAGGAGGGTACGACAACGCTTTAGGGGAGCGTACGTGTCAGGGCGCGGGTTAGTGTTAGCGTACGGGTTAGGATTAGGGGACGGGTGAGGGTCAGGCTTCGGGGAAGGGTTAGGGTTACGGTTCGTGCTAGGGTTAGGGTTAGGGGACGGGGACGGTTTAGGGTCCAGGGGAGGGTGCGACAACGCTTTAGGGGGAGCGTACGTGTGAGGGCATGGGATAGTGTTAGCATACGGGTTAGGATTAGGGGACGGGTGAGGGTCAGGCCTCGGGGAACGGTTAGGGTTAGGGTTCGGGCTAGGGTTATGGTTAGGAGACGGGGACGGTTTAGGGTCCAGGGGAGGGTACGAAAACGCTTCAGTGGGAGCGTACGTGTGAGGGTGCGGGTTACTGTTAGCGTACGGGTTAGGATTAGGGGACGGGTGAGGGTCAGGCTTCGGGGAAGGGTTAGGGTTAGGGTTCGGGCTAGGGTTAGGGTTAGGGGACGGGGACGGTTTCGGGTCAAGGGGAGGCTACGACAACGCTTTAGGGGGAGCGTACGTGTGAGGGCGCGGGTTAGTGTAAGCGTACGGGTTAGGATTAGGGGACGGGTGAGGGTCAGGCTTCGGGGAAGGTTTAGGGTTAGGGTTCGGGCTAGGGTTAGGGTTAGGGGACGGGGACGTTTTAGGGTCCAAGGGAGGGTATGACAACGTTTTAGGGGGAGCGTACATGTGAAGGCGCGTGTTAGTGTTAGCGTAAGGGTTAGGATTAGGGGACGGGTGAGGGTCAGGCTTCGGGGAAGGGTTAGGGTTAGGGTTCGGGCTAGGGTTAGGGTTAGGGGACGGGGACGGTTTATGGTCCAGGTGAGGGTACGACAACGCTTTAGGAGGAGCGTACGTGTGAGGGCGCGGGTTAGTGTGAGCGTACGGGTTAGGGTTAGGGGACGGGTGAGGGTCAGGCTTTGAGGAAGGGTTAGGGTTAGGGTTTGGGCTAGGGTTAGGGTTAGGGGACGGGGACGGTTTAGGGTCCAGGGGAGGGTACGACAACGCTTTAGGGGGAGCATACGTGTGAGGGCGCTGGTTAGTGTTAGCGTACGGGTTAGGGTTAGGGGACGGGTAAGGGTCAGGCTTCGGGGAAGCTTTAGGGTTAGGGTTCGGGCTAGGGTTAGGGTTAGGGGACGGGGACGGTTTAGGGCCCAGGTGAGGGTACGACAACACTTTAGGGGGAGCGTAGGTGTGAGGGCGCGGGTTACTGTTAGCGTACGGGTTAGGATTAGGGGACGGGTGAGGGTCCGGCTTCGGGGAAGTGTTAGGGTTAGGGTTCGGGCTAGGGTTAAGGTTAGGGGACGGGGAAGGTTTAGGGTCCAGGTGAGGGTACGACAACGCTTTAGGGGGAGCGTAGGTGTGAGGGCGCGGGTTAGTGTTAGCGTACGGGTTAGGATTAGGGGACGTGTGAGGGTTAGGCTTCGGGGAAGGGTTAGGGTTAGGGTTCGGGCTAGGGTTAGGGTTAGGGAACGGGGACGGTTTAGGGTCAAGGGGAGGGTACGACAAGGCTTTAGGGGGAGCGTAGGTGTGAGGGCGCGGGTTAGTGTTAGCGTACGGGTTAGGATTAGGGGATGGGTGAGGGTCAGGTTTCGGGGAAGGATTAGGGTTAGGGTTCGGGCTAGGGTTAGGGTTAGGGGATGGGGACGGTTTAGGGTCCAGGTGAGCGAACGACAACGCTTTAGGGGGAGCGTAGGTGTCAGGGCGTGGTTTAGTGTTAGCGTACGGGTTAGGATTAGGGGACGGGTGAGGGTCAGGCTTCGGGGAAGGGTTAGGGTTAGGGTTAGGGCTAGGGTTAGGGTTCGGGCTAGGGTTAGGGTTAGGGGACGGGGACGGTTTAGGGTCCAGGGGAGGGTACGACAAAGCTCTAGGGGGAGTGTAGGTGTGAGGGCGCGGGTTAGTGTTAGCGTACGGGTTAGGATTAGGGGACGGGTGAGGGTCAGGCTTCGGGGAAGGGTTAGGGTTAGGGTTCGTGCTAGGGTTAGGGTTAGGGGACGGGGACGGTTTAGAGTCCAGGTGAGGGTACGACAATGCATTAGGGGGAGCGTACGTGTGAGGGCGCGGGTTAGTGTTAGCGCACGGGTTAGGATTAGGGGACGGGTGAGGGTCAGGCTTCGGGGAAGGGTTATGGTTAGGGTTCGGGCTAGGTTTAGGGTTAGGGGACGGGGACGGCTTAGGGTCCAGGTGAGGGTACAACAGCGCTTTAGGGGGAGTATACGTGTGAGTGAGCCGGTTAGTGTTAGCGTACGGGTTAGGATTAGGGGACGGTGAGGGTCAGGCTTCGGGGAAGGGTTAGGGTTAGGGTTCGGGCTAGGGTTAGGGTTAGGGGACGGTTTAGGGTCCAGGTGAGGGTACGACAACGCTTTAGGGGGAGCGTACGTGTGAGGGCGCGGGTTAGTGTTAGCGTACGGTTTAGGATTACGGGACGGGTGAGGGTCAGGCTTCGGGGAAGTGTTAGGGTTAGGGTTCGGGCTAGGGTTAGTGTTACGGGAAGTGGACGGTATAGGGTCCAGGTGAGGGTACGACAAAAATGTAGGGGGAGCGTACGTGTGAGGGCGCGGGTTAGTGTTAGCGTACAGGTTAGGATTAGGGGCCGGGTGAGGGTCAGGCTTCGGGGAAGTTTTAGGGTTAGGGGACGGGGACGGTTTAGTGTCCAGGTGAGGGTACGACAACGCTTTAGGCGGAGCGTACGTGTGAGGGCGCGGTTAGTGTTAGCGTACGGGTTAGGATTAGGGGACGGGTGAGGGTCAGGCTTCTGGGAAGGGTTAGGCTTAGGGTTCGGGCTAGGGTTAGGGTTAGGGGACGGGGACGGTTTAGGGTCCAGGTGAGGGTACGACAACGCTTTAGGGGGAGCGTACGTGTGAGGGCGTGGGTTAGTGTTAGCGTACAGGTTAGGATTAGGGGACTTGTGAGGGTCAGGCTTCTGGAAGTTTTAGGGTTCGGGCTATGGTTAGGGTTAGGGGACGCGGACGGTTTAGAGTCCAGGTGAGGGTACGACAACTCTTTAGGGGGAGCGTAGGTGTGAGGGCGCGGGTTAGTGTTAGTGTACGGGTTAGGATTAGGGGATGGGTGAGGGTCAGGCTTCGGGAAAGGGTTAGGGTTAGGTTTCGGGCTAGGGTTAGGGTTAGGGGATGGGGACGGATTAGGGTCCAGGTGAGGGTATGACAACGCTTTATGGGGAGTGTAGGTGTGAGGGCGTGGGTTAGGGTTAGCGTACGGGTTAGGATTAGGGGACGGGTGAGGGTCAGACTTCGGGGAAGGGTTAGGTTTAGGGTTCGGGCTAGGGTTAGGGGACGGGGACGGGGACGGTTTAGGGTCCAGGTGAGGGTACGGCAACGCTTTAGGGGGAGCGTTCGTGTGAGGGCGCGGGTTAGTGTTAGCGTACGGGTTAGGATTAGGGGCGGGTGAGAGTCAGGCTTCGGGGAAGGGTTAGGGTTAGGGTTTGGGCTAGGGTTAGGGTTAGGGGACGGAGACGGTTTAGGGTCCAGGTGAGGGTACGGCAACGCTTTAGGGGGAGGGTGCGTGTGAGGGCGCGGGTTAGTGTTAGCGTACGGGTTAGGATTAGGGGACGGGTGAGGATCAGGCTTCGGGGAAAGGTCAGGGTTAGGGTTCGGGCTAGGGTTAGGGTTAGGGGACGGGGACGGTTTAGGGTCCAGGTGAGGGTACGTCAACGCTTTAGGGGGAGCGTGCGTGTGAGGGCGTGGGTTAGTGTTAGCGTACGGGTTAGGATTAGGGGACGGGTGAGGGTCAGGCTTCGGGGAAGGGTCAGGGTTAGGGTTCGGGCTAGGGTTAGGTTTAGGAGACGGGGACAGTTTAGGGTCCAGGTGAGGGTACGGCAACGCTTTAGGGGGAGAGTGCGTGTGAGGGCGCGGGTTAGTGTTATCGTACGGGTTAGGATTAGGGGACGGGTGAGGGTCAGGCTTCGGGGAAGGGTTAGGTTTACGGTTCGGGCTAGGGTAAGGGTGTGGGGACGGGGACGGTTTAGGATCCAGGTAAGGGTACGGCAACGCTTTAGGGGGAGCATGCGTGTGAGGGCGCGGGTTAGTGTTAGCGTACGGGTTAGGATTAGGGGACGGGTGAGGGTCAGGCTTCGGGAAAGGGTTAGGGTTAGGGTTCGGGCTAGGGTTAGTGTTAGGGGACGGGGACGGTTTAGGGTCCAGGTGAGGGTACGGCAACGCTTTAGGGGGAGCGTGCGTGTGAGGGCGCGGGTTAGTGTTAGCGTACGGGTTAGGATTAGGGGACGGGTGAGGGTCAGGCTTCGGGGAAGGGTCAGGGTTAGGGTTCGGGCTAGGGTTAGGGGACGGGGACGGGGACGGTTTAGGGTCCAGGTGAGGGTATTGCAACGCTTTAGGGGGAGCGTGCGTGTGAGGACGCGGGTTTGTGTTAGCGTACGGGTTAGGATTAGGGGACGGGTGAGGGTCAGGCTTCGGGAAAGGGTTAGGGTTAGGGTTCGGGCTAGGGTTAGTGTTAGTGGACGGGGACGGTTTAGGGTCCAGGTGAGGGTACGGCAATGCTTTAGGGGGAGCGTGCATGTGAGGACGCGGGTTTGTGTTAGCGTACGGGTTAGGATTAGGGGACGAGTGAGGGTCAGGCTTCGGGGAAGGGTTAGGGTTAGGGTTCGGGCTAGGTTTAGGGTTAGGGGACGGGGACGGTTTAGGGTCCAGGTGAGGGTACGGTAACGCTTTAGGGGGAGGGTGCGTGTGAGGGCGTGGGTTAGTGTTAGTGTACGGGTTAGGATTAGGCGACGGTTGAGGGTCAGGCTTCGGGGAAGGGTCAGGGTTAGGGTTCGGGCTAGGGTTAGGGTTAGGGGACGGGGACGGTTTAGGGTCCAGGTGAGGGTACGGCAACGCTTTAGGGGGAGCGTGCGTGTGAGGGTGCGGGTTAGTGTTAGCGTACGGGTTAGGATTAGGGGACGGGTGAGGGTCAGGCTTCGGGGAAGGGTTAGGGTTAGGGTTCGGACTAGGGTTAGGGTTAGGGGACGGGGACGGTTTAGGGTCCAGGTGAGGGTACGGCAACGCTTTAGGGGGAGCGTGCGTGTGAGGGCGTGGGTTAGTGTTAGCGTACGGGTTAGGATTAGGCGATGGTTGAGGGTCAGGCTTCGGGGAAGGGTTAGGGTTAGGGTTCGGGCTAGGGTTAGGGTTAGGGGACGGGGACGGTTTAGGGTCCAGGTGAGGGTACGGCAACGCTTTAGGGGGAGCGTGCGTGTGAGGGCGCGGGTTAGTGTTAGCGTACGGGTTAGGATTAGGGGACGGGTGAGGGTCAGGCTTCGGGGAAGGGTTAGGGTTAGGGTTCGGGCTAGGGTTAAGGTTAGGGGACGGGGACGGTTTAGGGTCCAGGTGAGGGTACGGCAACGCTTTAGGGGGAGCGTGCGTGTGAGGGCGCGGGTTAGTGTTAGCGTACGGGTTAGGATTAGGGGACGGGTGAGGGTCAGGCTTCTGGGAAGGGTTAGGGTTAGGGTTCGGGCTAGGGTTAGGGTTAGGGGACGGGGACGGTTTAGTGTCCAGGTGAGGGTACGGCAACGCTTTAGGGAGAGAGTGCGTGTGAGGACGCGGGTTTGTGTTAGCGTACGGGTTAGGATTAGGGGACGGGTGAGGGTCAGGCTTCGGGGAAAGTTTAGGGTTAGGGTTCGGGCTAGGGTTAGGGTTAGGGAATGGGGACGGTTTAGGGTTCAGGGGAGGGTACGACAACGCTTTAGGGGGAGCGTACGTTTGAGGGCGCGGGTTAGTGTTACCGTACGGGTCAAGATTAGGGGACGGGTGAGGGTCAGGCTTCGGGGAAGGGTCAGGGTTAGGGTTCGGGCTAGGGTTAGGGTTAGGGGACGGGGACAGTTTAGGGTCCAGGTGAGGGTACGGCAACGCTTTAGGGGGAGCGTGCGTGTGAGGGCGCGGGTTAGTGTTAGCGTACGGGTTAGGATTAGGGGACGGGTGAGGGTCAGGCTTCGGGGAAGGGTCAGGTTTAGGGTTCGGGCTAGGGTTAGGGTTAGGGGACGGGGACGGTTTAGGATCCAGGTGAGGGTACGGCAACGCTTTAGGGGGAGCGTGCGTGTGAGGGCGCGGGTTAGTGTTAGCGTACGGGTTAGGATTAGGGGATGGGTGAGGGTCAGGCTTCGGGGAAGGGTTAGGGTTAGGGTTTGGGCTAGGGTTAGGGTTAGGGGACGGTGACGGTTTAGGGTCCAGGTGAGGGTACGGCAACGCTTTAGGGGGAGGGTGCGTGTGAGGGCGCGGGTTAGTGTTAGCGTACGGGTTAGGATTAGGGGACGGGTGAGGGTCAGGCTTCGGGGAAGGGTTAGGGTTAGGGTTCGGGTTAGGGTTAGGGTTAGGGGACGGGGACGGTTTAGGGTCCAGGTGAGGGTACGGCAACGCTTTAGGGGGAGAGTGCGTGTGAGGACGCGGGTTTGTGTTAGCGTACGGGTTAGGATTAGGGGACGGGTGAGGGTCAGGCTTCGGGGAAAGGTTAGGGTTAGGGTTCGGGCTAGGGTTAGGGTTAGGGGACGGGGACGGTTTAGGGTCCAGGTGAGGGTACGGCAACGCTTTAGGGGGAGCGTGCGTGTGAGGGCGCGGGTTAGTGTTAGCGTACGGGTTAGGATTAGGGGACGGGTGAGGGTCAGGCTTCGGGGAAGGGTCAGGGTTAGGGTTCGGGCTAGGGTTAGGGTTAGGGGACGGGGACGGTTTAGGGTCCAGGTGAGGGTACGGCAACGCTTTAGGGGGAGCGTGCGTGTGAGGGCGCGGGTTAGTGTTAGCGTACGGGTTAGGATTAGGGGACGGGTGAGGGTCAGGCTTCGGGGAAGGGTCAGGTTTAGGGTTCGGGCTAGGGTTAGGGTTAGGGGACGGGGACGGTTTAGGGTCCAGGTGAGGGTACGGCAACGCTTTAGGGGGAGCGTGCGTGTGAGGGCGCGGGTTAGTGTTAGCGTACGGGTTAGGATTAGGGGACGGGTGAGGGTCAGGCTTCTGGGAAGGGTTAGGGTTAGGGTTTGGGCTAGGGTTAGGGTTAGGGGACGGGGACAGTTTAGGGTCCAGGTGAGGATACGGCAACGCTTTAGGGGGAGCGTGCGTGTGAGGGCGCGGGTTAGTGTTAGCGTACGGGTTAGGATTAGGGGACGGGTGAGGGTCAGGCTTCGGGGAGGGTTAGGGTTAGGGTTCGGGCTAGGGTTAGGGTTAGGGGACGGGGACGGTTTAGGGTCCAGGTGAGGGTACGGCAACGCTTTAGGGGGAGCGTGCGTGTGAGGGCGCGGGTTAGTGTTAGCGTACGTGTTAGGATTTGGCGACGGTTGAGGGTCAGGCTTCGGGGAAGGGTCAGGGATAGGGTTCGGGCTAGGGTTAGGGTTAGGGGACGGGGACGGTTTACGGTCCAGGTGAGGGTACGGCAACGCTTTAGGGGAAGCGTGCCTGTGAGGACGCAGGTTTGTGTTAGCGTACGGGTTAGGATTCGGGGACGGGTGAGGGTCAGGCTTCGGGGAAAGGTTAGGGTTCGGGTTCGGGCTAGGGTTAGGGTTAGGGGACGGGGACGGTTTAGGGTCCAGGTGAGGGTACGGCAACGCTTTAGGGGGAGCGTGCGTGTGAGGGCGTGGGTTAGTGTTAGCGTACGGGTTAAGATTAGGGGAAGGGTGAGGGTCAGGCTTCGGGGAAGGGTCAGGGTTAGGGTTCGGGCTAGGGTTAGGGTTAGGGGACGGGGACGGTTTAGGGTCCAGGTGAGGGTACGGCAACGCTTTAGGGGGAGCGTGCGTGTGAGGGAGCGGGTTAGTGTTAGCGTACGGGTTAGGATTAGGGGACGGGTGAGGGTCAGGCTTCGGGGAAGGGTCAGGGTTAGGGTTCAGGCTAGGGTTAGGGTTAGGGGACGGGGACGGTTTAGGGTCCAGGTGAGGGTACGGCAACGCTTTAGGGGGAGCGTGCGTGTGAGGGCGCGGGTTAGTGTTAGCGTACGGGTTAGGATTAGGGGACGTGTGAGGGTCAGGCTTCGGGGAAGGGTTAGGGTTAGGGTTTGGGCTAGGGTTAGGGTTAGGGGACGGGGAGGGTTTAGGGTCCAGGTGAGGGTACGGCAACGCTTTAGGGGGAGCGTGCGTGTGAGGGCGCGGGTTAGTGTTAGCGTACGGGTTAGGATTAGGGGACGGGTGAGGGTCAGGCTTCGGGGAAGGGTTAGGGTTAGGGTTCGGGCTAGGGTTAGGGTTAGGGGACGGGGACGGTTTAGGGTCCAGGTGAGGGTACGGCAACGCTTTAGGGGGAGCGTGCGTGTGAGGGCGCGGGTTAGTGTTAGCGTACGTGTTAGGATTTGGCGACGGTTGAGGGTCAGGCTTCGGGGAAGGGTTAGGGTTAGGGTTCGGGCTAGGGTTAGGGTTAGGGGACGGGGACGGTTTAGGGTCCAGGTGAGGGTACAGCAACGCTTTAGGGGGAGCGTGCGTGTGAGGGCGCGGGTTAGTGTTAGCGTACGGGTTAGGATTAGGGGACGGGTGAGGGTCAGGCTTCGGGGAAGGTTTAGGGTTAGGGTTCGGGCTAGGGTTAGGGTTAGGGGACGGGGACGGTTTAGAGTCCAGGTGAGGGTACGGCAACACTTTAGGGGGAGCGTGCATGAGAGGGCGCGGGTTAGTGTTAGCGTACGAGTTAGGATTAGGGGACGAGTGAGGGTCAGGCTTCGGGGAAGGGTTAGGGTTAGGGTTCGGGCTAGGGTTAGGTTTAGGGGACGGGGACGGTTTAGGGTCCAGGTGAGGGTACGGCAACGCTTTAGGGGGAGCGTGCGTGTGAGGGCGCGGGTTAGTGTTAGCGTACGGGTTAGGATTAGGGGACGGGTGAGGGTCAGGCATCGGGGAAGGGTTAGGGTTCGGGCTAGGTTTAGGGTTAGGGGACGGGGACGGTTAAGGGTACAGGTGAATGTATGACAATGCTTTAGGGGTAGCGTACATGTGACGGCGTTGGTTAGAGTTAGTATACGGGACAGGATTAGGGGAAGGGTGAGGGTGAGGCTTCGGGGAAGTGTTAGCGTTAGGGTTCGGGCTAGGGTTAGGGTTAGGGGACGGGAACGGTTTAGGGTCCAGGTGAGGGTACGACAGCACTTTAGCAGGAGCATACGTGTGAGGGCACGGGTTAGTGTTTGCGTACGGGTTAGGATTATGGGCCGGGTGAGGGTCAGGCTTCGGGGAAGGGTTAGGGTTCGGGCTAGGGTTAGGGTTAGGGTTAGGGGACGGGGACGGTTTAGGGTCCAGTTGAGGGTACGACAACGCTTTACGGGGAGCGTACGTGTGAGGGCACGGGTTAGTGTTAGCGTACGGGTTAGGATTAGAGGACGGGTGAGGGTCAGGCTTCGGGGAAGTGTTAGGGTTAGGGGACGGGGACGGTTTAGTGTCCAAGTGAGGGTATGACAACGCTTTAGGCGGAGCGTACGTGTGAGGGCGCGGTTAGTGTTAGCGTACGGGTTAGGATTAGGGGACGCGTGAGGGTCAGGCTTCGGGAAAAGGTTAGGGTTAGGGTTCAGTCTAGGGTTAGGGTTAGGGGACGGGGACGGTTTAGGGTCCAGGTGAGGGTACGTCAACGCTTTAAGGGGAGCGTACGTGTGAGGGCGCGGGTTAGTGTTAGCGTACGGGTTAGGATTAGGGGACGGGTGAGGGTCAGGCTTCGAGGAAGGGTTAGGCTTAGGGTTCGGGCTAGGGTTAGGGTTAGGGGACGGGGACGGTTTAGGGTCCAGGTGAGGGTACGACAACGCTTTAGGGGGAGCGTACGTGTGAGGGCGTGGGTTAGTGTTAGCGTACGGGTTAGGATTAGGGGACTTGTGAGGGTCAGGCTTCTGGAAGTTTTAGGGTTCGGGCTATGGTTAGGGTTAGGGGACGCGGACGGTTTAGCGTCCAGGTGAGGGTACGAAAACTCTTTAGGGGGAGCGTATGTGTGAGGGCGCGGGTTAGTGTTAGTGTACGGGTTAGGATTAGGGGATGGGTGAGGGTCAGGCTTCGGGGAAGGGTTAGGGTTAGGGTTCGGGCTAGGGTTAGGGTTAAGGGACGGAGACGGATTAGGGTCCAGGTGAGGGTATGACAACGCTTTATGGGGAGTGTAGGTGTGAGGGCGTTGGTTAGTGTTAGCGTACGGGTTATGATTAGGGGACGGGTGAGGGTCAGACTTCGGGGAAGGGTTAGGGTTAGGGTTCGGGCTAGGGTTAGGGTTAGGGGCGGGGACGGTTTAGGGTCCAGGTGAGGGTACGACAACGCTTTAGGGGGAGTGTACGTGTGAGGGCGCGGGTTAGTGTTAGCGTACGGGTTAGGATTAGGGGACGGGTGAGGGTCAGGCTTCGGGGAAGGGTTAGGGTTAGGGTTCGGGCTAGGGTTAGGGTTAGGGGACGGGGACGGTTTAGGGTCCAGGTGAGGGTACGACAATGCTTTAGGGGGAGCGTAGGAGTGAGGGCGTGGGTTAGTGTTAGTGTACGGGTCAGGATTAGGGGACGGGTGAGGATCAGGCTTCGGGGAAGGGTTAGTGTTAGGGTTCGGGCTAGGGTTAGTGTTAGGGGACGGGGACGGTTTAGGGTCCAGATGAGGGTACGACAACGCTTTAGGGGGAGCGTACGTGTGAGGGCGTGGGTTAGTGTTAGAGTACGGGTCAGGATTATGGGACGGGTGAGGGTCAGGCTTTGGGGAAGGTTTAGTGTTAGGGTTCGGGCTAGGGTTAGGGTTAGGGGACGGGGACGGTTTAGGGCCCAGGTGAGGGTACGACAACACTTTAGGGGGAGCGTAGGTGTGAGGGCGAGGGTTACTGTTAGCGTACGGGTTAGGATTAGGTGACGGGTGAGGGTCAGGTTTCGGGGAAGTGTTAGGGTTAGGGTTTGGGCTAGGGTTAAGGTTAGGGGACGGGGAAGGTTTAGGGTCCAGGTGAGGGTACGACAACGCTTTAGGGGGAGCGTAGGTGTGAGGGCGCGGGTTAGTGTTAGCGTACGGGTTAGGATTAGGGGACGTGTGAGGGTTAGGCTTCGGGGAAGGGTTAGGGTTAGGGTTCGGGCTAGGGTTAGGGTTAGGGGACGGGGAAGGTTTAGGGTCCAGGTGAGGGTACGACAAGGCTTTAGGGGGAGCGTAGGTGTGAGGGCGCGGGTTAGTGTTAGCGTACGGGTTAGGATTAGGGGACGGGTGAGGGTCAGGTTTCGGGGAAGGGTTAGAGTTAGGGTTCGGGCTAGGGTTAGGGTTAGGGGATGGGGACGGTTTAGGGTCCAGGTGAGCGAACAACAACGCTTTAGGGGGAGCGTAGGTGTCAGGGCGCGGGTTAGTGTTAGCGTACGGATTAGGATTAGGGGACGGGTGAGGGTCAGGCTTCGGGGAAGGGTTAGGGTTAGGGTTCGGGCTAGGGTTAGGGTTCGGGCTAGGGTTAGGGTTAGGGGACGGGGACGGTTTAGGGTCCAGGGGAGGGTACGACAAAGCTTTAGGGGGAGCGTAGGTGTGAGGGCGCGGGTTAGTGTTAGCGTACGGGTTAGGATTAGGGGACGGGTGAGGGTCAGGCTTCGGGGAAGGGTTAGGGTTAGGGTTCGTGCTAGGGTTAGGGTTAGGGGACGGGGACGGTTTAGAGTCCAGGTGAGGGTACGACAATGCATTAGGGGGAGCGTACGTGTGAGGGCGCGGGTTAGTGTTAGCGCACGGGTTAGGATTAGGGGACGGGTGAGGGTCAGGCTTCGGGGAAGGGTTATGGTTAGGGTTCGGGCTAGGTTTAGGGTTAGGGGACGGGGACGGCTTAGGGTCCAGGTGAGGGTACAACAGCGCTTTAGGGGGAGTATACGTGTGAGTGAGCCCGTTAGTGTTAGCGTACGGGTTAGGATTAGGGGACGGTGAGGGTCAGGCTTCGGGGAAGTGTTAGGGTTAGCGTTCGGGCTAGGGTTAGTGTTACGGGAAGTGGACGGTATAGGGTCCAGGTGAGGGTACGACAAAAATGTAGGGGGAGCGTACGTGTGAGGGCGCGGGTTAGTGTTAGCGTACGGGTTAGGATTAGGGGACGGGTGAGGGTCAGGTTTCGGGGAAGGGTTAGGGTTAGGGTTCGGGCTAGGGTTAAGTTTCGGGGACGGGGACGGTTTAGGGTCCAGGGGAGGGTACGACAACGCTCTAGGGGGAGCGTACGTTTGAGGGCGCTGATTAGTGTTAGCGTACGGGTTAGGATTAGGGGACGGGTGAGGGTCAGGCTTCGAGGAAGGGTTAGGGTTAGGGTTCGGTCTAGGGTTAGAGTTAGGGGACTGGGACGGTTTAGGGTCCAGGGGAGGGTACGACAACGCTTTAGGGGGAGCGTACGTGTGAGGGCGCGGGTTAGTGTTATCGTCGGGTTAGGATTAGAGGACGAGTGAGGGTCAGGCTTCGGGGAAGTGTTAGGGTTAGGGTACGGGCTAGGGTTAGGGTTAGGGGACGGGGACGGTTTAGGGTCCAGGGGAGGGTACGACAACGCTTTAGGGGGAGCGTACGTGTGAGGGCACGGGTTAGTGTTAGCGTACGGGTTAGGATTAGGGGACGGGTGAGGGTCAGGCTTCGGGGAAGGGTTAGGGTTAGGGTTCGGGCTAGGATTAGGGTTAGGGGATGGGGAGGGTTTTTGGCCCAGGTGAGGGTACGACAATGCTTTAGGGGGAGCGTACACGTGAGGGCGCGGGTTACTGTTAGCGTACGGGTTAGCATTAGGGGACGGGTGAGGGTCAGGCTTCGGGGAACTGTTAGGGTTAGGGTTCGGGCTAGGGTTAGGGTTAGGGGACGGGGACAATTTAGGGTCCAGGTGAGGGTACGACAAAGCTTTAGGGGGAGCGTACGTCTGAGGGCGCGGGTTAGTGTTAGCGTACGGGTGAGGATTAGGGGACGGGTGAGGGTCAGGCTTCGGGGAAGGGTTAGGGTTAGGGTTCGGGCTAGGGTTAGGGTTAGGGGACGGGGACGGTTTAGGGTCCAGGGGAGGGTACGACAACGCTTTAGGGGGAGCGTAGGTGTGAGGGCGTGGATTAGTGTTAGCGTACGGTTTAGGATTAGAGGACGGGTGAGGGTCAGGCTTCGGGAAGGGTTAGGGTTAGGGTTCTGGCTAGGGTTACGGTTAGGAGATGGGGACGGTTTAGGGTCCAGGTGAGGGTACGAAAACGCTTTAGGGGGAGCGTACGTGTGAGGGCGCAGGTTAGTGTTAGTGTACGGGTTAGGATTAGGGGACGGGTGAGGGTCAGGTTTCGGGGAAGACTTAGGGGTTGGGTTCGGGCTAGGGTTAGGGTTAGGGGACAGGGACGCTTTAGGGTCCAGGGGAGGGTACGACAACACTTTAGGGGGAGCGTACGTGTGAGGGCGCCGGTTAGTGTTAGCGTACAGGTTAGGATTAGGGGACGGGTGAGGGTCAGGCTTCGGGGAAAGGTTAGGGTTAGGGTTCGTGCTAGGGTTAGGGTTAGGGGACGGGGACGGTTTAGGGTCCAGGTGAGGGTACGTCAACGCTTTAGGGGGAGCGTACGAGTGAGGGCGCCGGTTAGTGTTAGCGTACGGGTTAGGATTAGGGGACGGGTGAGGGTCAGGCTTCGGGGAAGGGTTAGGGTTAGGGTTCGGGCTAGGGTTAGGGTTAGGGAATGGGGACGGTTTAGGGTTCAGGGGAGGGTACGACAACGCTTTAGGGGGAGCGTACGTGTGAGGGCGCGGGTTAGTGTTAGCGTACGGGTTAGGATTAGGGGACAGGTGAGGGTCAGGCTTCGGGGAAGGGTTAGGGTTAGGGTTCTGCCAAGGGTTAGGTTTAGGGGACGGGGATGGTTTAGGGTCCAGGGGAGGGTACGACAACGCTTTAGGTGGAGCGTACGTGTGAGGGCGCGGGTTAGTGTTAGCGTACGGCTTAGGATTAGGGGACGGGTGAGGGTCAGGCTTCGGGGAAGGGTTAGGGTTAGGGTTCGGGCTAGGGTTAGGGTTAGGGGACGGGGACGCTTTAGGTTCCAGGGGAGGGTACGACAACGCTTTAGGGGGAGCGTACGTGTGAGGGCGCGGGTTAGTGTTAGCGTACAGGATAGGTTTAGGGGACGGTTGAGGGTCAGGCTTCGGGGAAGGGTTAGTGTTAGGGTTCGGGCTAGGGTTAGTGTTAGGGAACGGGGACGGTTTAGGGTCCAGGGGAGGGTACGACAACGCTTTAGGGGGAGCGTACGTGTGAGGGCGCGGGTTAGTGTTAGCGTACGGGTTAGGATTAGGGGACGAGTGAGGGTCAGGCTTCGGGGAAGGGTTAGGGTTAGGGTTCGGGTAGGCTTAGGGTTAGGGGACGGGGACGGTTTAGGGTCCAGGGGAGGGTACGACAACGCTTTAGGGGGAGCGGATGTGTGAGGGTGGGGGTTACTGTTAGCGTACGGGTTAGGATTAGGGGAAGGGTGAGGGTCAGGCTTCGGGGAAGGTTTAGGGTTAGGGTTCGGGCTAGGGTTAGGGTTAGGGGACGGGGACGGTTTAGGGTTCAGGGTAGGGTACGACAACGCTTTAGGGGGAGGGTACATGTGAGGGAGTGGGTTAGAGTTAGCGTACGGGTTAGGATTAGGGGACGGGTGAGGGTCAGGCTTCGGGGAAGGGTTAGGGTTAGGGTTCGGGCTAGGGTTAGGGTTAGGGGACGGGGACGGTTTCGGGTCCAGGGGAGGGTACGACAACGCTTTAGGGGAGCGTACGTGTGAGGACGCGGGTTAGTGTTAGCGTACGGGTTAGGATTAGGGGACGGGTGAGGGTCAGGCTTCGGGGAAGGGTTAGGGTTAGGGTTCGTGCTAGGGTTAGGGTTAGGGGACGGGGACGGTTCAGGGTCCAGGGGAGGGTACGACAACGCTTTAGGGGGAGCGTACGTGTGAGGGCGCGGGTTACTGTTAGCGTACGGGTTAGGATTAGGGGATGGGTGAGGGTCAGGCTTCGCGGAACGGTTAGGGTTAGGGTTCGGGCTAGTGTTAGGGTTAGGAGACGGGGACGGTATAGGGTCCAGGGGAGGGTACGACAACGCTTTAGGGGGAGCGTACGTGTGAGGGCGCGGGTTAGTGTTATCGTACGGGTTAGGATTAAGGTACGGGTGAAGGTCATGCTTCGGGGAAGGGTTAGGGTTAGGGTTCGCGCTAGGGTTAGGGTTAGGGAATGAGGACGGTTTAGGGTCCAGGGGAGGGTACGACAACGCTTTAGGGGGACCGTACGTGTCAGGACGTGGGTTAGTGTTAGCGTACGGGTTAGGATTAGGGGACGGGTGAGGGTCAGGCTTCGGGGAAGTGTTAGGGTTAGGGTTCGGGCTAGGGTTAGGGTTAGGGGACGGGGACGGTTTAGGGTCCAGAGGAGGGTACGAGAACGCTTTAGGGGAGCGTACGTGTCAGGGCGCGGGTTAGTGTTAGCGTACGGGTTAGGATTAGGGGATGGGTGAGGGTCAGGCTTCGGGGAAGGGTTAGGGTTAGGGTTCGTGCTAGGGTTAGGGTTAGGGGACGGGGACGGTTTACGGTCCAGGGGAGGGTGCGACAACGCTTTGGGGGAGCGTACGTGTGAGGGCGTGGGATAGTGTTAGCGTACGGGTTAGGATTAGGGGACGGGTGAGGGTCAGGCTTCGGGGAAGGTTTAGGCTTAGGGTTCGGGCTAGGGTTAGGGTTAGGGGACGGGGACGTTTTAGGGTCCAAGGGAGGGTATGACAACGTTTTAGGGGGAGCGTACATGTGAGGGCGCGTGTCAGTGTTAGCGTAAGGGTTAGGATTAGGGGACGGGTGAGGGTCAGGCTTCGGGGAAGGGTTAGTGTTAGGGTTCGGGCTAGGGTTAGGGTTAGGGGACGGGGACGGTTTAGGGTCCAGGTGAGGGTACGACAACGCTTTAGGAGGAGAGTACGTGTGAGGGCGCGGGTTAGTGTGAGCGTACGGGTTAGGGTTAGGGGACGGGTGAGGGTCAGGCTTTGAGGAAGGGTTAGGGTTAGGGTTTGGGCTAGGGTTAGGGTTAGGGGACGGGGACGGTTTAGGGTCCAGGGGAGGGTACGACAATGCTTTAGGGGGAGCGTACGCGTGAGGGCGCGGGTTAGTGTTAACCTATGGGTTAGGATTAGGGGACGGGTGAGGGTAAGGCTTCGGTGAAGGGTTAGGGTTAGGGTTCGGGCTAGGGTTAGGGTTAGGGGACGGGGACGGTTTAGGGTCCAGGGGAGGGTACGATAACGCTTCAGGGGGAGCGTACGTGTGAGGGCGCGGGTTAGTGTTAGCGTACGGGTTAGGATTAGGGGACGGGTGAGGGTCATGCTTCGGGGAAGGGTTAGGGTTCGCACTAGGGTTAGGGTTAGGGAACGAGGACGGTTTAGGGTCCAGGGGAGGGTACGACAACGCTTTAAGGGAGCGTACGTGTCAGGACGTGGGTTAGTGTTAGCGTACGGGTTAGGATTAGGGGACGGGTGAGGGTCAGGCTTCGGGGAAGGGTTAGGGTTAGGGTTCGGGCTAGGGTTAGGGTTAGGGGACGGGGACGGTTTAGGGTCCAGAGGAGGGTACGACAACGCTTTAGGGGAGCGTACGTGTCAGGGCGCGGGTTAGTGTTAGCGTACGGGTTAGGATTAGGGGACGGGTGAGGGTCAGGCTTCGGGGAAGGGTTAGGGTTAGGGTTCGTGCTAGGGTTAGGGTTAGGGGACGGGGACGGTTTAGGGTCCAGGGGAGGGTGCGACAACGCTTTAGGGGGAGCGTACGTGTGAGGGCATGGGATAGTGTTAGCATACGGGTTAGGATTAGGGGACGGGTGAGGGTCAGGCCTCGGGGAACGGTTAGGGTTAGGGTTCGGGCTAGGGTTATGGTTAGGAGACGGGGACGGTTTAGGGTCCAGGGGAGGGTACGAAAACGCTTCAGTGGGAGCGTACGTGTGAGGGTGCGGGTTACTGTTAGCGTACGGGTTAGGATTAGGGGACGGGTGAGGGTCAGGCTTCGGGGAAGGGTTAGGGTTAGGGTTCGGGCTAGGGTTAGGGTTAGGGGACGGGGACGGTTTCGGGTCAAGGGGAGGCTACGACAACGCTTTAGGGGGAGCGTACGCATGAGGGCGCGGGTTAGTGTAAGCGTACGGGTTAGGATTAGGGGACGGGTGAGGGTCAGGCTTCGGGGAAGGTTTAGGGTTAGGGTTCGGGCTAGGGTTAGGGTTAGGGGACGGGGACGTTTTAGGGTCCAAGGGAGGGTATGACAACGTTTTAGGGGGAGCGTACATGTGAAGGCGCGTGTTAGTGTTAGCGTAAGGGTTAGGATTAGGGGACGGGTGAGGGTCAGGCTTCGGGGAAGGGTTAGGGTTAGGGTTCGAGCTAGGGTTAGGGTTAGGGGACGGGGACGGTTTAGGGTCCAGGTGAGGGTACGACAACGCTTTAGGAGGAGCGTACGTGTGAGGGCGCGGGTTAGTGTGAGCGTACGGGTTAGGGTTAGGGGACGGGTGAGGGTCAGGCTTTGAGGAAGGGTTAGGGTTAGGGTTTGGGCTAGGGTTAGGGTTAGGGGACGGGGACGGTTTAGGGTCCAGGAGAGGGTACGACAACGCTTTAGGGGGAGCATACGTGTGAGGGCGCTGGTTAGTGTTAGCGTACGGGTTAGGGTTAGGGGACGGGTAAGGGTCAGGCTTCGGGGAAGCTTTAGGGTTAGGGTTCGGGCTAGGGTTAGGGTTAGGGGACGGGGACGGTTTAGGGTCCAGGGGAGGGTACACAACGCTTTAGTGGGAGCGTACGTGTGAGGGCGCGGGTTAGTGTTAGCGTACGGGTTAGGATTAGGGGACGGGTGAGGGTCCGGCTTCGGGGAAGTGTTAGGGTTTGGGTTCGGGTTAGGGTTAGGGGGCGGGGACCGTTTAGGGTCCAGGTGAGGGTATGACAATGCTTTAGGGGGAGCGTAGGTGTGAGGGTGCGGGTTACTGGTAGCGTACCGGTTAGGATTAGGGGACGGGTGAGTGTCAGGCTTCGGGGAAGGGTTAGGGTTAGGGTCCGGGCTAGGGTTAGGGTTAGGGGACGGGTACGGTTTAGGGTCCAGGGGAGGGTACGACAATGCTTTAGGTGAAGCGTACGTGTGAGGGCGCGGGTTAGTGTTAGCGTACGGGTGAGGATTAGGGGACGGGTGAGGGTCAGGGTTCAGGGAAGGGTTAGGGTTAGGGTTCGGGCTACGGTTAGGGTTAGGGACGGGGACGGTTTAGGGTCCAGGGGAGGGTACGACAATGCTTTAGGGGGAGCGTATGTGTGAGGGCGCGGGGTAGTGTTAGCGTACGGGTTAGGATTAGGGGACGAGTGAGGGTCAGGCTTCGGGGAAGGGTTAGGGTTAGGGTTCGGGCTAGGGTTAGGGTTAGGGGACGGGGACGGTTTAGGGTCCAGGTGAGGGTACGACAATGCTTTAGGGGGAGCGTAGGAGTAAGGGCGTGGGTTAGTGTTAGTGTACGGGTCAGGATTAGGGGACGGGTGAGGATCAGGCTTCGGGGAAGGGTTAGTGTTAGGGTTCGGGCTAGGGTTAGTGTTAGGGGACGGGGACGGTTTAGGGTCCAGATGAGGGTACGACAACGCTTTAGGGGGAGCGTACCTGTGAGGGCGTGGGTTAGTGTTAGAGTACGGGTCAGGATTATGGGACGGGTGAGGGTCAGGCTTCGGGGAAGGTTTAGTGATAGGGTTCGGGCTAAAGTTAGGGTTATGGGACGGGGACGGTTTAGGGCCCAGGTGAGGGTACGACAACACTTTAGGGGGAGCGTAGGTGTGAGGGCGCGGGTTACTGTTAGCGTACGGGTTAGGATTAGGGGACGGGTGAGGGTCAGGTTTCGGGGAAGTGTTAGGGTTAGGGTTCGGGCTAGGGTTGAGGTTAGGGGACGGGGAAGGTTTAGGGTCCAGGTGAGGGTACGACAACGCTTTAGGGGGAGCGTAGGTGTGAGGGCGCGGGTTAGTGTTAGCGTACGGGTTAGGATTAGGGGACGTGTGAGGGTTAGGCTTCGGGGAAGGGTTAGGGTTAGGGTTCGGGCTAGGGTTAGGGTTAGGGGACGGGGACGGTTTAGGGTCAAGGGGAGGGTACGAAAAGGCTTTAGGGGGAGCGTAGGTGTGAGGGCGCGGGTTAGTGTTAGCGTACGGGTTAGGATTAGGGGATGGGTGAGGGTCAGGTTTCCGGGAAGGGTTAGGGTTAGGGTTCGGGCTAGGGTTAGGGTTAGGGGATGGGGACGGTTTAGGGTCCAGGTGAGCGAACGACAACGCTTTAGGGGGAGCGTAGGTGTCAGGGCGTGGTTTAGTGTTAGCGTACGGGTTAGGATTAGGGGACGGGTGAGGGTCAGGCTTCGGGGAAGGGTTAGGGTTAGGGTTAGGGCTAGGGTTAGGGTTCGGGCTAGGGTTAGGGTTAGGGGACGGGGACGGTTTAGGGTCCAGGGGAGGGTACGACAAAGCTCTAGGGGGAGTGTAGGTGTGAGGGCGCGGGTTAGTGTTAGCGTACGGGTTAGGATTAGGGGACGGGTGAGGGTCAGGCTTCGGGGAAGGGTTAGGGTTAGGGTTCGTGCTAGGGTTAGGGTTAGGGGACGGGGACGGTTTAGAGTCCAGGTGAGGGTACGACAATGCATTAGGGGGAGCGTACGTGTGAGGGCGCGGGTTAGTGTTAGCGCACGGGTTAGGATTAGGGGACGGGTGAGGGTCAGGCTTCGGGGAAGGGTTATGGTTAGGGTTCGGGCTAGGTTTAGGGTTAGGGGACGGGGACGGCTTAGGGTCCAGGTGAGGGTACAACAGCGCTTTAGGGGGAGTATACGTGTGAGTGAGCCGGTTAGTGTTAGCGTACGGGTTAGGATTAGGGGACGGTGAGGGTCAGGCTTCGGGGAAGGGTTAGGGTTAGGGTTCGGGCTAGGGTTAGGGTTAGGGGACGGTTTAGGGTCCAGGTGAGGGTACGACAACGCTTTAGGGGGAGCGTACGTGTGAGGGCGCGGGTTAGTGTTAGCGTACGGTTTAGGATTACGGGACGGGTGAGGTTCAGGCTTCGGGGAAGTGTTAGGGTTAGGGTTCGGGCTAGGGTTAGTGTTACGGGAAGTGGACGGTATAGGGTCCAGGTGAGGGTACGACAAAAATGTAGGGGGAGCGTACGTGTGAGGGCGCGGGTTAGTGTTAGCGTACAGGTTAGGATTAGGGGCCGGGTGAGGGTCAGGCTTCGGGGAAGTTTTAGGGTTAGGGGACGGGGACGGTTTAGTGTCCAGGTGAGGGTACGACAACGCTTTAGGCGGAGCGTACGTGTGAGGGCGCGGTTAGTGTTAGCGTACGGGTTAGGATTAGGGGACGGGTGAGGGTCAGGCTTCTGGGAAGGGTTAGGCTTAGGGTTCGGGCTAGGGTTAGGGTTAGGGGACGGGGACGGTTTAGGGTCCAGGTGAGGGTACGACAACGCTTTAGGGGGAGCGTACGTGTGAGGGCGTGGGTTAGTGTTAGCGTACAGGTTAGGATAAGGGGACTTGTGAGGGTCAGGCTTCTGGAAGTTTTAGGGTTCGGGCTATGGTTAGGGTTAGGGGACGCGGACGGTTTAGAGTCCAGGTGAGGGTACGACAACTCTTTAGGGGGAGCGTAGGTGTGAGGGCGCGGGTTAGTGTTAGTGTACGGGTTAGGATTAGGGGATGGGTGAGGGTCAGGCTTCGGGAAAGGGTTAGGGTTAGGTTTCGGGCTAGGGTTAGGGTTAGGGGATGGGGACGGATTAGGGTCCAGGTGAGGGTATGACAACGCTTTATGGGGAGTGTAGGTGTGAGGGCGTGGGTTAGGGTTAGCGTACGGGTTAGGATTAGGGGACGGGTGAGGGTCAGACTTCGGGGAAGGGTTAGGTTTAGGGTTCGGGCTAGGGTTAGGGTTAGGGGACGGGGACGGTTTAGGGTCCAGGTGAGGGTACGACAACGCTTTAGGGAGAGTGTACGTGTGAGGGCGCGGGTTAGTGTTAGCGTACGGGTTAGGATTAGGGGACGGGTGAGGGTCAGGCTTCGGGGAAGGGTTAGGGTTAGGGTTCGGGCTAGGGTTAGGGTTAGGGGACGGGGACGGTTTAGGGTCCAGGTGAGGGTTCGACAATGCTTTAGGGGGAGCGTAGGAGTGAGGGCGTGGGTTAGTGTTAGTGTACGGGTCAGGATTAGGGGACGGGTGAGGATCAGGCTTCGGGGAAGGGTTAGTGTTAGGGTTCGGGGTAGGGTTAGTGTTAGGGGACGGGGACGGTTTAGGGTCCAGGTGAGTGTACGACAACGCTTTAGGGGGAGCGTACGTGTGAGGGCGTGGGTTAGTGTTAGAGTACGGGTCAGGATTATGGGACGGGTGAGGGTCAGGCTTCGGGGATGGGTTAGTGTTAGGGTTCGGGCTAGGGTTAGGGTTAGGGGACGGGGACGGTTTAGGGCCCAGGTGAGGGTACGACAACACTTTAGGGGAGCGTAGGTGTGAGGGCGCGGGTTACTGTTAGCGTACGGGTTAGGATTAGGGGACGGGTGAGGGTCAGGTTTCGGGGAAGTGTTAGGGTTAGGGTTCGGGCTAGGGTTAGGGTTAGGGGACGGGGACGGTTTAGGGTCCAGGTGAGGGTACGACAACGCTTTAGGGGGAGCGTAGGTGTGAGGGCGCGGGTTAGTGTTAGCGTACGGGTTAGGATTAGGGGACGTGTGAGGGTTAGGCTTCGGGGAAGGGTTAGGGTTAGGGTTCGGGCTAGGGTTAGGGTTAGGGGACGGGGACGGTTTAGGGTCCAGGGGAGGGTACGACAAGGCTTTAGGGGGAGCGTAGGTGTGACGGCGCGGGTTAGTGTTAGCGTACGGGTTAGGATTAGGGGACCGGTGAGGGTCAGGTTTCGGGGAAGGGTTAGGGTTAGGGTTCGGGCTAGGGTTAGGGTTAGGGGATGGGGACGGTTTAGGGTTCAGGGGAGGGTACGACAACGCTTTAGGGGGAGCGTACGTGTGAGGGCGCGGGTTAGTGTTAGCGTACGGGTTAGGATTAGGGGACAGGTGAGGGTCAGGCTTCGGGGAAGGGTTAGGGTTAGGGTTCTGCCAAGGGTTAGGTTTAGGGGACGGGGAAGGTTTAGGGTCCAGGTGAGGGTACGACAACGCTTTAGGGGGAGCGTAGGTGTGAGGGCGCGGGTTAGTGTTAGCGTACGGGTTAGGATTAGGGGACGTGTGAGGGTTAGGCTTCGGGGAAGGGTTAGGGTTAGGGTTCGGGCTAGGGTTAGGGTTAGGGGACGGGGAAGGTTTACGGTCCAGGTGAGGGTACGACAAGGCTTTAGGGGGAGCGTAGGTGTGAGGGCGCGGGTTAGTGTTAGCGTACGGGTTAGGATTAGGGGACGGGTGAGGGTCAGGTTTCGGGGAAGGGTTAGAGTTAGGGTTCGGGCTAGGGTTAGGGTTAGGGGATGGGGACGGTTTAGGGTCCAGGTGAGCGAACAACAACGCTTTAGGGGGAGCGTAGGTGTCAGGGCGCGGGTTAGTGTTAGCGTACGGATTAGGATTAGGGGACGGGTGAGGGTCAGGCTTCGGGGAAGGGTTAGGGTTAGGGTTCGGGCTAGGGTTAGGGTTCGGGCTAGGGTTAGGGTTAGGGGACGGGGACGGTTTAGGGTCCAGGGGAGGGTACAACAAAGCTTTAGGGGGAGCGTAGGTGTGAGGGCGTGGGTTAGTGTTAGCGTACGGGTTAGGATTAGGGGACGGGTGAGGGTCAGGCTTCGGGGAAGGGTTAGGGTTAGGGTTCGTGCTAGGGTTAGGGTTAGGGGACGGGGACGGTTTAGAGTCCAGGTGAGGGTACGACAATGCATTAGGGGGAGCGTACGTGTGAGGGCGCGGGTTAGTGTTAGCGCACGGGTTAGGATTAGGGGACGGGTGAGGGTCAGGCTTCGGGGAAGGGTTATGGTTAGGGTTCGGGCTAGGTTTAGGGTTAGGGGACGGGGACGGCTTAGGGTCCAGGTGAGGGTACAACAGCGCTTTAGGGGGAGTATACGTGTGAGTGAGCCGGTTAGTGTTAGCGTACGGGTTAGGATTAGGGGACGGTGAGGGTCAGGCTTCGGGGAAGTGTTAGGGTTAGCGTTCGGGCTAGGGTTAGTGTTACGGGAAGTGGACGGTATAGGGTCCAGGTGAGGGTACGACAAAAATGTAGGGGGAGCGTACGTGTGAGGGCGCGGGTTAGTGTTAGCGTACGGGTTAGGATTAGGGGACGGGTGAGGGTCAGGTTTCGGGGAAGGGTTAGGGTTAGGGTTCGGGCTAGGGTTAAGTTTCGGGGACGGGGACGGTTTAGGGTCCAGGGGAGGGTACGACAACGCTCTAGGGGGAGCGTACGTTTGAGGGCGCTGATTAGTGTTAGCGTACGGGTTAGGATTAGGGGACGGGTGAGGGTCAGGCTTCGAGGAAGGGTTAGGGTTAGGGTTCGCTCTAGGGTTAGAGTTAGGGGACTGGGACGGTTTAGGGTCCAGGGGAGGGTACGACAACGCTTTAGGGGGAGCGTACGTGTGAGGGCGCGGGTTAGTGTTATCGTCGGGTTAGGATTAGAGGACGAGTGAGGGTCAGGCTTCGGGGAAGTGTTAGGGTTAGGGTACGGGCTAGGGTTAGGGTTAGGGGACGGGGACGGTTTAGGGTCCAGGGGAGGGTACGACAACGCTTTAGGGGGAGCGTACGTGTGAGGGCACGGGTTAGTGTTAGCGTACGGGTTAGGATTAGGGGACGGGTGAGGGTCAGGCTTCGGGGAAGGGTTAGGGTTAGGGTTCGGGCTAGGATTAGGGTTAGGGGATGGGGAGGGTTTTTGGCCCAGGTGAGGGTACGACAATGCTTTAGGGGGAGCGTACACGTGAGGGCGCGGGTTACTGTTAGCGTACGGGTTAGCATTAGGGGACGGGTGAGGGTCAGGCTTCGGGGAACTGTCAGGGTTAGGGTTCGGGCTAGGGTTAGGGTTAGGGGACGGGGACAATTTAGGGTCCAGGTGAGGGTACGACAAAGCTTTAGGGGGAGCGTACGTCTGAGGGCGCGGGTTAGTGTTAGCGTACGGGTGAGGATTAGGGGACGGGTGAGGGTCAGGCTTCGGGGAAGGGTTAGGGTTAGGGTTCGGGCTAGGGTTAGGGTTAGGGGACGGGGACGGTTTAGGGTCCAGGGGAGGGTACGACAACGCTTTAGGGGGAGCGTAGGTGTGAGGGCGTGGATTAGTGTTAGCGTACGGTTTAGGATTAGAGGACGGGTGAGGGTCAGGCTTCGGGAAGGGTTAGGGTTAGGGTTCTGGCTAGGGTTACGGTTAGGAGATGGGGACGGTTTAGGGTCCAGGTGAGGGTACGAAAACGCTTTAGGGGGAGCGTACGTGTGAGGGCGCAGGTTAGTGTTAGTGTACGGGTTAGGATTAGGGGACGGGTGAGGGTCAGGTTTCGGGGAAGACTTAGGGGTTGGGTTCGGGCTAGGGTTAGGGTTAGGGGACAGGGACGCTTTAGGGTCCAGGGGAGGGTACGACAACACTTTAGGGGGAGCGTACGTGTGAGGGCGCCGGTTAGTGTTAGCGTACGGGTTAGGATTAGGGGACGGGTGAGGGTCAGGCTTCGGGGAAAGGTTAGGGTTAGGGTTCGTGCTAGGGTTAGGGTTAGGGGACGGGGACGGTTTAGGGTCCAGGTGAGGGTACGTCAACGCTTTAGGGGGAGCGTACGAGTGAGGGCGCCGGTTAGTGTTAGCGTACGGGTTAGGATTAGGGGACGGGTGAGGGTCAGGCTTCGGGGAAGGGTTAGGGTTAGGGTTCGGGCTAGGGTTAGGGTTAGGGAATGGGGACGGTTTAGGGTTCAGGGGAGGGTACGACAACGCTTTAGGGGGAGCGTACGTGTGAGGGCGCGGGTTAGTGTTAGCGTACGGGTTAGGATTAGGGGACAGGTGAGGGTCAGGCTTCGGGGAAGGGTTAGGGTTAGGGTTCTGCCAAGGGTTAGGTTTAGGGGACGGGGATGGTTTAGGGTCCAGGGGAGGGTACGACAACGCTTTAGGTGGAGCGTACGTGTGAGGGCGCGGGTTAGTGTTAGCGTACGGCTTAGGATTAGGGGACGGGTGAGGGTCAGGCTTCGGGGAAGGGTTAGGGTTAGGGTTCGGGCTAGGGTTAGGGTTAGGGGACGGGGACGCTTTAGGTTCCAGGGGAGGGTACGACAACGCTTTAGGGGGAGCGTACGTGTGAGGGCGCGGGTTAGTGTTAGCGTACAGGATAGGTTTAGGGGACGGGTGAGGGTCAGGCTTCGGGGAAGGGTTAGTGTTAGGGTTCGGGCTAGGGTTAGTGTTAGGGAACGGGGACGGTTTAGGGTCCAGGGGAGGGTACGACAACGCTTTAGGGGGAGCGTACGTGTGAGGGCGCGGGTTAGTGTTAGCGTACGGGTTAGGATTAGGGGACGAGTGAGGGTCAGGCTTCGGGGAAGGGTTAGGGTTAGGGTTCGGGTAGGCTTAGGGTTAGGGGACGGGGACGGTTTAGGGTCCAGGGGAGGGTACGACAACGCTTTAGGGGGAGCGGATGTGTGAGGGTGGGGGTTACTGTTAGCGTACGGGTTAGGATTAGGGGAAGGGTGAGGGTCAGGCTTCGGGGAAGGTTTAGGGTTAGGGTTCGGGCTAGGGTTAGGGTTAGGGGACGGGGACGGTTTAGGGTTCAGGGTAGGGTACGACAACGCTTTAGGGGGAGGGTACATGTGAGGGAGTGGGTTAGAGTTAGCGTACGGGTTAGGATTAGGGGACGGGTGAGGGTCAGGCTTCGGGGAAGGGTTAGGGTTAGGGTTCGGGCTAGGGTTAGGGTTAGGGGACGGGGACGGTTTCGGGTCCAGGGGAGAGTACGACAACGCTTTAGGGGGAGCGTACGTGTGAGGGCGAGGGTTAGGGTTAGCGTACGGTTTAGGATTAGGGGACGGGTGAGGGTCAGGCTTCGGGGAAGTGTTAGGGTTAGGGTTCGGGCTAGGGTTAGGGTTAGGGGACGAGGACGGTTTAGGGTCCAGGGGAGGGTACGACAACGCTTTAGGGGAGCGTACGTGTGAGGACGCGGGTTAGTGTTAGCGTACGGGTTAGGATTAGGGGACGGGTGAGGGTCAGGCTTCGGGGAAGGGTTAGGGTTAGGGTTCGTGCTAGGGTTAGGGTTAGGGGACGGGGACGGTTCAGGGTCCAGGGGAGGGTACGACAACGCTTTAGGGGGAGCGTACGTGTGAGGGCGCGGGTTACTGTTAGCGTACGGGTTAGGATTAGGGGATGGGTGAGGGTCAGGCTTTGCGGAACGGTTAGGGTTAGGGTTCGGGCTAGTGTTAGGGTTAGGAGACGGGGACGGTATAGGGTCCAGGGGAGGGTACGACAACGCTTTAGGGGGAGCGTACGTGTGAGGGCGCGGGTTAGTGTTATCGTACGGGTTAGGATTAAGGTACGGGTGAAGGTCATGCTTCGGGGAAGGGTTAGGGTTAGGGTTCGCGCTAGGGTTAGGGTTAGGGAATGAGGACGGTTTAGGGTCCAGGGGAGGGTACGACAACGCTTTAGGGGGACCGTACGTGTCAGGACGTGGGTTAGTGTTAGCGTACGGGTTAGGATTAGGGGACGGGTGAGGGTCAGGCTTCGGGGAAGTGTTAGGGTTAGGGTTCGGGCTAGGGTTAGGGTTAGGGGACGGGGACGGTTTAGGGTCCAGAGGAGGGTACGACAACGCTTTAGGGGAGCGTACGTGTCAGGGCGCGGGTTAGTGTTAGCGTACGGGTTAGGATTAGGGGATGGGTGAGGGTCAGGCTTCGGGGAAGGGTTAGGGTTAGGGTTCGTGCTAGGGTTAGGGTTAGGGGACGGGGACGGTTTACGGTCCAGGGGAGGGTGCGACAACGCTTTGGGGGAGCGTACGTGTGAGGGCGTGGGATAGTGTTAGCGTACGGGTTAGGATTAGGGGACGGGTGAGGGTCAGGCTTCGGGGAAGGTTTAGGCTTAGGGTTCGGGCTAGGGTTAGGGTTAGGGGACGGGGACGTTTTAGGGTCCAAGGGAGGGTATGACAACGTTTTAGGGGGAGCGTACATGTGAGGGCGCGTGTCAGTGTTAGCGTAAGGGTTAGGATTAGGGGACGGGTGAGGGTCAGGCTTCGGGGAAGGGTTAGTGTTAGGGTTCGGGCTAGGGTTAGGGTTAGGGGACGGGGACGGTTTAGGGTCCAGGTGAGGGTACGACAACGCTTTAGGAGGAGAGTACGTGTGAGGGCGCGGGTTAGTGTGAGCGTATGGGTTAGGGTTAGGGGACGGGTGAGGGTCAGGCTTTGAGGAAGGGTTAGGGTTAGGGTTTGGGCTAGGGTTAGGGTTAGGGGACGGGGACGGTTTAGGGTCCAGGGGAGGGTACGACAATGCTTTAGGGGGAGCGTACGCGTGAGGGCGCGGGTTAGTGTTAACCTATGGGTTAGGATTAGGGGACGGGTGAGGGTAAGGCTTCGGTGAAGGGTTAGGGTTAGGGTTCGGGCTAGGGTTAGGGTTAGGGGACGGGGACGGTTTAGGGTCCAGGGGAGGGTACGATAACGCTTCAGGGGGAGCGTACGTGTGAGGGCGCGGGTTAGTGTTAGCGTACGGGTTAGGATTAGGGGACGGGTGAGGGTCATGCTTCGGGGAAGGGTTAGGGTTCGCACTAGGGTTAGGGTTAGGGAACGAGGACGGTTTAGGGTCCAGGGGAGGGTACGACAACGCTTTAAGGGAGCGTACGTGTCAGGACGTGGGTTAGTGTTAGCGTACGGGTTAGGATTAGGGGACGGGTGAGGGTCAGGCTTCGGGGAAGGGTTAGGGTTAGGGTTCGGGCTAGGGTTAGGGGACGGGGACGGTTTAGGGTCCAGAGGAGGGTACGACAACGCTTTAGGGGAGTGTACGTGTCAGGGCGCGGGTTAGTGTTAGCGTACGGGTTAGGATTAGGGGACGGGTGAGGGTCAGGCTTCGGGGAAGGGTTAGGGTTAGGGTTCGTGCTAGGGTTAGGGTTAGGGGACGGGGACGGTTTAGGGTCCAGGGGAGGGTGCGACAACGCTTTAGGGGGAGCGTACGTGTGAGGGCATGGGATAGTGTTAGCATACGGGTTAGGATTAGGGGACGGGTGAGGGTCAGGCCTCGGGGAACGGTTAGGGTTAGGGTTCGGGCTAGGGTTATGGTTAGGAGACGGGGACGGTTTAGGGTCCAGGGGAGGGTACGAAAACGCTTCAGTGGGAGCGTACGTGTGAGGGTGCGGGTTACTGTTAGCGTACGGGTTAGGATTAGGGGACGGGTGAGGGTCAGGCTTCGGGGAAGGGTTAGGGTTAGGGTTCGGGCTAGGGTTAGGGTTAGGGGACGGGGACGGTTTCGGGTCAAGGGGAGGCTACGACAACGCTTTAGGGGGAGCGTACGTGTGAGGGCGCGGGTTAGTGTAAGCGTACGGGTTAGGATTAGGGGACGGGTGAGGGTCAGGCTTCGGGGAAGGTTTAGGGTTAGGGTTCGGGCTAGGGTTAGGGTTAGGGGACGGGGACGTTTTAGGGTCCAAGGGAGGGTATGACAACGTTTTAGGGGGAGCGTACATGTGAAGGCGCGTGTTAGTGTTAGCGTAAGGGTTAGGATTAGGGGACGGGTGAGGGTCAGGCTTCGGGGAAGGGTTAGGGTTAGGGTTCGAGCTAGGGTTAGGGTTAGGGGACGGGGACGGTTTAGGGTCCAGGTGAGGGTATGACAACGCTTTAGGAGGAGCGTACGTGTGAGGGCGCGGGTTAGTGTGAGCGTACGGGTTAGGGTTAGGGGACGGGTGAGGGTCAGGCTTTGAGGAAGGGTTAGGGTTAGGGTTTGGGCTAGGGTTAGGGTTAGGGGACGGGGACGGTTTAGGGTCCAGGGGAGGGTACGACAACGCTTTAGGGGGAGCATACGTGTGAGGGCGCTGGTTAGTGTTAGCGTACGGGTTAGGGTTAGGGGACGGGTAAGGGTCAGGCTTCGGGGAAGCTTTAGGGTTAGGGTTCGGGCTAGGGTTAGGGTTAGGGGACGGGGACGGTTTAGGGTCCAGGGGAGGGTACACAACGCTTTAGTGGGAGCGTACGTGTGAGGGCGCGGGTTAGTGTTAGCGTACGGGTTAGGATTAGGGGACGGGTGAGGGTCCGGCTTCGGGGAAGTGTTAGGGTTTGGGTTCGGGTTAGGGTTAGGGGGCGGGGACCGTTTAGGGTCCAGGTGAGGGTATGACAATGCTTTAGGGGGAGCGTAGGTGTGAGGGTGCGGGTTACTGGTAGCGTACCGGTTAGGATTAGGGGACGGGTGAGTGTCAGGCTTCGGGGAAGGGTTAGGGTTAGGGTCCGGGCTAGGGTTAGGGTTAGGGGACGGGTACGGTTTAGGGTCCAGGGGAGGGTACGACAATGCTTTAGGTGAAGCGTACGTGTGAGGGCGCGGGTTAGTGTTAGCGTACGGGTGAGGATTAGGGGACGGGTGAGGGTCAGGGTTCAGGGAAGGGTTAGGGTTAGGGTTCGGGCTACGGTTAGGGTTAGGGACGGGGACGGTTTAGGGTCCAGGGGAGGGTACGACAATGCTTTAGGGGGAGCGTATGTGTGAGGGCGCGGGGTAGTGTTAGCGTACGGGTTAGGATTAGGGGACGAGTGAGGGTCAGGCTTCGGGGAAGGGTTAGGGTTAGGGTTCGGGCTAGGGTTAGGGTTAGGGGACGGGGACGGTTTAGGGTCCAGGTGAGGGTACGACAATGCTTTAGGGGGAGCGTAGGAGTAAGGGCGTGGGTTAGTGTTAGTGTACGGGTCAGGATTAGGGGACGGGTGAGGATCAGGCTTCGGGGAAGGTTTAGTGTTAGGGTTCGGGCTAAAGTTAGGGTTATGGGACGGGGACGGTTTAGGGCCCAGGTGAGGGTACGACAACACTTTAGGGGGAGCGTAGGTGTGAGGGCGCGGGTTACTGTTAGCGTACGGGTTAGGATTAGGGGACGGGTGAGGGTCAGGTTTCGGGGAAGTGTTAGGGTTAGGGTTCGGGCTAGGGTTAAGGTTAGGGGACGGGGAAGGTTTAGGGTCCAGGTGAGGGTACGACAACGCTTTAGGGGGAGCGTAGGTGTGAGGGCGCGGGTTAGTGTTAGCGTACGGGTTAGGATTAGGGGACGTGTGAGGGTTAGGCTTCGGGGAAGGGTTAGGGTTAGGGTTCGGGCTAGGGTTAGGGTTAGGGGACGGGGACGGTTTAGGGTCAAGGGGAGGGTACGAAAAGGCTTTAGGGGGAGCGTAGGTGTGAGGGCGCGGGTTAGTGTTAGCGTACGGGTTAGGATTAGGGGATGGGTGAGGGTCAGGTTTCCGGGAAGGGTTAGGGTTAGGGTTCGGGCTAGGGTTAGGGTTAGGGGATGGGGACGGTTTAGGGTCCAGGTGAGCGAACGACAACGCTTTAGGGGGAGCGTAGGTGTCAGGGCGTGGGTTAGTGTTAGCGTACGGGTTAGGATTAGGGGACGGGTGAGGGTCAGGCTTCGGGGAAGGGTTAGGGTTAGGGTTAGGGCTAGGGTTAGGGTTCGGGCTAGGGTTAGGGTTAGGGGACGGGGACGGTTTAGGGTCCAGGGGAGGGTACGACAAAGCTCTAGGGGGAGTGTAGGTGTGAGGGCGCGGGTTAGTGTTAGCGTACGGGTTAGGATTAGGGGACGGGTGAGGGTCAGGCTTCGGGGAAGGGTTAGGGTTAGGGTTCGTGCTAGGGTTAGGGTTAGGGGACGGGGACGGTTTAGAGTCCAGGTGAGGTTACGACAATGCATTAGGGGGAGCGTACGTGTGAGGGCGCGGGTTAGTGTTAGCGCACGGGTTAGGATTAGGGGACGGGTGAGGGTCAGGCTTCGGGGAAGGGTTATGGTTAGGGTTCGGGCTAGGTTTAGGGTTAGGGGACGGGGACGGCTTAGGGTCCAGGTGAGGGTACAACAGCGCTTTAGGGGGAGTATACGTGTGAGTGAGCCGGTTAGTGTTAGCGTACGGGTTAGGATTAGGGGACGGTGAGGGTCAGGCTTCGGGGAAGGGTTAGGGTTAGGGTTCGGGCTAGGGTTAGGGTTAGGGGACGGTTTAGGGTCCAGGTGAGGGTACGACAACGCTTTAGGGGGAGCGTACGTGTGAGGGCGCGGGTTAGTGTTAGCGTACGGTTTAGGATTACGGGACGGGTGAGGTTCAGGCTTCGGGGAAGTGTTAGGGTTAGGGTTCGGGCTAGGGTTAGTGTTACGGGAAGTGGACGGTATAGGGTCCAGGTGAGGGTACGACAAAAATGTAGGGGGAGCGTACGTGTGAGGGCGCGGGTTAGTGTTAGCGTACAGGTTAGGATTAGGGGCCGGGTGAGGGTCAGGCTTCGGGGAAGTTTTAGGGTTAGGGGACGGGGACGGTTTAGTGTCCAGGTGAGGGTACGACAACGCTTTAGGCGGAGCGTACGTGTGAGGGCGCGGTTAGTGTTAGCGTACGGGTTAGGATTAGGGGACGGGTGAGGGTCAGGCTTCTGGGAAGGGTTAGGCTTAGGGTTCGGGCTAGGGTTAGGGTTAGGGGACGGGGACGGTTTAGGGTCCAGGTGAGGGTACGACAACGCTTTAGGGGGAGCGTACGTGTGAGGGCGTGGGTTAGTGTTAGCGTACAGGTTAGGATAAGGGGACTTGTGAGGGTCAGGCTTCTGGAAGTTTTAGGGTTCGGGCTATGGTTAGGGTTAGGGGACGCGGACGGTTTAGAGTCCAGGTGAGGGTACGACAACTCTTTAGGGGGAGCGTAGGTGTGAGGGCGCGGGTTAGTGTTAGTGTACGGGTTAGGATTAGGGGATGGGTGAGGGTCAGGCTTCGGGAAAGGGTTAGGGTTAGGTTTCGGGCTAGGGTTAGGGTTAGGGGATGGGGACGGATTAGGGTCCAGGTGAGGGTATGACAACGCTTTATGGGGAGTGTAGGTGTGAGGGCGTGGGTTAGGGTTAGCGTACGGGTTAGGATTAGGGGACGGGTGAGGGTCAGACTTCGGGGAAGGGTTAGGTTTAGGGTTCGGGCTAGGGTTAGGGTTAGGGGACGGGGACGGTTTAGGGTCCAGGTGAGGGTACGACAACGCTTTAGGGAGAGTGTACGTGTGAGGGCGCGGGTTAGTGTTAGCGTACGGGTTAGGATTAGGGGACGGGTGAGGGTCAGGCTTCGGGGAAGGGTTAGGGTTAGGGTTCGGGCTAGGGTTAGGGTTAGGGGACGGGGACGGTTTAGGGTCCAGGTGAGGGTTCGACAATGCTTTAGGGGGAGCGTAGGAGTGAGGGCGTGGGTTAGTGTTAGTGTACGGGTCAGGATTAGGGGACGGGTGAGGATCAGGCTTCGGGGAAGGGTTAGTGTTAGGGTTCGGGGTAGGGTTAGTGTTAGGGGACGGGGACGGTTTAGGGTCCAGGTGAGTGTACGACAACGCTTTAGGGGGAGCGTACGTGTGAGGGCGTGGGTTAGTGTTAGAGTACGGGTCAGGATTATGGGACGGGTGAGGGTCAGGCTTCGGGGATGGGTTAGTGTTAGGGTTCGGGCTAGGGTTAGGGTTAGGGGACGGGGACGGTTTAGGGCCCAGGTGAGGGTACGACAACACTTTAGGGGAGCGTAGGTGTGAGGGCGCGGGTTACTGTTAGCGTACGGGTTAGGATTAGGGGACGGGTGAGGGTCAGGTTTCGGGGAAGTGTTAGGGTTAGGGTTCGGGCTAGGGTTAGGGTTAGGGGACGGGGACGGTTTAGGGTCCAGGTGAGGGTACGACAACGCTTTAGGGGGAGCGTAGGTGTGAGGGCGCGGGTTAGTGTTAGCGTACGGGTTAGGATTAGGGGACGTGTGAGGGTTAGGCTTCGGGGAAGGGTTAGGGTTAGGGTTCGGGCTAGGGTTAGGGTTAGGGGACGGGGACGGTTTAGGGTCCAGGGGAGGGTACGACAAGGCTTTAGGGGGAGCGTAGGTGTGACGGCGCGGGTTAGTGTTAGCGTACGGGTTAGGATTAGGGGACCGGTGAGGGTCAGGTTTCGGGGAAGGGTTAGGGTTAGGTTTCGGGCTAGGGTTAGGGTTAGGGGATGGGGACGGTTTAGGGTCCAGGTGAGCGTACGACAACGCTTTAGGGGGAGCGTAGGTGTCAGGGCGCGGGTTAGTGTTAGCGTACGGGTTAGGATTAGGGGACGGGTGAGGGTCAGGCTTCGGGGAAGTGTTAGGGTTAGGGTTCGGGCTAGGGTTAGGTCTCGGGCTAGGGTTAGGGTTAGGGGACGGGGACGGTTTAGGGTCCCGGGGAGGGTACGACAAAGCTTTAGGGCGAGCGTAGGTGTGAGGGCGCGGGTTAGTGTTAGCGTACGGGTTAGGATTAGGGGACGGGTGAGGGTCAGGCTTCAGGGAAGGGTTATGGTTAGGGTTCGGGCTAGGGTTAGGGTTAGGGGACGGGGACGGCTTAGGGTCCAGGTGAGGGTACAACAGCGATTTAGGGGGAGTATACGTGTGAGGGCGCCGGTTAGTGTTAGCGTACGGGTTAGGATTAGGGGACGGTGAGGGTCAGGCTTCGGGGAAGGGTTAGGGTTAGGGTTCGGGCTACGGTTAGGGTTAGGGGACGGGGACGATTTAGGGTCCAGGTGAGGGTACGACAATGCTTTAGGGGGAGCGTACGTCTGAGGGCGCGGGTTAGTGTTAGCGTACGGGTGAGGATTAGGGGACGGGTGAGGGTCAGGCTTCGGGGAAGGGTTAGGGTTAGGGTTCGGGCTAGGGTTAGGGTTAGGGGACGGGGACGGTTTAGGGTCCAGGGGAGGGTACGACAACGCTTTAGGGGGAGCGTAGGTGTGAGGGCGTGGCTTAGTGTTAGCGTACGGTTTAGGATTAGAGGACGGGTGAGGGTCAGGCTTCGGGAAGGGTTAGGGTTAGGGTTCTGGCTAGGGTTACGGTTAGGGGATGGGGACGGTTTAGGGTCCAGGTGAGGGTACGAAAACGCTTTAGGGGGAGCGTACGTGTGAGGGCGCAGGTTAGTGTTAGTGTACGGGTTAGGATTAGGGGACGGGTGAGGGTCAGGTTTCGGGGAAGACTTAGGGGTTGGGTTCGGGCTAGGGTTAGGGTTAGGGGACAGGGACGGTTTAGGGTCCAGGGGAGGGTACGACAACACTTTAGGGGGAGCGTACGTGTGAGGGCGCCGGTTAGTGTTAGCGTACGGGTTAGGATTAGGGGACGGGTGAGGGTCAGGCTTCGGGGAAATGTTAGGGTTAGGGTTCGTGCTAGGGTTAGGGTTAGGGGACGGGGACGGTTTAGGGTCCAGGTGAATGTACGTCAACGCTTTAGGGGGACCGTACGTGTGAGGGCGCTGGTTAGTGTTAGCGTACGGGTTAGGATTAGGGGACGGGTGAGGGTCAGGCTTCGGGGAAGGGTTAGGGTTAGGGTTCGGGCTAGGGTTAGGGTTAGGGAACGGGGACGGTTTAGGGTTCAGGGGAGGGTACGACAACGCTTTAGGGGGAGCGTACGTGTGAGGGCGCGGGTTAGTGTTAGCGTACGGGTTAGGATTAGGGGACAGGTGAGGGTCAGGCTTCGGGGAAGGGTTAGGGTTAGGGTTCTGCCAAGGGTTAGGTTTAGGGGACGGGGACGGTTTAGGGTCCAGGGGAGGGTACAACAACGCTTTAGGTGGAGCGTACGTGTGAGGGCGCGGGTTAGTGTTAGCGTACGGCTTAGGATTAGGGGATGGGTGAGGGTCAGGCTTCGGGGAAGGGTTAGGGTTAGGGTTCGGGCTAGGGTTAGGGTTAGGGGACGGGGACGCTTTAGGTTCCAGGGGAGGGTACGACAACGCTTTAGGGGGAGTGTACGTGTGAGGGCGCGGGTTAGTGTTAGCGTACGGGTTAGGTTTAGGGGACGGGTGAGGGTCAGGCTTCGGGGAAGGTTTAGGGTTAGGGTTCGGGCTAGGGTTAGGGTTAGGGGACGGGGACGGTTTAGGGTTCAGGGTAGGGTACGACAACGCTTTAGGGGGAGGGTACATGTGAGGGAGTGGGTTAGAGTTAGCGTACGGGTTAGGATTAGGGGACGGGTGAGGGTCAGGCTTCGGGGAAGGGTTAGGGTTAGGGTTCGGGCTAGGGTTAGGGTTAGGGGACGGGGACGGTTTCGGGTCCAGGGGAGAGTACGACAACGCTTTAGGGGGAGCGTACGTGTGAGGGCGAGGGTTAGGGTTAGCGTACGGTTTAGGATTAGGGGACGGGTGAGGGTCAGGCTTCGGGGAAGTGTTAGGGTTAGGGTTCGGGCTAGGGTTAGGGTTAGGGGACGAGGACGGTTTAGGGTCCAGGGGAGGGTACGACAACGCTTTAGGGGAGCGTACGTGTGAGGACGCGGGTTACTGTTAGCGTACGGGTTAGGATTAGGGGATGGGTGAGGGTCAGGCTTCGCGGAATGGTTAGGGTTAGGGTTCGGGCTAGTGTTAGGGTTAGGAGACGGGGACGGTATAGGGTCCAGGGGAGGGTACGACAACGCTTTAGGGGGAGCGTACGTGTGAGGGCGCGGGTTAGTGTTAGCGTACGGGTTAGGATTAGGGGACGGGTGAGGGTCATGCTTCGGGGAAGGGTTAGGGTTCGCACTAGGGTTAGGGTTAGGGAACGAGGACGGTTTAGGGTCCAGGGGAGTGTACGACAACGCTTTAAGGGAGCGTACGTGTCAGGACGTGGGTTAGTGTTAGCGTACGGGTTAGGATTAGGGGACGGGTGAGGGTCAGGCCTCGGGGAACGGTTAGGGTTAGGGTTCGGGCTAGGGTTATGGTTAGGAGACAGGGACGGTATAGGGTCCAGGGGAGGGTACGACAACGCTTTAGGGGGAGCGTACGTGTGAGGGCGCGTGTTAGTGTTAGCGTAAGGGTTAGGATTACGGGACGGGTGAGGGTCAGGCTTCGGGGAAGGGTTAGGGTTAGGGTTCGGGCTAGGGTTAGGGTTAGAGGACGGGGATGGTTTAGGGTGCAGGTGAGGGTACGACAACGCTTTAGGAGGAGCGTACGTGTGAGGGCGCGGGTTAGTGTGAGCGTACGGGTTAGGCTTAGGGGACGGGTGAGGGTCAGGCTTTGAGGAAGGGTTAGGGTTAGGGTTTGGGCTAGGGTTAGGGTTAGGGGACGGGGACGGTTTAGGGTCCAGGGGAGGGTACGACAACGCTTTAGGGGGAGCGTACGTGTGAGGGCGCTAGTTAGTGTTAGCGTACGGGTTAGGGTTAGGGGACGGGTGAGGGTCAGGCTTCGGGGAAGCTTTAGGGTTAGGGTTCGGGCTAGGGTTAGGGTTAGGGGACGGGGACGGTTTAGGGTCCAGGGGAGGGTACACAACGCTTTAGTGGGAGCGTACGTGTGAGGGCGCGGGTTAGTGTTAGCGTACGGGTTAGGATTAGGGGACGGGTGAGGGTCCGGCTTCGGGGAAGTCTTAGGGTTTGGGTTCGGGTTAGGGTTAGGGTTAGGAGACGGGGACGGTATAGGGTCCAGGGGAGGGTACGCCAACGCTTTAGGGGGAGCGTACGTGTGAGGGCGCAGGTTAGTGTTATCGTACGGGTTAGGATTAAGGGACGGGTGAGGGTCAGGCTTCGGGGAAGGGTTAGGGTTAGGGTTCAGGCTAGGGTTAGGTTTAGGGGACGGGGACGGTTTAGGGTCCAGGGGAGGGTACGACAACGCTTTAGGGGGAGCGTACGTGTGAGGGCGCGGGTTAGGGTTAGCGTACGGTTTAGGATTAGGGGACGAGTGAGGGTCAGGCTTCGGGGAAGGGTTAGGTTTAGGGTTCGGGCTAGGGTTAGTTTTAGGGGAAGGGGACGGTTGATGGTCGAGGGGAGGGTACGATAATGCTTTAGGGGGAGCGTACGCGTGAGGGCGCAGGTTACTGTTAGTGTACGGGTTAGGATTAGGGGACGGGTGTGGGTCAGGCTTCGGAGAAGGGTTAGGTTTAGGGTTCGGGCTAGGGTTAGGGTTAGGGGACGAGGACAGTTTAGGGTCCAGGTGAGGGTACGACAACGCTTTAGGGGGAGCGTACGCGTGAGGGCGCGGGTTAGTGTTAGCGTACGGGTTAGGATTAGGGGACGGGTGAGGGTCATGCTTCGGGGAAGGGTTAGGGTTAGGGTTCGGGCTAGGGTTAGGGTTAGGGAACGAGGACGGTTTAGGGTCCAGGGGAGGGTACGACAACGCTTTAGGGGGAGCGTACGTGTCAGGACGTGGGTTAGTGTTAGCGTACGGGTTAGGATTAGGGTACGGGTGAGGGTCAGGCTTCGGGGAAGGGTTAGGGTTAGGGTTCGGGCTAGGGTTAGGGTTAGGGGACGGGGACGGTTTAGGGTCCAGAGGAGGGTACGACAACGCTTTAGGGGAGCGTACGTGTCAGGGCGCGGGTTAGTGTTAGCGTACGGGTTAGGATTAGGGGACGGGTGAGGGTCAGGCTTCGGGGAAGGGTTAGGGTTAGGGTTCGTGCTAGGGTTAGGGTTAGGGGACGGGGACGGTTTAGGGTCCAGGGGAGGGTGCGACAACGCTTTAGGGGGAGCGTACGTGTGAGGGCGTGGGATAGTGTTAGCATACGGGTTAGGATTAGGGGACGGGTGAGGGTCAGGCCTCGGGGAACGGTTAGGGTTAGGGTTCGGGCTAGGGTTAGGGTTAGGAGACGGGGACGGTTTAGGGTCCAGGGGAGGTTACAACAACGCTTCAGGGGGAGCGTACGTGTGAGGGTGCGGGTTACTGTTAGCGTACGGGTTAGGATTAGGGGACGGGTGAGGGTCAGGCTTCGGGGAAGGGTTAGGGTTAGGGTTCGGTCTAGGGTTAGGGTTAGGGGATGGGGACGGTTTAGGGTCCAGGGGAGGCTACGACAACGCTTTAGGGGGAGCGTACGCGTGAGGGCGCGGGTTAGTGTTAGCGTACGGGTTAGGATTAGGGGACGGGTGAGGGTCAGGCTTCGGGGAAGGTTTAGGGTTAGGGTTCGGGCTAGGGTTAGGGTTAGGGGACGGGGACGTTTTAGGGTCCAAGGGAGGGTATGACAAAGTTTTAGGGGGAGCGTACATGTGAGGGCGCGTGTTAGTGTTAGCGTAAGTGTTAGGATTAGGGGACGGGTGAGGGTCAGGCTTCGGGGAAGGGTTAGGGTTAGGGTTCGGGCTAGGGTTAGGGTTAGGGGACGGGGACGGTTTAGGGTCCAGGTGAGGGTACAACAACGCTTTAGGAGGAGCGTACGTGTGAGGGCGCGGGTTAGTGTGAGCGTACGGGTTAGGGTTAGGGGACGGGTGAGGGTCAGGCTTCGGGGAAGCTTTAGGGTTAGGGTTCGGGCTAGGGTTAGGGTTAGGGGACGGGGACGGTTTAGGGTCCAGGGGAGGGTACACAACGCTTTAGTGGGAGCGTACGTGTGAGGGCGCGGGTTAGTGTTAGCGTACGGGTTAGGATTAGGGGACGGGTGAGGGTCAGGCTTCGGGGAAGTGTTAGGGTTTGGGTTCGGGTTAGGGTTAGGGGGCGGGGACCGTTTAGGGTCCAGGTGAGGGTACGACAACGCTTTAGCGGGAGCGTAGGTGTGAGGGTGCGGGTTACTGTTAGCGTACCGGTTAGGATTAGGGGACGGGTGATGGTCAGGCTTCGGGGAAGGGTTAGGGTTAGGGTCTGGGCTAGGGTTAGGGTTAGGGGACGGGGACGGTTTAGGGTCCAGGGGAGAGTACGACAACGCTTCAGGGGGAGCGTATGTGTGAGGGCGCACGTTAGTGTTAGCGTACGAGTTAGGATTAGGGGACGGGTGAGGGTCAGGCTTCGGGGAAGTGTTAGGGTTAGGGTTCGGGCTAGGGTTAGGGTTAGGTGACGGGGACGGTTTAGGGTCCAGGCGAGGGTACAACAACGCTTTAGGGGGAGCATAAGTGTGAGGGCGCGGGTTAGTGTTAGCGTACGGGTTAGGATTAGGCGACGGGTGAGAGTCAGGCTTCGGGGAAGTGATAGGGTGAGGGTTCGGGCTAGGGTTAGGGTTAGGGGACCGGGACGGTTTAGGGTCCAGGTGAGGGTATGACAACGCTTTAGGGGGAGCGTACGTGTGAGGGCGCGTGTTAGTGTTAGCGTACGGGTTAGGATTAGGGGACGGGTGAGGGTCAGGCTTCGGGGAAGGGTTAGGGTTAGGGTTCGGGCTAGGGTTAGGGTTAGGGGACGGGGACGGTTTAGGGTCCAGGTTAGGGTACGACAACGCTTTAGGGGGAGCGTAGGTGTGAGGGTGCGGGTTACTGTTAGCGTACGGGTTAGCATTAGGGGACGGGTGAGGGTCAGGCTTCGGGGAAGGGTTAGGGTTAGGGTTCGGGCTAGGGTTAGGGTTAGAGAACGGGGACGGTTTAGGGTCCAGGTGAGGGTACGACAATGCTTTAGGGGGAGCGTACGTGTGAGGGCGCGTGTTAGGGTTAGCGTACGGGTTAGGATTAGGGGACGGGTGAGTGTCAGGCTTCGGGGAAGGGTTAGGCTTAGGGTTCGGGCTAGGGTTAGGGTTAGGGGACGGGGACGGTTTAGGGTCCAGGGGAGAGTACGACAACGCTTCAGGGGGACCGTATGTGTGAGGGCGCACGTTAGTGTTAGCGTACGGGTTAGGATTAGGTGACGGGTGAGGGTCAGGCTTCGGGGAAGGGTTAGGGTTAGGGTTCGGGCTAGGGTTAGTGTTAGGGGACGGTACGGTTTATGGTCGAGGGGAGGGTATGACAATGCTTTAGGGGGAGCGTACGCGTGAGGGCGCGGGTTACTGTTAGTGTACGGGTTAGGATTAGGGGACGGGTGTGGGTCAGGCTTCGGAGAAGGGTTAGGGTTAGGGTTCGGGCTAGGGTTAGGGTTAGGGGACGGGGACAGTTTAGGGTCCATGGGAGGGTACGACAACGCTCTAGGGGGAGCTTACGCATGAGGGCGTGGGTTAGTGTTAGCCTACGTGTTAGAATTAGGGGACGGGTAAGGGTCAGGCTTCGGGGAAGGGTTAGGGTTAGGGTTCGGGCTAGGGTTAGGGTTAGGGGACGGGGAGGGTTTAGGGTCCAGGGGAGGGTACGACAACGCTTTAGGGGGAGCGTACGCGTGAGGGCGCGGGTTAGTGTTAGCGTACGGGTTAGTATTAGGGGACGGGTGAGGGTAAGGCTTCGGGGAAGCGTTAGGGTTAGGGTTCGGGCTAGGGTTAGGGTTAGGGAACGGGGACGGTTTAGGGTCCAGGGGAGGATACGACAACGCTCTAGGGGGAGCGTCCGTGTCAGGACGCGGGTTAGTGTTAGCGTACGGGTTAGGATTAGGGGACGGGTAAGGGTCAGGCTTCGGGGAAGGGTTAGGGTTAGGGTTCGGGCTAGGGTTAGGGTTAGGGGACGGGGACGGTTTAGGGTCCAGGGGAGGGTACGACAACGCTTTAGGGGAGCGTACGTGTCAGGGCGCGGGTTAGTGTTAGCGTACGGGTTAGGATTAGGGGACGGGTGAGGGTCAGGCTTCGGGGAAGGGTTAGGGTTAGGGTTCGTGCTAGGGTTAGGGTTAGGGGACGGGGACGGTTCAGGGTCCAGGGGAGGGTACGACAACGCTTTAGGGGGAGCGTACGTGTGAGGGCGCGGGTTACTGTTTGCGTACGGGTTAGGATTAGGGGACGGGTGAGGGTCAGGCTTCGGGGAAGGGTTAGGGTTAGGGTTCGGGCTGGGGTTAGGGTTAGGAGATGGGGACGGTTTAGGGTCCAGGTGAGGGTACGACAATGCTTTAGGTGAAGCGTACGTGTGAGGGCGCGGGTTAGTGTTAGCGTACGGGTGAGGATTAGGGGACGGGTGAGGGTCAGGGTTCAGGGAAGGGTTAGGGTTAGGGTTCGGGCTACGGTTAGGGTTAGGGACGGGGACGGTTTAGGGTCCAGTGGAGGGTACGACAATGCTTTAGGGGGAGCGTATGTGTGAGGGCGCGGGGTAGTGTTAGCGTACGGGTTAGGATTAGGGGACGAGTGAGGGTCAGACTTCGGGGAAGGGTTAGGGTTAGGGTTCGGGCTAGGGTTAGGGTTAGGGGACAGGGACGGTTTAGGGTCAAGGGGAGGGTACGACAATGCATTAGGGGGAGCGTACGTGTGAGGGCGCGGGTTAGTGTTAGCGTACGGGTTAGGATTAGGGGACGGGTGAGGGTCAGGTTTCAGGGAAGGGTTAGGGTTAGGGTTCAGGCTAGGGTTAGGGTTAGGGGACGGGAACGGTTTAGGGTCCAGGGGAGGGTATGACAACGCTTTCGGGGGAGCGTACGTGTGAGGGCGCGGGTTAGTGTTAGCGTACGTGTTAGGATTAGGGGATGGGTGAGGGTCAGGCTTCGGGGAAGGGGTAGGGTTAGGGTTCGGGCTAGGGTTAGGGTTAGGGGACGGGGACGGTTTAGGGTCCAGGTGAGGGTACGACAACGCTTTAGGGGGAGCGTACGTGTGAGGGCGCGGGTTAGTGTTAGCGTACGGGTTATGATTAGGGGACGAGTGAGTGCTAGGATCTGGGGAAGCGTTAGGGTTAGGGTTCGGGCTAGGGTTAGGGTTAGGGGACGGGGACGGTTTAGGGTCCAGGTGAGGGTACGACAATGCTTTAGGGGGAGCGTACGTGTGAGCGCACGTGTTAGGGTTAGCGTACGGGTTAGGATTAGGGGACGGGTGAGTGTCAGGCTTCGGGGAAGGTTTAGGGTTAGGGTTCGGGCTAGGGTTAGGTTAGGGTGACGGGGACGGTTTAGGGTCCAGGGGAGGGTACGACAACGCTTTAGGGGGAGCGTACGTGTGAGGGCGCGGGTTAGTGTTAGCGTACGGATTACGATTTGGGGACGGGTGAGGGTCAGGCTTCGGGGAAGTGTTAGGCTTAGGGTTCGGGCTAGGGTTAGCTTTAGGGGATGGGGACGGTTTAGCGTCCAGGGGAGAATACGACAACGCTTTAGGGGGAGCGTACGTGTGAGGGCGCACGTTAGTGTTAGCGTACGAGTTAGGATTAGGGGACGGGTGAGGGTCAGGCTTCGGGGAAGTTTTAGGGTTAGGGTTCGGGCTAGGGTTAGGGTTAGGGGACGGGGACGGTTTAGGGTCCAGGGGAGGGTACGACAACGCTTTAGGGGAGCGTACCTGTCAGGGCGCGGGTTAGTGTTAGCGTACGGGTTAGGATTAGGGGACGGGTGAGGGTCAGGCTTCGGGGAAGTGTTAGGGTTAGGGTTCGGCCTAGGGTTAGGGTTACGGAACGGGGACGGTTTAGGGTCCAGCGGAGGGTGCGACAACGCTTTCGGGGGAGTGTACGTGTGAGGGCGTGGGATAGTGTTAGCGTACGGTTTAGGATTAGGGGACGGGTGAGGGTCAGGCCTCGGGGAACGGTTAGGGTTAGGGTTCGGGCTAGGGTTAGGGTTAGGACACGGGGACGGTTTAGGGTCCAGGGGAGGGTACGACAATGCTTCAGGGGGAGCGTATGTGTGAGGGTGCGGGTTACTGTTAGCGTACGGGTTAGGATTAGGGGACGGGTGAGGGTCAGGCTTCGGGGAAAGGGTTAGGGTTAGGGTTCAGGTTAGGGTTAGGGGGCGGGGACCGTTTAGGGTCCAGGTGAGAGTACGACAACGCTTTAGGGGGAGTGTAGGTGTGAGGGCGCGGGTTAGAGTTAGCGTACTGGTTAGGATTAGGGAACGGGTGAGGGTCAGGATTCGGGGAAGGGTTAGGGTTAGGGTTCGGGCTAGGGTTAGGGTTAATTGACGGGGACGCTTTAAGGTCCAGGGGAGTGTACGACAACGCTTTAGGGGGAGCGGAGGTGTGAGGGTGCGGGTTACTGTTAGCGTACCGGTTAGGATTAGGGGACGGGTGAGGGTCAGGCTTCGGGGAAGGGTTAGGGTTAGGATTCGGGCTAGGGTTAGGGTTAGGGGACGGGGACGGTTTAGGGTGCAGGGGAGGGTACGACAATGCTTTAGGTGAAGCGTACGTGTGAGGGGGCGGGTTAGTGTTACTGTACGGGTGAGGATTAGGGGACGGGTGAGGGTCAGGCTTCAGGGAAGGGTTAGGGTTAGGGTTCGGGCTAGGGTTAGGGTTAGGGACGGGGACGGTTCAGGGTCCAAGGGAGGGTATGACAACGTTTTAGGGGGAGCGTACGTGTGAGGGCGCGTGTTAGTGTTAGCGTACGGGTTAGGATTAGGGGACGGATGAGGGTCAGGCTTCGGGGAAGGGTTAGGTTTAGGGTTCGGGCTAGGGTTAGGGTTAGGGGACGGGAACGGTTTAGGGTCCAGGGGAGGGTACGACAACGCTTTAGGGGGAGCGTAGGTGTGAGGGCGTGGGTTAGTGTTAGCGTACGGGTTAGGATTAGGGGACGGGTGAGGGTCAGGCTTCGGGAAGGGTTAGGGTTAGGGTTCGGGCTAGGGTTACGGTTAGGGGACGGGGACGGTTTAGGGTCCAGGTGAGGGTACGAAAACGCTTTAGGGGGAGCGTACGTGTGAGGGCGCGGGTTAGTGTTAGCGTACGTGTTAGGATTAGGGGACGGGTGAGGGTCAGGCTTCGGGGAAGGCTTAGGGGTTGGGTTCGGGTTAGAGTTAGGGTTAGGGGACGGGGACGGTTTAGGGTCCAGGTGAGGGTACGACATCGCTTTAGGGGGAGCGTACGTGTGAGGGCGCGGGTTAGGGTTAGCGTACAGCTTAGGATTAGGGGACGGGTGAGGGTCCGGCTTCGGGGAAGGGTTAGGGTTCGGGCTAGGGTTAGGATTAGGGGACGGGGACGGTTTAGGGTCCGGTGGAGGGTACGACAATGCTTTAGGCGGAGCGTACGTGTGAGGGCGCGGGTTAGTGTTAGCGTACGGGTTACGATTAGGGGACGGGTGAGGGTCAGGCTTCGGGGAAGGGTTAGGGTTAGGTTTCGGGCTAGGGTTAGGGTTCGGGCTAGGGTTAGGGTTAGGGTTAGGGGACGGTTTAGGGTCCAGTGGAGGGTACTACAACACTTTAGGGGGAGCGTACGTGTGATGGCGCGGGATACTGTTAACGTACGGGTTAGGGTTAGGGGACGGGTGAGGGTCAGGCTTCGGGGAAGTGTTAGAGTTAGGGTTCGGGCTAGGGTTAGGGGACGGGGACGGTTCAGGGTCCAGGGGAGGGTACTACAACGCTTTAGGGGGAGCGTACGTGTGAGGGCGTGGGTTAGTGTTAGCGTACGGGTTAGGATTAGGGGACGGGTGAGGGTCAGGCTTCGGGGAAGGGATAGGGTTAGGGTTCGGGCTAGGGTTAGGGTTAGGGGACGGGGACGGTTTAGGGTCCAGGTGAGGGTACGACAACGCTTTAGAGGGAGCGTACGTGTGAGGGCGTGGGTTAGTGTTAGCGTACGGGTTAGGATTAGGGGACGGGTGAGGGTCAGGCTTCGGGGAACGGTTAGGGTTAGGGTTCGGGCTAGGGTTAGGGTTAGGGGACGTGGACGGTTTAGGGTTCAGGTGAGGGTACGTCAACGCTTTAGGGGGAGCGTACGTGTGAGAGCGTGGGTTAGTGTTAGCGTACGGGTTAGGATTACGGGACGTGTGAGGTCCAGGCTTCGGGGAAGGGTTAGGGTTAGGGTTCTGGCTAGGGTTAGTGTTAGGGAACGGGGACGGTTTAGGGTCCATTGGAGGGTACGACAACGCTTTAGGGGGAGCGTAGGTGTGAGGGCGCGGGTTACTGTTAGCGTACGTATTAGGATTAGGGGACGGGTGATGGTCAGGCTTTGGGGAAGGGTTAGGGTTAGGGTTCGGGCTAGGGTTAGGGTTAGGGGACGGGGACGGTTTAGGGTCAAGGGGAGGTTAGGACAATGCATTAGGGGGAGCGTACGTGTGAGGGCACGGGTTAGTGTTAGCGTACGGGTTAGGATTAGGGGACGGGTTAGGGTCAGGCTTCGGGGAAGGGTTAGGTTTAGGGTTCGGGCTAGGGTTAGGGTTAGGGGACGGGAACGGTTTAGGGTCCAGGGGAGGGTACGACAACGCTTTAGGGGGAGCGTAGGTGTGAGGGCGTGGGTTAGTGTTAGCGTACGGGTTAGGATTAGGGGACGGGTGAGGGTCAGGCTTCGGGAAGGGTTAGGGTTAGGGTTCGGGCTAGGGTTACGGTTAGGGGACGGGGACGGTTTAGGGTCCAGGTGAGGGTACGAAAACGCTTTAGGGGGAGCGTACGTGTGAGGGCGCGGGTTAGTGTTAGCGTACGTGTTAGGATTAGGGGACGGGTGAGGGTCAGGCTTCGGGGAAGGCTTAGGGGTTGGGTTCGGGTTAGAGTTAGGGTTAGGGGACGGGGACGGTTTAGGGTCCAGGTGAGGGTACGACATCGCTTTAGGGGGAGCGTACGTGTGAGGGCGCGGGTTAGGGTTAGCGTACAGCTTAGGATTAGGGGACGGGTGAGGGTCCGGCTTCGGGGAAGGGTTAGGGTTCGGGCTAGGGTTAGGATTAGGGGACGGGGACGGTTTAGGGTCCGGTGGAGGGTACGACAATGCTTTAGGCGGAGCGTACGTGTGAGGGCGCGGGTTAGTGTTAGCGTACGGGTTAGGATTAGGGGACGGGTGAGGGTCAGGCTTCGGGGAAGGGTTAGGGTTAGGGTTCGGGCTAGGGTTAGGGTTCGGGCTAGGGTTAGGGTTAGGGTTAGGGGACGGTTTAGGGTCCAGTGGAGGGTACTACAACACTTTAGGGGGAGCGTACGTGTGATGGCGCGGGATACTGTTAACGTACGGGTTAGGGTTAGGGGACGGGTGAGGGTCAGGCTTCGGGGAAGTGTTAGAGTTAGGGTTCGGGCTAGGGTTAGGGGACGGGGACGGTTCAGGGTCCAGGGGAGGGTACTACAACGCTTTAGGGGGAGCGTACGTGTGAGGGCGTGGGTTAGTGTTAGCGTACGGGTTAGGATTAGGGGACGGGTGAGGGTCAGGCTTCGGGGAAGGGATAGGGTTAGGGTTCGGGCTAGGGTTAGGGTTAGGGGACGGGGACAGTTTAGGGTCCAGGGGAGGGTACGACAACGCTTTAGGGGGAGTGTACATGTGAGGGCGCGGGTTAGTGTTAGCGTACGGGTTAGGATTAGGGGACGGGTGAGGGTCAGGCTTCGGGGAAGGTTTAGGGATAGGGTTCGGGCTAGTGTTAGGGTTAGTGGACGGGGACGGTTTAGGATCCTGGGGAGGGTACGACAACGCTTTAGGGGGAGCGTACGTGTGAGGGCGCGGGTTAGTGGTAGCGTACGGGTTAGGATTACGAGACGTGTGAGGGTCAGGCTTAGGGGAAGTGTTAGGGTTAGGGTTCGGGCTAGGGTTAGGATTAGGGGACGGGGACGGTTTAGGCTCCAGGGGAGGGTACGACAACGCTTTAGGGGAGGCGTACGCGTAAGGGCGCGAGTTAGTTCTAATGTACGGGTTAGGATTAGCGGACGGGTGAGGGTCAGGCTTCGGGGAATGGTTAGGGTTAGGGTTCGGGCTAGGTTTAGGGTTAGGGGACGGGGACGGTTGAGGGTCCATGTGAGGGTACGACAACGCTTTAGGGGGAGCGTACGCATGAGGGTGCGGGTTAGTGTTAGCGTACGGGTTAGGATTAGGTGACGGGTGAGGGTCAGGCTTCGGGGAAGGGTTACGGTTAGGGTTCGGTCTAGGGTTAGGGTTAGGGGAATGGGACGGTTTAGGGTCCAGGGGAGGGTACAAAAACGCTTTAGGGGCAGCGTACGCGTGAGGACGCGGTTTAGTGTTAGCGTACGGGTTACGATTATGGGTCGGGTGAGGGTCAGGCTTCGGGGAAGGGTTAGGGTTAGGGTTCGGACTAGGGTTAGAGTTAGGGTACGGAGACGGTTTTGGGTCCAGGTGAGGGTACGACAACGCTTTAGGGTTAGCGTACGTGTGACGGCAAGGGTTAGTGTTAGCGTACGGCTTAGGATTAGGGGACGGGTGATGGTCAGGCTTCGGGGAAATGTTAGGGTTAGGGTTCGGGCTAGGGTTAGGGTTAGGGGACGGGGACGGTTTAGGGTCCAGGGGAGGGTACGACAAGGCTTTAGGGGGAGCATAGGTGTGAGGGCGCGGATTAGTGTTAGCATACGGGTTAGGATTAGGGGACGGGTGAGGATCAGGCTTCGGGGAAGGGTTAGGGTTAGGGTTCGGGCTAGGGTTGGGTTAGAGTACGGGGACGGTTTAGGGTCCAGGGGAGGGTACGACAACGCTTTAGGGGGAGCGTACGTGTGAGGGCCCGGGTTAGTGTTATCGTATGGCTTAGGATTAGGGGACGGGTGATGGTCAGGCTTCGGGGAAGGGTTAGGGTTAGGGTTTGGGCTAGGGTTAGGGTTAGGTGACGGGGACGGTTTAGGGTCCAGGAGAGGGTACGACAACGGTTTAGGGGGAGCGTACGTGTGAGGGCGCGGGTTAGTGTTAGCGTACGGGTGAGGATTAGGGGACGGGTGAGGGTCAGGCTTCGGGGAAGTGTTAGGGTTAGCGTTCGGGCTAGGGTTAGGGTTAGGGGACTGGGACGGTTTAGGGTCCAGGTGAGGGTACGACAACGCTTTACGGGGAGCGTACGTGTGAGGGCGCGGGTTAGTGTTGGCGTACGGGTTAGGATTATGGGTCGGGTGAGGGTCAGGCTTCGGAGAAGGGTTAGGGTTAGGGTTCGGGCTAGGGTTAGGGTTAGGGGACGGGGACGGTTTAGGGTCCAGGGGAGGGTACGACAACGCTTTAGGGGGAGCATACGTGTGAGGTCGCGGGTTAGTGTTAACGTACGGGTTAGGATTAGGGGACGGGTGAGGGTCAGGCTTCGGGGAAGGGTTAGGGTTAGGTTTCGGGCTAGGGTTAGGGTTAGGGGACGGTGACGGTTTAGGGTCCAGGGGAGAGTACGACAACGCTTTAGGGGGAGCGTACGTGTGAGGGTGCGGGTTAGTGTTCGCGTATGGGTTAGGATTATGGGACGGGTGAGGGTCAGGCTTCGGGGAAGTGTTAGGGTTAGGGTTCGGGCTAGGGTTAGGGTTAGGGGACTGGGACGGTTTAGGGTCCAGGAGAGGGTACGACAACGCTTTAGGGGGAGCGTACGTGTGAGGACGCGGGTTAGTGTTAGCGTACGGTTTAGGATTAGGGGACGGGTGAGAGTCAGGCTTCGGGGAAGGGTTAGGGTTAGGGGACGGGGACGGTTTAGGGTCCAGGGGAGGGTACGACAACGCTTTAGGGGGAGCGTACGTGTGAGGGCGTGGGTTAGTGTTAGCATACGGTTTAGGATTAGGGGACGGGTGAGGGTCAGGCTTCGGGGAAGGGTTAGGGTTAGGGTTCGGGCTAGGGTTAGGGTTCGGGCTAGGGTTAGGGTTAGGGGACGGGGATGGTTTAGGGTCCAGGGGAGGGTACGACAACGCATTAGGGGGAGGGTACGTGTGAGGGCGCGGGTTAGTGTTAGCGTACGGGTTAGGATTAGGGGACGGGTGAGGGTCAGGCTTCAGTGAAGGGTTAGGGTTAGGGTTCGGGCTAGGTTTAGGGTTAGGGGACGGGGACGGTTTAGGGTCCAGTGGAGGGTACGACAACGGTTTAGGGGGAGCGTACGTGTGAGAGCACAGGTTAATGTTAGTGTACAGGTTAGTATAAGGGGACAGGTGAGGGGAAGGCTTCGGGAAGGGTTAGGGTTAGGGATCGGGCTAGGGTTAGGGTTAGGAGACGGGGAGGGTTTAGGGTCCAGGTGAGGGTACTACAATCGTTTAGGGGGCGCGTACGTGTGAGGGCACGGGTTAGTGTTAGCCTACTGGTTAGGATTCGGAGACGGGTCACGGGAAGGCTTCGGGGAAGGGTTAGGTTTAGGGTTCGAGCTAGGGTTAGGGTTAGGGGATGGGGACGGTTTAGGGTACAGGTGAGGGTAGGACAACGGTTTAGGGGGAGCGTACGTGTGAGGGCACGGGTTAGTGTTACCATATGGGTTAGGATTAGGGGATGGGTGAGGGGAAGGGTTCGGGTAAGTGTTAGTGTTAGGGTTCGGGCTAGGGTTAGGGTTAGGGGACGGGGACGGTTTAGGGTCCAGGTGAGGGTACGACAACGGTGTAGGGGGCGCGTACGTGTGAGGGCACGGGTTAGTGTTATCGTACGGGTTAGGATTAGGGGACGTGTGAGAGGAACGCTTCGGGGAAGGGTTAGGTTTAGGGTTCAGTCAAGGGTTAGGGGTAGGGGACGGGGACGGTTTAGGGTCCACGTGAGGGTACCACAACGGTTTAGGGGGTTCGTACATTTGAGGGCACGGTTTTGTGTTAGCGTACGGGTTAGGATTAGGGGACGGGTGAGTGTCAGGCTTCGGGGAAGTGTTAGGGTTAGGGTTCAGGCTAGGGTTAGGGTTAGGGGACGGGGACGGTTTAGGGTCCAGGTGAGGGTACGACAATGGTTTAGGCTGAGCGTACGTGTGAGGGCACAGGTTAGTGTTAGCGTACGGGTTAGGCTTATGGGACGGGTGAGGGCAAGGCTTCTGGGAAGGGTTAGTGTTAGTGTTTGGGCTAGGGTTAGCGTTAGGGGATGAGGACGGTTTAAGGTCCAGGTGAGGGTACGACAATTTTTTAGGTGGAGTGTACGTTTGAGGGCACGGGTTAATGTTAGCGTACGGGTTAGGATTAGGGGACGGGTGAGGGGAAGGCTTCGGGGAAGGTTAGGGTTACGGTATGGGCTAGGGTTAGGGTTAGGGGACGGGGACGGTTTAGGGTCCAGGTGAGGGTTCGACAACGGTTCACGAGGAGTGTACCTGTGAGGGCACGGGATAGTGTTAGTGTACGTGTTAGGATTAGGGGATGGGTGAGGGGAAAGTTTCAGGGAAGTGTTAGGGTTAGGGTTCGGGCTAGGGTTAGGGTTAGGGGACGGGGACGGTTTAGGGTCCAGGTGAGGGTTCGACAACGCTTTAATGGGAGCGTACGTGTGAGGGCACGGGTTACTGTTGGCTTACGGGTTAGGATTAGGCGACGTGTGAGGGGAAGGCTTCGGAGAAGTGTTAGGGTTAGGGTTCGGTCAAGGGTTAGGGGTAGGGGACGGGGACGCTTTAGGGTCCAGGTGAGGATACCACAACGGTTTAGGGGGAGCGTACATGTGAGGGCACGGTTTAGTGTTAGCGTATGCGTTAGGATTATGTGACGGGTAAGGGGAGGGCTCCGGGGAAGGGTTAGTGTTAGGGTTCGGGCTAGGATTAGGCTTAGAGTTAGAGTATGGATTAGGGTCCAGGTGAGGGTACGACAACGGCTCCGGGGGAGCGTACGTGTGAGGGCACGGGTTAGTGTTAGAGTACGGGTTAGAATTACGGGACGGGTGAGGGGAAGTGTTCGGGGAAGTGTTAGGTTTAGGGTTCGGGCTAGGGTTAGTGTTAGGGGACGCGGACGGTTTAGGGTCCAGTTGAGTGTACGACAACATTTAGGGGGAGCGTACGTGTGAGGGCATGGGTTAGTGTTAGCGTAGGGGTTAGGATTAGGGGACGGATGAGGGGAAGCCTTCAGGGAAGTGTTAGGGTTAGGGTTCGGGCTAGGATTAGTGTTATGGGAGGGGGACGGTTTAGGGTCCACGTGAGGTTACGACAACGGTTTAGGTGAGCGTACGTATGAGGGCATGGGTTTGTGTTAGCGTACGGGTTAGGATTAGGGGACGGGTGAGGGGAAGGCTTCGGGGAAGGGTTATGTTTAGGATTTGGGCTAGGGTTAGGGTTAGGGGACGGGGACGGTTTAGGGTCCAGGTGAGGGTGCGAAAACGGTTCAAGGGGAGCATACGTGTCAGGGCACGGGTTAGTGTTAGCGTATGGGTTAGGATTAGGGGACGGGTGAGGGCAAGGCTTTGGGGAAGGGTTAGAGTTAGGGTTCGGGCTAGGGTTAGTGTTAGGGGACGGGGATGGTTTAGGGTCCAGGTGAGGGTACGACAACGGTTTAGGGTGAGTGTACGTGTGAGGGCACGGGTTAGTGTTAGCGTACGGGTTAGGATTAGGGGACGGGTGAAGGCAAGGCTTCGGGGAAGGGTTAGGATTAGGGTTCGGGCTAGGGTTAGGGTTAGGGGACAGGGATGGTTTAGGTTCCAGGTGAGGGTGCGACAACGGTTTAGGGGGAGCGTACGTGTAAGGGCACAGGTTAATGTTAGCGTACATGTTAGTATTACGGGACGGGTGAGGGGAAGGCTTCGGAGATGGGTTAGGTTTAGGGTTCGGGCTAGGTTTAGAGTTAGGGGACGGGGACGGTTTAGGGTCCAGGTGAGGGTAGGACAACGGTTTAGGGGGAGCGTACGTATGAGGGCAAGTGTTAGTGTTAGCGTACGGCTTAGGAATAGGGGACGTGTGAGGGGTAGATTTCGGGGAAAGTTTAGTGTTACGGTTCGGGCTAGGGTTAGAGTTAGGGGACTGGGACGGTTTAGGGTCCAGGTGAGGGTACGACAACGGTTTCGATGGAGCGTACATGTGAGAGCACGGGTTAGTGTTGGCATACAGCTCAGGATTGGGGGACGGGTGAGGGGAAGGCTTCGGGGAAGGGTTAGGGTTAGGGTTCGGGCTAGGGTTAGTGTTAGGGGACGGGGACGGTTTAGGGTCCAGGTGAGGGTACCACAACGGTTTCGGGGGAGCGTACGTGTGAGGGCACGGTTTACTGTTAGCGTATGGGTTAGGACTATGTGACGGGTGAGGGGAAGGCTCCGGGGAAGGGTTAGGGTTAGGGTTCGGGCTAGGGTTAGGGTTAGGGTTAGAGTACGGTTTAGGGTCCAGGTGACTGTATGACAACGGTTCAGGGGGAGTGTACGTGTGAGGGCACGGGTTAGTGTTAGCGTACGGCTTATGAATAGGGGAAGGGTGAGGGGAAGGCTTCCTGGAAGCGTTAGGGTTAGGGTTTGGGCTAGGGTTAGGGTTAGGGGACGGGGATGGTTTAGGGTCCAGGTGAGGGTACGACAATGGTTTAGGGGGAGCGTACATGTGAGGGCATGGGTTAGTGTTAGAGTACGGGTTAGGATGGGGACGGGTGAGGGGATGGCTTTGGGGAAGGGTTAGGGATGGGTTCGGGCTAGGGTTAGGGTTAGGGGACGGGGACGATTTAGGGTCCAGGTGAGGGTAAGACAACGGTTTACGGGGAGTGTACATGTGAGGGCACGGGTTAGTGTTAGCGTACGGGTTAGGATTAGGGGACGGGTGAGGGGAAGGCTTCGGGGAAGGGTTAGGGTTAGTGTTCGGGCTAGCGTTAGGGTTAGGTGACAGGGACGGTTTACGGTCCAGGTGAGTGTAAGACAATGATTTAGGGGGAGCGTACGTGTGAGGGCACGGGTTAGTGTTAGCGTACGGGTTAGGATTAGGGGTTGGGTGAGCGGAAGGCTTCGGGGAAGGGTTAGGGTTAGGGTTCGGGCTAGGGTTAGGGTTAGGGGACGGGGACGGTTTAGGGTCCAGGTGAGTGTACGACAGCGGTTTAGGGTAAGCGTACGTTTGAGGGCACGGGTTAGTGTTAGCGTACGGGTTAGGATTAGGGGCTGGGTGTGGGGAAGACTTTGGGGAAGTGTTAGGGTTAGGGTTAGGCCTAGGGTTAGGGTTAGGTTTAGGGGATGGGGACTGTTTAGGGTCCAGGTGAGGATACGACAACGGTTTAGGGGGCTCGTACGTGTGAGCCACGGGTTTGTGTTAGCGTACAGGTTAGGATTAGTGGACGGGTGAGTGTCAGGCTTCTGGGAAGTGTTACGGTTACGGTTCGGGCTAGGGTTAGGGTTAGGGGACGGGGACGGTTTAGGGTCCAGGAGAGGGTACGACAAAGGTTTAGGCTGAGCGTACGTGTGAGGGCACGGGTTAGTGTTAGCGTAAGGGTTAGGATTAGGGGACGGGTGAGTGCAAGGCTTCTGGGAAGTGTTAGTGTTAGTGTTCGGGCTAGGGTTAGCGTTAGGGGACGGGGAAGCTTTAGGGTCCAGGTGAGGGTACGACAACGGTTTAGGGGGAGCGTACGTGTGAGGGCATGGGTAAATGTTAGCGTACGGCTTAGGATTAGGGGACGGGTGAGGGGAAGGCTTCGGGGAAGGGTTAGGGTTAGGGTTCGGGCTAGGGTTAGGGTTAGGGGACGGGGACGGTTTAACGACCAGGTGAGGGTACGACAATGGTTTAGGTGGAGCGTATGTGTGAGGGCACGGTTTAGTGTTAGTGTACGGGTTAGTATTAGGGGACGGGTGAGGGGAAGGCTTCGGGAAAGGGTTAGAGTTACGGTTCGGGCTAGGCTTAGTGTTAGGGGACGAGGACGGTTTAGGGTCCAGGTGAGGGTTCGACAATGGTTTAAGAGGAGTGTACCTGTGAGGGCACGGGATAGTATTAGTGTACGGGTTAGGATTAGGATATGGGTGAGGGGAAGGCTTCGGGGAAGAGTTAGGGTTAGGGATCGGGCTAGAGTTAGGGTTAGGGGACGGGGACGGTTTAAGGTACAGGTGACGGTACGACAACGGTTTAGATGGAGCTTACGTTTGAGGGCACGGGTTAGTGTTAGCGTACAGGTTAGGATTAGGGGACGGGTAAGGGGAAGGCTTCGGGGAAGTGTTAGGGTTAGGGTTCGGGCTAGGGTTAGGGTTAGGGGACGGGGACGGTTTAGAGTCCAGGTGAGGGTACGACAACAGTTTAACAGGAGTGTACCTGTGAGGGCACGGGTTAGTGTTAGTGTATGGGTTAGGATTAGGGGATGGGTGAGGGGAAGGGTTCAGGGAAGTGTTAGGGTTAGGGTTCGTGCTAGGGTTAGGGTTAGGGGACGGGGACGGTTTAGGGTCCAGGTGAGGGTACGACAGCGGTTTAGGGTAAGCGTACGTTTGAGGGCACGGGTTAGTGTTAGCGTACGGGTTAGGATTAGGGGCTGGGTGTGGGGAAGACTTTGGGTAAGTGTTAGGGTTAGGGTTAGGCCTAGGGTTAGGGTTAGGGTTAGGATTAGGGGATGGGGACTGTTTAGGGTCCAGGTGAGGGTACGACAACGGTTTAGGGGGCTTGTACGTGTGAGACACGGGTTTGTGTTAGCGTACGGGTTAGGATTAGTGGACGGGTGAGTGTCAGGCTTCTGGGAAGTGTTAGGGTTACGGTTCGGGCTAGGGTTAGGGTTAGGGGACGGGGACGGTTTAGGGTCCAGGAGAGGGTACGACAAAGGTTTAGGCTGAGCGTACGTGTGAGGGCACGGGTTAGTGTTAGCGTACGGGTTAGGATTAGGGGACGGGTGAGTGCAAGGCTTCTGGGAAGTGTTAGTGTTTGTGTTCGGGCTAGGGTTAGCGTTAGGGGACGGGGAAGGTTTAGGGTCCAGGTGAGGGTACGACAACGGTTTAGGTGGAGCGTACGTGTGAGGGCATGGGTAAATGTTAGCGTACGGCTTAGGATTAGGGGACGGGTGAGGGGAAGGCTTCGGGGAAGAGTTAGGGTTCGGGTTCGGGCTAGGGTTAGTGTTAGGGGACGGGGACGGTTTAACGACCAGGTGAGGGTACCACAATGGTTTAGGTGGAGCGTATGTGTGAGGGCACGGTTTAGTGTTAGTGTACGGTTTAGGATTAGGGGATGGGTGAGGGGAAGGGTTCAGGGAAGTGTTAGGGTTAGGGTTCGGGCTAGGGTTAGGGTTAGGGGACGGGGACGGTTTAGGGTCCAGGTGAGCGTACGACAACGGTTTAGGGGTAACGTACGTGTGAGGGCACGTGTTAGTGTTAGCGTACGGGTTAGGATTAGGGGACGTATGAGGGGAAGGCTTCGGCGAAGGCTTAGGGTTAGGGTTCAGTCAAGGGTTAGGGTTAGGGGACTGGGACGGTTTAGGGTCCAGGTGAGGGTACCACAACGGTTTAGGGGGAGCGTACGTGTGAGGGCACGGTTTAGTGTTAGCATATGTGTTAGGATTAGGGATCGGGTGAGGGGAAGGCTCCGGGGAATGGTTAGTGTTAGGGTTCGGGGTAGGGTTAGGGTTAGGGTTCGAGTACGGTTTAGGGTCCAGGTGACGGTAAGACAACAGTTCACGGGGAGCGTACGTGTGAGGGCACGGGTTAGTGTTAGCGTACGGCTTATGAATAGGGGACGGGTGAGGGGAAGGCTTTGGGGAAGGGTTAGGGTTAGGGTTCGGGCTAGGGTTAGGGTTAGGGGACGGGGACGGTTTAGGGTCCAGGTGAGGGTACAACAATGGTTTAGGGGGAGCTTACATGTGAGGGCACTGGTTAGTGTTAGAGTACGGGTTAGGATGGGGACGGGTGAGGGGAAGGCTTCGGGGAAGGATTAGGGTTAGGGATCGGGCTGGAGTTAGGGTTAGGGGACAGGGACGGTTTAAGGTACAGGTGACGGTACAACAACAGTTTAGGTGGAGCGTACGTGTGAGGGCACGGATTAGTGTTAGCGTACGGGTTAGGATTAGGGGACGGGTGAAGGGAAGGCTCCGGGGAAGGGTTAGTGTTAGGGTTCGGGCTAAGTTTAGGGTTAGGGAACGGGGACAGTTTAGTGTCCAGGTGAGGGTTCGACAACGGTTTAGGGGGAGCGTACATGTGAGGGCACGTTTTAGTATTAGCGTACGGATTAGGATTAGGGGACGGGTGAGGGGAAGTCTTCGGGGAACTGTTAGGTTTAGGGTTCGGGCTGGGGTTACGGTTAGGGGACGGGGACGGTTTAGGGTCCAGGTGAGTGTACGACAACGGTTTATGGGGAGCATACGTTTGAGGGCACGGGTTAGTGTTAGCGTAAGGGTTAGGATTAGGGGACGGGTAAGGGGAAGGCTTCGGGGCAGTGTTAGGGTAAGGGTTTGGGATAGGGTTAGGGTTAGGGGACGGGGACGGTTTACGGTCCAGGTGAGGGTACGACAACGGTTTAGGGGGAGCGTAAGTGTGAGAGCAAGGGTTAGTGTTAGCGTAGGGATTAGGATTAGGGGACGGATGAGGGGAAGGCTTCGGGGAAGGGTTAGGTTTAGCTTTAGGGCTAGGGTTAGGGTTAGGGGACGGGGACAGTTTAGGGTCCAGGTGAGGGTACGACAGCGGTTCACGGGGAGCGTACGTGTGAGGGCACGGGTTAGTGTTAGCGTTCGGGTTCGGATTAGGGGACGTGTGAGGGGAAGGCTTCGGGGAAGATTTAGTGTTAGGGTTCGGGCTACTGTTAGAGTTAGGGGACGGGGACGGTTTTGGGTCCAGGTGAATGTACGACAACGGTTCACGGGGAGCGTACGTGTGAGGGCACGGGTTAGTGTTAGCGTACGGGTTAGGATTATGTGACGGGTGAGGGGAAGGCTTCGGGGAAGAGTTATGTTTAGGGTTCAGGCTAGGGTTAGGGTTAGGGGACGGGGACGGTTTAGGGTCCAGGTGAGGGTACGACAACGGTTCAGGGTGAGCGTACGTGTGAGGGCACGGGTTAGTGTTAGCGTTCGGGTTCGGATTAGGGGACGTGTGAGGGGAAGGCTTCGGAGAAGGGTTAGTGTTAGGGTTCGGTCTAGGGTTAGGTGTAGGGAACGGGGACGGTTTAGGGTCCAGGTGAGGGTACGACAACTGTTTAGGGGGCGCGTACGTGTGAGGGCACGGGTTAGTGTTAGCGTACGGGTTAGGATTAGGGGACTTGTGAGAGGAATGCTTCAGGGAAGGGTTAGGTTTAGGGTTCGGTCAAGGGTTAGGGGTAGGGGACGGGGACAGATTAGGGTCCAGGTGAGGGTACGACAACTGTTTAGGGGGCGCGTACGTGTGAGGGCACGGGTTAGTGTTAGCGTACGGGTTAGGATTAGGGGACTTGTGAGAGGAATGCTTCAGGGAAGGGTTAGGTTTAGGGTTCGGTCAAGGGTTAGGGGTAGGGGACGGGGACGGTTTAGGGTCCAGGGGAGGGTACCACAACGGTTTAGGGGGCTCGTACGTTTGAGGGCACGGTTTTGTGTTAGCGTACGGGTTAGGATTAGGGGACGGGTGAGTGTAAGGCTTCGGGCAAGTGTTAGGGTTAGGGTTCGAGCTAGGGTTAGTGTTAGGGGACGGGGACGCTTTAAGGTCCAGGTGAGGGTACGACAACGGTTTAGGCTGAGCGTACGTGTGAGGGCACGGGTTAGTGTTAGCGTACGGTTTAGGATTAGGGGATGGGTGAGGGCAAGGCTTCTGGGAAGGTTTAGTGTTAGTGTTCGGGCTAGGGTTAGCGTTAGGGGATGGGGACCGTTTAAGGTCCAGGTGAGGGTACGACAATTGTTTAGGTGGAGCGTACGTTTGAGGGCACGGGTTAGTGTTAGCGTACGGGTTAGGATTAGGGGACGGGTGAGGGGAAGGCTTCGGGGAAGGATTAGGGTTACGGTATGGGCTAGGGTTAGGTTTAGGGTTAGGGGATGGTTTAGGGTCCAGGTGAGGGTTCGACAACGGTTTAAGAGGAGTGTACCTGTGAGGGCACGGGATAGTGTTAGAGTACGGGTTAGGATTAGGGGATGGATGAGGGGAAAGGTTCAGGGAAGTTTTAGGGTTAGTGTTCGGGCTAGGGTTAGGGTTAGGGGACGGGGACGGTTTAGGGTCCAGGTGAGGGTACGACAGCGGTTTAGGGTAAGCGTACGTTTGAGGGCACGGGTTAGTGTTAGCGTACGGGTTACGATTAGGGGCTGGGTGTGGGGAAGACTTTGGGTAAGTGTTAGGGTTAGTGTTAGGCCTAGGGTTAGGGTTAGGGTTAGGGGATGGGGACTGTTTAGGGTCCAGGTGAGGGTACGACAACGGTTTAGGGGGCTCGTACGTGTGAGCCACGGGTTTGTGTTAGCGTACGGGTTAGAATTAGTGGACGGGTGAGTGTCAGGCTTCTGGGAAGTGTTAGGGTTACGGTTCGGGCTAGGGTTAGGGTTAGGGGACGGGGACGGTTTAGGGTCCAGGAGAGGGTACGACAAAGGTTTAGGCTGAGCGTACGTGTGAGGGCACGGGTTAGTGTTAGCGTACGGTTTAGGATTAGGGGACGGGTGAGTGCAAGGCTTCTGGGAAGTGTTAGTGTTAGTGTTCGGGCTAGGGTTAGCGTTAGGGGACGGGGAAGGTTTAGGGTCCAGGTGAGGGTACGACAATGGTTTAGGGGGAGCGTACGTGTGAGGGCATGGGTAAAAGTTAGCGTACGGCTTAGGATTAGGGGACGGGTGAGGGGAAGGCTTCGGGGAAGAGTTAGGGTTAGGGTTCGGGCTAGGGTTAGGTTTAGGGGACGGGGACGGTTTAACGACCAGGTGAGGGTACGACAATGGTTTAGGTGGAGCGTATGTGTGAGGGCACGGTTTAGTGTTAGTGTACGGGTTAGGATTAGGGGACGGGTGAGGGGAAGGCTTCGGGAAAGGGTTAGGGTTACGGTTCGGGCTAGGGTTAGAGTTAGGGGACGGGGACGGTTTAGGGTCCAGGTGAGGGTACGACAATGGTTTAGGGGGAGCGTACATGTGAGGGCACGGGTTAGTGTTAGAGTACGGGTTAGGATGGGGACGGGTGTGGGGAAGGCTTCGGGGAAGAGTTAGGGTTAGGGATCGGGCTAGAGTTAGGGTTAGGGGACGGGGACGGTTTAAGGTACAGGTGACGGTACAACAATAGTTTAGGTGGAGCGTACGTGTGAGGGCACGGGTTAGTGTTAGCGTACGGGTTAGGATTAGGGGACGGGTGAAGGGAAGGCTCCGGGGAAGGGTTAGGGTTAGGGTTCGGGCTAAGTTTAGGGTTAGGGAACGGGGACAGTTTAGTGTCCAGGTGAGGGTTCGACAACGGTTTAGGGGGAGCGTACATGTGAGGGCATGTTTTAGTATTAGCGTACGGATTAGGATTAGGGGACGGGTGAGGGGAAGTCTTCGGGGAAGTGTTAGGTTTAGGGTTCGGGCTGGGGTTACGGTTAGGGGACGGGGACGGTTTAGGGTCCAGGTGAGTGTACGACAACGGTTTAGGGGGAGCATACGTTTGAGGGCACGGGTTAGTGTTAGCATAAGGGGTAGGATTAGGGGACGCGTAAGGGGAAGGCTTCGGGGAAGTGTTAGGGTAAGGGTTCAGGATAGGGTTAGGGTTAGGGGACGGGGACGGTTTAGGGTCCAGGTGAGGGTACGACAACAGTTTAACAGGAGTGTACCTGTGAGGGCACGGGTTAGTGTTAGTGTACGGGTTAGGATTAGGGGATGGGTGAGGGGAGGGTTTCAGGGAAGTGTTAGGGTTAGGGTTCGGGCTAGGGTTAGGGTTAGGGGACGGGGACGGTTTAGGGTCCAGGTGAGGGTACCACAACGGTTTAGGGGTAACATACGTGTGAGGGCACGGGTTAGTGTTAGCGTACGGGTTAGAATTAGGGGACGTATGAGGGGAAGGCTTCGGGGAAGGGTTAGGGTTAGGGTTCAGTCAAGCGTTAGGGTTAGGGGACTGGGACGGTTTAGGGTCCAGGTGAGGATACCACAATGGTTCAGGGGGAGCGTACGTGTGAGGGCACGGTTTAGTGTTAGCATATGTGTTAGGATTAGGGGACGGGTGAGGGGAAGGCTCCGGGGAATGGTTAGTGTTAGGGTTCGGGGTAGGGTTAGGGTTCGAGTACGGTTTAGGGTCCAGGTGACGGTACGACAACGGTTCACGGGGAGCGTGCGTGTGAGGGCACGGGTTAGTTTTAGCGTACGGCTTATGAATAGGGGACGGGTGAGGGGAAGGCTTCGGGGAAGTGTTAGGATTAGGGTTCGCGTTACGGTTAGTGTTAGGGGATGGGGACGGTTTAGGGTCCAGGTGAGGGTATGACAACGGTTTAGGGGGAGCGTACATGTGAGGGCACGTTTTAGTGTTAGAGTACGGGTTGGGATTAAGGGACGGGTGAGGGGAAGTCTTCGGGGAAGTGTTAGGTTTAGGGTTCGGGCTAGGGTTAGGGTTAGGGGACGGGGACGGTTTAGGGTCCAGGTGAGTGTACGACAACGGTTTAGGGGGAGCGTACGTGTGAGAGCAAGGGTTAGTGTTAGTGTAGGGTTTAGGATTAGGGGACAGATGAGGGGAAGGCTTCGGGGAAGGGTTAGGTTTAGCTTTCGGGCTAGGGTTAGGGTTAGGTGACGGGGACGGTTTAGGGTGCAGGTGAGGGTACGACAACGGTTCACGGGGAGCGTACGTGTGAGGGCACGGGTTAGTGTTAGCGTTCGGGTTCGGATTAGGGGACGTGTGAGGGGAAGGCTTCGGGGAAGGTTTAGTGTTAGGGTTCGGGCTAGTTTTAGAGTTAGGGGATGGGGACGGTTTAGGGTCCAGGTGAGGGTACGACAACGGTTCACGGGGAGCGTACGTGTGAGGGCACGGGTTAGTGTTAGCGTACGGGTTAGGATTAGGGGACGGGTGAGGGGAAGGCTTCGGGGAAGGGTTATGTTTAGGGTTCAGGCTAGGGTTAGGGTTAGGGGACGGGGACGGTTTAGGGTCCAGGTGAGGGTACGACAACGGTTCACGGGGAGCGTACGTGTGAGGGCACGGGTTAGTGTTAGCGTTCGGGTTCGGATTAGGGGACGTGTGAGGGGAAGGCTTCGGGGAAGGGTTAGTGTTAGGGTTCGGTCTAGGGTTAGGTGTAGGGAACGGGGACGGTTTAGGGTCCAGGTGAGGGTACGACAACTGTTTAGGGGGAGCGTACGTGTGAGGGCATGGGTAAATGTTAGCGTATGGCTTAGGATTAGGGGACGGGTGAGGGGAAGGCTTCGGGGAAGGTTTAGGATTAGGGTTCGGGCTAGGGTTAGGGGACGGGAACTGGGACAGATTAGGGTCCAGGTGAGAGTACGACAACGATTTAGGGGGAGCGTACGTGTGAGGGCACAGGTTAGTGTTAGCGTATGGGTTAGGATTAGGGGACGGGTGAGGGTCAGGCTTCGGGGAAGAGTTAGGGTTAGGGTTCGGGCTAGGGTTTGGGTTAGGGGACGGGGACGGTTTAGGGTCCAGGGGAGGGTACGACAACGGTTTATGGGGAGCGTACGTGTGAGGGCACGTGTTAGTGTTAGCATACGGGTTAGGATTAGGGGACGTGTGAGGGGAAGGCTTCAGGGAAGGGTTAGGGTTAGGGTTCGGGCTAGGGTTAGGGGACGGGGACGGTTTAGGGTCCAGGTGAGTGTACGACAACGGTTCACGGGGAGCGTACGTGTGATGGCATGGTTTAGTTTTAGCGTACGGGTTAGGATTAGGTGACGGGTGAGGGGAAGGCTCCGGGGAAGTGTTAGGGTTAGGGTTCGGCCTAGGGTTAGGGTTAGGGTTTGAGTACGGTTTAGGGTCCAGGTGCGGGTACGAAAACTGTTTAGTGTGAGCGTACGTGTGAGGGCATGGGTTAGTGTTAGCGTACGGTTTAGGACTTGGGAACGGGTTAGGGTAAGGCTTCGGGGAAGGGTTAGGGTGGTTCATACTCTGGGTTCCACATGCATGTTTTAGCTGAAGGAAGAATACGTTAAACCTGGAGAGTTGAGACCCGTGAAATGGGTACCATGCAATATGACTTCAAAGGGTCTTCATTTGTTCACCGAACTTCTCCAATCCTATCACTGCTGCGTTTATACCCCTGTACACACGCTTGATTCTCTTTTGGAGACATAGCAATCCATAGGTTTTAAGATACTTACTAGTCAGGTACATTCTTAGGCGTTTAATATGGGGTGTTGAGTCCATTTCGTTGAGCAAGGAGTAGCTCTTGTCTATTCCATATTTGGCTTAAGGAACTTTATCTGTGCTCATTTCAATCTCTGGTTTTATGCAGCACCCCAACTCACCTTTCCCCTTAAGCAAGCATAAGTTGGTTTTATAAATTTGAGACCCTGTTCTGTTGTGGAATTCAGTTCCTGTGTAGCCAAGTTTACATTCCGTGTATTAGTGATATCTTACGATGTTTCTTTTTCTGTGTGACTTATTTCAGTTAGAATCATCGTACCTGAATCCACTCATTATGCTGCTACGGGCCTGATGACATAGATTTCATTGCTGAGTGATACTGCATTGTACGTAAGTACCACAAGTTCTTTATCCATTTTTCACTTTCTGTGATATTGAACTTGTACGGTAAACGAGGTTCTTGTAAACAGAGGCGTCCCAAACTTTGGGGTGGCTGTGTCTTTTTGATTTTAATTTCCCTAAGCTATAGGACCATAAGTGGAAGTGCCCTAGGCTCTGTTGCTTTGTTTTTTAGATGTTTCTGGAAACAACATACACTTCTCCGGAGTGTCTGTTGGCAATTTACATCCCGCCCAGCAGCATAACAAGGTTCCCAGTGCTCCATGGCCTGTCCTGCCTTTCTGGATTTTACACTTTTTTCAGATGGCCCTTTTGACCGGGGGGAAGTGAGACTTCATTGTAGTGCAGATTTCCTTTGCAAGCTTGCTTGGTTGGCCAAAAAGTGCGTATGCGTTTTTTCCTGAATATATTCAGGAAAAAACGCATACGCCCTTTTTGGCCAAGTGCATCATTGTGGACGTTCTGCCTCTTTTCCTATGCTTTCAATGTAATTCCAGTCTACCTCCTGAAATCAGTTTCCTGCAATTCTGCTCCGCTTTCAACTCCTCTTGGCAGCCTTACTTCAGTATATTTTTGGACGATAGCTGTCATTTATAACTCTGCAGGTTTGTGAGTTACAGTGCCCCTGAGCTCCTTTCTGCAACTCGCTTTCTTGTGACCTGGCCGCAACACCGCAGGATGGCTTCAGGCCCTAATCTGGTTCCGGCACGGCACGCTGAGCCTTTGTTTAACTTCTCTTCCTGGTGGGAAATGAGAGTTAAATTTGCCCGTCCAGACACCTCCAGCTAGTCTCTCATTGGTTCTCGCTATTCCTGTTCATCTTCCGCCGAAATTGCAAACTGGGCCAAACAGGAGGTTAAAGGGACTGACTCTCCAAGTCGGGAGAGTGTTAGTAAAGCGTCTGGAATGTTGCACCCGAGTACCAGGGTACGAAAACTGAGACATATTTGAACACGTCTCCCAATCACATGGTTGATCATACTCTAGGTTCCACATGCATGTTTTAGCTGAAGGAAGAATACCTTAAACCTGGAGAGTTGAGACCCGTGGAATGGGTACCATGCAATATGACCTCAAAGGGTCTTCATTTGCTCACCGAACCTCTCCAATCCTATCACTGCTGTGTTTATGCCCCTGTACACATGCTTGATTCTCTTTCGGAGACATAGCAATCCATAGGTTTTAAGATATTTTCTAGTCAGGTACATTCTTAGGCGTTTAATATGGGGTGTTGAGCCCATTTCGTTGAGCAAGGAGTAGCTCTTGTCTATTCCATATTTGACTTAAGGAACTTTATCTGTGCTCATTTCAATCTCTGGTTTTATGCAGCACCCCAACTCACCTTTCCCCTTAAGCAAGCATAAGTTGGTTTTATAAATTTGAGACCCTGTTCTGTTGTGGAATTCAGTTCCTGTGTAGCTAAGTTTACATTCCGTGTATTAGTGATATCTTACGATGTTTCCTTTTCTGTGTGACTTATTTCAGTTAGAATCATCGTACCTGAATCCACTCATTATGCTGCTATGGGCCTGATGACATAGATTTCATTGCTGAGTGATACTGCATTGTACGTAAGTACCACAAGTTCTTTATCCATTTTTCACTTTCTGTGATATTGAACTTGTACGGTAAACGAGGTTCTTGTAAACAGAGGCGTCCCAAACTTTGGGGTGGCTGTGTCTTTTTGATTTTAATTTCCCTAAGCTATAGGACCATAAGTGGCAGTGCCCTAGGCTCTGTTGCTTTGTTTTTTAGATGTTTCAGGAAACACCATACACTTCTCCCCAGTGTCTGTTGGCAATTTACATCCCGCCCATCAGCATAACAAGGCTCCCAGTTCTCCATGGCCTGTCCTGCCTTTCTGGATTTTACACTTTTTTCACATGGCCCTTTTGACCGGGGGGAAGTGAGACTTCATTGTAGTGCAGATTTCCTTTGCAAGCTTGCTTGGTTGGCCAAAAAGGGCGTGTGCGCTTTTTCCTGAATATATTCAGGAAAAAACGCATACGTCCTTTTTGGCCAAGTGCATCATTGTGGACGTTCTGCCTCTTTTCCTATGCTTTCAATGCAATTCCAGTCTACCTCCTGAAATCGGTTTCCTGCAATTCTGCCCCGCTTTCAAGTCCTCTTGGCAGCCTTACTTCAGTATATTTTTGGACGATAGCTGTCATTTATAACTCTGCAGGTTTGTGAATTACAGTGTCCCTGAGCTCCTTTCTTCAACTCGCTTTCTTATGACCTGGCCGCAACACCGCAGGATGGCTTCAGGCCCTAATCTGGTTCCGGCACGGCACGCTGAGCCTTTGGTTATTTCCTCTTCCTGGTGGGAAATGAGAGTTAAATTTGCCCGTCCAGACACCTCCAGCTAGTCTCTCATTGGTTCTCCCTATTCCTGTTCATCTTCCGCAGAAATTGCAAACTGGGCCAAAAAGGAGGTAAAAGGCGCTGACTCTCCAAGTGGGGAGAGTGTTAGTAAAGCGTCTGGAATGTTGCACCCGAGTACCAGGGGAGGAAAACTGAGACAAATTTGAACACGTCTCCCGTTCACACAGTTGATCATACTCTGGGTTCCACATGCATGTTTTAGCTGAAGGAAGAATACGTTAAACCTGGAGAGTTGAGACCCGTGAAATGGGCACCATGCAATATGACTTCAAAGGGTCTTCATTTGTTCACCGAACTTCTCCAATCCTATCACTGCTGCGTTTATACCCCTGTACACACGCTTGATTCTCTTTTGGAGACATAGCAATCCATAGGTTTTAAGATACTTACTAGTCAGGTACATTCTTAGGCGTTTAATATGGGGTTTTGAGTCCATTTCGTTGAGCAAGGAGTAGCTCTTGTCTATTCCATATTTGGCTTAAGGAACTTTATCTGTGCTCATTTCAATCTCTGGTTTTATGCAGCACCCCAACTCACCTTTCCCCTTAAGCAAGCATAAGGTGGTTTTCTAAATTTGAGACCCTGTTCTGTTGTGGAATTCAGTTCCTGTGTAGCCAAGTTTACATTCCGTGTATTAGTGATATCTTACGATGTTTCTTTTTCTGTGTGACTTATTTCAGTTAGAATCATCGTACCTGAATCCACTCATTATGCTGCTACGGGCCTGATGACATAGATTTCATTGCTGAGTGATACTGCATTGTACGTAAGTACCACAAGTTCTTTATCCATTTTTCACTTTCTGTGATATTGAACTTGTACGGTAAACGAGGTTCTTGTAAACAGAGGCGTCCCAAACTTTGGGGTGGCTGTGTCTTTTTGATTTTAATTTCCCTAAGCTATAGGACCATAAGTGGAAGTGCCCTAGGCTCTGTTGCTTTGTTTTTTAGATGTTTCTGGAAACAACATACACTTCTCCGGAGTGTCTGTTGGCAATTTACATCCCGCCCAGCAGCATAACAAGGTTCCCAGTGCTCCATGGCCTGTCCTGCCTTTCTGGATTTTACACTTTTTTCAGATGGCCCTTTTGACCGGGGGGAAGTGAGACTTCATTGTAGTGCAGATTTCCTTTGCAAGCTTGCTTGGTTGGCCAAAAAGTGCGTATGCGTTTTTTCCTGAATATATTCAGGAAAAAACGCATACGCCCTTTTTGGCCAAGTGCATCATTGTGGACGTTCTGCCTCTTTTCCTATGCTTTCAATGTAATTCCAGTCTACCTCCTGAAATCAGTTTCCTGCAATTCTGCCCCGCTTTCAACTCCTCTTGGCAGCCTTACTTCAGTATATTTTTGGACGATAGCTGTCATTTATAACTCTGCAGGTTTGTGAGTTACAGTGCCCCTGAGCTCCTTTCTTCAACTCGCTTTCTTGTGACCTGGCCGCAACACCGCAGGATGGCTTCAGGCCCTAATCTGGTTCCGGCACGGCACGCTGAGCCTTTGGTTAACTTCTCTTCCTGGTGGGAAATGAGAGTTAAATTTGCCCGTCCAGACACCTCCAGCTAGTCTCTCATTGGTTCTCGCTATTCCTGTTCATCTTCCGCCGAAATTGCAAACTGGGCCAAACAGGAGGTTAAAGGGACTGACTCTCCAAGTCGGGAGAGTGTTAGTAAAGCGTCTGGAATGTTGCACCCGAGTACCAGGGTACGAAAACTGAGACATATTTGAACACGTCTCCCAATCACATGGTTGATCATACTCTAGGTTCCACATGCATGTTTTAGCTGAAGGAAGAATACGTTAAACCTGGAGAGTTGAGACTCGTGGAATGGGTACCATGCAATATGACCTCAAAGGGTCTTCATTTGCTCACCGAACCTCTCCAATCCTATCACTGCTGCGTTTATGCCCCTGTACACATGCTTGATTCTCTTTCGGAGACATAGCAATCCATAGGTTTTAAGATATTTACTAGTCAGGTACATTCTTAGGCGTTTAATATGGGGTGTTGAGCCCATTTCGTTGAGCAAGGAGTAGCTCTTGTCTATTCCATATTTGACTTAAGGAACTTTATCTGTGCTCATTTCAATCTCTGGTTTTATGCAGCACCCCAACTCACCTTTCCCCTTAAGCAAGCATAAGTTGGTTTTATAAATTTGAGACCCTGTTCTGTTGTGGAATTCAGTTCCTGTGTAGCCAAGTTTACATTCCGTGTATTAGTGATATCTTACGATGTTTCTTTTTCTGTGTGACTTATTTCAGTTAGAATCATCGTACCTGAATCCACTCATTATGCTGCTACGGGCCTGATGACATATATTTCATTGCTGAGTGATACTGCATTGTACGTAAGTACCACAAGTTCTTTATCCATTTTTCACTTTCTGTGATATTGAACTTGTACGGTAAACGAGGTTCTTGTAAACAGAGGCGTCCCAAACTTTGGGGTGGCTGTGTCTTTTTGATTTTAATTTCCCTAAGGTATAGGACCATAAGTGGAAGTGCCCTAGGCTCTGTTGCTTTGTTTTTTAGATGTTTCTGGAAACAACATACACTTCTCCGGAGTGTCTGTTGGCAATTTACATCCCGCCCATCAGCATAACAAGGTTCCCAGTTCTCCATGGCCTGTCCTGCCTTTCTGGATTTTACACTTTTTTCAGATGGCCCTTTTGACCGGGGGGAAGTGAGACTTCATTGTAGTGCAGATTTCCTTTGCAAGCTTGCTTGGTTGGCCAAAAAGGGCGTATGCGTTTTTCCCTGAATATATTCAGGAAAAAACGCATACGCCCTTTTTGGCCAAGTGCATCATTGTGGACGTTCTGCCTCTTTTCCTATGCTTTCAATGTAATTCCAGTCTACCTCCTGAAATCAGTTTCCTGCAATTCTGGCCCGCTTTCAAGTCCTCTTGGCAGCCTTACTTCAGTATATTTTTGGACGATAGCTGTCATTTATAACTCTGCAGGTTTGTGAATTACAGTGCCCCTGAGCTCCTTTCTGCAACTCGCTTTCTTGTGACCTGGCCGCAACACCGCAGGATGGCTTCAGGCCCTAATCTGGTTCCGGCACGGCACGCTGAGCCTTTGGTTAACTTCTCTTCCTGGTGGGAAATGAGAGTTAAATTTGCCCGTCCAGACACCTCCAGCTAGTCTCTCATTGGTTCTCGCTATTCCTGTTCATCTTCCGCCGAAATTGCAAACTGGGCCAAACAGGAGGTTAAAGGGACTGACTCTCCAAGTCGGGAGAGTGTTAGTAAAGCGTCTGGAATGTTGTACCCGAGTACCAGGGTACGAAAACTGAGACATATTTGAACACGTCTCCCAATCACATGGTTGATCATACTCTAGGTTCCACATGCATGTTTTAGCTGAAGGAAGAATACCTTAAACCTGGAGAGTTGAGACCCGTGTAATGGGTACCATGCAATATGACTTCAAAGGGTCTTCATTTGCTCACCGAACCTCTCCAATCCTATCACTGCTGTGTTTATGCCCCTGTACACATGCTTGATTCTCTTTCGGAGACATAGCAATCCATAGGTTTTAAGATATTTTCTAGTCAGGTACATTCTTAGGCGTTTAATATGGGGTGTTGAGCCCATTTCGTTGAGCAAGGAGTAGCTCTTGTCTATTCCATATTTGACTTAAGGAACTTTATCTGTGCTCATTTCAATCTCTGGTTTTATGCAGCACCCCAACTCACCTTTCCCCTTAAGCAAGCATAAGTTGGTTTTATAAATTTGAGACCCTGTTCTGTTGTGGAATTCAGTTCCTGTGTAGCCAAGTTTACATTCCGTGTATTAGTGATATCTTACGATGTTTCTGTTTCTGTGTGACTTATTTCAGTTAGAATCATCGTACCTGAATCCACTCATTATGCTGCTAAGGGCCTGATGACATAGATTTCATTGCTGAGTGATACTGCATTGTACGTAAGTACCACAAGTTCTTTATCCATTTTTCACTTTCTGTGATATTGAACTTGTACGGTAAACGAGGTTCTTGTAAACAGAGGCGTCCCAAACTTTGGGGTGGCTGTGTCTTTTTGATTTTAATTTCCCTAAGGTATAGGACCATAAGTGGAAGTGCCCTAGGCTCTGTTGCTTTGTTTTTTAGATGTTTCAGGACACACCATACACTTCTCCCAAGTGTCTGTTGGCAATTTACATCCCGCCCATCAGCATAACAAGGCTCCCAGTTCTCCATGGCCTGTCCTGCCTTTCTGGATTTTACACTTTTTTCAGATGGCCCTTTTGACCGGGGGGAAGTGAGACTTCATTGTAGTGCAGATTTCCTTTGCAAGTTTGCTTGGTTGGCCAAAAAGGGCGTATGCGTTTTTTCCTGAATATATTCAGGAAAAAACGCATACGCCCTTTTTGGCCACGTGCATCATTGTGGACGTTCTGCCTCTTTTCCAATGCTTTCAATGCAATTCCAGTGTACCTCCTGAAATCGGTTTCCTGCAATTCTGCCCCGCTTTCAAGTCCTCTTGGCAGCAGCCTTACTTCAGTATATTTTTGGACGATAGCTGTCATTTATAACTCTGCAGGTTTGTGAATTACAGTGCCCCTGAGCTCCTTTCTTCAACTCGCTTTCTTGTGACCCGGCCGCAACACTGCAGGATGGCTTCAGGCCCTAATCTGGTTCCGGCACGGCACGCTGAGCCTTTGGTTAATTCCTCTTCCTGGTGTGAAATGAGAGTTAATTTGCCCGTCCATACACCTCCAGGTAGTCTCTCATTGGTTCTCACTATTCCTGTTCATCTTCCGCAGAAATTGCAAACTGGGCCAAACAGGAGGTTAAGGGACTGACTCTCCTAGTCGGGAGAGTGTTAGGAAGGCGTCTGGAATGTTGCACCTGAGTACCAGGGTACGAAAACTGAGACATATTTGAACATGTCTCCCGATCATATGGTTGATCATACTCTAGGTTCCACATGCATGTTTTAGCTGAAGGAAGAATACCTTAAACCTGGGTAGTTGAAACCCGTGGAATGGATACCATGCAATATGACTTCAAAGGGTCTTCATTTGCTCACCGAACCTCTCCAATCCTATCACTGCTGCGTTTATGCCCCTGTACACATGCTTGATTCTCTTTCGGAGACATAGCAATCCATAGGTTTTAAGATACTTACTAGTCAGGTACATTCTTAGGCGTTTAATATGCGGTGTTGAGTCCATTTCGTTGAGCAAGGAGTAGCTCTTGTCTATTCTATATTTGGCTTAAAGAACATTATCTGTGCTCATTTTGATCTCTGGTTTTATACAGCACCCCAACTCACCTTTCCCCTTAAGCAAGCATAAGTTGGTTTTCTAAATTTGAGACCCTGTTCTGTTTTGGAATTCAGTTCCTGTGTAGCCAAGTTTACATTCCGTGTAGTACTGATATCTTATGATGTTTCTTTTTCTGTGTGACCTATTTCAGTTAGAATCGTCATACCTGAATCCACTCATTGTGCTACTAAGGGCCTGATGACATAGATTTCATTGCTGAGTGATACTGCATTGTACGTAAGTACCACAAGTTCTTTATCCATTTTTCACTTTCTGTGATATTGAACTTGTACGGTAAACGAGATTCTTGTAAACAGAGGCGTCCCAAACTTTGGGGTGGCTGTGTCTTTTTGATTTTAATTTCCCTAAGCTATAGGACCATAAGTGGAAGTGCTCTAGGCTCTGTTGCTTTGTTTTTTAGATGTTTCAGGAAACACCATACACTTCTCCCGAGTGTCTGTTTGCAATGTACATCCCGCCCATCAGCATAACAAGGCTCCCAGTTCTCCATGGCCTGTCCTGCCTTTCTGGATTTTACACTTTTTTCAGATGGCCCTTTTGACCGGGGGGAAGTGAGACTTCATTGTAGTGCAGATTTCCTTTGCAAGCTCTTGGTTGGCCAAAAAGGGCGTATGCGTTTTTTCCTGAATATATTCAGGAAAAAACGCATACGCCCTTTTTGGCCAAGTGCATCATTGTGGACGTTCTGCCTCTTTTCCTATGCTTTCAATGTAATTCCTGTCTACCTCCTGAAATCGGTTTCCTGCAATTCTGGCCCGCTTTCAAGTACTCTTGGCAGCCTTACTTCAGTATATTTTTGGACGATAGCTGTCATTTATAACTCTGCAGGTTTGTGAATTACAGTGCCCCTGAGCTCCTTTCTTCAACTCGCTTTCTTTTGAGCTGGCCGCAACACCGCTGGATGGCTTCAGGCCCTAATCTGGTTCCGGCACGGCACACTGAGCCTTTGGTTAATTCCTCTTTCTGGTGGGAAATGAGAGTTAAATTTGCCCGTCCAGACACCTCCAGCTAGTCTCTCATTGGTTCTCGCTATTCCTATTCATCTTCCGCAGAAACTGCAAACTGGGCCAAACAGGAGGTTAAAGGGACTGACTCTCCAAGTCGGGAGAGTGTTAGTAAAACGTTTGGAATGTTGCACCCGTGTACCAGGGTACGAAAACTGAGACATATTTGAACACGTCTCCCGATCACATGGTTGATCATACTCTAGGTTTCACATGCATGTTTTAGCTGAAGGAAGAATACCTTAAAGCTGGGTACTTGAAACCTGTGGAATGGGTACCATGCAATGTGACTTCAAAGGGTCTTCATTTGCTCACCGAACCTCTCCAATCCTATCACTGCTGCGTTTATGCCCCTGTACACATGCTTGATTCTCTTTTGGAGACGTAGCAATCCATAGGTTTTAAGATACTTACTAGTCAGGTACGTTCTTAGGCATTTAATATGCGGTGTTGAGTCCATTTCGTTGAGCAAGGAGTAGCTCTTGTCTATTCCATATTTGGCTTAAGGAACTTTATCTGTGCTCATTTCAATCTCTGGTTTTATGCAGCACCCCAACTCACCTTTCCCCTTAAGCAAGCATAAGTTGGTTTTCTAAATTTGAGACCCTGTTCTGTTCTGTAATTCAGTTCCTGTGTAGCGAAGTTTACATTCCGTGTATTACTGATAACTTATGATGTTTCTTTTTCTGTGTGACTTATTGCAGTTAGAATCATCATACCTGAATCCACTCATTGTGCTGCTACGGGCCTGATGACATAGATTACATTACTGAGTGATATTGCTTTGTAAGTAAATACCACAACTTCTTTATCCATTTTTCACTTTCTGCGATGTTGAACTTGTACTGTAAACGAGGTTCTTGTAAACAGAGGCGTCCCAAACTTTGGGGTGGCTGTGTCTTTTTCATTTTAATTTCCCTAAGCTATAGGACCATAAGTGGAAGTGCCCTAGGCTCTGTTGCTTTGTTTTTTAGATGTTTCTGGAAACACCATACACTTCTCCCGAGTGGATGTTGGCAATTTACATCCCGCCCATCAGCATAGCAAGCCTCCCAGTTCTCCATGGCCTGTCCTGCCTTTCTGGATTTTACACTTTTTTCAGATTTCCCTTTTGACCGGGGGGAAGTGAGACTTCATTGTAGTGCAGATTTCCTTTGCAAGCTTGCTTGAGTGGCCAAAAAGGGCGTATGCGTTTTTTCCTGAATATATTCAGGAAAAAACGCATACGCCCTTTTTGGCCAAGTGCATCATTGTGGACGTTCTGCCTCTTTTCCTATGCTTTCAATGTAATTCCAGTCTACCTCCTGAAATCGGTTTCCTGCAATTCTGCCCCGCTTTCAAGTCCTCTTGGCAGCCTTACTTCAGTATATTTTTGGACGATAGCTGTGATTTATAACTCTGCAGGTTTGTGAGTTACAGTGCCCCTGAGCTCCCTTCTGCAACTCGCTTTCTTTTGAGCTGGCCTCAACACCGCAGGATGGCATCAGGCCGTAATCTGGTTCCGGAACGGCACGCTGAGCCTTTGGTTATTTCCTCTTCCTGGTGGGAAATGAGAGTTAAATTTGCCGTCCAGACACCTCCAGCTAGTCTCTCATTGGTTCTCGCTATTCCTGTTCATCTTCCGAAGAAATTGCAAACTGGGCCAAACAGGAGTTTAAAGAGACTGACTCTCCAAATGGGGAGAGTGTTAGTAAAGCATCTGGAATGTTGCACCCGAGTACCAGGGTACGAAAACTGAGACATATTTGAACACGACTCCCGTTCACACGGTTGATCATACTCTAGGTTCCACATGCATGTTTTAGCTGAAGGAAGAATACCTTAAACCTGGGTAGTTGAAACCCGTGGAATCGGTACCATGCAATATGACTTCAATGGGTCGTCATTTGCTCACCGAACCTCTCCAATCCTATCACTGCTGCGTTTATGCCCCTGTACACATGCTTGATTCTCTTTTGGAGACATAGCAATCCATAGGTTTTAAGATACTTACCAGTCAGGTACATTCTTAGGCGTTTAATATGCGGTGTTGAGTCCATTTCGTTGAGCAAGGAGTAGCTCTTGTCTATTCCATATTTGGCTTAAGGAACTTTATCTGTGCTCATTTCAATCTCTGGTTTTATGCAGCACCCCAACTCACCTTTCCCCTTAAGCAAGCATAAGTTGGTTTTCTAAATTTGAGACCCTGTTCTGTTTTGGAATTCAGTTCCTGTGTAGCCAAGTTTACATTCCGTGTATTAGTGATATCTTACGATGTTTCTTTTTCTGTGTGACTTATTTCAGTTAGAATCATCATACCTGTATCCACTCATTGTGCTGCTAAGGGCCTGATGACATAGATTTCATTGCTGAATGATATTGTTTGTAAGTAAATACCACAAGTTCTTTATCCATTTTTCACTTTCTGCGATGTTGAACTTGTACGGTAAACGAGGTTCTTGTAAACAGAGCCGTTCCAAACTTTGGGGTGGCTGTGTCTTTTTGATTTTAATTTCCCTAAGCTATAGGACCATAAGTGGAAGTGCCCTAGGCTCTGTTGCTTTGTTTTTTAGATGTTTCAGGAAACACCATACACTTCTCCCGAGTGTCTGTTGGCAATTTACATCCCGCCCAGCAGCATAACAAGGCTCCCAGTTCTCCATGGCCTGTCCTGCCTTTCTGGATTTTACACTTTTTTCAGATGGCCCTTTTGACCGGGGGGAAGTGAGACTTCATTGTAGTGCAGATTTCCTTTGCAAGCTTGCTTGGTTGGCCAAAAAGGGCGTATGCGTTTTTTCCTGAATATATTCAGGAAAAAACGCATACGCCCTTTTTGGCCAAGTGCATCATTGTGGACGTTCTGCCTCTTTTCCTATGCTTTCAATGCAATTCCAGTCTACCTCCTGAAATCGGTTTCCTGCAATTCTGCCCCGCTTTCAAGTCCTCTTGGCAGCCTTACTTCAGTATATTTTTGGACGATAGCTGTCATTTATAACTCTGCAGGTTTGTGAATTACAGTGCCCCTGAGCTCCTTTCTTCAACTCGCTTTCTTGTGACCTGGCCGCAACACCGCAGGATGGCTTCAGGCCCTAATCTGGTTCCGGGACGGCACCCTGAGCCTTGTGTTATTTCCTCTTCCTGGTGGGAAATGAGAGTTAAATTTGCCCGTCGAGACACCTCCAGCTAGTCTCTCATTGGTTCTCCCTATTCCTGTTCATCTTCCGCAGAAATTGCAAACTGGGCCAAACAGGAGGTTAAAGGCGCTGACTCTCCAAGTGGGGAGAGTGTTAGTAAAGTGTCTGGAATGTTGCACCCGAGTACCAGGGTACGAAAACTGAGACAATTTGAACACGTCTCCCGTTCACACGGTTGATCATACTCTGGGTTCCACATGCATGTTTTAGCTGAAGGAAGAATACCTTAAACCTGGAGAGTTGAGACCCGTGTAATGGGTACCATGCAATATGACTTCAAAGGGTCTTCATTTGCTCACCGAACCTCTCCAATCCTATCACTGCTGCGTTTATGCCCCTGTACACATGCTTGATTCTCTTTCGGAGACATAGCAATCCATAGGTTTTAAGATACTTACTAGTCAGGTACATTCTTAGGTGTTTAATATGCGGTGTTGAGTCCATTTCGTTGAGCAAGGAGTAGCTCTTGTCTATTCCATATTTGGCTTAAGGAACTTTATCTGTGCTCATTTCAATCTCTGGTTTGATGCAGCACCCCAACTCACCTTTCCCCTTAAGCAAGCATAAGTTGGTTTTCTAAATTTGAGACCCTGTTCTGTTGTGGAATTCAGTTCCTCTGTAGCCAAGTTTACATTCCGTGTATTACTGATATCTTATGATGTTTCTTTTTCTGTGTGACTTATTTCAGTTAGAATCATCATACCTGAATCCACTCATTGTGCTGCTAAGGGCCTGATGACATAGATTTCATTGCTGAGTGATATTGCTTTGTAAGTAAATACCACATGTTCTTTATCCATTTTTCACTTTTTGCGATGTTGAACTTGTACTGTAAACGAGGTTCTTGTAAACAGAGGTGTCCCAAACTTTGGGGTGGCTGTGTCTTTTTGATTTTAATTTCCCTAAGCTATAGGACCATAAGTGGAAGTGCCCTAGGCTCTGTTGTTTTGTTTTTTAGATGTTTCAGGAAACACCATACACTTCTTCCGAGTGTCTGTTGGCAACTTACATCCCGCCCATCAGCATAACAAGGCTCCCAGTTCTCCATGGCCTGTCCTGCCTTTCTGGATTTTACACTTTTTTCAGATGGCCCTTTTGACTGGGGGGAAGTGAGACTTCATTGTAGTGCAGATTTCCTTTGCAAGCTTGCTTGGTTGGCCAAAAAGGGCGTATGCGTTTTTTCCTGAATATATTCAGGAAAAAACGCATACGCCCTTTTTGGCCAAGTGCATCACTGTGGACGTTCTGCCTCTTTTCCTATGCTTTCAATGCAATTCCAGTCTACCTCCTGAAATCGGTTTCCTGCAATTCTGCCCCGCTTTCAAGTCCTCTTGGCAGCCTTACTTCAGTATATTTTTGGACGATAGCTGTCATTTATAACTCTGCAGGTTTGTGAATTACAGTGCCCCTGAGCTCCTTTCTTCAACTTGCCTTCTTGTGACCTGGCCGCAACACCGCAGGATGGCTTGAGGCCCTAATCTGGTTCCGGCACGGCATGCTGAGCCTTTGGTTATATCCTTTTCCTGGTGGGAAATGAGAGTTAAATTTGCCCGTCCAGACACCTCCAGCTAGTCTCTCATTGGTTCTCCCTATTCCTGTTCATCTTCCGCAGAAATTGCAAACTGGGCCAAACAGGAGGTTAAAGGCGCTGACTCTCCAAGTGGGGAGAGTGTTAGTAAAGCGTCTGGAATGTTGCACCCGAGTACTAGGGGAGGAAAACTGAGACATATTTGAACACGTCTCCCATTCACACGGTTAATCATACTCTGGGTTCCACATGCATGTTTTAGCTGAAGGAAGAATACCTTAAACCTGGAGACTTGAGACCCGTGGAATGGGTACCATGCAATATGACTTCAAAGGGTCTTCATTTGTTCACCGAACCTCTGCAATCCTATCACTGCTCCTTTATGCCCCTGTACACATGCTTGATTCTCTTTCGGAGACATAGCAAGCCATAGGTTTTAAGATACTTACTAGTCAGGTACATTCTTAGGCGTTTAATATGCGGTGTTGAGTCCATTTCGTTGAGCAAGGAGTAGCTCTTGTCTATTCCATATTTGGCTTAAGGAACTTTATCTGTGCTCATTTCAATCTCTGGTTTGATGGAGCACCCCAACTCACCTTTACCCTTAAGCAAGCATAAGTTGGTTTTCTAAATTTCAGACCCTGTTCTGTTCTGTTATTCAGTTCCTGTGTAGCCAAGTTTACATTCCGTGTATTACTGGTATCTTATGATGTTTCTTTTTCTGTGTGACTTATTTCAGTTAGAATCATCATACCTGAATCCACTCATTGTGCTGCTAAGGGCCTGATGACATAGATTTCATTGCTGAGTGATATTGCTTTGTAAGTATATACCACAACTTCTTTATCCATTTTTCACTTTCTGCGATGTTGAACTTGTACTGTAAACGAGGTTCTTGTAAACAGAGGCGTCCCAAACATTGGGGTGGCTGTGTCTTTTGATTTTAATTTCCCTAGGCTATAGGACCATAAGTGGAAGTGCCCTAGGCTCTGTTCCTTTGTTTTTTAGATGTTTCAGGAAACACCATACACTTCTCCCCAGTGTCTGTTGGCAATTTACATCCCGCCCATCAGCATAACAAGGCTCCCAGTTCTCCATGGCCTGTCCTGCCTTTCTGGATTTTACACTTTTTTCACATGGCCCTTTTGACCGGGGGGAAGTGAGACTTCATTGTAGTGCAGATTTCCTCTGCAAGCTTGCTTGGTTGGCCAAGAAGGGCGTATGCGTTTTTTCCTGAATATATTCAGGAAAAAACGCATATGCCCTTTTTGGCCAAGTGCATCACTGTGGACGTTCTGCCTCTTTTCCTATGCTTTCAATGCAATTCCAGTCTACCTCCTGAAATCGGTTTCCTGCAATTCTGCCCCGCTTTCAAGTCCTCTTGGCAGCCTTACTTCAGTATATTTTTGGAAAATAGCTGTCATTTATAACTCTGCAGGTTTGTGAATTACAGTGCCCCTGAGCTCCTTTCTTCAACTCGCCTTCTTGTGACCTGGCCGCAACACCGCAGGATGGCTTCAGGCCCTAAACTGGTTCCGGCACGGCACGCTGAGCCTTTGGTTATTTCCTTTTCCTGGTGGGAAATGAGAGTTAAATTTGCCCGTCCAGACACCTCCAGCTAGTCTCTCATTGGTTCTCCCTATTCCTGTTCATCTTCCGCAGAAATTGCAAACTGGGCCAAACAGGAGGTTAAAGGCGCTGACTCTCCAAGTGGGGAGACTGTTAGTAAAGCATCTGGAATGTTGCACCCGAGTACCAGGGGAGGAAAACTGAGACATATTTGAACACGTCTCCCGTTCACACGGTTGATCATACTCTGGGTTCCACATGCATGTTTTAGCTGAAGGAAGAATACCTTAAACCTGGAGAGTTGAGACCCGTGTAATGGGTACCATGCAATATGACTTCAAAGGGTCTTCATTTGTTCACCGAACCTCTCCAATCCTATCACTGCTGCGTTTATGCCCCTGTACACATGCTTGATTCTCTTTCGGAGACATAGCAATCCATAGGTTTTAAGATACTTACTAGTCAGGTACATTCTTAGGCCTTTAATATGCGGTGTTGAGTCCATTTCGTTGAGCAAGGAGTAGCTCTTGTCTATTCCATATTTGGCTTAAGGAACTTTATCTGTGCTCATTTCAATCTCTGGTTTTATGCAGCACCCCAACTCACCTTTCCCCTTAAGCAAGCATAAGTTGGTTTTCTAAATTTGAGACCCTGTTCTTTTCTGTAATTCAGTTCCTGTGTAGCCAAGTTTACATTCCGTGTATTAGTGATATCTTATGATGTTTCTTTTTCTGTGTGACTTATTTCAGTTAGAATCATCATACCTGAATCCACTCATTGTGCTGCTAAGGGCCTGATGACATAGATTTCATTGCTGAGTGATACTGCATTGTACGTAAGTACCACAAGTTCTTTATCCATTTTTCACTTTCTGTGATATTGAACTTGTACGGTAAACGAGGTTCTTGTAAACAGAGGCGTCCCAAACTTTGGGGTGGCTGTGTCTTTTTGATTTTAATTTCCCTAAGCTATAGGACCATAAGTGGAAGTGCCCTAGGCTCTGTTGCTTTGTTTTTTAGATGTTTCAGGAAACACCATACACTTCTCCCCAGTGTCTGTTGGCAATTTACATCCCGCCCATCAGCATAACAAGGCTCCCAGTTCTCCATGGCCTGTCCTGCCTTTCTGGATTTTACACTTTTTTCCGATGGCCCTTTTACCGGGAGGAAGTGAGAGTTCATTGCAGTGCAGATTTCCTTTGCAAGCTTGCTTGGTTGGCCAAAAAGTGCGTATGCGTTTTTTCCTGAATATATTTAGGAAAAAACGCATACGCCCTTTTTGGCCAAGTGCATCGTTGTGGACGTTCTGCCTCTTTTCCAATGCTTTCAATGCAATTCCAGTGTACCTCCTGAAATCGGTTTCCTGCAATTCTGCCCCGCTTTCAAGTCTTCTTGGCAGCCTTACTTCAGTATATTTTTGGACGATAGCTGTCATTTATAACTCTGCAGGTTTGTGAATTACAGTGCCCCTGAGCTCCTTTCTTCAACTCGCTTTCTTTAGAGCTGGCTGCAACACCGCAGGATAGCTTCAGGCCCTAATCTGGTTCCTGCACGGCACGCTGAGCCTTTGGTTATTTCCTCTTCCTGGTGGGAAATGAGAGTTAAATTTGCCCGTCCAGACACCTCCAGCTAGTCTCTCATTGGTTCTCCCTATTCCTGTTCATCTTCCGCAGAAATTGCAAACTGGGCCAAACAGGAGTTTAAAGGCGCTGACTCTCCAAGTGGGGAGAGTGTTAGTAAAGCGTCTGGAATGTTGCACCCGAGTACCAGGGTACGAAAACTGAGACATATTTGAACACGTCTCCCGTTCACACGGTTGATCATACTCTGGGTTCCACATGCATGTTTTAGCTGAAGGAAGAATACCTTAAACCTGGAGAGTTGAGACCCATGGAATGGGTACCATGCAATATGACTTCAAAGGGTCTTCATTTGCTCACCGAACCTCTCCAATCCTATCACTGCTGCATTTATGCCCCTGTACACACGCTTGATTCTCTTTTGGAGACATAGCAATCCATAGGTTTTAATATACTTACTAGTCAGGTACATTCTTAGGCGTTTAATATGGGGTGTTGAGTCCATTTCGTTGAGCAAGGAGTAGCTCTCGTCTATTCCATATTTGGCTTAAGGAACTTCATCTGTGCTCATTTCAATCTCTGGTTTGATGCAGCACCCCAACTCACCTTTCCCCTTAAGCAAGCATAAGTTGGTTTTCTAAATTTGAGACCCTGTTCTGTTTTGGAATTCAGTTCCTGTGTAGCCAAGTTTACATTCCGTGTATTAGTGATATCTTATGATGTTTCTTTTTCTGTGTGACTTATTTCAGTTAGAATCATCGTACCTGAATCCACCCATTATGCTGCTACGGGCTTGATGACATAGATTTCATTGCTGAGTGATACTGCATTGTACGTAAGTACCACAAGTTCTTTATCCATTTTTCACTTTCTGTGATATTGAACTTGTACGGTAAACGAGGTTCTTGTAAACAGAGGCGTCCCAAACTTTGGGGTGGCTGTGTCTTTTTGATTTTAATTTCCCTAAGCTATAGGACCATAAGTGGAAGAGCCCTTGGCTCTGTTGCTTTGTTTTTTAGATGTTTCAGGAAACACCATACACTTCTCCCGAGTGTCTGTTGGCAACTTACATCCCGCCCATCAGCATAACAAGGCACCCAGTTCTCCATGGCCTGTCCTGCCTTTCTGGATTTTACACTTTTTTCAGATGGCCCTTTTGACCGGGTGGAAGTGAGACTTCATTGTAGTGCAGATTTCCTTTGCAAGCTTGCTTGGTTGGCCAAAAAGGGCGTATGCGTTTTTTCCTGAATATATTCAGGAAAAAACGCATACGCCCTTTTTGGCCAAGTCCATCATTGTGGACGCTCTGCCTCTTTTCCTATGCTTTCAATGCAATTCCAGTCTACCTCCTGAAATCAGTTTCCTGCAATTCTGCCCCGCTTTCAAGTCCCCTTGGCAGCCTTACTTCTGTATATTTTTGGACGATAGCTGTCATTTATAACTCTGCAGGTTTGTGAATTACAGTGCCCCTGAGCTCCTTTCTTCAACTCGCTTTCTTGTGAGCTGGCCGCAACACCGCACGATGGCTTCAGGCCCTAATCTGGTTCCGGAACGGCACGCTGTGCCATTGGTTAATTCCTATTCCTGGTGGGAAATGAGAGTTAAATTTGCCCGTCCAGACACCTCCAGCTAGTCTCTCATTGGTTCTCCCTATTCCTGTTCATCTTCCGCAGAAATTGCAAACTGGGCCAAACAGGAGGTTAAAGGGACTGACTCTCCAAGTCGGGAGAGTGTTAGTAAAGCGTCTGGAATGTTGCACCCGTGTACCAGGGTACGAAAACTGAGACATATTTGAACACGTCTCCCGATCACATGGTTGATCATACTCTAGGTTCCACATGCATGTTTTAGCTGAAGGAAGAATACCTTAAACCTGGGTAGTTGAAACCTGTGGAATGGGTACCTTGCAATGTGACTTCAAAGGGTCTTCATTTGAATACCGAACCTCTCCAATCCTATCACTGCTGCGTTTATGCCCCTGTACGCACGCTTGATTCTCTTTTGGAGACGTAGCAATCCATAGGTTTTAAGATACTTACTAGTCAGGTACATTCTTAGGCATTTAATATGCGGTGTTGAGTCCATTTCGTTGAGCAAGGAGTAGCTCTTGTCTATTCCATATTTGGCTTAAGGAACTTTATCTGTGCTCATTTCAATCTCTGGTTTTATGCAGCACCCCAACTCACCTTTCCCCTTAAGCAAGCATAAGTTGGTTTTCTAAATTTGAGACACTCTTCTGTTTTGGAATTCAGTTCCTGTGTAGCCGAGTTTACATTCCGTGTATTAGTGATATCTTATGATGTTTTTTTTCTGTGTGACTTATTTCAGTTAGAATCGTCGTACCTGAATCCACTCATTATGCTGCTACGGGCCTGATGACATAGATTTCATTGCTGAGTGATACTGCATTGTACGTAAGTACCACAAGTTCTTTATCCATTTTTCACTTTCTGTGATATTGAACTTGTACGGTAAACGAGGTTCTTGTAAACAGAGGCGTCCCAAACTTTGGGGTGGCTGTGTCTTTTTGATTTTAATTTCCCTAAGGTATAGGACCATAAGTGGAAGTGCCCTAGGCTCTGTTGCTTTGTTTTTTAGATGTTTCAGGAAACACCATACACTTCTCCCGAGTGTCTGTTGGCAATTTACATCCCGCCCATCAGCATAACAAGGCTCCCAGTTCTCCATGGCCTGTCCTGCCTTTCTGGATTTTACACTTTTTTCAGATGGCCCTTTTGACCGGGCTGCAGTGAGACTTCATTGTAGTGCAGATTTCCTTTGCAAGTTTGCTTGGTTGGCCAAAAAGGGCGTATGCGTTTTTTCCTGAATATATTCAGGAAAAAACGCATACGCCCTTTTTGGCCAAGTGCATCATTGTGGACGCTCTGCCTCTTTTCCTATGCTTTCAATGTAATTCCAGTCTACCTCCTGAAATCGGTTTCCTGCAATTCTGCCCCACTTTCAAGTCCTCTTGGCAGCCTTACTTCAGTATATTTTTGGACAATAGCTGTCATTTATAACTCTGCAGGTTTGTGAATTACAGTGCCCCTGAGCTCCTTTCTTCTACTCTCTTTTCTGTGAGCTGGCCGCAACACCGCACGATGGCTTCAGGCCCTAATCTGGTTCCGGTACGGCACGCTGAGCCTTTGGTTATTTCCTCTTCCTGGTGGGAAATGAGAGTTAAATTTGCCCGTCCAGACACTTCCAGCTAGTCTCTCATTGGTTTTCCCTATTCCTGTTCATCTTCCGCAGAAATTGCAAACTGGGCCAAACAGGAGGTTAAAGGCGCTGACTCTCCAAGTGGGGAGAGTGTTAGTAAAGCGTCTGGAATGTTGCACCCGTGTACCAGGGTACGAAAACTGAGACATATTTGAACACGTCTCCCGATCACATGGTTGATCATACTCTAGGTTCCACATGCATGTTTTAGCTGAAGGAAGAATACCTTAAACCTGGAGAGTTGAGACCCGTGGAATGGGTACCATGCAATATGACTTCAAAGGGTCTTCATTTGCTCACCGAACCTCTCCAATCCTATCACTGCTGCGTTTATGCCCCTGTACACATGCTTGATTCTCTATCGGAGACATAGCAATCCATAGGTTTTAAGATACTTACTAGTCAGGTACATTCTTAGGCGTTTAATATGCGGTGTTGAGTCCATTTCGTTGAGCAAGGAGTAGCTCTTGTGTATTCCATATTTGGCTTAAGGAACTTTATCTGTGCTCATTTCAATCTCTGGTTTTATGCAGCACCCCAACTCACCTTTCCCCTTAAGCAAGCATAAGTTGGTTTTCTAAATTTGAGACCCTGTTCTGTTTTGGAATTCATTTCTTGTGTAGCCAAGTTTACATTCCGTGTATTACTGATATCTTATGATGTTTCTTTTTCTGTGTGACTTATTTCAGTTAGAATCATCATACCTGAATCCACTCATTGTGCTGCTAAGGGCCTGATGACATAGATTTTATTGCTGAGTGATATTGCTTTGTAAGTAAATACCACAACTTCTTTATCCGTTTTTCACTTTCTGCGATGTTGAACTTGTACTGTAAACGAGGTTCTTGTAAACAGAGCCATTCCAAACATTAGGGTGGCTGTGTGTTTTTGATTTTAATTTCCCTAAGCTATACGACCATAAGTGGAAGTGCCCTAGGCTCTGTTGCTTTGTTTTTTAGATGTTTCAGGAAACACCATACACTTCTCCGGAGTGTCTGTTGGCAATTTACATCCCGCCCATCAGCATAACAAGGCTCCCAGTTCTCCATGGCCTGTCCTGCCTTTCTGGATTTTACACTTTTTTCAGATGGCCCTTTTGACCGGGGGGAAGTGAGACTTCATTGTAGTGCAGATTTCCTTTGCAAGTTTGCTTGGTTGGCCAAAAAGGGCATATGCGTGTTTTCCTGAATATATTCAGGAAAAAGACGCATACGCCCTTTTTGGCCAAGTGCATCATTGTGGACGCTCTGCCTCTTTTCCTATGCTTGAAATGCAATTCCAGTCTACCTCCTGAAATCGGTTTCCTGCAATTCTGGCCCGCTTTCAAGTCCTCTTGGCAGCCTTACTTCAGTATATTTTTGGACGATAGCTGTCATTTATAACTCTGCAGGTTTGTGAATTACAGTGCCCCTGAGCTCCTTTCTTCAACTCGCTTTCTTGTGAGCTGGCTGCAACACCGCAGGATGGCTTCAGGCCCTAATCTGGTTCCGGCACGGCAGGCTGAGCCTTTCTTTAATTCCTCTTCCTGGTGGGAAATGAGAGTTAAATTTGCCCGTCCAGACACCTCCAGCTAGTCTCTCATTGGTTCTTGCTATTCCTGTTCATCTTCCGCAGAAATGGCAAACTGGGCCAAACAGGAGGTTAAAGGCGCTGACTCTCCAAGTGGGGAGAGTGTTAGTAAAGCGTCTGGAATGTTGCACCCGAGTACCAGTGGAGGAAATCTGAGACATATCTGAACACGTGTCCCGTTCACACGGTTCATCATACTCTGAGTTCCACATGCATGTTTTAGCTGAAGGAAGAATACCTTAAACCTGGAGAGTTGAGACCCGTGTAATGGGTACCATGCAATATGACTTCAAAGGGTCTTCATTTGCTCACCGAACCTCTCCAATCCTATCACTGCTGCGTTTATGCCCCTGTACACACGCTTGATTCTCTTTTGGAGACATAGCAATCCATAGGTTTTAAGATACTTACTAGTCAGGTACATTCTTAGGCGCTTAATATGGGGTGTTGAGTCCATTTTGTTGAGCAAGGAGTAGCTCTTGTCTATTCCATATTTGGCTTAAGGAACTTTATCTGTGCTCATTTCAATCTCTGGTTTTATGCAGCACCCCAACTCACCTTTCCCCTTAAGCAAGCATAAGTTGGTTTTCTAAATTTGAGACCCTGTTCTGTTTTGGAATTCAGTTCCTGTGTAGCCAAGTTTACATTCCGTGTATTAGTGATATCTTATGATGTTTCTTTTTCTGTGTGACTTATTTCAGTTAGAATCATCGTACCTGAATCCACTCATTATGCTGCTAAGGGCCTGATGACATAGATTTCATTGCTGAGTGATACTGCATTGTACGTAAGTACCACATGTTCTTTATCCATTTTTCTCTTTCTGTGATATTGAACTTGTACGGTAAACGAGGTTCTTGTAAACAGAGGCGTCCCAAACTTTGGGGTGGCTGTGTCTTTTTGATTTTAATTTCCCTAAGCTATAGGACCATAAGTGGAAGTGCCCTAGGCTCTGTTGCTTTGTTTTTTAGATGTTTCAGGAAACACCATACACTTCTCCCCAGTGTCTGTTGGCAATTTACATCCCGCCCATCAGCATAACAAGGCTCCCAGTTCTCCATGGCCTGTCCTGCCTTTCTGGATTTTACACTTTTTTCAGATGGCCCTTTTGACTGGGGGGAAGTGAGACTTCATTGTAGTGCAGATTTCCTTTGCGAGCTTGCTTGGTTGGCCAAAAAGGGCGTATGCGTTTTTTCCTGAATATATTCAGGAAAAAACGCATACGCACTTTTTGGCCAAGTGCATCATTGTGGACGTTCTGCCTCTTTTCCTATGCTTTCAATGCAATTCCAGTCTACCTCCTGAAATCGGTTTCCTGCAATTCTGACCCGTTTTCAAGTCCTCTTGGCAGCCTTACTTCAGTATATTTTTGGACGATAGCTGTCATTTATAACTCTGCAGGTTTGTGAATTACAGTGCCCCTGAGCTCCTTTCTTCAACTCGCTTTCTTTTGAGCTGGCCGCAACACCGCACGATGGCTTCAGGCCCTAATCTGGTTCCGGCACGGCACGCTGTGCCATTGGTTAATTCCTATTCCTGGTGGGAAATGAGAGTTAAATTTGCCCGTCCAGACACCTCCAGCTAGTCTCTCATTGGTTCTCCCTATTCCTGTTCATCTTCCGCAGAAATTGCAAACTGGGCCAAACAGGAGGTTAAAGGGACTGACTCTCCAAGTCGGGAGAGTGTTAGTAAAGCGTATGGAATGTTGCACCCGAGTACCAGGGTACGAAAACTGAGACATATTTGAACACGTCTCCCGATCACATGGTTGATCATACTCTAGGTTCCACATGCATGTTTTAGCTGAAGGAAGAATACCTTAAACCTGGGTAGTTGAAACCTGTGGAATGGGTACCATGCAATGTGACTTCAAAGGGTCTTCATTTGCTCACCGAACCTCTCCAATCCTATCACTGCTGCGTTTATGCCCCTGTACACATGCTTGATTCTCTTTCGGAGACATAGCAATCCATAGGGTTTAAGATACTTACTAGTCAGGTACATTCTTAGGCGTTTAATATGGGGTGTTGAGTCCATTTCGTTGAGCAAGGAGTAGCTCTTGTCTATTCCATATTTGGCTTAAGGAACTTTATCTGTGCTTATTTCAATCTCTTGTTTTATGCAGCACCCCAACTCACCTTTACCCTTAAGCAAGCATAAGTTGGTTTTCTAAATTTGAGACCCTGTTCTGTTCTGTAATTCAGTTCCTGTGTAGCCAAGTTTATATTCCGTGTATTACTGATATTTTATGATGTTTCTTTTTCTGTGTGACTTATTTCAGTTAGAATCATCATACCTGAATCCACTCATTGTGCTGCTAAGGGCCTGATGACATAGATTTCATTGCTGAGTGATATTGCTTTGTAAGTAAATACCACAACTTCTTTATCCATTTTTCACTTTCTGCGATGTTGAACATGTACTGTAAAAGAGGTTCTTGTAAACAGAGCCTTTCCAAACTTTGGGGTGGCTGTGTGTTTTTGATTTTAATTTCCCTAAGCTATAGGACCATAAGTGGAAGTGCCCTAGGCTCTGTTGCTTTGTTTTTTAGATGTTTCAGGAAACAGCATACACTTCTCCCGAGTGTCTGTTGGCAATTTACATCCCGCCCATCAGCATAACAAGCCTCCCAGTTCTCCATGGCCTGTCCTGCCTTTCTGGATTTTACACTTTTTTCAGATTTCCCTTTTGACTGGGGGGAAGTGAGACTTCATTGTAGTGCAGATTTCCTTTGCAAGCTTGCTTGAGTGGCCAAAAAGGGCGTATGCGTTTTTTCCTGAATATATTCAGGAAAAAACGCATACGCCCTTTTTGGCCAAGTGCATCATTGTGGACGTTCTGCCTCTTTTCCTATGCTTTCAATGTAATTCCAGTCTACCTCCTGAAATCGGTTTCCTGCAATTCTGCCCCGCTTTCAAGTCCTCTTGGCAGCCTTACTTCAGTATATTTTTGGACGATAGCTGTGATTTATAACTCTGCAGGTTTGTGAGTTACAGTGCCCCTGAGCTCCCTTCTGCAACTCGCTTTCTTTTGAGCTGGCCTCAACACCGCAGGATGGCATCAGGCCGTAATCTGGTTCCGGAACGGCACGCTGAGCCTTTGGTTATTTCCTCTTCCTGGTGGGAAATGAGAGTTAAATTTGCCCGTCCAGACACCTCCAGCTAGTCTCTCATTGGTTCTCGCTATTCCTGTTCATCTTCCGCAGAAATTGCAAACTGGGCCAAACAGGAGTTTAAAGAGACTGACTCTCCAAATGGGGAGAGTGTTAGTAAAGCGTCTGGAATGTTGCACCCGAGTACCAGGGTACGAAAACTGAGACATATTTGAACACGACTCCCGTTCACACGGTTGATCATACTCTAGGTTCCACATGCATGTTTTAGCTGAAGGAAGAATACCTTAAACCTGGGTAGTTGAAACCCGTGGAATGGGTACCATGCAATATGACTTCAATGGGTCGTCATTTGCTCACCGAACCTCTCCAATCCTATCACTGCTGCGTTTATGCCCCTGTACACATGCTTGATTCTCTTTCGGAGACATAGCAATCCATAGGTTTTAAGATACTTACTAGTCAGGTACATTCTTAGGCGTTTAATATGCGGTTTGAGTCCATTTCGTTGAGCAAGGAGTAGCTCTTGTCTATTCCATATTTGGCTTAAGGAACTTTATCTGTGCTCATTTCAATCTCTGGTTTTATGCAGCACCCCAACTCACCTTTCCCCTTAAGCAAGCATAAGTTGGTTTTCTAAATTTGAGACACTCTTCTGTTTTGGAATTCAGTTCCTGTGTAGCCAAGTTTACATTCCGTGTATTAGTGATATCTTACGATATTTCTTTTTCTGTGTGACTTATTTCAGTTAGAATCATCATACCTGTATCCACTCATTGTGCTGCTAAGGGCCTGATGACATAGATTTCATTGCTGAATGATATTGTTTGTAAGTAAATACCACAAGTTCTTTATCCATTTTTCACTTTCTGCGATGTTGAACTTGTACGGTAAACGAGGTTCTTGTAAACAGAGCCGTTCCAAACTTTGGGGTGGCTGTGTCTTTTTGATTTTAATTTCCCTAAGCTATAGGACCATAAGTGGAAGTGCCCTAGGCTCTGTTGCTTTGTTTTTTAGATGTTTCAGGAAACACCATACACTTCTCCCGAGTGTCTGTTGGCAATTTACATCCCGCCCAGCAGCATAACAAGGCTCCCAGTTCTCCATGGCCTGTCCTACCTTTCTGGAATGTACACTTTTTTCAGATGGCCCTTTTGACCGGGGGGAAGTGAGACTTCATTGTAGTGCAGATTTCCTTTGCAAGCTTGCTTGGTTGGCCAAAAAGGGCGTATGCGTTTTTTCCTGAATATATTCAGGAAAAAACGCATACGCCCTTTTTGGCCAAGTGCATCATTGTGGACGTTCTGCCTCTTTTCCTATGCTTTCAATGCAATTCCAGTCTACCTCCTGAAATCGGTTTCCTGCAATTCTGCCCCGCTTTCAAGTCCTCTTGGCAGCCTTACTTCAGTATATTTTTGGACGATAGCTGTCATTTATAACTCTGCAGGTTTGTGAATTACAGTGCCCCTGAGCTCCTTTCTTCAACTCGCTTTCTTGTGACCTGGCCGCAACACCGCAGGATGGCTTCAGGCCCTAATCTGGTTCCGGCACGGCACGCTGAGCCTTTGGTTAACTTCTCTTCCTGGTGGGAAATGAGAGTTAAATTTGCCCGTCCAGACACCTCCAGCTAGTCTCTCATTGGTTCTCGCTATTCCTGTTCATCTTCCGCAGAAATTGCAAACTGGGCCAAACAGGAGGTTAAAGGGACTGACTCTCCAAGTCGGGAGAGTGTTAGTAAAGCGTCTGGAATGTTGCACCCGAGTACCAGTGTACGAAAACTGAGACATATTTGAATACGTCTCCCAATCACATGGTTGATCATACTCTAGGTTCCACATGCATGTTTTAGTTGAAGGAAGAATACCTTAAACCTGGAGAGTTGAGACCCGTGGAATGGGTACCATGCAATATGACTTCAACGGGTCTTCATTTGCTCACCGAACCTCTCCAATCCTATCACTGCTGCGTTTATGCCCCTGTACACATGCTTGATTCTCTTTCGGAGACATAGCAATCCATAGGTTTTAAGATATTTACCAGTCAGGTACATTCTTAGGCGTTTAATATGGGGTGTTGAGTCCATTTCGTTGAGCAAGGAGTAGCTCTTGTCTATTCCATATTTGGCTTAAGGAACTTTATCTGTGCTCATTTCAATCTCTGGTTTTATGCAGCACCCCAACTCACCTTTCCCCTTAAGCAAGCATAAGTTGGTTTTCTAAATTTGAGACCCTGTTCTGTTTTGGAATTCAGTTCCTGTGTAGCCAAGTTTACATTCCATGTATTAGTGATATCTTACGATGTTTCTTTTTCTGTGTGACTTATTTCAGTTAGAATCATCATACCTGAATCCACTCATTGTGCTGCTAAGGGCCTGATGACATAGATTTCATTGCTGAGTGATATTGCTTTGTAAGTAAATACCACATGTTCTTTATCCATTTTTCACTTTTTGCGATGTTGAACTTGTACTGTAAACGAGGTTCTTGTAAACAGAGGTGTCCCAAACTTTGGGGTGGCTGTGTCTTTTTGATTTTAATTTCCCTAAGCTATAGGACCATAAGTGGAAGTGCCCTAGGCTCTGTTGTTTTGTTTTTTAGATGTTTCAGGAAACACCATACACTTCTTCCGAGTGTCTGTTGGCAACTTACATCCCGCCCATCAGCATAACAAGGCTCCCAGTTCTCCATGGCCTGTCCTGCCTTTCTGGATTTTACACTTTTTTCAGATGGCCCTTTTGACCGGGGGGAAGTGAGACTTCATTGTAGTGCAGATTTCCTTTGCAAGCTTGCTTGGTTGGCCAAAAAGGGCGTATGCGTTTTTTCCTGAATATATTCAGGAAAAAACGCATACGCCCTTTTTGGCCAAGTGCATCACTGTGGACGTTCTGCCTCTTTTCCTATGCTTTCAATGCAATTCCAGTCTACCTCCTGAAATCGGTTTCCTGCAATTCTGCCCCGCTTTCAAGTCCTCTTGGCAGCCTTACTTCAGTATATTTTTGGACGATAGCTGTCATTTATAACTCTGCAGGTTTGTGAATTACAGTGCCCCTGAGCTCCTTTCTTCAACTTGCCTTCTTGTGACCTGGCCGCAACACCACAGGATGGCTTGAGGCCCTAATCTGGTTCCGGCACGGCACGCTGAGCCTTTGGTTATATCCTTTTCCTGGTGGGAAATGAGAGTTAAATTTGCCCGTCCAGACACCTCCAGCTAGTCTCTCATTGGTTCTCCCTATTCCTGTTCATCTTCCGCAGAAATTGCAAACTGGGCCAAACAGGAGGTTAAAGGCGCTGACTCTCCAAGTGGGGAGAGTGTTAGTAAAGCGTCTGGAATGTTGCACCCGAGTACTAGGGGAGGAAAACTGAGACATATTTGAACACGTCTCCCATTCACACGGTTGATCATACTCTGGGTTCCACATGCATGTTTTAGCTGAAGGAAGAATACCTTAAACCTGGAGACTTGAGACCCGTGGAATGGGTACCATGCAATATGACTTCAAAGGGTCTTCATTTGTTCCCCGAACCTCTGCAATCCTATCACTGCTGCCTTTATGCCCCTGTACACATGCTTGATTCTCTTTCGGAGACATAGCAAGCCATAGGTTTTAAGATACTTACTAGTCAGGTACATTCTTAGGCGTTTAATATGCGGTGTTGAGTCCATTTCGTTGAGCAAGGAGTAGCTCTTGTCTATTCCATATTTGGCTTAAGGAACTTTATCTGTGCTCATTTCAATCTCTGGTTTGATGCAGCACCCCAACTCACCTTTACCCTTAAGCAAGCATAAGTTGATTTTCTAAATTTGAGACCCTGTTCTCTTCTGTTATTCAGTTCCTGTGTAGCCAAGTTTACATTCCGTGTATTACTGGTATCTTATGATGTTTCTTTTTCTGTGTGACTTATTTCAGTTAGAATCATCATACCTGAATCCACTCATTGTGCTGCTAAGGGCCTGATGACATAGATTTCATTGCTGAGTGATATTGCTTTGTAAGTAAATACCACAACTTCTTTATCCATTTTTCACTTTCTGCGATGTTGAACTTGTACTGTAAACGAGGTTCTTGTAAACAGAGGCGTCCCAAACTTTGGGGTGGCTGTGTCTTTTGATTTTAATTTCCCTAAGCTATAGGACCATAAGTGGAAGTGCCCTAGGCTCTGTTCCTTTGTTTTTTAGATGTTTCAGGAAACACCATACACTTCTCCCCAGTGTCTGTTGGCAATTTACATCCCGCCCATCAGCATAACAAGGCTCCCAGTTCTCCATGGCCTGTCCTGCCTTTCTGGATTTTACACTTTTTTCAGATGGCCCTTTTGACCGGGGGGAAGTGAGACTTCATTGTAGTGCAGATTTCCTCTGCAAGCTTGCTTGGTTGGCCAAGAAGGGCGTATGCGTTTTTTCCTGAATATATTCAGGAAAAAACGCATACGCCCTTTTTGGCCAAGTGCATCACTGTGGACGTTCTGCCTCTTTTCCTATGCTTTCAATGCAATTCCAGTCTACCTCCTGAAATCGGTTTCCTGCAATTCTGCCCCGCTTTCAAGTCCTCTTGGCAGCCTTACTTCAGTATATTTTTGGACGATAGCTGTGATTTATAACTCTGCAGGTTTGTGAGTTACAGTGCCCCTGAGCTCCCTTCTGCAACTCGCTTTCTTTTGAGCTGGCCTCAACACCGCAGGATGGCATCAGGCCGTAATCTGGTTCCGGAACGGCACGCTGAGCCTTTGGTTATTTCCTCTTCCTGGTGGGAAATGAGAGTTAAATTTGCCCGTCCAGACACCTCCAGCTAGTCTCTCATTGGTTCTCGCTATTCCTGTTCATCTTCCGCAGAAATTGCAAACTGGGCCAAACAGGAGTTTAAAGAGTCTGACTCTCCAAATGGGGAGAGTGTTAGTAAAGCACCTGGAATGTTGAACCCGAGTACCAGGGTACGAAAACTGAGACATATTTGAACACGACTCCCGTTCACACGGTTGATCATACTCTAGGTTCCACATGCATGTTTTAGCTGAAGGAAGAATACCTTAAACCTGGGTAGTTGAAACCCGTGGAATGGGTACCATGCAATATGACTTCAATGGGTCGTCATTTGCTCACCGAACCTCTCCAATCCTATCACTGCTGCGTTTATGCCCCTGTACACATGCTTGATTCTCTTTCGGAGACATAGCAATCCATAGGTTTTAAGATACTTACTAGTCAGGTACATTCTTAGGCGTTTAATATGCGGTTTGAGTCCATTTCGTTGAGCAAGGAGTAGCTCTTGTCTATTCCATATTTGGCTTAAGGAACTTTATCTGTGCTCATTTCAATCTCTGGTTTTATGCAGCACCCCAACTCACCTTTCCCCTTAAGCAAGCATAAGTTGGTTTTCTAAATTTGAGACACTCTTCTGTTTTGGAATTCAGTTCCTGTGTAGCCAAGTTTACATTCCGTGTATTAGTGATATCTTACGATATTTCTTTTTCTGTGTGACTTATTTCAGTTAGAATCATCATACCTGTATCCACTCATTGTGCTGCTAAGGGCCTGATGACATAGATTTCATTGCTGAATGATATTGTTTGTAAGTAAATACCACAAGTTCTTTATCCATTTTTCACTTTCTGCGATGTTGAACTTGTACGGTAAACGAGGTTCTTGTAAACAGAGCCGTTCCAAACTTTGGGGTGGCTGTGTCTTTTTGATTTTAATTTCCCTAAGCTATAGGACCATAAGTGGAAGTGCCCTAGGCTCTGTTGCTTTGTTTTTTAGATGTTTCAGGAAACACCATACACTTCTCCCGAGTGTCTGTTGGCAATTTACATCCCGCCCAGCAGCATAACAAGGCTCCCAGTTCTCCATGGCCTGTCCTACCTTTCTGGAATGTACACTTTTTTCAGATGGCCCTTTTGACCGGGGGGAAGTGAGACTTCATTGTAGTGCAGATTTCCTTTGCAAGCTTGCTTGGTTGGCCAAAAAGGGCGTATGCGTTTTTTCCTGAATATATTCAGGAAAAAACGCATACGCCCTTTTTGGCCAAGTGCATCATTGTGGACGTTCTGCCTCTTTTCCTATGCTTTCAATGCAATTCCAGTCTACCTCCTGAAATCGGTTTCCTGCAATTCTGCCCCGCTTTCAAGTCCTCTTGGCAGCCTTACTTCAGTATATTTTTGGACGATAGCTGTCATTTATAACTCTGCAGGTTTGTGAATTACAGTGCCCCTGAGCTCCTTTCTTCAACTCGCTTTCTTGTGACCTGGCCGCAACACCGCAGGATGGCTTCAGGCCCTAATCTGGTTCCGGCACGGCACGCTGAGCCTTTGGTTAACTTCTCTTCCTGGTGGGAAATGAGAGTTAAATTTGCCCGTCCAGACACCTCCAGCTAGTCTCTCATTGGTTCTCGCTATTCCTGTTCATCTTCCGCAGAAATTGCAAACTGGGCCAAACAGGAGGTTAAAGGGACTGACTCTCCAAGTCGGGAGAGTGTTAGTAAAGCGTCTGGAATGTTGCACCCGAGTACCAGTGTACGAAAACTGAGACATATTTGAACACGTCTCCCAATCACATGGTTGATCATACTCTAGGTTCCACATGCATGTTTTAGTTGAAGGAAGAATACCTTAAACCTGGAGAGTTGAGACCCGTGGAATGGGTACCATGCAATATGACTTCAACGGGTCTTCATTTGCTCACCGAACCTCTCCAATCCTATCACTGCTGCGTTTATGCCCCTGTACACATGCTTGATTCTCTTTCGGAGACATAGCAATCCATAGGTTTTAAGATATTTACCAGTCAGGTACATTCTTAGGCGTTTAATATGGGGTGTTGAGTCCATTTCGTTGAGCAAGGAGTAGCTCTTGTCTATTCCATATTTGGCTTAAGGAACTTTATCTGTGCTCATTTCAATCTCTGGTTTTATGCAGCACCCCAACTCACCTTTCCCCTTAAGCAAGCATAAGTTGGTTTTCTAAATTTGAGACCCTGTTCTGTTTTGGAATTCAGTTCCTGTGTAGCCAAGTTTACATTCCATGTATTAGTGATATCTTACGATGTTTCTTTTTCTGTGTGACTTATTTCAGTTAGAATCATCATACCTGAATCCACTCATTGTGCTGCTAAGGGCCTGATGACATAGATTTCATTGCTGAGTGATATTGCTTTGTAAGTAAATACCACATGTTCTTTATCCATTTTTCACTTTTTGCGATGTTGAACTTGTACTGTAAACGAGGTTCTTGTAAACAGAGGTGTCCCAAACTTTGGGGTGGCTGTGTCTTTTTGATTTTAATTTCCCTAAGCTATAGGACCATAAGTGGAAGTGCCCTAGGCTCTGTTGTTTTGTTTTTTAGATGTTTCAGGAAACACCATACACTTCTCCCGAGTGTCTGTTGGCAACTTACATCCCGCCCATCAGCATAACAAGGCTCCCAGTTCTCCATGGCCTGTCCTGCCTTTCTGGATTTTACACTTTTTTCAGATGGCCCTTTTGACCGGGGGGAAGTGAGACTTCATTGTAGTGCAGATTTCCTTTGCAAGCTTGCTTGGTTGGCCAAAAAGGGCGTATGCGTTTTTTCCTGAATATATTCAGGAAAAAACGCATACGCCCTTTTTGGCCAAGTGCATCATTGTGGACGTTCTGCCTCTTTTCCTATGCTTTCAATGCAATTCCAGTCTACCTCCTGAAATCGGTTTCCTGCAATTCTGCCCCGCTTTCAAGTCCTCTTGGCAGCCTTACTTCAGTATATTTTTGGACGATAGCTGTCATTTATAACTCTGCAGGTTTGTGAATTACAGTGCCCCTGAGCTCCTTTCTTCAACTTGCCTTCTTGTGACCTGGCCGCAACACCGCAGGATGGCTTGAGGCCCTAATCTGGTTCCGGCACGGCACGCTGAGCCTTTGGTTATATCCTTTTCCTGGTGGGAAATGAGAGTTAAATTTGCCCGTCCAGACACCTCCAGCTAGTCTCTCATTGGTTCTCCCTATTCCTGTTCATCTTCCGCAGAAATTGCAAACTGGGCCAAACAGGAGGTTAAAGGCGCTGACTCTCCAAGTGGGGAGAGTGTTAGTAAAGCGTCTGGAATGTTGCACCCGAGTACTAGGGGAGGAAAACTGAGACATATTTGAACACGTCTCCCATTCACACGGTTGATCATACTCTGGGTTCCACATGCATGTTTTAGCTGAAGGAAGAATACCTTAAACCTGGAGACTTGAGACCCGTGGAATGGGTACCATGGAATATGACTTCAAAGGGTCTTCATTTGTTCCCCGAACCTCTGCAATCCTATCACTGCTGCCTTTATGCCCCTGTACACATGCTTGATTCTCTTTCGGAGACATAGCAAGCCATAGGTTTTAAGATACTTACTAGTCAGGTACATTCTTAGGCGTTTAATATGCGGTGTTGAGTCCATTTCGTTGAGCAAGGAGTAGCTCTTGTCTATTCCATATTTGGCTTAAGGAACTTTATCTGTGCTCATTTCAATCTCTGGTTTGATGCAGCACCCCAACTCACCTTTACCCTTAAGCAAGCATAAGTTGATTTTCTAAATTTGAGACCCTGTTCTCTTCTGTTATTCAGTTCCTGTGTAGCCAAGTTTACATTCCGTGTATTACTGGTATCTTATGATGTTTCTTTTTCTGTGTGACTTATTTCAGTTAGAATCATCATACCTGAATCCACTCATTGTGCTGCTAAGGGCCTGATGACATAGATTTCATTGCTGAGTGATATTGCTTTGTAAGTAAATACCACAACTTCTTTATCCATTTTTCACTTTCTGCGATGTTGAACTTGTACTGTAAACGAGGTTCTTGTAAACAGAGGCGTCCCAAACTTTGGGGTGGCTGTGTCTTTTGATTTTAATTTCCCTAAGCTATAGGACCATAAGTGGAAGTGCCCTAGGCTCTGTTCCTTTGTTTTTTAGATGTTTCAGGAAACACCATACACTTCTCCCGAGTGTCTGTTGGCAATTTACATCCCGCCCATCAGCATAACAAGGCTCCCAGTTCTCCATGGCCTGTCCTGCCTTTCTGGATTTTACACTTTTTTCAGATGGCCCTTTTGACCGGGGGGAAGTGAGACTTCATTGTAGTGCAGATTTCCTCTGCAAGCTTGCTTGGTTGGCCAAGAAGGGCGTATGCGTTTTTTCCTGAATATATTCAGGAAAAAACGCATACGCCCTTTTTGGCCAAGTGCATCACTGTGGACGTTCTGCCTCTTTTCCTATGCTTTCAATGCAATTCCAGTCTACCTCCTGAAATCGGTTTCCTGCAATTCTGCCCCGCTTTCAAGTCCTCTTGGCAGCCTTACTTCAGTATATTTTTGGACGATAGCTGTCATTTATAACTCTGCAGGTTTGTGAATTACAGTGCCCCTGAGCTCCTTTCTTCAACTCGCCTTCTTGTGACCTGGCCGCAACACCGCAGGATGGCTTCAGGCCCTAAACTGGTTCCGGCACGGCACGCTGAGCCTTTGGTTATTTCCTTTTCCCGGTGGGAAATGAGAGTTAAATTTGCCCGTCCAGACACCTCCAGCTAGTCTCTCATTGGTTCTCCCTATTCCTGTTCTTCTTCCGCAGAAATTGCAAACTGGGCCAAACAGGAGGTTAAAGGCGCTGACTCTCCAAGTGGGGAGAGTGTTAGTAAAGCGTCTGGAATGTTGCACCCGAGTACCAGGGTACGAAAACTGAGACATATTTGAACACGTCTCCCGTTCACACGGTTGATCATACTCTGGGTTCCACATGCATGTTTTAGCTGAAGGAAGAATACCTTAAACCTGGAGAGTTGAGACCCATGGAATGGGTACCATGCAATATGACTTCAAAGGGTCTTCATTTGCTCACCGAACCTCTCCAATCCTATCACTGCTGCATTTATGCCCCTGTACACACGCTTGATTCTCTTTTGGAGACATAGCAATCCATAGGTTTTAATATGCTTACTAGTCAGGTACATTCTTAGGCGTTTAATATGGGGTGTTGAGTCCATTTCGTTGAGCAAGGAGTAGCTCTCGTCTATTCCATATTTGGCTTAAGGAACTTCATCTGTGCTCATTTCCATCTCTGGTTTGATGCAGCACCCCAACTCACCTTTCCCCTTAAGCAAGCATAAGTTGGTTTTCTAAATTTGAGACCCTGTTCTGTTTTGGAATTCAGTTCCTGTGTAGCCAAGTTTACATTCCGTGTATTAGTGATATCTTATGATGTTTCTTTTTCTGTGTGACTTATTTCAGTTAGAATCATCGTACCTGAATCCACCCATTATGTTGCTACGGGCTTGATGACATAGATTTCATTGCTGAGTGATACTGCATTGTACGTAAGTACCACAAGTTCTTTATCCATTTTTCACTTTCTGTGATATTGAACTTGTACGGTAAACGAGGTTCTGGTAAACAGAGGCGTCCCAAACTTTGGGGTGGCTGTGTCTTTTTGATTTTAATTTCCCTAAGCTATAGGACCATAAGTGGAAGAGCCCTTGGCTCTGTTGCTTTGTTTTTTAGATGTTTCAGGAAACACCATACACTTCTCCCGAGTGTCTGTTGGCAACTTACATCCCGCCCATCAGCATAACAAGGCACCCAGTTCTCCATGGCCTGTCCTGCCTTTCTGGATTTTACACTTTTTTCAGATGGCCCTTTTGACCGGGTGGAAGTGAGACTTCATTGTAGTGCAGATTTCCTTTGCAAGCTTGCTTGGTTGGCCAAAAAGGGCGTATGCGTTTTTTCCTGAATATATTCAGGAAAAAACGCATACGCCCTTTTTGGCCAAGTCCATCATTGTGGACGCTCTGCCTCTTTTCCTATGCTTTCAATGCAATTCCAGTCTACCTCCTGAAATCGGTTTCCTGCAATTCTGCCCCGCTTTCAAGTCCCCTTGGCAGCCTTACTTCTGTATATTTTTGGACGATAGCTGTCATTTATAACTCTGCAGGTTTGTGAATTACAGTGCCCCTGAGCTCCTTTCTTCAACTCGCTTTCTTGTGAGCTGGCCGCAACACCGCACGATGGCTTCAGGCCCTAATCTGGTTCCGGCACGGCACGCTGTGCCATTGGTTAATTCCTATTCCTGGTGGGAAATGAGAGTTAAATTTGCCCGTCCAGACACCTCCAGCTAGTCTCTCATTGGTTCTCCCTATTCCTGTTCATCTTCCGCAGAAATTGCAAACTGGGCCAAACAGGAGGTTAAAGGGACTGACTCTCCAAGTCGGGAGAGTGTTAGTAAAGCGTCTGGAATGTTGCACCCGTGTACCAGGGTACGAAAACTGAGACATATTTGAACACGTCTCCCGATCACATGGTTGATCATACTCTAGGTTCCACATGCATGTTTTAGCTGAAGGAAGAATACCTTAAACCTGGGTAGTTGAAACCTGTGGAATGGGTACCATGCAATGTGACTTCAAAGGGTCTTCATTTGAATACCGAACCTCTCCAATCCTATCACTGCTGCGTTTATGCCCCTGTACGCACGCTTGATTCTCTTTTGGAGACGTAGCAATCCATAGGTTTTAAGATACTTACTAGTCAGGTACATTCTTAGGCATTTAATATGCGGTGTTGAGTCCATTTCGTTGAGCAAGGAGTAGCTCTTGTCTATTCCATATTTGGCTTAAGGAACTTTATCTGTGCTCATTTCAATCTCTGGTTTTATGCAGCACCCCAACTCACCTTTCCCCTTAAGCAAGCATAAGTTGGTTTTCTAAATTTGAGACACTCTTCTGTTTTGGAATTCAGTTCCTGTGTAGCCGAGTTTACATTCCGTGTATTAGTGATATCTTATGATGTTTTTTTTCTGTGTGACTTATTTCAGTTAGAATCGTCGTACCTGAATCCACTCATTATGCTGCTACGGGCCTGATGACATAGATTTCATTGCTGAGTGATACTGCATTGTACGTAAGTACCACAAGTTCTTTATCCATTTTTCACTTTCTGTGATATTGAACTTGTACGTTAAACGAGGTTCTTGTAAACAGAGGCGTCCCAAACTTTGGGGTGGCTGTGTCTTTTTGATTTTAATTTCCCTAAGCTATAGGACCATAAGTGGAAGTGCCCTAGGCTCTGTTGCTTTGTTTTTTAGGTGTTTCAGGAAACACCATACACTTCTCCCGAGTGTCTGTTGGCAATTTACATCCCGCCCATCAGCATAACAAGGCTCCCAGTTCTCCATGGCCTGTCCTGCCTTTCTGGATTTTACACTTTTTTCAGATGGCCCTTTTGACCGGGGGGCAGTGAGACTTCATTGTAGTGCAGATTTCCTTTGCAAGTTTGCTTGGTTGGCCAAAAAGGGCGTATGCGTTTTTTCCTGAATATATTCAGGAAAAAACGCATACGCCCTTTTTGGCCAAGTGCATCATTGTGGACGCTCTGCCTCTTTTCCTATGCTTTCAATGCAATTCCAGTGTACCTCCTGAAATCGGTTTCCTGCAATTCTGCCCCGCTTTCAAGTCTTCTTGGCAGCCTTACTTCAGTATATTTTTGGACGATAGCTGTCATTTATAACTCTGCAGGTTTGTGAATTACAGTGCCCCTGAGCTCCTTTCTTCAACTCGCTTTCTTTAGAGCTGGCTGCAACACCGCAGGATAGCTTCAGGCCCTAATCTGGTTCCTGCACGTCATGCTGAGCCTTTGGTTATTTCCTCTTCCTGGTGGGAAATGAGAGTTAAATTTGCCCGTCCAGACACCTCCAGCTAGACTCTCATTGGTTCTCCCTATTCCTGTTCATCTTCCGCAGAAATTGCAAACTGGGCCAAACAGGAGGTTAAAGTCGCTGACTCTCCAAGTGGGGAGAGTGTTAGTTAAGCGTCTGGAATGTTGCACCCGAGTACCAGGGTACGAAAACTGAGACATATTTGAACACGTCTCCCGTTCACATGGTTGATCATACTCTGGGTTCCACATGCATGTTTTAGCTGAAGGAAGAATACCTTAAACCTGGAGAGTTGAGACCCATGGAATGGGTACCATGCAATATGACTTCAAAGGGTCTTCATTTGCTCACCGAACCTCTCCAATCCTATCACTGCTGCATTTATGCCCCTGTACACACGCTTGATTCTCTTTTGGAGACATAGCAATCCATAGGTTTTAATATGCTTACTAGTCAGGTACATTCTTAGGCGTTTAATATGGGGTGTTGAGTCCATTTCGTTGAGCAAGGAGTAGCTCTCGTCTATTCCATATTTGGCTTAAGGAACTTCATCTGTGCTCATTTCAATCTCTGGTTTGATGCAGCACCCCAACTCACCTTTCCCCTTAAGCAAGCATAAGTTGGTTTTCTAAATTTGAGACCCTGTTCTGTTTTGGAATTCAGTTCCTGTGTAGCCAAGTTTACATTCCGTGTATTAGTGATATCTTATGATGTTTCTTTTTCTGTGTGACTTATTTCAGTTAGAATCATCGTACCTGAATCCACCCATTATGTTGCTACGGGCTTGATGACATAGATTTCATTGCTGAGTGATACTGCATTGTACGTAAGTACCACAAGTTCTTTATCCATTTTTCACTTTCTGTGATATTGAACTTGTACGGTAAACGAGGTTCTGGTAAACAGAGGCGTCCCAAACTTTGGGGTGGCTGTGTCTTTTTGATTTTAATTTCCCTAAGCTATAGGACCATAAGTGGAAGAGCCCTTGGCTCTGTTGCTTTGTTTTTTAGATGTTTCAGGAAACACCATACACTTCTCCCGAGTGTCTGTTGGCAACTTACATCCCGCCCATCAGCATAACAAGGCACCCAGTTCTCCATGGCCTGTCCTGCCTTTCTGGATTTTACACTTTTTTCAGATGGCCCTTTTGACCTGGTGGAAGTGAGACTTCATTGTAGTGCAGATTTCCTTTGCAAGCTTGCTTGGTTGGCCAAAAAGGGCGTATGCGTTTTTTCCTGAATATATTCAGGAAAAAATGCATACGCCCTTTTTGGCCAAGTCCATCATTGTGGACGCTCTGCCTCTTTTCCTATGCTTTCAATGCAATTCCAGTCTACCTCCTGAAATCGGTTTCCTGCAATTCTGCCCCGCTTTCAAGTCCCCTTGGCAGCCTTACTTCTGTATATTTTTGGACGATAGCTGTCATTTATAACTCTGCAGGTTTGTGAATTACAGTGCCCCTGAGCTCCTTTCTTCAACTCGCTTTCTTGTGAGCTGGCCGCAACACCGCAGGATGGCTTCAGGCCCTAATCTGGTTCCGGCACGGCACGCTGTGCCATTGGTTAATTCCTATTCCTGGTGGGAAATGAGAGTTAAATTTGCCCGTCCAGACACCTCCAGCTAGTCTCTCATTGGTTCTCCCTATTCCTGTTCATCTTCCGCAGAAATTGCAAACTGGGCCAAACAGGAGGTTAAAGGGACTGACTCTCCAAGTCGGGAGAGTGTTAGTAAAGCGTCTGGAATGTTGCACCCGTGTACCAGGGTACGAAAACTGAGACATATTTGAACACGTCTCCCGATCACATGGTTGATCATACTCTAGGTTCCACATGCATGTTTTAGCTGAAGGAAGAATACCTTAAACCTGGGTAGTTGAAACCTGTGGAATGGGTACCATGCAATGTGACTTCAAAGGGTCTTCATTTGAATACCGAACCTCTCCAATCCTATCACTGCTGCGTTTATGCCCCTGTACACACGCTTGATTCTCTTTTGGAGACGTAGCAATCCATAGGTTTTAAGATACTTACTAGTCAGGTACATTCTTAGGCATTTAATATGCGGTGTTGAGTCCATTTCGTTGAGCAAGGAGTAGCTCTTGTCTATTCCATATTTGGCTTAAGGAACTTTATCTGTGCTCATTTCAATCTCTGGTTTTATGCAGCACCCCAACTCACCTTTCCCCTTAAGCAAGCATAAGTTGGTTTTCTAAATTTGAGACACTCTTCTGTTTTGGAATTCAGTTCCTGTGTAGCCGAGTTTACATTCCGTGTATTAGTGATATCTTATGATGTTTTTTTTCTGTGTGACTTATTTCAGTTAGAATCGTCGTACCTGAATCCACTCATTATGCTGCTACGGGCCTGATGACATAGATTTCATTGCTGAGTGATACTGCATTGTACGTAAGTACCACAAGTTCTTTATCCATTTTTCACTTTCTGTGATATTGAACTTGTACGGTAAACGAGGTTCTTGTAAACAGAGGCGTCCCAAACTTTGGGGTGGCTGTGTCTTTTTGATTTTAATTTCCCTAAGCTATAGGACCATAAGTGGAAGTGCCCTAGGCTCTGTTGCTTTGTTTTTTAGATGTTTCAGGAAACACCATACACTTCTCCCGAGTGTCTGTTGGCAATTTACATCCCGCCCATCAGCATAACAAGGCTCCCAGTTCTCCATGGCCTGTCCTGCCTTTCTGGATTTTACACTTTTTTCAGATGGCCCTTTTGACCGGGGGGCAGTGAGACTTCATTGTAGTGCAGATTTCCTTTGCAAGTTTGCTTGGTTGGCCAAAAAGGGCGTATGCGTTTTTTCCTGAATATATTCAGGAAAAAACGCATACGCCCTTTTTGGCCAAGTGCATCATTGTGGACGCTCTGCCTCTTTTCCTATGCTTTCAATGCAATTCCAGTCTACCTCCTGAAATCGGTTTCCTGCAATTCTGCCCCACTTTCAAGTCCTCTTGGCAGCCTTACTTCAGTATATTTTTGGACAATAGCTGTCATTTATAACTCTGCAGGTTTGTGAATTACAGTGCCCCTGAGCTCCTTTCTTCTACTCTCTTTTCTGTGAGCTGGCCGCAACACCGCACGATGGCTTCAGGCCCTAATCTGGTTCCGGTACGGCACGCTGAGCCTTTGGTTATTTCCTCTTCCTGGTGGGAAATGAGAGTTAAATTTGCCCGTCCAGACACCTCCAGCTAGTCTCTCATTGGTTCTCCCTATTCCTGTTCATCTTCCGCAGAAATTGCAAACTGGGCCAAACAGGAGGTTAAAGGCGCTGACTCTCCAAGTGGGGAGAGTGTTAGTAAAGCGTCTGGAATGTTGCACCCGAGTACCAGGGTACGAAAACTGAGACATATTTGAACACGTCTCCCGTTCACACGGTTGATCATACTCTGGGTTCCACATGCATGATTTAGCTGAAGAAAGAATACCTTAAACATGGGTAGTTGAAACCCGTGGAATGGGTACCATGCAATATGACTTCAAAGGGTCTTCATTTGCTCACCGAACCTCTCCAATCCTATCACTGCTGTGTTTATGCCCCTGTACACATGCTTGATTCTCTATCGGAGACATAGCAATCCATAGGTTTTAAGATACTTACTAGTCAGGTACATTCTTAGGCGTTTAATATGCGGTGTTGAGTCCATTTCGTTGAGCAAGGAGTAGCTCTTGTCTATTCCATATTTGGCTTAAGGAACTTTATCTGTGCTCATTTCAATCTCTGGTTTTATGCAGCACCCCAACTCACCTTTACCCTTAAGCAAGCATAAGTTGGTTTTCTAAATTTGAGACCCTGTTCTGTTTTGGAATTCATTTCCTGTGTAGCCAAGTTTACATTCCGTATATTACTGATATCTTATGATGTTTCTTTTTCTGTGTGACTTATTTCAGTTAGAATCATCATACCTGAATCCACTCATTGTGCTGCTAAGGGCCTGATGACATAGATTTCATTGCTGAGTGATATTGCTCTGTAAGTAAATACCACAACTTCTTTATCCGTTTTTCACTTTCTGCGATGTTGAATTTGTACTGTAAACGAGGTTCTTGTAAACAGAGCCATTCCAAACATTAGGGTGGCTGTGTGTTTTTGATTTTAATTTCCCTAAGCTATAGGACCATAAGTGGAAGTGCCCTAGGCTCTGTTGCTTTGTTTTTTAGATGTTTCAGGAAACACCATACACTTCTCCCAAGTGTCTGTTGGCAATTTACATCCCGCCCATCAGCATAACAAGGCTCCCAGTTCTCCATGGCCTGTCCTGCCTTTCTGGATTTTACACTTTTTTCAGATGGCCCTTTTGACCGGGGGGAAGTGAGACTTCATTGTAGTGCAGATTTCCTTTGCAAGCTTGCTTGGTTGGCCAAAAAGGGCGTATGCGTTTTTTCCTGAATATATTCAGGAAAAAACGCATACGCCCTTTTTGGCCAAGTGCATCATTGTGGACGTTCTGCCTCTTTTCCTATGCTTTCAATGCAATTCCAGTCTACCTCCTGAAATCGGTTTCCTGCAATTCTGGCCCGCTTTCAAGTCCTCTTGGCAGCCTTACTTCAGTATATTTTTGGACGATAGCTGTCATTTATAACTCTGCAGGTTTGTGAATTACAGTGCCCCTGAGCTCCTTTCTTCAACTCGCTTTATTTTGAGCTGGCTGCAACACCGCAGGATGGCTTCAGGCCCTAATCTGGTTCCGGCACGGCATGCTGAGCCTTTCTTTAATTCCTCTTCCTGGTGGGAAATGAGAGTTAAATTTGCCCGTCCAGACACCTCCAGCTAGTCTCTCATTGGTTCTTGCTATTCCTGTTCATCTTCCGCAGAAATGGCAAACTGGGCCAAACAGGAGGTTAAAGGCGCTGACTCTCCAAGTGGGGAGAGTGTTAGTAAAGCGTCTGGAATGTTGCAGCCGAGTACCAGGGTACGAAAACTGAGACATATTTGAACACGTCTCCCGTTCACACGGTTGATCATACTCTGGGTTCCACATGCATGTTTTAGCTGAAGGAAGAATACCTTAAACCTGGAGAGTTGAGACCCATGGAATGGGTACCATGCAATATGACTTCAAAGGGTCTTCATTTGCTCACCGAACCTCTCCAATCCTATCACTGCTGCATTTATGCCCCTGTACACACGCTTGATTCTCTTTTGGAGACATAGCAATCCATAGGTTTTAATATACTTACTAGTCAGGTACATTCTTAGGCGTTTAATATGGGGTGTTGAGTCCATTTCGTTGAGCAAGGAGTAGCTCTCGTCTATTCCATATTTGGCTTAAGGAACTTCATCTGTGCTCATTTCAATCTCTGGTTTGATGCAGCACCCCAACTCACCTTTCCCCTTAAGCAAGCATAAGTTGGTTTTCTAAATTTGAGACACTCTTCTGTTTTGGAATTCAGTTCCTGTGTAGCCAAGTTTACATTCCGTGTATTAGTGATATCTTATGATGTTTCTTTTTCTGTGTGACTTATTTCAGTTAGAATCATCGTACCTGAATCCACCCATTATGCTGCTACGGGCTTGATGACATAGATTTCATTGCTGAGTGATACTGCATTGTACGTAAGTACCACAAGTTCTTTATCCATTTTTCACTTTCTGTGATATTGAACTTGTACGGTAAACGAGGTTCTTGTAAACAGAGGCGTCCCAAACTTTGGGGTGGCTGTGTCTTTTTGATTTTAATTTCCCTAAGCTATAGGACCATAAGTGGAAGAGCCCTTGGCTCTGTTGCTTTGTTTTTTAGATGTTTCAGGAAACACCATACACTTCTCCCGAGTGTCTGTTGGCAACTTACATCCCGCCCATCAGCATAACAAGGCACCCAGTTCTCCATGGCCTGTCCTGCCTTTCTGGATTTTACACTTTTTTCAGATGGCCCTTTTGACCGGGTGGAAGTGAGACTTCATTGTAGTGCAGATTTCCTTTGCAAGCTTGCTTGGTTGGCCAAAAAGGGCGTATGCGTTTTTTCCTGAATATATTCAGGAAAAAACGCATACGCCCTTTTTGGCCAAGTCCATCATTGTGGACGCTCTGCCTCTTTTCCTATGCTTTCAATGCAATTCCAGTGTACCTCCTGAAATCGGTTTCCTGCAATTCTGCCCCGCTTTCAAGTCCTCTTGGCAGCCTTACTTCAGTATATTTTTGGACGATAGCTGTCATTTATAACTCTGCAGGTTTGTGAATTACAGTGCCCCTGAGCTCCTTTCTTCAACTCGCTTTCTTGTGAGCTGGCCGCAACACCGCACGATGGCTTCAGGCCCTAATCTGGTTCCGGCACGGCACGCTGTGCCATTGGTTAATTCCTATTCCTGGTGGGAAATGAGAGTTAAATTTGCCCGTCCAGACACCTCCAGCTAGTCTCTCATTGGTTCTCCCTATTCCTGTTCATCTTCCGCAGAAATTGCAAACTGGGCCAAACAGGAGGTTAAAGGGACTGACTCTCCAAGTCGGGAGAGTGTTAGTAAAGCGTCTGGAATGTTGCACCCGTGTACCAGGGTACGAAAACTGAGACATATTTGAACACGTCTCCCGATCACATGGTTGATCATACTCTAGGTTCCACATGCATGTTTTAGCTGAAGGAAGAATACCTTAAACCTGGGTAGTTGAAACCTGTGGAATGGGTACCATGCAATGTGACTTCAAAGGGTCTTCATTTGAATACCGAACCTCTCCAATTCTATCACTGCTGCGTTTATGCCCCTGTACGCACGCTTGATTCTCTTTTGGAGACGTAGCAATCCATAGGTTTTAAGATACTTACTAGTCAGGTACATTCTTAGGCATTTAATATGCGGTGTTGAGTCCATTTCGTTGAGCAAGGAGTAGCTCTTGTCTATTCCATATTTGGCTTAAGGAACTTTATCTGTGCTCATTTCAATCTCTGGTTTTATGCAGCACCCCAACTCACCTTTCCCCTTAAGCAAGCATAAGTTGGTTTTCTAAATTTGAGACACTCTTCTGTTTTGGAATTCAGTTCCTGTGTAGCCGAGTTTACATTCCGTGTATTAGTGATATCTTATGATGTTTTTTTTCTGTGTGACTTATTTCAGTTAGAATCGTCGTACCTGAATCCACTCATTATGCTGCTACGGGCCTGATGACATAGATTTCATTGCTGAGTGATACTGCATTGTACGTAAGTACCACAAGTTCTTTATCCATTTTTCACTTTCTGTGATATTGAACTTGTACGGTAAACGAGGTTCTTGTAAACAGAGGCGTCCCAAACTTTGGGGTGGCTGTGTCTTTTTGATTTTAATTTCCCTAAGCTATAGGACCATAAGTGGAAGTGCCCTAGGCTCTGTTGCTTTGTTTTTTAGATGTTTCAGGAAACACCATACACTTCTCCCGAGTGTCTGTTGGCAATTTACATCCCGCCCATCAGCATAACAAGGCTCCCAGTTCTCCATGGCCTGTCCTGCCTTTCTGGATTTTACACTTTTTTCAGATGGCCCTTTTGACCGGGGGGCAGTGAGACTTCATTGTAGTGCAGATTTCCTTTGCAAGTTTGCTTGGTTGGCCAAAAAGGGCGTATGCGTTTTTTCCTGAATATATTCAGGAAAAAACGCATACGCCCTTTTTGGCCAAGTGCATCATTGTGGACGCTCTGCCTCTTTTCCTATGCTTTCAATGCAATTCCAGTCTACCTCCTGAAATCGGTTTCCTGCAATTCTGCCCCACTTTCAAGTCCTCTTGGCAGCCTTACTTCAGTATATTTTTGGACAATAGCTGTCATTTATAACTCTGCAGGTTTGTGAATTACAGTGCCCCTGAGCTCCTTTCTTCTACTCTCTTTTCTGTGAGCTGGCCGCAACACCGCACGATGGCTTCAGGCCCTAATCTGGTTCCGGTACGGCACGCTGAGCCTTTGGTTATTTCCTCTTCCTGGTGGGAAATGAGAGTTAAATTTGCCCGTCCAGACACCTCCAGCTAGTCTCTCATTGGTTCTCCCTATTCCTGTTCATCTTCCGCAGAAATTGCAAACTGGGCCAAACAGGAGGTTAAAGGCGCTGACTCTCCAAGTGGGGAGAGTGTTAGTAAAGCGTCTGGAATGTTGCACCCGAGTACCAGGGTACGAAAACTGAGACATATTTGAACACGTCTCCCGTTCACACGGTTGATCATACTCTGGGTTCCACATGCATGATTTAGCTGAAGAAAGAATACCTTAAACATGGGTAGTTGAAACCCGTGGAATGGGTACCATGCAATATGACTTCAAAGGGTCTTCATTTGCTCACCGAACCTCTCCAATCCTATCACTGCTGCGTTTATGCCCCTGTACACATGCTTGATTCTCTATCGGAGACATAGCAATCCATAGGTTTTAAGATACTTACTAGTCAGGTACATTCTTAGGCATTTAATATGCGGTGTTGAGTCCATTTCGTTGAGCAAGGAGTAGCTCTTGTCTATTCCATATTTGGCTTAAGGAACTTTATCTGTGCTCATTTCAATCTCTGGTTTTATGCAGCACCCCAACTCACCTTTACCCTTAAGCAAGCATAAGTTGGTTTTCTAAATTTGAGACCCTGTTCTGTTTTGGAATTCATTTCCTGTGTAGCCAAGTTTACATTCCGTATATTACTGATATCTTATGATGTTTCTTTTTCTGTGTGACTTATTTCAGTTAGAATCATCATACCTGAATCCACTCATTGTGCTGCTAAGGGCCTGATGACATAGATTTCATTGCTGAGTGATATTGCTCTGTAAGTAAATACCACAACTTCTTTATCCGTTTTTCACTTTCTGCGATGTTGAACTTGTACTGTAAACGAGGTTCTTGTAAACAGAGCCATTCCAAACATTAGGGTGGCTGTGTGTTTTTGATTTTAATTTCCCTAAGCTATAGGACCATAAGTGGAAGTGCCCTAGGCTCTGTTGCTTTGTTTTTTAGATGTTTCAGGAAACACCATACACTTCTCCCGAGTGTCTGTTGGCAATTTACATCCCGCCCATCAGCATAACAAGGCTCCCAGTTCTCCATGGCCTGTCCTGCCTTTCTGGATTTTACACTTTTTTCACATGGCCCTTTTGACCGGGGGGAAGTGAGACTTCATTGTAGTGCAGATTTCCTTTGCAAGCTTGCTTGGTTGGCCAAAAAGTGCGTATGCGTTTTTTCCTGAATATATTCAGGAAAAAACGCATACGCCCTTTTTGGCCAAGTGCATCATTGTGGACGTTCTGCCTCTTTTCCTATGCTTTCAGTGCAATTCCAGTCTACCTCCTGAAATCGGTTTCCTGCAATTCTGGCCCGCTTTCAAGTCCTCTTGGCAGCCTTACTTCAGTATATTTTTGGACGATAGCTGTCATTTATAACTCTGCAGGTTTGTGAATTACAGTGCCCCTGAGCTCCTTTCTTCAACTCGCTTTATTTTGAGCTGGCTGCAACACCGCAGGATGGCTTCAGGCCCTAATCTGGTTCCGGCACGGCAGGCTGAGCCTTTCTTTAATTCCTCTTCCTGGTGGGAAATGAGAGTTAAATTTGCCCGTCCAGACACCTCCAGCTAGTCTCTCATTGGTTCTTGCTATTCCTGTTCATCTTCCGCAGAAATGGCAAACTGGGCCAAACAGGAGGTTAAAGGCGCTGACTCTCCAAGTGGGGAGAGTGTTAGTAAAGCGTCTGGAATGTTGCACCCGAGTACCAGTGGAGGAAATCTGAGACATATCTGAACACGTCTCCCGTTCACACGGTTGATCATACTCTGGGTTCCACATGCATGTTATAGCTGAAGGAAGAATACCTTAAACCTGGAGAGTTGAGACCCGTGGAATGGGTACCATGCAATATGACTTCAAAGGGTCTTCATTTGCTCACCGAACCTCTCCAATCATATCACTGCTGCGTTTATGCCCCTGTACACACGCTTGATTCTCTTTTGGAGACATAGCAATCCATAGGTTTTAAGATACTTACTAGTCAGGTACATTCTTAGGCGTTTAATATGCGGTGTTGAGTCCATTTCATTGAGCAAGGAGTAGCTCTTGTCTATTCCATATTTGGCTTAAGGAACTTTATCTGTGCTCATTTCAATCTCTGGTTTTATGCAGCACCCCAACTCACCTTTCCCCTTAAGCAAGCATAAGTTGGTTTTCTAAATTTGAGACCCTGTTCTGTTTTGGAATTCAGTTCCTGTGTAGCCAAGTTTACATTCCGTGTATTAGTGATATCTTATGATGTTTCTTTTTCTGTGTGACTTATTTCAGTTAGAATCATCATACCTGAATCCACTCATTGTGCTGCTAAGGGCCTGATGACATAGATTTCATTGCTGAGTGATACTGCATTGTTCGTAAGTACCACAAGTTCTTTATCCATTTTTCACTTTCTGTGATATTGAACTTGTACGGTAAACGAGGTTCTTGTAAACAGAGGGGTCCCAAATTTTGGGGTGGCTGTGTCTTTTGGATTTTAATTTCCCTAAGCTATAGGACCATAAGTGGAAGTGCCCTAGGCTCTGTTGCTTTGTTTTTTAGATGTTTCAGGAAACACCATACACTTCTCCCTAGTGGATGTTGGCAATTTGCATCCCGCCCATCAGCATAACAAGGCTCCCAGTTCTCCATGGCCTGTCCTGCCTTTTTGGATTTTACACTTTTTTCAGATGGCCCTTTTTACCGGAGGGAAGTGAGACTTCATTGTAGTGCAGATTTCCTTTGCAAGCTTGCTTGGTTGGCCAAAAAGGGCGTATGCGTTTTTTCCTGAATATATTCAGGAAAAAACGCATACGCCCTTTTTGGCCAAGTGCATCATTGTGGACGTTCTGCCTCTTTTCCTATGCTTTCAATGCAATTCCAGTGTACCTCCTGATATCGATTTCCTGCAATTCTGCCCCGCTTTCAAGTCCTCTTGGCAGCCTTACTTCAGTATATTTTTGGACGATAGCTGTCATTTATAACTCTGCAGGTTTGTGAATTACAGTGCCCCTGAGCTCCTTTCTTCAACTCGCTTTCTTTTGAGCTGGCCGCACACCGCAGGATGGCTTCAGGCCCTAATCTGGTTCCGGCACGGCACGATGAGCCTTTGGTTAATTCCTCTTCCTGGTGGGATATGAGAGGTAAATTTGCCCATCGAGACACCTCCAGCTAGTCTCTCATTGGTTCTCGCTATTCCTGTTCATCTTCCGCAGAAATGGCAAACTGGGCCAAACAGGAGGTTAAAGGCGCTGACTCTCCAATTGGGGAGAGTGTTAGTAAAGCGTCTGGAATGTTGCACCCGAGTACCAGGGGAGGAAAACTGAGACATATTTGAACACGTCTCCCGTTCACACGGTTGATCATACTCTGGGTTCCACATGCATGTTTTAGCTGAAGGAAGAATACCTTAAACCTTGAGAGTTGAGACCCGTGTAATGGGTACCATGCAATATGACTTCAAAGGGTCTTCATTTGCTCAACGAACCTCTCCAATCCTATCACTGCTGCGTTTATACCCCTGTACACACGCTTGATTCATTTTTGGAGACATAGCAATCCATAGGTTTTAAGATACTTACTAGTCAGGTACATTCTTAGGCGTTTAATATGGGGTGTTGAGTCCATTTCGTTGAGCAAGGAGTAGCTCTTGTCTATTCCATATTTGGCTTAAGGAACTTTATCTGTGCTCATTTCAATCTCTGGTTTTATGCAGCACCCCAACTCACCTTTCCCCTTAAGCAAGCATAAGTTGGTTTTCTAAATTTGAGACCCTGTTCTGTTTTGGAATTCAGTTCCTGTGTAGCCAAGTTTACATTCCGTGTATTAGTGATATCTTATGATGTTTCTTTTTCTGTGTGACTTATTTCAGTTAGAATCATCGTACGTGAATCCACTCATTATGCTGCTACGGGCCTGATGAGATAGTTTTCATTGCTGAGTGATACTGCATTGTACGTAAGTACCACAAGTTCTTTATCCATTTTTCACTTTCTGTGATATTGAACTTGTACGGTAAACGAGGTTCTTGTAAACAGAGGCGTCCCAAAATTTGGGGTGGCTGTGTCTTTTTGATTTTAATTTCCCTAAGCTATAGGACCATAAGTGGAAGTGCCCTAGGCTCTGTTGCTTTGGTTTTTAGATGTTTCAGGAAACACCATACACTTCTCCCGAGTGTCTGTTGGCAATTTACATCCCGCCCATCAGCATAACAAGGCTCCCACTTCTCCATGGCCTGTCCTGCCTTTCTGGATTTTACACTTTTTTCAGATGGCCCTTTTGACCGGGGGAAGTGAGACTTCATTGTAGTGCAGATTTCTTTGCAAGTTTGCTTGGTTGGCCAAAAAGGGCGTATGCGTTTTTTCCTGAATATATTCAGGAAAAAACGCATACGCCCTTTTTGGCCAAGTGCATCATTGTGGACGTTTTGCCTCTTTTCCTATGCTTTCAATGCAATTCCAGTCTACCTCCTGAAATCGGTTTCCTGCAATTCTGCCCCGATTTCAAGTCCTCTTGGCAGCCTTACTTCAGTCTATTTTTGGACGATAGCTGTCATTTATAACTCTGCAGGTTTGTGAATTACAGTGCCCCTGAGCTCCTTTCTTCAACTCACTTTCTTGTGAGCTGGCCGCAACACCGCAGGATGGCTTCAGGCCCTAATCTGGTTCCGGCACGGCACGCTGATCCTTTGGTTAATTCCTCTTCCTGGTGGGAAATGAGAGTTAAATTTGCCCGTCCAGACACCTCCAGCTAGTCTCTCATTGGTTCTCCCTATTCCTGTTCATCTTCCGCAGAAATTGCAAACTGGGCCAAACAGGAGGTTAAAGGGACTGACTCTCCAAGTCGGGAGAGTGTTAGTAAAGAATCTGGAATGTTGCACCCGAGTACCAGGGTACGAAAACTGAGACATATTTGAACACGTCTCCCGATCACATGGTTGATCATACTCTAGGTTCCACATGCATGTTTTAGCTGAAGGAAGAATATCTTAAACCTGGAGAGTTGAGACCCGTGTAATGGGTACCATGCAATATGACTTCAAAGGGTCTTCATTTGTTCACCGTTACTCTGCAATCCTATCACTGCTGCGTTTATGTCCCTGTACACATGCTTGATTCTCTTTCGGAGACATAGCAATCCATAGCTTTTAAGATACCTATTAGTCAGGTACATTCTTAGGCGTTTAATATGCGGTGTTGAGTCCATTTCGTTGAGCAAGGAGTAGCTCTTGTCTATTCCATATTTGGCTTAAGGAACTTTATCTCTGCTCATTTCAATCTCTGGTTTTATGCAGCACCCCAACTCACCTTTACCCTTAAGCAAGCATAAGTTGGTTTTCTAAATTTGAGACCCTGTTCTGTTCTGTAATTCAGTTCCTGTGTAGCCAAGTTTACATTCCGTGTATTACTGATATCTTATGATGTTTCTTTTTCTGTGTGACTTATTTCAGTTAGAATCATCACACCTGAATCCACTCATTGTGCTGCTAAGGGCCTGATGACATAGATTTCATTGCTGAGTGATATTGCTTTGTAAGTAAATACCACAACTTCTTTATCCATTTTTCACTTTCTGCGATGTTGAACTTGTACTGTAAACGAGGTTCTTGTAAACAGAGGCGTCCCAAACTTTGGGGTGGCTGTGTCTTTTTGATTTTAATTTCCCTAAGCTATAGGACCATAAGTGGAAGTGCCCTAGGCTCTGTTGCTTTGTTTTTTAGATGTTTCAGGAAACACCATACACTTCTCCCCAGTGTCTGTTGGCAATTTACATCCCGCCCATCAGCATAACAAGGCTCCCAGTTCTCCATGGCCTGTCCTGCCTTTCTGGATTTTACACTTTTTTCAGATGGCCCTTTTGACCGGGGGAAGTGAGACTTCATTGTAGTGCAGATTTCTTTGCAAGTTTGCTTGGTTGGCCAAAAAGGGCGTATGCGTTTTTTCCTGAATATATTCAGGAAAAAACGCATACGCCCTTTTTGGCCAAGTGCATCATTGTGGACGTTCTGCCTCTTTTCCTATGCTTTCAATGCAATTCCAGTCTACCTCCTGAAATCGGTTTCCTGCAATTCTGCCCCGCTTTCAAGTCCTCTTGGCAGCCTTACTTCAGTATATTTTTGGACGATAGCTGTCATTTATAACTCTGCAGGTTTGTGAATTACAGTGCCCCTGAGCTCCTTTCTTCAACTCGCTTTCTTGTGACCTGGCCGCAACACCGCAGGATGGCTTCAGGCCCTAATCTGGTTCCGGCACGGCACGCTGATCCTTTGGTTAATTCCTCTTCCTGGTGGGAAATGAGAGTTAAATTTGCCCGTCCAGACACCTCCAGCTAGTCTCTCATTGGTTCTCCCTATTCCTGTTCATCTTCCGCAGAAATTGCAAACTGGGCCAAACAGGAGGTTAAAGGCGCTGACTCTCAAGTGGAGAGAGTGTTAGTAAAGCGTCTGGAATGTTGCAGCCGAGTTCCAGGGGAGGAAACCTGAGACATATTTGAACACGTGTCCCGTTCACACGGTTGATCATACTCTGGGTTCCACATGCATGTTTTAGCTGAAGGAAGAATACCTTAAACCTGGAGAGTTGAGACCCGTGGAATGGGTACCATGCAATATGACTTCAAAGGGTCTTCATTTGCTCACCGAACCTCTCCAATCCTATCACTGCTGCGTTTATGCCCCTGTACACACGCTTGATTCTCTTTTGGAGACATAGCAATCCATAGGTTTTAAGATACTTACTAGTCAGGTACATTCTTAGGCGCTTAATATGGGGTGTTGAGTCCATTTTGGTGAGCAAGGAGTAGCTCTTGTCTATTCCATATTTGGCTTAAGGAACTTTATCTGTGCTCATTTCAATCTCTGGTTTTATGCAGCACCCCAACTCACCTTTCCCCTTAAGCAAGCATAAGTTGGTTTTCTTAATTTGAGACACTCTTCTGTTTTGGAATTCAGTTCCTGTGTAGCCAAGTTTACATTCCGTGTATTAGTGATATCTTATGATGTTTCTTTTTCTGTGTGACTTATTTCAGTTAGAATCATCGTACCTGAATCCACTCATTATGCTTCTACGGGCCTGATGACATAGATTTCATTGCTGAATGATACTGCATTGTATGTAAGTACCACAAGTTCTTTATCCATTTTTCACTTTCTGTGATATTGAACTTGTACGGTAAACGAGGTTCTTGTAAACAGAGACGTCCCAAACTTTGGGGTGGCTGTGTCTTTTTGATTTTAATTTCCCTAAGCTATAGGACCATAAGTGGAAGTGCTCTAGGCTCTGTTGCTTTGTTTTTTAGATGTTTCAGGAAACACCATACACTTCTCCCGAGTGTCTGTTTGCAATGTACATCCCGCCCATCAGCATAACAAGGCTCCCAGTTCTCCATGGCCTGTCCTGCCTTTCTGGATTTTACACTTTTTTCAGATGGCCCTTTTGACCGGGGGGAAGTGAGACTTCATTGTAGTGCAGATTTCCTTTGCAAGTTTGCTTGGTTGGCCAAAAAGGGCGTATGCGTTTTTTCCTGAATATATTCAGGAAAAAACGCATACGCCCTTTTTGGCCAAGTGCATCATTGTGGACGTTCTGCCTCTTTTCCTATGCTTTCAATGCAATTCCAGTCTACCTCCTGAAATCGGTTTCCTGCAATTCTGCCCCGCTTTCAAGTCCTCTTGGCAGCCTTACTTCAGTATGTTTTTGGACAATAGCTGTCATTTATAACTCTGCAGGTTTGTGAATTACAGTGCCCCTGAGCTCCTTTCTTCTACTCTCTTTTCTGTGAGCTGGCCGCAACACCGCAGGATGGCTTCAGGCCCTAATCTGGTTCCGGCACGGCACGCTGAGCCTTTGGTGATTTCCTCTTCCTGGGGGGAAATGAGAGTTAAATTTGCCCGTACAGACACCTCCAGCTAGTCTCTCATTGGTTCTCGCTATTCCTGTTCATCTTCCGCAGAAATTGCAAACTGGGCCAAACAGGATGTTAAAGGCGCTGACACTCCAAGTGGGGAGAGTGTTAGTAAAGCGTCTGGAATGTTGCACCCGAGTACCAGGGGAGGAAAACTGAGACATATTTGAACACATCTCCCGTTCACACGGTTGATCATACTCTGGGTTCCACATGCATGATTTAGCTGAAGGAAGAATACCTTAAATATGGGTAGTTGAAACCCGTGGAATGGGTACCATGCAATATGACTTCAAAGGGTCTTCATTTGCTCACCGAACCTCTCCAATCCTATCACTGCTGCTTTTATGCCCCTGTACACACGCTTGATTCTCTCTTGGAGACATAGCAATCCATAGGTTTTAAGATACTTACTAGTCAGGTACATTCTTAGGCGTTTAATATGCGGTTTGAGTCCATTTCGTTGAGCAAGGAGTAGCTCTTGTCTATTCCATATTTGGCTTAAGGAACTTTATCTGTGCTCATTTCAATCTCTGGTTTTATGCAGCACCCCAACTCACCTTTACCCTTAAGCAAGCATAAGTTGGTTTTCTAAATTTGAGACCCTGTTCTGTTCTGTAATTCAGTTCCTGTGTAGCCAAGTTTACATTCCGTGTATTATTGATATCTTATGATGTTTCTTTTTCTGTGTGACTTATTTCAGTTAGAATCATCGTACCTGAATCCACTCATTGTGCTGCTAAGGGCCTGATGACATAGATTTCATTGCTGAGTGATATTGCTTTGTAAGTAAATACCACAACTTCTTTATCCATTTTTCACTTTCTGCGATGTTGAACTTGTACTGTAAACGAGGTTCTTGTAAACAGAGCCGTTCCAAACTTTGGGGTGGCTGTGTGTTTTTGATTTTAATTTCCCTAAGCTATAGGACCATAAGTGGAAGTGCCCTAGGCTCTGTTGCTTTGTTTTTTAGATGTTTCAGGAAACAGCATACACTTCTCCCGAGTGTCTGTTGGCAATTTACATCCCGCCCATCAGCATAACAAGGCTCCCACTTCTCCATGGCCTGTCCTGCCTTTCTGGATTTTACACTTTTTTCAGATGGCCCTTTTGACCGTGGGGAAGTGAGACTTCATTGTAGTGCCGATTTCCTCTGCAAGCTTGCTTGGTTGGCCAAAAAGGGCGTATGCGTTTTTTCCTGAATATATTCAGGAAAAAACGCATACGCCCTTTTTGGCCAAGTGCATCATTGTGGACGTTCTGCCTCTTTTCCTATGTTTTCAATGCAATTCCAGTCTACCTCCTGAAATCGGTTTCCTGCAATTCTGCCCCGCTTTCAAGTCCTCTTGGCAGCCTTACTTCAGTCTATTTTTGGACGATAGCTGTCATTTATAACTCTGAAGGTTTGTGAATTACAGTGCCCCTGAGCTCCTTTCTTCAACTCGCTTTCTTGTGAGCCGGCCGTAACACCGCAGGATGGCTTCAGGCCCTAAACTGGTTCCGGCACGACACGCTGAGCCTTTGGTTATTTCCTCTTCCTGGTGGGAAATGAGAGTTAAATTTGCCCGTCCAGACACCTCCAGCTAGTCTCTCATTGGTTCTCCCTATTCCTGTTCATCTTCCGCAGAAATTGCAAATTGAGCGAAACAGGAGGTAAAGGCACTGACTCTCCAAGTGGGCAGAGTGTTAGTAAAGCGTCTGGAATGTTGCACCCGAGTACCAGGGGAGGAAAACTGAGACATATTTGAACACGTCTCCCGTTCACATGGTTGATCATACTCTGGGTTCCACATGCATGTTTTAGCTGAAGGAAGAATACCTTAAACCTGGAGAGTTGAGACCCGTGTAATGGGTACCATGCAATATGACTTCAAAGGGTCTTCATTTGCTCACCGAACCTCTCCAATCCTATCACTGCTGCTTTTATGCCCCTGTACACACGCTTGATTCTCTTTTGGAGACATAGCAATCCATAGGTTTTAAGATACTTACTAGTCAGGTACATTCTTAGGCATTTAATATGGGTTGTTGAGTCCATTTCGTTGAGCAAGGAGTAGCTCTTGTCTATTCCATATTTGGCTTAAGGAACTTTATCTGTGCTCATTTCAATCTCTGGTTTTATGCAGCACCCCAACTCACCTTTCCCCTTAAGCAAGCATAAGTTGGTTTTCTAAATTTGAGACCCTGTTCTGTTCTGTAATTCAGTTCCTGTGTAGCCAAGTTTACATTCCGTGTATTACTGATATCTTATGATGTTTCTTTTTCTGTGTGACTTATTTCAGTTAGAATCATCGTACCTGAATCCACTCATTGTGCTGCTAAGGGCCTGATGACATAGATTTCATTGCTGCGTGATATTGCTTTGTAAGTAAATACCACAACTTCTTTATCAATTTTTCACTTTCTGTGATGTTGAACTTGTACTGTAAACGAGGTTCTTGTAAACAGAGGCGTCCCAAACTTTGGGGTGGCTGTGTCTTTTTGATTTTAATTTCCCTTAGCTATAGGACCATAAGTGGAAGTGCTCTAGGCTCTGTTGCTTTGTTTTTTAGATGTTTCCGGAAACACCATACACTTCTCCCGAGTGTCTGTTGGCAATTTACATCCCGCCCATCAGCATAACAAGGCTCCCAGTTCTCCATGGCCTGTCCTGCCTTTCTGGATTTTACACTTTTTTCAGATGGCCCTTTTCACCGGGGGGAAGTGAGACTTCATTGTAGTGCAGATTTCCTCTGCAAGCTTGCTTGGTTGGCCAAAAAGGGCGTATGCGTTTTTTCCTGAATATATTCAGGAAAAATTTCCTTAATATATTTCTTGAATATATTCAGGAAAAAACGCATACGCCCTTTTTGGCCAAGTGCATCATTGTGGACGTTCTGCCTCTTTTCCTATGTTTTCAATGCAATTCCAGTCTACCTCCTGAAATCGGTTTCCTGCAATTCTGCCCCGCTTTCAAGTCCTCTTGGCAGCCTTACTTCAGTCTATTTTTGGACGATAGCTGTCATTTATAACTCTGCAGGTTTGTGAATTACAGTGCCCCTGAGCTCCTTTCTTCAACTCGCTTTCTTGTGAGCTGGCCGCAACACCGCAGGATGGCTTCAGGCCCTAATCTGGTTCCGGCACGGCATGCTGAGCCTTTGTTTAATTCCTCTTCCTGGTGGGGATGAGAGTTAAATGTGCCCGTCCAGACACCTCCAGCTAGTCTCTCATTGATTCTCGCTATTCCTGTTCATCTTCCGCAGAAATTGCAAACTGGGCCAAACAGGAGGTTAAAGGGACTGACTCTCCAAGTCGGGAGAGTGTTAATAAAGCGTCTGGAATGTTTCACTCGAGTACCAGTGTATGAAAACTGAGACATATTTGAACACATCTCCGATCACATGGTTGATCATACTCTAGGTTCCACATGCATGTTTTAGCTGAAGGAAGAATACCTTAAACCTGGGTAGTTGAAACCCGTGGAATGTGTACCATGCAATATGATTTAAAAGGGTCTTCATTTGCTCACCAAACCTCTCCAATCCTATCACTGCTGCGTTTATGCCCCTGTACACATGCTTGATTCTCTTTCGGAGACATAGCAATCCATAGGTTTTAAGATACTTACTAGTCAGGTACATTCTTAGGCGTTTAATATGCGGTTTGAGTCCATTTCGTTGAGCAAGGAGTAGCTCTTGTCTATTCCATATTTGGCTTAAGGAACTTTATCTCTGCTCATTTCAATCTCTGGTTTTATGCAGCACCCCAACTCACCTTTCCCCTTAAGCAAGCATAAGTTGGTTTTCTAAATTTGAGACCCTGTTCTGTTTTGGAATTCATTTCCTGTGTAGCCAATTTTACATTCCGTGTATTAGTGATATCTTATGATGTTTCTTTTTCTGTGTGACTTATTTCAGTTAGAATCATCATACCTGAATCCACTCATTGTGCTGCTAAGGGCCTGATGACATAGATTTCATTGCTGAGTGATACTGAATTTTACGTAAGTACCACCAGTTCTTTATCCATTTTTCACTTTCTGTGATATTGAATTTGTACGGTAAACGAGGTTCTTGTAAACAGAGGTATCCCAAACTTTGGGGTGGCTGTGTCTTTTTGATTTTAATTTCCCTAATCTATAGGACCATAAGTGGAAGTGCCCTAGGCTCTGTTGCTTTGTTTTTTAGATGTTTCAGGAAACACCATACACTTCTCCCGAGTGTCTGTTGGCAATTTACATCCCGCCCATCAGCATAACAAGGCTCCCAGTTCTCCATGGCCTGTCCTGCCTTTCTGGATTTTACACTTTTTTCAGATGGCCCTTTTGACCGGAGGGAAGTGAGACTTCATTGTAGTGCAGATTTCCTTTGCAAGTTTGCTTGGTTGGCCAAAAAGGGCGTATGCGTTTTTTCCTGAATATATTCAGGAAAAAACGCATACGCCCTTTTTGGCCAAGTGCATCATTGTGGACGTTCTGCCTCTTTTCCTATGCTTTCAATGCAATTCCAGTCTACCTCCTGAAATCGGTTTCCTGCAACTCTGCCCCGCTTTCAAGTCCTCTTGGCAGCCTTACTTCAGTATATTTTTGGACGATAGCTGTCATTTATAACTCTGCAGGTTTGTGAATTACAGTGCCCCTGAGCTCCTTTCTTCAACTCGCTTTCTTGTGAGCTGGCCGCAACACTGCAGGATGGTTTCAGGCCCTAATCTGGTTCCGGCACGGCACGCTGAGCCTTTGGTTAATTCCTCTTCCTGGTGGGAAATGAGAGTTAAATTTGCCCGTCCAGACACCTCCAGCTAGCCTCTCATTTGTTCTCGCTATTCCTGTTCATCTTCCACAGAAACTGCAAACTGGGCCAAACAGGAGGTTAAAGGGACTGACTCTCCAAGTCGGGAGAGTGTTATTAAAGCGTCTGGAATGTTGCACCCGAGTACCAGTGTATGAAAACTGAGACATATTTGAACACGTCTCCCGATCACATGGTTGATCATACTCTAGGTTCCACATGCATGTTTTAGCTGAAGGAAGCATACCTTAAACCTGGGTAGTTGGAACCCGAGGAATGGGTACCATGCAATATGACTTCAAAGGGTCTTCATTTGGTCACCGAACGTCTCCAATCCTATCACTGCTGCGTTTATACCCCTGTACACACGCTAGATTCTCTTTCGGACATAGCAATCCCTAGGTTTTAAGATACTTACTAGTCAGGTACTTTCTTATGTTTTTAATATGGGGTGTTGAGACTGTTTCATTGATCAATGAGTAGCTCTTGTCTATTACATATTTGGCTTAAGGAACTTTATCTGTGCTCATTTCAATCTCTGGTTTTATGCAGCACCCCAACTCACCTTTACCCTTAAGCAAGCATAAGTTGGTTTTCTAAATTTGAGACCCTTTTCTGTTCTGTAATTCAGTCCCTGTGTAGCCAAGTTTACATTCCATGTATTACTGATATCTTATGATGTTTCTTTTTCTGTGTGACTTATTTCAGTTAGAATCATCATACCTGAATCCACTCACTGTGCTACTAAGGGCCTGATGACATAGATTTCATTGCTGTGTGATATTGCTTTCTAAGTAAATACCTCAACTTCTTTATCCATTTTTCACTTTCTGCAATGTTGAACTTGTACTGTAAACGAGGTTCTTGTAAACAGAGGCTTCCCAAACTTTGGGGTGGCTGTGTCTTTTTGATTTTAATTTCCCTAAGCTATAGGACCATAAGTGGAAGTGCCCTAGGCTCTGTTGCTTTGTTTTTTAGATGTTTCAGGAAACACCATACACTTCTCCCGAGTGTCTGTTGGCAATTTACATCCCGCCCAGCAGCATAACAAGCCTCCCAGTTCTCCATGGCCTGTCCTGCCTTTCTGGATTTTACACTTTTTTCAGATGGCCCTTTTGACCGGGGGGAAGTGAGACTTCATTGTAGTGCAGATTTCCTTTGCAAGCTTGCTTGGTTGGCCAAAAAGGGCGTATGCGTTTTTTCCTGAATATATTCAGGAAAAAACGCATATGCCCTTTTTGGCCAAGTGCATCATTGTGGACGTTCTGCCTCATTTCCTATGCTTTCAATGCAATTCCAGTCTACCTCCTGAAATCGGTTTCCTGCAATTCTGCCCCGCTTTCAAGTCCTCTTGGCAGCCTTACTTCAGTATATTATTGGACGATAGCTGTCATTTATAACTCCGCAGGATTGTGAATTACAGTGTCCCTGAGCTCCTTTCTTCAACTCGCTTTCTTATGAGCTGCCCGCAACACCGCAGGATGGCTTCAGGCCCTAATCTGGTTCCGGCACGGCATGCTGAGCCTTTGGTTAATTCCTCTTCCTGGTCGGAAATGAGAGTTAAATTTGCCCGTCCAGACACCTCCAGCTAGTCTCTCATTGGTTCTCCCTATTCCTGTTCATCTTCCGCAGAAATTGCAAACTGGGCTAAACAGGAGGTTAAAGGCGCTGACTCTCCAAGTGGGGAGAGTGTTAGTAAAGCATCTGGAATGTTGCACCCGAGTACCATGGGATGAAAACTGAGACATATTTGAACACGTCTCCCGATCACATGGTTGATCATACTCTGGGTTCCACATGCATGTTTTAGCTGAAGGAAGAATACCTTAAACCTGGAGAGTTGAGACCCGTGGAATGGGTACCATGCAATATGACTTCAAAGGGTCTTCATTTGCTCACCGAACCTCTCCAATCCTATCACTGCTGCGTTTATGCCCCTGTACACACGCTTGATTCTCTTTCGGAGACTTAGCAATCCATAGGTTTTAAGATACTTACTAGTCAGGTACATCTTAGGCGATTAATATGCGATGTTGAGTCCGTTTCATTGAGTAAGGAGTAGCTCCTGTGTATTCCATATTTGGCTTAAGGAACTTTATCTGTTCTCATTTCAATCTCTGGTTTTATGCAGCACCCCAACTCACCTTTCCCCTTAAGCAAGCATAAGTTGGTTTTCTAAATTTGAGACCCTCTTCTGTTTTGGAATTCAGTTCCTGTGTAACCAAGTTTACATTCCGTGTATTAGTGATATCTTATGATGTTTCTTTTTCTGTGTGACTTATTTCAGTTAGAATCATCGTACCTGAATCCACTCATTATGCTGCTACGGGCCTGATGACATAGATTTCATTGCTGAGTGATACTGCATTGTACATAAGTACCACAAGTTCTTTATCCATTTTTCACTTTCTGTGATATTGAACTTGTACGGTAAACGAGGTTCTTGTAAACAGAGGCATCCCAAACTTTGGGGTGACTGTGTCTTTTTGATTTTAATTTCCCTAAGCTATAGGACCATAAGTGGAAGTGCCCTAGGCTCTGTTGCTTTGTTTTTTAGATGTTTCAGGAAACACCATACACTTCTCCAGAGTGACTGTTGGCAATTTACATCCCGCCCATCAGCATAACAAGGCTCCCAGTTCTCCATGGCCTGTCCTGCCTTTCTGGATTTTACACTTTTTTCAGATGGCCCTTTTGACCGGGGGGAAGTGAGACTTCATTGTAGTGCAGATTTCCTTTGCAAGCTTGCTTGGTTGGCCAAAAAGGGCGTATGCGTTTTTTCCTGAATATATTCAGGAAAAAACGCATATGCCCTTTTTGGCCAAGTGCATCATTGTGGACGTTCTGCCTCTTTTCCTATGCTTTCAATGCAATTCCAGTCTACCTCCTGAAATCGGTTTCCTGCAATTCTGCCCCGCTTTCAAGTCCTCTTGGCAGCCTTACTTCAGTATGTTTTTGGACAATAGCTGTCATTTATAACTCTGCAGGTTTGTGAATTACAGTGCCCCTGAGCTCCTTTCTTCTACTCTCTTTTCTGTGAGCTGGCCGCAACACCGCAGGATGGCTTCAGGCCCTAATCTGGTTCCGGCACGGCACGCTGAGCCTTTGGTGATTTCCTCTTCCTGGGGGGAAATGAGAGTTAAATTTGCCCGTACAGACACCTCCAGCTAGTCTCTCATTGGTTCTCGCTATTCCTGTTCATCTTCCGCAGAAATTGCAAACTGGGCCAAACAGGATGTTAAAGGCGCTGACACTCCAAGTGGGGAGAGTGTTAGTAAAGCGTCTGGAATGTTGCACCCGAGTACCAGGGGAGGAAAACTGAGACATATTTGAACACATCTCCCGTTCACACGGTTGATCATACTCTGGGTTCCACATGCATGATTTAGCTGAAGGAAGAATACCTTAAATATGGGTAGTTGAAACCCGTGGAATGGGTACCATGCAATATGACTTCAAAGGGTCTTCATTTGCTCACCGAACCTCTCCAATCCTATCACTGCTGCTTTTATGCCCCTGTACACACGCTTGATTCTCTCTTGGAGACATAGCAATCCATAGGTTTTAAGATACTTACTAGTCAGGTACATTCTTAGGCGTTTAATATGCGGTTTGAGTCCATTTCGTTGAGCAAGGAGTAGCTCTTGTCTATTCCATATTTGGCTTAAGGAACTTTATCTGTGCTCATTTCAATCTCTGGTTTTATGCAGCACCCCAACTCACCTTTACCCTTAAGCAAGCATAAGTTGGTTTTCTAAATTTGAGACCCTGTTCTGTTCTGTAATTCAGTTCCTGTGTAGCCAAGTTTACATTCCGTGTATTATTGATATCTTATGATGTTTCTTTTTCTGTGTGACTTATTTCAGTTAGAATCATCGTACCTGAATCCACTCATTGTGCTGCTAAGGGCCTGATGACATAGATTTCATTGCTGAGTGATATTGCTTTGTAAGTAAATACCACAACTTCTTTATCCATTTTTCACTTTCTGCGATGTTGAACTTGTACTGTAAACGAGGTTCTTGTAAACAGAGCCGTTCCAAACTTTGGGGTGGCTGTGTGTTTTTGATTTTAATTTCCCTAAGCTATAGGACCATAAGTGGAAGTGCCCTAGGCTCTGTTGCTTTGTTTTTTAGATGTTTCAGGAAACAGCATACACTTCTCCCGAGTGTCTGTTGGCAATTTACATCCCGCCCATCAGCATAACAAGGCTCCCACTTCTCCATGGCCTGTCCTGCCTTTCTGGATTTTACACTTTTTTCAGATGGCCCTTTTGACCGTGGGGAAGTGAGACTTCATTGTAGTGCCGATTTCCTCTGCAAGCTTGCTTGGTTGGCCAAAAAGGGCGTATGCGTTTTTTCCTGAATATATTCAGGAAAAAACGCATACGCCCTTTTTGGCCAAGTGCATCATTGTGGACGTTCTGCCTCTTTTCCTATGTTTTCAATGCAATTCCAGTCTACCTCCTGAAATCGGTTTCCTGCAATTCTGCCCCGCTTTCAAGTCCTCTTGGCAGCCTTACTTCAGTCTATTTTTGGACGATAGCTGTCATTTATAACTCTGAAGGTTTGTGAATTACAGTGCCCCTGAGCTCCTTTCTTCAACTCGCTTTCTTGTGAGCCGGCCGTAACACCGCAGGATGGCTTCAGGCCCTAAACTGGTTCCGGCACGACACGCTGAGCCTTTGGTTATTTCCTCTTCCTGGTGGGAAATGAGAGTTAAATTTGCCCGTCCAGACACCTCCAGCTAGTCTCTCATTGGTTCTCCCTATTCCTGTTCATCTTCCGCAGAAATTGCAAATTGAGCGAAACAGGAGGTAAAGGCACTGACTCTCCAAGTGGGCAGAGTGTTAGTAAAGCGTCTGGAATGTTGCACCCGAGTACCAGGGGAGGAAAACTGAGACATATTTGAACACGTCTCCCGTTCACACGGTTGATCATACTCTGGGTTCCACATGCATGTTTTAGCTGAAGGAAGAATACCTTAAACCTGGAGAGTTGAGACCCGTGTAATGGGTACCATGCAATATGACTTCAAAGGGTCTTCATTTGCTCACCGAACCTCTCCAATCCTATCACTGCTGCTTTTATGCCCCTGTACACACGCTTGATTCTCTTTTGGAGACATAGCAATCCATAGGTTTTAAGATACTTACTAGTCAGGTACATTCTTAGGCATTTAATATGGGTTGTTGAGTCCATTTCGTTGAGCAAGGAGTAGCTCTTGTCTATTCCATATTTGGCTTAAGGAACTTTATCTGTGCTCATTTCAATCTCTGGTTTTATGCAGCACCCCAACTCACCTTTCCCCTTAAGCAAGCATAAGTTGGTTTTCTAAATTTGAGACCCTGTTCTGTTCTGTAATTCAGTTCCTGTGTAGCCAAGTTTACATTCCGTGTATTACTGATATCTTATGATGTTTCTTTTTCTGTGTGACTTATTTCAGTTAGAATCATCGTACCTGAATCCACTCATTGTGCTGCTAAGGGCCTGATGACATAGATTTCATTGCTGCGTGATATTGCTTTGTAAGTAAATACCACAACTTCTTTATCAATTTTTCACTTTCTGTGATGTTGAACTTGTACTGTAAACGAGGTTCTTGTAAACAGAGGCGTCCCAAACTTTGGGGTGGCTGTGTCTTTTTGATTTTAATTTCCCTTAGCTATAGGACCATAAGTGGAAGTGCTCTAGGCTCTGTTGCTTTGTTTTTTAGATGTTTCCGGAAACACCATACACTTCTCCCGAGTGTCTGTTGGCAATTTACATCCCGCCCATCAGCATAACAAGGCTCCCAGTTCTCCATGGCCTGTCCTGCCTTTCTGGATTTTACACTTTTTTCAGATGGCCCTTTTCACCGGGGGGAAGTGAGACTTCATTGTAGTGCAGATTTCCTCTGCAAGCTTGCTTGGTTGGCCAAAAAGGGCGTATGCGTTTTTTCCTGAATATATTCAGGAAAAATTTCCTTAATATATTTCTTGAATATATTCAGGAAAAAACGCATACGCCCTTTTTGGCCAAGTGCATCATTGTGGACGTTCTGCCTCTTTTCCTATGTTTTCAATGCAATTCCAGTCTACCTCCTGAAATCGGTTTCCTGCAATTCTGCCCCGCTTTCAAGTCCTCTTGGCAGCCTTACTTCAGTCTATTTTTGGACGATAGCTGTCATTTATAACTCTGCAGGTTTGTGAATTACAGTGCCCCTGAGCTCCTTTCTTCAACTCGCTTTCTTGTGAGCTGGCCGCAACACCGCAGGATGGCTTCAGGCCCTAATCTGGTTCCGGCACGGCATGCTGAGCCTTTGTTTAATTCCTCTTCCTGGTGGGGATGAGAGTTAAATGTGCCCGTCCAGACACCTCCAGCTAGTCTCTCATTGATTCTCGCTATTCCTGTTCATCTTCCGCAGAAATTGCAAACTGGGCCAAACAGGAGGTTAAAGGGACTGACTCTCCAAGTCGGGAGAGTGTTAATAAAGCGTCTGGAATGTTTCACTCGAGTACCAGTGTATGAAAACTGAGACATATTTGAACACATCTCCGATCACATGGTTGATCATACTCTAGGTTCCACATGCATGTTTTAGCTGAAGGAAGAATACCTTAAACCTGGGTAGTTGAAACCCGTGGAATGTGTACCATGCAATATGATTTAAAAGGGTCTTCATTTGCTCACCAAACCTCTCCAATCCTATCACTGCTGCGTTTATGCCCCTGTACACATGCTTGATTCTCTTTCGGAGACATAGCAATCCATAGGTTTTAAGATACTTACTAGTCAGGTACATTCTTAGGCGTTTAATATGCGGTTTGAGTCCATTTCGTTGAGCAAGGAGTAGCTCTTGTCTATTCCATATTTGGCTTAAGGAACTTTATCTCTGCTCATTTCAATCTCTGGTTTTATGCAGCACCCCAACTCACCTTTCCCCTTAAGCAAGCATAAGTTGGTTTTCTAAATTTGAGACCCTGTTCTGTTTTGGAATTCATTTCCTGTGTAGCCAATTTTACATTCCGTGTATTAGTGATATCTTATGATGTTTCTTTTTCTGTGTGACTTATTTCAGTTAGAATCATCATACCTGAATCCACTCATTGTGCTGCTAAGGGCCTGATGACATAGATTTCATTGCTGAGTGATACTGAATTTTACGTAAGTACCACCAGTTCTTTATCCATTTTTCACTTTCTGTGATATTGAATTTGTACGGTAAACGAGGTTCTTGTAAACAGAGGTATCCCAAACTTTGGGGTGGCTGTGTCTTTTTGATTTTAATTTCCCTAATCTATAGGACCATAAGTGGAAGTGCCCTAGGCTCTGTTGCTTTGTTTTTTAGATGTTTCAGGAAACACCATACACTTCTCCCGAGTGTCTGTTGGCAATTTACATCCCGCCCATCAGCATAACAAGGCTCCCAGTTCTCCATGGCCTGTCCTGCCTTTCTGGATTTTACACTTTTTTCAGATGGCCCTTTTGACCGGAGGGAAGTGAGACTTCATTGTAGTGCAGATTTCCTTTGCAAGTTTGCTTGGTTGGCCAAAAAGGGCGTATGCGTTTTTTCCTGAATATATTCAGGAAAAAACGCATACGCCCTTTTTGGCCAAGTGCATCATTGTGGACGTTCTGCCTCTTTTCCTATGCTTTCAATGCAATTCCAGTCTACCTCCTGAAATCGGTTTCCTGCAACTCTGCCCCGCTTTCAAGTCCTCTTGGCAGCCTTACTTCAGTATATTTTTGGACGATAGCTGTCATTTATAACTCTGCAGGTTTGTGAATTACAGTGCCCCTGAGCTCCTTTCTTCAACTCGCTTTCTTGTGAGCTGGCCGCAACACTGCAGGATGGTTTCAGGCCCTAATCTGGTTCCGGCACGGCACGCTGAGCCTTTGGTTAATTCCTCTTCCTGGTGGGAAATGAGAGTTAAATTTGCCCGTCCAGACACCTCCAGCTAGCCTCTCATTTGTTCTCGCTATTCCTGTTCATCTTCCACAGAAACTGCAAACTGGGCCAAACAGGAGGTTAAAGGGACTGACTCTCCAAGTCGGGAGAGTGTTATTAAAGCGTCTGGAATGTTGCACCCGAGTACCAGTGTATGAAAACTGAGACATATTTGAACACGTCTCCCGATCACATGGTTGATCATACTCTAGGTTCCACATGCATGTTTTAGCTGAAGGAAGCATACCTTAAACCTGGGTAGTTGGAACCCGAGGAATGGGTACCATGCAATATGACTTCAAAGGGTCTTCATTTGGTCACCGAACGTCTCCAATCCTATCACTGCTGCGTTTATACCCCTGTACACACGCTAGATTCTCTTTCGGACATAGCAATCCCTAGGTTTTAAGATACTTACTAGTCAGGTACTTTCTTATGTTTTTAATATGGGGTGTTGAGACTGTTTCATTGATCAATGAGTAGCTCTTGTCTATTACATATTTGGCTTAAGGAACTTTATCTGTGCTCATTTCAATCTCTGGTTTTATGCAGCACCCCAACTCACCTTTACCCTTAAGCAAGCATAAGTTGGTTTTCTAAATTTGAGACCCTTTTCTGTTCTGTAATTCAGTCCCTGTGTAGCCAAGTTTACATTCCATGTATTACTGATATCTTATGATGTTTCTTTTTCTGTGTGACTTATTTCAGTTAGAATCATCATACCTGAATCCACTCACTGTGCTACTAAGGGCCTGATGACATAGATTTCATTGCTGTGTGATATTGCTTTCTAAGTAAATACCTCAACTTCTTTATCCATTTTTCACTTTCTGCAATGTTGAACTTGTACTGTAAACGAGGTTCTTGTAAACAGAGGCTTCCCAAACTTTGGGGTGGCTGTGTCTTTTTGATTTTAATTTCCCTAAGCTATAGGACCATAAGTGGAAGTGCCCTAGGCTCTGTTGCTTTGTTTTTTAGATGTTTCAGGAAACACCATACACTTCTCCCGAGTGTCTGTTGGCAATTTACATCCCGCCCAGCAGCATAACAAGCCTCCCAGTTCTCCATGGCCTGTCCTGCCTTTCTGGATTTTACACTTTTTTCAGATGGCCCTTTTGACCGGGGGGAAGTGAGACTTCATTGTAGTGCAGATTTCCTTTGCAAGCTTGCTTGGTTGGCCAAAAAGGGCGTATGCGTTTTTTCCTGAATATATTCAGGAAAAAACGCATACGCCCTTTTTGGCCAAGTGCATCATTGTGGACGTTCTGCCTCATTTCCTATGCTTTCAATGCAATTCCAGTCTACCTCCTGAAATCGGTTTCCTGCAATTCTGCCCCGCTTTCAAGTCCTCTTGGCAGCCTTACTTCAGTATATTATTGGACGATAGCTGTCATTTATAACTCCGCAGGATTGTGAATTACAGTGTCCCTGAGCTCCTTTCTTCAACTCGCTTTCTTATGAGCTGCCCGCAACACCGCAGGATGGCTTCAGGCCCTAATCTGGTTCCGGCACGGCATGCTGAGCCTTTGGTTAATTCCTCTTCCTGGTCGGAAATGAGAGTTAAATTTGCCCGTCCAGACACCTCCAGCTAGTCTCTCATTGGTTCTCCCTATTCCTGTTCATCTTCCGCAGAAATTGCAAACTGGGCTAAACAGGAGGTTAAAGGCGCTGACTCTCCAAGTGGGGAGAGTGTTAGTAAAGCATCTGGAATGTTGCACCCGAGTACCATGGGATGAAAACTGAGACATATTTGAACACGTCTCCCGATCACATGGTTGATCATACTCTGGGTTCCACATGCATGTTTTAGCTGAAGGAAGAATACCTTAAACCTGGAGAGTTGAGACCCGTGGAATGGGTACCATGCAATATGACTTCAAAGGGTCTTCATTTGCTCACCGAACCTCTCCAATCCTATCACTGCTGCGTTTATGCCCCTGTACACACGCTTGATTCTCTTTCGGAGACTTAGCAATCCATAGGTTTTAAGATACTTACTAGTCAGGTACATCTTAGGCGATTAATATGCGATGTTGAGTCCGTTTCATTGAGTAAGGAGTAGCTCCTGTGTATTCCATATTTGGCTTAAGGAACTTTATCTGTTCTCATTTCAATCTCTGGTTTTATGCAGCACCCCAACTCACCTTTCCCCTTAAGCAAGCATAAGTTGGTTTTCTAAATTTGAGACCCTCTTCTGTTTTGGAATTCAGTTCCTGTGTAACCAAGTTTACATTCCGTGTATTAGTGATATCTTATGATGTTTCTTTTTCTGTGTGACTTATTTCAGTTAGAATCATCGTACCTGAATCCACTCATTATGCTGCTACGGGCCTGATGACATAGATTTCATTGCTGAGTGATACTGCATTGTACATAAGTACCACAAGTTCTTTATCCATTTTTCACTTTCTGTGATATTGAACTTGTACGGTAAACGAGGTTCTTGTAAACAGAGGCATCCCAAACTTTGGGGTGACTGTGTCTTTTTGATTTTAATTTCCCTAAGCTATAGGACCATAAGTGGAAGTGCCCTAGGCTCTGTTGCTTTGTTTTTTAGATGTTTCAGGAAACACCATACACTTCTCCAGAGTGACTGTTGGCAATTTACATCCCGCCCATCAGCATAACAAGGCTCCCAGTTCTCCATGGCCTGTCCTGCCTTTCTGGATTTTACACTTTTTTCAGATGGCCCTTTTGACCGGGGGGAAGTGAGACTTCATTGTAGTGCAGATTTCCTTTGCAAGCTTGCTTGGTTGGCCAAAAAGGGCGTATGCGTTTTTTCCTGAATATATTCAGGAAAAAACGCATATGCCCTTTTTGGCCAAGTGCATCATTGTGGACTTTCTGCCTCTTTTCCTATGCTTTCAATGCAATTCCAGTCTACCTCCTGAAATCGGTTTCCTGCAATTCTGCCCCGCTTTCAAGTCCTCTTGGCAGCCTTACTTCAGTATATTTTTGGACGATAGCTGTCATTTATAACTCTGCAGGTTTGTGAATTACAGTGCCCCTGAGCTCCTTTCTTCAACTCGCTTTCTTTTGAGCTGGCCGCAACACCGCAGGATGGCTTCAGGCACTAATCTTGTTCCTGCACGGCATGCTGAGCCTTGGTTAATTCCTCTTCCTGGTGGGAAATGAGAGTTAAATTTGCCCGTCCAGACTCCTCCAGCTAGTCTCTCATTGGTTCTCCCTATTCCTGTTCATCTTCCGCAGAAATTGCAAACTGGGCCAAACAGGAGGTTAAAGGCGCTGACTCTCCAAGTGGGGAGAGTGTTAGTAAAGCGTCTGGAATGTTGCACCCGAGTACCAGGGGAGGAAAACTGAGACATATTTGAACACGTCTCCCGTTCACACGGTGGATCATACTCTGGGTTCCACATGCATGTTTTAGCTGAAGGAAGAATATCTTAAACCTGGAGAGTTGAGACCCGTGTAATGGGTACCATGCAATATGACTTCAAAGGGTCTTCATTTGCTCACCGAACCTCTCCAATACTATCACTGCTGCGTTTATGCCCCTGTACACACGCTTGATTCGCTTTTGGAGACATAGCAATCCATAGGTTTTAAGATACTTACTAGTCAGGTACATTCTTAAGCATTTAATATGGGGTGTTGAGTCCCTTTCGTTGAGCAAGGAATAGCTCTTGTCTATTCCATATTTGGCTTAAGGAACCTTATCTGTGCTCATTTCAATCTCTGGTTTTATGAAGCACCCCAACTCACCTTTCCCCTTAAGCAAGCATAAGTTGGTTTTCTAAATTTGAGACCCTGTTCTGTTTTGGAATTCAGTTCCTGTGTAGCCAAGTTTACATTCCGTGTATTACTGATATCTTATGATGTTTCTTTTTCTGTGTGACTTATTTCAGTTAGAATCATCATACCTGAATCCACTCATTGTGCTACTAAGGGCCTGATGACATAGATTTCATTGCTGTGTGATATTGCTTTGTAAGTAAATACCACAACTTCTTTATCCATTTTTCACTTTCTGTGATGTTGAACTTGTACTGTAAACGAGGTTCTTGTAAACAGAGCTGTTCCAAACTTTGGGGTGGCTGTGTCCTTTTCATTTTAATTTCCCTAATCTATAGGACCATAAGTGGAAGTGCCCTAGGCTCTGATGCTTTGTTTTTTAGATGTTTCAGGAAACACCATACACTTCTCCCGAGTGTCTGTTGGCAATTTACATCCCGCCCATCAGCATAACAAGGCTCCCAGTTCTCCATGGCCTGTCCTGACTTTCTGGATTTTACACTTTTTTCAGATGGCCCTTTTGACCGGGGGGAAGTGAGACTTCATTGTAATGCAGATTGCCTCTGCAAGCTTGCTTGGTTGGCCAAAAAGGGCGTATGCGTTTTTGCTGAATATATTCAGGAAAAAACGCATACGCCCTTTTTGGCCAAGTGCATCATTGTGGACGTTCTGCCTCTTTTCCTATGCTTTCAATGCAATTCCAGTCTACCTCCTGAAATCGTTTTCCTGCAATTCTGCCCCGCTTTCCAGTCCTCTTGGCAGCCTTACTTCAGTACATTTTTGGACGATAGCTGTCATTTATAACTCTGCAGTTTTGTGAATTACAGTGACCCTGAGATCCTTTCTTTAACTCGCTTTCTTTGGAGCTGGCCGCAACACCGCACGATGGCTTCAGGCCCTAATCTGGTTCCGGCACGGCACGCTGAGCCTTTGGTTATTTCCTCTTCCTGTTGGGAAATGAGAGTTAAATTTGCCCGTCCAGACACCTCCAGCTAGTCTCTCATTGGTTCTCCCTATTCCTGTTCATCTTCCGCAGAAATTGTAAACTGGGCCAAACAGGAGGTTAAAGGCGCTGACTCTCCAAGTGGGGAGAGTGTTAGTAAAGCGTCTGGAATGTTGCACCCGAGTACCATGGGATGAAAACTGAGACATATTTGAACACGTCTCCCGTTCACACGGTTGATCATACTCTGGGTTCCACCTGCATGTTTTAGCTGAAGGAAGAATACCTAAAACCTGGAGAGTTGAGACCCGTGTAATGGGTACCATGCAATATGACTTCAAAGGGTCTACATTTGCTCACCGAACCTCTCCAATCCTATCACTGCTGCGTTTATGCCCCTGTACACATGCTTGATTCTCTTTCGGAGACATAGCAATCCATAGGTTTTAAGATACTTACTAGTCAGGTACATTCTTAGGCGTTTAATATGCGGTGTTGAGTCCATTTCGTTGAGCAAGGAGTAGCTCTTGTCTATTCCATATTTGGCTTAAGGAACTTTATCTGTGCTCATTTCAATCTCTGGTTTTATGCAGCACCCCAACTCACCTTTCCCCTTAAGCAAGCATAAGTTGGTTTTCTAAATTTGAGACCCTGTTCTGTTTTGGAATTCAGTTCCTGTGTAGCCAAGTTTACATTCCGTGTATTACTGATATCTTATGATGTTTCTTTTTCTGTGTGACTTATTTCAGTTAGAATCGTCGTACCTGAATCCACTCATTATGCTGCTATGGGCCTGATGACATAGATTTCATTGCTGAGTGATACTGCATTGTACGTAAGTACCACAACTTCTTTATCCATATTTCACTTTCTGCGATGTTGAACTTGTACTGTAAAGGAGGTTCTTGTAAACAGAGCCGTTCCAAACTTTTGGGTGGCTGTGTCTTTTTGATTTTAATTTCCCTAATCTATAGGACCATAAGTGGAAGTGCCCTAGGCTCTGTTGCTTTGTTTTTTAGATGTTTCAGGAAACACCATACACTTCTCCCGAGTGTCTGTTGGCAATTTACATCCCGCCCAGCAGCATAACAAGGCTCCCAGTTCTTCATGGCCTGTCCCGCCTTTCTGGATTTTACACTTTTTTCAGATGGCCCTTTTGACCGGGGGGAAGTGAGACTTCATTGTAGTGCAGATTTCCTTTGCAAGCTTGCTTGGTTGGCCAAAAAGGGCGTATGCGTTTTTTCCTGAATATATTCAGGAAAAAACGCATACGCCCTTTTTGGCCAAGTGCATCATTGTGGACGTTCTGCCTCTTTTCCTATACTTTCAATGCAATTCCAGTCTACCTCCTGAAATCGGTTTCCTGCAATTCTGCCCCGCTTTCAAGTCCTCTTCGCAGCCTTACTTCAGTATATTATTGGACGATAGCTGTCATTTATAACTCTGCAGGATTGTGAATTACAGTGTCCCTGAGCTCCTTTCTTCAACTCGCTTTCTTATGAGCTGCCCGCAACACCGCAGGATGACTTCAGGCCCTAATCTGGTTCCGGCACGGCACGCTGAGCATTTGGTTAATTCCTCTTCCTGGTGGGAAATGAGAGTTAAATTTGCCCATTCAGAGACCTCCAGCTAGTCTCTCATTGGTTCTCCCTATTCCTGTTAATCTTCCGCAGAATTTGCAAACTGGGCCAAACAGGAGGTTAAAGGCACTGACTCTCCAAGTCGGGAGAGTGTTAGTAAAGCGTCTGGAATGTTGCACCCGAGTACCAGGGGATGAAAACCGAGACATATTTGAACACGTCTCCCGATCACACGGTTGATCATACTCTGGGTTCAACATGCATGTTTTAGCTGAAGGAAGAATACCTTAAACCTGGAGAGTTGAGACCCATCGAATATGTACCATGCAATATGACTTCAAAGGCTCTTCATTTGCTCACCGAACCTCTCCAATCCTATCACTGCTGTGTTTATGCCCCGGTACACACGCTTGATTCTCTTTCGGAGACATAGCAAACCCTAGGTTTTAAGATACTTACTAGTCAGGTACATTCTTAGGCGTTTAATATGGGGTGTTGAGGCTATTTCGTTGAGGAAAGAGTAGCTCTTGTCTATTCCATATTTGGCTTAAGGAACTTTATCTGTGCTCATTTCAATCTTTGGTTTTATGCAGCACCCCAACTCACCTTTCCCTTAAAGCAAGCATAAGTTGGTTTTCTAAATTTGAGTCCGTGTTCTGTTTTGTAATCCAGTTCCTGTGTAGCCAAGTTTACATTCCGTGTATTAGTGATATCTTATGATGTTTCTTTTTCTGTGTGACTTATTTCAGTTAGAATCATCGTACCTGAATCCACTCATTATGCTGCTACGGACCTGATGACATAGATTTCATTGCTGATTGATACTGCATTGTATGTAAGTACCAGAACTTCTTTATCCATTTTTCACTTTCTGCGATATTGAACTTGTACCGTAAATGAGATTCTTGTAAACAGAGGCGTCCCAAACTTTGGGGTGGCTGTGTCTTTTTGATTTTAATTTCCGTAAGCTATAGGACCATAAGTGGAAGTGCCCTTGGCTCTGTTGCTTTGTTTTTTAGATGTTTCAAGAAACACCATACACTTCTTCCGAGTGGCTGTTGGCAATTTACATCCCGCCCATAAGCATAACATGGCTCCCAGTTCTCCATGGCCTGTCCTGACTTTCTGGATTTTACACTTTTTTCAGATGGCCGTTTTGACTGGCAGGAAGTGAGACTTCATTGTAGTGCAGATTTCCTTTGCAAGCTTGCTTGGTTGGCCAAAAAGTGCGTATGCGTTTTTTCCTGAATATATTCAGGAACAAACGCATACACCCTTTTTGGCCAAGTGCATCATTGTGGACGTTCTGCCTCTTTTCCTATGCTTTCAATGCAATTCCAGTCTACCTCCTGAAATCGGTTTCCTGCAATTCTGCCCCGCTTTCAAGTCCTCTTGGAAGCCTTACTTCAGTCTATTTTTGGACGATAGCTGTCATTTATAACTCTGCAGGTTTGTGAATTACAGTGCCCCTGAGCTCCTTTCTTCAACTCGCTTTCTTGTGAGCTGGCCGCAACACCTCAGGATGGCTTCAGGCCCTAATCTCGTTCCAGCACGGCACACTGAGCCTTTGCTTAATTCCTCTTCCTGGTGGGAAATGAGAGTTAAATTTGCCCGTCCAGACACCTCCAGCTAATCTCTCATTGGTTCTCACTATTCCTGTTCATCTTCCACAGAAATTGCAAACTGGGCCAAACAGGAGGTTAAAGGGACTGACTCTCCAAGTCGGGAGAGTGTTAGTAAAGCATCTGGAATGTTGCACCCGAGTACCAGGGTACGAAAAGTGAGACATATTTGAACACATCTCCCGATCACATGGTTGATCAAACTCTAGGTTCCACATGCATGATTTAGCTGAAAGAAGAATACCTTAATCCTGGGTAGTTGAAACCCGTGGAATGGTTACCATGCAATATGACTTCAAAGGGTCTTCATTTGCTCACCGAACCTCTCCAATCCTATCACTGCTGCGTTTATGCCCCTGTACACATGCTTGATTCTCTTTCGGCGACATAGCAATCCATAGGTTTTAAGATACTTACTAGTCAGGTACATTCTTAGGCGTTTAATATGTGGTGTTGAGTCAATTTCGTTGAGCAAGGAGTAGCTCTTGTCTATTCCATATTTGGCTTAAGGAACTTTATCTGTGCTCATTTCAATCTCTGGTTTTATGCAGCACCCCAACTCACCTTTCCCCTTAAGCAAGCATAAGTTGGTTTTCTAAATTTGAGACACTTTTCTATTCTGTAATTCAGTCCCTGTGTAGCCAAGTTTACATTCCGTGTATTACTGATATCTTATGATGTTTCTTTTTCTGTGTGACTTATTTCAGTTAGAATCATCATACCTGAATCCACTCATTGTGCTACTAAGGGCCTGATGACATAGATTTCATTGCTGTGTGATATTGCTTTTTAAATAAATACCACAACTTCTTTATCCATTTTTCACTTTCTGCGATGTTGAACTTGTACTGTAAACGAGGTTCTTGTAAACAGAGCCATTTCAAACTTTGGGGTGGCTGTGTCTTTTTGATTTTAATTTCCCTAATCTATAGGACTATAAGTGGAAGTGCCCTAGGCTCTGATGCTTTGTTTTTTAGATGTTTCAGGAAACACCATACACTTCTCCCCAGTGTCTGTTGGCAATTTACATCCCGCCCATCAGCATAACAAGGCTCCCACTTCTCCATGGCCTGTCCTGCCTTTCTGGATTTTACACTTTTTTCAGATGGCCCTTTTGACCGGGGGAAGTGAGACTTCATTGTAATGCAGATTTCCTCTGCAAGCTTGCTTGGTTGGCCAAAAAGGGCGTATGCGTTTTTTCCTGACTATATTCAGGAAAAAACGCATACGCCCTTTTTGGCCAAGTGCATCATTGTGGACGTTCTGCCTCTTTTCCTATGCTTTCAATGCAATTCCAGTCTACCTCCTGAAATCGGTTTCCTGCAATTCTGCCCCGCTTTCCAGTCCTCTTGGCAGCCTTACTTCAGTATATTATTGGACGATAGCTGTCATTTATAACTCTGCAGGTTTGTGAATTACAGTGCCCCTGAGCTCTTTCTTCAACTCGCTTTCTTGTGACCTGGCCGCAACACCGCAGGATGGCTTCAGGCCCTAATCTGGTTCCGGCACGGCATGCTGATCCTTTGGTTAATTCCTCTTCCTGGTGGGAAATGAGAGTTAAATTTGCCCGTCCAGACACCTCCAGCTAGTCTCTCATTGGTTCTCCCTATTCCTGTTCATCTTCCGCAGAAATTAGAAACTGGGCCAAACAGGAGGTTAAAGGCGCTGACTCTCCAAGAGGGGAGAGTGTTAGTAAAGCATCTGGAATGTTGCACCCGAGTACCAGGGGAGGAAAACTGAGACATATGTGAACACGTCTCCCGTTCACACGGTTGATCATACTCTGGGTTCCACATGCATGTTTTAGCTGAAGGAAGAATACCATAAACCTGGAAAGTTGAGACCCATGTAATGGGTACCATGCAATATGACTTCAAAGGGTCTTCATTTGCTCACCGAACCTCTCCAATCCTATCACTGCTGCGTTTATGCATCTGTACACACGCTTAATTCTCTTTTGGAGACATAGCAATCCATAGGTTTTAAGATACTTACTAGTCAGGTACATTCTTAGGCGTTTAATATGCGGTGTTGAGTCCATTTCGTTGAGCAAGGAGTAGCTCTTGTCTATTCTATATTTGGCTTAAGGAACTTTATCTGTGCTCATTTCAATCTCTGGTTTTATGCAGCACCCCAACTCACCTTTCCCCTTAAGCAAGCATACGTTGGTTTTCTAAATTTGAGACACTGTTCTGTTCTGTAATACAGTTCCTGTGTAGCCAAGTTTACATTCCGTGTATTACTGATATCTTATGATGTTTCTTTTTCTGTGAGACTTATTTCAGTTAGAATCATCGTACCTGAATCCACTCATTATGCTGCTACGGGCCTGATGACATAGATTTCATTGCTGAGTGATAGTGCATTGTACGTAAGTACCACAAGTTCTTTATCCATTTTTCACTTTCTGTGATATTGAACTTGTACGGTAAATGAGGTTCTTGTAATCAGAGGCATCCCAAACTTTGGGGTGGCTGTGCCTTTTTGATTTTAATTTCCCTAAGCTATAGGACCATAAGTGAAAGTGCCCTAGGCTCTGTTGCTTTGTTTTTTAGATGTTTCAGGAGACACCATACACTTCTCCCGAGTGTCTGTTGGCAATTTACATCCCGCCCATCAGCATAACAAGGCTCCCAGTTCTCCATGGCCTGTCCTGCCTTTCTGGATTTTACACTTTTTTCAGATGGCCCTTTTGACCGGGGGGAAGTGAGACTTCATTGTAGTGCAGATTTCCTTTGCAAGTTTGCTTGCTGGGCCAAAAAGGGCGTATGCGTTTTTTCCTGAATATATTCATTAAAAAACGAATATGCCCTTTTTGGCCAAGTGCATCATTTTGGACGTTCTGCCTCTTTTCCTATGCTTTCAATGCAATTGCAGTCTACCTCCTGAAATCGGTTTCCTGCAATTCTGCCCCGCTTTCATGTCCTCTTGGCAGCCTTACTTCAGTATATTTTTGGACGATAGCTGTCATTTATAACTCTGCAGGTTTGTGAATTACAGTGCCCCTGAGCTCCTTTCTTCAACTCGCTTTCTTGTGACCTGGCCCCAACACCGCAGGATGGCCTCAGGCCCTAATCTGTTTCCGGCACGGCACGCTGAGCCTTTGGTTAATTCCTCTTCCTGGTGGGAAATGAGAGTTAAATTTGCCCGTCCAGACACCTCCAGCTAGTCTCTCATTGGTTCTCTCTATTCCTGTTTATCTTCCACAGAAATTGCAAACTGGGCCAAACAAGAGTTTAAAGGCGTTGACTCTCCAAGTGAGGAGAGTGTTAGTAAAACATCTGGAATGTTGCACCCGAGTACCAGGGGAGGAAAACTGAGACATATTTGAACACGTCTCCCGTTCACACGGTTGATCATACTCTGGGTTCCACATGCATGTTTTAGCTGAAGGAAGAATACCATAAACCTGGAGAGTTGAGACCCGTGTAATGGGTACCATGCAATATGACTTCAAAGGGTCTTCATTTGCTCACCGAACCTCTCCAATCCTATCACTGCTGCGTTTATGCCCCTGTACACATGCTTGATTCTCTTTTGGAGACATAGCAATCCCTAGGTTTTAAGATACTTACTAGTCAGGTACATTCTTAGGCGGTTAATATGCGGTGTTGAGTCCATTTCGTTGAGCAAGTAGTAGCTCTTGTCTATTCCATATTTGGCTTAAGGAACTTTATCTGTGCTCATTTCAATCTCTGGTTTTATGCAGCACCCCAACTCACCTTTCCCCTTAAGCAAGCATAAGTTGGTTTTCTAAATTTGAGACCCTGTTCTGTTTTGGAATTCAGTTCCTGTGTAGCCAAGTTTACATTCCGTGTATTAGTGATATCTTATGATGTTTCTTTTTCTGTGTGACTTATTTCAGTTAGAATCATCGTACCTGAATCCACTCATTATGCTGCTACGGACCTGATGACATAGATTTCATTGCTGATTGATACTGCATTGTACGTAAGTACCACAACTTCTTTATCCATTTTTCACTTTCTGCGATAATGAACTTGTACCGTAAACGACATTCCTGTAAACAGAGGCGTCCCAAAATTTGGGGTGGCTGTGTCTTTTTGATTTTAATTTCCGTAAGCTATAGGACCATAAGTGGAAGTGCCCCTGGCTCTGTTGCTTTGTTTTTTAGATGTTTCAAGAAACACCATAGACTTCTCCCGAGTGGCTGTTGGCAATTTACATCCCGCCCATAAGCATAACAAGGCTCCCAGTTCTCCATGGCCTGTCCTGCCTTTCTGGATTTTACACTTTTTTCAGATGGCCGTTTTGACTGGCAGGAAGTGAGACTTCATTGTAGTGCAGATTTCCTTTGCAAGCTTGCTTGGTTGGCCAAAAAGCGCGTATGCGTTTTTTCCTGAATATATTCAGGAAAAAACGCATACGCCCTTTTTGGCCAAGTGCATCATTGTGGACGTTCTGCCTCTTTTCCTATGCTTGAAATGCAATTCCAGTCTACCTCCTGAAATCGGTTTCCTGCAATTCTGCCCAGCTTCCAAGGCCTCTTGGCAGCCTTACTTCAGTATATTTTTGGATGATAGCTGTCATGTATAACTATGCAAGTTTGTGAATTGCAGTGCCCCTGAGCTCCTTTCTTCAACTCGCTTTCTTGTGAGCTGGCCGCAACAGTGCAGGATGGCTTCAGGCCCTAATCTGGTTCCGGCACGGCACGCTGAGCCTTTGGTTAATTCCTCTTCCTGGTGGGAAATGAGAGTTAAATTTGCCCGTCCAGACACCTCCAGCTAGTCTCTCATTGCTTCTCCCTATTCCTGTTCATCTTCCGCAGAAATTAGAAACTGGGCCAAACAGGAGGTTAAAGGCGCTGAATCTCCAAGTGGGGAGAGTGTTAGTAAAGCATCTGGAATGTTGCACCCGAGTACCAGGGGAGGAAAACTGAGACATATGTGAACACGTCTCCCGTTCACACGGTTGATCATACTCTGGGTTCCACATGCATGTTTTAGCTGAAGGAAGAATACCATAAACCTGGAAAGTTGAGACCCATGTAATGGGTACCATGCAATATGACTTCAAAGGGTCTTCATTTGCTCACCGAACCTCTCCAATCCTATCACTGCTGCGTTTATGCATCTGTACACACGCTTAATTCTCTTTTGGAGACATAGCAATCCATAGGTTTTAAGATACTTACTAGTCAGGTACATTCTTAGGCGTTTAATATGCGGTGTTGAGTCCATTTCGTTGAGCAAGGAGTAGCTCTTGTCTATTCTATATTTGGCTTAAGGAACTTTATCTGTGCTCATTTCAATCTCTGGTTTTATGCAGCACCCCAACTCACCTTTCCCCTTAAGCAAGCATACGTTGGTTTTCTAAATTTGAGACACTGTTCTGTTCTGTAATACAGTTCCTGTGTAGCCAAGTTTACATTCCGTGTATTACTGATATCTTATGATGTTTCTTTTTCTGTGAGACTTATTTCAGTTAGAATCATCGTACCTGAATCCACTCATTATGCTGCTACGGGCCTGATGACATAGATTTCATTGCTGAGTGATAGTGCATTGTACGTAAGTACCACAAGTTCTTTATCCATTTTTCACTTTCTGTGATATTGAACTTGTACGGTAAATGAGGTTCTTGTAATCAGAGGCATCCCAAACTTTGGGGTGGCTGTGCCTTTTTGATTTTAATTTCCCTAAGCTATAGGACCATAAGTGAAAGTGCCCTAGGCTCTGTTGCTTTGTTTTTTAGATGTTTCAGGAGACACCATACACTTCTCCCGAGTGTCTGTTGGCAATTTACATCCCGCCCATCAGCATAACAAGGCTCCCAGTTCTCCATGGCCTGTCCTGCCTTTCTGGATTTTACACTTTTTTCAGATGGCCCTTTTGACCGGGGGGAAGTGAGACTTCATTGTAGTGCAGATTTCCTTTGCAAGTTTGCTTGCTGGGCCAAAAAGGGCGTATGCGTTTTTTCCTGAATATATTCATTAAAAAACGAATATGCCCTTTTTGGCCAAGTGCATCATTTTGGACGTTCTGCCTCTTTTCCTATGCTTTCAATGCAATTGCAGTCTACCTCCTGAAATCGGTTTCCTGCAATTCTGCCCCGCTTTCATGTCCTCTTGGCAGCCTTACTTCAGTATATTTTTGGACGATAGCTGTCATTTATAACTCTGCAGGTTTGTGAATTACAGTGCCCCTGAGCTCCTTTCTTCAACTCGCTTTCTTGTGACCTGGCCCCAACACCGCAGGATGGCCTCAGGCCCTAATCTGTTTCCGGCACGGCACGCTGAGCCTTTGGTTAATTCCTCTTCCTGGTGGGAAATGAGAGTTAAATTTGCCCGTCCAGACACCTCCAGCTAGTCTCTCATTGGTTCTCTCTATTCCTGTTTATCTTCCACAGAAATTGCAAACTGGGCCAAACAAGAGTTTAAAGGCGTTGACTCTCCAAGTGAGGAGAGTGTTAGTAAAACATCTGGAATGTTGCACCCGAGTACCAGGGGAGGAAAACTGAGACATATTTGAACACGTCTCCCGTTCACACGGTTGATCATACTCTGGGTTCCACATGCATGTTTTAGCTGAAGGAAGAATACCATAAACCTGGAGAGTTGAGACCCGTGTAATGGGTACCATGCAATATGACTTCAAAGGGTCTTCATTTGCTCACCGAACCTCTCCAATCCTATCACTGCTGCGTTTATGCCCCTGTACACATGCTTGATTCTCTTTTGGAGACATAGCAATCCCTAGGTTTTAAGATACTTACTAGTCAGGTACATTCTTAGGCGGTTAATATGCGGTGTTGAGTCCATTTCGTTGAGCAAGTAGTAGCTCTTGTCTATTCCATATTTGGCTTAAGGAACTTTATCTGTGCTCATTTCAATCTCTGGTTTTATGCAGCACCCCAACTCACCTTTCCCCTTAAGCAAGCATAAGTTGGTTTTCTAAATTTGAGACCCTGTTCTGTTTTGGAATTCAGTTCCTGTGTAGCCAAGTTTACATTCCGTGTATTAGTGATATCTTATGATGTTTCTTTTTCTGTGTGACTTATTTCAGTTAGAATCATCGTACCTGAATCCACTCATTATGCTGCTACGGACCTGATGACATAGATTTCATTGCTGATTGATACTGCATTGTACGTAAGTACCACAACTTCTTTATCCATTTTTCACTTTCTGCGATAATGAACTTGTACCGTAAACGACATTCCTGTAAACAGAGGCGTCCCAAAATTTGGGGTGGCTGTGTCTTTTTGATTTTAATTTCCGTAAGCTATAGGACCATAAGTGGAAGTGCCCCTGGCTCTGTTGCTTTGTTTTTTAGATGTTTCAAGAAACACCATAGACTTCTCCCGAGTGGCTGTTGGCAATTTACATCCCGCCCATAAGCATAACAAGGCTCCCAGTTCTCCATGGCCTGTCCTGCCTTTCTGGATTTTACACTTTTTTCAGATGGCCGTTTTGACTGGCAGGAAGTGAGACTTCATTGTAGTGCAGATTTCCTTTGCAAGCTTGCTTGGTTGGCCAAAAAGCGCGTATGCGTTTTTTCCTGAATATATTCAGGAAAAAACGCATACGCCCTTTTTGGCCAAGTGCATCATTGTGGACGTTCTGCCTCTTTTCCTATGCTTGAAATGCAATTCCAGTCTACCTCCTGAAATCGGTTTCCTGCAATTCTGCCCAGCTTCCAAGGCCTCTTGGCAGCCTTACTTCAGTATATTTTTGGATGATAGCTGTCATGTATAACTATGCAAGTTTGTGAATTGCAGTGCCCCTGAGCTCCTTTCTTCAACTCGCTTTCTTGTGAGCTGGCCGCAACAGTGCAGGATGGCTTCAGGCCCTAATCTGGTTCCGGCACGGCACGCTGAGCCTTTGGTTAATTCCTCTTCCTGGTGGGAAATGAGAGTTAAATTTGCCCGTCCAGACACCTCCAGCTAGTCTCTCATTGCTTCTCCCTATTCCTGTTCATCTTCCGCAGAAATTAGAAACTGGGCCAAACAGGAGGTTAAAGGCGCTGAATCTCCAAGTGGGGAGAGTGTTAGTAAAGCATCTGGAATGTTGCACCCGAGTACCAGGGGAGGAAAACTGAGACATATTTGAACACGTCTCCCGTTCACACGGTTGATCATACTCTGGGTTCCACATGCATGTTTTAGCTGAAGGAAGAATACCATAAACCTGGAAAGTTGAGACCCGTTTAATGGGTACCATGCAATATGACTTCAAAGGGTCTTCATTTGCTCACCGAACCTCTCCAATCCTATCACTGCTGCGTTTATGCCCCTGTACACATGCTTGATTCTCTTTTGGAGACATAGCAATCCCTAGGTTTTAAGATACTTACTAGTCAGGTACAGTCTTAGGTGTTTAACATGGGGTGTTGAGTCCGTTTCATTGAGCAAGGAGTAGCTCTTGTCTATTCCATATTTGGCTTAAGGAACTTTATCTGTGCTCATTTCAATCTCTGTTTTTATGCAGCACCCCAACTCACCTTTCCCCTTAAGCAAGCATAAGTTGCTTTCCTAAATTTGAGACCCTGTTCTGTTTCGTAATTCAGTTCCTGTGTAGCCAAGCTTACATTCCGTGTATTACTGATATCTTATGATGTTTCTTTTTCTGTGTGACTTATTTCAGTTAGAATCATCATACCTGAATCCACTCATTGTGCTGCTAAGGGCCTGATGACATAGATTTCATTGCTGAGTGATATTGTTTAGTACGTAAATACCACAACTTCTTTATCCATTTTTCACTTTCTGCGATATTGAACTTGTACTGTAAACGAGGTTCTTGTAAACAGAGGCGCCCCAAACTTTGGGGTGGCTGTGTCTTTTTGATTTTAATTTCCCTAAGCTATAGGACCATAAGTGGAAGTGCCCTAGGCTCTGTTGCTTTGTTTTTTAGATGTTTCAGGAAGCACCATACACTTCTCCCGAGTGTCTGTTGGCAATTTACATCCCGCCCTTCAACATAACAAGGCTCCCAGTTCTCCATGGCCTGTCCTGCCTTTCTGGATTTTACACTTTTTTCAGATGGCCCTTTTGACCGGGGGGAAGTGAGACTTCATTGTAGTGCAGATTTCCTTTGCAAGCTTGCTTGGTTGGCCAAAAAGTGCGTATGCGTGTTTTCCTGAATATATTCAGGAAAAAACGCATACGCCCTTTTTGGCCAAGTGCATCATTGTGGACGTTCTGCCTCTTTTCCTATGCTTTCAATGCAATTCCAGTCTACCTCCTGAAATCGGGTTCCTGCAATTCTGCCCCGCTTTCAAGTCCTCTTGGCAGCCTTACTTCAGTATATTTTTGGACGATAGCTGTCATTTATAACTCTGCAGGTTTGTGAATTACAGTGCCCCTGAGCTCCTTTCTTCAACTCGCTTTCTTTTGAGCTGGCCGCAACACCGCAGGATGGCTTCAGGCCCTAATCTGGTTCCGGCACGGCACGCTGAGCCTTTGGTTATTTCCTCTTCCTGGTGGGAAATGAGAGTTAAATTTGCCCATCCAGACACCTCCAGCTAGTCTCTCATTGGTTCTCCCTATTCCTGTTCATCTTCCGCAGAAATTGCAAACTGGGCCAAATAGGAGGTTAAAGGCGCTGACTCTCCAAGTGGGGAGAGTGTTAGTAAAGCGTCTGGAATGTTGTACCCGAGTACCAGGGGAGGAAAACTGAGACATATTTGAACACGTCTCCCGTTCACACGGTTGATCATACTCTGGGTTCCACATGCATGTTTTAGCTGAAGGAAGAATACCTTAAACCTGGAGAGTTGAGACCCGTGGAATGGGTACCATGCAATAAGACTTCAAAGGGTCTTCATTTGCTAACCGAACCTCTCCAATCCTATCACTGCTGCGTTTATGCCCCTGTACACACGTTTGATTCTCTTTTGGAGACATAGCATTCCCTAGGTTTTAAGATACTAACTAGTCAGGTACATTCTTAGGCGTTTAATATGGGGTGTTGAGTCCATTTCGTTGAGCAAGGAGTAGCTCTTGTCTATTCCATATTTGGTTTAAGGAAATTTATCTGTGCTCATTTCAATCTCTGGTTTTATGCATCACCCCAACTCACCTTTCCCCTTAAGGCAACATAAGTTCCTTTTCTAAATTTGAGACCCTGTTCTGTTTTGTAATTCAGTTCCTGTGTAGCCAAGTTTATATTCCGTGTATTACTGATATCTTATGATGTTTCTTTTTCTGTGTGACTTATTTCAGTTAGAATCATCATACCTGAATCCACTCATTGTGCTGCTAAGGGCCTGATGACATAGATTTCATTGCTGAATGATATTGCTTTGTACGTAAATACCACAACTTCTTTATCCATTTTTCACTTTCTGCGATATTGAACTTATACCGTAAACGAGGTTCTTGTAAACAGAGGCACTCCAAACATTGGGGTGGCTGTGTCTTTTTGATTTTAATTTCCCTAAGCTATAGGACCATAAGTGGAAGTGCCCTAGGCTCTGTTGCTTTGTTTTTTAGATGTTTCAGGAAGCACCATACACTTCTCCCGAGTGTCTGTTGGCAATTTACATCCCGCCCATCAGCATAACAAGGCTACCAGTTCTCCAGGGCCTGTCTTGCCTTTCTGGATTTTACACTTTTTTCAGATGGCCCTTTTGACCGGGGGGAAGTGAGACTTCATTGTAGTGCAGATTTCCTTTGCAAATTTCCTTGGTTGGCCAAAAAGGGCGTATGCGTTTTTTCCTGAATATATTCAGGAAAAAACGCATACGCCCTTTTTGGCCAAGTGCATCACTTTGGACGTTCTGCCTCTTTTCCTATGCTTTCAATGCAATTCCAGTCTACCTCCTGAAATCGGTTTCCTGCAATTCTGCCCCGCTTTCAAGTCCTCTTGGCAGCCTTACTTCAGTATATTTTTGGACGATAGCTGTCATTTATAACTCTGCAGCTTTGTGAATTACAGTGTCCCTGAGCTCCTTTCTTCAACTCGCTTTCTTTTGAGCTGGTCGCAACACCGCCTGATGGCTTCAGGCCCTAATCTGGTTCCGGCACGCCACGCTGAGCCTTTGGTTATTTCCTCTTCCTGGTGGGAAATGAGAGTTAAATTTGCCCATCCAGACACCTCCAGGTAGTCTCTCATTGGTTCTCGCTATTCCTGTTCATCTTCCGCAGAAATTGCAAACTGGGCCAAACAGGAGGTTAAAGGGACTGACTCTACAAGTCGGGAGAGTGTTAGTAAAGCGTCTCGAATGTTGCACCTGAGTACCAGGGGAGGAAAACTGAGACATATTTGAACACGTCTCCCGTTCACACGGTTGATCATACTCTAGGTTCCACATGCATGTTTTAGCTGAAGGAAGAATACCTTGAACCTGGAGAGTTGGGACCCGTGTAATGGGTACCATGCAATATGACTTCAAAGGGTCTTCATTTGTTCAACGAACCTCTCCAATGCTATCACTGTTGCGTTTATGCCCCTGTACACACGCTTGATTCTCCTTTGGAGACATAGCAATCCATAGGTTTTAAGATACTTACTAGTCAGGTACATTCTTAGGCGTTTAATATGGGGTGTTGAGTCCATTTCGTTGAGCAAGGAGTAGCTCTTGTCTATTCCATATTTGGCTTAAGGAACTTTATCTGTGCTCATTTCAATCTCTGGTTTTATGCAGCACCCCAACTCACCTTTCCCCTTAAGCAAGCATAAGTTGGTTTTCTAAATTTGAGACCCTGTTCTGTTCTGTAATTCAGTTCCTGTGTAGCCCAGTTTACATTCCGTGTATTAGTGATATCTTATGATGTTTCTTTTTCTGTGGGACTTATTTCAGTTAGAATCATCGTACCTGAATCCACTCATTATGCTGCTACGGGCCTGATGACATAGATTTCATTGCTGAGTGATACTGCATGGTAAGTAAGTACCACAAGTTCTTTATCCATTTTTCACTTTCTGTGATATTGAACTTGTATGGTAAATGAGGTTCTTTTAAACAGAGGCGTCCCAAACTTTGGGGTGGCTGTGTCTTTTTGATTTTAATTTCCCTAAGCTATAGGACCGTAAGTGGAAGTGCCCTAGGCTCTGTTGCTTTGTTTTTTAGATGTTTCAGGAAACACCATACACTTCTCCCGAGTGTCTGTTGGCAATTTACATCCCGCCCATCAGCATAACAAGGCTACCAGTTCTCCATGGCCTGTCCTGCCTTTCTGGATTTTACACTTTTTTCAGATGGCCCTTTTGACCGGGGGGAAGTGAGACTTCATTGTAGTGCAGATTTCCTTTGCAAGCTTGCTTGGTTGGCCAAAAAGGGCGTATGCGTTTTTTCCTGAATATATTCATGTAAAAACGCATACGCCCTTTTTGGCAAACTGCATCACTGTGGACGTTCTGCCTCTTTTCCTATGCTCTCAATGCAATTCCAGTCTACCTCCTGAAATCGGTTTCCTGCAATTCTGCCCCGCTTTCAAGTCCTCTTGGCAGCCTTACTTCAGTATATTTTTGGACGATAGCTGTCATTTATAACTCTGCAGGTTTGTGAATTACAGTGCCCCTGAGCTCCTTTCTTCAACTCGCTTTCTTTTGAGCTGGCCGCAACACCACAGGATGGCTTCAGGCCCTAATCTGGTTCTGGCACGGCACGCTGAGCCTTTGGTTATTTCCTCTTCCTGGTGGGAAATGAGAGTTAAATTTGCCCGTCCAGACACCTCCAGCTAGTCTCTCATTGGTTCTCCCTATTCCTGTTCATGTTTGCAGAAATTGCAAACTGGGCCAAACAGGAGTTTAAAGGCGCTGACTCTCCAAGTGGGGAGAGTGTTAGTAAAGCGTCTGGAATGTTGCACCCGAGTACCAGGGGAGGAATACTGAGACATATTTGAACACGTCTCCCGTTCACACGGTTGATCATACTCTGGGTTCCACATGCATGTTTTAGCTGAAGGAAGAATACCTTAAACCTGGAGAGTTGAGACCCGTGGAATGGGTACCAGGCAATATGACTTCAAAGGGTCTTCATTTGCTCACCGAACCTCTGCAATCCTATCACTGCTGCGTTTATGCCCCTGTACACACGCTTGATTCTCTTTTGGAGACATAGCAATCCATAGGTTTTAAGATACTTACTAGTCAGGTACATTCTTAGGCGTTTAATATGGGGTGTTGAGTCCATTTCGTTGAGCAAGGAGTAGCTCTTGTCTATTCCATATTTGGCTTAAGGAACTTTATCTGTGCTCATTTCAATCTCTGGTTTTATGCAGCACCCCAACTCACCTTTCCCCTTAAGCAAGCATAAGTTGGTTTTCTAAATTTGAGACCCTGTTCTGTTTTGGAATTCAGTTCCTGTGTAGCCAAGTTTACATTCCGTGTATTAGTGATATCTTATGATGTTTCTTTTTCTGTGTGACTTATTTCAGTTACAATCAGCATACCTGAATCCACTCATTATGCTGCTACTGGCCTGATGACATAGATTTCATTGCTGAGTGATACTGCATTGTACGTAAGTACCACAAGTTCTTTATCCATTTTTCACTTTCTGTGATATTGAACTTTTATGGTAAATGCGGTTCTTGTAAACAGAGGCGTCCCAAACTTTGGGGTGGCTGTGTCTTTTTGATTTTAATTTCCCTAAACTCTAGGACCATAAGTGGAAGTGCCCTATGCTCTGTTGCTTTGTTTTTTAGATGTTTCGGGAAACACCATACACTTCTCCAGAGTGGCTGTTGGCAATTTACATCCCACCCATCAGCATTAGAAGGCTCCCAGTTCTCCATGGCCTGTCGTGCCTTTATGGATTTTACACTTTTTTCAGATGGCCCTTTTGACCAGGGGAAAGTGAGACTTCATTGTAGTGCAGATTTCCTTTGCAAGCTTGCTTGGTTGGCCAAAAAGTGTGTATGCGTCTTTTCCTGACTATATTCAGGAAAAAACACATACACCCTTTTTGGCCAAGTGTATCATTGTCGAGGTTCTGACTCTCTTCCTATGTTTTCAATGCAATTCCAGTGTATCTCCTGAAATCGGTTTCCTGCAATTCTGCCTTTCTTTCAATGCTTCTTCATAGCCTTACCTCAATATATTTTTTGAAAATAGTTGGCCTTTATAACTCTGCAGGTTTTTGAATTGCAGTGGCCCTTAGCTCCATTTTTCAGCTCTTATTTTTGTGATCTTGCCCCATAACCACAGGATTCCTTGAAGCTCTATTCTTCTTCTGGGGCACCTTGGTGTGCCTTTGGTTAATTCTTCTTACTGATGTGAAATTAGAGTGACATGTGCCCATTGAAACCGCTACAGCTAGTTTCTCACTGGTTCCCCCTATTCCCATTCATCCTCCGCACTAACTGCAGATTGTGCGATACCAGAACTTAAAGGCATTGACTCTCCATGTGGGGATGTTGTTAGTAAAGCAGCTGGAATGTCGATCCGGAGCCCCAGGAGAGGAAAAATGAGGTGTGTTTTAGAAACCTTTCCCGATCATATGGTATACCAGTCGCTGGGTTTCCCAAGCATGGTTTAGCTGTAGGAAGATTCCCTTCAACCTGGAGTGTTGGGACCCTTGGACTGAGTAGCATGAAGTATTGCATTAAACTTTCGGCAGTTGCTCACCAAAGCTCACCAATCCTCTCAGCCCCAAGTGTCCAGCCTTATGTCTTATCCAGCTGTGGGTTTATATGTGGTCAATCCAGGTTGCATCACAGCCCCTGAGCGAATTTTGTAAGAATTTTTCTCTCTTTCATTGTTTCAGCGTTTTGTTTTTAAAATTTATTTCTATAATGGGGTTTAGCTCATTTTCACTGCTGTGTTTGTGCCGCTCTGCACACACTTGATTCCCTTATGGAGATATATCAATACATGGGTTTTAAGATTCTTATTACTCAGATATATTTCTCTGCGGTGTATAGGGTGTGTTGAGGCCAGTTCATTGAGCAAGGTGTAGATCTTGTCTAATACCTATTTGGTTTATTGAACGGTATCTGTGCTAATTTCAAACTCTGGTTTTATGCATCACCCCACCTCTCCTTTCCCCTTAAGCTGACATAAGTGTGTTTTCTAAATGTGAGACACTGTTCTGTTCTGTAATTCATTTCTTGTGCAGCCATATTTACCCTCCCTCTATAAGTGATATCTTATGATATGTTTCTTTTTCTGTTTGACTTATTTCAAGTAGTATTATCGGACCTAAATCCACTCTTTATCCTTCTACTAGCCTTATTACATTGATTTCATGGTGAAGAGATATTCCATTGTACATAAGTACCACATCTTCTTTATCCATTGTTCTCTTTCCTGGGATATTTAAGGTGTACTGAAGTTGAGGTTCTTGTAAACAGAGTAGCCCTAAACTGTGGTGTGCTTGTGTCTCGTTGATTTTTAGACTTCCCTAGATATACTCCCATGATTGGAAGTGTCCTATGCTCTGTAGCTCTGTTTTTTAGATGATTTAGGAACCACCATACACTTCTCCAGAGTGGCTCTCGGCAGTTCACACACTGCCCATCAGCGTATAAAGGCTCCCTGTTCTCCATGGCCTGTCCTGCATTTCTGGTTTTTACAATTTTTTAGGATGGCCCTTTTCACCGGTGGGAAATGAGACTTCTTTGTTGTGCACATTTGCATTGCTTGCTTGCTTCGTTGCCCATAAAGTGCTATGCGTTTTTTCCTGGATATAATCAGGAAAAAACGCATACGCCCTTTTGGGCCAACTGCATCATTGTCGAAATTCTGCCGCTTTTCATGTGCGTTAAAGACGAGTCCAATCTATCTCTTGAAATCTGTTTCTTGCAATTCTGTCTTGCATCAGATCCTCTTCTTTGCCTTACCTCAACATATTTTTGGACGTTAGTTTTCATTTATAACTCTGCAGGTTTGTGAATTACAGTGACCCTGAGCTCCATTTTTTAAGTTGTTCTTTTGTGAGCTGGCCTCAAACCCGCAGGATTGCTTCAGGCCCTATTTTGGCTCCGGCGAGGCAGGCTGAGTCTTTCTTTAATTCTTATTCTTAATGGGAAATTAGAGTGATATGTGCCCGTCCAAACCCCTACAACTATTCTCTCATTGGTTCCCCCTCTTCCCGTTCATCCTCCTCACAATTTGCAAAATGTGTGAAACAGAAGTTGAAATGTGCTGATTCTCCAAGTGGGGAGATTCTAAGTAGTGCGGCTGGAATGGTGAACAGGAGCACCAGGAGAGGATAAATGAGGTGCATTTTAGACACATCTCCCGATCACATGGTGTACAGTCCTCTGGGTTTTCCATGCATGTTTTAGCTATAGGAAGATCCCTTGAACCTGCAGATTTGGGACCCATTGAATGGGTACCAGGTAGTATTACTTTAAAGGGTGTGCATTTCCTCACCCAACCTCACATTTCTCTTAGCGCAAACAGTTTCCAGCCTTATGTCTCATCCTGCTGTGGGTCTAGATGTGTTCAATCCATGTTGCATCACCGTCCCTGAGGAAAAGTTGTAAGAGGTTTTCTCTGTCTCTCTGTCGTTTATTTTTTTCAATTTATTACTATATTGGTTACAGCTGATTTTCAAAGCTCTGTTTCTTGCTGCTGTACATCCACTTGATTCACGTACAGAGAGACATCAATAAATTCTTTTTCAGATTCTTACCAGTCGTATATATTCTTTTCCGGTGACTTGAGTGTGCTGAGTGCAGTTCTTTTAGCTACCGTGTAGGCCTTGTTGATTATCAGTTTGGTATTTGGAATGGTATCTTTGCTAATTTCAACCTCCTGGATGATGCCTCACCCCTCCCCACCTTTCCCGTTTAGCAGCCTTATGCGTGTTTTCTACATATTTGACTATGTTTTTGTTTTGTAATTTATTTCATGTGTAGCCATTTTGGATTCCACCTTTAAGTGATATCTTATGATATGTGTCTTTTTCTTTTTGAATTCTGTCACTTAGAATGATCACACGTAACTCCTCCGGAGTTGTTACAACTGGCCATATTTCATTGATTTCCAGGCTGAATAGTATTCCACTCTACCTAAGTACCACATCTCTATCCATTTTTTCCCTCCAGAGACATTTAAGTTATATCCTAGTCGAGGATCTTTTAAACAGAGAGGGGGTAAACATTGGGGTGCCTGTGTCCTCTCGATTTTTGTTTTTCCCAAGATATACGCCCATGAGTGTAAGTGCCCTATGCTCTGTAGCTCATTTTTTAGATGCTTTAGTAAACACAATACACTTCTCCAGAATGGCCGTTGGCAATATACATTTCCACTATAAGTCTCACAGGGCTCCCTCTTCTCGTTGCCCTGTCCTGCATTTCTGTTGTTTACGCTTTATGAGGATGGCTCTTCTGACTGATGCGAAGTGATATCTTTTGTAGTATTGACTTCCAGTGCCCACCTGTTTGGTTGGCTAAAAAAGTGTATGCCCTTTTCTTGAATATATACAGAAAAAATCGTATACACCCTTTTTGGCCAACTGCAATGTTGGCAATGTTCAGCTCCTTTTCTTGTGCTTAATGGCGAGTCCTTTCTACCTCCTCAAATCCCTTTCCTGCCATTCTCCCTTGCTTACAAGTCCTTTTCTCTGACTTTCCTCAAGACATTTTTCAGTGATGGATATTTTCAACTCTGCAGTTTTGTGAATTTTACTGCCCCTGAGTTCCATTGTTCAACTTGTGTTTATGGGAACTGGCCACAAAGCAGCGGGATTTCCTCAAGCCCTATACTGTTTCCATGGGCAACCCTAGCCTTTGGTCAATTCGTCTTCCTGATTGGAAATTAGAGTGACATGTGCCTGTCTGAACACCTAGGACTTGTCTCTCATTGTTCCTCATCCTTCCGCTTCATCCTCTGGACAAATTCCAAACTGTACGCAACAGGATGTTGACAGTGCTGACATCTCCAAGTGGGGAGACTGTTAGTAAAGACGCTGGAGGGGTGAACCCGAGCACCAGGAGATGAGGAGATGAGATGCCTTTTCCAAACTCTTCCCGATCAGACGGTATACCATCCTCTGGGTGTGACAGACATGTTTTAGCAGTAGGAAGAGTCCCATTCATGTAAGGAGAACACCAGGGCTTTTTCAAAATCAGTGTCTCCCCGAAACCCAAACTGGGGAAGTTTTTAAGCTACGGCTACACATATGTTCATTAAGGGCCTTGGGAAGTAGGCAGAGTCCAAACTTTAGATGATTGAAGTCTTCAGGGTCAGAAGCACTCACCACCAGCTTCCCTTAGGTTACACTTTAACTGTCATTGATAGATGATGTCAATAAAAATATCTATTCTTTTTCAGATTATTTCCCCTTATAGGTTATTGCAAAATGTTGAGTGTAGTTCCCTGTGCTATACAGTAGTTCCTTGTTGATGATCTATTTTATACATAGCAGTGTGTATGTGTTAATCCCAAACTGTTAATTTATCCCTCCTCCCACCTTTCCCCTTTGGTAATAATAAATTATAAGATTTTATACTTCTCAGAAATGGGGGAGCTGAAAGAGAGGTATCATTTTCAATGGAAAAGCATTTAAAACAAGATTGAAGGTTTAACCAAGATTATTAGCTGTACATCCTTGGAAAGAAATCACTTCATTTCTCTAATATTGACCTGACAAATAAGACAAACCTTTTCACTGAACTTGCTTATAATAAAGTGATCGAAATATCAAATGGAAGTGTTAGAAACATCTTATTTTACCCGAGCCTTATACACTGTTCTATGTTAACTACAGTTTGGCTCACACATCTGTTCATTGAGGTTACAATAGTCTCAATTTCTGTTACTGATCCTCCAGAGTGGACCCCAACAAGTGTCCCCCTGCCCAGTGTCATTGGGGCCAACAGATCGAGACTGAGTTTGGTTCACAAGCAAAGGAAACTTTATATTTTGATCAGAGAATGGAGAGGTGAGAGCATGCACTACCCCGTGGGCTGTGGGCTGGGCTGCTGTGTAGAGATCCTGTCAGAGTCAGTGGGAGGGAGGGAGGCGGCGGAGCTCTCGAGGGCCGGGTTGGCTGTAGCTCAGGCTCTATATCGTGGAGTCTGCACTGGGCCCCAGGAGCTGAGGTGTCGACCCAGCCATTCTGCACTAGGAAATCTGGTCTGAAGTGCCGGGTGTGGAACCTCTGCATGCGGGACCCTAGGAGCACGTGAAATTAGACAAAGCACAAAGGATAAAAAAGGTTAGACTTGACTTTATTGCCCAGATTCTATTTTTATCTCCCAGGGATTTTTAATGGGCTTTGCTGGGGACAAACCCCTCCTCTGCCTTTTGTCCCGTTCCTCATTCTTGGAGTGCTGAGGGTGCAGACCCTTCTTCTGTAACTGCTGAGTGCTGAGTTGGGAGCCCTCATACCCTGGGGCGAGGGTCAGAGCTTCTCCCCAGCAGCCTCCCGGTGACGTTGATTGTCCCCAGGACCCCTGCCTCCCTGCTCGTCCACCTGAGCACCAGCATTGGAAGTGTTATAGATTCTAATGACCTTTAAGGGTCCAGGAAAGAGATGTGCAGAGACACTGTGGGGGCCGGTTTCACCCCGCCCCACATTTGTTCGGCCACCTTAGGCTGACCATTTCTGCCAGCCTAGATGCTCTGACCAGTAGTCTGCGCTTTCTTCAATTAGGCCCCTGAATTAACGTACAAACAGCACCAGGTGTCAGAGCCCTGCCCGCTCAACTCCCAGACAGTCCAGGGTCAGTGGTGATCAAGGACCATGATGGCCACTGAGTCAACAGCCTTTTGAAGTAAACAGGAGTCCAGCCGGTCTTATTGGCCACCATCATCACGGTGTCTGTAGGCTTTTCTATGGTGACAGTGTGATATACGGTTCCCCCGCCAAGACTATTAGCTCCCCTCTGGGTGCAGTAAGTCCTGCAAGCAGTAGTCTACTCTTTTGGGACACACTCTTGTTGTTTTATGAGAGAAACTCCAGGTCAAGTGATGTTCACACGAGTCGTCATGGTGCCCTGTTGCCCCCGGTTATCTCTCTGGATGTTGGAGTTGGAGGGCCTCCTCACTCAAGGTCGGTGTGCCCACGGAGCGAACCCTGCAACTTCAGAGCATGGTTGGTGGTTAGGATCACCACGTGGGGTCCTTTTCCCTTAGGAGGGAGGTGGCCTTTTGGGCTGCTGATTTCCAGGTTTTTAGATACCGCCAGTATCTTGGCCAGATGTGGCAGTGGGCCAAGCCCCTTGGTGACCGTAGTTTATCCTACCTGGATGGCATTCTTGCATTGTTCCATTTCAAGTGGTCCCAGTTTTTGCACTAATTCTCCAATGGCGATTCACCTTTCACTGGGAATGTAAAGGTCAAAGGGTTTAGCTAAATTAGGGAGTTCCAGGGCAAGGGTCTGAATTGACTGCTCTTTCCATTCTTGAAAGGCCACTTCTGGATTCTATTCAAAAGGATCATCATCTTTTCCTTTCAGTGTTTCATATAGAGGCCCAGCTAGTAGACTGTAGTTAGGGATCCAGAAGCAGCAAACCCTGGCCTCCCCAGGAACCCCTAAGCTGTCTTCTAGTTTTAGAAAGGGGTAAGGCTGAAAATGGTTTCTTCCCTTTCCTGGGATGGGCTTCTCTGACCTTCTGTGAGAATGAAGCCCAGGCAGGTCACTGCAGTCTGTGATATTTGAGCTTTTCCTTGGACAACTTCTATCCTTTATTGGCTTGGTAGTTCAGAGGCCTCCTTAGTAGGGCTGGCGATCAGAATGTCGTCTGCATATTGAAGGAGGGTTTCCTTTTCCAGAGGTAGAACTTTTAGGTCTTTAGCTAAGCTTTCCCCAAAGATGGTGTGGGAATTTTTGCACCCTTGGGGCCGAACGGCCCGGAAGTATTGTTTTAGTTGTATGTTGAGTCCTGCCACTCACAAGCCAAAATTTCTTGTGACTCTGGGACTAATGGAATACAAAAGAAGGCATCATTGAAGACTAATACAGAATACCATGTCCTGGTGGTTGGTAGAATGACCAGCAGGGTGTAGGAATTAGGAGCAACTGGAGGTATATCCTCGGTGGCTTCACTGACTGTCCTGACATCCTTTACCAGGTCCCCAGCAGCCCATGGGGCTCTCGTGGTCAGACCAATCCCAGAATATGGAGCTCACCTGGGCAGGTACCCCACCCCCACCCCAGCCCACGGGGCTCTCGTGGTCAGGCCCCTCCCAGGATACAGAGCTACCCTTGCAGGTACCGTGGCAGGGCTGGGCACACAGGAACCGTGCACATAGCCCTCATTGCAGAGCACCCCCAGCTCACCTGTCGCTCAGAGCTGACACAGAGCACCTCAGAGCAGGACTTGAACTAACAAACAGCAGCTGCGACAGGTCTGTGACCCTGGGCATCACTCCATGAGGCCTCCCTCCACCTGGTCTTCCAGAGACTTCCACTGCACCCGGGGCACCAGGCCTCTGTCTCCAACCACCACCCACCCCTCCTCTCCCTGACTCCTGGGTTCCTCTCATTAGGAGAGGGTTTTCTTGAAGTTGTCTCCCACTCATGGGCCAGATAAAATGATTAGAAAACAAGCCAAAGCTGCAGCCCCTTGTCTATCCTGACTCTCAGGAGCCCACACCTGTTCCTTGGACCTGGCCGGTTCAGCAAGTTCCATTTTCTGCAACTGTGAGCCCCTGAGGGGTGATGATTGGCTGACCTGGGCAGCCTTACCGTGCCGGCCAGCCCTCCCCAGGTGTGCCTGGGTTGAGATCAATATAAATACCACTCCAGGCAGCAAGAGCCCCTGCAGCCGTGCCTGACGCCATTTTCTCTGCCCTGTCAGCAGTCTCGGGGCTGGGCTGGTGGGAGGGAGTGAGAGGCCACGGCTTTGTGGGTGGCCCAGTGTGAGTGGGGCTCTGCTGAACTTTCTGCAGCAGTTGCCAGGCTGCCACCTGCTAAAGAGGAGGATGTGTCACCCATACCTGCTGCTGGAATTTCTCCCTGGGCAGAGGTGAGGAAGGAAAAAAGCAGTGGGGGCAGGGACAGGACGGGTATCTCAGGCAGGGAAATGGAAATCTTCCAGAAGAGCACCCAGGGCCAGGACCATCCTGGCTGGCCTGCAGGCACCAAGTCGGCCGGCATGCTGTCACTCGTGTGGCTCTGTGGCCCTTCCTCTAGGCTTTCAAGTCCTTGTATATATTCAGGTGTTTTACCTGGGACGGGTGGGAATAGTTCAGCAGCAACTGGCCTGGGGCTCAGCTCACGTTTACTCACAGATGCCTCGGCACGGTGCCCCAGCTTTGCAATGAGGACGCTTGTTGCGTGGGGGCTGCTGGCTGAATGGGAGACGATTCCCCACCACTGACCAGCTTCAGAATTGTTTACAACTGGAGCAAGTGCCCTGATACGGTTTTCCTCTGTGTAACTGGTGGGTTCTGTGTTTTTTTTCTCTTTTTCGTTTTTGGTTCAAGGTAGATTTTATTCCTCTTTTTTGTATTTACAGATATAAGCATGGAAATAATTTATTCATATGAATACATGTATGTGCAGGGAATAATTGTTTTTTCTGTTTTATTTTTTAAATTTTCTTTTTAATTTTGAATTTTATTTTATATTTTTATACAGCAGGTTCTTATTGGTTATCTATTTTATACATATAAATGTATACATGCCAATCCCAGTCTCTCAACTCCTCCCACCACCACCCCCCCAACAGCTTTCCCCCCTTGTTTTCCATACGTTTGTTGTCTACATCTGTTGCTCTATTTATGCCTTGCAAAATGGTTAATCTGTACAGTTTCTCTAGGTTCCACATATATGCATGAATATACAAGATTTGTTTTTCTCTTTCTGACTTACTTCACTCTGTATGACAGTCTCTAGATCCATCGACGTCTCTACAAATGACCCAATTTCATTCCTTTTCATGGCTTAGTATATTCCATTTTATATATGTACCACAGCTTTATGCATTCGTCTGTCTGTGGGCATTTAGGTTGCTTCCATTACCTCGATATTGTAAATAGTGATGCAATGAACATTGCGGTGAATGACTCTTTTTGATTTATGGTTTTGTCTGGGTATATGTCCAGTACTGGGATTGCTGTATCATATGGTAATTCTATTGTTAGTTTCTTAAGAAATTCCATATTGTTCTCCATAATGACTGTATCAATTTATATTCCCAACAATAGTGGAAGAGGGTTCCTTTTCTCCACACCCTTTCCAGCATTTTTTGTTTGTAGTTTTTCTATGATGCCTATTCTACCAGGTGTGAGGTGATACCTCATTGTTGAATCCATTTCGTTGAGCAAGGGGTAGGTCTTGTCTATTACATATTTGGCTTATGGAACGGTATCTGTGCTAATTTCAAACTCTGCTTTTATGCAGCACCCCAACTCACCTTCGCCCTTAAGCAGGCATAAGTTGGTTTTCTACACTTGAGACCCTGTTCTGTTTTGTAATTCAGTTCATGTGTAGCCAAGTTCACATTCCGTGCATTAGTGATACCTTATGATGTTTCTTTTTCTGTGTGACTTATTTCACTTAGAATCATCGTGCCTCAATCCACTCATTATGCTGGTACAGGCCTGGTGACATAGATTTCATTGCTGAGTGGTATTCTGTTGTACATAAGTACCGCAACTTCTTTATTCATTATTTGCTCTCTGGGATATTTAACTTGTGCCGTATAAGAGATTTCTGTAAAAAGAGCCGTCCCAAATTGTGGGGTTGCTGTGTCTTTTTGATTTTAATTTCCCTAAGCTATAGGACCATAAGTGGAAGTGCCCTAGGCTCTGTTGCTTTGTTTTTTAGATGTTTCAGGAAACACCATACACTTCTCCCGAGTGTCTGTTGGCAATTTACATCCCGCCCATCAGCATAACAAGGCTCCCAGTTCTCCATGGCCTGTCCTGCCTTTCTGGGTTTTACACTTTTTTCAGATGGCCCTTTTGACCGGGGGGAAGTGAGACTTCATTGTAGTGCAGATTTCCGTTGCAAGTTTGCTTGGTTGGCCAAAAAGGGCATATGCGTTTTTTCCTGAATATATTCTGGAAAAAACGCATACGCCCTTTTTGGCCAGTGCATCATTCTGGACGTTCTGCCTCTTTTCCTATGCTTTCAATGCAATTGCAGTCTACCTCCTGAAATAGGTTTCCTGCAATTCTGCCCCGCTTTCAAGTCCTCTTGGCAGCCTTACTTCAGTATATTTTTGGACGATAGCTGTCATCTATAACTCTGCAAGTTAGTGAATTACAGTGCCCCTGATCTCCTTTCTTCAACTCGCTTTCTTTTGAGCTGGCCGCAACACCGCAGGATGGCTTCAGGCCCTAATCTGGTTCCGGCATGGCACGCTGAGCCTTTGGTTATTTCCTCTTCCTGGTGGGAAATGAGAGTTAAATTTGCCCGTCCAGACACCTCCAGCTAGTCTCTCATTGGTTCTCCCTATTCCTGTTCATCTTCCGCAGAAATTGCAAACTGGGCCAAACAGGAGGTTAAAGGGACTGACTCTCCAAGTCGGGAGAGTGTTAGTAAAGCGTCTGGAATGTTGCACCCGAGTACCAGGGTATGAAAACTGAGACATATTTGAACACGTCGCCCGATCACATGGTTGATCATACTCTAGGTTCCACATGCATGTTTTAGCTGAAGGAAGAATACCTTAAACCTGGGTAGTTGAAACCCGTGGAATGGGTACCATGCAATATGACTTCAAAGGGTCTTCATTTGCTCACCGAACCTCTCCAATCCTATCACTGCTGCGTTAATGCCCCTGTACACATGCTTGATTCTCTTTCGGAGACATAGCAATCCATAGGTTTTAAGATACTTACTAGTCAGGTACATTGTTAGGCGTTTAATATGGGGTGTTGAGTCCATTTCGTTGAGCAAGGAGCAGCTCTTGTCTTTTCCATATTTGGCTTAAGGAACTTTATCTGTGCTCATTTCAATCTCTGGTTTTATGCAGCACCCCAACTCACCTTTACCCTTAAGCAAGCATAAGTTGGTTTTCTAAATTTGAGACCCTGTTCTGTTCTGTAATTCAGTTCCTGTGTAGCCAAGTTACATTCCGTGTATTAGTGATATCTTATGATGTTTCTTTTTCTGTGTGACTTATTTCAGTTAGAATCACCATACCTGAATCCACTCATTGTGCTGCTACCGGCCTGATGACATAGATTTCATTGCTAAGTGATTATGCATTGTACGTAAATAGCACAACTTCTTTATCCATTTTTCACTTTCTGCGATATTGAACTTGTACTGTAAACGAGGTTCTTGTACAGAGCCATCCCAAACTTTGGGGTGGCTGTGTCTTTTTGATTTTAATTTCCCTAAGCTATAGGACCATAAGTGGAAGTGCCCTAGGCTCTGTTGCTTTGTTTTTTAGATGTTTCAGGAAACACCATACACTTCTCCCGAGTGTCTGTTGGCAATGTACATCCCGCCCATCAGCATAACAAGGCTCCCAGTTCTCCATGGCCTGTCCTGCCTTTCTGGATTTTACACTTTTTTCAGATGGCCCTTTTGACCGGGGGGAAGTGAGACTTCATTGTAGTGCAGATTTCCTTTGCAAGCTTGCTTGGTTGGCCAAAAAGGGCGTATGCGTTTTTTCCTGAATATATTCAGGAAAAAACGCATACGCCCTTTTTGGCCAAGTGCATCATTGTGGACGTTCTGCCTCTTTTCCTATGCTTTCAGTGCAATTCCAGTCTACCTCCTGAAATCGGTTTCCTGCAATTCTGCCCCGCTTTCAAGTCCTCTTGGCAGCCTTACTTCAGTATATTTTTGGACGATAGCTGTCATTTATAACTCTGCAGGTTTGTGAATTACAGTGCCCCTGAGCTCCTTTCTTCAACTCGTTTTCTTGTGACCTGGCCGCAACACCGCAGGATGGCTTCAGGCCCTAATCTGGTTCCGGTACGGCGCACTGAGCCTTTGGTTAATTCCTCTTCCTGGTGGGAAATGAGAGTTAAATTTGCCCGTCCAGACACCTCCAGCTAGTCTCTCATTGGTTCTCCCTATTCCTGTTCATCTTCCGCAGAAATTGCAAACTGGGCCAAACAGGAGGTTAAAGGGACTGACTCTCCAAGTCGGGAGAGTGTTAGTAAAGCGTCTGGAATGTTGCACACGAGTACCAGGGTATGAAAACTGAGACATATTTGAACACGTCGCCCGATCACATGGTTGATCATACTCTAGGTTCCACATGCATGTTTTAGCTGAAGGAAGAATACCTTAAACCTGGGTAGTTGAAACCCGTGGAATGGGTACCATGCAATATGACTTCAAAGGGTCTTCATTTGCTCACCGAACCTCTCCAATCCTATCACTGCTGCGTTAATGCCCCTGTACACATGCTTGATTCTCTTTCGGAGACATAGCAATCCATAGGTTTTAAGATACTTACTAGTCAGGTACATTGTTAGGCGTTTAATATGGGGTGTTGAGTCCATTTCGTTGAGCAAGGAGCAGCTCTTGTCTATTCCATATTTGGCTTAAGGAACTTTATCTGTGCTCATTTCAATCTCTGGTTTTATGCAGCACCCCAACTCACCTTTCCCCTTAAGCAAGCATAAGTTGGTTTTCTAAATTTGAGACCCTGTTCTGTTCTGTAATTCAGTTCCTGTGTAGCCAAGTTACATTCCGTGTATTAGTGATATCTTATGATGTTTCTTTTTCTGTGTGACTTATTTCAGTTAGAATCACCATACCTGAATCCACTCATTGTGCTGCTAAGGGCCTGATGACATAGATTTCATTGCTGAGTGATATTGCTTTGTAAGTAAATACCACATGTTCTTTATCCATTTTTCACTTTCTGCGATGTTGAACTTGTACTGTAAACGAGGTTCTTGTAAACAGAGGCGTCCCAAACTTTGGGGTGGCTGTGTCTTTTTGATTTTAATTTCCCTAAACTCTAGGACCATAAGTGGAAGTGCCCTAGGCTCTGTTGCTTTGTTTTTTAGATGTTTCGGGAAACACCATACACTTCTCCAGAGTGGCTGTTGGCAATTTACATCCCGCCCATCAGCATCAGAAGGCTCCCAGTTCTCCATGGCCTGTCGTGCCTTTATGGATTTTACACTTTTTTCAGATGGCCCTTTTGACCAGGGGAAAGTGAGACTTCATTGTAGTGCAGATTTCCTTTGCAAGCTTGCTTGGTTGGCCAAAAAGTGTGTATGCGTTTTTTCCTGACTATATTCAGGAAAAAACACATACACCCTTTTTGGCCAAGTGTATCATTGTCGAGGTTCTGACTCTCTTCCTATGTTTTCAATGCAATTCCAGTGTATCTCCTGAAATCGGTTTCCTGCAATTCTGCCTTGCTTTCAATGCTTCTTCATAGCCTTACCTCAATATATTTTTTGAAAATAGTTGGCCTTTATAACTCTGCAGGTTTTTGAATTGCAGTGGCCCTTAGCTCCATTTTTCAGCTCTTATTTTTGTGATCTTGCCCCATAACCACAGGATTCCTTGAAGCTGTATTCTTCTTCTGGGGCACCTTGCTGTGCCTTTGGTTAATTCTTCTTACTGATGTGAAATTAGAGTGACATGTGCCCATTGAAACCGCTACAGCTAGTTTCTCACTGGTTCCCCCTATTCCCATTCATCCTCCGCACTAACTGCAGATTGTGCGATACCAGAACTTAAAGGCATTGACTCTCCATGTGGGGATGTTGTTAGTAAAGCGGCTGGAATGTCGATCCGGAGCCCCAGGAGAGGAAAAATGAGGTGTGTTTTAGAAACCTTTCCCGATCATATGGTATACCAGTCGCTGGGTTTCCCAAGCATGGTTTAGCTGTAGGAAGATTCCCTTCAACCTGGAGTGTTGGGACCCTTGGACTGAGTAGCATGAAGTATTGCATTAAACTTTCGGCAGTTGCTCACCAAAGCTCACCAATCCTCTCAGCCCCAAGTGTCCAGCCTTATGTCTTATCCAGCTGTGGGTTTATATGTGGTCAATCCAGGTTGCATCACAGCCCCTGAGCGAATTTTGTAAGAATTTTTCTCTCTTTCATTGTTTCAGCGTTTTGTTTTTAGAATTTATTTCTATAATGGGGTTTAGCTCATTTTCACTGCTGTGTTTGTGCCGCTCTGCACACACTTGATTCCCTTATGGAGATATATCAATACATGGGTTTTAAGATTCTTATTACTCAGATATATTTCTCTGCGGTGTATAGGGTGTGTTGAGGCCAGTTCATTGAGCAAGGTGTAGATCTTGTCTAATACCTATTTGGTTTATTGAACGGTATCTGTGCTAATTTCAAACTCTGGTTTTATGCATCACCCCACCTCTCCTTTCCCCTTAAGCTGACATAAGTGTGTTTTCTAAATGTGAGACACTGTTCTGTAATTCATTTCTTGTGCAGCCATATTTACCCTCCCTCTATAAGTGATATCTTATGATATGTTTCTTTTTCTGTTTGACTTATTTCAAGTAGTATTATCGGACCTAAATCCACTCTTTATCCTTCTACTAGCCTTATTACATTGATTTCATGGTGAAGAGATATTCCATTGTACATAAGTACCACATCTTCTTTATCCATTGTTCTCTTTCCTGGGATATTTAAGGTGTACTGAAGTTGAGGTTCTTGTAAACAGAGTAGCCCTAAACTGTGGTGTGCTTGTGTCTCGTTGATTTTTAGACTTCCCTAGATATACTCCCATGATTGGAAGTGTCCTATGCTCTGTAGCTCTGTTTTTTAGATGATTTAGGAACCACCATACACTTCTCCAGAGTGGCTCTCGGCAGTTCACACACTGCCCATCAGCGTATAAAGGCTCCCTGTTCTCCATGGCCTGTCCTGCATTTCTGGTTTTTACAATTTTTTAGGATGGCCCTTTTGACCGGTGGGAAATGAGACTTCTTTGTTGTGCACATTTGCATTGCTTGCTTGCTTCGTTGCCCATAAAGTGCTATGCGTTTTTTCCTGGATATAATCAGGAAAAAACGCATATGCCCTTTTGGGCCAACTGCATCATTGTCGAAATTCTGCCGCTTTTCATGTGCGTTAAAGACGAGTCCAATCTATCTCTTGAAATCTTTTTCTTGCAATTCTGTCTTGCATTCAGATCCTCTTCTTTGCCTTACCTCAACATATTTTTGGACGTTAGTTTTCATTTATAACTCTGCAGGTTTGTGAATTACAGTGACCCTGAGCTCCATTTTTTAAGTTGTTCTTTTGTGAGCTGGCCTCAAACCCACAGGATTGCTTCAGGCCCTATTTTGGCTCCGGCGAGGCAGGCTGAGTCTTTCTTTAATTCTTATTCTTAATGGGAAATTAGAGTGATATGTGCCCGTCCAAACCCCTACAACTATTCTCTCATTGGTTCCCCCTCTTCCCGTTCATCCTCCTCACAATTTGCAAAATGTGTGAAACAGAAGTTGAAATGTGCTGATTCTCCAAGTAGGGAGATTCTAAGTAGTGCAGCTGGAATGGTGAACAGGAGCACCAGGAGAGGATAAATGAGGTGCATTTTAGACACATCTCCCGATCACATGGTGTACAGTCCTCTGGGTTTTCCATGCATGTTTTAGCTATAGGAAGATCCCTTGAACCTGCAGATTTGGGACCCATTGAATGGGTACCAGGTAGTATTACTTTAAAGGGTGTGCATTTCCTCACCCAACCTCACATTTCTCTTAGCGCAAACAGTTTCCAGCCTTATGTCTCATCCTGCTGTGGGTCTAGATGTGTTCAATCCATGTTGCATCACCGTCCCTGAGGAAAAGTTGTAAGAGGTTTTCTCTGTCTCTCTGTCGTTTATTTTTTTCAATTTATTACTATATTGGTTACAGCTGATTTTCAAAGCTCTGTTTCTTGCTGCTGTACATCCCCTTGATTCACGTACAGAGAGACATCAATAAATTCTTTTTCAGATTCTTACCAGTCGTATATATTCTTTTCCGGTGACTTGAGTGTGCTGAGTGCAGTTCTTTTAGCTACTGTGTAGGCCTTGTTGATTATCAGTTTGGTATTTGGAATGGTATCTTTGCTAATTTCAACCTCCTGGATGATGCCTCACCCCTCCCCACCTTTCCCGTTTAGCAGCCTTATGCGTGTTTTCTACATATTTGACTATGTTTTTGTTTTGTAATTTATTTCATGTGTAGCCATTTGGGATTCCACCTTTAAGTGATATCTTATGATATGTGTCTTTTTCTTTTTGAATTCTGTCACTTAGAATGATCATACGTAACTCCTCCGGAGTTGTTACAACTGGCCATATTTCATTGATTTCCAGGCTGAATAGTATTCCACTCTACCTAAGTACCACATCTCTATCCATTTTTTCCCTCCAGAGACATTTAAGTTATATCCTAGTCGAGGATCTTTTAAACAGAGAGGGGGTAAACATTGGGGTGCCTGTGTCCTCTCGATTTTTGTTTTTCCCAAGATATACGCCCATGAGTGTAAGTGCCCTATGCTCTGTAGCTCATTTTTTAGATGCTTTAGTAAACACAATACACTTCTCCAGAATGGCCGTTGGCAATATACATTTCCACTATAAGTCTCACAGGGCTCCCTCTTCTCGTTGCCCTGTCCTGCATTTCTGTTGTTTACGCTTTATGAGGATGGCTCTTCTGACTGATGCGAAGTGATATCTTTTGTAGTATTGACTTCCAGTGCCCACCTGTTTGGTTGGCTAAAAAAGTGTATGCCCTTTTCTTGAATATATACAGAAAAAATCGTATACACCCTTTTTGGCCAACTGCAATGTTGGCAATGTTCAGCTCCTTTTCTTGTGCTTAATGGCGAGTCCTTTCTACCTCCTCAAATCCCTTTCCTGCCATTCTCCCTTGCTTACAAGTCCTTTTCTCTGACTTTCCTCAAGACATTTTTCAGTGATGGATATTTTCAACTCTGCAGTTTTGTGAATTTTACTGCCCCTGAGTTCCATTGTTCAACTTGTGTTTATGGGAACTGGCCACAAAGCAGCAGGATTTCCTCAAGCCCTATATTGTTTCCATGGGCAACCCTAGCCTTTGGTCAATTCGTCTTCCTGATTGGAAATTAGAGTGACATGTGCCTGTCTGAACACCTAGGACTTGTCTCTCATTGTTCCTCATCCTTCCGCTTCATCCTCTGGACAAATTCCAAACTGTACGCAACAGGATGTTGACAGTGCTGACATCTCCAAGTGGGGAGACTGTTAGTAAAGACGCTGGAGGGGTGAACCCGAGCACCAGGAGATGAGGAGACGAGATGCCTTTTCCAGACTCTTCCCGATCAGACGGTATACCATCCTCTGGGTGTGACAGACATGTTTTAGCAGTAGGAAGAGTCCCATTCATGTAAGGAGAACACCAGGGCTTTTTCAAAATCAGTGTCTCCCCGAAACCCAAACTGGGGAAGTTTTTAAGCTATGGCTACACATATGTTCATTAAGGGCCTTGGGAAGTAGGCAGAGTCCAAACTTTAGATGATTGAAGTCTTCAGGGTCAGAAGCACTCACCACCAGCTTCCCTTAGGTTACACTTTAACTGTCATTGATAGATGATGTCAATAAAAATATCTATTCTTTTTCAGATTATTTCCCCTTATAGGTTATTGCAAAATGTTGAGTGTAGTTCCCTGTGCTATACAGTAGTTCCTTGTTGATGATCTATTTTATACATAGCAGTGTGTATGTGTTAATCCCAAACTGTTAATTTATCCCTCCTCCCACCTTTCCCCTTTGGTAATAATAAATTATAAGATTTTATACTTCTCAGAAATGGGGGAGCTGAAAGAGAGGTATCATTTTCAATGGAAAAGCATTTAAAACAAGATTGAAGGTTTAACCAAGATTATTAGCTGTACATCCTTGGAAAGAAATCACTTCGTTTCTCTAATATTGACCTGACAAATAAGACAAACCTTTTCACTGAACTTGCTTATAATAAAGTGATGGAAATATCAAATGGAAGTGTTAGAAACATCTTATTTTACCGGAGCCTTATACACTGTTCTATGTTAACTACAGTTTGGCTCACACATCTGTTCATTGAGGTTACAATAGTCTCAATTTCTGTTACTGATCCTCCAGAGTGGACCCCAACAAGTGTCCCCCTGCCCAGTGTCATTGGGGCCAACAGATCGAGACTGAGTTTGGTTCACAAGCAAAGGAAACTTTATATTTTGATCAGAGAATGGAGAGGTGAGAGCATGCACTACCCCGTGGGCTGTGGGCTGGGCTGCTGTGTAGAGATCCTGTCAGAGTCAGTGGGAGGGAGGGAGGCGGCGGAGCTCTCGAGGGCCGGGTTGGCTGTAGCTCAGGCTCTATATCGTGGAGTCTGCACTGGGCCCCAGGAGCTGAGGTGTCGACCCAGCCATTCTGCACTAGGAAATCTGGTCTGAAGTGCCGGGTGTGGAACCTCTGCATGCGGGACCCTAGGAGCACGTGAAATTAGACAAAGCACAAAGGATAAAAAAGGTTAGACTTGACTTTATTGCCCAGATTCTATTTTTATCTCCCAGGGATTTTTAATGGGCTTTGCTGGGGACAAACCCCTCCTCTGCCTTTTGTCTCGTTCCTCATTCTTGGAGTGCTGAGGGTGCAGACCCTTCTTCTGTAACTGCTGAGTGCTGAGTTGGGAGCCCTCATACCCTGGGGCGAGGGTCAGAGCTTCTCCCCAGCAGCCTCCCGGTGACGTTGATTGTCCCCAGGACCCCTGCCTCCCTGCTCGTCCACCTGAGCACCAGCATTGGAAGTGTTATAGATTCTAATGACCTTTAAGGGTCCAGGAAAGAGATGTGCAGAGACGCTGTGGGGGCCGGTTTCACCCCGCCCCACATTTGTTCGGCCACCTTAGGCTGACCATTTCTGCCAGCCTAGATGCTCTGACCAGTAGTCTGCGCTTTCTTCAATTAGGCCCCTGAATTAACGTACAAACAGCACCAGGTGTCAGAGCCCTGCCCGCTCAACTCCCAGACAGTCCAGGGTCAGTGGTGATCAAGGACCATGATGGCCACTGAGTCAACAGCCTTTTGAAGTAAACAGGAGTCCAGCCGGTCTTATTGGCCACCATCATCACGGTGTCTGTAGGCTTTTCTATGGTGACAGTGTGATATACGGTTCCCCCGCCAAGACTATTAGCTCCCCTCTGGGTGCAGTAAGTCCTGCAAGCAGTAGTCTACTCTTTTGGGACACACTCTTGTTGTTTTATGAGAGAAACTCCAGGTCAAGTGATGTTCACACGAGTCGTCATGGTGCCCTGTTGCCCCTGGTTATCTCTCTGGATGTTGGAGTTGGAGGGCCTCCTCACTCAAGGTCGGTGTGCCCACGGAGCGAACCCTGCAACTTCAGAGCATGGTTGGTGGTTAGGATCACCACGTGGGGTCCTTTTCCCTTAGGAGGGAGGTGGCCTTTTGGGCTGCTGATTTCCAGGTTTTTAGATACCGCCAGTATCTTGGCCAGATGTGGCAGTGGGCCAAGCCCCTTGGTGACCGTAGTTTATCCTACCTGGATGGCATTCTTGCATTGTTCCATTTCAAGTGGTCCCAGTTTTTGCACTAATTCTCCAATGGCGATTCACCTTTCACTGGGAATGTAAAGGTCAAAGGGTTTAGCTAAATTAGGGAGTTCCAGGGCAAGGGTCTGAATTGACTGCTCTTTCCATTCTTGAAAGGCCACTTCTGGATTCTATTCAAAAGGATCATCATCTTTTCCTTTCAGTGTTTCATATAGAGGCCCAGCTAGTAGACTGTAGTTAGGGATCCAGAAGCAGCAAACCCTGGCCTCCCCAGGAACCCCTAAGCTGTCTTCTAGTTTTAGAAAGGGGTAAGGCTGAAAATGGTTTCTTCCCTTTCCTGGGATGGGCTTCTCTGACCTTCTGTGAGAATGAAGCCCAGGCAGGTCACTGCAGTCTGTGATATTTGAGCTTTTTCTTGGACAACTTCTATCCTTTATTGGCTTGGTAGTTCAGAGGCCTCCTTAGTAGGGCTGGCGATCAGAATGTCGTCTGCATATTGAAGGAGGGTTTCCTTTTCCAGAGGTAGAACTTTTAGGTCTTTAGCTAAGCTTTCCCCAAAGATGGTGTGGGAATTTTTGCACCCTTGGGGCCGAACGGCCCGGAAGTATTGTTTTAGTTGTATGTTGAGTCCTGCCACTCACAAGCCAAAATTTCTTGTGACTCTGGGACTAATGGAATACAAAAGAAGGCATCATTGAAGACTAATACAGAATACCATGTCCTGGTGGTTGGTAGAATGACCAGCAGGGTGTAGGAATTAGGAGCAACTGGAGGTATATCCTCGGTGGCTTCACTGACTGTCCTGACATCCTTTACCAGGTCCCCAGCAGCCCATGGGGCTCTCGTGGTCAGACCAATCCCAGAATATGGAGCTCACCTGGGCAGGTACCCCACCCCCACCCCAGCCCACGGGGCTCTCGTGGTCAGGCCCCTCCCAGGATACAGAGCTACCCTTGCAGGTACCGTGGCAGGGCTGGGCACACAGGAACCGTGCACATAGCCCTCATTGCAGAGCACCCCCAGCTCACCTGTCGCTCAGAGCTGACACAGAGCACCTCAGAGCAGGACTTGAACTAACAAACAGCAGCTGCGACAGGTCTGTGACCCTGGGCATCACTCCATGAGGCCTCCCTCCACCTGGTCTTCCAGAGACTTCCACTGCACCCGGGGCACCAGGCCTCTGTCTCCAACCACCACCCACCCCTCCTCTCCCTGACTCCTGGGTTCCTCTCATTAGGAGAGGGTTTTCTTGAAGTTGTCTCCCACTCATGGGCCAGATAAAATGATTAGAAAACAAGCCAAAGCTGCAGCCCCTTGTCTATCCTGACTCTCAGGAGCCCACACCTGTTCCTTGGACCTGGCCGGTTCAGCAAGTTCCATTTTCTGCAACTGTGAGCCCCTGAGGGGTGATGATTGGCTGACCTGGGCAGCCTTACCGTGCCGGCCAGCCCTCCCCAGGTGTGCCTGGGTTGAGATCAATATAAATACCACTCCAGGCAGCAAGAGCCCCTGCAGCCGTGCCTGACGCCATTTTCTCTGCCCTGTCAGCAGTCTCGGGGCTGGGCTGGTGGGAGGGAGTGAGAGGCCACGGCTTTGTGGGTGGCCCAGTGTGAGTGGGGCTCTGCTGAACTTTCTGCAGCAGTTGCCAGGCTGCCACCTGCTAAAGAGGAGGATGTGTCACCCATACCTGCTGCTGGAATTTCTCCCTGGGCAGAGGTGAGGAAGGAAAAAAGCAGTGGGGGCAGGGACAGGACGGGTATCTCAGGCAGGGAAATGGAAATCTTCCAGAAGAGCACCCAGGGCCAGGACCATCCTGGCTGGCCTGCAGGCACCAAGTCGGCCGGCATGCTGTCACTCGTGTGGCTCTGTGGCCCTTCCTCTAGGCTTTCAAGTCCTTGTATATATTCAGGTGTTTTACCTGGGACGGGTGGGAATAGTTCAGCAGCAACTGGCCTGGGGCTCAGCTCACGTTTACTCACAGATGCCTCGGCACGGTGCCCCAGCTTTGCAATGAGGACGCTTGTTGCGTGGGGGCTGCTGGCTGAATGGGAGACGATTCCCCACCACTGACCAGCTTCAGAATTGTTTACAACTGGAGCAAGTGCCCTGATACGGTTTTCCTCTGTGTAACTGGTGGGTTCTGTGTTTTTTTTCTCTTTTTCGTTTTTGGTTCAAGGTAGATTTTATTCCTCTTTTTTGTATTTACAGATATAAGCATGGAAATAATTTATTCATATGAATACATGTATGTGCAGGGAATAATTGTTTTTTCTGTTTTATTTTTTAAATTTTCTTTTTAATTTTGAATTTTATTTTATATTTTTATACAGCAGGTTCTTATTGGTTATCTATTTTATACATATAAATGTATACATGCCAATCCCAGTCTCTCAACTCCTCCCACCACCACCCCCCCAACAGCTTTCCCCCCTTGTTTTCCATACGTTTGTTGTCTACATCTGTTGCTCTATTTATGCCTTGCAAAATGGTTAATCTGTACAGTTTCTCTAGGTTCCACATATATGCATGAATATACAAGATTTGTTTTTCTCTTTCTGACTTACTTCACTCTGTATGACAGTCTCTAGATCCATCGACGTCTCTACAAATGACCCAATTTCATTCCTTTTCATGGCTTAGTATATTCCATTTTATATATGTACCACAGCTTTATGCATTCGTCTGTCTGTGGGCATTTAGGTTGCTTCCATTACCTCGATATTGTAAATAGTGATGCAATGAACATTGCGGTGAATGACTCTTTTTGATTTATGGTTTTGTCTGGGTATATGTCCAGTACTGGGATTGCTGTATCATATGGTAATTCTATTGTTAGTTTCTTAAGAAATTCCATATTGTTCTCCATAATGACTGTATCAATTTATATTCCCAACAATAGTGGAAGAGGGTTCCTTTTCTCCACACCCTTTCCAGCATTTTTTGTTTGTAGTTTTTCTATGATGCCTATTCTACCAGGTGTGAGGTGATACCTCATTGTTGAATCCATTTCGTTGAGCAAGGGGTAGGTCTTGTCTATTACATATTTGGCTTATGGAACGGTATCTGTGCTAATTTCAAACTCTGCTTTTATGCAGCACCCCAACTCACCTTCGCCCTTAAGCAGGCATAAGTTGGTTTTCTACACTTGAGACCCTGTTCTGTTTTGTAATTCAGTTCATGTGTAGCCAAGTTCACATTCCGTGCATTAGTGATACCTTATGATGTTTCTTTTTCTGTGTGACTTATTTCACTTAGAATCATCGTGCCTCAATCCACTCATTATGCTGGTACAGGCCTGGTGACATAGATTTCATTGCTGAGTGGTATTCTGTTGTACATAAGTACCGCAACTTCTTTATTCATTATTTGCTCTCTGGGATATTTAACTTGTGCCGTATAAGAGATTTCTGTAAAAAGAGCCGTCCCAAATTGTGGGGTTGCTGTGTCTTTTTGATTTTAATTTCCCTAAGCTATAGGACCATAAGTGGAAGTGCCCTAGGCTCTGTTGCTTTGTTTTTTAGATGTTTCAGGAAACACCATACACTTCTCCCGAGTGTCTGTTGGCAATGTACATCCCGCCCATCAGCATAACAAGGCTCCCAGTTCTCCATGGCCTGTCCTGCCTTTCTGGATTTTACACTTTTTTCAGATGGCCCTTTTGACCGGGGGGAAGTGAGACTTCATTGTAGTGCAGATTTCCTTTGCAAGCTTGCTTGGTTGGCCAAAAGGGGCGTATGCGTTTTTTCCTGAATATATTCAGGAAAAAACGCATACGCCCTTTTTGGCCAGTGCATCATTGTGGACGTTCTGCCTCTTTTCCTATGCTTTCAGTGCAATTCCAGTCTACCTCCTGAAATCGGTTTCCTGCAATTCTGCCCCGCTTTCAAGTCCTCTTGGCAGCCTTACTTCAGTCTATTTTTGGACGATAGCTGTCATTTATAACTCTGCAGGTTTGTGAATTACAGTGCCCCTGAGCTCCTTTCTTCAACTCGCTTTCTTGTGACCTGGCCGCAACACCGCAGGATGGCTTCAGGCCCTAATCTGGTTCCGGCACGGCATGCTGAGCCTTTGGTTATTTCCTTTTCCTGGTGGGAAATGAGAGTTAAATTTGCCCGTCCAGACACCTCCAGCTAGTCTCTCATTGGTTCTCCCTATTCCTGTTCATCTTCCGCAGAAATTGCAAACTGGGCCAAACAGGAGGTTAAAGGTGCTGACTCTCCAAGTGGGGAGAGTGTTAGTAAAGCGTCTGGAATGTTGCACCCGAGTACCAGGGGAGGAAAACAGACATATTTGAACACATCTCCCGTTCACACGGTTGATCATACTCTGGGTTCCACATGCATGTTTTAGCTGAAGGAAGAATACCTTAAACCTGGGTAGTTGAAACCCGTGGAATGGGTACCATGCAATATGACTTCAAAGGGTCTTCATTTGCTCACCGAACCTCTCCAATCCTATCACTGCTGCGTTTATGCCCCTGTACACATGCTTGATTCTCTTTCAGAGACATAGCAATCCATAGGTTTTAAGATACTTACTAGTCAGGTACATTCTTAGGCGTTTAATATGCGGTGTTGAGTCCATTTCGTTGAGCAAGGAGTAGCTCTTGTCTATTCCATATTTGGCTTAAGGAACTTTATCTGTGCTCATTTCAATCTCTGGTTTTATGCAGCACCCCAACTCACCTTTACCCTTAAGCAAGCATAAGTTGGTTTTCTAAATTTGAGACCCTGTTCTGTTCTGTAATTCAGTTACTGTGTAGCCAAGTTTACATTCCGTGTATTGCTGATAACTTATGATGTTTCTTTTTCTGTGTGACTTATTTCAGTTAGAATCATCATACCTGAATCCACTCATTGTGCTGCTACGGGCCTGATGACATAGATTTCATTGCTGAGTGATATTGCTTTGTAAGTAAATACCACAACTTCTTTATCCATTTTTCACTTTCTGCGATGTTGAACTTGTACAGTAAACGAGGTTCTTGTAAACAGAGGCGTCCCAAACTTTGGGGTGGCTGTGTCTTTTTGATTTTAATTTCCCTAAGCTATAGGACCATAAGTGGAAGTGCCCTAGGCTCTGTTGCTTTGTTTTTTAGATGTTTCAGGAAACACCATACACTTCTCCCCAGTGTCTGTTGGCAATTTACATCCCGCCCATCAGCATAACAAGGCTTCCAGTTCTCCATGGCCTGTCCTGCCTTTCTGGATTTTACACTTTTTTCAGATAGCCCTTTTGACCGGGGGGAAGTGAGACTTCATTGTAGTGCAGATTTCCTTTGCAAGCTTGCTTGGTTGGCCAAAAAGGGCGTATGTGTTTTTTCCTGAATATATTCAGGAAAAAACGCATACGCCCTTTTTGGCCAAGTGCATCATTGTGGACGTTCTGCCTCTTTTCCTATGCTTTCACTGCAATTCCAGTCTACCTCCTGAAATCGGTTTCCTGCAATTCTGGCCCGCTTTCAAGTCCTCTTGGCAGCCTTACTTCAGTATATTGTTGGATGATAGCTGTCATTTATAAATCTGCAGGTTTGTGAATTACAGTGCCCCTGAGCTCCTTTCTTCAACTCGCTTTCTTTTGAGCTGGCCGCAACACCGCAGGATGGCTTCAGGCCCTAATCTTGTTCCAGCAAGGCACGCTGAGCCTTTGGTTATTTCCTCTTCCTGGGGGGAAATGAGAGTTAAATTTGCCCGTCCAGACACCTCCAGCTAGTCTCTCATTGGTTTAGGGTCAAGGTGAGGGTATGGCAACGCTTTAGGGGGAGCGTGCGTGTGAGGACGGGGGTTAGTGTTAGCGTACGGGTTAGGATTAGGGGACGGGTGAGGGTCAGGCTTCGGGGAAGGGTTAGGGTTAGGGTTCGGGCTAGGGTTAGGGTTAGGGGACGGGGACGGTTTAGGGTCCAGGTGAGGGTACGGCAACGCTTTAGGGGGAGCGTGCGTGTGAGGGCGTGGGTTAGTGTTAGCGTACGGGTTAGGATTAGGGGACGGGTGAGGGTCAGGCTTCGGGGAAGGTTTAGGGTTAGTGTTCGGGCTAGGGTTAGGGTTAGGGCACGGGGACTGTTTAGGGTCCAGGTGAGGGTACGGCAACGCTTTAGGGGGAGCGTGCGTGTGAGGGCGCGGGTTAGTGTTAGCGTACGGGTTAGGATTAGGGGACGGGTGAGGGTCAGGCTTCGGGGAAGTGTTAGGGTTAGGGTTCGGGCTAGGGTTAGGGTTAGGGGACGGGGACGGTTTAGGGTCCAGGTGAGGGTACGGCAACGTTTTAGGGGGAGCGTGCGTGTGAGGGCGCGGGTTAGTGTCAGCGTACGGGTTAGGATTAGGGGACGGGTGAGGGTCAGGCTTCGGGGAAGGGTCATTGTTAGGGTTCGGTCTAGGGTTAGGGTTAGGGAACGGGGACGGTTTAGGGTCCAGGTGAGGGTACGGCAACGCTTTAGGGGGAGCGTGTGTGTGAGGGCGCGGGTTAGTGTTAGCGTATGGGTTAGGATTAGGGGACGGGTGAGGGTCAGGCTTCGGGGAAGGGTCAGGGTTAGGGTTCGGGCTAGGGTTAGGGTTAGGGGACGGTCATGGTTTAGGTTCCAGGTGAGGGTACGGCTACGCCTTAGGGGGAGCGTGCGTGTGAGGGTGCGGGTTAGTGTTAGCTTACGGGTTAGGATTAGGGGACGGGTGAGGGTCAGGCTTCGGGGAAGGGTCAGGGTTAGGATTCGGGCCCGTCCAGACACCTCCAGCTAGTCTCTCATTGGTTCTCACTATTCCTGTTCATCTTCTGCAGAAATTGCAAACTGGGCCAAACAGGAGCTTAAAGGGACTGACTCTCCAAGTCGGGTGAGTGTTAGTAAAGCGTCTGGAATGTTGCACCCGAGTACCAGGGTACGAAAACTGAGACATATTTGAACACATCTCCCGATCACATGGTTGATGATACTGTAGGTTCCACATGCATGTTTTAGCTGAAGGAAGAATAGCTTAAACCTGGGTAGTTGAAACCCGTGGAATGGGTACCATGCAATATGACTTCAAAGGGTCTTCATTTGCTCACCGAACCTCTCCAATCCTATCACTGCTGCGTTTATGCCCCTGTACACACGCTTGATTCTCTTTCGGAGACATAGCAATCCCTAGGTTTTAAGATACTTACTAGTCAGGTACATTCTTAGGCGTTTAATATGCGGTGTTGAGTCCATTTCGTTGAGCAAGGAGTAGCTCTTGTCTATTCCATATTTGGCTTAAGGAACTTTATCTGTGCACATTTCAATCTCTGGTTTTATGCAGCACCCCATCTCACCTTTCCCCTTAAGCAAGCATAAGTTGGTTTTCTAAATTTGAGACCCTGTTCTGTTTTGGAATTCAGTTCCTGTGTAGCCAAGTTTACATTCCGTGTATTAGTGATATCTTATGATGTTTCTTTTTCTGTGTGACTTATTTCAGTTAGAATCATCGTACCTGAATCCACTCATTATGGTGCTACGGGCCTAATGACATAGATTTCATTGCTGAGTGATACTGCATTGTACGTAAGTACCACAAGTTCTTTATCCATTTTTCACTTTCTATGATATTGTACTTGTACGGTAAATGAGGTTCTTGTAAACAGAGGCGTCCCAAACTTTGGGGTGGCTGTGTCTTTTTGATTTTAATTTGCCTAAGCTATAGGACCATAAGTGGAAGTGCCCTAGGCTCTGTTGCTTTGTTTTTTAGATGTTTCAGGAAACACCATACACTTCTCCCGAGTGTCTGTTGGCAATTTACATCCCGCCCATCAGCATAACAAGGCTCCCAGTTCTCCATGGCCTGTCCTGCCTTTCTGGATTTTACACTTTTTTCAGATGGCCCTTTTGACCGGGGGGAAGTGAGACTTCATTGTAGTGCAGATTTCCTTTGCAAGCTTGCTTCTTTGGCTAAAAAGGGCGTATGCGTTTTTTCCTGAATATATTCAGGAAAAAATGCATACGCCCTTTTTGGCCAAGTGCATCATTGTGGACGTTCTGCCTCTTTTCCTATGCTTTCAATGCAATTCCAGTCTACCTCCTGAAATCGGTTTCCTGCAATTCTGCCCCGCTTTCAAGTCCTCTTGGCAGCCTTACTTCAGTATATTTTTGGACGATAGCTGTCATTTATAACTCTGCAGGTTTGTGAATTACAGTGCCCCTGAGCTCCTTTCTTCAACTCGCTTTCTTGTGACCTGGCCGCAACACCGCAGGATGGCTTCAGGCCCTAATCTGGTTCCGGCACGGCACGCTGAGCCTTTGGTTATTTTCTCTTCCTGGTGGGAAATGAGAGTTAAATTTGTCCCTCCAGACACCTCCAGCTAGTCTCTCATTGGTTCTCGCTATTCCTGTTCATCTCCGCAGAAATTGCAAACTGGGCCAAACAGGAGGTTAAAGGGACTGACTCTCCAAGCCGGAAGAGTGTTAGTGAAGCGTCTGGAATGTTGCACCCGAGTACCAGGGTACAAAAACTGAGACATATTTGAACACGTCTCCCGATCACATGATCGATCATACTCTGGGTTCCACATGCATGTTTTAGCTGAAGGAAGAATACCGTAAACCTGGGTAGTTGAAACCCGTGGAATGGGTACCATGCAATATGACTTCAAAGGGTCTTCATTTGCTCACCGAACCTCTGCAATCCTATCACTGCTGCCTTTATGCCCCTGTACACATGCTTGATTCTCTTTCCGAGACATAGCAATGCATAGGTTTTAAGATACTTACTAGTCAGGTACATTCTTAGGCGTTTAATATGGGGTGTTGAGTCCATTTCGTTGAGCAAGGAGTAGCACTTGTCTATTCCATATTTGGCTTAAGGAACTTTATCTGTGCTCATTTCAATCTCTGGTTTTATGCAGCACCCCAACTCACCTTTCCCCTTAAGCAAGTATAAGTTGTTTTTCTAAATTTGAGACCCTGTTCTGTTCTGTAATTCAGTTCCTGTGTAGCCAAGTTTACATTCCGTGTATTACTGATATCTTATGATGTTTCTTTTTCTGTGTGACTTATTTCAGTTAGAATCATCATACCTGAATCCACTCATTGTGCTGCTAAGGGCCTGATGACATAGATTTTATTGCTGAGTGATATTGCTTTGTAAGTAAATACCACAACTTCTTTATCCATTTTGCACTTTCTGCAATGTTGAACTTGTACTGTAAACGAGGTTCTTGTAAACAGAGCCATTCCAAACTTTGGGGTGGCTGTGTCTTTTTGATTTTAATTTCCCTAAGCTATAGGACCATAAGTGGAAGTGCCCTAGGCTCTGTTGCTTTGTTTTTTAGATGTTTCAGGAAACACCATACACTTCTCCCGAGTGTCTGTTGGCAATTTACATCCCGCCCATCAGCATAACAAGGCTCCCAGTTCTCCATGGCCTGTCCTGCCTTTCTGGATTTTACACTTTTTTCAGATGGCCCTTTTGACCGGGGGGAAGTGAGACTTCATTGTAGTGCAGATTTCCTTTGCAAGCTTGCTTGGTTGGCCAAAAAGGGCGTATGCGTTTTTTCCTGAATATATGCAGGAGAAAACGCATACGCCCTTTTTGGCCAAGTGCATCATTGTGGACGTTCTGCCTCTTTTCCTATGCTTTCAATGCAATTCCAGTCTACCTCCTGAAATCGGTTTCCTGCAATTCTGCCCCGCTTTCAAGTCCTCTTGGCAGCCTTACTTCAGTATATTTTTGGACGATAGCTGTCATTTATAACTCTGGAGGTTTGTGCATTACAGTGCCCCTGAGCTCCTTTCTTCAACTCGCTTTCTTTTGAGCTGGCCGCAACACCGCTGGATGGCTTCAGGCCCTAATCTGGTTCCGGCACGGCACGCTGAGCCTTTGGTTAATTCCTCTTCCTGGTGGGAAATGAGAGTTAAATTTGCCCGTCCAGACACCTCCAGCTAGTCTCTCATTGGTTCTCGCTATTCCTGTTCATCTTCCGCAGAAATTGCAAACTGGGCCAAACAGGAGGTTAAAGGGACTGACTCTCCAAGTCGGGAGAGTGTTAGTAAAGCGTCTGGAATGTTGCACCCGAGTACCAGGGTACGAAAATTGAGACATATTTGAACACATCTCCCGATCACATGGCTGATCATACTCTAGGTTCCACATGCATGTTTTAGCTGAAGGAAGAATACCTTAAACCTGGGTAGTTGAAACCCGTGGAATGGGTACCATGCAATATGACTTCAAAGGGTCTTCATTTGCTCACCAAACCTCTCCAATCCTATCACTGCTGCGTTTATGCTCCTGTACACATGCTTGATTCTCTTTCTGAGACATAGCAATCCATAGGTTTTAAGATACTTACTAGTCAGGTACATTCTTAGGCGTTTAATATGCGGTGTTGAGTCCATTTCATTGAGCAAGGGGTAGCTCTTGTCTATTCCATATTTGGCTTAAGGAACTTTATCTGTGCTCATTTCAATCTCTGGTTTTATGCAGCACCCCAACTCACCTTTCCCCTTAAGCAAGCATAAGTTGGTTTTCTAAATTTGAGACCCTGTTCTGTTCTGTAATTCAGTTCCAGTGTAGCCAAGTTTACATTCCGTGTATTAGTGATATCTTATGATGTTTCTTTTTCTGTGTGACTTATTTCAGTTAGAATCATCATAAATGAATACACTCATTATGCTGCTACGGGCCTGATGACATAGATTTCATTGCTGAGTGATACTGCACTGTACGTAAGTACCACAAGTTCTTTATCCATTTTTCACTTTCTGTGATATTGAACTTGTACGGTAAACGAGGTTCTTGTAAACAGAGGCGTCCCAAACTTTGGGGTGGCTGTGTCTTTTTGATTTTAATTTCCCTAAGCTATAGGACCATAAGTGGAAGTGCCCTAGGCTCTGTTGCTTTGTTTTTTAGATGTTTCAGGAAACACCATACGCTTCTCCCCAGTGTCTGTTGGCAATTTACATCCCACCCATCAGCATAACAAGGCTCCCAGTTCTCCATGGCCTGTCCTGCCTTTCTGGATTTTACACTTTTTTCAGATGGCCCTTTTGACCAGGGGGAAGTGAGACTTCATTGTAGTGCAGATTTCCTTTGCAAGCTTTCTTGCTTGGCCAAAAAGGGCGTATGCGTTTTTTCCTGAATATATTCAGGAAAAAACGCATACGCCCTTTTTGGCCAAGTGCATCATTGTGGACGTTCTGCCTCTTTTCCTATGCTTTCAATGCAATTTCAGTCTACCTCCTGAAATCGGTTTCCTGCAATTCTGCCCCGCTTTCAAGTCCTCTTGGCAGCCTTACTTCAGTATATGTTTGGACGATAGCTGTCATTTATAACTCTGCAGGTTTGTGCATTACAGTGCCCCTGAGCTCCTTTCTTCAACTCGCTTTCTTGTGACCTGGCCGCAACACCGCAGGATGGCTTCAGGCCCTAATCTGGTTCCGGCACGGCATGCTGAGCCTTTGGTTAATTCCTCTTCCTGGTGGGAAATGAGAGTTAAATTTGCCCGTCCAGACACCTCCAGCTAGTCTCTCATTGGTTCTCGCTATTCCTGTTCATCTTCCGCAGAAATTGCAAACTGGGCCAAACAGGAGGTTAAAGGGACTGACTCTCCAAGTCGGGACAGTGTTAGTAAATCGTCTGGAATGTTGCACCCGAGTACCAGGGTACGAAAACTGAGACATGTTTGAACACGTCTTCCGATCACATGCTTGATCATACTCTAGGTTCCACATGCATGTTTTAGCTGAAGGAAGAATACCTTAAACCTGGGTAGTTGAAACCCGTGGAATGGGTACCATGCAATATGACTTCAAAGGGTCTTCATTTGCTCACCGAACCTCTCCAATCCTATCACTGCTGCGTTTATGCCCCTGTACACATGCTTGATTCTCTTTTGGAGACATAGCAATCCATAGGTTTTAAGATACTTACTAGTCAGTCACCTTCTTAGGCGTTTAATATGGGGTGTTGAGTCCATTTCGTTGAGCAAGGAGTAGCTCTTGTCTATTCCATATTTGGCTTAAGGAATTTTATCTGTGCTCATTTTAATCTATGGTTTTATGCAGCACCCCAACTCACCTTTCCCCTTAAGCAAGCATAAGTTGGTTTTCTAAATTTGAGACCCTGTTCTGTTTTGGAATTCAGTTCCTGTGTAGCCAAGTTTATATTCCATGTATTACTGATATCTTATGATGTTTCTTTTTCTGTGTGACTTATTTCAGTTAGAATCATCATACCTGAATCCACTCATTGTGCTGCTAAGGGCCTGATGACATAGATTTCATTGCTGAGTGATATTTCTTTGTAAGTAAATACCACAACTTCTTTATCCATTTTTCACTTTCTGCGATGTTGAACTTGTACTGTAAAGGAGGTTCTTGTAAACAGAGGCGTCCCAAACTTTGGGGTGGCTGTGTCTTTTTGATTTTAATTTCCCTAAGCTATAGGACCATAAGTGGAAGTGCCCTAGGCTCTGTTGCTTTGTTTTTTAGATGTTTCAGGAAACACCATACACTTCTCCCGAGTGTCTGTTGGCAATTTACATCCCGCCCATCAGCATAACAAGGCTCCCAGTTCTCCATGGCCTGTCCTGCCTTTCTGGATTTTACACTTTTTTCAGATGGCCCTTTTGACCAGGGGGAAGAGAGACTTCATTGTAGTGCAGATTTCCTCTGCAAGCTTGCTTGGTTGGCCAAAAAGGGCGTATGCGTTTTTTCCTGAATATATTCAGGAAAAAACGCATATGCCCTTTTTGGCCAAGTGCATCATTGTGGACGCTCTGCCTCTTTTCCTATGCTTGAAATGCAATTCCAGTCTACCTCCTGAAATCGGTTTCCTGCAATTCTGGCCCGCTTTCAAGTCCTCTTGGCAGCCTTACTTCAGTATATTTTTGGACGATAGCTGTCATTTATAACTCTGCAGGTTTGTGAATGACAGTGCCCCTGAGCTCCTTTCTTCAACTCGCTTTCTTTTGAGCTGGCCGCAACACCGCAGGATTTCTTCAGGCTCTAATCTGGTTCCGGCTCGGCACGCTGAGCCTTTGGTTAATTCCTCTTCCTGGTGGGAAATGAGGGTTAAATTTGCCCATCCAGACACCTCCAGCTAGTCTCTCATTGGTTCTCGCTATTCCTGTTCATCTTCCGCAGAAATTGCAAACTGGGCCAAACAAGAGGTTAAAGGCGCTGACTCTCCAAGTGGGGAGAGTGTTAGTAAAGCGTCTGGAATGTTGCACCCGAGTACCACGGTACGAAAATTGAGACATATTTGAACACGTCTCCCGTTCACACGGTTGATCGTACTCTGGGTTCCACATGCATGTTTTAGCTGAAGGAAGAATACCTTAAACCTGGAGAGTTGAGACCCGTGTAATGGGTACCATGCAGTATGACTTCAAAGGGTCTTCATTTGCTCACCGAACCTCTCCAATCCTATCACTGCTGCGTTTATGCCCCTGTACACACGCTTGATTCTCTTTCGGAGACATAGCAATCCATAGGTTTTAAGATACTTACTAGTCAGGTACATTCTTAGGCGTTTAATATGTGGTGTTGAGTCCATTTCGTTGAGCAAGGAGTAGCTCTTGTCTATTCCATATTTGGCTTAAGGAACTTTATGTGTGCTCATTTCAATCTCTGGTTTTATGCAGCACCCCAACTCACCTTTCCCCTTAAGCAAGCATGTTGGTTTTCTAATTTTGAGACACTGTTCTGTTTTGGAATTCAGTTGCTGTGTAGCCAAGTTTACATTACGTGTATTAGTGATACCTTATGATGTTTCTTTTTCTGTGTGACTTATTTCAGTTGGAATTATCGTACCTGAATCCACTCATTATGCTGCTACGGACCTGATGACATAGATTTCATTGCTGAGTGATACTGCATTGTGCGTAAGTACCACATCTTCTTTATCCATTTTTCGCTTTCTGTGATATTGAACTTGTACGGTAAACGAGGTTCTTGTAAACAGAGGCGTCCCAGACTTTGGGGTGGCTGTGTATTTTTGATTTTAATTTCCCTAATCTATAGGACCATAAGTGGAAGTGCCCTAGGCTCTGTTGCTTTGTTTCTTAGATGTTTCAGGAAACACCATACGCTTCTCCCGAGTGTCTGTTGGCAATTTACATCCCGCCCATCAGCGTAACAAGGCTCCCAGTTCTCCATGGCCTGTCCTGCCTTTCTGGATTTTACACTTTTTTCAGATGGCCCTTTTGACCTGGGGGAAGTGAGACTTCATTGTAGTGCAGATTTCCTTTGCAAGCTTGCTTGGTTGGCCAAAAAGGGCGTATGCGTTTTTTCCTGAATATATTCAGGAAAAAACGCATACGCCCTTTTTGGCCAAGTGCATCATTGTGGACGTTCTGCCTCTTTTCCTATGCTTTCAATGCAATTCCAGTCTACCTCCTGAAATCGGTTTCCTGCAATTCTGGCCCGCTTTCAAGTCCTCTTGGCAGCCTTACTTCAGTATATTTTTGGACGATAGCTGTCATTTATAACTCTGCAGGTTTGTGAATGACAGTGCCCCTGAGCTCCTTTCTTCAACTCGCTTTCTTTTGAGCTGGCCGCAACACCGCAGGATGGCTTCAGGCTCTAATCTGGTTCCGGCTCGGCACGCTGAGCCTTTGGTTAATTCCTCTTCCTGGTGGGAAATGAGAGTTAAATTTGCCCGTCCAGACACCTCCAGCTAGTCTCTCATTGGTTCTCGCTATTCCTGTTCATCTTCCGCAGAAATTGCAAACTGGGCCAAACAAGAGGTTAAAGGCGCTGACTCTCCAAGTGGGGAGAGTGTTAGTAAAGCGTCTGGAATGTTGCACCCGAGTACCACGGTACGAAAACTGAGACATATTTGAACACGTCTCCCGATCACATGGTTGATCATACTCTAGGTTCCACATGCATTTTTTAGCTGAAGGAAGAATACCTTAAACCTGTGTAGTTGAAACCCGTGGAATGGGTACCATGCAATATGACTTCACAGGGTCTTCATTTGGTCACCGAACCTCTCCAATCCTATCACTGCTGCGTTTATGCCCCTGTACACATGCTTGATTCTCTTTCGGAGACATAGCAATCCATAGGTTTAAGATACTTACTAGCCAGGTACATTCTTAGGTGTTTAATATGGGGTGTTGAGTCCATTTCGTTGAGCAAGGAGTAGCTCTTGTCTATTCCATATTTGGCTTATGGAACTTTATCTGTGCTCTTTTCAATCTCTGGTTTTATGCAGCACCCCAACTCACCTTTCCCCTTAAGCAAGCATAAGTTGGTTTTCTAAATTTGAGACCCTGTTCTGTTTTGGAATTCAGTTCCTGTGTAGCCAAGTTTACATTCCGTGTATTACTGATATCTTATGATGTTTCCTTTTCTGTGTGACTTATTTCAGTTAGAATCATCATACCTGAATCCACTCATTGTGCTGCTAAGGGCCTGATGACATAGATTTCATTGCTGAGTGATATTGCTTTGTAAGTAAATACCACAGCTTCTTTATCCATTGTTCACTTTCTGCGATGTTGAACTTGTACTGTAAACGAGGTTCTTGTAAACAGAGGTATCCCAAACTTTGGGGTGGCTGTGTCTTTTTGATTTTAATTTCCCTAAGCTATAGGACCATAAGTGGAAGTGCCCTAGGCTCTGTTGCTTTGTTTTTTAGATGTTTCAGGAAACACCATACACTTCTCCCGAGTGTCTGTTGGCAATTTACATCCCGCCCATCAGCATAACAAGGCTCCCAGTTCTCCATGGCCTGTCCTGCCTTTCTGGATTTTACACTTTTTTCAGATGGCCCTTTTGACCAGGGGGAAGTGAGACTTCATTGTAGTGCAGATTTCCTTTGCAAGCTTGCTTGGTTGGCCAAAAAGGGCGTATGCGTTTTTTCCTGAATATATTCAGGAAAAAACGCATACGCCCTTTTTGGCCAAGTGCATCATTGTGGACGTTCTGCCTCTTTTCCTATGCTTTCAATGTAATTCCAGTCTACCTCATGAAATCGGTTTCCTGCAATTCTGCCCCGCTTTCAAGTCCTCTTGGCAGCCTTACTTCAGTATATTTTTGGACGATAGTTGTCATTTATAACTCTGCAGGTTTGTGAATTACAGTGCCCCTGAGCTCCTTTCTTCAACTCTCTTTCTTGTGACCTGGCCGCAACACCGCAGGATGGCTTCAGGCCCTAATCTTGTTCCGGCATGGCATGCTGAGCCTTTGGTTATTTCCTTTTCCTGGTGGGAAATGAGAGTTAAAGTTGCCCGTCCAGACACCTCCAGCTAGTCTCTCATTGGTTCTCCCTATTCCTGTTCATCTTCCGCAGAAATTGCAAACTGGGCCAAACAGGAGGTTAAAGGCGCTGACTCTCCAAGTGGGGAGAGTGTTAGTAAAGCATCTGGAATGTTGCACCCGAGTACCAGGGGAGGAAAACTGAGACATATTTGAACACGTCTCCCGTTCACACGGTTGATCATACTCTGGGTTCCACATGCATGTTTTAGCTGAAGGAAGAATACCTTAAACCTGCAGAGTTGAGACCCGTGGAATGGGTACTATGCAATATGACTTCAAAGGGTCTTCATTTGCTCACCGAACCTCTCCAATCCTATCACTGCTGCGTTTATGCCCCTGTATACACGCTTGATTCTCTTTTGGAGACATAGCAATTCATAGGTTTTAAGATACTTACTAGTCAGGTATATTCTTAGGCGTTTAATATGGGGTGTTGAGTCCATTTCGTTGAGCAAGGAGTAGCTCTTGTCTATTCCATATTTGGCTTAAGGAACTTTATCTGTGCTCATTTCAATCTCTGGTTTTATGCAGCACCCCAACTCACCTTTCCCCTTAAGCAAGCATAAGTTGGTTTTCTAAATTTGAGACCCTGTTCTGTTCTGTAATTCAGTTCCTGTGTAGCCAAGTTTACATTCCGTGTATTACTGATAACTTATGATGTTTCTTTTTCTGTGTGACTTATTTCAGTTAGAATCATCATACCTGAATCCACTCATTGTGCTGCTAAGGGCCTGATGACATAGATTTCATTGCTGAGTGATATTGCTTTGTAAGTAAATACCACAACTTCTTTATCCATTTTTCACTTTCTGCAATGTTGAACTTGTACTGTAAACGAGGTTCTTGTAAACAGAGCCGTTCCAAACTTTGGGGTGGTTGTGTCTTTTTGATTTTAATTTCCCTAAGCTATAGGACCATAAGTGGAAGTGCCCTAGGCTCTGTTGCTTTGTTTTTTAGATGTTTCAGGAAACACCATACACTTCTCCCGAGTGTCTGTTGGCAATTTACATCCCGCCCATCAGCATAACAAGGCTCCCAGTTCTCCATGGCCTGTCCTGCTTTTCTGGATTTTACACTTTTTTCAGATGGCCCTTTTGACCGGGGGGAAGTGAGACTTCATTGTAGTGCAGATTTCCTTTGCAAGCTTGCTTGGTTGGCCAAAAAGGGCGTATGCGTTTTTTCCTGAATATATTCAGGAAAAAACGCATACGCCCTTTTGGGCCAAGTGCATCATTGTGGACGTTCTGCCTCTTTTCCTATGCTTTCAATGCAATTCCAGTCTACCTCCTGAAATCGGTTTCCTGCAATTCTGCCCCGCTTTCAAGTCCTCTTGGCAGCCTTACTTCAGTATATTTTTGGATGATAGCTGTCATTTATAACTCTGCAGGTTTGTGAATTACAGTGCCCCTGAGCTCCTTTCTTCAACTCGCTTTCTTGTGACCTGGCCGCAACACCGCAGGATGGCTTCAGGCCCTAATCTGGTTGCGGCTCGGCCCGCTGAGCCTTTGGTTATTTCCTCTTCCTGGTGGGAAATGAGAGTTAAATTTGCCCGTCCAGACACCTCCAGCTAGTCTCTCATTGGTTCTCCATATTCCTGTTCTTCTTCCACAGAAATTGCAAACTGGGCCAAACAGGAGGTTAAAGGCGCTGACTCTCCAAGTGGGGAGAGTGTTAGTAAAGCGTCTGGAATGTTGCACCCGAGTACCAGGCGAGGAAAACTGAGACATATTTGAACACGTCTCCCGTTCACACGGTTGATCATACTCTGGGTTCCACATGCATGTTTTAGCTGAAGGAAGAATACCTTAAACCTGGAGAGTTGAGACCCGTGGAATGGGTACCATGCAATATGACTTCAAAGGGTCTTCATTTGCTCACCGAACCTCTCCAATCCTATCACTGCTGCGTTTATGCCCCTGTACACACGCTTGATTCTCTTTTGGAGACATAGCAATCCATAGGTTTTAAGATACTTAGTAGTCAGGTACATTCTTAGGCTTTTAATATGGGGTGTTGAGACCATTTCGTTGAGCAAGGAGTAGCTCTTGTCTATTCCATATTTGGCTTAAGGAACTTTATCTGTGCTCATTTCAATCTCTGGTTTTATGCAGCACCCCAACTCACCTTTTCCCTTAACCAAGCATAAGTTGGTTTTCTAAATTTGAGACCCTGTTCTGTTTTGGAATTCATTTCCTGTGTAGCCAAGTTTACATTCTGTGTATTAGTGATATCTTATGATGTTTCTTTTTCTGGGTGACTTATTTCAGTTAGAATCATCGTACATGAATCCACTCATTATGCTGCTACGGGCCTGATGACATGGATTTCATTGCTGAGTGATACTGCATTGTACGTAAGTACCACAAGTTCTTTATCCATTTTTCACTTTCTGTGATATTGAACTTGTATGGTAAACGAGGTTCTTGTAAACGGAGGCGTCCCAAACTTTGGGGTGGCTGTGTCTTTTTGATTTTAATTTCCCTAAGCTATATGACCATAAGTGGAAGTGCCCTAGGCTCTGTTGCTTTGTTTTTTAGATGTTTCAGGAAACACCATACACTTCGCCCGAGTGTCTGTTGGCAATTTACATCCCGCCCATCAGCATAACAAGGCTCCCAGTTCTCCATGGCCTGTCCTGCCTTTCTGGATTTTACACTTTTTTCAGATGGCCCTTTTGACCGGGGGGAAGTGAGACTTCATTGTAGTGCAGATTTCCTTTGCAAGCTTGCTTGGTTGGCCAAAAAGGGCGTATGCGTTTTTTCCTGAATATATTCAGGAAAAAACGCATACGCCCTTTTTGGCCAAGTGCATCATTGTGGACGTTCTGCCTCTTTTCCTATGCTTTCAATGCAATTCCAGTCTACCTCCTGAAATCGGTTTCCTGCAATTCTGCCCCGCTTTCAAGTCCTCTTGGCAGCCTTACTTCAGTATATTTTTGGACGATAGCTGTCATTTATAACTCTGCAGGTTTGTGAATTACAGTGCCCCTGAGCTCCTTTCTTCAACTCGCTTTCTTGTGACCTGGCCGCAACACCGCAGGATGGCTTCAGGCCCTAATCTGGTTCTGGCACGGCACGCTGAGCCTTTGGTTATTTCCTCTTCCTGGTGGGAAATGAGAGTTAAATTTGCCCGTCCAGACACCTCCAGCTAGTCTCTCATTGGTTCTCCCTATTCCTGTTCATCTTCCGCAGAAATTGCAAACTGGGCCAAACAGGAGTTTAAAGGCGCTGACTCTCCAAGTGTGGAGAGTGTTAGTAAAGCGTCTGGAACGTTGCACCCGAGTACCAGGGGAGGAAAACTGAGACATATTTGAACACGTCTCCCGTTCACATGGTTGATCATACTCTGGATTCCACATGCCTGTTTTAGCTGAAGGAAGAATACCTTAAACATGGAGAGTTGAGACCCGTGTAATGGGTACCATGCAATATGACTTCAAAGGGTCTTCATTTGCTCATCGAACCTCTCCAATCCAACACTGCTGCGTTTATGCCCCTGTACACACGCTTGATTCTCTTTTGGAGACATAGCAATCCATACGTTTTAAGATACTTACTAGTCAGGTACATTCTTAGGCGGTTAATATGCGGTGTTGAGTCCATTTCGTTGAGCAAGGAGTAGCTCTTGTCTATTCCATATTTGGCTTAAGGAACTTTATCTGTGCTCATTTCAATCTCTGCTTTTATAGAGCACCCCAACTCACCTTTCTCCTTAAGCAAGCAGAAGTTGATTTTCTAAATTTAAGACCCTGTTCTGTTCTGTAATTCAGTTCCTGTGTAGCCAAGTTTACATTCCATGTATTACTGATATCTTATGATGTTCCTTTTTCTGTGTGACTTATTTCAGTTAGAATCATCGTACCTGAATCCACTCATTGTGCTGCTAAGGGCCTGATGACATAGATTTCATTGCTGCGTGATATTGCTTTGTAAGTAAATACCACAACTTCTTTATCCATTTTTCACTTTCTGCGATGTTGAACTTGTACTATAAACGAGGTTCTTGTAAACAGAGGCGTCCAAACTTTGGGGTGGCTGTGTCTTTTTGATTTAAATTTCCCTAAGCTATAGGACCATAAGTGGAATTGCCCTAGGCTCTGTTGCTTTGTTTTTTAGATGTTTCAGGAAACACCATACACTTCTCCCGAGTGTCTGTTGGCAACTTACATCCCGCCCATCAGCATAACAAGGCTCCCAGTTCTCCATGGCCTGTCCTGCCTTTCTGGATTTTACACTTTTTTCAGATGGCCCTTTTGACCGGGGGGAAGTGAGACTTCATTGTAGTGCAGATTTCCTTTGTAAGCTTGCTTGGTTGACTAAAAAGGGCATATGCGTTTTTTCCTGAATATATTCCGGAAAAAACGCATACGCCCTTTTTGGCCAAGTGCATCATTGTGGACGTTCTGCCTGTTTTCCTATGCTTTCAATGCAATTCCAGTCTACCTCCTGAAATCGGTTTCCTGCAATTCTGCCGCGTTTTCAAGTCCTCTTGGCAGCCCTACTTCAGTATATTTTTGGACGATAGCTGTCATTTATAACTCTGCAGGTTTGTGAATTACAGTGCCCCTGAGCTCCTTTCTTCAACTCGCTTTCTTGTGACCTGGCCATAACACCGCAGGATGGCTTCAGGCCCTAATCTGGTTCCGGCACGGCACGCTGAGCCTTTGGTTATTTCCTTTTCCTGGTGGGAAATGAGAGTTAAATTTGCCCGTCCAGACACCTCCAGCTAGTCTCTCATTGGTTCTCCCTATTCCTGTTCATCTTCCGCAGAAATTGCAAACTGGGCCAAACAGGAGGTTAAAAGCGCTGACTCTCCAAGTGGGGAGAGTGTTAGTAAAGCGTCTGGAATGTTGCACCCGAGTACCAGGGGAGGAAAACTGAGACATATTTGAACACATCTCCCGTTCACACGGTTGATCATACTCTGGGTTCCACATGCATGTTTTAGCTGAAGGAACAATACCTTAAACCTGGAGAGTTGAGACCCGTGTAATGGGTACCATGCAATATGACTTCAAAGGATCTTCCCTTGTTCACCGAACCACTGCAATCCTATCACTGCTGCGTTTATGCCCCTGTACACATGCTTGATTCTCTTTTGGAGACATAGCAATCCATAGGTTTTAAGATACTTACTAGTCAGGTACATTCTTAGGCGTTTAATATGCAGTGTTGAGTCCATTTCGTTGAGCAAGGAGCAGCTCTTGTCTATTCCATATTTGGCTTAAGGAACTTTATCTGTGCTCATTTCAATCTCTGGCTTTATGCAGCACCCCAACTCACCTTTACCCTTAAGCAAGCATAAGTTGGTTTTCTGAATTTGAGACCCTGTTCTGTTCTGTAATTCAGTTCCTGTGCAGCCAAGTTTACATTCCGTGTATTACTGATATCTTATGATGTTTCTTTTTCTGTGTGACTTATTTCAGTTAGAATCATCATACCTGAATCCACTCATTTTGCTGCTAAGGGCCTGATGACATATCTTTCATTGCTGAGTGATATTGCTTTGTAAGTAAATACCACAACTTCTTTATCCATTTTTCACTTTCTGCGATGTTCAACTTGTACTGTAAACGAGGTTCTTGTAAACAGAGCCATTCCAAACTTTGGGGTGGCTGTGTCTTTTTGATTTTAATTTCCCTAAGCTATGGGACCATAAGTGGAAGTGCCCTAGGCTCTGTTGCTTTGTTTTTTAGATGTTTCAGGAAACACCATACACTTCTCCCGAGTGTCTGTTGGCAATTTACATCCCGCCCATCAGCATAACAAGGCTCCCAGTTCTCCATGGCCTGTCCTGCCTTTCTGGATTTTACACTTTCTTCAGATGGCCCTTTTGACCGGGGGGAAGTGAGACTTCATTGTAGTGCAGATTTCCTTTGCAAGTTTGCTTGGTGGGCCAAAAAGGGCGTATGCGTTTTTTCCTGAATATATTCAGGAAAAAACGCATACGCCCTTTTTGCCCAAGTGCATCATTGTGGACGTTCTGCCTCTTTTCCTATGCTTTCAATGCAATTCCAGTCTACCTCCTGAAATCAGTTTCCTGCAATTCCGCCCCGCTTTCAAGTCCTCTTGGCAGCCTTACTTCAGTATATTTTTGGACGATAGCTGTCATTTATAACTCTGCAGGTTTGTGAATTACAGTGCCCCTGAGCTCCTTTCTTCAACTCGCTTTCTTGTGACTTGGCCGCAACACCGCAGGATAGCTACAGGCCCTAATCTGGTTCCGGCACGGCACGCTGAGCCTTTGGTTAATTCCTCTTCCTGGTGGGAAATGAGAGTTAAATTTGCCCGTCCAGACACCTCCAGCTAGTCTCTCATTGGTTCTCCCTATTCCTGTTCATCTTCCGCAGAAATTGCAAACTGGGCCAAACAGGAGGTTAAAGGGACTGACTCTCCAAGTCGGGAGAGTGTTAGTAAACCGTCTGGAATGTTGCACCCAGTACCAGGGTACGAAAACTGAGACATATTTGAACACGTCTCCCGATAACATGGTTGATCATACTCTAGGTTTCACATGCATGTTTTAGCTCAAGAAAGAATACCTTAAACCTTGGTACTTGAAACCCGTGGAATGGGTACCATGCAATATGACTTCAAAGGATCTTCATTTGCTCACCGAACCTCTCCAATCCTCTCACTGCTGCGTTTATGCCCCTGTACACATGCTTGATTCTCTTTCGGAGACATAGCAATCCATAGGTTTTAAGATACTTACTAGTCAGGTACATTCTTAGGCGTTTAATATGCAGTGTTGAGTCCATTTCGTTGAGCAAGGAGCAGCTCTTGTCTATTCCATATTTGGCTTAAGGAACTTTATCTGTGCTCATTTCAATCTCTGGCTTTATGCAGCACCCCAACTCACCTTTACCCTTAAGCAAGCATAAGTTGGTTTTCTGAATTTGAGACCCTGTTCTGTTCTGTAATTCAGTTCCTGTGCAGCCAAGTTTACATTCCGTGTATTACTGATATCTTATGATGTTTCTTTTTCTGTGTGACTTATTTCAGTTAGAATCATCATACCTGAATCCACTCATTTTGCTGCTAAGGGCCTGATGACATATCTTTCATTGCTGAGTGATATTGCTTTGTAAGTAAATACCACAACTTCTTTATCCATTTTTCACTTTCTGCGATGTTCAACTTGTACTGTAAACGAGGTTCTTGTAAACAGAGCCATTCCAAACTTTGGGGTGGCTGTGTCTTTTTGATTTTAATTTCCCTAAGCTATGGGACCATAAGTGGAAGTGCCCTAGGCTCTGTTGCTTTGTTTTTTAGATGTTTCAGGAAACACCATACACTTCTCCCGAGTGTCTGTTGGCAATTTACATCCCGCCCATCAGCATAACAAGGCTCCCAGTTCTCCATGACCTGTCCTGCCTTTCTGGATTTTACACTTTCTTCAGATGGCCCTTTTGACCGGGGGGAAGTGAGACTTCATTGTAGTGCAGATTTCCTTTGCAAGTTTGCTTGGTGGGCCAAAAAGGGCGTATGCGTTTTTTCCTGAATATATTCAGGAAAAAACGCATACGCCCTTTTTGCCCAAGTGCATCATTGTGGACGTTCTGCCTCTTTTCCTATGCTTTCAATGCAATTCCAGTCTACCTCCTGAAATCAGTTTCCTGCAATTCCGCCCCGCTTTCAAGTCCTCTTGGCAGCCTTACTTCAGTATATTTTTGGACGATAGCTGTCATTTATAACTCTGCAGGTTTGTGAATTACAGTGCCCCTGAGCTCCTTTCTTCAACTCGCTTTCTTGTGACTTGGCCGCAACACCGCAGGATAGCTACAGGCCCTAATCTGGTTCCGGCACGGCACGCTGAGCCTTTGGTTAATTCCTCTTCCTGGTGGGAAATGAGAGTTAAATTTGCCCGTCCAGACACCTCCAGCTAGTCTCTCATTGGTTCTCCCTATTCCTGTTCATCTTCCGCAGAAATTGCAAACTGGGCCAAACAGGAGGTTAAAGGGACTGACTCTCCAAGTCGGGAGAGTGTTAGTAAACCGTCTGGAATGTTGCACCCAGTACCAGGGTACGAAAACTGAGACATATTTGAACACGTCTCCCGATAACATGGTTGATCATACTCTAGGTTTCACATGCATGTTTTAGCTCAAGAAAGAATACCTTAAACCTTGGTACTTGAAACCCGTGGAATGGGTACCATGCAATATGACTTCAAAGGATCTTCATTTGCTCACCGAACCTCTCCAATCCTCTCACTGCTGCGTTTATGCCCCTGTACACATGCTTGATTCTCTTTCGGAGACATAGCAATCCATAGGTTTTAAGATACTTACTAGTCAGGTACATTCTTAGGCGTTTAATATGCGGTGTTGAGTCCATTTCGTTGAGCAAGGAGTAGCTCTTGTCTATTCCATATTTGGCTTAAGGAACTTTATCTGTGCTCATCTCAATCTCTGGTTTTATGCAGCACCCCAACTCACCTTTACCCTTAAGCAAGCATAAGTTGGTTTTCTAAATTTGAGACCCTGTTCTGTTCTGTAATTCAGTTCCTGTGTAGCCAAGTTTACATTCCGTTTATTACTGATATCTTATGATGTTTCTTTTTCTGTGTGACTTATTTCAGTTAGAATCATCATACCTGAATCCACTCATTGTGCTGCTAAGGGCCTGATGACATAGATTTCATTGCTGAGTGATATTGCTTTGTAAGTAAATACCACAACTTCTTTATCCATTTTCCACTTTTTGCAATGTTGAACTTGTACTGTAAACGAGGTTCTTGTAAACAGAGGCGTCCCAAACTTTGGGGTGGCTGTGTCTTTTTGATTTTAATTTCCCTAAGCTATAGGACCATAAGTGGAAGTGCCCTAGGCTCTGTTGCTTTGTTTTTTAGATGTTTCAGGAAACACCATACACTTCTCCCGAGTGTCTGTTGGCAATTTACATCCCGCCCATCAGCATAACAAGGCTCCCAGTTCTCCATGGCCTGTCCTGCCTTTCTGGATTTTACACTTTTTTCAGATGGCCCTTTTGACCGGGGGGAAGTGAGATTTCATTGTAGTGCAGATTTCCTTTGCAAGTTTGCTTGGTTGGCCAAAAAGTGCGTATGCGTTTTTTCCTGAATATATTCAGGAAAAAACGCATACGCCCTTTTTGGCCAAGTGCATCATTGTGGACGTTCTGCCTCTTTTACTATGCTTTCAATGCAATTCCAGTCTACCTCCTGAAATCGGTTTCCTGCAATTCTGCCCCGCTTTCAAGTCCTCTTGGCAGCCTTACTTCAGTATATTTTTGGACGATAGCTGTCATTTATAACTCTGCAGGTTTGTGAATTACAGTGTCCCTGAGCTCCTTTCTTCAACTCGCTTTCTTGTGAGCTGGCCGCAACACCGCAGGATGGCTTCAGGCCCTATTCTGGTTCCAGCACGGCAAGCTGAGCCTTTGGTTATTTCCTCTTCCTGGTGGGAAATGAGAGTTAAATTTGCCCGTCCAGACACCTCCAGCTAGTCTCTCATTGGTTCTCCCTATTCCTGTTCATCTTCCGCAGAAATTGCAAACTGGGCCAAACAGGAGGTTAAAGGCGCTGACTCTCCAATTGGGGAGAGTGTTTGTAAAGCGTCTGGAATGTTGCACCCGAGTACCAGGGAAAGAAAACTGAGACATATTTGAACACGTCTCCAGTTCACACGGTTGATCATACTCTGGGTTCCACATGCATGTTTTAGCTGAAGGAAGAATACCTTAAACCTGGAGAGTTGAGACCCGTGGAATGGGTACCATGTAATATGACTTCAAAGGGTCTTCATTTGCTCACTGAACCTCTGCAATCCTATCACTGCTGCGTTTATGCCCCTGTACACATGCTTGATTCTATTTTGGAGACATAGCAATCCATAGGTTTAAGATACTTACTAGTCAGGTACATTCTTAGGCGTTTAATATGGGGTGTTGAGTCCATTTCGTTGAGCAAGGAGTAGCTCTTGTCTATTCCATATTTGGCTTAAGGAACTTTATCTGTGCTCATTTCAATCTCTGGTTTTATGCAGCACCCCAACTCACCTTTCCCCTTAAGCAAGCATAAGTTGGTTTTCTGAATTTGAGACCCTGTTCTGTTCTGTAATTCAGTTCCTGTGCAGCCAAGTTTACATTCCGTGTATTACTGATATCTTATGATGTTTCTTTTTCTGTGTGACTTATTTCAGTTAGAATCATCATACCTGAATCCACTCATTGTGCTGCTAAGGGCCTGATGACATAGATTTCATTGCTGAGTGATATTGCTTTGTAAGTAAATACCACAACTTCTTTATCCATTTTTCACTTTCTGCGATGTAGAACTTGTACTGTAAACGAGGTTCTTGTAAACAGAGGCGTCCCAAACTTTGGGGTGGCTGTGTCTTTTTGATTTTAATTTCCCTAAGCTATAGGACCATAAGTGGAAGTGCCCTAGGCTCTGTTGCTTTGTTTTTTAGATGTTTCAGGAAACACCATACACTTCTCCCGAGTGTCTGTTGGCAACTTACATCCCGCCCATCAGCATAACAAGGCTCCCAGTTCTCCATGGCCTGTCCTGCCTTTCTGGATTTTACACTTTTTTCAGATGGCCCTTTTGACCGGGGGGAAGTGAGACTTCATTGTAGTGCAGATTTCCTTTGCAAGTTTGCTTGGTTGGCCAAAAAGGGCGTATGCGTTTTTTCCTGAATATATTCAGGAAAAAACGCATACGCCCTTTTTGGCCAAGTGCATCATTGTGGACGTTCTGCCTCTTTTCCTATGCTTTCAGTGCAATTCCAGTCTACCTCCTGAAATCGGTTTCCTGCAATTCTGCCCCGCTTTCAAGTCCTCTTGGCAGCCTTACTTCAGTATATTTTTGGACGATAGCTGTCATTTATAACTCTGCAGGTTTGTGAATTACAGTGCCCCTGAGCTCCTTTCTTCAACTCGCTTTCTTGTGACCTGGCCGCAGCACCACAGGATGGCTTCAGGCCCTAATCTGGTTCCGGCACGGCACGCTGAGCCTTTGGTTAATTCCTCTTCCTGGTGGGAAATGAGAGTTAAATTTGCCCGTCCAGACACCTCCAGCTAGTCTCTCATTGGTCCTCGCTATTCCTGTTCATCTTCCGCAGAAATTGCAAACTGGGCCAAACAGGAGGTTAAAGGGACTGACACTCCAAGTGGGGAGAGTGTTAGTAAAGCATCTGGAATGTTGCACCCGAGTACCAGGGTACGAAAACTGAGACATATTTGAACACGTCTCCCGATCACATGGCTGATCATACTCTAGGTTCCACATGCATGTTTTAGCTGAAGGAAGAATACCTTAAACCTGGGTAGTTGAAACCCGTGGAATGGGTACCATGCAATATGACTTCAAAGGGTCTTCATTTGCTCACCGAACCTCTCCAATCCTATCACTGCTGCGTTTATGCCCCTGTACACATGCTTGATTCTCTTTCGGAGACATAGCAATCCATAGGTTTTAAGATACTTACTAGTCAGGTACATTCTTAGGCGTTTAATATGGGGTGTTGAGTCCATTTCGTTGAGCAAGGAGTAGCTCTTGTCTATTCCATATTTGGCTTAAGGAACTTTATCTGTGCTCATTTCAATCTCTGGTTTTATGCAGCACCCCAACTTACCTTTCCCCTTAAGGAAGCATAAGTTGGTTTTGTAAATTTGAGACCCTGTTCTGTTCTGTAATTCAGTTCCTGTGTAGCTAAGTTTACATTCCGGGTATTACAGATAGCTTATGATGTTTCTTTTTCTGTGTGACTTATTTCAGTTAGAATCATCATACCTGAATCCACTCATTGTGCTGCTAAGGGCCTGATGACATAGATTTCATGCTGAGTGATACTGCCTTGTACGAAAGTACCACAAGTTCTTTATCCATTTTTCACTTTCTGTGATATTGAACTTGTAGAGTAAACGAGGTTCTTGTAAACAGAGGCGTCCCAAACTTTGGGGTGGCTGTGTCTTTTTGATTTTAATTTCCCTAAGCTATAGGACCATAAGTGGAATTGCCCTAGGCTCTGTTGCTTTGTTTTTTAGATGTTTCAGGAAACACCATACACTAGTCCCCAGTGTCTGTTGGCAATTTACATCCCGCCCATCAGCTTAACAAGGCTCCCAGTTCTCCATGGCCTGTCCTGCCTTTCTGGATTTTACACTTTTTTCAGATGGCCCTTTTGACTGGGGGGAAGTGAGACTTCATTGTAGTGCAGATTTCCTTTGCAAGCTTGCTTGGTTGGCCAAAAAGGGCGTATGCGTTTTTTCCTAAATATATTCAGGAAAAAACGCATACGCCCTTTTTGGCCAAGTGCATCATTGTGGACGTTCTGCCTCTTTTCCTATGCTTTCAGTGCAATTCCAGTCTACCTCCTGAAATCGGTTTCCTGCAATTCTGCCCCGCTTTCAAGTCCTCTTGGCAGCCTTACTTCAGTATATTTTTGGACGATAGCTGTCATTTATAACTCTGCAGGTTTGTGAATTACAGTGCCCCTGAGCTCCTTTCTTCAACTCGCTTTCTTGTGAGCTGGCCGCAACACCGCAGGATGGCTTCAGGCCCTAATCTGGTTCCGGCACGGCATGCTGAGCCTTTGGTTATTTCCTCTTCCTGGTGGGAAAGGAGAGTGAAATTTGCCCGTCCAGACACCTCCAGCTAGTCTCTCATTGGTTCTCCCTATTCCTGTTCATCTTCCGCAGAAATTGCAAACTGGGCCAAACAGGAGGTTAAAGGCGCTGACTCTCCAAGTGGGGAGAGTGTTAGTAAAGCGTCTGGAATGTTGCACCCGAGTACCAGGGGAAAAAAACTGAGACATATTTGAACACGTCTCCCGTCACACGGTTGATCATACTCTGGGTTCCACATGCATGTTTTAGCTGAAGGAAGAATACCTTAAACCTGGAGAGTTGAGACCCGTGGAATGGGTACCATGCAATATGACTTCAAAGGGTCTTCATTTGCTCACCAAACCTCTCCAATCCTATCACTGTTGCGTTTATGCCCCTGTACACATGCTTCATTCTCTTTTGGAGACATAGCAATCCATAGGTTTTAAGATACTTACTAGTCAGGTACATTCTTAGGCGTTTAATATGGGGTGTTGAGTCCATTTCCTTGAGCAAGGAGTAGCTCTTGTCTATTCCATATTTGGCTTAAGGAACTTTATCTGTGCTCATTTCAATCTCTGATTTTATGCAGCACCCCAACTCACCTTTCCCCTTAAGCAAGCATAAGTTGGTTTTCTAAATTTGAGACCCTTTTCTGTTCTGTAATTCAGTTCCTGTGTAGCCAAGTTTACATTCCGTGTATTAGTGATATCTTATGATGTTTCTTTTTCTGTGTGACTTATTTCAGTTAGAATCATCGTACCTGAATCCACTCATTATGCTGCTACGGGCCTGATGACATTTCATTGCTGAGTGATACTGCCTTGTACGTAAGTACCACAAGTTCTTTATCCATTTTTCACTTTCTGTGATATTGAACTTTTACGGTAAACGAGGTTCTTGTAAACAGAGGCGTCCCAAACTTTGGGGTGGCTGTGTCTTTTTGATTTTAATTTCCCTAAGCTATAGGACCATAAGTGGAAGTGCCCTAGGCTCTGTTGCTTTGTTTTTTAGATGTTTCAGGAAACACCATACACTTCTCCCCAGTGTCTGTTGGCAATTTACATCCCGCCCATCAGCATAACAAGGCTCCCAGTTCTCCATGGCCTGTCCTGCCTTTCTGGATTTTACACTTTTTTCAGATGGCCCTTTTGACCGGGGGGAAGTGAGAGTTCATTGTAGTGCAGATTTCTTTTGCAAGCTTGCTTGGTTGGCCAAAAAGGGCGTATGCGTTTTTTCCTGAATATATTCAGGAAAAAACGCATACGCCCTTTTTGGCCAAGTGCATCATTGTGGACGTTCTGCCTCTTTTCCTATGCTTTCAATGCAATTCCAGTCTACCTCCTGAAATGTGTTTCCTGCAATTCTGCCCCGCTTTCAAGTCCTCTTGGCAGCCTTACTTCAGTATGTTTTTGGACGATAGCTGTCATTTATAACTCTGTATGTTTGTGAATTACAGTGCCCCTGAGCTCCTTTCTTCAACTCGCTTTCTTGTGACCTGGCCGCAACACGGCAGGATGGCTTCAGGCCCTAATCTGGTTCCGGCACGGCACGCTGAGCCTTTGGATAATTCCTCTTCCTGGTGGGAAATGAGAGTTAAATTTGCCCGTCCAGACACCTCCAGCTAGTGTCTCATTGGTTCTCGCTATTCCTGTTCATCTTCCGCAGAAATTGCAAACTGGGCCAAACAGGAGGTTAAAGGGACTGACTCTCCAAGTCGGGAGAGGGTTAGTAAACCGTGTGGAATGTTGCACCCGAGTACCAGGGTACGAAAACTGAGACATATTTGAACACGTCTCCCGATCACATGGTTGATCATACTCTAGGTTCCACATGCATGTTTTAGCTGAAGGAAGAGTACCTTAAACCTGGGTAGTTGAAACCCGTGGAATGGGTACCATGCAATATGACTTCAAAGGGTCTTCATTTGCTCACCGAACCTCTCCAATCCTATCACTGCTGCGTTTATGCCCCTGTACACATGCTTGATTCTCTTTCGGAGACATAGCAATCCATAGGTTTTAAGATACTTACTAGTCAGCTACATTCTTAGGCGTTTAATATGGGGTGTTGAGTCCATTTCGTTGAGCAAGGAGTAGCTCTTGTCTATTCCATATTTGGCTTAAGGAACTTTATCTGTGCTCATTTCAATCTCTGGTTTTATGCAGCACCCCAACTCACCTTTCCCCTTAAGCAAGTATAAGTTGGTTTTCTAAATTTGAGACCCTGTTCTGTTCTGTAATTCAGTTCCTGTGCAGCCAAGTTTACATTCCGTGTATTACTGATATCTTATGATGTTTCTTTTTCTGTGTGACTTATTTCAGTTAGAATCATCATACCTGAATCCACTCATTGTGCTGCTAAGGGCCTGATGACATAGATTTCATTGCTGAGTGATATTGCTTTGTAAGTAAATAGCACAACTTCTTTATCCATTTTTCACTCTCTGCGATGTTGAACTTGTACTGTAAACGAGGTTCTTGTAAACAGAGGCGTCCCAAACTTTGGGGTGGCTGTGTCTTTTTGATTTTAATTTCCCTAAGCTATAGGACCATAAGTGGAAGTGCCCTAGGCTCTGTTGCTTTGTTTTTTAGACGTTTCAGGAAACACCATACACTACTCCCGAGTGTCTGTTGGCAATTTACATCCCGCCCATCAGCATAACAAGGCTCCCAGTTCTCCATGGCCTGTCCTGCCTTTCTGGATTTTACACTTTTTTCAGATGGCCCTTTTGACCGGGGGGAAACGAGACTTCATTGTAGTGCAGATTTCCTTTGCAAGCTTGCTTGGTTGGCCAAAAAGGGCGTATGCGTTTTTTCCTGAATATATTCAGGAAAAAACGCATACGCCCTTTTTGGCCAAGTGCATCATTGTGGACGTTCTGCCTCTTTTGCTATGCTTTCAATGCAATTCCAGTCTACCTCCTGAAATCGGTTTCCTGCAATTCTGCCCCGCATTCAAGTCCTCTTGGCAGCCTTACTTCAGTATATTTTTGGACGATAGCTGTCATTTATAACTCTGCAGGTTTGTGAATTACAGTGCCCCTGAGCTCCTTTCTTCAACTCGCTTTCTTGTGAGCTGGCCGCAACACCGCAGGATGGCTTCAGGCCCTAATCTGGTTCCGGCACGGCACGCTGAGCCTTTGGTTATTTCCTCTTCCTGGTGGGAAATGAGAGTTAAATTTGCCCGTCCAGACACCTCCAGCTAGTCTCTCATTGGTTCTCCCTATTCCTGTTCATCTTCCGCAGAAATTGCAAACTGGGCCTAACAGGAGGTTAAAGGCGCTAACTCTCCAAGTGGGGAGAGTGTTAGTAAAGCGTGTGGAATGTTGCACCCGAGTACCAGGGGAGGAAACCTGAGACATATTTGAACACGTCTCCCGTTCACACGGTTGATCATACTCTGGGTTCCACATGCATGTTTTAGCTGAAGGAAGAATACCTTAAACCTGCAGAGTTGAGACCCGTGGAATGGGTACCATGCAATATGACTTCAAAGGGACTTCATTTGCTCACCAAACCTCTCCAATCCTATCACTGCTGCGTTTATGCCCCTGTACACACGCTTGATTCTCTTTTGGAGACATAGCAATCCATAGGTTTTAAGATACTTACTAGTCAGGTACATTCTTAGGCGTTTAATATGGGGTGTTGAGTCCATTTCGTTGAGCAAGGAGTAGCTCTTGTCTATTCATATTTGGCTTAAGGAACTTTATCTGTGCTCATTTCAATCTCTGATTTTATGCAGCACCCCAACTCACCTTTCCCCTTAAGCAAGCATAAGTTGGTTTTCTAAATTTGAGACCCTTTTCTGTTCTGTAATTCAGTTCCTGTGTAGCCAAGTTTACATTCCGTGTATTAGTGATATCTTATGATGTTTCTTTTTCTGTGTGACTTATTTCAGTTAGAATCATCGTACCTGAATCCACTCATTATGCTGCTACGGGCCTGATGACATTTCATTGCTGAGTGATACTGCCTTGTACGTAAGTACCACAAGTTCTTTATCCATTTTTCACTTTCTGTGATATTGAACTTTTACGGTAAACGAGGTTCTTGTAAACAGAGGCGTCCCAAACTTTGGGGTGGCTGTGTCTTTTTGATTTTAATTTCCCTAAGCTATAGGACCATAAGTGGAAGTGCCCTAGGCTCTGTTGCTTTGTTTTTTAGATGTTTCAGGAAACACCATACACTTCTCCCCAGTGTCTGTTGGCAATTTACATCCCGCCCATCAGCATAACAAGGCTCCCAGTTCTCCATGGCCTGTCCTGCCTTTCTGGATTTTACACTTTTTTCAGATGGCCCTTTTGACCGGGGGGAAGTGAGAGTTCATTGTAGTGCAGATTTCTTTTGCAAGCTTGCTTGGTTGGCCAAAAAGGGCGTATGCGTTTTTTCCTGAATATATTCAGGAAAAAACGCATACGCCCTTTTTGGCCAAGTGCATCATTGTGGACGTTCTGCCTCTTTTCCTATGCTTTCAATGCAATTCCAGTCTACCTCCTGAAATGTGTTTCCTGCAATTCTGCCCCGCTTTCAAGTCCTCTTGGCAGCCTTACTTCAGTATGTTTTTGGACGATAGCTGTCATTTATAACTCTGTATGTTTGTGAATTACAGTGCCCCTGAGCTCCTTTCTTCAACTCGCTTTCTTGTGACCTGGCCGCAACACGGCAGGATGGCTTCAGGCCCTAATCTGGTTCCGGCACGGCACGCTGAGCCTTTGGATAATTCCTCTTCCTGGTGGGAAATGAGAGTTAAATTTGCCCGTCCAGACACCTCCAGCTAGTGTCTCATTGGTTCTCGCTATTCCTGTTCATCTTCCGCAGAAATTGCAAACTGGGCCAAACAGGAGGTTAAAGGGACTGACTCTCCAAGTCGGGAGAGGGTTAGTAAACCGTGTGGAATGTTGCACCCGAGTACCAGGGTACGAAAACTGAGACATATTTGAACACGTCTCCCGATCACATGGTTGATCATACTCTAGGTTCCACATGCATGTTTTAGCTGAAGGAAGAGTACCTTAAACCTGGGTAGTTGAAACCCGTGGAATGGGTACCATGCAATATGACTTCAAAGGGTCTTCATTTGCTCACCGAACCTCTCCAATCCTATCACTGCTGCGTTTATGCCCCTGTACACATGCTTGATTCTCTTTCGGAGACATAGCAATCCATAGGTTTTAAGATACTTACTAGTCAGCTACATTCTTAGGCGTTTAATATGGGGTGTTGAGTCCATTTCGTTGAGCAAGGAGTAGCTCTTGTCTATTCCATATTTGGCTTAAGGAACTTTATCTGTGCTCATTTCAATCTCTGGTTTTATGCAGCACCCCAACTCACCTTTCCCCTTAAGCAAGTATAAGTTGGTTTTCTAAATTTGAGACCCTGTTCTGTTCTGTAATTCAGTTCCTGTGCAGCCAAGTTTACATTCCGTGTATTACTGATATCTTATGATGTTTCTTTTTCTGTGTGACTTATTTCAGTTAGAATCATCATACCTGAATCCACTCATTGTGCTGCTAAGGGCCTGATGACATAGATTTCATTGCTGAGTGATATTGCTTTGTAAGTAAATAGCACAACTTCTTTATCCATTTTTCACTCTCTGCGATGTTGAACTTGTACTGTAAACGAGGTTCTTGTAAACAGAGGCGTCCCAAACTTTGGGGTGGCTGTGTCTTTTTGATTTTAATTTCCCTAAGCTATAGGACCATAAGTGGAAGTGCCCTAGGCTCTGTTGCTTTGTTTTTTAGACGTTTCAGGAAACACCATACACTACTCCCGAGTGTCTGTTGGCAATTTACATCCCGCCCATCAGCATAACAAGGCTCCCAGTTCTCCATGGCCTGTCCTGCCTTTCTGGATTTTACACTTTTTTCAGATGGCCCTTTTGACCGGGGGGAAACGAGACTTCATTGTAGTGCAGATTTCCTTTGCAAGCTTGCTTGGTTGGCCAAAAAGGGCGTATGCGTTTTTTCCTGAATATATTCAGGAAAAAACGCATACGCCCTTTTTGGCCAAGTGCATCATTGTGGACGTTCTGCCTCTTTTGCTATGCTTTCAATGCAATTCCAGTCTACCTCCTGAAATCGGTTTCCTGCAATTCTGCCCCGCATTCAAGTCCTCTTGGCAGCCTTACTTCAGTATATTTTTGGACGATAGCTGTCATTTATAACTCTGCAGGTTTGTGAATTACAGTGCCCCTGAGCTCCTTTCTTCAACTCGCTTTCTTGTGAGCTGGCCGCAACACCGCAGGATGGCTTCAGGCCCTAATCTGGTTCCGGCACGGCACGCTGAGCCTTTGGTTATTTCCTCTTCCTGGTGGGAAATGAGAGTTAAATTTGCCCGTCCAGACACCTCCAGCTAGTCTCTCATTGGTTCTCCCTATTCCTGTTCATCTTCCGCAGAAATTGCAAACTGGGCCTAACAGGAGGTTAAAGGCGCTAACTCTCCAAGTGGGGAGAGTGTTAGTAAAGCGTCTGGAATGTTGCACCCGAGTACCAGGGGAGGAAACCTGAGACATATTTGAACACGTCTCCCGTTCACACGGTTGATCATACTCTGGGTTCCACATGCATGTTTTAGCTGAAGGAAGAATACCTTAAACCTGCAGAGTTGAGACCCGTGGAATGGGTACCATGCAATATGACTTCAAAGGGACTTCATTTGCTCACCAAACCTCTCCAATCCTATCACTGCTGCGTTTATGCCCCTGTACACACGCTTGATTCTCTTTTGGAGACATAGCAATCCATAGGTTTTAAGATACTTACTAGTCAGGTACATTCTTAGGCGTTTAATATGGGGTGTTGAGTCCATTTCGTTGAGCAAGGAGTAGCTCTTGTCTATTCCATATTTGGCTTAAGGAACTTTATCTGTGCTCATTTCAATCTCTGGTTTTATGCAGCACCCCAACTCACCTTTCCCCTTAAGCAAGTATAAGTTGGTTTTCTAAATTTGAGACCCTGTTCTGTTCTGTAATTCAGTTCCTGTGTAGCCAAGTTTACATTCCATGTATTAGTGATATCTTATGATGTTTCTTTTTCTGTGTGACTTATTTCAGTTAGAATCATCGTACCTGAATCCACTCATTATGCTGCTACGGGCCTGATGACATAGATTTCATTGCTGAGTGATACTGCATTGTACGTAAGTACCACAACTTCTTTATCCATTTTTCACTCTCTGCGATGTTGAACTTGTACTGTAAACGAGGTTCTTGTAAACAGAGGCGTCCCAAACTTTGGGGTGGCTGTGTCTTTTTGATTTTAATTTCCCTAAGCTATAGGACCATAAGTGGAAGTGCCCTAGGCTCTGTTGCTTTGTTTTTTAGACGTTTCAGGAAACACCATACACTACTCCCGAGTGTCTGTTGGCAATTTACATCCCGCCCATCAGCATAACAAGGCTCCCAGTTCTCCATGGCCTGTCCTGCCTTTCTGGATTTTACACTTTTTTCAGATGGCCCTTTTGACCGGGGGGAAACGAGACTTCATTGTAGTGCAGATTTCCTTTGCAAGCTTGCTTGGTTGGCCAAAAAGGGCGTATGCGTTTTTTCCTGAATATATTCAGGAAAAAACGCATACGCCCTTTTTGGCCAAGTGCATCATTGTGGACGTTCTGCCTCTTTTGCTATGCTTTCAATGCAATTCCAGTCTACCTCCTGAAATCGGTTTCCTGCAATTCTGCCCCGCATTCAAGTCCTCTTGGCAGCCTTACTTCAGTATATTTTTGGACGATAGCTGTCATTTATAACTCTGCAGGTTTGTGAATTACAGTGCCCCTGAGCTCCTTTCTTCAACTCGCTTTCTTGTGACCTGGCCGCAACACCGCAGGATGGCTTCAGGCCCTAATCTGGTTCCGGAACGGCACGCTGAGCCTTTGGTTATTTCCTCTTCCTGGTGGGAAATGAGAGTTAAATTTGCCCGTCCAGACACCTCCAGCTAGTCTCTCATTGGTTCTCCCTATTCCTGTTCATCTTCCGCAGAAATTGCAAACTGGGCCAAACAGGAGGTTAAAGGCGCTGACTCTCCAAGTGGGGAGAGTGTTAGTAAAGCGTGTGGAATGTTGCACCCGAGTACCAGGGGAGGAAACCTGAGACATATTTGAACACGTCTCCCGTTCACACGGTTGATCATACTCTGGGTTCCACATGCATGTTTTAGCTGAAGGAAGAATACCTTAAACCTGCAGAGTTGAGACCCGTGGAATGGGTACCATGCAATATGACTTCAAAGGGACTTCATTTGCTCACCAAACCTCTCCAATCCTATCACTGCTGCGTTTATGCCCCTGTACACACGCTTGATTCTCTTTTGGAGACATAGCAATCCATAGGTTTTAAGATACTTACTAGTCAGGTACATTCTTAGGCGTTTAATATGGGGTGTTGAGTCCATTTCGTTGAGCAAGGAGTAGCTCTTGTCTATTCCATATTTGGCTTAAGGAACTTTATCTGTGCTCATTTCAATCTCTGGTTTTATGCAGCACCCCAACTCACCTTTCCCCTTAAGCAAGTATAAGTTGGTTTTCTAAATTTGAGACCCTGTTCTGTTCTGTAATTCAGTTCCTGTGTAGCCAAGTTTACATTCTGTGTATTAGTGATATCTTATGATGTTTCTTTTTCTGTGTGACTTATTTCAGTTAGAATCATCGTACCTGAATCCACTCATTATGCTGCTACGGGCCTGATGACATAGATTTCATTGCTGAGTGATACTGCATTGTACGTAAGTACCACGACTTCTTTATCCATTTTTCACTCTCTGCGATGTTGAACTTGTACTGTAAACGAGGTTCTTGTAAACAGAGCCGTTCCAAACTTTGGGGTGGCTGTGTCTTTTTGATTTTAATTTCCCTAAGCTATAGGACCATAAGTGGAAATGCCCTAAGCTCTGTTGCTTTGTTTTTTAGATGTTTCAGGAAACACCATACACTTCTCCCCAGTGTCTGTTGGCAATTTACATCCCGCCCATCAGCATAACAAGGCTTCCAGTTCTCCATGGCCTGTCCTTCCTTTCTGGATTTTACACTTTTTTCAGATGGCCCTTTTGACCGGGGGGAAGTGAGACTTCATTGTAGTGCAGATTTCCTTTGCAAGTTTGCTTGGTTGGCCAAAAAGTGCGTATGCGTTTTTTCCTGAATATATTCAGGAAAAAACGCATACGCCCTTTTTGGCCAAGTGCATCATTGTGGACGTTCTGCCTCTTTTCCTATGCTTTCAATGCAATTGCAGTCTACCTCCTGAAATCGGTTTCCTGCAATTCTGCCCCGCTTTCAAGTCCTCTTGGCAGCCTTACTTCAGTCTATTTTTGGACGATAGCTGTCATTTATAACTCTGAAGGTTTGTGAATTACAGTGCCCCTGAGCTCCTTTCTTCAACTCGCTTTCTTGTGAGCTGGCCGCAACACCGCAGGATGGCTTCAGGCCCTAATCTGGTTCCGGCACGGCACGCTGAGCCTTTGGTTAATTCCTCTTCCTGGTGGGAAATGAGAGTTAAATTTGCCCTTCCAGACACCTCCAACTATTCTCTCATTGGTTCAGGCTATTCCTGTTCATCTTCCGCAGAAATTGCAAACTGGGCCAAACAGGAGGTTAAAGGGACTGACTCTCCAAGTCGGGAGAGTGTTAGTAAAGCGTCTGGAATGTTGCACCCGAGTACCAGGGTACGAAAACTGAGACATATTTGAACACGTCTCCCGATCACATGGTTGATCATACTCTAGGTTCCACATGCATGTTTTAGCTGAAGGAAGAATACCTTAAACCTGTGTAGTTGAAACCTGTGGAATGGGTACCATGCAATGTGACTTCAAACGGTCTTCATTTGCTCACCGAACCTCTCCAATCCTATCACTGCTGCGTTTATGCCCTTGTACACATGCTTGATTCTCTTTCGGAGACATAGCAATCCATAGGTTTTAAGATACTTACTAGTCAGGTACATTCTTAGGCATTTAATATGCGGTGTTGAGTCCATTTCGTTGAGCAAGGAGTAGCTCTTGTCTATTCCATATTTGGCTTAAGGAACTTTATCTGTGCTCATTTCAATCTCTGGTTTTATGCAGCACCCCAACTCACCTTTCCCCTTAAGCAAGCATAAGTTGGTTTTCTAAATTTGAGACCCTGTTCTGTTTTGGAATTCAGTTCCTGTGTAGCCAAGTTTACATTCCGTGTATTAGTGATATTTTATGATGTTTCTTTTTCTGTGTGACTTATTTCAGTTAGAATCATCGTACCTGAATCCACTCATTAGGCTGCCACGGGCCTGATGACATAGATTTCATTGCTGAGTGATACTGCATTGTACGTAAGTACCACAAGTTCTTTATCCATTTTTCACTTTCTGTGATATTGAACTTGTACGGTAAACGAGGTTCTTGTAAACAGAGGCGTCCCAAACTTTGGGGTGGCTGTGTCTTTTTGATTTTAATTTCCCTAAGCTATAGGACCATAAGTGGAAGTGCCCTAGGCTCTGTTGCTTTGTTTTTTAGATGTTTCAGGAAACACCATACACTTCTCCCGAGTGTCTGTTGGCAATTTACATCCCGCCCATCAGCATAACAAGGCTCCCAATTCTCCATGGCCTGTCCTGCCTTTCTGGATTTTACACTTTTTTCAGATGGCCCTTTTGACCGGGGGGAAGTGAGACTTCATTGTAGTGCAGTTTTCCTTTGCAAGCTTGCTTGGTTGGCCAAAAAGGGCGTATGCGTTTTTTCCTGAATATATTCAGGAAAAAACGCATACGCCCTTTTTGCCCAAGTGCATCATTGTGGACGTTCTGCCTCTTTTCCTATGCTTTCAATGCAATTCCAGTCTACCTCCTGAAATCGGTTTCCTGCAATTCTGCCCCGCTTTCAAGTCCTCTTGGGAGCCTTACTTCAGTATATTTTTGGACGATAGCTGTCATTTATAACTCTGCAGGTTTGTGAATTACAGTGTCCCTGAGCTCCTTTCTTCATCTCGCTTTCTTTTGAGCTGGCTGCAACACCGCAGAATGGCTTGAGGCCCTAATCTGGTTCCGGCACGGCATGCTGAGCCTTTGGTTATTTCCTCTTCCTGGTGGGAAATGAGAGTTAACTTTGCCCGTCCAGACACCTCCAGCTAGTCTCTCATTGGTTCTCGCTATTCCTGTTCATCTTCCGCAGAAATTGCAAACTGGGCCAAACAGGAGGTTAAAGGCACTGACTCTAAAAGTCGGGAGAGTGTTAGTAAAGCGTGTGGAATCTTGCACCCGAGTACCAGGGGACGAAAACTGAGACATATTGGAACACGTCTCCCGATCACACGGTTGATCATACTCTAGGTTCCACATGCATGTTTTAGCTGAAGGAAGAATACCTTAAACCTGGAGAGTTGAGACCCGTGGAATGGGTACCATGCAATATGTCTTCAAAGGGTCTTCATTTGCTAACCAACCTCTCCAATCCTATCACTGCTGTGTTTATGCCCCTGTACACACACTTGATTCTCTTTCGGAGACATAGCGATCCACAGGTTTTAAGATACTTACTAGTCAGGTACATTCTTAGGCGTTTAATATGGGGTGTTGAGTCCATTTCGTTGAGCAAGGAGTAGCTCTTGTCTATTACATATTTGGCTTAAGGAACTTTATCTGTGCTCATTTCAATCTCTGGTTTTATGCAGCACCCCAACTCACCTTTCCCCTTAAGCAAGCATAAGTTGGTTTTCTAAATTTGAGACTCTGTTCTCTTTTGTAATCCAGTTCCTGTGTAGCCAAGTTTACATTCCGTGTATTAGTGATATCTTATGATGTTTCTTTTTCTGTGTGACTTATTTCAGTTAGAATCATCATACCTGAATCCACTCATTATGCTCCTACAGGCCTGATAACATAGATGTCATTGCTGAGTGATATTGCATTGTACGTAAGTACCAAAACTTCTTTATCCATTTTTCACTTTCTGCTATACTGATCTTGTACCGTAAACGAGGTTCTTGTAAAAAGAGGCGTCCCAAACTTTTGGGTGGCTGTGTCTTTTCGATTTTAATTTCCCTAAGCTATAGGACCATAAGTTGAAGTGCCCTAGGCTCTTTTGCTTTGTTTTTTAGATGTTTCAGGAAATACCATACACTTCTCCCCAGTGGCTGTTGGCAATTTACATCCCGCCCACCAGCATAACAAGGCTCCCAGTTCTCCATGGCCTGTCCTGCCTTTCTGTATTTTACACTTTTTTCAGATGGCCCTTTTGACTGGGGGGAAGTGAGACTTCATTGTAGTGCAGATTTCATTTGCAAGCTTGCTTGGTTGGCCAAAAAGGGCCTATGCGTTTTTCCCTGAATATATTCAGGGAAAAACGCATAGGCCCTTTTTGGCCAAGTGCATCATTGTGGACGTTCTGCCTCTTTTCCTATGCTTTAGATGCAATTCCAGTTTACCTCGTGAAATCGGTTTCCTGCAATTCTGCCCCGCTTTCAAGTCCTCTTGGCAGCCTTACTTCAGTATATTTTTGTAGGATAGCTGTCATTTATAACTCTGCAGCTTTGTGAATTACAGAGCCCCTGAGCTTCTTTCTTCAACTCGCTTTCTTGTGAGCTGACCGCAACACGGCAGGATTGCTTCAGGCCCTAATGTGGTTCCGGCACGGCACGCTGAGCCTTTGGTTAATTCCTCTTCCAGGTGGGAAATGAGAGTTAAATTTGCCCGTCCAGACACCTCCAGCTAGTCTCTCATTGGTTCTCGCTATTCCTGTTCATCTTCCGCAGAAATGGCAAACTAGGCCAAACAGGAGGTTAAAGGCACTGACTCTGAAAGTCGGGAGAGTGTTAGTAAAGCGTGTGGAATCTTGCACCCGAGTACCAGGGGACGAAAACTGAGACATATTGGAACACGTCTCCCGATCACACGGTTGATCATACTCTGGGTTCCACATGCATGTTTTAGCTGAAGGAAGAATACCTTAAACCTGGAGAGTTGAGACCCGTGGAATGGGTACCATGCAATATGTCTTCAAAGGGTCTTCATTTGCTCACCAAACCTCTCCAATCCTGTCACTGCTGTGTTTATGCCCCTGTACACACACTTGATTCTCTTTCGGAGACATAGCGATCCACAGGTTTTAAGATACTTACTAGTCAGGTACATTCTTAGGCGTTTAATATGGGGTGTTGAGTCCATTTCGTTGAGCAAGGAGTAGCTCTTGTCTATTCATATTTGGCTTAAGGAACTTTATCTGTGCTCATTTCAATCTCTGGTTTTATGCAGCACCCCAACTCACCTTTCCCCTTAAGCAAGCATAAGTTGCTTTTCTAAATTTGAGACTCTGTTCTCTTTTGTAATCCAGTTCCTGTGTAGCCAAGTTTACATTCCGTGTATTAGTGATATCTTATGATGTTTCTTTTTCTGTGTGACTTATTTCAGTTAGAATCATCATACCTGAATCCACTCATTATGCTCCTACGGGCCTGATAACATAGATGTCATTGCTGAGTGATATTGCATTGTACGTAAGTACCAAAACTTCTTTATCCATTTTTCACTTTCTGCTATACTGATCTTGTACCGTAAATGAAGTTCTTGTAAAGAGAGGCGTCCCAAACTTTGGGGTGGCTGTGTCTTTTCGATTTTAATTTCCCTAAGCTATAGGACCATAAGTTGAAGTGCCCTAGGCTCTGTTGCTTTGTTTTTTAGATGTTTCAGGAAATACCATACACTTCTCCCCAGTGTCTGTTGGCAATTTACATCCCGCCCATCAGCATAACAAGGCTCCCAGTTCTCCATGGCCTGTCCTGCCTTTCTGGATTTTACACTTTTTTCAGATGGCCCTTTTGACTGGGGGGAAGTGAGACTTCATTGTAGTGCAGATTACCTTTGCAAGCTTCCTTGGTAGGCCAAAAAGGGCGTATGCGTTTTTTCCTGAATATATTCAGGGAAAAACGCATACGCCCTTTTTGGCCAAGTGCATCATTGTGGACGTTCTGCCTCTTTTCCTATGCTTTCAATGCAATTCCAGTTTACCTCCTGAAATCGGTTTCCTGCAATTCTGCCCCGCTTTCAAGTCCTCTTGGCAGCCTTACTTCAGTATATTTTTGTAGGATAGCTGTCATTTATAACTCTGCAGCTTTGTGAATTACAGAGCCCCTGAGCTCCTTTCTTCAACTCGCTTTCTTCTGAGCTGACCGCAACACCGCAGGATTGCTTCAGGCCCTAATCTGGTTCCGGCAGGGCACGCTGAGCCTTTGGTTAATTCCTCTTCCTGGTGGGAAATGAGAGTTAAATTTGCCCGTCCAGACACCTCCAGCTAGTCTCTCATTGGTTCTCGCTATTCCTGTTCATCTTCCGCAGAAATGGCAAACTGGGCCATACAGGAAGTTAAAGGCACTGATCTCCAAGTCGGGAGAGTGTTAGTAAAGCATCTGGAATGTTGCACCCGAGTACCAGGGGACGAAAACTGAGACATATTTGAACACGTCTCACGATCACACGGTTGATCATACTCTGGGTTCCACATGCATGTTTTAGCTGAAGGAAGAATCCCTTAAACCTGGAGAGTTGAGACCCGTGGAATGGGTACCATGCAATAGGACTTCAAAGGGTCTTCATTTGCTCACCGAACGTCTCCAATCCTATCACTGCTGTATTTATGCCCCTGTACACACGCTTGATTCTCTTTCGGAGACATAGCAATCCATAGGTTTTAAGATACTTACTAGTCAGGTACATTCTTAGGCGTTTAATATGGGGTGTTGAGTCCATTTCGTTGAGCAAGGAGTACCTCTTGTCTATTCCATATTTGGCTTAAGGAACTTTATCTGTGCTCATTTCAATCTCTGGTTTTATGCAGCACCCCAACTCACCTTTCCCCTTAAGCAAGCATAAGTTGGTTTTCTAAATTTGAGACACTGTTCTGTTTTGTAATCCAGTTACTGTGTAGCCAAGTTTACATTCCGTGTATTAGTGATATCTTATGATGTTTCTTTTTCTGTGTGACTTATTTCAGTTAGAATCGTCGTACCTGAATCCACTCATTATGCTGCTACGGGCCTGATGACATAGATGTCATTGCTGAGTGATATTGCATTGTATGTAAGTACCACAACTTCTTTATCCATTTTTCACTTTCTGCGATACTGAACTTGTACCGTAAACGAGGTTCTTGTAAACAGAGGCGTCCCAAACTTTGGGGTGGCTGTGTCTTTTTGATTTTAATTTCCCTAAGCTATAGGACCATAAGTGGAAGTGCCCTAGGCTCTGTTGCTTTCTTTTTTAGATGTTTTAGGAAACACCATACATTTCTCCCGAGTGTCTGTTGGCAATTGACATCCCGCCCATCAGCATAACAAGGCTCCCAGTTCTCCATGGCCTGTCCTGCCTTTCTGGATTTTACACTTTTTTCAGATGGCCCTTTTGACCGGGGGGAAGTGAGACTTCATTGTAGTGCAGATTTCCTTTGCAAGGTTGCTTGGTTGGCCAAAAGGGCGTATGCGTTTTTTCCTGAATATATTCAGGAAAAAACGCATACGCCCTTTTTGGCCAAGTGCATCATTTTGGACGTTCTGCCTCTTTTCCTATGCTTTCAATGCAATTCCAGTCTACCTCCTGAAATCGGTTTCCTGCAATTCTGCCCCGCTTTCAAGTCCTCTTGGCAGCCTTACGTCAGTATATTTTTGGACGATAGCTGTCATTTATAACTCTGCAGGTTTGTGAATTACAGTGCCCCTGAGCTCCTTTCTTCAACTCGCTTTCTTGTGAGCTGGCCGCAACACCGCAGGATTGCCTCAGTTCCTAATCTGGTACCGGCACGGCACGCTGCGCCTTTGGTTAATTCCTCTTCCTGGTGGGAAATGAGAGTTAAATTTGCCCGTCCAGACACCTCCAGCTAGTCTCTCATTGGTTCTCGCTATTCCTGTTCATCTTCCGCAGAAATTGCAAACTGGGCCAAACAGGAGGTTAAAGGCACTGACTCTCCAAGTGGGGAGAGTGTTAGTAAAACGTCTGGAATGTTGCACCCGAGTACCAGGGTACGAAAACTGAGACATATTTGAACACGTCTCCCGATCACATGGTTGATCATACTCTGTGTTCCACATGCATGTTTTAGCTGAAGGAAGAATCCCTTCAACCTGGAGAGTTGAGACCCGTGGAATGGGTACCATGCAATATGACTTCAAAGGGTCTTCATTTGCTCACCGAACCTCTCCAATCCTATCACTGCTGCGTTTATGCCCCTGTACACACGCTTGATTCTCTTTCAGAGACATAGCAATCCATAGGTTTTAAGATACTTACTAGTCAGGTACATTCTTAGCCGTTTAATATGGGGTGTTGAGTCCATTTCGTTGAGCAAGGAGTAGCTCTTGTCTGTTACATATTAGGCTTCAGGAACTTTATCTGTGCTCATTTCAATCTCTGGTTTTATGTAGCACCTCAACTCACCTTTCCCCTTAAGCAAGCATAAGTTGGTTTTCTAAATTTGAGACCCTGTTCTGTTTTGTAATTCAGTTCCTGTGTAGCCAAGTTTACATTCTGTGTATTAGTGATATCTTATGATGTTTCTTTTTCTGTGTGACTTATTTCAGTTAGAATCATCATACCTGAATCTACTCATTATGCTGCTATGGGCCTGATGACATAGATTTCATTGCTGAGGGATATTGCATTGCACGTAAGTACCACAAGTTCTTTATCAATTTTTCACTTTCTGCGATATTGTACTTGTACCGTAAAGGAGGTTCTTGTAAACAGAGCCGGCCCAAAATTTGGGGTGGCTGTGTCTTTTTGATTTTAATTTCCCTAATCTATAGGACCATAAGTGGAAGTGCCCTAGGCTCTGTTGCTTTGTTTTTTAGATGTTTCAGGAAACACCATACACTTCTCCCGAGTGTCTGTTGGCAATTTACATCCCGCCCATCAGCATAACAAGGCTCCCAGTTCTCCATGGCCTGTCCTGTCTTTCTGGATTTTACACTTTTTTCAGATGGCCCTTTTGACCGGGGGGAAGTGAGACTTCATTGTAGTGCAGATTTCATTTGCAAGCTTGCTTGGTTGGCCAAAAAGGGCGTATGCGTTTTTTCCTGAATATATTCAGGAAAAAACGCATACGCCCTTTTTGGCCAAGTGCATCATTTTGGACGTTCTGCCTCTTTTCCTATGCTTTCAATGCAATTCCAGTCTACCTCGTGAAATCGGTTTCCTGCAATTCTGCCTTTCTTTCAATGCCTGTTCATAGCCTTTCCTCAATATCCTTTTTGAAAATTGTTGGCCTTTATACCTCTGCACGTTTTTGAATTGCAGTGGCCCTGATCTCCATTTTTCAGCTCTTATTTTTGTGATCTTGCCTCATAACCGCAGGATTCCTTGAGGCCCTATTCTTCTTGTGGGACCCCTTGCTGTGCCTTTGGTTAATTCTTCTTACTGATGTGAAATTAGAGTGACATGTGCCACTACATTAGTTTCTCACTGGTTCCCTCTAACCCATTCATCCTTCGCACTATCTGCAGACTGTGCGATACTGGAACTTAAAGGCATTGACTCTCCATGTGGGTTTGTTGTTAGTAAAGCGGCTGGAATGTCGATCCGGAGCTCCAGGAGAGGAACAATGAGGTGCATTTTAGAAACCTTTCCCGATCATATGGTATACCAGTCGCTGGGTTTCCCAAGCATGGTTTAGCTGTAGGAAGATTCCCTTCAACCTGGAGTGTTGGGACCCTTGGAATGAGTAGCATGAAGTATTGCATTAAACTTTCGGCAGTTGCTCACCAAAGCTCACCAATCCTCTCAGCCCCAAGTGTCCAGCCTTATGTCTTATCCAGCTGTGGTTTTATATGTGGTCAATCCAGGTTGCATCACAGCCCCTGAGCGAATTTTGTAAGAATTTTTCTCTCTTTCATTGTTTCAGCGTTTTGTTTTTAAAATTTATTTCTATAATGGGGTTTAGCTCATTTTCACTGCTGTGTTTGTGCCGCTCTGCACACACTTGATTCCCTTATGGAGATATATCAATACATGGGTTTTAAGATTCTTATTACTCAGATATATTTCTGTGCAGTGTATTGGGTGTGTTGAGGCCAGTTCATTGAGCAAGGTGTAGATCTTGTCTAATACCTATTTGGTTTATTGAATGGTATCTGTGCTAATTTCAAACTCTGGTTTTATGCATCACCCCATCTCTCCTTTCCCCTTAAGCTGACATAAGTGTGTTTTCTAAATGTGAGACACTGTTCTGTTCTGTAATTCATTTTTTGTGCAGCCATATTTACCCTCCCTCTATAAGTGATATCTTATGATATGTTTCTTTTTCTGTTTGACTTATTTAAAGTAGTATTATCAGACCTAAATCCACTCTTTATCCTTCTACTAGCCTTATTACATTGATTTCATGGTGAAGAGATATTCCATTGTACATATGTACCACACCTTCTTTATCCATTGTTCTCTTTCCTGGGATATTTAAGGTGTACTGAAGTTGAGGTTCTTGTAAACAGAGTAGCCCTAAACTGTGGTGTGCTTGTGTCTTGTTGATTTTTAGACTTCCCTAGATATACTCCCATGATTGGAAGTGTCCTATGCTCTGTAGCTCTGTTTTTTAGATGATTTAGGAACCACCATACACTCCTCCAGAGTGGCTCTCGGCAGTTCACACACTGCCCATCAGCGTATAAAGGCTCCCTGTTCTCCATGGCCTGTCCTGCATTTCTGGTTTTTACAATTTTTTAGGATGGCCCTTTTTACCAGTGGGAAATGAGACTTCTTTGTTGTGCACATTTGCATTGCTTGCTTGTTTCCTTGGCCATAAGGTGCATATGCGTTTTTTCCTGGATATAATCAGGAAAAAACGCATACGCCCTTTTGGGCCAACTGCATCATTATCGAAATTCTGCGGCTTTTCATGTGCTTTAAAGACGAGTCCAATCTATCTCTTGAAATCTGTTTCTTGCAATTCTGTCTTGCATTCAGATCCTCTTCTTTGCCTTACCTCAACATAATTTTGGACGTTAGTTTTCATTTATAACTCTGCAGGTTTGTGAATTGCAGTGACCCTGAGCTCCATTTTTTAAGTTGCTCTTTTGTGAGCTGGCCTCAAACCCGCAGGATTGCTTCAGGCCCTATTTTGGCTCCAGCGAGGTGGGCTGAGCCTTTTTTTAATTCTTATTCTTAATGGGAAATTAGAGTGATATGTGCCCGTCCAAACCCCTACAACTATTCTCTCATTGGTTCCCCCTCTTCCCGTTCATCCTCCTCACAATTTGCAAAATGTGTGAAACAGAAGTTGAAATGTGCTGATTCTCCAAGTGGGGAGATTCTAAGTAACGTGGCTGGAATGGTGAACAGGAGCACCAGCAGAGGATAAATGAGCTGCATTTTACACACATCTCCCGATCACATGGTGTACAGTCCTCTGGGTTTTCCATGCATGTTTTAGCTGTAGGAAGATCCCTTGAACCTGCAGATTTGGGACCCATTGAATGGGCACCAGGTAGTATTACTTTAAAGGGTGTGCATTTCCTCACCCAACCTCACATTTCTCTTAGCGCGAACACTTTCCAGCCTTATGTCTCATCCTGCTGTGGGTCTAGACGTGTTCAATCCATGTTACATCACCATCCCTGAGGAAAAGTTGTAAGAGGTTTTCTCTGTCTCTCTGTCGTTTATTTTTTTCAATTTATTACTATATTGGTTACAGCTGATTTTCAAAGCTCTGTTTCTTGCTGCTGTACATCCACTTGATTCACGTACAGAGAGACATCAGTAAATTCTTTTTCAGATTCTTACCAGTCGTATATATTCTTTTCTGGTGACTTGAGTGTGCTGAGTGCAGTTCTTTTAGCTACCGTGTAGGCCTTGTTGATTATCAGTTTGGTATTTGGAATGGTATCTTTGCTAATTTCAACCTCCTGGATGATGCCTCACCCCTCCCCACCTTTCCCGTTTAGCAGCCTTATGCGTGTTTTCTACATATTTGACTATGTTTTTGTTTTGTAATTTATTTCATGTGTAGCTATTTTGGATTCCACCGTTAAGTGATATCTTATGATATGTGTCTTTTTCTTTTTGAATTCTGTCACTTAGAATGATCATACGTAACTCCTCGGGAGTTGTTACAACTGGCCATATTTCATTGATTTCCAGGCTGAGTAATATTCCACTCTACATAAGTACCACATCTCTATCCATTTTTTCCCTCCAGAGACATTTAAGTTATATCCTAGTCGAGGATCTTTTAAACAGAGAGGGGGTAAACATTGGGGTGACTGTGTCCTCTCGATTTTTGTTTTTCCCAAGATATACGCCCATGAGTGCAAGTGCCCTATGCTCTGTAGCTCATTTTTTAGATGCTTTAGTAAACACAATACACTTCTCCAGAATGGCCGTTGGCAATATACATTTCCACTATAAGTCTCACAGGGCTCCCTCTTCTCGTTGCCCTGTCCTGCATTTCTGTTGTTTACGCTTTATGAGGATGGCTCTTCTGACTGATGCGAAGTGATATCTTTTGTAGTATTGACTTCCAGTGCCCACCTGTTTGGTTGGCTAAAAAAGTGTATGCCCTTTTCTTGAATATACACAGAAAAAAACGTATACACCCTTTTTGGCCAACTGCAATGTTGGCAATGTTCAGCTCCTTTTCTTGTGCTTAATGGCGAGTCCTTTCTACCTCCTCAAATCCCTTTCCTGCCATTCTCCCTTGCTTACAAGTCCTTTTCTCTGACTTTCCTCAAGACATTTTTCAGTGATGGATATTTTCAACTCTGCAGTTTTGTGAATTTTACTGCCCCTGAGTTCCATTGTTCAACTTGTGTTTATGGGAACTGGCCACAAAGCAGCGGGATTTCCTCAAGCCCTATACTGTTTCCATGGGCAACCCTAGCCTTTGGTCAATTCGTCTTCCTGATTGGAAATTAGAGTGACATGTGCCTGTCTGAACACCTAGGACTTGTCTCTCATTGTTCCTCATCCTTCCGCTTCATCCTCTGGACAAATTCCAAACTGTACGCAACAGGATGTTGACAGTGCTGACATCTCCAAGTGGGGAGACTGTTAGTAAAGACGCTGGAGGGGTGAACCCGAGCACCAGGAGATGAGGAGACGAGATGCCTTTTCCAAACTCTTCCCGATCAGACGGTATACCATCCTCTGGGTGTGACAGACATGTTTTAGCAGTAGGAAGAGTCCCATTCATGTAAGGAGAACACCAGGGCTTTTTCAAAATCAGTGTCTCCCCGAAACCCAAACTGGGGAAGTTTTTAAGCTACGGCTACACATATGTTCATTAAGGGCCTTGGGAAGTAGGCAGAGTCCAAACTTTAGATGATTGAAGTCTTCAGGGTCAGAAGCACTCACCACCAGCTTCCCTTAGGTTACACTTTAACTGTCATTGATAGATGATGTCAATAAAAATATCTATTCTTTTTCAGATTATTTCCCCTTATAGGTTATTGCAAAATGTTGAGTGTAGTTCCCTGTGCTATACAGTAGTTCCTTGTTGATGATCTATTTTATACATAGCAGTGTGTATGTGTTAATCCCAAACTGTTAATTTATCCCTCCTCCCACCTTTCCCCTTTGGTAATAATAAATTATAAGATTTTATACTTCTCAGAAATGGGGGAGCTGAAAGAGAGGTATCATTTTCAATGGAAAAGCATTTAAAACAAGATTGAAGCTTTAACCAAGATTATTAGATGTACATCCTTGGAAAGAAATCACTTCATTTCTCTAATATTGACCTGACAAATAAGACAAACCCTTTCACTGAACTTGCTTATAATAAAGTGATGGAAATATCAAATGGAAGTGTTAGAAACATCTTATTTTACCCGAGCCTTATACACTGTTCTATGTTAACTACAGTTTGGTTCACACATCTGTTCATTGAGGTTACAATAGTCTCAATTTCTGTTACTGATCCTCCAGAGTGGACCCCAACAAGTGTCCCCCTGCCCAGTGTCATTGGGACCAACAGATCGAGACTGAGTTTGGTTCACAAGCAAAGGAAACTTTATATTTTGATCAGAGAATGGAGAGGTGAGAGCATGCACTACCCCGTGGGCTGTGGGCTGGGCTGCTGTGTAGAGATCCTGTCAGAGTCAGTGGGAGGGAGGGAGGCGGCGGAGCTCTCGAGGGCTGAGTTGGCTGCAGCTCAGGCTCTATATCGTGGAGTCTGCACTGGGCCCCAGGAGCTGAGGTGTCGACCCAGCCATTCTGCACTAGGAAATCTGGTCTGAAGTGCCGGGTGTGGAACCTCTGCATGCGAGACCCTAGGAGTACGTGAAATTAGACAAAGCACAAAGGATAAAAAAGTTAGACTTGACTTTATTGCCCAGATTCTATTTTTATCTCCCAGGGATTTTTAATGGGCTTTGCTGGGGACAAACCCCTCCTCTGCCTTTTGTCCCGTTCCTCATTCTTGGAGTGCTGAGGGTGCAGACCCTTCTTCTGTAACTGCTGAGTGCTGAGTTGGGAGCCCTCATACCCTGGGGCGAGGGTCAGAACTTCTCCCCAGCAGCCTCCAGGTGACGTTGATTGTCCCCAGGACCCCTGCCTCCTTGCTCGTCCACCTGAGCACCAGCATTGGAAGTGTTATAGATTCTAATGACCTTTAAGGGTCCAGGAAAGAGATGTGCAGAGACGCTGTGGGGGCTGGTTTCACCCCACCCCACATTTGTTCGGCCACCTTAGGCTGACCGTTTCTGCCAGCCTAGATGCTCTGACCAGTAGTCTGTGCTTTCTTCAATTAGGCCCCTGAATTAACGTACAAACAGCACCAGGTGTCAGAGCCCTGCCCACTCATCTCCCAGACAGTCCAGGGTCAGTGGTGATCAAGGACCATGATGGCCACTGAGTCAACAGCCTTTTGAAGTAAACAGGAGTCCAGCCGGTCTTATTGGCCACCATCATCACGGTGTCTGTAGGCTTTTCTATGGTGACAGTGTGATATACGGTTCCCCCGCCAAGATTATTAGCTCCCCTCTGGGTGCAGTAAGTCCTGCAAGCAGTAGTCTACTCTTTTGGGACACACTCTTGTTGTTTTATGAGAGAAACTCCAGGTCAAGTGATGTTCACACGAGTCGTCATGGTGCCCTGTTGCCCCCGGTTATCTCTCTGGATGTTGGAGTTGGAAGGCCTCCTCACTCGAGGTTGGTGTGCCAATGGAGCGAACCCTGCAACTTCAGGGCATGGTTGGTGGTTAGGATCACCACGTGGGGTCCTTTTCCCTTAGGAGGGAGGTGGCCTTTTGGGCTGCTGATTTCCAGGTTTTTAGATACCACCAGTATCTTGGCCAGATGTGGCAGTGGGCCAAGCCCCTTGGTGACCGTAGTTTATCCTACCTGGATGGCATTCTTGCATTGTTCCATTTCAAGTGGTCCCAGTTTTTGCACTAATTCTCCAATGACGATTCACCTTTCACCGGGAATGTAAAGGTCAAAGGGTTTAGCTAAATTAGGGAGTTCCAGGGCAAGGGTCTGAATTGACTGCTCTTTCCATTCTTGAAAGGCCACTTCTGGATTCTATTCAAAAGGATCATCATCTTTTCCTTTCAGTGTTTCATATAGAGGCCCAGCTAGTAGACTATAGTTAGGGATCCAGAAGCAGCAAACCCTGGCCTCCCCAGGAACCCCTAAGCTGTCTTCTAGTTTTAGAAAGGGGTAAGGCTGAAAATGGTTTCTTCCCTTTCCTGGGATGGGCTTCTCCGACCTTCTGTGAGAATGAAGCCCAGGCAGGTTACCGCAGTCTGTGATATTTGAGCTTATTTTTGGACGACTTCTATCCTTTATTGGCTTGGTAGTTCAGAGGCCTCCTTAGTAGGGCTGGCGATCAGAATGTCGTCTGCGTATTGAAGGAGGGTTTCCTTTTCCAGAGGTAGAACTTTTAGGTCTTTACCTAAGCTTTCCCCAAAGACGGTGTGGGAATTTTTGCACCCTTGGGGCAAGACGGCCCGGAAGTATTGTTTTAGTTGTATGTTGAGTCCTGCCACTCACAAGCCAAAATTTCTTGTGACTCTGGGACTAATGGAATACAAAAGAAGGCATCATTGAAGACAAATACAGAATACCATGTCCTGGTGGTTGGTAGAATGACCAGCAGGGTGTAGGAATTAGGAGCAGCTTGAGGTATATCCTCGGTGGCTTCACTGACTGTCCTGACATCCTTTACCAGGTCCCCAGCAGCCCATGGGGCTCTCGTGGTCAGACCAATCCCCGGATACAGAGCTACCCTTGCAGGTACCGTGGCAGGGCTGGGCACACAGGAACCATGCACATAGCCCTCATTGCAGAGCACCCCAGCTCACCTGTCGCTCAGAGCTGACACAGAGCACCTCAGAGCAGGACTTGAACTAACAAACAGCAGCTGCGACAGGTCTGTGACCCTGGGCATCACTCTGTACGGCCTCCCTCCACCTGGTCTTCCAGAGACTTCCACTGCACCCGGGGCACCAGGCCTCTGTCTCCAACCACCACCCACCCCTCCTCTCCCTGACTCCTGGGTTCCTCTCATTAGGAGAGTGTTTTCTTGAAGTTGTCTCCCACTCATGGGCCAGATAAAATGATTAGAAAACAAGCCAAAGCTGCAGCCCCTTGTCTATCTTGACTCTCAGGAGCCCACACCTGTTCCTTGGACCTGGCCGGTTCAGCAAGTTCCATTTTCTGCAACTGTGAGCCCCTGAGGGGTGATGATTGGCTGACCTGGGCAGCCTTACCTGCCGGCCAGCCCTCCCCAGGTGTGCCTGGGTTGAGATCAATATAAATACCACTCCAGGCAGCAAGAGCCCCTGCAGCCGTGCCTGACGCCATTTTCTCTGCCCTGTCAGCAGTCTCGGGGCTGGGCTGGTGGGAGGGAGTGAGAGGCCACGGCTTTGTGGGTGGCCCAGTGTGAGTGGGGCTCTGCTGGACTTTCTGCAGCAGTTGCCAGGCTGTCACCTGCTAAGGAAAGGATGTGTCACCCATACCTGCTGCTGGAATTTCTCCCTGGGCAGAGGTGAGGAAGGAAAAAAGCAGTGGGGGCAGGGACAGGACGGGTATCTCAGGCAGGGAAATGGAAATCTTCCAGAAGAGCACCCAGGGCCAGTACCATCCTGGCTGGCCTGCAGGCACCAAGTCGGCTGGCATGCTGTCACTCGTGTGGCTCCATGGCCCTTCCTCTAGGCTTTCAAGTCCTTGTACATATTCAGGTGTTTTACCTGGGAAGGTTGGGAACAGTTCAGCAGCAGCTGGCCTGGGGCTCATCTCACGTTTACTCACAGATGCCTCGGCACGGTCCCCCAGGCTTGTAATGAGGACACTCCTTGCGGGGGAGCTGCTGGCTGCATGCGAGATGATTCCCCACCTCTGACCAACTTCAGAATTGTCTACCACTGAAGCAAGTGCCCTGATAGGGTTTTCATCTGTATAACTGGTGGGTTCTGTTTTGTTTTTTTCTTTTTTGTTTCAAGGTAGGTTTTATTCCTCTTTTTTGTACTTATGGATGTAAGCATGGAAATAATTCATTCATATAAATACATGTATGTGAAGGGAATAACTTTTTTCCGTTTTTTAAAAAATTTTATTTTTCATTTTATTTTATTTATTTTTTATACAGCAGGTTCTTATTGGTTATCTATTTTATACATATAAATGTATACATGTCAATCCCAATCTCCCAACTCCTCCCACCGCCACCCCCCCCATGGCTTTCCCCTCTTTGTGTCCATACATTTGTTCTCTACATCTGTGTCTCTATTTCTGCCCTTCAAACCGGTTCATCTGTACCATTTTTCTAGGTTCCACATATATGCGTTAATATACAATATTTGTTTTTCTCTCTCTGACTTACTTCACTCTGTATGACAGTCTCTAGATCCATCGACGTCTCTACAAATGACCCAATTTCATTCCTTTTTATGGCTAATAGTCCATTTTATATATGTACCACATCTTTATCCATTCGTCTGTCTGTGGGCATTTAGGTTGCTTCCATTACCTGGCTATTGTAAATAGTGCTGCAATGAACATTGTGGTGAATGTGTCTTTTTGATTTATGGTTTTCTCTGGGTATATGCCCAGTAGTGGGTTGCTGGATCATATGGTAATTCTATTTTTAGTTTTTTAAGGAACCTCCATACTGTTCTCCATAGTGACTATCAATTTACATTCCCACCAATCGTGGAAGAGGGTTCCTTTTCTCCACACCCTCTCCAGCATTTGTTGTTTGTAGATTTTCTGATGATGTCCATTCTAACAGGTGTGAGGTGATACCTCATTGTAGTTTTGATTTGCATTTCTCTAATAATTAGTGATGTAGAGCAGCTTTTCATGTGCTCCTTGGCCATTTCTACATCTTTTTGGAAGAAATGTCTATTTAGATCTTCTGCCCATTTTTGTATTGGGTTGTTTGTTTTTTTAATATTGAGCTGCATCAGCTGTTTATATATATTGGAGATTAATCCTTTGTCCATTGATTCAGTTGCAAATATATTCTCCCATTCTGAGGGTTGTCTTTTTGTGTTTGTAGTTTCCATTGCTTTGCAAAGGCTTTTACGTTTCATTAGGTCCCATTTGTTTAGTTTTCTTTTTTATGTCATTACTCTAGGAGGTGGATCAAAAAAGATCTTGCTGTGATTTATGTTAGAGTATTCTTCCTATGTTTTCCTCTAAGAGTTTTATACTGTCCGGTCTTACATTAAGGTCTCTAATCCATTTTGAATTTATTTTTGTGTATGGTGTTAGGGGGTGTTCTAATTTCATTCTTTTACATGTAGCTGTCCATTTTTCCCAGCACCACTGATTGAAGACACTGTCTTTTCTCCATTGTATAGTCTTGCCTACTTTGTCATAGATTAGTTGACCATAGGTGTGTAGGTTTATCTCTGGGCTTCTTTCTTTTTTATTTTCCTTTTACACCTTTATTGGAGTATAATTGTTTTACAATGGAGTGTTAGTTTCTGCTGTATAACAAAGTGAATCAATTATACATATACATATATCACCATATCCCCTCCCTCTTACATCTCCCTCCCACCCTCCACATCCCACCCCTTTAGGTGGTCGCAAAGCACCGAGCTGATCTCCCTGTGCTATGTGGCTGCTTCCCAGTAGCTATCGATGTTACATTTGGTAATGTATATATGTCCATGGCGCTCTCTCACTTCGTCCCAGCTTACCCTTCCCCCTCCCCGTGTCCTCAAGTCCTTTCTCTATGTCTGTGTCCTTAATCCTGTCCTGCCCCTAGGTTCTTCATAAACTTTTTTCTTTAGATTCCATATATCTCTGTTAGTACACGGTATTTATTTTTCTCTTTCTGACTTACTTCACTGTGTAGGACAGACTCTAAGTCCATCCCCCTCACTACAAATAACTCAGTTTTGTTTCTTTTTATGGCTGAGTAATATTCCATTTATATATGTGCCAGATATTCTTTATCCATTTATCTGTCGATGGACACTTAGGTTGCTTCCATGTCCTGGCTATTGTAAGTAGAACTGCAATGAACATTGTTGTATATAACTCTTTTTGAATTATGGTTTTCTCAGGGCAAATGCCCAGTAGTTGGATTGCTGGGTCGTATGGTACTTCTATTTTTAGTTTTTTCAGGAACCTCTATACTGTTATCCCTAGTGGGTATAGCAATTTACATTCCCAGCAACAGTGCAAGAACGTTCCCTTTTCTCCAGTAAATGCCTCTCCAGCATTTATTGTTTGTAGATTTTTTGATGATTGCCATTCTGACTGCTGGGAGTTGATACCTCACTGTAGTTTTGATTTGCATTTCTCTAATGATAAGTGATGTTCAGCATCCTTTCATGTGTTTATTGGCAATCTGTATATCTCCTTTGGAGAAATGTCTATTTAGGTCTTCTGCCCATTTTTGGATTGTGTTGTTTGTTTTTGTGATATTGAGCTACACGAGCTGCTTGTAAATTTTGGAGATTAATCTTTTGTCATTTGCTTCATTTGAAAACATTTTCTCCCATTATGAGGGTTGTATTTTCGTCTTGTTTATGTTTTCCTTTGCTGTGCAAAAGCTTTGAAGTTTCATTAGGTCCCATTTGTTTATTTTTGTTTTTATTTCCACTTCTCTAGGAGGTGGGTCAAAAAGGATCTTGCTGTGATTTATGTCATAGAGTGTTCTGCCTATGTTTTCCTCTAATAATTTTATAGTGTCTGGTCTAACATTTAGATCTCTAATTCATTTTGAGTTTATTTTTGTGTATGGTGTTATGGAGTGTTCTAATTTCATTCTTTCACGTGTAGTTGTCCAGTTTTCCCAGCACCACTTACTGAAGAGACTGTCTTTTCTTCATTGTATATCTTTGCCTCCTTTGTCATAGATGAGTTAGCCATAGGTACGTAGGTTTATCTCTGGGCTTTCTATCTTGTTCAATTGATCTATATTTCTGTTTTTGTGCCAGTACCATATAGTCTTGATTAATGTAGCTTTGTAGTATAGTCTGAAGTTAGGAAGTCTGATTCCTCCAGCTCTTTTAATTTCCCTCAAGACTGCTTTGGCTATTCGGGGTCTTTTGTGTCTCCATACAAATTTTAAGATTTTTTTGTTCTAGTTCTGTAGAAAATGTCAGTGGTATTTGATAGGGATTGCATTGAATCTGTAGCTTGCTTTGGGTACTATAGTCATTTTCACAATATTGATTCTTCTAATCCAAGAACATGGTTTATACCTCCATATGTTTATATCATCTTTGATTTCTTTCAGCAGTGTCTTATAGTTTTCTGAGTACAGGTCTTTTACCTCCTTATGTAGGTTCATTCCTCCGTATTTTATTCTTTTTGTTGCAATGGTGAATGAGATTGTTTCCTTAATTTCTCTTTCTGATCTTTCATTGTTAGTGTATAGGAATGCAAGAGATTTCTGTGCATTAATTTTGTATCCTGCAACTTTACCAAATTCATTGATTAGCTCTGGTAGTTTTCTGGTGGCATCTTTAGGATTCACTATGTGTAGTATCGTGTCATTTGCAAACAGTGACAATTTTACTTCTTCTTTTCCAATTTGTATTCCTTTTATTTCTTTTTCTTCTCTGATTACTGTGTCTAGGACTTCCAAAAACTATGTTGAGTAATAGTGGTGAGAGTGGACATCCTTGTCTTGTTCCTGATCTTAGAGGAAATGCTTTTAGTTTTTCACTATTGAGAATGATGTTTGCTGTGGGTTTGTCGTATACTGCCTTTATTATGTTGAGGTAGATTCCCTCTATGCCCACTTTTTGGAGACTTTTAATCATAAATTGGTGTTGAATTTTGTCAAAAGCTTTTCCTGCATCTATTGGGATGATCATATTTTTATTCTACAATTTGTTAATATGGTGTATCACATTGATTGATTTGTGTATATTGAAGAATTCTTGCATCCCTGGGATAAACCCCACCTGATCATGGTGCATGATCCTTTTAATGTGTTGTTTAATTCTGTTTCCTAGTATTTTGTTGAGGATTTTTACATCTATATTAATCAGTGATATTGGTCTCTAATTTTCTTTTTCTGTAGTATCTTTGTCTGGTTTTGGTATCAGGGTGATTGTGGCCTCATATAATGAGTTTGGGAGTGTTCCTTCCCCTGAAAAGTTCTGAAGAGTTTGAGAAGATTGGGTGTTAGCTCTTGTCTAAATGTTTGATAGAATTCACCTCTGATGCCATCTCGTTCTGGACTTCTGTTTGTTGGAAGATTTTTAATCACACTTTCAATTTCATTACTTGTGATTGGTCTGTTCATATTTTCTATTTCTTCCCGGTTCAGTCTTGGAAGGTTATACCTTTCTAAGAATTTGTCCATTTCTTCCAGGTTGTTCATTTTATTGGCATAGAGTTGCTTGTAGAGGTCTCTTAGGATGCTTTCTATTTCTGTGGTGTCTGTTACAACTTCTCCTGTTTCATTTCTAATTTTATTGATTTGAGTCCTCTCCCTCTTTTACTTGAGTCTGGCTAAAGGTTTATCATTTTTGTTTATCTTCTCAAAGAACCAGCTTTTAGTTTTATTGATCTTTGCTATTGTTTTTATTTCATTTATTTCTGCTCTGATCTTTATGATTTCTTTCCTTCTATTAACTTTGGGTTTTGTTCTTCATTCTCTAGTTCCTTTAGGTGTAGGGTTAGATTGTTTATTTGAGATTTTTCTGGTTTCTTGAGGTAGCCTTTTATTGCTATAAACTTCCCTCTTAGAACTGTTTTTGCTGCATCCCATAGGTTTTGGATCATCGTGTTTTTGTTGTCATTTGTCTCTAGGTATTTTTTGATTTCCTCTTTGATTTCCTCAGTGATCTCTTGGTTATTTAGAAATGTATTGTTTAGCCTCCATGTGTTTGTTTTTTACGTTATTTTCCCTGTAATTGATTTCTAATCTCATAGCATTGTGGTCGGAACAGCTGCTTGATATGATTTCAGTTTTCTTAAATTTACTGAGGCTTTATTTGTGACCCAAGATGTGATCTATCCCGGAGAATGTTCCGTGTGCCATTGAGAAGAACTTGTAGTCTGCTGTTTTTGGATGGAATGTCCTATAAATATCCATTAAATCTATCTGGTCTATTGTGTCATTTAAAGCTTGTGTTTCCTTATTAATTTTCTGTCTGGATGATCTTCATTGGTGTAAGTGAGGTGTTAAAGTCCCTTGCTATTATTGTGTTACTGTTGATTTCCTCTTTTATAGCTGTTAGCAGTTGCCTTATGTATTGAGGTGTTCCTGTGTTGGGTACATATATATTTATAATTGTTATATCTTGGATTGATCCCTTGATCATTATGTAGTGTCCTTCCTTGTCTCTTGTAACATTCTTTATTTTAAAATCTATTTTATCTGATATGAGTATTGCTACTCCAGCTTTCTTTTGATTTTCATTTGCATGGAATATATTTTTCCATCCTCTCACTTTCAGTCTGTATGTGTCCCTAGGTCTGAAATGGGTCTCTTGTAGACAGCATATATATGGATCTTGTTTTTGTATCCATTCAGTGAGCCTGTGTCATTTGGTTGGAGCATTTAATCCATTCACGTTTAAGGTAATTATCAATATGTATGTTCCTATTATTATTTTCTTAATTGTTATGGGTTTGTCTTAGTGGGTCCTTTTCTTCTCTTGTGTTTCCCACTTAGAGAAGTTCCTTTAGCATTTGTTGTAGAGCTGGTTTCGTGGTGCTGAATTCTCTTAGCTTTTGCTTGTCTGTAAAGCTTTTGATTTCTCCATCAAATCTGAATGAGATACTTGCTGGGTGGAGTACTCTTGGTGGTAGGTTCTTCCCTTTCATCACGTTAAATTTATCATGCCACTCCCTTCTGGCTTGTAGATTTTCTGCTGAGAAATCAGCTGTTAACCTTATGGGAATTCCGTTGTATGTTGTCATTTTTCCCTTGTTGCTTTCAATAATTTTTCTTTGTCTTTAATTTTTTCAATTTGATTACTGTGTGTCTCGGCATTTTTCTCCTTTGGTTTATCCTGCCTGGGACTCTCTGTGCTTCGTGGACTTCGGTGGCTATTTCTTTTCCCATGCTAGGGAAGTTTTCAACTATAATCTCTTCAGATATTTTCTCGAGTCCTTTCTCTCTCTGTTCTCCATCTGGGACCCCTATAATGCGAATGTTGTTGCATTTAATGTTGTCCCAGAAGTCTCTTAGGTTGTCTTCATTTATTTTCATTCTTTTTCTTTATTTTGTTCCATGGCAGTGATTTCCACCTTTCTGTCTTCCAGGTCACTTATCCGTTCTTCTGTCACAGTTATTCTGCTACTGATTCCTTCTAGTGTATTTTTCATTTCAGTTATTGTATTGTTCATCTCTGTTTGTTTGTTCTTTAATTCTTCTAGGTGTTTGTTCCTTAATTCTTCTAGGTCTTTGTTAAGCATTTCTTGCATCTTCTCGATCTTTGCCTCCATTATTTTTCTAAGGTCTTGGATCATCTTCACTATCATTATTCTGAATTCTTTTACTGGAAGGTTACCTATCCCCACTTCATTTCGTTGTTTTTCTGAGGATTTATCTTGTTCCTTGATCTGGTATAAAGTCCTCTGCCTTTTCATTTTCTCTATCTTTCTGTGAATGTGGTTTTCCTTCCACAGGCTGCAGAATTGTAGTTCTTCTTGCTTCTGCTGTCTGCTCTCCAGTGATTGAGTCTATCTGAGAGGCTTGTACAAGCTTCCTTATGCGAGGGACTGGTGGTGGGTAGAGCTGGGTGTTGTTCTGGTGGGCAGAGCTTTAATCTGCTTGTCTGTGGATTAAATAAAAGTTTAATAAAAAGTTTAATCCACTTGTCTGCTGATGCATGGGGCTGGGTTCCCTCCCTGTTGGTTGTTTGGACTGAGGCGACCCAGCACTGGAGCCTACCTTGCTCTTGGTGGGGCTAATGGTGGACTCTGGGAGAGTTCACGCCAAGGAGTATTTCCCAGAACTTCTGCTGTCAGTGTCGTTGTCCCCATGGTGAGCCGCAGCCACACCCCACCTCTGCAGGAGACCCTCTAAAACTAGCAGCTAGGTATGATCATTCACCTACGGGGTGACTGCTCCTTCCCCTGGGTCCTGATGTGCACACTACTTTGTGTGTGTCCTCCAAGAGTGGAGTCTCTGTTGAGACTCTGAGTCTCTGAATGCAGTTGAGACTCTGAGTGGAGTCACACAGACTCTGGGTCCTGTGAAGCTTCGATGTTTTGTGGTTCTAGAAATCCTATAGGAGACGGTCCACAGCAGGTGAAGCTAATGCTGTCATAGAGGTGGTGAAACCAAAGATCTGCAGTTCCGACTAGAGGTGCTGATGTACAAACAGGACAAAATCATCTCATGTGAATGTAGTTCAGGCACGTTTAAAATGAATGCAGTCATGTTAATGCCTAACATCTTCTATCTTGTGCCTCTCCTCAAGGACCCCCTCCTCAGTTCCTGAGGCTCCTGTAAGTCATGTACAGGGGAATGGAGAGTGGGCTCTGTCCAGTCTGAGCCCTGAGTTACCCTGTGTATATCTTAGGATACTTTGTATTTCTGTGGTGGCTCTTGTAACATCATCTCTTTCAGTTCTGATTTATTTGGCCCCTCTCTTTAAAAAAAAATACTACTGTTGTCTTTTATTCTTTACAGAAGTTTAATAAGTGTTTGATCTACTACCCTTACTCTATGTATACTTTTTGCCGTGAGATTTTTACTTTTGTTTGTTTTCTTGTTACTGTCAATAATTAGTGAGAATTCTTTTAAGCTACCTTCAACATTGCTTATAAAGCTGCTTTATTAGTGATGACAGAGCTTTAATGGAAGTCGTGTTCTGGTTGTAAATTAGAATGCAATGTGCCAGCAAAAAGCCCCTTAAGTGTATGTCTCATTACTTCTCGTTCTTTTTTTTCCCTTTTTTTCTCTCTTTTTTTTCTTGTTCTTTTTTTAATGTTTATTTTTTATCAGAGCAAATTTGATTAAAATGTTTTGTTTGTTCTAGGTGTGTAAGATGTGGTTCTTTTACACATATACATGTATCTATACTTCTTCAGATCGTTTTCTCATGTAGCTTGTGACACAATGTTGAGTAGTCTTCTCTTGGTATTCCGTAGGTCTTTGGTGATTATATATTTCACATGTGTTTCTATATCTATGTTAACCCCAATATCCTAATGTATCCAGTCCTCACACCTTTCCATTTGGTGAACCATAACTTTGTTTAATGAATCTGTGATTGCCTTTCTCTGTGGAAATATCTTCATTGGTATCAATTTTTAGCTAACACCTATAAGTGATATTATAGGATATGTGTCTTTTGCTGTCTGACTTAGTACAATTTGCCTGATTACCTCTAGAATCATCTACGGTGCTGCAAATGGCATTGTTTCATTTTTTTCCCTAGATAATATTCCATCTGTACATGTACCAGTTCTTCTTTGTCCACTCACCTGTTGATGGACTTTTTGGTTGCCTCCATGTCTTGGCTATTGTAATACTGCTGCACTGCACATTTGCCTGCCTGTGTCTTTACAATTCTGTCTTCTTATGTTATAGGCCCAGGAGTGGGCATCCTGTATCATATGGTATCTCGGGGTTTACCGTTTAAATGCACCACGATTCTGTGCTCATTATTGGCTCTTTCCAGGTTACATCCCACTTAAAGTTGAGGGTATGCATTTCTCCACAACACCTTCAGCATTTATTTATTTATTTATTTTTAATATCTTTATTGAAGTATAATTGCTTTACAATGGTGTGCTAGCTTGTGCTTTACAACAAAATGAATCAGTTATACATATACATATGTTCCCATATCACTTCCCTCTTGCGTCTCCCTCCCCTCCAGGCGGTCACAAAGCACCGAGCTGATCTCCCTGTGCCATGCTGCTGCTTCCCACTAGCTATCTACCTTACGTTTGGTAGTGTATATATGTCCATGCCTCTCTCTCCCTTTGTCACAGCTTACCCTTCCCCCTCCCCATATCCTCAAGTCCATTCTCTAGTAGATCTCTGTCTTTATTCTTGTTTTACCCCTAGGTTCTTCATGACATTTTTTTCCCTTAAATTCCAGGTATATGTGTTAGCATACGGTATTTGTCTCTCTCTTTCTGACTTACTTCACTGTGTATGACAGACTCTAGGTCTATCCACCTCATTACAAATAGCTCAATTTCGTTTCTTTTTATGGCTTCAGCATTTATTGTTTGTAGTTTTCTTGCTGATGGATATTCTGACTGGTGTGAGCTGATACCTCTTTGTGGTTGAATTTGCATATGACTCATAATCCTTTGAAATTGAGCTTTAAGTCATGTCCTTTTTATTTTTCAAACTGTGATTACAGCTTAGCTCTTCAAAGTGTTTTCTAAAGTATGTGTTACATTTTGAAATTTATTGGCCATTACCTCCCTCAAAACATTTTGAGGGCAGGTTTCATTTACAGCCCTGCAGTACTTGTTCACATGAAGTGACCATTAGCACAGGCTTTAAAGCTGCTTTTGCAGGTAACGGCCAGATTGCGGCAGCCTTTCTTTGTTCCCCATGCTGGTACTAGGGAAACAGAGATTCCGGCCGGTGGTCTTCCTCGGTTATAAATTAGAGTGGAATGTGCCCGGATAAACCCCCAAAGGCTGATGTCTCCTTACTTTTGTTTGTTTTTTTAATTTAATTTATATTTTTATCGGAATAATATTCCATTTTGTATATGGACCACTTCTTGGTGCATTGCTCTGTTGAGGGACATTTTCATTGCTTCCAAGTGTTGGCTATATTAAATATTGCTGGAGTGCAAGATTGCCAGCTTGGGACTTTTTGATTCTCATTTTCTCAGGTGATAGTCCCAGCAGTGGGTATGACTGATTGACTAGTAGCTCAATGTTTACCTTTTCAGAGCACCTCCATTGTGTTTTCATTAGTGGCTCTTACCATGTCTCCCTTAGAGCCGAGGGTACGAACTTCTCCACAATCCCTTCAGCATTTATAGTTTGCAGCATTTTTGCTAATGGCCAATCTGACTGCTGTGACCTGATAGGTTTTTGTAATTTGGGTTTGCATGACTTTAAAAATTCCTAAAATTCATCATTTTCCACGCCTTTTTCCTTTCTGTTAAAAGTCAAGTGTGAGTACAATCTATCTCTTGAAGCTGTCTTCTTGGAAGGTTGCCCTCTTTTGAATTTTTGGTGGATATTCGACCCCAGGATTTTTTTGGAGGGCAGATGTCATTACAGAACTGCAAGTTTGGTGAATATTTAGTGACCATTAGCACTGGGTTTAAAGCTGCTGTTGTGGGAAACGGCCACAAGGAGGCAGCATTTGTCCTTTCCCAAATCTGGGTACTAGGGCAGCAGAGCCTTTCTGGAAGTCGTGGTCCTAGGTTTTAAGTTAGAATGGAATGTGCCAGGAGGAACGCCCATAAGTTTATGTCTCATTACATCTTGGTTTTTAAAATTTATTTAATCGGGGTAATGATTAGATATTGTTTGTCCAGATGTACACAATCTGGTTCATTTGTACAATATATATGTCTATTCATGTTCAGATCCTCTTCCCATGTAAAATATTACAGTGTTCCATAGACCTCCCTTGCTATATGGTCCGTCTTTTTGATATATGTTTATTATATGTATTTGTATACGTATGGTAACGTTAATCTTAATTTATCCATTCTGCCCACCTTTCCTTTTAGATAAGCATACTTAATTTCTAAGTCTGTGAGTGTCTTTCTCTGTGGAAATATGTTCATTTGTGTTAGTTATTAGATAACGCCTATAAGTGATATCATAGGATATAGGTCTTTTGCTTTCTGACTTACCTCATATTCTGTGATTATCTCCAAGCTCATCTATGGCACCTCAAATAGCAGTGTTTCATTGTTTTCCATGGCTAATATTCTATTGTGAACGTGGACCACTTCTTCTTCATCCATACATCTGTTGATGGACATTTTGGTGGCTTCACTGTCTTGGCTATTGTGAATAAGGCTGCAGTGCAGCTTTTGCAGCCCGCGTCTTCTCGATTCTGGTCTTCTCAGGTGAGAGGCCCAGTGGTGTGACTGCTGCATCGAATGGTACCTCAACTTTTACTTTTAATCGTAGCTCCTTTCTGTTCTCATTATTGGCTCTTACCACGTTACATCTCACCAGCAGCTAGAGGGTACACAGTTCTCTAAAACCCCTTCAGAATTTATTGTTTGTAGACCTTTTGCTGATGGTCAGTCGACTGGTGTGAGTTGAAACCTTTTTGTACATTAGATTTGCATGAGTCTAATAATTCCTGAGGTTGAGCTTTCACCCATTTTCCTTTTTTTAAACAAGAGAGTGAGTCAAACTTACCTCTTCATACTATCGTCTTGAAAAATTTGCCAGTTTTGAATTTTATTGTCCATTCCCTACCTCAGCACAGTTGTTTAGGGCAGGTGTCCTTTGCAGCCCTGAGTCCTTGTGAATGTTAAGAGAACATTAGCTGTGGGCTTAATGCCGCTCTTGCGGAAAACGGCCACAAGGCAGCAGAATTTCTACATTTCCAACTCTGGGTTTTTGGGCAGCAGAGCCTTCCTGGAAATCGTGTTAGTAGGCTGCAAATTAGAGTGGAATGTGCCAGAGCACATCCCCAAGAGCTTATATCTCCTTACTTCTTGTTTGTTTTATAAATTTAATTTTTATTAATTATCAGAGCAAACTTGATAAAAATATTTTGTTTCTCCTAGGTGTACAGAATCTGGTTCATTATATCAATGTATCTGTCATTTATCTTTGCATTCTTTACCATGTAGGTTATTACAGAGTGTTGCCTAGACCTCTCTTGGTATTCCATAGGTATTTTGTGATTATATATTTCATATGTATTAGTACATGTCTGTTAACCCTCATATCCTAATTCACACATTCCTTACACTTTTCCATTGGTTAAACATAATTTTTTTTTCTTAATCCATGCTTTTCCTTCTCTTGGAAATAAGTTCATGAGTATCAACTTTTAGGTAACACCTAGAAGTGATGTCATAGGATATCTGTCTTTCACTTTCTTTCTTTAATTTGAGTGATTATCTCTAGGTCCTTATATGGTGGTGCAAACGGCACTGTTTCATTGTTTTCCATGGCTTATATTCCATTGTTTACATGGACCACTTCCTCTTTGTGCATTTTTCTGTTGATGGACATTTTGGTTTCTTCCAAGTCTTGGCTATGTTAAATATTCCTGCAGTGCAGGATTGCCAGTCTGTGTCTTTTCCATTCTGCTCTGCTCAGGTGATAGGCACATCAAAGGACCTACCAGATCACATGGTAGCTCAATTTTTACCCTTAAACGCACCTCCATTATGTTCTCACTACTGGCTGTTACCAGTTTACATCCCCCCCAGCAGCTGGAGGGTACACAGTTCTCTGAAACCCCTTCAGCATTTATTCTTTGTAGACTTTTTGCTGAAGAACATTCTGACGGCTGTGAGGTGAACATTTCTGTAATTGGATTTGCATGGCTTTATTCATTGCTGATGTTGCGCATTTTTCAATTCCCTTTTATTTTAAAGAGAAAAAAAAGAAAAGACAAAATGTGCGTAAAATATGCCTCTTGACATTGTCTTCTTGAAATGTTGACGTCTTTTGAATTTTCTGGTCGATTACGACCCCAGGACATTTTTGAGGCCCGGTGTCCTTTACAGTGCTGCACATATTTTGAATATTAAGTGACCATTACCTCTTGGTTTAAAGCTGCTGTTGTGTGAAACAGTCACAAGGCGGCAGCGTTTCTCCTTTACCAAATCTGGTTACCAGGGCAACAGAGCCTTAATGGAAGTCCTGTTCTAGGTTGAAAATTAGAATGGGATGTGCCAGGAAAAATTCCTTTCAGTTTATGTCTCATTATTTCTTGTTCATATTTTTAATTTAATTTTTATTTTTTATCGCAGCAAATTTGATTATAATGTTTTTTTTTGTTGTTCTAGGTGTGCAAGATGTGGTTCTTTCACACACATACATATATCTATTCTTCTTCGGAACCTTTTCCCAGGTAGGTTATGACACAATGTTGAGTAGTCTTCTCTTGGTATTCCGTAGGTCTTTGGTGATTATATATTTCACATGTGTTTCTATATCTATGTTAACCCCAATATCGTAATGTATCCAATCCTCACACCTTTCGATTTGGGGAACCATAAGTTTGTTCAATGAATCTGTGATTGCCTTTCTCTGTGGAAATATCTTCATTGTTATCAATTTTCAGGTAACACCTATAAGTGATATACGTTAGGTGTCTTTCGCTTTCTCACTTACTACAAGTTGCATGGTTACCTCTAGACTCATCTATGGTGCTGCAAATGGCATTGTTTCATTTTTTTCCCGAGCTAATATTCCATCTCTACATGTAACAGTTCCTCTTTGTCCACTCATCTGTTGATGGACTTTTGGTTGCTTCCATGTCTTGGCTATTGTAATACTGCTGCAGTGCAGATTTGCCTGCCTGTGTCTTTCCAATTCTGTCTTCTTATGTTATAGGCCCAGGAGTGGGCCTGCTGGATCATATAGTAGCTCAATATTTACCTTTTAAAGGCACCTCCACCCTGTTCCCATTAGTGACTCTTACCAGGTTACGTCCCACTTCAAATTAAGGGTATGCATTTCTCCACAACCTCTTCAGCATTGATCGTTTGTAGTTTCTTTCCTGATGGTTATTCTGAATGGTGTGAGCTGATACCTCTGTGTGGTTGGATTTGCATGTGTCTCATAATCCTTTGAAATTGAGCTTTCAGGCATGTCCTTTTATTTTTCAAACGGTTATTACAGCTTAGTTCTTCAAATGGTTTTCTTGAAATATGTGCCACATTTTGAAATACTTTGGCCTTTACCTCCCGCAAGACATGATGAAGGCAGGTTTCCTTTACAGCCCTGCAGGACTTGTTCATATGAAGTGACAATTAGCATAGGTTTTAAAGCTGTTTTTTCAGGTAATGGCCAGAGGGTGGAGCATTTCATAATTCTATGAAACGTAACTGAACACACAATATATATTTTTTCTTTTAAATTTCCATTGTTACTTTTTTAAAGTACAATTATAATTGAAGTTCTTTGTAACAAGTGAAATTTAAAAAATTAAAGGAAAAGATAATATTTTACCACTTGCCATCCTTTCCCATTTACTGAAACGACCAGCATAATGTGTAGATTTCTCATTTTATCCAGGTGTTCTATATATCTGGAATATCATGCTTCTCACTGTAGAAAAACAGATTTAGCTCTCACACTTTTTATAGGCTACATAACAGTCCATAGAACAGAAGTACCAACTATTTCAGACTTAGCTTTTTGAGGGACACTCAGGTTACTTTCTGTTTTATTTTGTTGTTCTTTTTTTGGGGGGGGGTAGGAGTTTATTATTTATTTATTTATTTTTGTTGTGTTGGGTCTGAGTTTCCGTGTGAGGGCTTTCTCTAGTTGTGGCAAGTGGGGGGCCACTCTTGATCTCGGTGCACGGGCCTCTCACTATTGCGGCCTCTCTTGTTGCAGAGCACAGGCTCCAGATGCGAGGGCTCACTGGTTGTGGCTTATGGGCCTAGTTGCTCCATGGCATGTGGGATCCTCCCAGACCAGGGCTCGAACTTGTGTCCCCTGCATTAGCAGGCAGATTCTAACCACCGCACCACCAGCGAAGCCCTCTATTTTGTTGTTCTGCTAGTTTGTTTTAACCCAAGAAAATATTTTTTTAAATACAAAAAACAAAATTAAGCTAGGGGTAAGGATTAGGGTTTAGGGTAAGGTTTAGGGTTAGGGTACGGGTTAGGATTATTGTACGGCTTAGAGTATGGTTTAGGGTTATGGTTATGGTACGGGTTAGTGTTAGGGTACAGTTTAGGGTATGGCTATGGTTTAGTGTTAGGGTACGGGTTAAGGTATGGGTTAGTGTTAGGGTATGGGTTAGGATACAGGTACGGTTTACGTTCAGGGTTATGGTTAGGTTTAGTGTGGGTTAGTGTTAGGTACGGGTTAGGGTTAGGTTTAGTGTTAAGGAAGGGGTACAGTTTAGGGTACAGGATAGGGAACAACAAAGGGTTAGGGTACGTGTTAGGGTACAGTTTAGTGTTAGTGTACGGGTTAGGATTAGGGTACGGTTTAGGGTAAGGTTTAGGGTTAGGGTTAGGGGACGGGTATGGTTTGGGGTACAGTTTAGGGTATGACCACGGGTTAGGAGTAGGGTAAGTGTTAGGGTACGGTTTAGTGTTAGTGTACAGGTTAGGATTATGGTACGGGATAGTGTAAGGGTTAGGGTTAGGGAATGGGTACGGATTAGGTTGCAGGGTAGGGTATGACAACGGGTTAAGGTTAGGGTACGTGTTAGTGTATGGGTTAGGATTAGGGTACGGGTTAGGTTATGGGTTAGTGTTAGGGGATGGGTTAGGATTAGGATACGGGTTATGGTACGGTTTAGGGAAAGGGTTAGGATACGGGGTAGGGTTAGGATAAAGTTTAGTGTATGGCTATGTGTTACTGTTAGGGTACATGTTAGCGTACGGGTTAGTGTTCGTGTACAGCTTAGGGTAAGAGTTAGGGTTAGGGAACGGGTACGGTCTCAGGTACAGGTTAGGGTACGGTAGCGGGATAGGGTTAGGGTACGTGTTAGGATGAGACTTCTTTGTAGTGCAGATTTGAATTTCCCGCTTGCTTGGTTGGCCAAAAAGTGTGTATGCATTTTATCCTGAATATACTCAGGAAAAAACGCATACGCCCTTTTTGGCCAAGTGCATCGCTGCCAAACGATGTGCCAAACAGGAGGTTACAAGCACTGACTCTCCAAGTGGGGAGATTGTTAGTAAAGCGTCTGGACTGGCGAACCCGAGTACCAGAGGACGAATAATGAGATGCGTTTTAGAAACCTTGCCCGATCACACTGTGGACCATCCTCTGGGTTTCCCACGCATGTTTTAGCTGTAGGAAGAATCCCTTAAACCTGGAGGGTTGGGACCCATGGAATGGGTAGCACGCAGTACTACTTCAAAGGGTCTGCATTTGCTCACCGAACCTCACCAATCCTCACAGCCCCAAGTGTCCAGCCTTATGCCTCACTCAGCTGTGGGTGTAGATGTGGTAAATCCAGGTTTCATCACAAGCCTGAACGAGTTATTTAAGAATTTCTCTCTCTTTCACTGTCTTTGTGTTTTGATTTTGAAATTTATTTTTACAATGGGGTTTAGCTGATTTGCACTGCTGTGTTTATGCCGCTCGATGCACACTTGATTCTCTTACGGAGACATATAAATACATAGGTTTTAAGATTCTTACTAGTCAGATATATTCCTCTGCGGTGAATAGGGGGTGTTGAGTCCACTTCGTTGAACAAGGAGTATATCTTGTCTATTACTGGCTTATGGAACGATATCTGTGCTCATTTCAATCTCTGGATTTATGCAGCACCCCAACTCACCTTTCCCCTTAAGCAAGCATAAGTTGGTTTTCTAAATGTGAGACTCTGTTCTGTTTTGTAATTCAGTTCATGTGTAGCCAAGTTTACATTCCCTCTATAAGTGTTATCTTATGACTAGTTTCTTTTTCTGTGTGACTTATTTCACTCAGAATCATCGAACCTAAATCCACTCATTATGCTGCTACGGGCCTGATGACATTGATTTCATTGCGGAGTGATATTCCATTGTATGTAAGTACCACAACTTCTTTATCCATTTTTCTCTTTCTGGGATATTTAAGTTGTTCCGTTGTCGAGGTTCTTGTAAACACATCAGCCCTAAACTTTGGGGTGGCTGTGTCTTTTTGATTTTAATTTCCCTAAGCTATAGGATCATAAGTGGAAGTGCCCGAGTCTCTGTAGCTTTGTTTTTTAGATGTTTCAGGAAACACCATACACTTCTCCAGAGTGGCTGTTGGCCATTTACATCCCGCCCATCAGCATAACAAGGCTCCCAGTTCTCCATGGCCTGTCCTGCCTTTCTGGATTTTACACTTTTTTCAGATGGCCCATTTGACCGGTGGGAAGTGAGACTTCATTGTAGTGCGGATTTCCATTGCACGCTTCCTTGGTTGGCAAAAATGGCCGTATGCGTTTTTTCCTGGATATATTCAGGAAAAAACGCATATGCATTTTTTGGCCAAGTGCATCATTGTCGAAGTTCTGCCGCTTTTCATATGCTTTAAATGCAATTCCAATCTACCTCCTGAAATCTGTTTCCTGCAATTGTGCCTTGCTTTCAAGTCCTCTTTGCAGCCTTACCTCAATATATTTTTGGACGATAGTTGTCCTTTATAACTCTGCAAGTTTGTGAATTGCAGTGACCCTGAGCTCCTTTTTCCAACTCGCTTTTTTGTGAGCAGGACGCAAAACGGCAGGATTGCTTCAGGCCTTAATCTGGTTCCAGCGTGGCACGCTGAGCCTTTGGTTAATTCTTCTTCTTGGTGGGAAATTAGAGTGAAATGTGCCCGTCCAAACAACTACAGCTAGTCTCTCATTGGTTCTCCCTATTCCCGTTCATCCTCCGCAGAAATTGCAGAGTGTGCCAAACAGGAGGTTACAAGCACTGACTCTCCAAGTGGGGAGATTGTTAGTAAAGCATCTGGAATGGCGAACCCGAGTACCAGAGGACGAATAATGAGATGCGTTTTAGAAACCTTGCCCGATCACACTGTGGACCATCCTCTGGGTTTCCCACGCATGTTTTAGCTGTAGGAAGAATCCCTTAAACCTGGAGAGTTGGGACCCATGGAATGGGTAGCACGCAGTACTACTTCAAAGGGTCTGCATTTGCTCACCGAACCTCACCAATTCTCTCAGCCCCAAGTGTCCAGCCTTATGTCTCACCCAGCTGTGGGTGTAGATGTGGTAAATCCAGGTTTCATCACAAGCCTGAACGAATTATTTAAGAATTTCTCTCTCTTTCACTGTCCTTCTGTTTTGTTTTTGAAGTTTATTTTTATAATGGGGTTGAGCTAATTTTCACTGCTGTGTTTATGCGTCTGTACACACACTTGATTCTCTTACGGAGACATATAAATACATAGATTTTAAGATTCTTACTAGTCAGATATATTCCTCTGCGGTGAATAGGGGGAGTTGAGTCCACTTCGCTGAGCAAGGAGTAGGTCTTTTCTATTACATATTTGGCTTATGGAACAGTATCTGTGCTCATTTCAATCTCTGGATTTATGCAGCACCCCAACTCACCTTTCCCCTTAAGCAAACATGTTTGTTTTCTAAATGTGAGACTCTGTTCTGTTTTGGAATTCAGTTCATGTGTAGCCAAGTTTACATTTCCTCTATAAGTGATATCTTATGATAAGTTTCTTTATCTGTGTGACTTATTTCCTTAGAATCATCGTACCTAAATCCACTCATTATGCTCCTACGGGCCTGATGATATTGATTTCATTGCTGAGTGATATTCCATTGTACATAAGTACCACAACTTCTTTATCCATTTTCCTCTTTCTGGGATATTTAAATTGTACCGTAGTCGAGGTTCTTGTAAACACAGCAGCCCTAAACTTTGGGGTGGCTGTGTCTTGTTGATTTTAATTTTCCTAAGCTATAGGACCATAAGTGGAAGCAACCTAGGCTCTGTAGCTTTGTTTTTTAGAGGTTTCAGGAAACACCATACACTTCTCCAGAGTGGCTGTTGGCCATTTACATCCCGCCCATCAGCATAACAAGGCTCCCAGTTCTCCATGGCCTGTCCTGCCTTTCTGGTTTTTACACTTTTTTCAGATGGCCCTTTTGACCGGTGGGAAGTGAGACTTCATTGTAGTGCAGATCTCCGTTGCAGGCTTGCTTATTTGGACAAAAAGAGCGTATGCGTTTTTTCCTGCATGTATTCAGGAAAAAAACGCATACGCCCTTTTTGGCCAAGTGCATCATTGTCAAAGTTCTGCCGCTTTTCATATGCTTTAAATGCAGTTTCCATCTACCTCCTGAAATATATTTCCTGCAATTGTGCCATGCTTTCAAGTCCTCTTCGCAGCCTTACCTCAATATATTTTTGGACGATAGCTGTCATTTATAACTCTGCAGGTTTATGAATTACAGTGCCCCTGAGGTCCTTTCTTCAACTCGCTTTCTTGTGGGCTGGCCGCAGAACTGCAGGATTGCTTCAGGCCCTAATCTTGTTTCATCACGGCACACTGAGCCTTTTGTTAATTCCTCTTCCTGGTGGGAAATTAGAGTGAAATGTGACCGTCCAAACACCTACAGCTAGTCTCTCATTGGTTCTCCCTATTCCCGTTCAACCTCCGCAGAAATTGCTAACTGTGCCAAACAGGAGTTTTAAGGCACTGACTCTCCACGTGGGGAGATTTTTAGTAAAGCGTCTGGAATGGCGAACCCGTGTACCAGGGGACAAAAAATGAGATGGGTTTTAGAAACGTTGCCCGATCACATGGTGTACAATCCTCTGGGTTTCCCATGCATGTTTTAGCTGTAGGAAGAATCCCTTAAACCAGGAGAGTTGGGACCCAGGGAATGGGTAGCATACAGTATTACTTCAAAGGGTCTGCATTTGCTCACCGAACCTCACCAATCCTCTCAGCCCCAAATGTCCTGCCTTATGTCTCACCCAGCTGTGGGTGTAGATGTGGTAAATCCAAGTTTCATCACAAGCCCTGAACGAATTATTTAAGAACTTTCTCTCCTTCACTGTCTTTGTTTTTGAAATTTATTTTAATAATGGGGTTTAGTTGATTTTTCACGGCTGTGTATACTGCTCTACACACACTTGATTCTCTTACGGAGACATATAGATACATATGTTTTAATATTCTTATTGTCAGATATATTCCTCTGCGGTGAATAAGTGGTGTTGAGTCTAATTCGTTGAGCAAGGAGTATATCTTGTCTATTATATATTTGGCTTATGGAATAGTATCTGTGCTAATTTCAATCTCTGGTTTTACGCAGCACCCCAACTCACCATTCCCCTTAAGAAAGCATAAGTTTGTTTTCTAAATGTGAGACTCTGTTCTGTTTTGTAATTCAGTTCATGTGTAGCCAAGTTTACATTCCCTCTATAAGTGATATCTTATGATAAGTTTCTTTTTCTGTGTGACTTATTTCCTTTGAATCATCGTACCTAAATCCATTCATTATGCTTGTACGGGCCTGACGACATTGATTTCATTGTTGAGTGATATTCCATTGTACGTAAGTACGAAAACTTCTTTATCCATTTCTCACTTTCAAGGATATTTAATTTGTACCGTAGTCGAGGCTCTTGTAAACACAGCAGCCCTAAACTTTGCGGTGGTTGTTTCTTGTTATTTTAATTTTCCTGAGCTATAGTGCTATAAGTGGGTTTAGGGTTAGGGTTAAGGTTAGGGTTAGGGAACGGGTATGGTTTAGGATGCGACAATGGTTTAGGGTGAGCAAAAGTGTTAGGGTACAGGTCAGTGTTAGTGTACCATTTAGGATTAGGGTAAGTGTTAGGGTAATGCTTCGGGTTAGGGTTACGGTTAGGGAACGGGGACGGTTTAGGGTACAGGTTAGGGTACGACAACGGTTTAGGGATAGCGTACATGTAAGGGTAAGATTTAGTCTTAGCGTACGGGTTAGGATTAGGGGACGGGTGAGGGTAAGGCTTCAGGTAAGGGTTAGGGTTAGGGGAGAGGGACAGTTTAGGGTACAGGTTAGGGTGCGAAAATGGTTTAGGATGAGCGTACGTGTTAGGGTACGGGTTAGTGTTAGCGTATGGGCTAGGATTAGGTGACGGGTTAGAGTAAGGCTTCGGGTAAGGGTTAGGGTTAGGGTTAAGGGACGGGGACAGTATAGGGTACAGGTTAGGGTACGACAACGGTTTAGGGTGAGCATACGTGTGAGGGCACGGGTTAGTGTTAGCGTACGGGTTAGGATTAGGAGAGGGGTTAGGGTAAGGCTTCGGGTAAGGGTTAGGGTTAGGGGACGATTTAGGGTACAGGTTAGGGTACGACAATGGTATAGTGTGAGCGTAAGTGTGAGGGCACGGGTTAGTGTCAACGTACGGGTTAGGATTAGGGGACGGGTTAGGGTAAGGCTTCAGGTAAGGGATAGGGTTAGGGTTAGGGTTAGGGGACAGGGACGGTTTAGGGTACAGGTTAGGGTAAGACAATGGTTTAGGGTGAGCGTACGTGTGAGGGCACGGGTTAGTGTTAGCGTACGGGTTAGGATTAGGGGACGGGTTAGGAGACGGGTTAGGGGACGGGTTAGGGTTAGGGGACGGGGACGGTTTAGGGGACAGGTTAGGGTTAGGGGACGGGGACGGTTTAGGGGACAGGTTAGGGTACGACAACGCTTTAGGGGGAGCGTACGTGTGAGGGCGCGGGTTAGTGTTAGCATACGGGTTAGGATTAGGGGACGGGTGAGGGTCAGGCTTCGGGGAAGGTTTATGGTTAGGGTTCGGGCTAGGGTTAGGGTTAGGGGACGGGGACGGTTTACGGTCCAGGTGAGGGTACAACAGCGCTTTAGGGGGAGTATACGTGTGAGGGCGCCGGTTAGTGTTAGCGTACGGGTTAGGATTAGGGGACGGGTGAGGGTCAGGCTTCGGGGAAGGGTTAGGGTTAAGGTTCGGGCTTGGGTTAGGGTTAGAGGACGGGGACGGTTTAGGGTCCAGGTGAGGGTACGACAACGATTTAGGGGGAGCGTACGTGTGAAGGCGCGGGTTAGTGTTAGCGTACGGGTTAGGATTAGGGGCCGGGTGAGGGTCAGGCTTCGGGGAAGTGATAGGGTTTGGCCTAGGGTTAGGATTAGGGGACGGGGACGGTTTATGGTCCAGGTGAGGGTATGACAACGCTTTATGGGGAGTGTAGCTGTGAGGGCGCGGGTTAGCATTAGCGTACGGGTTAGGATTAGGGGACGGGTGAGGGTCAGGCTTCGGGGAAGGGTGAGGGTTAGGGTAAAGGCTAGGGTTAGGGTTAGGGGACGGGGACGGTTTAGGGTCCAGGTGAGGGTACGACAACGCTTTACGGGGAGCGTACTTGTGAGGGCGCGGGTTAGTGTTAACATATGGGTTAGGATTAGGGGACGGGTGAGGGTCAGGCTTCGGGGAAGTGTTAGGGTTAAGGTTCGGGATAGGGTTTGGGTTAGGGGATGGGGACGGTTTAGGGTCCAGGTGAGGGTACGACAATGCATTAGGGGGAGCGTACGTGTGAGGGCGCGGGTTAGTGTTAGCGTACGGGTTAGGATTAGGGGACGGTGAGGGTCAGGCTTCGGGGAAGGGTTAGGGTTAGGGTTCGGGCTAGGGTTAGGGTTAGGGGACGGGGACGGTTTAGGGTCCAGGTGAGGGTACGACAACGCTTTAGAGCGAGCATACGTGTGAGGGCGCGGGTTAGTGTTAGCGTACGGGTTAGGATTAGGGGACGGGTGAGGGTCAGGCTTCGGGGAAGGGTCAGGGTTAGGGTTCGGGCTAGGGTTAGGGGACGGGTACGGGGATGGTTTAGGGTCCAGGTGAGGGTACGGCAACGCTTTAGGGGCAGCGTGCGTGTGAGGGCGTGGGTTAGTGTTAGCGTACGGGTTAGGATTAGGGGACGGGTGAGGGTCAGGCTTCGGGGAAGGGTTAGGGTTAGGGTTCGGACTAGGGTTAGTGTTAGGGGACGGGGACGGTTTAGGGTCCAGGGGAGGGTACGACAACGCTTTAGGGGGAGCGTAGGTGTGAGGGCACGGGTTAGTGTTAGCGTACGGGTTAGGATTAGGGGACTGGTGAGGGTCAGGCTTCGGGGAAGGGTCAGGGTTAGGGTTCGGGTTAGGGTTAGGGGACGGGGACGGTTAAGGGTCCAGGTGAGGGTACGGCAACGCTTTAGGGGGAGCGTGTGTGTGAGGGCGTGGGTTAGTGTTAGCGTACGGGTTAGGATTAGGGGACGGGTGAGGGTCAGGCTTCGGGGAAGAGTCAGGGTTAGGGTTCGGGCTAGGGTTAGGGTTAGGGGACGTGGACGGTTTAGGGTCCAGGTGAGGGTACGGCAACGCTTTAGGGGGAGCGTGCGTGTGAGGGCGCGGGTTAGTGTTAGCGTACGGGTTAGGATTGGGAGACGGGTGAGGGTCAGGCTTCGGGCAAGGGTTAGGGTTAGGGTTCAGGCTAGGGTTAGGGTTAGGGGACGGGGATGGTTTAGGGTCCAGGTGAGGGTACGGCAACGCTTTAGGGGGAGCGTGCGTGTGAGGGTGCGGGTTAGTGTTAGTGAACGGGTTAGGATTAGGGCACGGGTGAGGGTCAGGCTTCGGGGAAGTCTCAGGGTTAGGGTTCGGGCTAGGGTTAGGGTTAGGGGACGGGGACGGTTTAGGGTCCAGGTGAGGGTACGGCAACGCTTTAGGGGGAGCGTGCGTGTGAGGGCACGAGTTAGGGTTAGCGTACGGGTTAGGATTAGGGGACGGGTGAGGGTCAGGCTTCGGGGAAGGGTCAGGGTTAGGGTTCGGGCTAGGGTTAGGGTTAGGGGACGGGGACGGTTTAGGGTCCAGGTGAGGGTACGGCAATGCTTTAGGGGGAGCGTGCGTGTGAGGGCGCGGGTTAGTGTTAGCGTACGGGTTAGGATTAGGGGACGGGTGAGGGTCAGGCTTCGGGGAAGGGTTAGGGTTAGGGTTCGGGCTAGGGTTAGGGGACGGGGACGGGGACGGTTTAGGGTCCAGATGAGGGTACGGCAAAGCTTTAGGGGGAGCGTGCGTGTGAGGGCGCGGGTTTGTGTTAGCGTACGGGTTAGGATTAGGGGACGGGTGAGGGTCAGGCTTCGGGGAAAGGTTAGGGTTAGGGTTCGGGCTAGGGTTAGGGTTAGGGGACGGGGACGGTTTAGGGTCAAGGTGAGGGTACGGCAACGCTTTAGGGGGAGCGTGCGTGTGAGGGCGCGGGTTAGTGTTAGCATACGGGTTAGGATTAGGGGACGGGTGAGGGTCAGGCTTCGGGGAAGGGTCAGGGTTAGGGTTCGGGCTAGGGTTAGGGTTAGGGGACGGGGACGGTTTAGGGTCCAGGTGAGGGTACGGCAACGCTTTAGGGGGAGCGTGCGTGTGAGGGTGCGGGTTAGTGTTAGCGTACGGGTTAGGATTAGGGGACGGGTGAGGGTCAGGCTTCGGGGAAGGGTCAGAGTTAGGGTTCGGGCTAGGGTTAGGGTTAGGGGACGGGGACGGTTTAGGGTCCAGGTGAGGGTACGGCAACGCTTTAGGGGGAGCGTGCGTGTGAGGGCGCGGGTTAGTGTTAGCGTACGGGTTAGGATTAGGGGATGGGTGAGGGTCAGGCTTCGGGGAAGTGTCAGTGTTAGGGTTCGGGCTAGGGTTAGGGTTAGGGGACGGGGACGGTTTAGGGTCCAGGTGAGGGTACGGCAACGCTTTAGGGGGAGCGTAGGTGTGAGGGTGGGGGTTACTGTTAGCGTACGGTTTAGCATTAGGGGACGGGTGAGGGTCAGGCTTCGGGGAAGTGTTAGGGTTAGGGTTCGGGCTAGGGTTAGTGTTAGGGGACGGGGACGGTTTAGGGTCCAGGGGAGGGTACGACAACGCTTTAGGGGGAGCGTAGGTGTGAGGGCACGGGTTAGTGTTAGCGTACGGGTTAGGATTAGGGGACTGGTGAGGGTCAGGCTTCGGGGAAGGGTCAGGGTTAGGGTTCGGGCTAGGGTTAGGGTTAGGGGACGGGGACGGTTAAGGGTCCAGGTGAGGGTACGGCAACGCTTTAGGGGGAGCGTGTGTGTGAGGGCGTGGGTTAGTGTTAGCGTACGGGTTAGGATTAGGGGACGGGTGAGGGTCAGGCTTCGGGGAAGAGTCAGGGTTAGGGTTCGGGCTAGGGTTAGGGTTAGGGGACGTGGACGGTTTAGGGTCCAGGTGAGGGTACGGCAACGCTTTAGGGGGAGCGTGCGTGTGAGGGCGCGGGTTAGTGTTAGCGTACGGGTTAGGATTGGGAGACGGGTGAGGGTCAGGCTTCGGGCAAGGGTTAGGGTTAGGGTTCAGGCTAGGGTTAGGGTTAGGGGACGGGGATGGTTTAGGGTCCAGGTGAGGGTACGGCAACGCTTTAGGGGGAGCGTGCGTGTGAGGGCGCGGGTTAGTGTTATCGTACGGGTTAGGATTAGGGGATGGGTGAGGGTCAGGCTTCGGGGAAGGGTCAGGGTTAGGGTTCGGGCTAGGGTTAGGGTTAGGGGACGGGGACGGTTTAGGGTCCAGGTGAGGGTACGGCAACGCTTTAGGGGGAGTGTGCGTGTGAGGGCGCGGGTTAGTGTTAGCGTACGGGTTAGGATTAGGGGACGGGTGAGGGTCAGGCTTCGGGGAAGGGTTAGGGTTAGGGTTCGGGCTAGTGTTAGGGTTAGGGGACGGGGACTGTTTAGGGTCCAGGTGAGGGTACGGCAACGCTTTAGGGGGAGCGTGCGTGTGAGGGCGCGGGTTAGTGTTAGCGTACGGGCTAGGATTAGGGGACTGGTGAGGGTCAGGCTTCGGGGAAGGGTTAGGGTTAGGGTTCGGGCTAGGGTTAGGGTTAGGGGACGGGGACGGTTAAGGGTCCAGGTGAGGGTACGGCAACGCTTTAGGGGGAGCGTGCGTGTGAGGGCGCGGGTTAGTGTGAGCGTACGGGTTAGGATTAGGGGATGGGTGAGTGTCAGGCTTCGGGGAAGGGTCAGGGTTAGGGTTCGGGCTAGGGTTAGGGTTAGGGGACGGGGACGGTTTAGGGTCCAGGTGAGGGTACGGCAGCGCTTTAGGGGGAGCGTGCGTGTGAGGGCGCGGGTTATTGTTAGCGTACGGGTTAGGATTAGGGGACGGGTGAGGGTCAGGCTTCGGGGAAGTGTTAGGCTTAGGGTTCGGGCTAGGGTTAGGGTTAGGGGACGGGGACGGTTAAGGGTCCAGGTGAGGGTACGGCAACGCTTTAGGGGGAGCGTGTGTGTGAGGGCGCGGGTTAGTGTTAGCGTACGGGTTAGGATTAGGGGACGGGTGAGGGTCAGGCTTCGGGGAAGGGTCAGGGTTAGGGTTCGGGCTAGGGTTAGGGTTAGGGGACGGGGATGGTTTATGGTCCAGGTGAGGGTACGGCAACGCTTTAGGGGGAGCGTGCGGGTGAGGGCGCGGGTTAGTGTTAGCGTACGGGTTAGGATTGGGAGACGGGTGAGGGTCAGGCTTCGGGGAAGGGTTAGGGTTAGGGTTCGGGCTAGGGTTAGGGTTAGGGGACGGGGACGGTTTAGGGTCCAGGTGAGGGTACGGCAACGCTTTAGGGGGAGCGTGCGTGTGAGGGCGCTGGTTAGTGTCAGCGTAGTGGTTAGGATTAGGGGACGGGTGAGGGTCAGCCTTCGGGGAAGGGTCAGGGTTAGGGTTCGGGCTAGGGTTAGGGTTAGGGGACGGGGACGGTTTAGGGTCCAGGTGAGGGTACGGCAACGCTTTAGGGGGAGCGTGTGTGTGAGGGCGCGGGTTAGTGTTAGCGTACGGGTTAGGATTAGGGGACAGGTGAGGGTCAGGCTTCGGGAAGGGTTAGGGTTAGGGTTCAGGCTAGGGTTAGTGTTAGGGGACGGGGACGGTTTAGGGTCCAGGTGAGGGTACGGCAACGCTTTAGGGGGAGCGTGCGTGTGAGGGCGCGGGTTAGTGTTAGCGTACGGGTTAGGATTAAGGGATGGGTGAGGGTCAGGCTTCGGGGAAGGGTCAGGGTTAGGGTTCGGGCTAGGGTTAGGGTTAGGGGACGGGGACGGTTTAGGGTCCAGGTGAGGGTACGGCAACGCTTTAGGGGGAGCGTGCGTGTGAGGGCGCGGGTTAGTGTGAGCGTACGGGTTAGGATTAGGGGATGGGTGAGTGTCAGGCTTCGGGGAACGGTCAGGGTTAGGGTTCGGGCTAGGGTTAGGGTTAGGGGACGGGGACGGTTTAGGGTCCAGGTGAGGGTACGGCAACGCTTTAGGGGGAGCGTGCGTGTGAGGGCGCGGGTTAGTGTGAGCGTACGGGTTAGGATTAGGTGATGGGTGAGTGTCAGGCTTCGGGGAAGGGTCAGGGTTAGGGTTCGGGCTAGGGTTAGGGTTAGGGGACGGGGACGGTTTAGGGTCCAGGTGAGGGTACGGCAGCGCTTTAGGGGGAGCGTGCGTGTGAGGGCGCGGGTTATTGTTAGCGTACGGGTTAGGATTAGGGGACGGGTGAGGGTCAGGCTTCGGGGAAGTGTTAGGCTTAAGGTTCGGGCTAGGGTTAGGGTTAGGGGACGGGGACGGTTAAGGGTCCAGGTGAGGGTACGGCAACGCTTTAGGGGGAGCGTGTGTGTGAGGGCGCGGGTTAGTGTTAGCGTACGGGTTAGGATTAGGGGACGGGTGAGGGTCAGGCTTCGGGGAAGGGTCAGGGTTAGGGTTCGGGCTAGGGTTAGGGTTAGGGGACGGGGATGGTTTATGGTCCAGGTGAGGGTACGGCAACGCTTTAGGGGGAGCGTGCGGGTGAGGGCGCGGGTTAGTGTTAGCGTACGGGTTAGGATTGGGAGACGGGTGAGGGTCAGGCTTCGGGGAAGGGTTAGGGTTAGGGTTCGGGCTAGGGTTAGGGTTAGGGGACGGGGACGGTTTAGGGTCCAGGTGAGGGTACGGCAACGCTTTAGGGGGAGCGTGCGTGTGAGGGCGCTGGTTAGTGTCAGCGTAGTGGTTAGGATTAGGGGACGGGTGAGGGTCAGCCTTCGGGGAAGGGTCAGGGTTAGGGTTCGGGCTAGGGTTAGGGTTAGGGGACGGGGACGGTTTAGGGTCCAGGTGAGGGTACGGCAACGCTTTAGGGGGAGCGTGTGTGTGAGGGCGCGGGTTAGTATTAGCGTACGGGTTAGGATTAGGGGACAGGTGAGGGTCAGGCTTCGGGAAGGGTTAGGGTTAGGGTTCAGGCTAGGGTTAGTGTTAGGGGACGGGGACGGTTTAGGGTCCAGGTGAGGGTACGGCAACGCTTTAGGGGGAGCGTGCGTGTGAGGGCGCGGGTTAGTGTTAGCGTACGGGTTAGGATTAAGGGATGGGTGAGGGTCAGGCTTCGGGGAAGGGTCAGGGTTAGGGTTCGGGCTAGGGTTAGGGTTAGGGGACGGGGACGGTTTAGGGTCCAGGTGAGGGTACGGCAACGCTTTAGGGGGAGCGTGCGTGTGAGGGCGCGGGTTAGTGTGAGCGTACGGGTTAGGATTAGGGGATGGGTGAGTGTCAGGCTTCGGGGAACGGTCAGGGTTAGGGTTCGGGCTAGGGTTAGGGTTAGGGGACGGGGACGGTTTAGGGTCCAGGTGAGGGTACGGCAACGCTTTAGGGGGAGCGTGCGTGTGAGGGCGCGGGTCACTGTTAGCGTATGGGTTAGGATTAGGGGACGGGTGAGGGTCAGGCTTCAGGGAAGGGTTAGGGTTAGGGTTCGGACTAAGTTTAGGGTTAGGGGACGGGGACGGTTTAGGGTCCAGGTGAGGGTACGACAACGCTTTAGGGGGAGCGTGCGTGTGAGGGCGCGGGTTAGTGTTAGCGTACGGGTTAGGATTAGGGGACGGGTGAGGGTCAGGCTTCGTGAAAGTGTTAGGGTTAGGGTTCGGGCTAGGGTTTGGGTTAGGGGACGGGGACGGTTTAGGGTCCAGGTGAGGTTACGGCAACGCTTTAGGGGGAGCGTGCATGTGAGGGCGCGGGTTAGTGTTAGCGTACGGGTTAGGATTAGGGGACGGGTGAGGGTCAGGCTTCGGGGAAGGGTTAGGGTTAGGGTTCGGGCTAGGGTTAGGGTTAGGGGACGGGGATGGTTTAGGGTCCAGGGGAGGGTACGGCAACGCTTTAGGGGGAGCGTGCGTGTGAGGGAGCGGGTTAGTGTTAGCGTACGGGTTAGGATTAGGGGACGGGTTAGGGTCAGGCTTCGGGGAAGGCTTAGGGTTAGGGTTCGGGCTAGGGTTAGGGTTAGGGGACGGGGACGGTTTACGGTCCAGGTGAGGGTACGGCAACGCTTTAGGGGGAGCGTGCGTGTGAGGGCGCGGGTTAGTGTCACCGTACGGGTTAGGATTAGGGGACGCGTGAGGGTCAGGCTTCGGGGAAGGGTCAGGGTTAGGGTTCGGGCTAGGGTTAGGGTTAGGGAACGGGGACGGTTTAGGGTCCAGGTGAGGGTACGGCAACGCTTTAGGGGGAGCATGTGTGTGAGGGCGCGGGTTAGTGTTAGCGTACGGGTTAGGATTAGGCGACGGTTGAGGGTCAGGCTTCGGGGAAGGGTTAGGGTTAGGGTTCGGGCTAGGGTTAGGGCTAGGGGACGGGGACGGTTTAGGGTCCAGGTGAGGGTATGGTAATGCTTTAGGGGGAGCGTGCGTGTGAGGGCGCGGGTTAGTGTTAGCGTACGTGTTAGGATTAGGGGACGGGTGAGTGTCAGGCTTCGGGGAAGGGTTAGGGTTAGTGTTCGGGCTAGGGTTAGGGTTAGGGGACGGGGACGGTTTAGGGTCCAGGTGAGGGTACGGCAACGCTTTAGGGGGACCGTGCGTGTGAGGGCGCGGGTTATTGTTAGCGTACGGGTTAGGATTAGGGGACGGGTGAGGGTCAGGCTTCGGGGAAGGGTTAGGATTAGGGATCGGGCTAGGGTTAGGGTTAGGTGACGGGGACGGTTTAGGGTCCAGGTGAGGGTACGGCAACGCTTTAGGGGGAGTGTGCGTGTTAGGGTGCGGGTTAGTGTTAGCGTACGGGTTAGGATTAGGGGATGGGTGAGTGTCAGGCTTCGGGGAAGGGTTAGGGTTAGGGTTCGGGCTAGGGTTAGGGTTAGGGGACGGGGACGGTTTAGGGTCCAGGTGAGGGTACGGCAACGCTTTAGGGGGAGAGTGCGTTTGAGGGCGTGGGTTAGTGTTAGCCTACGGGTTAGGATTAGGGGACGGGTGAGTGTCAGGCTTCGGGGAAGGGTTAGGGTTAGGGTTCAGGCTAGGTTTAGGGTTAGGGGACGGGGACGGTTTAGGGTCCAGGTGAGGGTACGGCAAAGCTTTAGGGGGAGCGTGTGTGTGAGGGCGCGGGTTAGTGTTAGCGTACGGGTTAGCATTAGGGGACGGGTGAGGGTCAGGCTTCGGGGAAGGGTTAGGGTTAGGGTTCGGGTTAGGGTTAGGGGACGGGGACGGTTTAGGGTCCAGGAGAGGGTACGGCAACGCTATAGGGGGAACGTGCGTGTGAGGGCGCGGGTTAGTGTTAGCGTACGGGTTAGGATTAGGGGACGGGTGAGGGTCAGACTTCGGGGAAGTGTTAGGGTTAGGGTTCGGGCTAGGGTTAGGGTTAGGGGACGGGGACGGTTTAGGGTCCAGGTGAGGGTATGGCAACGCTTTAGGGGGAGCGTGCGTGTGAGGGCGCGGGTTAGTGTGAGCGTACGGGTTAGGATTAGGGGACGGGTGAGGGTCAGGCTTCGGGGAAGGGTTAGGTTTAGGGTTCGGGCTAGGGTTAGGGTTAGGGGACGGGGACGGTTTAGGGTCCAGGTGAGGGTACGGCAAGGCTTTAGGGGGAGCGTGCGTGTGAGGGCGCGGGTCAGTGTTAGCGTACGGGTTAGGATTAGGGGACGGGTGAGGGTCAGGCTTCAGGGAAGGGTTAGGGTTAGGGTTCGGACTAAGTTTAGGGTTAGGGGACGGGGACGGTATAGGGTCCAGGTGAGGGTACGACAACGCTTTAGGGGGAGCGTGCGTGTGAGGGCGCGGGTTAGTGTTAGCGTACGGGTTAGGATTAGGGGACGGGTGAGGGTCAGGCTTCGTGGAAATGTTAGGTTTAGGGTTCGGGCTAGGGTTAGGGTTAGGGGACGGGGACGGTTTAGTGTCCAGGTGAGGTTACGGCAGCGCTTTAGGGGGAGCGTGCGTGTGAGGGCGCGGGTTAGTGTTAGCGTACGGGTTAGGATTAGGGGACGGGTGAGGGTCAGGCTTCGGGGTAGGGTTAGGGCTAGGGTTCGGGCTAGGGTTAGGGTTAAGGGACGGGGACGGTTTAGGGTCCAGGTGAGGGTACGGCAACGCTTTAGGGGGAGCGTGCGTGTGAGGGCGCGGGTTAGTGTTAGCGTACGGGCTAGGATTAGGGGTCTGGTGAGTGTCAGGCTTCGGGGAAGGGTTAGGGTTAGGGTTCGGGCTAGGGTTAGGGTTAGGGGACGGGGACGGTTTAGGGTCCAGGTGAGGGTACGGCAACGCTTTAGGGGGAACGTGCGTGTGAGGGCGCGGGTTAGTGTTAGCGTACGGGTTAGGATTAGGGGACGGGTGAGGGTCAGGCTTCGTGGAAGGGTCAGGGTTAGGGTTCGGGCTAGGGTTAGGGTTAGGGGACGGGGACGGTTTAGGGTCCAGGTGAGGGTACGGCAACGCTTTAGGGGGAGCGTGCGTGTGAGGGCGCGGGTTAGTGTTAGCGTACGGGTTAGGATTAGGAGACGGGTGAGGGTCAGGCTTCGGGGAAGGTTTAGGGTTAGGGTTCGGGCTAGGGTTAGGGTTAGGGGACGGGGACGGTTTAGGTTCCAGGTGAGGGTACGGCAACGCTTTAGGGGGAGCGTGCATGTGAGGGCGCTGGTTAGTGTCAGCGTACGGGTTAGGATTAGGGGACGGTTGAGGGTCAGGTTTCGGGGAAGGGTCAGGGTTAGGGTTCGGGCTAGGGTTAGGGTTAGGGAGCGGGGACGGTTTAGGGTCCAGGTGAGGGTACGGCAACGCTTTAGGGGGAGCGTGTGTGTGAGGGCGCGGGTTAGTGTTAGCGTACGGGTTAGGACTAGGGGACGGGTGAGGGTCAGGCTTCGGGGAAGGGTTAGGGTTAGGGTTCAGGCTAGGGTTAGGGTTAGGGGACGGGGACGATTTAGGGTCCAGGTGAGGGTACGGCAACGCTTTAGGGGGAGCGTGCGTGTGAGGGCGCGGGTTAGTGTTAGCGTACGGGTTAGGATTAGGGGACGGGTGAGGGTCAGGCTTCGGGGAAGGGTTAGGGTTAGGGTTCGGGCTAGGGTTAGGGTTAGGGGACGGGGACGGTTTAGGGTCCAGGTGAGGGTACGGCAACGCTTTAGGGAGAGCGTGCGTGTGAGCGCGCGGGTTAGTGTTAGCGTACGGGTTAGTATTAGGGGACGGGTGAGGGTCAGGCTTCGGGGAAGGGTTAGGGTTAGGGTTCGGGCTAGGGTTAGGGTTAGGGGACGGGGACGGTTTAGGGTCCAGGTGAGAGTACGGCAACGCTTTAGGGGGAGCGTGCGTGTGAGGACGCGGGTTAGTGTTAGCGTACGGGTTAGGATTAGGGGACGGGTGAGGGTCAGCCTTCGGGGAAAGGTTAGGGTTATGGTTCGGGCTACGGTTAGGGTTAGGGGACGGGGACGGTTTAGGGTCCAGGTGAGGGTACGGCAACGCTTTAGGGGGAGCGTGCGTGTGAGGGCGCGGGTTAGTGTTAGCATACGGGTTAGGATTAGGGGACGGGTGAGGGTCAGGCTTCGGGGAAGGGTTAGGGTTAGGGTTCGGGCTAGGGTTAGGGTTAGGGGACGGGGATGGTTTAGGGCCCAGGTGAGGGTACGGCAACGCTTTAGGGGGAGCGTGCGTGTGAGGGCGCGGGTTAGTGTTAGCGTACGGGTTAGGATTAGGGGACGGGTGAGGGTCAGCCTTCGGGGAAAGGTTAGGGTTATGGTTCGGGCTAGGGTTAGGGTTAGGGGACGGGGACGGTTTAGGGTCCAGGTGAGTGTACGGCAACGCTTTAGGGGGAGCATGTGTGTGAGGGCGCGGGTTAGTGTTAGCGTACGGGTTAGGATTAGGGGACGGGTTAGGGTCAGGCTTCGGGGAAGGCTTAGGGTTAGGGTTCGGGCTAGGGTTAGGGTTAGGGGACGGGGACGGTTTACGGTCCAGGTGAGGGTACGGCAACGCTTTAGGGGGAGCGTGCGTGTGAGGGCGCGGGTTAGTGTCACCGTACGGGTTAGGATTAGGGGACGCGTGAGGGTCAGGCTTCGGGGAAGGGTCAGGGTTAGGGTTCGGGCTAGGGTTAGGGTTAGGGAACGGGGACGGTTTAGGGTCCAGGTGAGGGTACGGCAACGCTTTAGGGGGAGCATGTGTGTGAGGGCGCGGGTTAGTGTTAGCGTACGGGTTAGGATTAGGGGACGGGTGAGGGTCAGGCTTCGGGGAAGGGTTAGGGTTAGGGTTCGGGCTAGGGTTAGGGTTAGGGGACGGGGACGGTTTAGGGTCCAGGTGAGGGTACGGCAACGCTTTAGGGGGAGCGTGCATGTGAGGGCGCGGGTTAGTGTTAGCGTACGGGTTAGGATTAGGGGACGGGTGAGGGTCAGGCTTCGGGGAAGGGTCAGGGTTAGGGTTCGGGCTAGGGTTAGGGTTAGGGGACGGGGACGGTTTAGGGTCCAGGTGAGGGTACGGCAACGCTTTAGGGGAGCGTGCGTGTGAGGGCGCGGGTTAGTGTTAGCGTACGGGTTAGGATTAGGGGACGGGTGAGGGTCAGGCTTCGGGGAAGGGTTAGGGTTAGGGTTTGGGCTAGGGTTAGGGTTAGTGGACGGGGACGGTTTAGGGTCCAGGTGAGGGTACAGCAACGCTTTAGGGGGAGCGTGCGTGAGAGGGCGCGGGTTAGTGTTAGCGTACGGGTTAGGATTAGGCGACGGTTGAGGGTCAGGCTTCGGGGAAGGGTTAGGGTTAGGGTTCGGGCTAGGGTTAGGGCTAGGGGACGGGGACGGTTTAGGGTCCATGTGAGGGTACGGCAACGCTTTAGTGGGAGCGTGCGTGTGAGGGCGTGGGTTAGTGTGAGCGTACGGGTTAGGATTAGGGGATGGGTGAGTGTCAGGCTTCGGGGAAGGGTCAGGGTTAGGGTTCGGGCTAGGGTTAGGGTTAGGGGACGGGGACGGTTTAGGGTCCAGGTGAGGGTACGGCAACGCTTTAGGGGGAGTGTGCGTGTGAGGGCGCGGGTTAGTGTTAGCGTACGGGTTAGGATTAGGGGACAGGTGAGGGTCAGGCTTCGGGGAAGGGTTAGGGTTAGGGTTCAGGCTAGGGTTAGGTTTAGGGGACGGGGATGGTTTAGGGTCCAGGTGAGGGTACGGCAACGCTTTAGGGGGAGCGTGCGTGTGAGGGCGCGGGTTAGTGTTAGCGTACGGGTTAGGATTAGGGGACGGGTGAGGGTCAGGCTTCGGGGAAGGTTTAGGCTTAGGGTTCGGGCTAGGGTTAGGGTTAGGGGACGGGGACAGTTTAGGGTCCAGGTGAGGGTACGGCAACGCTTTAGGGGGAGCGTGTGTGTGAGGGCGCGGGTTAGTGTTAGCGTACGGGTTAGGATTAGGGGACAGGTGAGGGTCAGGCTTCGGGGAAGGGTTAGGGTTAGGGTTCGGGCTAGGGTTAGGGCTAGGGGACGGGGACGGTTTAGGGTCCAGGTGAGGGTATGGCAATGCTTTAGGGGGAGCGTGCGTGTGAGGGCGCGGGTTAGTGTTAGCGTACGTGTTAGGATTAGGGGACGGGTGAGTGTCAGGCTTCGGGGAAGGGTTAGGGTTAGTGTTCGGGCTAGGGTTAGGGTTAGGGGACGGGGACGGTTTAGGGTCCAGGTGAGGGTACGGCAACGCTTTAGGGGGAGCGTGCGTGTGAGGGCGCGGGTTATTGTTAGCGTACGGGTTAGGATTAGGGGACGGGTGAGGGTCAGGCTTCGGGGAAGGGTTAGGATTAGGGATCGGGCTAGGGTTAGGGTTAGGTGACGGGGACGGTTTAGGGTCCAGGTGAGGGTACGGCAACGCTTTAGGGGGAGTGTGCGTGTTAGGGTGCGGGTTAGTGTTAGCGTACGGGTTAGGATTAGGGGATGGGTGAGTGTCAGGCTTCGGGGAAGGGTTAGGGTTAGGGTTCGGGCTAGGGTTAGGGTTAGGGGACGGGGACGGTTTAGGGTCCAGGTGAGGGTACGGCAACGCTTTAGGGGGAGAGTGCGTTTGAGGGCGTGGGTTAGTGTTAGCCTACGGGTTAGGATTAGGGGACGGGTGAGTGTCAGGCTTCGGGGAAGGGTTAGGGTTAGGGTTCAGGCTAGGTTTAGGGTTAGGGGACGGGGACGGTTTAGGGTCCAGGTGAGGGTACGGCAAAGCTTTAGGGGGAGCGTGTGTGTGAGGGCGCGGGTTAGTGTTAGCGTACGGGTTAGCATTAGGGGACGGGTGAGGGTCAGGCTTCGGGGAAGGGTTAGGGTTAGGGTTCGGGTTAGGGTTAGGGGACGGGGACGGTTTAGGGTCCAGGAGAGGGTACGGCAACGCTATAGGGGGAACGTGCGTGTGAGGGCGCGGGTTAGTGTTAGCGTACGGGTTAGGATTAGGGGACGGGTGAGGGTCAGACTTCGGGGAAGTGTTAGGGTTAGGGTTCGGGCTAGGGTTAGGGTTAGGGGACGGGGACGGTTTAGGGTCCAGGTGAGGGTATGGCAACGCTTTAGGGGGAGCGTGCGTGTGAGGGCGCGGGTTAGTGTGAGCGTACGGGTTAGGATTAGGGGACGGGTGAGGGTCAGGCTTCGGGGAAGGGTTAGGTTTAGGGTTCGGGCTAGGGTTAGGGTTAGGGGACGGGGACGGTTTAGGGTCCAGGTGAGGGTACGGCAAGGCTTTAGGGGGAGCGTGCGTGTGAGGGCGCGGGTCAGTGTTAGCGTACGGGTTAGGATTAGGGGACGGGTGAGGGTCAGGCTTCAGGGAAGGGTTAGGGTTAGGGTTCGGACTAAGTTTAGGGTTAGGGGACGGGGACGGTATAGGGTCCAGGTGAGGGTACGACAACGCTTTAGGGGGAGCGTGCGTGTGAGGGCGCGGGTTAGTGTTAGCGTACGGGTTAGGATTAGGGGACGGGTGAGGGTCAGGCTTCGTGGAAATGTTAGGTTTAGGGTTCGGGCTAGGGTTAGGGTTAGGGGACGGGGACGGTTTAGTGTCCAGGTGAGGTTACGGCAGCGCTTTAGGGGGAGCGTGCGTGTGAGGGCGCGGGTTAGTGTTAGCGTACGGGTTAGGATTAGGGGACGGGTGAGGGTCAGGCTTCGGGGTAGGGTTAGGGCTAGGGTTCGGGCTAGGGTTAGGGTTAAGGGACGGGGACGGTTTAGGGTCCAGGTGAGGGTACGGCAACGCTTTAGGGGGAGCGTGCGTGTGAGGGCGCGGGTTAGTGTTAGCGTACGGGCTAGGATTAGGGGTCTGGTGAGTGTCAGGCTTCGGGGAAGGGTTAGGGTTAGGGTTCGGGCTAGGGTTAGGGTTAGGGGACGGGGACGGTTTAGGGTCCAGGTGAGGGTACGGCAACGCTTTAGGGGGAACGTGCGTGTGAGGGCGCGGGTTAGTGTTAGCGTACGGGTTAGGATTAGGGGACGGGTGAGGGTCAGGCTTCGTGGAAGGGTCAGGGTTAGGGTTCGGGCTAGGGTTAGGGTTAGGGGACGGGGACGGTTTAGGGTCCAGGTGAGGGTACGGCAACGCTTTAGGGGGAGCGTGCGTGTGAGGGCGCGGGTTAGTGTTAGCGTACGGGTTAGGATTAGGAGACGGGTGAGGGTCAGGCTTCGGGGAAGGTTTAGGGTTAGGGTTCGGGCTAGGGTTAGGGTTAGGGGACGGGGACGGTTTAGGTTCCAGGTGAGGGTACGGCAACGCTTTAGGGGGAGCGTGCATGTGAGGGCGCTGGTTAGTGTCAGCGTACGGGTTAGGATTAGGGGACGGTTGAGGGTCAGGCTTCGGGGAAGGGTCAGGGTTAGGGTTCGGGCTAGGGTTAGGGTTAGGGAGCGGGGACGGTTTAGGGTCCAGGTGAGGGTACGGCAACGCTTTAGGGGGAGCGTGTGTGTGAGGGCGCGGGTTAGTGTTAGCGTACGGGTTAGGACTAGGGGACGGGTGAGGGTCAGGCTTCGGGGAAGGGTTAGGGTTAGGGTTCAGGCTAGGGTTAGGGTTAGGGGACGGGGACGATTTAGGGTCCAGGTGAGGGTACGGCAACGCTTTAGGGGGAGCGTGCGTGTGAGGGCGCGGGTTAGTGTTAGCGTACGGGTTAGGATTAGGGGACGGGTGAGGGTCAGGCTTCGGGGAAGGGTTAGGGTTAGGGTTCGGGCTAGGGTTAGGGTTAGGGGACGGGGACGGTTTAGGGTCCAGGTGAGGGTACGGCAACGCTTTAGGGAGAGCGTGCGTGTGAGCGCGCGGGTTAGTGTTAGCGTACGGGTTAGTATTAGGGGACGGGTGAGGGTCAGGCTTCGGGGAAGGGTTAGGGTTAGGGTTCGGGCTAGGGTTAGGGTTAGGGGACGGGGACGGTTTAGGGTCCAGGTGAGAGTACGGCAACGCTTTAGGGGGAGCGTGCGTGTGAGGACGCGGGTTAGTGTTAGCGTACGGGTTAGGATTAGGGGACGGGTGAGGGTCAGCCTTCGGGGAAAGGTTAGGGTTATGGTTCGGGCTACGGTTAGGGTTAGGGGACGGGGACGGTTTAGGGTCCAGGTGAGGGTACGGCAACGCTTTAGGGGGAGCGTGCGTGTGAGGGCGCGGGTTAGTGTTAGCATACGGGTTAGGATTAGGGGACGGGTGAGGGTCAGGCTTCGGGGAAGGGTTAGGGTTAGGGTTCGGGCTAGGGTTAGGGTTAGGGGACGGGGATGGTTTAGGGCCCAGGTGAGGGTACGGCAACGCTTTAGGGGGAGCGTGCGTGTGAGGGCGCGGGTTAGTGTTAGCGTACGGGTTAGGATTAGGGGACGGGTGAGGGTCAGCCTTCGGGGAAAGGTTAGGGTTATGGTTCGGGCTAGGGTTAGGGTTAGGGGACGGGGACGGTTTAGGGTCCAGGTGAGTGTACGGCAACGCTTTAGGGGGAGCATGTGTGTGAGGGCGCGGGTTAGTGTTAGCGTACGGGTTAGGATTAGGGGACGGGTTAGGGTCAGGCTTCGGGGAAGGCTTAGGGTTAGGGTTCGGGCTAGGGTTAGGGTTAGGGGACGGGGACGGTTTACGGTCCAGGTGAGGGTACGGCAACGCTTTAGGGGGAGCGTGCGTGTGAGGGCGCGGGTTAGTGTCACCGTACGGGTTAGGATTAGGGGACGCGTGAGGGTCAGGCTTCGGGGAAGGGTCAGGGTTAGGGTTCGGGCTAGGGTTAGGGTTAGGGAACGGGGACGGTTTAGGGTCCAGGTGAGGGTACGGCAACGCTTTAGGGGGAGCATGTGTGTGAGGGCGCGGGTTAGTGTTAGCGTACGGGTTAGGATTAGGGGACGGGTGAGGGTCAGGCTTCGGGGAAGGGTTAGGGTTAGGGTTCGGGCTAGGGTTAGGGTTAGGGGACGGGGACGGTTTAGGGTCCAGGTGAGGGTACGGCAACGCTTTAGGGGGAGCGTGCATGTGAGGGCGCGGGTTAGTGTTAGCGTACGGGTTAGGATTAGGGGACGGGTGAGGGTCAGGCTTCGGGGAAGGGTCAGGGTTAGGGTTCGGGCTAGGGTTAGGGTTAGGGGACGGGGACGGTTTAGGGTCCAGGTGAGGGTACGGCAACGCTTTAGGGGAGCGTGCGTGTGAGAGCGCGGGTTAGTGTTAGCGTACGGGTTAGGATTAGGGGACGGGTGAGGGTCAGGCTTCGGGGAAGGGTTAGGGTTAGGGTTTGGGCTAGGGTTAGGGTTAGTGGACGGGGACGGTTTAGGGTCCAGGTGAGGGTACAGCAACGCTTTAGGGGGAGCGTGCGTGAGAGGGCGCGGGTTAGTGTTAGCGTACGGGTTAGGATTAGGCGACGGTTGAGGGTCAGGCTTCGGGGAAGGGTTAGGGTTAGGGTTCGGGCTAGGGTTAGGGCTAGGGGACGGGGACGGTTTAGGGTCCATGTGAGGGTACGGCAACGCTTTAGTGGGAGCGTGCGTGTGAGGGCGTGGGTTAGTGTGAGCGTACGGGTTAGGATTAGGGGATGGGTGAGTGTCAGGCTTCGGGGAAGGGTCAGGGTTAGGGTTCGGGCTAGGGTTAGGGTTAGGGGACGGGGACGGTTTAGGGTCCAGGTGAGGGTACGGCAACGCTTTAGGGGGAGTGTGCGTGTGAGGGCGCGGGTTAGTGTTAGCGTACGGGTTAGGATTAGGGGACAGGTGAGGGTCAGGCTTCGGGGAAGGGTTAGGGTTAGGGTTCAGGCTAGGGTTAGGTTTAGGGGACGGGGATGGTTTAGGGTCCAGGTGAGGGTACGGCAACGCTTTAGGGGGAGCGTGCGTGTGAGGGCGCGGGTTAGTGTTAGCGTACGGGTTAGGATTAGGGGACGGGTGAGGGTCAGGCTTCGGGGAAGGTTTAGGCTTAGGGTTCGGGCTAGGGTTAGGGTTAGGGGACGGGGACAGTTTAGGGTCCAGGTGAGGGTACGGCAACGCTTTAGGGGGAGCGTGTGTGTGAGGGCGCGGGTTAGTGTTAGCGTACGGGTTAGGATTAGGGGACAGGTGAGGGTCAGGCTTCGGGGAAGGGTTAGGGTTAGGGTTCGGGCTAGGGTTAGGGCTAGGGGACGGGGACGGTTTAGGGTCCAGGTGAGGGTATGGCAATGCTTTAGGGGGAGCGTGCGTGTGAGGGCGCGGGTTAGTGTTAGCGTACGTGTTAGGATTAGGGGACGGGTGAGTGTCAGGCTTCGGGGAAGGGTTAGGGTTAGTGTTCGGGCTAGGGTTAGGGTTAGGGGACGGGGACGGTTTAGGGTCCAGGTGAGGGTACGGCAACGCTTTAGGGGGAGCGTGCGTGTGAGGGCGCGGGTTATTGTTAGCGTACGGGTTAGGATTAGGGGACGGGTGAGGGTCAGGCTTCGGGGAAGGGTTAGGATTAGGGATCGGGCTAGGGTTAGGGTTAGGTGACGGGGACGGTTAAGGGTCCAGGTGAGGGTACGGCAACGCTTTAGGGGGAGTGTGCGTGTTAGGGTGCGGGTTAGTGTTAGCGTACGGGTTAGGATTAGGGGATGGGTGAGTGTCAGGCTTCGGGGAAGGGTTAGGGTTAGGGTTCGGGCTAGGGTTAGGGTTAGGGGACGGGGACGGTTTAGGGTCCAGGTGAGGGTACGGCAACGCTTTAGGGGGAGAGTGCGTTTGAGGGCGTGGGTTAGTGTTAGCCTACGGGTTAGGATTAGGGGACGGGTGAGTGTCAGGCTTCGGGGAAGGGTTAGGGTTAGGGTTCAGGCTAGGTTTAGGGTTAGGGGACGGGGACGGTTTAGGGTCCAGGTGAGGGTACGGCAAAGCTTTAGGGGGAGCGTGTGTGTGAGGGCGCGGGTTAGTGTTAGCGTACGGGTTAGCATTAGGGGACGGGTGAGGGTCAGGCTTCGGGGAAGGGTTAGGGTTAGGGTTCGGGTTAGGGTTAGGGGACGGGGACGGTTTAGGGTCCAGGAGAGGGTACGGCAACGCTATAGGGGGAACGTGTGTGTGAGGGCGCGGGTTAGTGTTAGCGTACGGGTTAGGATTAGGGGACGGGTGAGGGTCAGACTTCGGGGAAGTGTTAGGGTTAGGGTTCGGGCTAGGGTTAGGGTTAGGGGACGGGGACGGTTTAGGGTCCAGGTGAGGGTATGGCAACGCTTTAGGGGGAGCGTGCGTGTGAGGGCGCGGGTTAGTGTGAGCGTACGGGTTAGGATTAGGGGACGGGTGAGGGTCAGGCTTCGGGGAAGGGTTAGGTTTAGGGTTCGGGCTAGGGTTAGGGTTAGGGGACGGGGACGGTTTAGGGTCCAGGTGAGGGTACGGCAAGGCTTTAGGGGGAGCGTGCGTGTGAGGGCGCGGGTCAGTGTTAGCGTACGGGTTAGGATTAGGGGACGGGTGAGGGTCAGGCTTCAGGGAAGGGTTAGGGTTAGGGTTCGGACTAAGTTTAGGGTTAGGGGACGGGGACGGTATAGGGTCCAGGTGAGGGTACGACAACGCTTTAGGGGGAGCGTGCGTGTGAGGGCGCAGGTTAGTGTTAGCGTACGGGTTAGGATTAGGGGACGGGTGAGGGTCAGGCTTCGTGGAAATGTTAGGTTTAGGGTTCGGGCTAGGGTTAGGGTTAGGGGACGGGGACGGTTTAGTGTCCAGGTGAGGTTACGGCAGCGCTTTAGGGGGAGCGTGCGTTTGAGGGCGCGGGTTAGTGTTAGCGTACGGGTTAGGATTAGGGGACGGGTGAGGGTCAGGCTTCGGGGTAGGGTTAGGGCTAGGGTTCGGGCTAGGGTTAGGGTTAAGGGACGGGGACGGTTTAGGGTCCAGGTGAGGGTACGGCAACGCTTTAGGGGGAGCGTGCGTGTGAGGGCGCGGGTTAGTGTTAGCGTACGGGCTAGGATTAGGGGTCTGGTGAGTGTCAGGCTTCGGGGAAGGGTTAGGGTTAGGGTTCGGGCTAGGGTTAGGGTTAGGGGACGGGGACGGTTTAGGGTCCAGGTGAGGGTACGGCAACGCTTTAGGGGGAACGTGCGTGTGAGGGCGCGGGTTAGTGTTAGCGTACGGGTTAGGATTAGGGGACGGGTGAGGGTCAGGCTTCGTGGAAGGGTCAGGGTTAGGGTTCGGGCTAGGGTTAGGGTTAGGGGACGGGGACGGTTTAGGGTCCAGGTGAGGGTACGGCAACGCTTTAGGGGGAGCGTGCGTGTGAGGGCGCGGGTTAGTGTTAGCGTACGGGTTAGGATTAGGAGACGGGTGAGGGTCAGGCTTCGGGGAAGGTTTAGGGTTAGGGTTCGGGCTAGGGTTAGGGTTAGGGGACGGGGACGGTTTAGGTTCCAGGTGAGGGTACGGCAACGCTTTAGGGGGAGCGTGCATGTGAGGGCGCTGGTTAGTGTCAGCGTACGGGTTAGGATTAGGGGACGGTTGAGGGTCAGGCTTCGGGGAAGGGTCAGGGTTAGGGTTCGGGCTAGGGTTAGGGTTAGGGAGCGGGGACGGTTTAGGGTCCAGGTGAGGGTACGGCAACGCTTTAGGGGGAGCGTGTGTGTGAGGGCGCGGGTTAGTGTTAGCGTACGGGTTAGGACTAGGGGACGGGTGAGGGTCAGGCTTCGGGGAAGGGTTAGGGTTAGGGTTCAGGCTAGGGTTAGGGTTAGGGGACGGGGACGATTTAGGGTCCAGGTGAGGGTACGGCAACGCTTTAGGGGGAGCGTGCGTGTGAGGGCGCGGGTTAGTGTTAGCGTACGGGTTAGGATTAGGGGACGGGTGAGGGTCAGGCTTCGGGGAAGGGTTAGGGTTAGGGTTCGGGCTAGGGTTAGGGTTAGGGGACGGGGACGGTTTAGGGTCCAGGTGAGGGTACGGCAACGCTTTAGGGAGAGCGTGCGTGTGAGCGCGCGGGTTAGTGTTAGCGTACGGGTTAGTATTAGGGGACGGGTGAGGGTCAGGCTTCGGGGAAGGGTTAGGGTTAGGGTTCGGGCTAGGGTTAGGGTTAGGGGACGGGGACGGTTTAGGGTCCAGGTGAGAGTACGGCAACGCTTTAGGGGGAGCGTGCGTGTGAGGACGCGGGTTAGTGTTAGCGTACGGGTTAGGATTAGGGGACGGGTGAGGGTCAGCCTTCGGGGAAAGGTTAGGGTTATGGTTCGGGCTACGGTTAGGGTTAGGGGACGGGGACGGTTTAGGGTCCAGGTGAGGGTACGGCAACGCTTTAGGGGGAGCGTGCGTGTGAGGGCGCGGGTTAGTGTTAGCATACGGGTTAGGATTAGGGGACGGGTGAGGGTCAGGCTTCGGGGAAGGGTTAGGGTTAGGGTTCGGGCTAGGGTTAGGGTTAGGGGACGGGGATGGTTTAGGGCCCAGGTGAGGGTACGGCAACGCTTTAGGGGGAGCGTGCGTGTGAGGGCGCGGGTTAGTGTTAGCGTACGGGTTAGGATTAGGGGACGGGTGAGGGTCAGCCTTCGGGGAAAGGTTAGGGTTATGGTTCGGGCTAGGGTTAGGGTTAGGGGACGGGGACGGTTTAGGGTCCAGGTGAGTGTACGGCAACGCTTTAGGGGGAGCATGTGTGTGAGGGCGCGGGTTAGTGTTAGCGTACGGGTTAGGATTAGGGGACGGGTTAGGGTCAGGCTTCGGGGAAGGCTTAGGGTTAGGGTTCGGGCTAGGGTTAGGGTTAGGGGACGGGGACGGTTTACGGTCCAGGTGAGGGTACGGCAACGCTTTAGGGGGAGCGTGCGTGTGAGGGCGCGGGTTAGTGTCACCGTACGGGTTAGGATTAGGGGACGCGTGAGGGTCAGGCTTCGGGGAAGGGTCAGGGTTAGGGTTCGGGCTAGGGTTAGGGTTAGGGAACGGGGACGGTTTAGGGTCCAGGTGAGGGTACGGCAACGCTTTAGGGGGAGCATGTGTGTGAGGGCGCGGGTTAGTGTTAGCGTACGGGTTAGGATTAGGGGACGGGTGAGGGTCAGGCTTCGGGGAAGGGTTAGGGTTAGGGTTCGGGCTAGGGTTAGGGTTAGGGGACGGGGACGGTTTAGGGTCCAGGTGAGGGTACGGCAACGCTTTAGGGGGAGCGTGCATGTGAGGGCGCGGGTTAGTGTTAGCGTACGGGTTAGGATTAGGGGACGGGTGAGGGTCAGGCTTCGGGGAAGGGTCAGGGTTAGGGTTCGGGCTAGGGTTAGGGTTAGGGGACGGGGACGGTTTAGGGTCCAGGTGAGGGTACGGCAACGCTTTAGGGGAGCGTGCGTGTGAGGGCGCGGGTTAGTGTTAGCGTACGGGTTAGGATTAGGGGACGGGTGAGGGTCAGGCTTCGGGGAAGGGTTAGGGTTAGGGTTTGGGCTAGGGTTAGGGTTAGTGGACGGGGACGGTTTAGGGTCCAGGTGAGGGTACAGCAACGCTTTAGGGGGAGCGTGCGTGAGAGGGCGCGGGTTAGTGTTAGCGTACGGGTTAGGATTAGGCGACGGTTGAGGGTCAGGCTTCGGGGAAGGGTTAGGGTTAGGGTTCGGGCTAGGGTTAGGGCTAGGGGACGGGGACGGTTTAGGGTCCATGTGAGGGTACGGCAACGCTTTAGTGGGAGCGTGCGTGTGAGGGCGTGGGTTAGTGTGAGCGTACGGGTTAGGATTAGGGGATGGGTGAGTGTCAGGCTTCGGGGAAGGGTCAGGGTTAGGGTTCGGGCTAGGGTTAGGGTTAGGGGACGGGGACGGTTTAGGGTCCAGGTGAGGGTACGGCAACGCTTTAGGGGGAGTGTGCGTGTGAGGGCGCGGGTTAGTGTTAGCGTACGGGTTAGGATTAGGGGACAGGTGAGGGTCAGGCTTCGGGGAAGGGTTAGGGTTAGGGTTCAGGCTAGGGTTAGGTTTAGGGGACGGGGATGGTTTAGGGTCCAGGTGAGGGTACGGCAACGCTTTAGGGGGAGCGTGCGTGTGAGGGCGCGGGTTAGTGTTAGCGTACGGGTTAGGATTAGGGGACGGGTGAGGGTCAGGCTTCGGGGAAGGTTTAGGCTTAGGGTTCGGGCTAGGGTTAGGGTTAGGGGACGGGGACAGTTTAGGGTCCAGGTGAGGGTACGGCAACGCTTTAGGGGGAGCGTGTGTGTGAGGGCGCGGGTTAGTGTTAGCGTACGGGTTAGGATTAGGGGACAGGTGAGAGTCAGGCTTCGGGGAAGGGTTAGGGTTAGGGTTCGGGCTAGGGTTAGGGCTAGGGGACGGGGACGGTTTAGGGTCCAGGTGAGGGTATGGCAATGCTTTAGGGGGAGCGTGCGTGTGAGGGCGTGGGTTAGTGTTAGCGTACGTGTTAGGATTAGGGGACGGGTGAGTGTCAGGCTTCGGGGAAGGGTTAGGGTTAGTGTTCGGGCTAGGGTTAGGGTTAGGGGACGGGGACGGTTTAGGGTCCAGGTGAGGGTACGGCAACGCTTTAGGGGGAGCGTGCGTGTGAGGGCGCGGGTTATTGTTAGCGTACGGGTTAGGATTAGGGGACGGGTGAGGGTCAGGCTTCGGGGAAGGGTTAGGATTAGGGATCGGGCTAGGGTTAGGGTTAGGTGACGGGGACGGTTAAGGGTCCAGGTGAGGGTACGGCAACGCTTTAGGGGGAGTGTGCGTGTTAGGGTGCGGGTTAGTGTTAGCGTACGGGTTAGGATTAGGGGATGGGTGAGTGTCAGGCTTCGGGGAAGGGTTAGGGTTAGGGTTCGGGCTAGGGTTAGGGTTAGGGGACGGGGACGGTTTAGGGTCCAGGTGAGGGTACGGCAACGCTTTAGGGGGAGAGTGCGTTTGAGGGCGTGGGTTAGTGTTAGCCTACGGGTTAGGATTAGGGGACGGGTGAGTGTCAGGCTTCGGGGAAGGGTTAGGGTTAGGGTTCAGGCTAGGTTTAGGGTTAGGGGACGGGGACGGTTTAGGGTCCAGGTGAGGGTACGGCAAAGCTTTAGGGGGAGCGTGTGTGTGAGGGCGCGGGTTAGTGTTAGCGTACGGGTTAGCATTAGGGGACGGGTGAGGGTCAGGCTTCGGGGAAGGGTTAGGGTTAGGGTTCGGGTTAGGGTTAGGGGACGGGGACGGTTTAGGGTCCAGGAGAGGGTACGGCAACGCTATAGGGGGAACGTGCGTGTGAGGGCGCGGGTTAGTGTTAGCGTACGGGTTAGGATTAGGGGACGGGTGAGGGTCAGACTTCGGGGAAGTGTTAGGGTTAGGGTTCGGGCTAGGGTTAGGGTTAGGGGACGGGGACGGTTTAGGGTCCAGGTGAGGGTATGGCAACGCTTTAGGGGGAGCGTGCGTGTGAGGGCGCGGGTTAGTGTGAGCGTACGGGTTAGGATTAGGGGACGGGTGAGGGTCAGGCTTCGGGGAAGGGTTAGGTTTAGGGTTCGGGCTAGGGTTAGGGTTAGGGGACGGGGACGGTTTAGGGTCCAGGTGAGGGTACGGCAAGGCTTTAGGGGGAGCGTGCGTGTGAGGGCGCGGGTCAGTGTTAGCGTACGGGTTAGGATTAGGGGACGGGTGAGGGTCAGGCTTCAGGGAAGGGTTAGGGTTAGGGTTCGGACTAAGTTTAGGGTTAGGGGACGGGGACGGTATAGGGTCCAGGTGAGGGTACGACAACGCTTTAGGGGGAGCGTGCGTGTGAGGGCGCGGGTTAGTGTTAGCGTACGGGTTAGGATTAGGGGACGGGTGAGGGTCAGGCTTCGTGGAAATGTTAGGTTTAGGGTTCGGGCTAGGGTTAGGGTTAGGGGACGGGGACGGTTTAGTGTCCAGGTGAGGTTACGGCAGCGCTTTAGGGGGAGCGTGCGTGTGAGGGCGCGGGTTAGTGTTAGCGTACGGGTTAGGATTAGGGGACGGGTGAGGGTCAGGCTTCGGGGTAGGGTTAGGGCTAGGGTTCGGGCTAGGGTTAGGGTTAAGGGACGGGGACGGTTTAGGGTCCAGGTGAGGGTACGGCAACGCTTTAGGGGGAGCGTGCGTGTGAGGGCGCGGGTTAGTGTTAGCGTACGGGCTAGGATTAGGGGTCTGGTGAGTGTCAGGCTTCGGGGAAGGGTTAGGGTTAGGGTTCGGGCTAGGGTTAGGGTTAGGGGACGGGGACGGTTTAGGGTCCAGGTGAGGGTACGGCAACGCTTTAGGGGGAACGTGCGTGTGAGGGCGCGGGTTAGTGTTAGCGTACGGGTTAGGATTAGGGGACGGGTGAGGGTCAGGCTTCGTGGAAGGGTCAGGGTTAGGGTTCGGGCTAGGGTTAGGGTTAGGGGACGGGGACGGTTTAGGGTCCAGGTGAGGGTACGGCAACGCTTTAGGGGGAGCGTGCGTGTGAGGGCGCGGGTTAGTGTTAGCGTACGGGTTAGGATTAGGAGACGGGTGAGGGTCAGGCTTCGGGGAAGGTTTAGGGTTAGGGTTCGGGCTAGGGTTAGGGTTAGGGGACGGGGACGGTTTAGGTTCCAGGTGAGGGTACGGCAACGCTTTAGGGGGAGCGTGCATGTGAGGGCGCTGGTTAGTGTCAGCGTACGGGTTAGGATTAGGGGACGGTTGAGGGTCAGGCTTCGGGGAAGGGTCAGGGTTAGGGTTCGGGCTAGGGTTAGGGTTAGGGAGCGGGGACGGTTTAGGGTCCAGGTGAGGGTACGGCAACGCTTTAGGGGGAGCGTGTGTGTGAGGGCGCGGGTTAGTGTTAGCGTACGGGTTAGGACTAGGGGACGGGTGAGGGTCAGGCTTCGGGGAAGGGTTAGGGTTAGGGTTCAGGCTAGGGTTAGGGTTAGGGGACGGGGACGATTTAGGGTCCAGGTGAGGGTACGGCAACGCTTTAGGGGGAGCGTGCGTGTGAGGGCGCGGGTTAGTGTTAGCGTACGGGTTAGGATTAGGGGACGGGTGAGGGTCAGGCTTCGGGGAAGGGTTAGGGTTAGGGTTCGGGCTAGGGTTAGGGTTAGGGGACGGGGACGGTTTAGGGTCCAGGTGAGGGTACGGCAACGCTTTAGGGAGAGCGTGCGTGTGAGCGCGCGGGTTAGTGTTAGCGTACGGGTTAGTATTAGGGGACGGGTGAGGGTCAGGCTTCGGGGAAGTGTTAGGGTTAGGGTTCGGGCTAGGGTTAGGGTTAGGGGACGGGGACGGTTTAGGGTCCAGGTGAGAGTACGGCAACGCTTTAGGGGGAGCGTGCGTGTGAGGACGCGGGTTAGTGTTAGCGTACGGGTTAGGATTAGGGGACGGGTGAGGGTCAGCCTTCGGGGAAAGGTTAGGGTTATGGTTCGGGCTACGGTTAGGGTTAGGGGACGGGGACGGTTTAGGGTCCAGGTGAGGGTACGGCAACGCTTTAGGGGGAGCGTGCGTGTGAGGGCGCGGGTTAGTGTCAGCGTACGGGTTAGGATTAGGGGACGGGTGAGTGTCAGGCTGTGGGGAAGGGTCAGGGTTAGGGTTCGGGCTAGGGTTAGGGTTAGGGAACGGGGACGGTTTAGGGTCCAGGTGAGGGTACGGCAACGCTTTAGGGGGAGCGTGCGTGTGAGGGCGCGGGTCAGTGTTAGCGTACGGGTTAGGATTAGGGGACGGGTGAGGGTCAGGCTTCGGGGAAGGGTTAGGGTTAGGGTTCGGACTAAGTTTAGGGTTAGGGGACGGGGACGGTTTAGGGTCCAGGTGAGGGTACGACAACGCTTTAGGGGGAGCGTGCGTGTGAGGGCGCGGGTTAGTGTTAGCGTACGGGTTAGGATTAGGGGACGGGTGAGGGTCAGGCTTCGTGGAAGTGTTAGGGTTAGGGTTCGGGCTAGGGTTAGGGTTAGGGGACGGGGACGGTTTAGGGTCCAGGTGAGGTTACGGCAACGCTTTAGGGGGAGCGTGCGTGTGAGGGCGCGGGTTAGTGTCAGCGTACGGGTTAGGATTAGGGGACGGGTGAGGGTCAGGCTTCGGGGAAGGGTCAGGGTTAGGGTTCGGGCTAGGGTTAGGGTTAGGGGACGGGGACGGTTTAGGGTCCAGGTGAGGGTACGGCAACGCTTTAGGGGGAGCGTGCGTGTGAGGGCGCGGGTTAGTGTTAGCGTACGGGCTAGGATTAGGGGACTGGTGAGGGTCAGGCTTCGGGGAAGGGTTAGGGTTAGGGTTCGGGCTAGGGTTAGGGTTAGGGGACGGGGACGGTTAAGGGTCCAGGTGAGGTTACGGCAACGCTTTAGGGGGAGCGTGCGTGTGAGGGCGCGGGTTAGTGTTAGCGTACGGGTTAGGATTAGGGGATGGGTGAGGGTCAGGCTTCGGGGAAGGGTCAGGGTTAGGGTTCGGGCTATGGTTAGGGTTAGGGGACAGGGACGGTTTAGGGTCCAGGTGAGGGTACGGCAACGGTTTAGGGGGAGAGTGCGTGTGAGGGCGCGGGTTAGTGTTAGCGTACGGGCTAGGATTAGGGGACTGGTGAGGGTCAGGCTTCGGGGAAGGGTTAGGGTTAGGGTTCGGGCTAGGGTTAGGGTTAGGGGACGGTGACGGTTAAGCGTCCAGGTGAGGGTACGGCAACGCTTTAGGGGGAGCGTGCGTGTGAGGGCGCGGGTTAGTGTTAGCGTACGGGTTAGGATTAGGGGACGGGTGAGGGTCAGGCTTCGGGGAAGGGTCAGGGTTAGGGTTCGGGCTAGGGTTAGGGTTAGGGGACGGGGACGGTTTAGGGTCCAGGTGAGGGTACGGCAACGCTTTAGGGGGAGCGTGCCTGTGAGGGCGCGGGTTAGTGTCAGCGTACGGGTTAGGATTAGGGGACGGGTGAGGGTCAGGCTTCGGGGAAGGGTCAGGGTTAGGGTTCGGGCTAGGGTTAGGGTTAGGGGGCGGGGACGGTTTAGGGTCCAGGTGAGGGTACGGCAATGCTTTAGGGGGAGCGTGTGTGTGAGGGCGCGGGTTAGTGTTAGCGTACGGGTTATGATTAGGGGACGGGTGAGGGTCAGGCTTTGGGGAAGGGTTAGGGTTAGGGTTCAGGCTAGGGTTAGGGTTAGGGGACGGGGACGGTTTAGGGTCCAGGTGAGGGTACGGCAACGCTTTAGGGGGAGCGTGCGTGTGAGGGCGCGGGTTAGTGTTAGCGTACGGGTTAGGATTAGGAGAAGGGTGAGGGTCAGGCTTCGTGGAACTGTTAGGATTAGGGTTCGGGCTAGGGTTAGGGTTAGGGGACGGGGACGGTTTAGGGTCCATGTGAGGGCACGGCAACGCTTTAGGGGGAGCGTGCGTGTGAGGGCGCGGGTTAGTGTTAGAGTACGGGCTAGGATTAGGGGACGGGTGAGGGTCAGGCTTCGGGGAAGGGTTAGGGTTAGGGTTCGGGCTAGGGTTAGGGTTAGGGGACGGGGACGGTTTAGGGTCCAGGTGAGGGTACGGCAACGCTTTAGGGAGAGCGTGCGTGTGAGCGCGCGGGTTAGTGTTAGCGTACGGGTTAGGATTATGGGACGGGTGAGGGTCAGGCTTCGGGGAAGGGTCAGGGTTAGGGTTCGGGCTAGGGTTAGGCTTAGGGGACGGGGAGGGTTTAGGGTCCAGGTGAGGGTACGACAATGCTTTAGGGGGAGCGTAGGTGTCAGGGTGCGGGTTTCTGTTAGCGTACGGGTTAGCATTAGGGGACGGGTGAGGGTCAGGCTTCGGGGAAGGGTTAGGGTTAGGGTTCGGGCTAGGGTTAGGGTTAGGGGACGGGGATGGTTTAGGTTCCAGGGGAGTGTACGACAACGCTTTAGGGGGAGCGTAGGTGTGAGGGCACGGGTTAGTGTTAGCGTACGGGTTAGGATTAGGGGACGGTTGAGGGTCAGGCTTCGGGGAAGGGTTAGGGTTAGGGTTCGGGCTACGGTTAGGGTTAGGGGATGGGGATGGTTTAGGGTCCAGGTGAGGGTACGGCAACGCTTTAGCGGGAGCGTGCGTGTGAGGGCGCGGGTTAGTGTTAGCGTACGGGTTAGGATTAGGGGACGGGTTAGGGTCAGGCTTCGGGGAAGGGTTAGGGTTAGGGTTCGGGCTACGGTTAGGGTTAGGGGACGGGGACGATTTAGGGTCCAGGTGAGGGTACGGCAACGCTTTAGGGGGAGCGTGCGTGTGAGGGCGCGGGTTAGTGTCAGCGTACGGGTTAGGATTAGGGGACGGGTGAGGGTCAGGCTTCGGGGAAGGGTCAGGGTTAGGGTTCGGGCTAGGGTTAGGGTTAGGGAACGGGGACGGTTTAGGGTCCAGGTGAGGGTACGGCAACGCTTTAGGGGGTGCGTGCGTGTGAGGGCGCGGGTTAGTGTTAGCGTACGGGTTAGGATTAGGGGACGGGTGAGGGTCAGGCTTCGGTGAAGTGTTAGGGTTAGGGTTCGGGCTAGGGTTAGGGTTAGTGGACGGGGACGGTTTAGGGTACAGGTGAGGGTACGGCAACGCTTTAGGGGGAGCGTGCGTGTGAGGGCGCGGGTTAGTGTTAGCGTACGGGTTAGGATTAGGGGACGGGTGAGGGTCAGCCTTCTGGGAAGGGTCAGGGTTAGGGTTCGGGTTAGGGTTAGGGGACGGGGACGGTTTAAGGTCCAGGTGAGGGTACGGCAACGCTTTAGGGGGAGCGTGCGTGTGAGGGCGCGGGTTAGTGTTAGCGTACGGGTTAGGATTAGGGGACGGGTGAGGGTCAGGCTTCGGGGAAGTGTCAGGGTTAGGGTTCGGGCTAGGGTTAAGGTTAGGGGACGGGGACGGTTTAGGGTCCAGGTGAGGGTACGGCAACGCTTTAGGGGGAGCGTGCGTGTGAGAGCGCGGGTTAGTGTTAGCGTACGGGTTAGGATTAGGGGACGGGTGAGGGTCAGGCTTCGGGGAAGGGTCAGGGTTAGGGTTCGGCTAGGGTTAGGGTTAGGGGACGGGGACGGTTTAGGGTCCAGGTGAGGGTACGGCAACGCTTTAGTGGGAGCGTGCGTGTGAGGGCGTGGGTTAGTGTTAGCGTACGGGTTAGGATTAGGGGACGGGTGAGGATAAGGCTTCGGGGAAGGGTCAGGGTTAGGGTTCGGGCTAGGGTTAGGGTTAGGGGATGGGGACCGTTAGGGTCCAGGTGAGGGTACGACAACGCTTTAGGGGGAGCGTAGGTGTGAGGGTGCGGGTTACAGTTATCGTACGGGTTAGCATTAGGGGACGGGTGAGGGTCAGGCTTCGGGGAAGGGTTAGGGTTAGGGTTCGGGCTAGGGTTAGGGTTAGGGGACGGGGACGGTTTAGGGTCCAGGGGAGGGTACGACAACGCTTTAGGAGGAGAGTAGGTGTGAGGGCACGGGTTAGTGTTAGCGTACGGGTTAGGATTAGGGGACGGGTGAGGGTGAGGCTTCGGGGAAGGGTTAGGGTTAGGGTTCGGGCTAGGGTTAGGGTTAGGGGACGGGGATGGTTTAGGGTCCAGGTGAGGGTACGGCAACGCTTTAGGGGGAGCGTGCGTGTGAGGGCGCGGGTTAGTGTTAGCGTACGGGTTAGGATTAGGGGACGGGTTAGGGTCAGGCTTCGGGGAAGGGTCAGGGTCAGGGTTCGGGCTAGGGTTAGGGGACGGGGACGGTTTAGGGTCCAGGTGAGGGTACGGCAACGCTTTAGGGGGAGCGTGCGTGTGAGGGCGCGGGTTAAGGTCAGCGTACGGGTTAGGATTAGGGGACGGGTGAGGGTCAGGCTTCGGGGAAGGGTCAGGGTTAGGGTTCGGGCTACGGTTAGGGTTAGGGGACGGGGACGGTTGAGGGTCCAGGTGAGGGTACGGCAATGCTTTAGGGGGAGCGTGTGTGTGAGGGCGCGGGTTAGTGTTAGCGTACGGGTTAGGATTAGGGGACGGGTGAGGGTCAGGCTTCGGGGAAGGGTCAGGGTTAGGGTTCGGGCTAGGGTTAGGGTTAGGGGACGGGGAGGGTTTAGGGTCCAGGTGAGGGTACGACAATGCTTTAGGGGGAGCGTAGGTGTGAGGGTGCGGATTACTGTTAGCGTACGGGTTAGCATTACGGGACGGGTGAGGGTCAGGCTTCGGGGAAGGGTTAGGGTTAGGGTTCGGGCTAGGGTTAGGGTTAGGGCACGGGGACGGTTTAGGGCCCAGGTGAGGGTACGGCAACGCTTTAGGGGAGCGTGCGTGTGAGGACGCGGGTTAGTGTTAGCGTACGGGTTAGGATTAGGGGACGGGTGAGGGTCAGCCTTCGGGGAAAGGTTAGGGTTATGGTTCGGGCTAGGGTTACGGTTAGGGGACGGGGACGGTTTAGGGTCCAGGTGAGGGTACGGCAACGCTTTAGAGGGAGCGTGCGTGTGAGGGCGTGGGATAGTGTTAGCGTACGGGTTAGGATTAGGGCACGGGTGAGGGTCAGGCTTCGGGGAAGGGTCAGGGTTAGGGTTCGGGCTAGGGTTAGGGTTAGGGGATGGGGACGGTTTAGGGTCCAGGTGAGGGTACGACAACGCTTTAGGGGGAGCGTAGGTGTGAGGGTGCGGGTTACTGTTAGCGTACGGGTTAGCATTAGGGGACGGGTGAGGGTCAGGCTTCGGGGAAGGGTTAGGGTTAGGGTTCGGGCTAGGGTTAGGGTTAGGGGACGGGGACGGTTTAGGGTCCAGGGGAGTGTACGACAACGCTTTAGGGGGATCGTAGGTGTGAGGGCACGGGTTAGTGTTAGCGTACGGGTTAGGATTAGGGGACGGGTGAGGGTCAGGCTTCGGGGAAGGGTTAGGGTTAGGGTTCGGGCTACGGTTAGGGTTAGGGGACGGGGATGGTTTAGGGTCCAGGTGAGGGTATGGCAACGTTTTAGCGGGAGCGTGCGTGTGAGGGCGCGGGTTAGTTTTAGCGTACGGGTTAGGATTAGGGGATGGGTTAGGGTCAGGCTTCGGGGAAGGGTTAGGGTTAGGGTTCGGGCTACGGTTAGGGTTAGGGGACGGGGACGGTTTAGGGTCCAGGTGAGGGTACGGCAACGCTTTAGGGGGAGCGTGCGTGTGAGGGCGCGGGTTAGTGTCAGTGTACGGGTTAGGATTAGGGGACGGGTGAGGGTCAGGCTTCGGGGAAGGGTCAGGGTTAGGGTTCGGGCTAGGGTTAGGGTTAGGGAACAGGGACGGTTTAGGGTCCAGGTGAGGGTACGGCAACGCTTTAGGGGGAGCGTGCGTGTGAGGGCGCGGGTTAGTGTTAGCGTACGGGTTAGGATTAGGGGACGGGTGAGGGTCAGGCTTCGGGGAAGCGTTAGGGTTAGGGTTCGGGCTAGGGTTAGGGTTAGTGGACGGGGACGGTTTAGGGTCCAGGTGAGGGTACGGCAACGCTTTAGGGGGAGCGTACGTGTGAGTGCGCGGGTTAGTGTTAGCGTACGGGTTAGGATTAGGGGACGGGTGAGGGTCAGGCTTCGGGGAAGGGTCAGGGTTAGGGTTCGGGCTAGGGTTAGGGTTAGTGGACAGGGACGGTTTAGGGTCCAGGTGAGGGTACGGCAACGCTTTAGGGGGAGCGTGCGTGTGAGGGTGCGGGTTAGTGTTAGCGTACGGGTTAGGATTAGGGGACGGGTGAGGGTCAGGCTTCGGGGAAGGGTCAGGGTCAGGGTTCGGGCTAGGGTTAGGGGACGGGGACGGTTTAGGGTCCAGGTGAGGGTACGGCAACGCTTTAGGGGGAGCGTGCGTGTGAGGGCGCGGATTAAGGTCAGCGTACGGGTTAGGATTAGGGGACGGGTGAGGGTCAGGCTTCGGGGAAGGGTCAGGGTTAGGGTTCGGGCTAGGGTTAGGGTTAGGGGACGGGGACGGTTTAGGGTCCAGGTGAGCGTACGGCAGCGCTTTAGGGGAAGCGTGTGTGTGAGGGAGCGGGTTAGTGTTAGCGTACGGGTTAGGATTAGGGGACGGGTGAGGGTCAGGCTTCGGGGAAGGGTTAGGGTTAGGGTTCAGGCTAGGGTTAGGGTTAGTGGACGGGGACGATTTAGGGTCCAGGTGAGGGTACGGCAACGCTTTAGGGGGAGCGTGCGTGTGAGGGCGCGGGTTAGTGTTAGCGTACGGGTTAGGATTAGGAGAAGGGTGAGGGTCAGGCTTCGGGGAAGGGTTAGTGTTAGGGTTCGGGCTAGGGTTAGGGTTAGGGGACGGGGACGGTTTTGGGTCCATGTGAGGGTATGGCAACGCTTTAGGGGGAGCGTGCGTGTGAGGGCGCGGGTTAGTGTTAGAGTACGGGTTAGGATTAGGGGACGGGTGAGGGTTAGGCTTCGGGGAAGGGTTAGGGTTAGGGTTCGGGCTAGGGTTAGGGTTAGGGGACGGGGACGGTTTACGGTCCAGGTGAGGGTACGGCAACGCTTTAGGGAGAGCGTGCGTGTGAGCGCGCGGGTTAGTGTTAGCGTACGGGTTAGGATTAGGGGACGGGTGAGGGTCAAGCTTCGGGGAAGGGTCAGGGTTAGGGTTCGGGCTAGGGTTAGGTTTAGGGGAGGGGGAGGGTTTAGGGTCCAGGTGAGGGTTCGACAATGCTTTAGGGGGAGCGTAGGTGTGATGGTGCGGGTTACTGTTAGCGTACGGGTTAGCATTAGGGGAAGGGTGAGTGTCAGGCTTCGGGGAAGGGTTAGGGTTAGGGTTCGGGCTAGGGTTAGGGTTAGGGGACGGGGACGGTTTAGGGTCCAGGGGAGGGTACGACAACGCTTTAGGGGGAGCGTAGGTGTGAGGGCACGGGTTAGTGTTAGCGTACGGGTTAGGATTGGGGACGGGTGAGGGTCAGGCTTCGGGGAAGGGTTAGGGTTAGGGTTCGGGCTAGGGTTAGGGTTAGTGGACGGGGACGGTTTAGGGTCCAGGTGAGGGTACGGCAACGCTTTAGGGGGAGCGTGCGTGTGAGGGCGCGGGTTAGTGTTATCGTACGGGTTAGGATTAGGGGACGGGTGAGGGTCAGGCTTCGGGGAAGGGTCAGGGTTAGGGTTCGGGCTAGGGTTAGGGTTAGGGGACGGGGACGGTTTAGGGTCCAGGTGAGGGTACGGCAACGCTTTAGGGGGAGCGTGCGTGTGAGGGCGCGGGTTAGTGTTAGCGTACGGGTTAGGATTAGGGGACGGGTGAGGGTCAGGCTTCGGGGAAGGGTTAGGGTTAGGGTTCGGGCTAGGGTTAGGGTTACGGGACGGGGACGGTTTAGGGTCCAGGTGAGGGTATGGCAGCGCTTTAGGGGGAGCGTGCGTGTGAGGGCCTGGGTTAGTGTGAGCATACGGGTTAGGATTAGGGGACGGGTGAGGGTCAGGCTTCGGGGAAGGGTTAGGGTTAGGGTTCGGGCTAGGGTTAGGGTTAGGGGACGGGGACTGTTTAGGGTCCAGGTGAGGGTACGGCAACGCTTTAGGGGGAGCGTGCATGTGAGGGCGCGGGTTAGTGTTAGCGTAATGATTAGGATTAGGGGACGGGTGAGGGTCAGGCTTCGGGGAAGTGTTAGGGTTAGGGTTCGGGCTAGGGTTAGGGTTAGGGGACGGGGACGGTTTAGGGTCCAGGTGAGGGTACGGCAACGCTTTAGGGGGAGCGTGCGTGTGAGGACGCGGGTTAGTGTTAGCGTACGGGTTATGATTAGGGGACGGGTGAGGATCAGGCTTCGGGGAAGGGTTAGGGTTAGGGTTCGGGCTAGTGTTAGGGTTAGGGGACAGGGACGGTTTAGGGTCCAGGTGAGGGTACGGCAACGCTTTAGGGGGAGCGTGCGTGTGAGGGCGCGGGTTAGTGTTAGCGTATGGGTTAGGATTAGGGCACGGGTGAGGGTCAGGCTTCGGGGAAAGGTTAGGGTTAGGGTTCGGGCTAGGGTTAGGGTTAGGGGATGGGGACGGTTTAGAGTCCAGGTGAGGGTACGGCAACGCATTAGGGGGAGCGTGCGTGTGAGGGCGCGTGTTAGTGTTAGCGTACGGGTTAGGATTAGGGGACGGGTGAGGGTCAGGCTTCGGGGAAGGGTCAGGGTTAGGGTTCAGGCTAGGGTTAGGGTTAGGGGACGGGGACGGTTTAGGGTCCAGGTGAGGGTACGGCAACGCTTTAGGGGGAGCGTGCGTGTGAGGGCGCGGGTTATTGTTAGCGTACGGTTTAGGATTAGGGGACGGGTGAGGGTCAGGCTTCGGGGAAGGGTCAGGGTTAGGGTTCGGGCTAGGGTTAGGGTTAGGGGACGGGGACGGTTTAGGGTCCAGGGGAGGGTACGACAACGCTTTAGGGGGAGTGTGCGTGTTAGGGTGCGGGTTAGTGTTAGCGTACGGGTTAGGATTAGGGGATGGGTGAGTGTCAGGCTTCGGGGAAGGGTTAGGGTTAGGGTTCGGACTAGGGTTAGGGTTAGGGGACGGGGACGGTTTAGGGTCCAGGTGAGGGTACGGCAACGCTTTAGGGGGAGCGTGCGTGTGAGGGCCCGGGTTAGTGTTAGCATTCGGGTTAGGATTAGGGGACGGGTGAGGGTCAGGCTTCGGGGAAGGCTTAGGGTTAGGGTTCGGGCTAGGGTTAGGGTTAGGGGACGGGGATGGTTTAGGGCCCAGGTGAGGGTACGGCAACGCTTTAGGGGGAGCGTGCGTGTGAGGGCGCGGGTTAGTGTTAGCGTACGGGTTAGGATTAGGGGACGGGTGAGGGTCAGCCTTCGGGGAAAGGTTAGGGTTATGGTTCGGGCTAGGGTTAGGGTTAGGGGACGGGGACGGTTTAGGGTCCAGGTGAGGGTACGGCAACGCTTTAGGGGGAGCATGTGTGTGAGGGCGCGGGTTAGTGTTAGCGTACGGGTTAGGATTAGGGGACGGGTTAGGGTCAGGCTTCGGGGAAGGCTTAGGGTTAGGGTTCGGGCTAGGGTTAGGGTTAGGGGACGGGGACGGTTTACGGTCCAGGTGAAGGTACGGCAACGCTTTAGGGGGAGCGTGCGTGTGAGGGCGCGGGTTAGTGTCACCGTACGGGTTAGGATTAGGGGACGCGTGAGGGTCAGGCTTCGGGGAAGGGTCAGGGTTAGGGTTCGGGCTAGGGTTAGGGTTAGGGAACGGGGACGGTTTAGGGTCCAGGTGAGGGTACGGCAACGCTTTAGGGGGAGCATGTGTGTGAGGGCGCGGGTTAGTGTTAGCGTACGGGTTAGGATTAGGGGACGGGTGAGGGTCAGGCTTCGGGGAAGGGTTAGGGTTAGGGTTCGGGCTAGGGTTAGGGTTAGGGGACGGGGACGGTTTAGGGTCCAGGTGAGGGTACGGCAACGCTTTAGGGGGAGCGTGCATGTGAGGGCGCGGGTTAGTGTTAGCGTACGGGTTAGGATTAGGGGACGGGTGAGGGTCAGGCTTCGGGGAAGGGTCAGGGTTAGGGTTCGGGCTAGGGTTAGGGTTAGGGGACGGGGACGGTTTAGGGTCCAGGTGAGGGTACGGCAACGCTTTAGGGGGAGCGTGCGTGTGAGGGCGCGGGTTAGTGTTAGCGTACGGGTTAGGATTAGGGGACGGGTGAGGGTCAGGCTTCGGGGAAGGGTTAGGGTTAGGGTTTGGGCTAGGGTTAGGGTTAGTGGACGGGGACGGTTTAGGGTCCAGGTGAGGGTACAGCAACGCTTTAGGGGGAGCGTGCGTGAGAGGGCGCGGGTTAGTGTTAGCGTACGGGTTAGGATTAGGCGACGGTTGAGGGTCAGGCTTCGGGGAAGGGTTAGGGTTAGGGTTCGGGCTAGGGTTAGGGCTAGGGGACGGGGACGGTTTAGGGTCCAGGTGAGGGTATGGCAATGCTTTAGGGGGAGCGTGCGTGTGAGGGCGCGGGTTAGTGTTAGCGTACGGGTTAGCATTAGGGGACGGGTGAGGGTCAGGCTTCGGGGAAGGGTTAGGGTTAGGGTTCGGGTTAGGGTTAGGGGACGGGGACGGTTTAGGGTCCAGGAGAGGGTACGGCAACGCTATAGGGGGAACGTGCGTGTGAGGGCGTGGGTTAGTGTTAGCGTACGGGTTAGGATTAGGGGACGGGTGAGGGTCAGACTTCGGGGAAGTGTTAGGGTTAGGGTTCGGGCTAGGGTTAGGGTTAGGGGACGGGGACGGTTTAGGGTCCAGGTGAGGGTATGGCAACGCTTTAGTGGGAGCGTGCGTGTGAGGGCGCGGGTTAGTGTGAGCGTACGGGTTAGGATTAGGGGACGGGTGAGGGTCAGGCTTCGGGGAAGGGTTAGGTTTAGGGTTCGGGCTAGGGTTAGGGTTAGGGGACGGGGACGGTTTAGGGTCCAGGTGAGGGTACGGCAAGGCTTTAGGGGGAGCGTGCGTGTGAGGGCGCGGGTCAGTGTTAGCGTACGGGTTAGGATTAGGGGACGGGTGAGGGTCAGGCTTCAGGGAAGGGTTAGGGTTAGGGTTCGGACTAAGTTTAGGGTTAGGGGACGGGGACGGTATAGGGTCCAGGTGAGGGTACGACAACGCTTTAGGGGGAGCGTGCGTGTGAGGGCGCGGGTTAGTGTTAGCGTACGGGTTAGGATTAGGGGACGGGTGAGGGTCAGGCTTCGGGGAAGGGTTAGGGTTAGGGTTCGGGCTAGGGTTAGGGTTAGGGGACGGGGACGGTTTAGGGTCCAGGTGAGGGTACGGCAACGCTTTAGGGAGAGCGCGCGTGTGAGCGCGCGGGTTAGTGTTAGCGTACGGGTTAGTATTAGGGGACGGGTGAGGGTCAGGCTTCGGGGAAGGGTTAGGGTTAGGGTTCGGGCTAGGGTTAGGGTTAGGGGACGGGGACGGTTTAGGGTCCAGGTGAGAGTACGGCAACTTTTTAGGGGGAGCGTGCGTGTGAGGACGCGGGTTAGTGTTAGCGTATGGGTTAGGATTAGGGGACGGGTGAGGGTCAGGCTTCGGGGAAGGGTTAGGGTTAGGGTTCGGGCTAGGGTTAGGGTTAGGGGACTGGGACGGTTTAGGGTCCAGGTGAGAGTACGGCAACGCTTTAGGGGGAGCGTGCGTGTGAGGGCGCGGGTTAGTGTCAGCGTACGGGTTAGGATTAGGGGACGGGTGAGTGTCAGGCTGCGGGGAAGGGTCAGGGTTAGGGTTCGGGCTAGTGTTAGGGTTAGGGAGCGGGGACGGTTTAGGGTCCAGGTGAGGGTACGGCAACGCTTTAGGGGGAGCGTGTGTGTGAGGGCGCGGGTTAGTGTTAGCGTACGGGTTAGGACTAGGGGACGGGTGAGGGTCAGGCTTCGGGGAAGGGTTAGGGTTAGGGTTCAGGCTAGGGTTAGGGTTAGGGGACGGGGACGATTTAGGGTCCAGGTGAGGGTACGGCAACGCTTTAGGGGGAGCGTGCGTGTGAGGGCGCGGGTTAGTGTTAGCGTACGGGTTAGGATTAGGGGACGGGTGAGGGTCAGGCTTCGGGGAAGGGTTAGGGTTCGGGCTAGGGTTAGGGTTAGGGGACGGGGACGGTTTAGGGTCCAGGTGAGGGTACGGCAACGCTTTAGGGAGAGCGCGCGTGTGAGCGCGCGGGTTAGTGTTAGCGTACGGGTTAGTATTAGGGGACGGGTGAGGGTCAGGCTTCGGGGAAGGGTTAGGGTTAGGGTTCGGGCTAGGGTTAGGGTTAGGGGACGGGGACGGTTTAGGGTCCAGGTGAGAGTACGGCAACTTTTTAGGGGGAGCGTGCGTGTGAGGACGCGGGTTAGTGTTAGCGTATGGGTTAGGATTAGGGGACGGGTGAGGGTCAGGCTTCGGGGAAGGGTTAGGGTTAGGGTTCGGGCTAGGGTTAGGGTTAGGGGACTGGGACGGTTTAGGGTCCAGGTGAGAGTACGGCAACGCTTTAGGGGGAGCGTGCGTGTGAGGGCGCGGGTTAGTGTCAGCGTACGGGTTAGGATTAGGGGACGGGTGAGTGTCAGGCTGCGGGGAAGGGTCAGGGTTAGGGTTCGGGCTAGGGTTAGGGTTAGGGAACGGGGACGGTTTAGGGTCCAGGTGAGGGTACGGCAACGCTTTAGGGGGAGCGTGCGTGTGAGGGCGCGGGTCAGTGTTAGCGTACGGGTTAGGATTAGGGGACGGGTGAGGGTCAGGCTTCGGGGAAGGGTTAGGGTTAGGGTTCGGACTAAGTTTAGGGTTAGGGGACGGGGACGGTTTAGGGTCCAGGTGAGGGTACGACAACGCTTTAGGGGGAGCGTGCGTGTGAGGGCGCGGGTTAGTGTTAGCGTACGGGTTAGGATTAGGGGACGGGTGAGGGTCAGGCTTCGTGGAAGTGTTAGGGTTAGGGTTCGGGCTAGGGTTAGGGTTAGGGGACGGGGACGGTTTAGGGTCCAGGTGAGGTTACGGCAACGCTTTAGGGGGAGCGTGCGTGTGAGGGCGTGGGTTAGTGTTAGCGTACGGGTTAGGATTAGGGGATGGGTGAGGGTCAGGCTTCGGGGAAGGGTTAGGGTTAGGGTTCGGGCTAGGGTTAGGGTTAGGGGACGGGGACGGTTTAGGGTCCAGGTGAGGGTACGGCAACGCTTTAGGGGGAGTGTGCGTGTGAGGGCGCGGGTTAGTGTTAGCGTACGGGCTAGGATTAGGGGACTGGTGAGGGTCAGGCTTCGGGGAAGTGTTAGGGTTAGGGTTCGGGCTAGGGTTAGGGTTAGGGGACGGGGACGGTTAAGGGTCCAGGTGAGGTTACGGCAACGCTTTAGGGGGAGCGTGCGTGTGAGGGCGCGGGTTAGTGTTAGCGTACGGGTTAGGATTAGGGGATGGGTGAGGGTCAGGCTTCGGGGAAGGGTTAGGGTTAGGGTTCGGGCTATGGTTAGGGTTAGGGGACAGGGACGGTTTAGGGTCCAGGTGAGGGTACGGCAACGGTTTAGGGGGAGAGTGCGTGTGAGGGCGCGGGTTAGTGTTAGCGTACGGGCTAGGATTAGGGGACTGGTGAGGGTCAGGCTTCGGGGAAGGGTTAGGGTTAGGGTTCGGGCTAGGGTTAGGGTTAGGGGACGGGGACGGTTAAGCGTCCAGGTGAGGGTACGGCAACGCTTTAGGGGGAGCGTGCGTGTGAGGGCGCGGGTTAGTGTTAGCGTACGGGTTAGGATTAGGGGACGGGTGAGGGTCAGGCTTCGGGGAAGGGTCAGGGTTAGGGTTCGGGCTAGGGTTAGGGTTAGGGGACGGGGACGGTTTAGGGTCCAGGTGAGGGTACGGCAACGCTTTAGGGGGAGCGTGCCTGTGAGGGCGCGGGTTAGTGTCAGCGTACGGGTTAGGATTAGGGGACGGGTGAGGGTCAGGCTTCGGGGAAGGGTCAGGGTTAGGGTTCGGGCTAGGGTTAGGGTTAGGGGGCGGGGACGGTTTAGGGTCCAGGTGAGGGTACGGCAATGCTTTAGGGGGAGCAGGTGTGTGAGGGCGCGGGTTAGTGTTAGCGTACGGGTTAGGATTAGGGGACGGGTGAGGGTCAGGCTTTGGGGAAGGGTTAGGGTTAGGGTTCAGGCTAGGGTTAGGGTTAGTGGACGGGGACGGTTTAGGGTCCAGGTGAGGGTACGGCAACGCTTTAGGGGGAGCGTGCGTGTGAGGGCGCGAGTTAGTGTTAGCGTACGGGTTAGGATTAGGAGAAGTGTGAGGGTCAGGCTTCGTGGAAGTGTTAGGATTAGGGTTCGGGCTAGGGTTAGGTTTAGGGGACGGGGACGGTTTAGGGTCCATGTGAGGGCACGGCAACGCTTTAGGGGGAGCGTGCGTGTGAGGGCGCGGGTTAGTGTTAGAGTACGGGTTAGGATTAGGGGACGGGTGAGGGTCAGGCTTCGGGGAAGTGTTAGGGTTAGGGTTCGGGCTAGGGTTAGGGTTAGGGGACGGGGACGGTTTAGGGTCCAGGTGAGGGTACGGCAACGCTTTAGGGAGAGCGTGCGTGTGAGCGCGTGGGTTAGTGTTAGCGTACGGGTTAGGATTAGGGGACGGGTGAGTGTCAGGCTTCGGGGAAGGGTCAGGGTTAGGGTTCGGGCTAGGGTTAGGGTTAGGGGACGGGGAGGGTTTAGGGTCCAGGTGAGGGTACGACAATGCTTTAGGGGGAGCGTAGGTGTGAGGGTGCGGATTACTGTTAGCGTACGGGTTAGCATTACGGGACGGGTGAGGGTCAGGCTTCGGGGAAGGGTTAGGGTTAGGGTTCGGGCTAGGGTTAGGGTTAGGGCACGGGGACGGTTTAGGGCCCAGGTGAGGGTACGGCAACGCTTTAGGGGAGCGTGCGTGTGAGGACGCGGGTTAGTGTTAGCGTACGGGTTAGGATTAGGGGACGGGTGAGGGTCAGGCTTCGGGGAAGGGTCAGGGTTAGGGTTCGGTCTAGGGTTAGGGTTAGGGGATGGGGACGGTTTAGGGACCAGGTGAGGGTACGACTACGCTTTAGGGGGAGCGTAGGTGTGAGGGTGCGGGTTACTGTTAGCGTACGGGTTAGCATTAGGGGACGGGTGAGGGTCAGGCTTCGGGGAAGGGTTAGGGTTAGGGTTCGGGCTAGGGTTAGGGTTAGGGGACGGGGATGGTTTAGGGTCCAGGTGAGGGTACGCCAACACTTTAGGGGGAGCGTGCGTGTGAGGGCGCGGGTTAGTGTTAGCGTACGGGTTAGGATTAGGGGACGGGTGAGGGTCAGGCTTCGGGGAAGGGTTAGGGTTAGGGTTCGGGCTAGAATTAGGGTTAGGGGACGGGGACGGTTTAGGGTCCAGGTGAGGGTACGGCAACGCTTTAGGGGGAGCGTGTGTGTGAGGGCGCGGGTTAGTGTTAGCGTACGGGTTATGATTAGGGGACGGGTGAGGGTCAGGCTTTGGGGAAGGGTTAGGGTTAGGGTTCAGGCTAGGGTTAGGGTTAGGGGACGGGGACGGTTTAGGGTCCAGGTGAGGGTACGGCAACGCTTTAGGGGGAGCGTGCGTGTGAGGGCGCGGGTTAGTGTTAGCGTACGGGTTAGGATTAGGAGAAGGGTGAGGGTCAGGCTTCGTGGAACTGTTAGGATTAGGGTTCGGGCTAGGGTTAGGGTTAGGGGACGGGGACGGTTTAGGGTCCATGTGAGGGCACGGCAACGCTTTAGGGGGAGCGTGCGTGTGAGGGCGCGGGTTAGTGTTAGAGTACGGGCTAGGATTAGGGGACGGGTGAGGGTCAGGCTTCGGGGAAGGGTTAGGGTTAGGGTTCGGGCTAGGGTTAGGGTTAGGGGACGGGGACGGTTTAGGGTCCAGGTGAGGGTACGGCAACGCTTTAGGGAGAGCCTGCGTGTGAGCGCGCGGGTTAGTGTTAGCGTACGGGTTAGGATTATGGGACGGGTGAGGGTCAGGCTTCGGGGAAGGGTCAGGGTTAGGGTTCGGGCTAGGGTTAGGGTTAGGGGACGGGGACGGTTTAGGTTCCAGGGGAGTGTACGACAACGCTTTAGGGGGAGCGTAGGTGTGAGGGCACGGGTTAGTGTTAGCGTACGGGTTAGGATTAGGGGACGGTTGAGGATCAGGCTTCGGGGAAGGGTTAGGGTTAGGGTTCGGGCTACGGTTAGGGTTAGGGGATGGGGATGGTTTAGGGTCCAGGTGAGGGTACGGCAACGCTTTAGCGGGAGCGTGCGTGTGAGGGCGCGGGTTAGTGTTAGCGTACGGGTTAGGATTAGGGGACGGGTTAGGGTCAGGCTTCGGGGAAGGGTTAGGGTTAGGGTTTGGGCTACGGTTAGGGTTAGGGGACGGGGACGATTTAGGGTCCAGGTGAGGGTACGGCAACGCTTTAGGGGGAGCGTGCGTGTGAGGGCGCGGGTTAGTGTCAGCGTACGGGTTAGGATTAGGGGACGGGTGAGGGTCAGGCTTCGGGGAAGGGTCAGGGTTAGGGTTCGGGCTAGGGTTAGGGTTAGGGAACGGGGACGGTTTAGGGTCCAGGTGAGGGTACGGCAACGCTTTAGGGGGTGCGTGCGTGTGAGGGCGCGGGTTAGTGTTAGCGTACGGGTTAGGATTAGGGGACGGGTGAGGGTCAGGCTTCGGTGAAGTGTTAGGGTTAGGGTTCGGGCTAGGGTTAGGGTTAGTGGACGGGGACGGTTTAGGGTACAGGTGAGGGTACGGCAACGCTTTAGGGGGAGCGTGCGTGTGAGGGCGCGGGTTAGTGTTAGCGTACGGGTTAGGATTAGGGGACGGGTGAGGGTCAGCCTTCTGGGAAGGGTCAGGGTTAGGGTTCGGGTTAGGGTTAGGGGACGGGGACGGTTTAAGGTCCAGGTGAGGGTACGGCAACGCTTTAGGGGGAGCGTGCGTGTGAGGGCGCGGGTTAGTGTTAGCGTACGGGTTAGGATTAGGGGACGGGTGAGGGTCAGGCTTCGGGGAAGTGTCAGGGTTAGGGTTCGGGCTAGGGTTAAGGTTAGGGGACGGGGACGGTTTAGGGTCCAGGTGAGGGTACGGCAACGCTTTAGGGGGAGCGTGCGTGTGAGAGCGCGGGTTAGTGTTAGCGTACGGGTTAGGATTAGGGGACGGGTGAGGGTCAGGCTTCGGGGAAGGGTCAGGGTTAGGGTTCGGCTAGGGTTAGGGTTAGGGGACGGGGACGGTTTAGGGTCCAGGTGAGGGTACGGCAACGCTTTAGTGGGAGCGTGCGTGTGAGGGCGTGGGTTAGTGTTAGCGTACGGGTTAGGATTAGGGGACGGGTGAGGATAAGGCTTCGGGGAAGGGTCAGGGTTAGGGTTCGGGCTAGGGTTAGGGTTAGGGGATGGGGACCGTTAGGGTCCAGGTGAGGGTACGACAACGCTTTAGGGGGAGCGTAGGTGTGAGGGTGCGGGTTACAGTTATCGTACGGGTTAGCATTAGGGGACGGGTGAGGGTCAGGCTTCGGGGAAGGGTTAGGGTTAGGGTTCGGGCTAGGGTTAGGGTTAGGGGACGGGGACGGTTTAGGGTCCAGGGGAGGGTACGACAACGCTTTAGGGGGAGAGTAGGTGTGAGGGCACGGGTTAGTGTTAGCGTACGGGTTAGGATTAGGGGACGGGTGAGGGTGAGGCTTCGGGGAAGGGTTAGGGTTAGGGTTCGGGCTAGGGTTAGGGTTAGGGGACTGGGATGGTTTAGGGTCCAGGTGAGGGTACGGCAACGCTTTAGGGGGAGCGTGCGTGTGAGGGCGCGGGTTAGTGTTAGCGTACGGGTTAGGATTAGGGGACGGGTTAGGGTCAGGCTTCGGGGAAGGGTCAGGGTCAGGGTTCGGGCTAGGGTTAGGGGACGGGGACGGTTTAGGGTCCAGGTGAGGGTACGGCAACGCTTTAGGGGGAGCGTGCGTGTGAGGGCGCGGGTTAAGGTCAGCGTACGGGTTAGGATTAGGGGACGGGTGAGGGTCAGGCTTCGGGGAAGGGTCAGGGTTAGGGTTCGGGCTACGGTTAGGGTTAGGGGACGGGGACGGTTGAGGGTCCAGGTGAGGGTACGGCAATGCTTTAGGGGGAGCGTGTGTGTGAGGGCGCGGGTTAGTGTTAGCGTACGGGTTAGGATTAGGGGACGGGTGAGGGTCAGGCTTCGGGGAAGGGTCAGGGTTAGGGTTCGGGCTAGGGTTAGGGTTAGGGGACGGGGAGGGTTTAGGGTCCAGGTGAGGGTACGACAATGCTTTAGGGGGAGCGTAGGTGTGAGGGTGCGGATTACTGTTAGCGTACGGGTTAGCATTACGGGACGGGTGAGGGTCAGGCTTCGGGGAAGGGTTAGGGTTAGGGTTCGGGCTAGGGTTAGGGTTAGGGCACGGGGACGGTTTAGGGCCCAGGTGAGGGTACGGCAACGCTTTAGGGGAGCGTGCGTGTGAGGACGCGGGTTAGTGTTAGCGTACGGGTTAGGATTAGGGGACGGGTGAGGGTCAGCCTTCGGGGAAAGGTTAGGGTTATGGTTCGGGCTAGGGTTACGGTTAGGGGACGGGGACGGTTTAGGGTCCAGGTGAGGGTACGGCAACGCTTTAGAGGGAGCGTGCGTGTGAGGGCGTGGGATAGTGTTAGCGTACGGGTTAGGATTAGGGCACGGGTGAGGGTCAGGCTTCGGGGAAGGGTCAGGGTCAGGGTTCGGGCTAGGGTTAGGGGACGGGGACGGTTTAGGGTCCAGGTGAGGGTACGGCAACGCTTTAGGGGGAGCGTGCGTGTGAGGGCGCGGATTAAGGTCAGCGTACGGGTTAGGATTAGGGGACGGGTGAGGGTCAGGCTTCGGGGAAGGGTCAGGGTTAGGGTTCGGGCTAGGGTTAGGGTTAGGGGACGGGGACGGTTTAGGGTCCAGGTGAGCGTACGGCAGCGCTTTAGGGGAAGCGTGTGTGTGAGGGCGCGGGTTAGTGTTAGCGTACGGGTTAGGATTAGGGGACGGGTGAGGGTCAGGCTTCGGGGAAGGGTTAGGGTTAGGGTTCAGGCTAGGGTTAGGGTTAGTGGACGGGGACGGTTTAGGGTCCAGGTGAGGGTACGGCAACGCTTTAGGGGGAGCGTGCGTGTGAGGGCGCGGGTTAGTGTTAGCGTACGGGTTAGGATTAGGAGAAGGGTGAGGGTCAGGCTTCGGGGAAGGGTTAGTGTTAGGGTTCGGGCTAGGGTTAGGGTTAGGGGACGGGGACGGTTTTGGGTCCATGTGAGGGTATGGCAACGCTTTAGGGGGAGCGTGCGTGTGAGGGCGCGGGTTAGTGTTAGAGTACGGGTTAGGATTAGGGGACGGGTTAGGGTTAGGCTTCGGGGAAGGGTTAGGGTTAGGGTTCGGGCTAGGGTTAGGGTTAGGGGACGGGGACGGTTTACGGTCCAGGTGAGGGTACGGCAACGCTTTAGGGAGAGCGTGCGTGTGAGCGCGCGGGTTAGTGTTAGCGTACGGGTTAGGATTAGGGGACGGGTGAGGGTCAAGCTTCGGGGAAGGGTCAGGGTTAGGGTTCGGGCTAGGGTTAGGTTTAGGGGAGGGGGAGGGTTTAGGGTCCAGGTGAGGGTTCGACAATGCTTTAGGGGGAGCGTAGGTGTGATGGTGCGGGTTACTGTTAGCGTACGGGTTAGCATTAGGGGAAGGGTGAGTGTCAGGCTTCGGGGAAGGGTTAGGGTTAGGGTTCGGGCTAGGGTTAGGGTTAGGGGACGGGGACGGTTTAGGGTCCAGGGGAGGGTACGACAACGCTTTAGGGGGAGCGTAGGTGTGAGGGCACGGGTTAGTGTTAGCGTACGGGTTAGGATTGGGGACGGGTGAGGGTCAGGCTTCGGGGAAGGGTTAGGGTTAGGGTTCGGGCTAGGGTTAGGGTTAGTGGACGGGGACGGTTTAGGTTCCAGGTGAGGGTACGGCAACGCTTTAGGGGGAGCGTGCGTGTGAGGGCGCGGGTTAGTGTTATCGTACGGGTTAGGATTAGGGGACGGGTGAGGGTCAGGCTTCGGGGAAGGGTCAGGGTTAGGGTTCGGGCTAGGGTTAGGGTTAGGGGACGGGGACGGTTTAGGGTCCAGGTGAGGGTACGGCAACGCTTTAGGGGGAGCGTGCGTGTGAGGGCGCGGGTTAGTGTTAGCGTACGGGTTAGGATTAGGGGACGGGTGAGGGTCAGGCTTCGGGGAAGGGTTAGGGTTAGGGTTCGGGCTAGGGTTAGGGTTACGGGACGGGGACGGTTTAGGGTCCAGGTGAGGGTATGGCAGCGCTTTAGGGGGAGCGTGCGTGTGAGGGCCTGGGTTAGTGTGAGCATACGGGTTAGGATTAGGGGACGGGTGAGGGTCAGGCTTCGGGGAAGGGTTAGGGTTAGGGTTCGGGCTAGGGTTAGGGTTAGGGGACGGGGACTGTTTAGGGTCCAGGTGAGGGTACGGCAACGCTTTACGGGGAGCGTGCATGTGAGGGCGCGGGTTAGTGTTAGCGTAATGATTAGGATTAGGGGACGGGTGAGGGTCAGGCTTCGGGGAAGTGTTAGGGTTAGGGTTCGGGCTAGGGTTAGGGTTAGGGGACGGGGACGGTTTAGGGTCCAGGTGAGGGTACGGCAACGCTTTAGGGGGAGCGTGCGTGTGAGGACGCGGGTTAGTGTTAGCGTACGGGTTATGATTAGGGGACGGGTGAGGATCAGGCTTCGGGGAAGGGTTAGGGTTAGGGTTCGGGCTAGTGTTAGGGTTAGGGGACAGGGACGGTTTAGGGTCCAGGTGAGGGTACGGCAACGCTTTAGGGGGAGCGTGCGTGTGAGGGCGCGGGTTAGTGTTAGCGTATGGGTTAGGATTAGGGCACGGGTGAGGGTCAGGCTTCGGGGAAAGGTTAGGGTTAGGGTTCGGGCTAGGGTTAGGGTTAGGGGATGGGGACGGTTTAGAGTCCAGGTGAGGGTACGGCAACGCATTAGGGGGAGCGTGCGTGTGAGGGCGTGGGTTAGTGTTAGCGTACGGGTTAGGATTAGGGGACGGGTGAGGGTCAGGCTTCGGGGAAGGGTCAGGGTTAGGGTTCGGGCTAGGGTTAGGGGACGGGGACGGGGACGGTTTAGGGTCCAGGTGAGGGTACGGCAACGCTTTACGGGGAGCGTGCGTGTGAGGGCGCGGGTTAGTGTTAGCGTACGGGTTAGGATTAGGGTACGGGTGAGGGTCAGGCTTCGGGGAAGGGTTAGGGTTAGGGTTCGGACTAGGGTTAGGGTTAGGGGACGGGGACGGTTTAGGGTCCAGGTGAGGGTACGGCAACGCTTTAGGGGGAGCGTGCGTGTGAGGGCGCGGGTTAGTGTTAGCGTACGGGTTAGGATTAGGGGACGGGTGAGGGTCAGGCTTTGGGGAAGGGTCAGGGTTAGGGTTGGGGCTAGGGTTAGGGTTAGGGGACGGAGACGGTTTAGGGTCCAGGTGAGGGTACGGCAACGCTTTAGGGGGAGCGTGCGTGTGAGGGCGCGGGTTAGTGTTAGCGTACGGGTTAGGATTAGGGGACGGGTGAGTGTCAGGCTTCGGAGAAGGGTCAGGGTTAGGGTTTGGGCTAGGGTTAGTGTTAGGGGACGGGGACGGTTTAGGGTCCAGGTGAGGGTACGGCAACGCTTTAGGGGGAGCGTGCGTGTGAGGGCGCGTGTTAGTGTTAGCGTACGGGTTAGGATTAGGGGACGGGTGAGGGTCAGGCTTCGGGGAAGGGTCAGGGTTAGGGTTCAGGCTAGGGTTAGGGTTAGGGGACGGGGACGGTTTAGGGTCCAGGTGAGGGTACGGCAACGCTTTAGGGGGAGCGTGCGTGTGAGGGCGCGGGTTATTGTTAGCGTACGGTTTAGGATTAGGGGACGGGTGAGGGTCAGGCTTCGGGGAAGGGTCAGGGTTAGGGTTCGGGCTAGGGTTAGGGTTAGGGGACGGGGACGGTTTAGGGTCCAGGGGAGGGTACGACAACGCTTCAGGGGGAGCGTAGGTGTGAGGGCACGGGTTAGTGTTAGCGTATGGGTTAGGATTGGGGACGGGTGAGGGTCAGGCTTCGGGGAAGGGTTAGGGTTAGGGTTCGGGCTAGGGTTAGGGTTAGGGGACGGGGACGGTTTAGGGTCCAGGGGAGGGTACGGCAACGCTTTAGGGGGAGCGTGCGTGTGAGGGCGCGGGTTAGTGTTATCGTACGGGTTAGGATTAGGGGACGGGTGAGGGTCAGGCTTCGGGGAAGGGTCAGGGTTAGGGTTCGGGCTAGGGTTAGGGTTAGGGGACGGGGACGGTTTAGGGTCCAGGTGAGGGTATGGCAACGCTTTAGGGGGAGCGTGCGTGTGAGGGCGCGGGTTAGTGTTAGCGTACGGGTTAGGATTAGGGGACGGGTGAGGGTCAGGCTTTCGGGAAGGGTCAGGGTTAGGGTTGGGGCTAGGGTTAGGGTTAGGGGACGGAGACGGTTTAGGGTCCAGGTGAGGGTATGGCAGTGCTTTAGGGGGAGCGTGCGTGTGAGGGCCTGGGTTAGTGTGAGCATACGGGTTAGGATTAGGGGACGGGTGAGGGTCAGGCTTCGGGAAAGGGTTAGGGTTAGGGTTCGGGCTAGGGTTAGGGTTAGGGGACGGGGACTGTTTAGGGTCCAGGTGAGGGTACGGCAACGCTTTAGGGGGAGCGTGCATGTGAGGGCGCGGGTTAGTGTTAGCGTAATGATTAGGATTAGGGGACAGGTGAGTGTCAGGCTTCGGGGAGTGGTTAGGGTTAGGGTTCGGGCTAGGGTTAGGGTTAGGGGACGGGGACGGTTTAGGGTCCAGGTGAGGGTACGGCAACGCTTTAGGGGGAGCGTGCGTGTGAGGGCGCGGGTTAGTGTTAGCGTACGGGTTAGGATTAGGGGACGGGTGAGGGTCAGGCTTCGGGGAAGTGTTAGGTTTAGGGTTCGGGCTAGGGTTAGGGTTAGGGGACGGGGACGGTTTAGAGTCCAGGTGAGGGTACGGCAACGCATTAGGGGGAGCGTGCGTGTGAGGGCGTGGGTTAGTGTTAGCGTACGGGTTAGGATTAGGGGACGGATGAGGGTCAGGCTTCAGGGAAGGGTCAGGGTCAGGGTTCGGGCTAGGGTTAGGGTTAGGGGACGGGGACGGTTTAGGGTCCAGGTGAGGGTACGGCAACGCTTTAGGGGGAGCGTGCGTGTGAGGGCGCGGGTTAGTGTTAGCGTACGGGTTAGGATTAGGGGACGGGTGAGGGTCAGGTATCGGGGAAGGGTTAGGGTTAGGGTTCGGGCTAGGGTTAGGGTTAGGGGACGGGGACGGTTTAGGGTCCAGGTGAGGGTACGGCAACGCTTTAGGGGGAGCGTGCGTGTGAGGGCGCGGGTTAGTGTTAGCGTACGGGTTAGGATTAGGGGACGGGTGAGGGTCAGGCTTCGGGGAAGGGCTAGGGTTAGGGTTCGGGCTAGGGTTAGGTTTAGGGGACGGGGACGGTTTAGTGACCAGGTGAGGGTACGGCAACGCTTTAGGGGGAGCGTGCGTGTGAGGACGTGGGTTTGTGTTAGCGTACGGGTTAGGATTAGGTGACGGGTGAGGGTCAGGCTTCGGGGAAAGGTTAGGGTTAGGGTTCGGGCTAGGGTTAGGGTTAGGGGACGGGGACGGTTTAGGGTCCAGGTGAGGGTACGGCAACGCTTTAGGGGGAGCGTGCGTGTGAGGGCGTGGGTTAGTGTTAGCGTACGGTTTAAGATTAGGGGACGGGTGAGGGTCAGGCTTCGGGGAAGGGTCAGGGTTAGGGTTAGGGCTAGGGTTAGGGTTAGGGGACGGGGACGGTTTAGGGTCCAGGTGAGGGTACGGCAACGCTTTAGGGGGAGCGTGTGAGTGAGGGCGCGGGTTAGTGTTAGCGTACGGGTTAGGATTAGGGGACGGGTGAGTGTCAGGCTTCGGGGAAGGGTCAGGGTTAGGGTTTGGGCTAGGGTTAGGGTTAGGGGACGGGGACGGTTTAGGGTCCAGGTGAGGGTACGGCAACGCTTTAGGGGGAGCGTGCGTGTGAGGGCGCGTGTTAGTGTTAGCGTACGGGTTAGGATTAGGGGACGGGTGAGGGTCAGGCTTCGGGGAAGGGTCAGGGTAAGGGTTCAGGCTAGGGTTAGTGTTAGGGGACGGGGACGGTTTAGGGTCCAGGTGAGGGTACGGCAACGCTTTAGGGGGAGCGTGCGTGTGAGGGCGCGGGTTATTGTTAGCGTACGGTTTAGGATTAGGGGACGGGTGAGTGTCAGGCTTCGGGGAAGGGTCAGGGTTAGGGTTCGGGCTAGGGTTAGGGTTAGGGGACGGGGACGGTTTAGGGACCAGGTGAGGGTACGGCAACGCTTTAGGGGGAGCGTGCGTGTGAGGGCACGGGTTAGTGTTAGCGTACGGGTTAGGATTAGGGGACGGGTGAGGGTCAGGCTTCGGGGAAGGGTAAGGGTTAGGGTTCGGGCTAGGGTTAGGGTTAGGGGACGGGGACGGTTTAGGGTCCAGGTGAGCGTACGGCAACGCTTTAGGGGGAGCGTGCGTGTGAGGGCGCGGGTTAGTGTTAGCGTACGGGTTAGGATTAGGGGACGGGTGAGGGTCAGGCTTCGGGGAAGGGTCAGGGTTAGGGTTCGGGCTAGGGTTAGGGTTAGGGGACGGGGACGGTTTAGGGTCCAGGTGAGGGTACGGCAACGCTTTAGGGGGAGCGTGCGTGTGAGGGCGCGGGTTAGTGTTAGCGTACGGGTTAGGATTAGGGGACGGGTGAGGGTCAGGCTTCGGGGAAGGGTCAGGGTTAGGGTTCGGGCTAGGGTTAGGGTTAGGGGACGGGGACGGTTTAGGGTCCAGGTGAGGGTACGGCAACGCTTTACGGGGAGCGTGCGTGTGAGGGCGCGGGTTAGTGTTAGCGTACGGGTTAGGATTAGGGGAAGGGTGAGGGTCAGGCTTCGGGGAAGGGTTAGGGTTAGGGTTCGGACTAGGGTTAGGGTTAGGGGACGGGGACGGTTTAGGGTCCAGGTGAGGGTACGGCAACGCTTTAGGGGGAGCGTGCGTGTGAGGGCGCGGGTTAGTGTTAGCGTACGGGTTAGGATTAGGGGACGGGTGAGGGTCAGGCTTCGGGGAAGGGTCAGGGTTAGGGTTGGGGCTAGGGTTAGGGTTAAGGGACGGAGACGGTTTAGGGTCCAGGTGAGGGTACGGCAACGCTTTAGGGGGAGCGTGCGTGTGAGGGCGCGGGTTAGTGTTAGCGTACGGGTTAGGATTAGGGGACGGGTGAGTGTCAGGCTTCGGGGAAGGGTCAGGGTTAGGGTTCGGGCTAGGGTTAGGGGACGGGGACGGGGACGGTTTAGGGTCCAGGTGAGGGTACGGCAACGCTTTACGGGGAGCGTGCGTGTGAGGGCGCGGGTTAGTGTTAGCGTACGGGTTAGGATTAGGGGACGGGTGAGGGTCAGGCTTCGGGGAAGGGTTAGGGTTAGGGTTCGGACTAGGGTTAGGGTTAGGGGACGGGGACGGTTTAGGGTCCAGGTGAGGGTACGGCAACGCTTTAGGGGGAGCTTGCGTGTGAGGGCGCGGGTTAGTGTTAGCGTACGGGTTAGGATTAGGGGACGGGTGAGGGTCAGGCTTCGGGGAAGGGTCAGGGTTAGGGTTGGGGCTAGGGTTAGGGTTAAGGGACGGAGACGGTTTAGGGTCCAGGTGAGGGTACGGCAACGCTTTAGGGGGAGCGTGCGTGTGAGGGCGCGGGTTAGTGTTAGCGTACGGGTTAGGATTAGGGGACGGGTGAGTGTCAGGCTTCGGGGAAGGATCAGGGTTAGGGTTTGGGCTAGGGTTAGGGTTAGGGGACGGGGACGGTTTAGGGTCCAGGTGAGGGTACGGCAACGCTTTAGGGGGAGCGTGCGTGTGAGGGCGCGTGTTAGTGTTAGCGTACGGGTTAGGATTAGGGGACGGGTGAGGGTCAGGCTTCGGAGAAGGGTCAGGGTTAGGGTTCAGGCTAGGGTTAGGGTTAGGGGACGGGGACGGTTTAGGGTCCAGGTGAGGGTACGGCAACGCTTTAGGGGGAGCGTGCGTGTGAGGGCGCGGGTTATTGTTAGCGTACGGTTTAGGATTAGGGGACGGGTGAGGGTCAGGCTTCGGGGAAGGGTCAGGGTTAGGGTTCGGGCTAGGGTTAGGGTTAGGGGACGGGGACGGTTTAGGGACCAGGTGAGGGTACGGCAACGCTTTAGGGGGAGCGTGCGTGTGAGGGCGCGGGTTAGTGTTAGCGTACGGGATAGGATTAGGGGACGGGTGAGGGTCAGGCTTCGGGGAAGGGTCAGGGTTAGTGTTCGGGCTAGGGTTAGGGTTAGGGGACGGGGACGGTTTAGGGTCCAGGTGAGGGTACGGCAACGCTTTAGGGGGAGCGTGCGTGTGAGGGCGCGGGTTAGTGTTAGCGTACGGGTTAGGATTAGGGGACGGGTGAGGTTCAGGCTTCGGGGAAGGGTTAGGGTTAGGGTTCGGGCTAGGGTTAGGGTTACGGGACGGGGACGGTTTAGGGTCCAGGTGAGGGTATGGCAGCGCTTTAGGGGGAGCGTGCGTGTGATGGCGCGGGTTAGTGTGAGCGTACGGGTTAGGATTAGGGGACGGGTGAGGGTCAGGCTTCGGGGAAGGGTTAGGGTTAGGGTTCGGGCTAGGGTTAGGGTTAGGGGACGGGGACGGTTTAGGGTCCAGTTGAGGGTACGGCAACGCTTTAGGGGGAGCGTGCGTGTGAGGGCGCGGGTTAGTGTTAGCGTACGGGTTAGGATTAGGGGACGGGTGAGGGTCAGGCTTCGGGGAAATGTTAGGGTTAGGGTTCGGGCTAGGGTTAGGGTTAGGTGACGGGGACGGTTTAGGGTCCAGGTGAGGGTACGGCAACGCTTTAGGGGGAGCGTGCGTGTGAGGGCACGGGTTAGTGTTAGCGTACGGGTTAGGATTAGGGGACGGATGAGGGTCAGGCTTCGGGGAAGGGTCAGGGTCAGGGTTCGGGCTAGGGTTAGGGTTAGGGGACGGGGACGGTTTAGGGTCCAGGTGAGGGTACGGCAACGCTTTAGGGGGAGCGTGCGTGTGAGGGCGCGGGTTAGTGTTAGCGTACGGGTTAGGATTAGGGGACGGGTGAGGGTCAGGTATCGGGGAAGGGTTAGGGTTAGGGTTCGGGCTAGGGTTAGGGTTAGGGGACGGGGACGGTTTAGGGTCCAGGTGAGGGTACGGCAACGCTTTAGGGGGAGCGTGCGTGTGAGGGCGCGGGTTAGTGTTAGCGTACGGGTTAGGATTAGGGGACGGGTGAGGGTCAGGCTTCGGGGAAGGGCTAGGGTTAGGGTTCGGGCTAGGGTTAGGTTTAGGGGACGGGGACGGTTTAGTGACCAGGTGAGGGTACGGCAACGCTTTAGGGGGAGCGTGCGTGTGAGGACGCGGGTTTGTGTTAGCGTACGGGTTAGGATTAGGTGACGGGTGAGGGTCAGGCTTCGGGGAAAGGTTAGGGTTAGGGTTCGGGCTAGGGTTAGGGTTAGGGGACGGGGACGGTTTAGGGTCCAGGTGAGGGTACGGCAACGCTTTAGGGGGAGCATGCGTGTGAGGGCGTGGGTTAGTGTTAGCGTACGGTTTAAGATTAGGGGACGGGTGAGGGTCAGGCTTCGGGGAAGGGTCAGGGTTAGGGTTAGGGCTAGGGTTAGGGTTAGGGGACGGGGACGGTTTAGGGTCCAGGTGAGGGTACGGCAACGCTTTAGGGGGAGCGTGCGTGTGAGGGCGCGGGTTAGTGTTAGCGTACGGGTTAGGATTAGGGGACGGGTGAGGGTCAGGCTTCGGGGAAGGGTCAGGGTTAGGGTTCGGGCTAGGGTTAGGGTTAGGGGACGGGGACGGTTTAGGGTCCAGGTGAGGGTACGGCAACGCTTTAGGGGGAGCGTGCGTGTGAGGGCACGGGTTAGTGTTAGCGTACGGGTTAGGATTAGGGGACGGGTGAGGGTCAGGCTTCGGGGAAGGGTAAGGGTTAGGGTTCGGGCTAGGGTTAGGGTTAGGGGACGGGGACGGTTTAGGGTCCAGGTGAGCGTACGGCAACGCTTTAGGGGGAGCGTGCGTGTGAGGGCGCGGGTTAGTGTTAGCGTACGGGTTAGGATTAGGGGACGGGTGAGGGTCAGGCTTCGGGGAAGGGTCAGGGTTAGGGTTCGGGCTAGGGTTAGGGTTAGGGGACGGGGACGGTTTAGGGTCCAGGTGAGGGTACGGCAACGCTTTAGGGGGAGCGTGCGTGTGAGGGCGCGGGTTAGTGTTAGCGTACGGGTTAGGATTAGGGGACGGGTGAGGGTCAGGCTTCGGGGAAGGGTCAGGGTTAGGGTTCGGGCTAGGGTTAGGGTTAGGGGACGGGGACGGTTTAGGGTCCAGGTGAGGGTACGGCAACGCTTTACGGGGAGCGTGCGTGTGAGGGCGCGGGTTAGTGTTAGCGTACGGGTTAGGATTAGGGGAAGGGTGAGGGTCAGGCTTCGGGGAAGGGTTAGGGTTAGGGTTCGGACTAGGGTTAGGGTTAGGGGACGGGGACGGTTTAGGGTCCAGGTGAGGGTACGGCAACGCTTTAGGGGGAGCGTGCGTGTGAGGGCGCGGGTTAGTGTTAGCGTACGGGTTAGGATTAGGGGACGGGTGAGGGTCAGGCTTCGGGGAAGGGTCAGGGTTAGGGTTGGGGCTAGGGTTAGGGTTAAGGGACGGAGACGGTTTAGGGTCCAGGTGAGGGTACGGCAACGCTTTAGGGGGAGCGTGCGTGTGAGGGCGCGGGTTAGTGTTAGCGTACGGGTTAGGATTAGGGGACGGGTGAGTGTCAGGCTTCGGGGAAGGGTCAGGGTTAGGGTTCGGGCTAGGGTTAGGGGACGGGGACGGGGACGGTTTAGGGTCCAGGTGAGGGTACGGCAACGCTTTACGGGGAGCGTGCGTGTGAGGGCGCGGGTTAGTGTTAGCGTACGGGTTAGGATTAGGGGACGGGTGAGGGTCAGGCTTCGGGGAAGGGTTAGGGTTAGGGTTCGGACTAGGGTTAGGGTTAGGGGACGGGGACGGTTTAGGGTCCAGGTGAGGGTACGGCAACGCTTTAGGGGGAGCGTGCGTGTGAGGGCGCGGGTTAGTGTTAGCGTACGGGTTAGGATTAGGGGACGGGTGAGGGTCAGGCTTCGGGGAAGGGTCAGGGTTAGGGTTGGGGCTAGGGTTAGGGTTAAGGGACGGAGACGGTTTAGGGTCCAGGTGAGGGTACGGCAACGCTTTAGGGGGAGCGTGCGTGTGAGGGCGCGGGTTAGTGTTAGCGTACGGGTTAGGATTAGGGGACGGGTGAGTGTCAGGCTTCGGGGAAGGATCAGGGTTAGGGTTTGGGCTAGGGTTAGGGTTAGGGGACGGGGACGGTTTAGGGTCCAGGTGAGGGTACGGCAACGCTTTAGGGGGAGCGTGCGTGTGAGGGCGCGTGTTAGTGTTAGCGTACGGGTTAGGATTAGGGGACGGGTGAGGGTCAGGCTTCGGAGAAGGGTCAGGGTTAGGGTTCAGGCTAGGGTTAGGGTTAGGGGACGGGGACGGTTTAGGGTCCAGGTGAGGGTACGGCAACGCTTTAGGGGGAGCGTGCGTGTGAGGGCGCGGGTTATTGTTAGCGTACGGTTTAGGATTAGGGGACGGGTGAGGGTCAGGCTTCGGGGAAGGGTCAGGGTTAGGGTTCGGGCTAGGGTTAGGGTTAGGGGACGGGGACGGTTTAGGGACCAGGTGAGGGTACGGCAACGCTTTAGGGGGAGCGTGCGTGTGAGGGCGCGGGTTAGTGTTAGCGTACGGGATAGGATTAGGGGACGGGTGAGGGTCAGGCTTCGGGGAAGGGTCAGGGTTAGTGTTCGGGCTAGGGTTAGGGTTAGGGGACGGGGACGGTTTAGGGTCCAGGTGAGGGTACGGCAACGCTTTAGGGGGAGCGTGCGTGTGAGGGCGCGGGTTAGTGTTAGCGTACGGGTTAGGATTAGGGGACGGGTGAGGTTCAGGCTTCGGGGAAGGGTTAGGGTTAGGGTTCGGGCTAGGGTTAGGGTTACGGGACGGGGACGGTTTAGGGTCCAGGTGAGGGTATGGCAGCGCTTTAGGGGGAGCGTGCGTGTGATGGCGCGGGTTAGTGTGAGCGTACGGGTTAGGATTAGGGGACGGGTGAGGGTCAGGCTTCGGGGAAGGGTTAGGGTTAGGGTTCGGGCTAGGGTTAGGGTTAGGGGACGGGGACGGTTTAGGGTCCAGTTGAGGGTACGGCAACGCTTTAGGGGGAGCGTGCGTGTGAGGGCGCGGGTTAGTGTTAGCGTACGGGTTAGGATTAGGGGACGGGTGAGGGTCAGGCTTCGGGGAAATGTTAGGGTTAGGGTTCGGGCTAGGGTTAGGGTTAGGTGACGGGGACGGTTTAGGGTCCAGGTGAGGGTACGGCAACGCTTTAGGGGGAGCGTGCGTGTGAGGGCACGGGTTAGTGTTAGCGTACGGGTTAGGATTAGGGGACGGATGAGGGTCAGGCTTCGGGGAAGGGTCAGGGTCAGGGTTCGGGCTAGGGTTAGGGTTAGGGGACGGGGACGGTTTAGGGTCCAGGTGAGGGTACGGCAACGCTTTAGGGGGAGCGTGCGTGTGAGGGCGCGGGTTAGTGTTAGCGTACGGGTTAGGATTAGGGGACGGGTGAGGGTCAGGTATCGGGGAAGGGTTAGGGTTAGGGTTCGGGCTAGGGTTAGGGTTAGGGGACGGGGACGGTTTAGGGTCCAGGTGAGGGTACGGCAACGCTTTAGGGGGAGCGTGCGTGTGAGGGCGCGGGTTAGTGTTAGCGTACGGGTTAGGATTAGGGGACGGGTGAGGGTCAGGCTTCGGGGAAGGGCTAGGGTTAGGGTTCGGGCTAGGGTTAGGTTTAGGGGACGGGGACGGTTTAGTGACCAGGTGAGGGTACGGCAACGCTTTAGGGGGAGCGTGCGTGTGAGGACGCGGGTTTGTGTTAGCGTACGGGTTAGGATTAGGTGACGGGTGAGGGTCAGGCTTCGGGGAAAGGTTAGGGTTAGGGTTCGGGCTAGGGTTAGGGTTAGGGGACGGGGACGGTTTAGGGTCCAGGTGAGGGTACGGCAACGCTTTAGGGGGAGCATGCGTGTGAGGGCGTGGGTTAGTGTTAGCGTACGGTTTAAGATTAGGGGACGGGTGAGGGTCAGGCTTCGGGGAAGGGTCAGGGTTAGGGTTAGGGCTAGGGTTAGGGTTAGGGGACGGGGACGGTTTAGGGTCCAGGTGAGGGTACGGCAACGCTTTAGGGGGAGTGTGCGTGTGAGGGCGTGGGTTAGTGTTAGCGTACGGGTTAGGATTAGGGGACGGGTGAGGGTCAGGCTTCGGGGAAGGGTCAGGGTTAGGGTTCGGGCTAGGGTTAGGGTTAGGGGACGGGGACGGTTTAGGGTCCAGGTGAGGGTACGGCAACGCTTTAGGGGGAGCGTGCGTGTGAGGGCGCGGGTTAGTGTTAGTGTACGGGTTATGATTAGGGGACGGGTGAGGGTCAGGCTTCGGGGAAGGGTCAGGGTTAGGGTTCGGACTAGGGTTAGGGTTAGGGGACGGGGACGGTTTAGGGTCCAGGTGAGGGTACAGCAACGCTTTAGGGGGAGCGTGCGTGTGAGGGCGCGGGTTAGTGTTAGCGTACGGGATAGGATTAGGGCACGGGTGAGGGTCAGGCTTCGGGGAAAGGTTAGGGTTAGGGTTCGGGCTAGGGATAGGGTTATGGGACGGGGACGGTTTAGGGTCCAGGTGAGGGTACGGCAACGCATTAGGGGGAGCGTGCGTGTGAGGACGTGGGTTAGTGTTAGCGTACGGGTTAGGATTAGGGGACGGGTGAGGGTCAGGCTTCGGGGAAGGGTCAGGGTTAGGGTTCGGGCTAGGGTTAGGGGATGGGGACGGGGACGGTTTAGGGTCCAGGTGAGGGTACGGCAACGCTTTACGGGGAGCGTGCGTGTGAGGGCGCGGGTTAGTGTTAGCGTACGGGTTAGGATTAGGGCACGGGTGAGGGTCAGGCTTCGGGGAAGGGTCAGGGTTAGGGTTCGGGCTAAGGTTAGGGTTAGGTGACGGGGACGGTTTAGGGTCCAGGTGAGGGTACGGCAACACTTTAGGGGGAGCGTGCGTGTGAGGGCACGGGTTAGTGTTAGAGTACGGGTTAGGATTAGGGGACGGATGAGGGTCAGGTTTCGGGGAAGGGTCAGGGTCAGGGTTCGGGCTAGGGTTAGGGTTAGGGGACGGGGACGGTTTAGGGTCCAGGTGAGGGTACGGCAACGCTTTAGGGGGAGCGTGCGTGTGAGGTCGCGGGTTAGTGTTAGCGTACGGGTTAGGATTAGGGGACGGGTGAGGGTCAGGTATCGGGGAAGGGTTAGGGTTAGGGTTCGGGCTAGGGTTAGGGTTAGGGGACGGGGACGGTTTAGGGTCCAGGTGAGGGTACGGCAACGCTTTAGGGGGAGCGTGCGTGTGAGGGCGCGGGTTAGTGTTAGCGTACGGGTTAGGATTAGGGGACGGGTGAGGGTCAGGCTTCGGGGAAGGGTTAGGGTTAGGGTTCGGAGTAGGGTAAGGGTTAGGGGACGGGGACGGTTTAGGGTCCAGGTGAGGGTACGGCAACGCTTTAGGGGGAGCGTGCGTGTGAGGGCGCGGGTTAGTGTTAGCGTACGGGTTAGGATTAGGGGACGGGTGAGGGTCAGGCTTCGGGGAAGGGTCAGGGTTAGGGTTCGGGCTAGGGTTAGGGTTAGGGGACGGGGACGGTTTAGGGTCCAGGTGAGGGTACGGCAACGCTTTAGGGGGAGCGTGCGTGTGAGGACGCGGGTTAGTGTTAGCGTACGGGTTAGGATTACGGGACGGGTGAGGGTCAGCCTTCGGGGAAGTGTCAGGGTTAGGGTTCGGGCTAGGGTTAGGGTTAGGGGACGGGGACGGTTTAGGGTCCAGGTGAGGGTATGGCAATGCAATAGGGGGAGCGTGCGTGTGAGGGCGCGGGTTAGTGTTAGCGTACGGGTTAGGATTAGGGGACGGGTGAGGGTCAGGCTTCGAGGAAGGGTCAGGGTTAGGGTTCGGGCTAGGGTTAGGGGATGGGGACGGGGACGGTTTAGGGTCCAGGTGAGGGTACGGCAACGCTTTAGGGGGAGCGTGCGTGTGAGGGCGCGGGTTAGTGTTAGTGTACGGGTTAGGATTAGGGGACGGGTGAGGGTCAGCCTTCGGGGAAGGGTCAGGGTTAGGGTTCGGGCTAGGGCTAGGGTTAGGGGACGGGGACGGTTTAGGGTCCAGGTGAGGGTACGGCAACGCTTTAGGGGGAGAGTAGGTGTGAGGGCACGGGTTAGTGTTAGCGTACGGGTTAGGATTAGGGGACGGGTGAGGGTCAGCCTTCGGGGAAGGGTCAGGGTTAGGGTTCGGGCTAGGGTTAGGGTTAGGGGACGGGGACGGTTTAGGGTCCAGGTGAGGGTACGACAACACTTTAGGGGGAGCGTGCGTGTGAGGGCGCGGGTTAGTGTTAGCGTACGGGTTAGGATTAGGGGACGGGTAAGGGTCAGGCTTCGGGGAAGGGTAAGGGTTAGGGTTCGGGCTAGGGTTAGGGTTAGGGGACGGGGACGGTTTAGGGTCTAGGTGAGGGTACGGCAACGCTTTAGGGGGAGCGTGCGTGTGAGGGCGCGGGTTAGTGTTAGCGTACGGGTTAGGATTAGGGGACGGGTGAGGGTCAGGCTTCGGGGAAGGGTCAGGGTTAGGGTTCGGACTAGGGTTAGGGTTAGGGGACGGGGACGGTTTAGGGTCCAGGTGAGGGTACGGCAACGCTTTAGGGGGAGGGTGCGTGTGAGGGCGCGGGTTAGTGTTAGCGTACGGGTTAGGATTAGGGGACGGGTGAGGGTCAGGCTTCGGGGAAGGGTCAGGGTTAGGGTTCGGGCTAGGGTTAGGGTTAGGGGACGGGGACGGTTTAGGGTCCAGGTGAGTGTACGGCAACGCTTCAGGGGGAGCGTGCGTGTGAGAGCGTGGGTTAGTGTTAGCGTACGGGTTAGGATTAGGGGACGGGTGAGGGTCAGGCTTCGGGGAAGTGTCATGGTTAGGGTTCGGGCTAGGGTTAGGGTTAGGGGACGGGGACGGTTTAGGGACCAGGTGAGGGTACGGCAACGCTTTAGGGGGAGCGTGCGTGTGAGGGCGCGGGTTAGTGTTAGCGTACGGGTTAGGATTAGGGGACGGGTGAGGGTCAGGCTTCGGGGAAGGGTCAGGGTCAGGGTTCGGGCTAGGGTTAGGGTTAGGGGACGGGGACGGTTTAGGGTTCAGGTGAGGGTACGACAACGCTTTAGGGGGAGCGTGCGTGTGAGGGCGCGGGTTAGTGTTAGCGTACGGGTTAGGATTAGGGGACGGGTGAGGGTCAGGCTTCGGGGAAGGGTCAGGGTTAGGGTTCGGGCTAGGGTTAGGGTTAGGGGACGGGGACGGTTTAGGGTCCAGGTGAGGGTACGGCAACGCTTTAGGGGGAGCGTGCGTGTGAGGGCGCGGGTTAGTGTTAGCGTACGGGTTAGGATTAGGGGACGGGTGAGGGTCAGGCTTCGTGGAAGGGTTAGGGTTAGGGTTTGGGCTAGGGTTAGGGTTAGGGGACGGGGACGGTTTAGGGTCCAGGTGAGGGTACGGCAACGCTTTAGGGGGAGCGTGCGTGTGAGGGCGCGGGTTAGTGTTAGCGTACGGGTTAGGATTAGGGGACGGGTGAGGGTCAGGCTTCGGGGAAGTGTTAGTGTTAGGGTTCGGGCTAGGTTTAGGGTTAGGGGACGGGGACGGTTTAGGGTCCAGGTGAGGGTACGGCAACGCTTTAGTGGGAGCGTGCGTGTGAGGGCGCGGGTTAGTGTTAGCGTACGGGTTAGGATTAGGGGACGGGTGCGGGTCAGGCTTCGGGGAAGGGTTAGGGTTAGGGTTCGGGCTAGGGTTAGGGTTAGGGTTAGGGGACGGTTTAGGGTCCAGGTGAGGGTACGGCAACGCTTTAGGGGGAGCGTGCGTGTGAGGGCGCGGGTTAGTGTTAGCGTACGGGTTAGAATTATGGGACGGGTGAGGGTCAGGCTTCGGGGAAGGGTTAGGGTTAGGGTTCGGGCTAGGGTTAGGGTTAGGGGACGGGGACGGTTTAGGGTCCAGGTGAGGGTACGACAACGCTTTAGGGGGAGCGTGCGTGTGAGGGCGCGGGTTAGTGTTAGCGTACGGGTTAGGATTAGGGGACGGGTGAGGGTCAGGCTTCGGGGAAGGGTTAGGGTTAGGGTTCGGGCTAGGGTTAGGGTTACGGGACGGGGACGGTTTAGGGTCCAGGTGAGGGTACGGCAACGCTTTAGGGGGAGCGTGCGTGTGAGGGCGCGGGTTAGTGTTAGCGTACGGGTTAGGATTAGGGGACGGGTGAGGGTCAGGCTTCGGGGAAGGGTTAGGGTTAGGGTTCGGGCTAGGGTTAGGGTTAGGGGACGGGGACGGTTTAGGGTCCAGGTGAGGGTACGGCAACACTTTAGGGGGAGCGTGCGTGTGAGGGCGCGGGTTAGTGTTAGCGTACGGGTTAGGATTAGGGGACGGGTGAGGGTCACGCTTCGGGGAAGTGTTAGGGTTAGGGTTCGGGCTAGGGTTAGGGTTAGGGGACGGGGACGGTTTAGGGTCCAGGTGAGGGTACGGCAACGCTTTAGGGGGAGCGTGCGTGTGAGGGCGCGGGTTAGTGTTAGCGTACGGGTTAGGATTAGGCGACGGTTGAGGGTCAGGCTTCGGGAAAGGGTTAGGGTTAGGGTTCGGGCTAGGGTTAGGGTTAGGGGACGGGGACGGTTTAGGGTCCAGGTAAGGGTATGGCAATGCATTAGGGGGAGCTTGCGTGTGAGGGCGCGGGTTAGTGTTAGCGTACGGGTTAGGATTAGGGTACGGGTGAGGGTCAGGCTTCGGGGAATGGTTTGGGTTAGGGTTCGGGCTAGGGTTAGGGTTAGGGGACGGGGACGGTTTAGGGTCCAGGTGAGGGTACGGCAACGCTTTAGGGGGAGCGTGCGTGTGAGGGCGCGGGTTAGTGTTAGCGTACGGGTTAGGATTAGGGGACGGGTGAGGGTCAGGCTTCCGGGAAGGGTTAGGGTTAGGGTTCGGGCTAGGGTTAGGGTTAGGGGACGGGGACGGTTTAGGGTCCAGGTGAGGGTACGGCAACGCTTTAGGGGGAGCGTGCGTGTGAGGGCGCGGATTAGTGTTAGCGTACGGGTTAGAATTATGGGACGGGTGAGGGTCAGGCTTTGGGGAAGGGTTAGGGTTAGGGTTCGGGCTAGGGTTAGGGTTAGGGGACGGGGACGGTTTAGGGTCCAGGTGAGGGTACGGCAACGCTTTAGGGGGAGCGTGTGTGTGAGGGCGCGGGTTAGTGTTAGCGTACGGGTTAGGATTAGGGGACGCGTGAGGGTCAGGCTTCGGGGAAGGGTTAGGTTTAGGTTTCAGGCTAGGGTTAGGGTTAGGGGACGGGGACGGTTTAGGGTCCAGGTGAGGGTACGGCAACGCTTTAGGGGGAGCGTGCGTGTGAGGACGCGGGTTAGTGTTAGCGTACGGGTTAGGATTAGGGGACGGGTGAGGGTCAGGCTTCGGGGAAGGGTCAGGGTTAGGGTTCGGGCTACGGTTAGGGTTAGGGGACAGGGAAGGTTTAGGGTCCAGGTGAGGGTACGGCAACGCTTTAGGGGGAGCGTGCGTGTGAGGGCACGGGTTAGTGTTAGCCTACGGGTTAGGATTAGGGGACGGGTGAGGGTCAGGCTTCGGGGAAGGGTCAGGGTTAGGGTTCGGGCTAGGGTTAGGGTTAGGGGACGGGGACGGTTTAGGGACCAGGTGAGGGTACGGCAACGCTTTAGGGGGAGCGTGCGTGTGAGGGCGCGGGTTAGTGTTATCGTACGGGTTAGGATTAGGGGACGGGTGAGGGTCAGGCTTCGGGGAAGGGTCAGGTTTAGGGTTAGGGCTAGGGTTAGGGTTAGGGGACGGGGACGGTTTAGGGTCCAGGTGTGGGTACGGCAACGCTTTAGGGGGAGCGTGCGTGTGAGGGCGCGGGTTAGTGTTAGCGTACGGGTTAGGATTAGGGGACGGGTGATGGTCAGGCTTCGGGGAAGGGTTAGGGTTAGGGTTCGGGCTAGGGTTAGGGTTAGGGGACGGGGACGGTTTAGGGTCCAGGTGAGGGTACGGCAACACTTTAGGGGGAGCGTGCGTGTGAGGGCGCGGGTTAGTGTTAGCGTACGGGTTAGGATTAGGGGACGGGTGAGGGTCAGGCTTCGGGGAAGGGTTAGGGTTAGGGTTCGGGCTAGGGTTAGGGTTAGGGGACGGGGACGGTTTAGGGTCCAGGTGAGGGTATGGCAATGCTTTAGGGGGAGCGTGCGTGTGAGGGCGCGGGTTAGTGTTAGCGTACGGGTTAGGATTAGGGGACGGGTGAGGGTCAGGCTTCGGGGAAGGGTCAGGGTTAGGGTTAGGGCTAGGGTTAGGGTTAGGGGACGGGGACGGTTTAGGGTCCAGGTGAGGGTACGGCAACGCTTGAGGGGGAGCGTGCGTGTGAGGGCGCGGGTTAGTGTTAGCGTACGGGTTAGGATTAGGGGATGGGTGAGGGTCAGGCTTCGGGGAAGGGTTAGGGTTAGGGTTCGGGCTAGGGTTAGGGTTAGGGGACGGGGACGGTTTAGGGTCCAGGTGAGGGTACGGCAACGCTTTAGGGGGAGCGTGCGTGTGAGGGCGCGGGTTAGTGTTAGCGTACGGGTTAGGATTAGGCGACGGTTGAGGGTCAGGCTTCGGGGAAAGGTTAGGGTTAGGGTTCGGGCTAGGGTTAGGGTTAGGGGACGGGGACGGTTTAGGGTCCAGGTGAGGGTATGGCAATGCTTTAGGGGGAGCGTGCGTGTGAGGGCGCGGGTTAGTGTTAGCGTACGGGTTAGGATTAGGGGACGGGTGAGGGTCAGGCTTCGGGGAAGGGTTAGGGTTAGGATTCGGGCTAGGGTTAGGGTTAGGGGACGGGGACGGTTTAGGGTCCAGGTGAGGGTATGGCAATGCTTTAGGGGGAGCGTGCGTGTGAGGGCGCGGGTTAGTGTTAGCGTACGGGTTAGGATTAGGGGACGGGTGAGGGTCAGGCTTCGGGGAAGGGTTAGGGTTAGGGTTCGGGCTAGGGTTAGGGGACGGGGACGGTTTAGGGTCCAGGTGAGGGTACGGCAACGCTTTAGGGGGAGCGTGCGTGTGAGGGCGCGGGTTAGTGTTAGCGTACGGGTTAGGATTAGGGGACTGGTGAGGGTCAGGCTTCGGGGAAGGGTTAGGGTTAGGGTTCGGGCTAGGGTTAGGGTTAGGGGACGGGGACGGTTAAGGGTCCAGGTGAGGGTACGGCAACGCTTTAGGGGGAGCGTGCGTGTGAGGGCGCGGGTTAGTGTTAGCGTACGGGTTAGGATTAGGGGACGGGTGAGGGTCAGGCTTCGGGGAAGGGTCAGGGTTAGGGTTCGGGCTAGGGTTAGGGTTAGGGGACGGGGACGGTTTAGGGACCAGGTGAGGGTACGGCAACGCTTTAGGGGTAGCGTGTGTGTGAGGGCGCGGGTTAGTGTTAGCGTACGGGTTAGGATTAGGGGATAGGTGAGGGTCAGGCTACGGGGAAGGGTTAGGGTTAGGGTTCGGGCTAGGATTAGGGTTAGGGGACGGGGACGGTTTAGGGTACAGGTGAGGGTATGGCAACGCTTTAGGGGGAGCGTGCGTGTGAGGGCGCGGGTTAGTGTTAGCGTACGGGTTAGGATTAGGGGACGGGTGAGGGTCAGGCTTCGGGGAAGGGTTAGGGTTAGGGTTCGGGCTAGGGTTAGGGTTAGGGGACGGGGACGGTTTAGGGTCCAGGTGAGGGTACGGCAACGCTTTAGGGGGAGCGTGCGTGTGAGGACGCGGGTTTGTGTTAGCGTACGGGTTAGGATTAGGGGACGGGTGAGGGTCAGGCTTCGGGGAAAGGTTAGGGTTAGGGTTCAGGCTAGGGTTAGGGTTGGGGACGGGGACGGTTTAGGGTCCAGGTGAGGGTACGGCAACGCTTTAGGGGGAGCGTGCGTGTGAGGGCGTGGGTTAGTGTTAGCGTACGGGTTAGGATTAGGGGACGGGTTAGGGTCAGGCTTCGGGGAAGGGTCAGGGTTAGGGTTCGGGCCAGGTTTAGGGTTAGGGGACGGGGACGGTTTAGGGTCCAGGTGAGGGTACGGCAACGCTTTAGGGGGAGCGTGCGTGTGAGGGCACGGGTTAGTGTTAGCGTACGGGTTAGGATTAGGGGGTGGGTGAGGGTCAGGCTTCGGGGAAGGGTCAGGGTTAGGGTTCGGGCTAGGGTTAGTGTTAGGGGACGGGGACGGTTTAGGGTCCAGGTGAGGGTACGGCAACGCTTTAGGGGGAGCGTGCGTGTGAGGGCCCGGGTTAGTGTTAGCGTACGGGTTAGGATTAGGGGACGGGTGAGGGTCAGGCTTCGGGGAAGTGTCAGGGTTAGGGTTCGGACTAGGGTTAGGGTTAGGGGACGGGGACGGTTTAGGGACCAGGTGAGGGTACGGCAACGCTTTACGGGGAGCGTGCGTTTGAGGGCGTGGGTTAGTGTTAGCGTACGGGTTAGGATTAGGGGACGGGTGTGGGTCAGGCTTCGGGGAAGTGTTAGGGTTAGGGTTCGGGCTAGGGTTAGGATTAGGGGACGAGGACGGTTTAGGGTCCAGGGTAGGGTACGACAACGCTGTAGGGGGAGCGTACGTGTGAAGGCGCGGGTTAGTGTTAGCGTACGGGTTAGGATTAGGGGACGGGTGAGGGTCAGGCTTCGGGGAAGGGTCAGGTTTAGGGTTCGGGCTAGGGTTAGGGTTAGGGGACGGGGACGGTTTAGGGTCCAGGTGAGGGTATGGCAATGCTTTAGGGGGAGCGTGCGTGTGAGGGTGCGGGTCAGTGTTAGCGTACGGGTTAGGATTAGGGGACGGGTGAGGGTCAGGCTTCGGGGAAGGGTCAGGGTTAGGGTTAGGGCTAGGGTTAGGGTTAGGGGACGGGGACGGTTTAGGGTCCAGGTGAGGGTACGGCAACGCTTTAGGGGGAGCGTGCGTGTGAGGGCGCGGGTTAGTGTTAGCGTACGGGTTAGGATTAGGGGATGGGTGAGGGTCAGGCTTCGGGGAAGGGTTAGGGTTAGGGTTCGGGCTAGGGTTAGGGTTAGGGGACGGGGACGGTTTAGGGTCCAGGTGAGGGTACGGCAACGCTTTAGGGGGAGCGTGCGTGTGAGGGCGCGGGTTAGTGTTAGCGTACGGGTTAGGATTAGGGGACGGGTGAGGGTCAGGCTTCCGGGAAGGGTTAGGGTTAGGGTTCGGGCTAGGGTTAGGGTTAGGGGACGGGGACGGTTTAGGGTCCAGGTGAGGGTACGGCAACGCTTTAGGGGGAGCGTGCGTGTGAGGGCGCGGATTAGTGTTAGCGTACGGGTTAGAATTATGGGACGGGTGAGGGTCAGGCTTTGGGGAAGGGTTAGGGTTAGGGTTCGGGCTAGGGTTAGGGTTAGGGGACGGGGACGGTTTAGGGTCCAGGTGAGGGTACGGCAACGCTTTAGGGGGAGCGTGTGTGTGAGGGCGCGGGTTAGTGTTAGCGTACGGGTTAGGATTAGGGGACGCGAGAGGGTCAGGCTTCGGGGAAGGGTTAGGTTTAGGTTTCAGGCTAGGGTTAGGGTTAGGGGACGGGGACGGTTTAGGGTCCAGGTGAGGGTACGGCAACGCTTTAGGGGGAGCGTGCGTGTGAGGGCGCGGGTTAGTGTTAGCGTACGGGTTAGGATTAGGGGACGGGTGATGGTCAGGCTTCGGGGAAGGGTTAGTGTTAGGGTTCGGGCTAGGGTTAGGGTTAGGGGACGGGGACGGTTTAGGGTCCAGGTGAGGGTACGGCAACACTTTAGGGGGAGCGTGCGTGTGAGGGCGCGGGTTAGTGTTAGCGTACGGGTTAGGATTAGGGGACGGGTGAGGGTCAGGCTTCGGGGAAGGGTTAGGGTTAGGGTTCGGGCTAGGGTTAGGGTTAGGGGACGGGGACGGTTTAGGGTCCAGGTGAGGGTATGGCAATGCTTTAGGGGGAGCGTGCGTGTGAGGGCGCGGGTTAGTGTTAGCGTACGGGTTAGGATTAGGGGACGGGTGAGGGTCAGGCTTCGGGGAAGGGTCAGGGTTAGGGTTAGGGCTAGGGTTAGGGTTAGGGGACGGGGACGGTTTAGGGTCCAGGTGAGGGTACGGCAACGCTTGAGGGGGAGCGTGCGTGTGAGGGCGCGGGTTAGTGTTAGCGTACGGGTTAGGATTAGGGGATGGGTGAGGGTCAGGCTTCGGGGAAGGGTTAGGGTTAGGGTTCGGGCTAGGGTTAGGGTTAGGGGACGGGGACGGTTTAGGGTCCAGGTGAGGGTACGGCAACGCTTTAGGGGGAGCGTGCGTGTGAGGGCGCGGGTTAGTGTTAGCGTACGGGTTAGGATTAGGCGACGGTTGAGGGTCAGGCTTCGGGGAAAGGTTAGGGTTAGGGTTCGGGCTAGGGTTAGGGTTAGGGGACGGGGACGGTTTAGGGTCCAGGTGAGGGTATGGCAATGCTTTAGGGGGAGCGTGCGTGTGAGGGCGCGGGTTAGTGTTAGCGTACGGGTTAGGATTAGGGGACGGGTGAGGGTCAGGCTTCGGGGAAGGGTTAGGGTTAGGATTCGGGCTAGGGTTAGGGTTAGGGGACGGGGACGGTTTAGGGTCCAGGTGAGGGTATGGCAATGCTTTAGGGGGAGCGTGCGTGTGAGGGCGCGGGTTAGTGTTAGCGTACGGGTTAGGATTAGGGGACGGGTGAGGGTCAGGCTTCGGGGAAGGGTTAGGGTTAGGGTTCGGGCTAGGGTTAGGGGACGGGGACGGTTTAGGGTCCAGGTGAGGGTACGGCAACGCTTTAGGGGGAGCGTGCGTGTGAGGGCGCGGGTTAGTGTTAGCGTACGGGTTAGGATTAGGGGACTGGTGAGGGTCAGGCTTCGGGGAAGGGTTAGGGTTAGGGTTCGGGCTAGGGTTAGGGTTAGGGGACGGGGACGGTTAAGGGTCCAGGTGAGGGTACGGCAACGCTTTAGGGGGAGCGTGCGTGTGAGGGCGCGGTTTAGTGTTAGCGTACGGGTTAGGATTAGGGGACGGGTGAGGGTCAGGCTTCGGGGAAGGGTCAGGGTTAGGGTTCGGGCTAGGGTTAGGGTTAGGGGACGGGGACGGTTTAGGGACCAGGTGAGGGTACGGCAACGCTTTAGGGGTAGCGTGTGTGTGAGGGCGCGGGTTAGTGTTAGCGTACGGGTTAGGATTAGGGGATAGGTCAGGGTCAGGCTACGGGGAAGGGTTAGGATTAGGGTTCGGGCTAGGATTAGGGTTAGGGGACGGGGACGGTTTAGGGTACAGGTGAGGGTACGGCAACGCTTTAGGGGGAGCGTGCGTGTGAGGGCGCGGGTTAGTGTTAGCGTACGGGTTAGGATTAGGGGACGGGTGAGGGTCAGGCTTCGGGGAAGGGTTAGGGTTAGGGTTCGGGCTAGGGTTAGGGTTAGGGGACGGGGACGGTTTAGGGTCCAGGTGAGGGTACGGCAACGCTTTAGGGGGAGCGTGCGTGTGAGGACGCGGGTTTGTGTTAGCGTACGGGTTAGGATTAGGGGACGGGTGAGGGTCAGGCTTCGGGGAAAGGTTAGGGTTAGGGTTCAGGCTAGGGTTAGGGTTGGGGACGAGGACGGTTTAGGGTCCAGGTGAGGGTACGGCAACGCTTTAGGGGGAGCGTGCGTGTGAGGGCGTGGGTTAGTGTTAGCGTACGGGTTAGGATTAGGGGACGGGTTAGGGTCAGGCTTCGGGGAAGGGTCAGGGTTAGGGTTCGGGCTAGGGTTAGGGTTAGGGGACGGGGACGGTTTAGGGTCCAGGTGAGGGTACGGCAACGCTTTAGGGGGAGCGTGCGTGTGAGGGCACGGGTTAGTGTTAGCGTACGGGTTAGGATTAGGGGGTGGGTGAGGGTCAGGCTTCGGGGAAGGGTCAGGGTTAGGGTTCGGGCTAGGGTTAGTGTTAGGGGACGGGGACGGTTTAGGGTCCAGGTGAGGGTACGGCAACGCTTTAGGGGGAGCGTGCGTGTGAGGGCCCGGGTTAGTGTTAGCGTACGGGTTAGGATTAGGGGACGGGTGAGGGTCAGGCTTCGGGGAAGTGTCAGGGTTAGGGTTCGGACTAGGGTTAGGGTTAGGGGACGGGGACGGTTTAGGGACCAGGTGAGGGTACGGCAACGCTTTACGGGGAGCGTGCGTTTGAGGGCGTGGGTTAGTGTTAGCGTACGGGTTAGGATTAGGGGACGGGTGTGGGTCAGGCTTCGGGGAAGTGTTAGGGTTAGGGTTCGGGCTAGGGTTAGGATTAGGGGACGAGGACGGTTTAGGGTCCAGGGTAGGGTACGACAACGCTGTAGGGGGAGCGTACGTGTGAAGGCGCGGGTTAGTGTTAGCGTACGGGTTAGGATTAGGGGACGGGTGAGGGTCAGGCTTCGGGGAAGGGTCAGGGTTAGGGTTCGGGCTAGGGTTAGGGTTAGGGGACGGGGACGGTTTAGGGTCCAGGTGAGGGTACGGCAATGCTTTAGGGGGAGCGTGCGTGTGAGGGCGCGGGTTAGTGTTAGCGTACGGGTTAGGATTAGGGGACGGGTGAGGGTCAGGCTTCGGGGAAGGGTCAGGGTTAGGGTTAGGGCTAGGGTTAGGGTTAGGGGACGGGGACGGTTTAGGGTCCAGGTGAGGGTACGGCAACGCTTTAGGGGGAGCGTGCGTGTGAGGGCGCGGGTTAGTGTTAGCGTACGGGTTAGGATTAGGGGATGGGTGAGGGTCAGGCTTCGGGGAAGGGTTAGGGTTAGGGTTCGGGCTAGGGTTAGGGTTAGGGGACGGGGACGGTTTAGGTTCCAGGTGAGGGTACGGCAACGCTTTAGGGGGAGCGTGCGTGTGAGGGCGCGGGTTAGTGTTAGCGTACGGGTTAGGATTAGGCGACGGTTGAGGGTCAGGCTTCGGGGAAGGGTTAGGGTTAGGGTTCGGGCTAGGGTTAGGGTTAGGGGACGGGGACGGTTTAGGGTCCAGGTGAGGGTATGGCAATGCTTTAGGGGGAGCGTGCGTGTGAGGGCGCGGGTTAGTGTTAGCGTACAGGTTAGGATTAGGGGACGGGTGAGGGTCAGGCTTCGGGGAAGGGTTAGGGTTAGGATTCGGGCTAGGGTTAGGGTTAGGGGATGGGGACGGTTTAGGGTCCAGGTGAGGGTATGGCAATGCTTTAGGGGGAGCGTGCGTGTGAGGGCGCGGGTTAGTGTTAGCGTACGGGTTAGGATTAGGGGACGGGTGAGGGTCAGGCTTCGGGGAAGGGTTAGGGTTAGGGTTCGGGCTAGGGTTAGGGTTAGGGGACGGGGACGGTTTAGGGTCAGGTGAGGGTACGGCAACGCTTTAGGGGGAGCGTGCGTGTGAGGGCGCGGGTTAGTGTTAGCGTACGGGTTAGGATTAGGGGACTGGTGAGTGTCAGGCTTCGGGGAAGGGTTAGGGTTAGGTTTCGGGCTAGGGTTAGGGTTAGGGGACGGGGACGGTTAAGGGTCCAGGTGAGGGTACGGCAACGCTTTAGGGGGAGCGTGCGTGTGAGGGCGCGGGTTAGTGTTAGCGTACGGGTTAGGATTAGGGGACGGGTGAGGGTCAGGCTTCGGGGAAGGGTTAGGGTTAGGGTTCGGGCTAGGGTTAGGGTTAGGGGACGGGGACGGTTTAGGGTCCAGGTGAGGGTACGGCAACGCTTTAGGGGGAGCGTGCGTGTGAGGGCGCGGGTTAGTGTTAGCGTACGTGTTAGGATTAGGGGATAGGTGAGGGTCAGGCTACGGGGAAGGGTTAGGGTTAGGGTTCGGGCTAGGATTAGGGTTAGGGGACGGGGACCGTTTAGGGTACAGGTGAGGGTACGGCAACGCTTTAGGGGGAGCGTGCGTGTGAGGGCGCGGGTTAGTGTTAGCGTACGGGTTAGGATTAGGGGACGGGTGAGGGTCAGGCTTCGGGGAAGGGTTAGGGTTAGGGTTCGGGCTAGGGTTAGGGTTAGGGGACGGGGACGGTTTAGGGTCCAGGTGAGGGTACGGCAACGCTTTAGGGGGAGCGTGCGTGTGAGTACGCGGGTTTGTGTTAGCGTACGGGTTAGGATTAGGGGACGGGTGAGGGTGAGGCTTCGGGGAAAGGTTAGGGTTAGGGTTCAGGCTAGGGTTAGGGTTGGGGACGGGGACGGTTTAGGGTCCAGGTGAGGGTACGGCAACGCTTTAGGGGGAGCGTGCGTGTGAGGGCGTGGGTTAGTGTCAGCGTACGGGTTAGGATTAGGGGACGGGTGAGGGTCAGGCTTCGGGGAAGGGTCAGGGTTAGGGTTCGGGCTAGGGTTATGGTTAGGGGACGGGGACGGTTTAGGGTCCAGGTGAGGGTACGGCAACGCTTTAGGGGGAGCGTGCGTGTGAGGGCACGGGTTAGTGTTAGCGTACGGGTTAGGATTAGGGGGTAGGTGAGGGTCAGGCTTCGGGGAAGGGTCAGGGTTAGGGTTCGGGCTAGGGTTAGTGTTAGGGGACGGGGACGGTTTAGGGTCCAGGTGAGGGTACGGCAACGCTTTAGGGGGAGCGTGCGTGTGAGGGCCCGGGTTAGTGTTAGCGTACGGGTTAGGATTAGGGGACGGATGAGGGTCAGGCTTCGGGGAAGTGTCAGGGTTAGGGTTCGGACTAGGGTTAGGGTTAGGGGACGGGGACGGTTTAGGGACCAGGTGAGGGTACGGCAACGCTTTACGGGGAGCGTGCGTTTGAGGGCGTGGGTTAGTGTTAGCGTACGGGTTAGGATTAGGGGACGGGTGAGTGTCAGGCTTCGGGGAAGGGTTAGGGTTAGGGTTCGGGCTAGGTTAGGGTTAGGGGACGGGGACGGTTTAGGGTCCAGGTGAGGGTACGGCAAAGCTTTAGGGGGAGCGTGCGTGTGAGGGCGCGGGTTAGTGTTAGCGTACGGGTTAGGATTAGGGGACGGGTGAGGGTCAGGCTTCGGGGAAGGGTTAGGGTTAGGGTTCGGGCTAGGGTTAGGGTTAGGGTACGGGGACGGTTAAGGGTCCAGGTGAGGGTACGGCAACGCTTTAGGGGGAGCGTGCGTGTGAGGGCGCGGGTTAGTGTTAGCGTACGGGTTAGGATTAGGGGACGGGTGAGGGTCAGGCTTCGGGGAAGGGTCAGGGTTAGGGTTCGGGCTAGGGTTAGGGTTAGGGGATGGGGACGGTTTAGGGACCAGGTGAGGGTACGGCAACGCTTTAGGGGGAGCGTGCGTGTGAGGGCGCAGGTTAGTGTTAGCGTACGTGTTAGGATTAGAGGACGGGTGAGGGTCAGGCTTCGGGGAAGGGTCAGGGTTAGGGTTCGGGCAAGGGTTAGGGTTAGGTGACGGGGACGGTTTAGGGTCCAGGTGAGGGTACGGCAACTCTTTAGGGGGAGCGTGCGTGTGAGGGTGCGGGTTAGTGTTAGCGTACGGTTTAGGATTAGGGCACGGGTGAGCGTCAGGCTTCGGGGAAGGGTCAGGGTTAGGGTTCGGGCTAGGGTTAGGGTTAGGTGACGGGGACGGTTTAGGGTCCAGGTGAGGGTACGGCAACGCTTTAGGGGCAGCGTGCGTGTGAGGGCACGGGTTAGTGTTAGCGTACGGGTTAGGATTAGGGGACGGGTGAGGGTCAGGCTTCGGGGAAGGGTCAGGGTTAGGGTTCGGGCTAGGGTTAGGGTTAGGGGACGGGGACGGTTTAGGGTCCAGGTGAGGGTACGGCAACGCTTTAGGGGGAGCGTGCGTGTGAGGGCGCGGGTTAGTGTTAGCGTACGGGTTAGGATTAGGGGATGGGTGAGGGTCAGGCTTCGGGGAAGGGTCAGGGTTAGGGTTCGGGCTAGGGTTAGGGTTAGGGGACGGGGACGGTTTAGGGTCCAGGTGAGGGTACGGCAACGCTTTAGGGGGAGCGTGCGTGTGAGGGTGCGGGTTAGTGTTAGCGTACGGGTTAGGATTAGGGGACGGGTGAGGGTCAGGCTTCGGGGAAGTGTCAGGGTTAGGGTTCGGACTAGGGTTAGGGTTAGGGGACGGGGACGGTTTAGGGTCCAGGTGAGGGTACGGCAACACTTTACGGGCAGCGTGCGTTTGAGGGCGTGGGTTAGTGTTAGCGTACGGGTTAGGATTAGGGGACGGGTGAGTGTCAGGCTTCGGGGAAGGGTTAGGGTTAGGGTTCGGGCTAGGGTTAGGGTTAGGGGACGGGGACGGTTTAGGGTCCAGGTGAGGGTACGGCAACGCTTTAGTGGGAGCGTGCGTGTGAGGGCGCGGGTTAGTGTTAGCGTACGGGTTAGGATTAGGGGACGGGTGAGGGTCAGGCTTCGGGGAAGGGTTAGGGTTAGGGTTCGGGCTAGGGTTAGGGTTAGGGGACGGGGATGGTTTAGGGTCCAGGTGAGGGTACGGCAATGCTTTAGGGGGAGCGTGCGTGTGAGGGCGCGGTTTGTGTTAGCGTACGGGTTAGGATTAGGGGACGGGTGAGGGTCAGGCTTCGGGGAAGGTTTAGGGTTAGGGTTCGGGCTAGGGTTAGGGTTATTGGACGGGGACGGTTTAGGGTCCAGGTGAGGGTACGGCAACACTTTAGGGGGAGCGTGCGTGTGAGGGCGCGGGTTAGTGTTAGCGTACGGGTTAGGATTAGGGGACGAGTGAGGGTCAGTCTTCGGGGAAGGCTTAGGGTTAGGGTTCGGGCTAGGGTTAGGTTTAGGGGACGGGGACGGTTTAGGGTCCAGGTGAGGGTACGGCAACGCTTTAGGGGGAGCGTGCGTGTGAGGGCACGGGTTAGTGTTAGCGTACGGGTTAGGATTAGGGGACGGGTGAGGGTCAGGCTTCGGGGAAGGGTTAGGGTTAGGGTTCGGGCTAGGGTTAGGGTTAGGGGACGGGGACGGTTTAGGGTCCATGTGAGGGTACGGCAACGCTTTAGGGGGAGCGTGCGTGTGAGGGCGCGGGTTAGTGTTAGCGTACGGGTTAGGATTAGGGGACGGGTGAGGGTCCGGCTTCGTGGAAGGGTCAGGGTTAGGGTTCGGGTTAGGGTTAGGGGACGGGGACGGTTTACGGTCCAGGTGAGGGTACGGCAGCGCTTTAGGGGGAGCGTGCATGTGAGGGCGCGGGTTAGTGTTAGCGTACGGTTTAGGATTAGGTCACGGGTGAGTGTCAGGCTTCGGGGAAGGGTTAGGGTTAGGGTTCGGGCTAGCGTTAGGGTTAGGGGACGGGGACGGTTTAGGGTCCAGGTGAGGGTACGGCAACACTTTAGGAGGAGCGTGCGTGTGAGGGCGCGGGTTAGTGTTACCGTACGGGTTAGGATTAGGGGACGGTTGAGGGTCAGGCTTCGGGGAAGGGTTAGGGTTAGGGTTCGGGCTAGGGTTAGGGTTAGGGGACGGGGACGGTTTATGGTCCAGTTGAGGGTACGGCAATGCTTTAGGGGGAGCGTGCGTGTGAGGGCGCAGTTTGTGTTAGCGTACGGGTTAGGATTAGGGGACGGGTGAGGGTCAGGCTTCGGGGAAGGGTCAGGGTTAGGGTTCGGGCTAGGGTTAGGGTTAGGTGACCTGGACGGTTTAGGGTCCAGGTGAGGGTACGGCAACGCTTTAGGGGGAGCGTGCGTGTGAGGGCACGGGTTAGTGTTAGCGTACGGGTTAGGATTAGGGGACGGGTGAGGGTCAGGCTTCGGGGAAGTGTCAGGGTTAGGGTTCGGGCTAGGGTTAGGGTTAGGGGACAGGGACGGTTTAGGATCCAGGTGAGGGTACGGCAACGCTTTAGGGGGAGCGTGCGTGTGAGGGCGCTGGTTAGTGTTAGCGTACGCGTTAGGATTAGGTCACGGGTGACTGTCAGGCTTCGGGGAAGTGTCAGGTTTAGGTTTCGGGCTAGGGTTAGGATTAGGGGACGGGGACGGTTTAGGGTCCAGGTGATGGTACGGCTACGCCATAGGAGGAGCGTGCGTGTGAGGGTGCGGGTTAGTGTTAGCGTACGGGTTAGGATTAGGGCACGGGTGAGGGTCAGGCTTCGGGGAAGGGTTAGGGTTACGGTTCGGGCTAGGGTTAGGGTTAGGGGACGATGACGGTTTAGGGACCAGGTGAGGGTACGGCAACGCTTTAGGGGGACCGTGCGTGTGAGGGTGCGGGTTAGTGTTAGTGTACGGGTTAGGATTAGGCGACGGGTGAGGGTCAGGCTCCGGGGAAGTGTTAGGGTTAGGGTTCGGGCTAGGGTTAGGGTTAGGGGACGGGGACGGTTTAGGGTCCAGGTGAGGGTACGGCAACGCTTTAGGGGGAGCGTGCGTGTGAGGGCGCGGGTTAGTGTTAGCGTACGGGTTAGGATTAGGGGACGGGTGAGGGTCAGGCTTCGGGGAAGGGTTAGGGTTAGGGTTCGGGCTAGGGTTAGGGTTAGGGGACGGGGACGGTTTAGGGTCTAGGTGAGGGTACGGCAACGCTTTAGGGGGAGCGTGCGTGTGAGGGCGCGGGTTAGTGTTAGCGTACGGTTTAGGATTAGGGGACGTGTGAGGGTCAGGCTTTGGGAAGGGTTAGGGTTAGGGTTCGGGCTAGGGTTAGGGTTAGGGGACGGGGACGGTTTAGGGTCCAGGTGAGGGTACGGCAACGCTTTAGGGGGAGCGTGCGTGTGAGAGCGCGGGTTAGTGTTAGCGTACGGGTTAGGATTAGGGGACGCGTGAGGGTCAGGCTTCGGGGAAGGGTTAGGTTTAGGGTTAAGGCTAGGGTTAGGGTTAGGGGACGGGGACGGTTTAGGGTCCAGGTGAGGGTACGGCAACGCTTTAGGGGGAGCGTGCGTGTGAGGACGCGGGTTAGTGTTAGCGTACGGCTTAGGATTAGGGGACGGGTGAGAGTCAGGCTTCGGGGAAGGGTTAGGGTTAGGGTTCGGGCTAGGGTTAGGCTTAGGGGACGGGGAGGGTTTAGGGTCCAGGTGAAGGTACGACAATGCTTTAGGGGGAGCGTAGGTGTGAGGGTGCGGGTTTCTGTTAGCGTACGGGTTAGCATTAGGGGACGGGTGAGGGTCAGGCTTCGGGGAAGGGTTAGGGTTAGGGTTCGGGCTAGGGTTAGGGTTAGGGGACGGGGACGGTTTAGGTTCCAGGGGAGTGTACGACAACGCTTTAGGGGGAGCGTAGGTGTGAGGGCACGGGTTAGTGTTAGCGTACGGGTTAGGATTAGGGGACGGTTGAGGGTCAGGCTTCGGGGAAGGGTTAGGGTTAGGGTTCGGGCTACGGTTAGGGTTAGGGGATGGGGATGGTTTAGGGTCCAGGTGAGGGTACGGCAACGCTTTAGCGGGAGCGTGCGTGTGAGGGCGTGGGTTAGTGTTAGCGTACGGGTTAGGATTAGGGGACGGGTTAGGGTCAGGCTACGGGGAAGGGTTAGGGTTAGGGTTCGGGCTAGGGTTAGGGTTAGGGGACGGGGACGATTTAGGGTCCAGGTGAGGGTACGGCAACGCTTTAGGGGGAGCGTGCGTGTGAGGGCGCGGGTTAGTGTCAGCGTACGGGTTAGGATTAGGGGACGGGTGAGGGTCAGGCTTCGGGGAAGGGTCAGGGTTAGGGTTCGGGCTAGGGTTAGGGTTAGGGAACGGGGACGGTTTAGGGTCCAGGTGAGGGTACGGCAACGCTTTAGGGGGTGCGTGCGTGTGAGGGCGTGGGTTAGTGTTAGCGTACGGGTTAGGATTAGGGGACGGGTGAGGGTCAGGCTTCGGGGAAGTGTTAGGGTTAGGGTTCGGGCTAGGGTTAGGGTTAGTGGACGGGGACGGTTTAGGGTCCAGGTGAGGGTACGGCAACGCTTTAGGGGGAGTGTGCCTGTGAGGGCATGGGTTAGTGTTAGCGTACGGGTTAGGATTAGGGGACGGGTGAGGGTCAGGCTTCGGGGAAGGGTCAGGGTTAGGGTTCGGGCTAGGGTTAGGGTTAGTGGACAGGGACGGTTTAGGGTACAGGTGAGGGTACGGCAACGCTTTAGGGGGAGCGTGCGTGTGAGGGCGCGGGTTAGTGTTAGCGTACGGGTTAGGATTAGGGGACGGGTGAGGGTCTGGCTTCGGGGAAGGGTCAGGGTTACGGTTCGGGCTAGGGTTACGGTTAGGGGACGGGGACGGTTTAGGTTCCAGGTGAGGGTACGGCAACGCTTTAGGGGGAGCGTGCGTGTGAGGGCGCGGGTTAGTGTTAGCGTACGGGTTAGGATTAGGGGACGGGTGAGGGTCAGGCTTCGGGGAAGGGTCAGGGTTAGGGTTCGGGTTAGGGTTAGGGGACGGGGACGGTTTAAGGTCCAGGTGAGGGTACGGCAACGCTTTAGGGGGAGCGTGCGTGTGAGGGCGCGGGTTAGTGTTAGCGTACGGGTTAGGATTAGGGGACGGGTGAGGGTCAGGCTTCGGGGAAGTGTCAGGGTTAGGGTTCGGGCTAGGGTTAAGGTTAGGGGACGGGGACGGTTTAGGGTCCAGGTGAGGGTACGGCAACGCTTTAGGGGGAGCGTGCGTGTGAGGGCGCGGGTTAGTGTTAGCGCACGGGTTAGGATTAGGGGACGGGTGAGGGTCAGGCTTCGGGGAAGGGTCAGGGTTAGGGTTCGGGCTAGGGTTAGGGTTAGGGGATGGGGACGGTTAGGGTCCAGGTGAGGGTACGACAACGCTTTAGGGGGAGCGTAGGTGTGAGGGTGCGGGTTACAGTTATCGTACGGGTTAGCATTAGGGGACGGGTGAGGGTCAGGCTTTGGGGAAGGGTTAGGGTTAGGGTTCGGGCTAGGGTTAGGGTTAGGGGACGGGGACGGTTTAGGGTCCAGGGGAGGGTACGACAACGCTTTAGGGGGAGAGTAGGTGTGAGGGCACGGGTTAGTGTTAGCGTACGGGTTAGGAATAGGGGACGGGTGAGGGTGAGGCTTCGGGGAAGGGTTAGGGTTAGGGTTCTGGCTAGGGTTAGGGTTAGGGGACGGGGATGGTTTAGGGTCCAGGTGAGGGTACGGCAACGCTTTAGGGGGAGCGTGCGTGTGAGGGCGCGGGTTAGTGTTAGCGTACGGGTTAGGATTAGGGGACGGGTTAGGGTCAGGCTTCGGGGAAGGGTCAGGGTCAGTGTTCGGGCTAGGGTTAGGGGACGGGGACGGTTTAGGGTCCAGGTGAGGGTACGGCAACGCTTTAGGGGGAGCGTGCGTGTGAGGGCGCGGGTTAAGGTCAGCGTATGGGTTAGGATTAGGGGACGGGTGAGGGTCAGGCTTCGGGGAAGGGTCAGGGTTAGGGTTCGGGCTAGGGTTAGGGTTAGGGGACGGGGACGGTTGAGGGTCCAGGTGAGGGTACGGCAATGCTTTAGGGGGAGCGTGTGTGTGAGGGCGCGGGTTAGTGTTAGCGTACGGGTTAGGATTAGGGGACGGGTGAGGGTCAGGCTTCGGGGAAGGGGCAGGGTTAGGGTTCGGGCTAGGGTTAGGGTTAGGGGACGGGGAGGGTTTAGGGTCCAGGTGAGGGTACGACAATGCTTTAGGGGGAGCGTAGGTGTGAGGGTGCGGATTACTGTTAGCGTACGGGTTAGCATTACGGGACGGGTGAGGGTCAGGCTTCGGGGAAGGGTTAGGGTTAGGGTTCGGGCTAGGGTTAGGGTTAGGGCACGGGGACGGTTTAGGGCCCAGGTGAGGGTACGGCAACGCTTTAGGGGAGCGTGCGTGTGAGGACGCGGGTTAGTGTTAGCGTACGGGTTAGGATTAGGGGACGGGTGAGGGTCAGCCTTCGGGGAAAGGTTAGGGTTATGGTTCGGGCTAGGGTTAGGGTTAGGGGACGGGGACGGTTTAGGGTCCAGGTGAGGGTACGGCAACGCTGTAGAGGGAGCGTGCGTGTGAGGGCGTGGGTTAGTGTTAGCGTACGGGTTAGGATTAGGGGACGGGTGAGGGTCAGGCTTCGGGGAAGGGTCAGGGTTAGGGTTCGGGCTAGGGTTAGGGTTAGGGGATGGGGACGGTTTAGGGTCCAGGTGAGGGTACGACAACGCTTTAGGGGGAGCGTAGGTGTGAGGGTGCGGGTTACTGTTAGCGTACGGGTTAGCATTAGGGGACGGGTGAGGGTCAGGCTTCGGGGAAGGGTTAGGGTTAGGGTTCGGGCTAGGGTTAGGGGTAGGGGACGGGGACGGTTCAGGGTCCAGGGGAGTGTACGACAACGCTTTAGGGGGAGCGTAGGTGTGAGGGCACGGGTTAGTGTTAGCGTACGGGTTAGGATTAGGGGACGTGTGAGGGTCAGGCTTCGGGGAAGGGTTAGGGTTAGGGTTCGGGCTACGGTTAGGGTTAGGGGACGGGGATGGTTTAGGGTCCAGGTGAGGGTACGGCAACGCTTTAGCGGGAGCGTGCGTGTGAGGGCGCGGGTTAGTTTTAGCGTACGGGTTAGGATTAGGGGATGGGTTAGGGTCAGGCTTCGGGGAAGGGTTAGGGTTAGGGTTCGGGCTACGGTTAGGGTTAGGGGACGGGGACGGTTTAGGGTCCAGGTGAGGGTACGGCAACGCTTTAGGGGGAGCGTGCGTGTGAGGGCGCGGGTTAGTGTCAGCGTACGGGTTAGGATTAGGGGACGGGTGAGGGTCAGGCTTCGGGGAAGGGTCAGGGTTAGGGTTCGGGCTAGGGTTAGGGTTAGGGAACAGGGACGGTTTAGGGTCCAGGTGAGGGTACGGCAACGCTTTAGGGGGAGCGTGCGTGTGAGGGCGCGGGTTAGTGTTAGCGTACGGGTTAGGATTAGGGGACGGGTGAGGGTCAGGCTTCGGGGAAGCGTTAGGGTTAGGGTTCGGGCTAGGGTTAGGGTTAGTGGACGGGGACGGTTTAGGGTCCAGGTGAGGGTACGGCAACGCTTTAGGGGGAGCGTGCGTGTGAGTGCGCGGGTTAGTGTTAGCGTACGGGTTAGGATTAGGGGGCGGGTGAGTGTCAGGCTTCGGGGAAGGGTCAGGGTTAGGGTTCGGGCTAGGGTTAGGGTTAGTGGACAGGGACGGTTTAGGGTCCAGGTGAGGGTACGGCAACGCTTTAGGGGGAGCGTGCGTGTGAGGGTGCGGGTTAGTGTTAGCGTACGGGTTAGGATTAGGGGACGGGTGAGGGTCAGGCTTCGGGGAAGGGTCAGGGTTAGGGTTCGGGCTAGGGTTAGGGTTAGGGGACGGGGACGGTTTAGGGTCCAGGTGAGGGTACGGCAACGCTTTAGGGGGAGCGTGCGTGTGAGGGCGCGGGTTAGTGTTAGCATACGGGTTAGGATTAGGGGACGGGTGAGGGTCAGGCTTCGGGGAAGGGTCAGGGTCAGGGTTCGGGCTAGGGTTAGGGGACGGGGAAGGTTTAGGGTCCAGGTGAGGGTACGGCAACGCTTTAGGGGGAGCGTGCGTGTGAGGGCGCGGGTTAAGGTCAGCGTACGGGTTAGGATTAGGGGACGGGTGAGGGTCAGGCTTCGGGGAAGGGTCAGGGTTAGGGTTCGGGCTAGGGTTAGGGTTAGGGGACGGGGACGGTTTAGGGTCCAGGTGAGCGTACGGCAGCGCTTTAGGGGAAGCGTGTGTGTGAGGGCGCGGGTTAGTGTTAGCGTACGGGTTAGGATTAGGGGACGGGTGAGGGTCAGGCTTCGGGGAAGGGTTAGGGTTAGGGTTCAGGCTAGGGTTAGGGTTAGTGGACGGGGACGGTTTAGGATCCAGGTGAGGGTACGGCAACGCTTTAGGGGGAGCGTGCGTGTGAGGGCGCGGGTTAGTGTTAGCGTACGGGTTAGGATTAGGAGAAGGGTGAGGGTCAGGCTTCGGGGAAGGGTTAGTGTTAGGGTTCGGGCTAGGGTTAGGGGTAGGGGACGGGGACGGTTTTGGGTCCATGTGAGGGTATGGCAACGCTTTAGGGGGAGCGTGCGTGTGAGGGCGCGGGTTAGTGTTAGAGTACGGGTTAAGATTAGGGGACGGGTGAGGGTTAGGCTTCGGGGAAGGGTTAGGGTTAGGGTTCGGGCTAGGGTTAGGGTTAGGGGACGGGGACGGTTTAGGGTCCAGGTGAGGGTACGGCAACGCTTTAGGGAGAGCCTGCGTGTGAGCGCGCGGGTTAGTGTTAGCGTACGGGTTAGGATTAGGGGACGGGTGAGGGTCAAGCTTCGGGGAAGGGTCAGGGTTAGGGTTCGGGCTAGGGTTAGGTTTAGGGGAGGGGGAGGGTTTAGGGTCCAGGTGAGGGTTCGACAATGCTTTAGGGGGAGCATAGGTGTGATGGTGCGGGTTACTGTTAGCGTACGGGTTAGCATTAGGGGACGGGTGAGTGTCAGGCTTCGGGGAAGGGTTAGGGTTAGGGTTCGGGCTAGGGTTAGGGTTAGGGGACGGGGACGGTTTAGGGTCCAGGGGAGGGTACGACAACGCTTTAGGGGGAGCGTAGGTGTGAGGGCACGGGTTAGTGTTAGCGTACGGGTTAGGATTGGGGACGGGTGAGGGTCAGGCTTCGGGGAAGGGTTAGGGTTAGGGTTCGGGCTAGGGTTAGGGTTAGTGGACGGGGACGGTTTAGGGTCCAGGTGAGGGTACGGCAACGCTTTAGGGGGAGCGTGCGTGTGAGGGCGCGGGTTAGTGTTATCGTACGGGTTAGGATTAGGGGACGGGTGAGGGTCAGGCTTCGGGGAAGGGTCAGGGTTAGGGTTCGGGCTAGGGTTAGGGTTAGGGGACGGGGACGGTTTAGGGTCCAGGTGAGGGTACGGCAACGCTTTAGGGGGAGAGTGCGTGTGAGGGCGCGGGTTAGTGTTAGCGTACGGGTTAGGATTAGGGGACGGGTGAGGGTCAGGCTTCGGGGAAGGGTTAGGGTTAGGGTTCGGGCTAGGGTTAGGGTTACGGGACGGGGACGGTTTAGGGTCCAGGTGAGGGTATGGCAGCGCTTTAGGGGGAGCGTGCGTGTGAGGGCCTGGGTTAGTGTGAGCATACGGGTTAGGATTAGGGGACGGGTGAGGGTCAGGCTTCGGGGAAGGGTTAGGGTTAGGGTTCGGGCTAGGGTTAGGGTTAGGGGACGGGGACTGTTTAGGGTCCAGGTGAGGGTACGGCAACGCTTTAGAGGGAGCGTGCATGTGAGGGCGTGGGTTAGTGTTAGCGTACGGGTTAGGATTAGGGGACGGGTGAGGGTCAGGCTTCGGGGAAGGGTCAGGGTTAGGGTTCGGGCTAGGGTTAGGGGACGGGGACGGGGACGGTTTAGGGTCCAGGTGAGGGTACGGCAACGCTTTACGGGGAGCGTGCGTGTGAGGGCGCGGGTTAGTGTTAGCGTACGGGTTAGGATTAGGGTACGGGTGAGGGTCAGGCTTCGGGGAACGGTTAGGGTTAGGGTTCGGACTAGGGTTAGGGTTAGGGGACGGGGACGGTTTAGGGTCCAGGTGAGGGTACGGCAACGCTTTAGGGGGAGCGTGCGTGTGAGGGCGCGGGTTAGTGTTAGCGTACGGGTTAGGATTAGGGGACGGGTGAGGGTCAGGCTTCGGGGAAGGGTCAGGGTTAGGGTTCGGGCTAGGGTTAGGGTTAGGGGACGGGGACGGTTTAGGGTCCAGGGGAGGGTACGACAACGCTTCAGGGGGAGCGTAGGTGTGAGGGCTTGGGTTAGTGTTAGCGTATGGGTTAGGATTGGGGACGGGTGAGGGTCAGGCTTCGGGGAAGGGTTAGGGTTAGGGTTCGGGCTAGGGTTAGGGTTAGTGGACGGGGACGGTTTAGGGTCCAGGTGAGGGTACGGCAACGCTTTAGGGGGAGCGTGCGTGTGAGGGCGCGGGTTAGTGTTATCGTACGGGTTAGGATTAGGGGACGGGTGAGGGTCAGGCTTCGGGGAAGGGTCAGGGTTAGGGTTCGGGCTAGGGTTAGGGTTAGGGGACGGGGACGGTTTAGGGTCCAGGTGAGGGTATGGCAACGCTTTAGGGGGAGCGTGCGTGTGAGGGCGCGGGTTAGTGTTAGCGTACGGGTTAGGATTAGGGGACGGGTGAGGGTCAGGCTTCGGGGAAGGGTTAGGGTTAGGGTTCGGGCTAGGGTTAGGGTTACGGGACGGGGACGGTTTAGGGTCCAGGTGAGGGTATGGCAGCGCTTTAGGGGGAGCGTGCGTGTGAGGGCCTGGGTTAGTGTGAGCATACGGGTTAGGATTAGGGGACGGGTGAGGGTCAGGCTTCGAGAAAGGGTTAGGGTTAGGGTTCGGGCTAGGGTTAGGGTTAGGGGACGGGGACTGTTTAGGGTCCAGGTGAGGGTACGGCAACGCTTTAGGGGGAGCGTGCATGTGAGGGCGCGGGTTAGTGTTAGCGTAATGATTAGGATTAGGGGACACGTGAGTGTCAGGCTTCGGGGAATGGTTAGGGTTAGGGTTCGGGCTAGGGTTAGGGTTAGGGGACGGGGACGGTTTAGGGTCCAGGTGAGGGTACGGCAACGCTTTAGGGGGAGCGTGCGTGTGAGGGCGCGGGTTAGTGTTAGCGTACGGGTTAGGATTAGGGGACGGGTGAGGGTCAGGCTTCGGGGAAGTGTTAGGTTTAGGGTTCGGGCTAGGGTTAGGGTTAGGGGACGGGGACGGTTTAGGGTCCAGGTGAGGGTACGGCAACGCTTTAGGGGGAGCGTGCGTGTGAGGACGCGGGTTAGTGTTAGCGTACGGGTTATGATTAGGGGACGGGTGAGGATCAGGTTTCGGGAAAGGGTTAGGGTTAGGGTTCGGGCTAGGGTTAGGGTTAGGGGATGGGGACGGTTTAGGGTCCAGGTGAGGGTACGGCAACGCTTTACGGGGAGCGTGCGTGTGAGGGCGCGGGTTAGTGTTAGCGTACGGGTTAGGATTAGGGGACGGGTGAGGGTCAGGCTTCGGGGAAGGGTTAGGGTTAGGGTTCGGACTAGGGTTAGGGTTAGGGGACGGGGACGGTTTAGGGTCCAGTTGAGGGTACGGCAACGCTTTAGGGGGAGCGTGCGTGTGAGGGTGCGGGTTAGTGTTAGCGTACGGGTTAGGATTAGGGGACGGGTGAGGGTCAGGCTTCGGGGAAGGGTCAGGGTTAGGGTTGGGGCTAGGGTTAGGGTTAAGGGACGGAGACGGTTTAGGGTCCAGGTGAGGGTACGGCAACGCTTTAAGGGGAGCGTGCGTGTGAGGGCGCGGGTTAGTGTTAGCGTACGGGTTAGGATTAGGGGACGGGTGAGTGTCAGGCTTCGGGGAAGGGTCAGGGTTAGGGTTTGGGCTAGGGTTAGGGTTAGGGGACGGGGACGGTTTAGGGTCCAGGTGAGGGTACGGCAACGCTTTAGGTGGAGCGTGCGTGTGAGGGCGCGTGTTAGTGTTAGCGTACGGGTTAGGATTAGGGGACGGGTGAGGGTCAGGCTTCGGGGAAGGGTCAGGGTTAGGGTTCAGGCTAGGGTTAGGGTTAGGGGACGGGGACTGTTTAGGGTCCAGGTGAGGGTACGGCAACGCTTTAGGGGGAGCGTGCGTGTGAGGGCGCGGGTTATTGTTAGCGTACGGTTTAGGATTAGGGGACGGGTGAGGGTCAGGCTTCGGGGAAGGGTCAGGGTTAGGGTTCGGGCTAGGGTTAGGGTTAGGGGACGGGGACGGTTTAGGGACCAGGTGAGGGTACGGCAACGCTTTAGGGGGAGCGTGCGTGTGAGGGCGCGGGTTAGTGTTAGCGTACGGGTTAGGATTAGGGGACGGGTGAGGGTCAGGCTTCGGGGAAGGGTAAGGGTTAGGGTTCGGGCTAGGGTTAGGGTTAGGGGACGGGGACGGTTTAGGGTCCAGGTGAGGGTACGGCAACGCTTTAGGGGGAGCGTGCGTGTGAGGGCGCGGGTTAGTGTTAGTGTACGGGTTAGGATTAGGGGACGGGTGAGGGTCAGGCTTCGGGGAAGGGTCAGGGTTAGGGTTCGGGCTAGGGTTAGGGTTAGGGGACGGGGACGGTTTAGGGTCCAGGTGAGGGTACGGCAACGCTTTAGGGGGAGCGTGCGTGTGAGGGCGCGGGTTAGTGTGAGCGTACGGGTTAGGATTAGGGGACGGGTGAGGATCAGGTTTCGGGGAAGGGTCAGGGTTAGGGTTCGGGCTAGGGTTAGGGTTAGGGGACGGGGACGGTTTAGGGTCCAGGTGAGGGTACGGCAACGCTTTAGGGGGAGCGTGCGTGTGAGGGCGCGGGTTAGTGTTAGCGTACGGGTTAGGATTAGGGGACGGGTGAGGGTCAGGCTTCGGGGAAGGGTTAGGGTTAGGGTTCGGGCTAGGGTTAGGGTTACGGGACGGGGACGGTTTAGGGTCCAGGTGAGGGTATGGCAGCGCTTTAGGGGGAGCGTGCGTGTGATGGCGCGGGTTAGTGTGAGCGTACGGGTTAGGATTAGGGGACGGGTGAGGGTCAGGCTTCGGGGAAGGGTTAGGGTTAGGGTTCGGGCTAGGGTTAGGGTTAGGGGACGGGGACGGTTTAGGGTCCAGTTGAGGGTACGGCAACGCTTTAGGGGGAGCGTGCGTGTGAGGGCGCGGGTTAGTGTTAGCGTACGGGTTAGGATTAGGGGACGGGTGAGGGTCAGGCTTCGGGGAAATGTTAGGGTTAGGGTTCGGGCTAGGGTTAGGGTTAGGTGACGGGGACGGTTTAGGGTCCAGGTGAGGGTACGGCAACGCTTTAGGGGGAGCGTGCGTGTGAGGGCACGGGTTAGTGTTAGCGTACGGGTTAGGATTAGGGGACGGATGAGGGTCAGGCTTCGGGGAAGGGTCAGGGTCAGGGTTCGGGCTAGGGTTAGGGTTAGGGGACGGGGACGGTTTAGGGTCCAGGTGAGGGTACGGCAACGCTTTAGGGGGAGCGTGCGTGTGAGGGCGCGGGTTAGTGTTAGCGTACGGGTTAGGATTAGGGGACGGGTGAGGGTCAGGCTTCGGGGAAGGGCTAGGGTTAGGGTTCGGGCTAGGGTTAGGTTTAGGGGACGGGGACGGTTTAGTGACCAGGTGAGGGTACGGCAACGCTTTAGGGGGAGCGTGCGTGTGAGGACGCGGGTTTGTGTTAGCGTACGGGTTAGGATTAGGTGACGGGTGAGGTTCAGGCTTCGGGGAAAGGTTAGGGTTAGGGTTCGGGCTAGGGTTAGGGTTAGGGGACGGGGACGGTTTAGGGTCCAGGTGAGGGTACGGCAACGCTTTAGGGGGAGCGTGCGTGTGAGGGCGTGGGTTAGTGTTAGCGTACGGTTTAAGATTAGGGGACGGGTGAGGGTCAGGCTTCGGGGAAGGGTCAGGGTTAGGGTTAGGGCTAGGGTTAGGGTTAGGGGACGGGGACGGTTTAGGGTCCAGGTGAGGGTACGGCAACGCTTTAGGGGGAGCGTGCGTGTGAGGGCGCGGGTTAGTGTTAGCGTACGGGTTAGGATTAGGGGACGGGTGAGGGTCAGGCTTCGGGGAAGGGTCAGGGTTAGGGTTCGGGCTAGGGTTAAGGTTAGGGGACGGGGACGGTTTAGGGTCCAGGTGAGGGTACGGCAACGCTTTAGGGGGAGCGTGCGTGTGAGGGCGCGGGTTATTGTTAGCGTACGGTTTAGGATTAGGGGACAGGTGAGGGTCAGGCTTCAGGGAAGGGTCAGGGTTAGGGTTCGGGCTAGGGTTAGGGTTAGGGGACGGGGACGGTTTAGGGACCAGGTGAGGGTACGGCAACGCTTTAGGGGGAGCGTGCGTGTGAGGGCGCGGGTTAGTGTTAGCGTACGGGTTAGGATTAGGGGACGGGTGAGGGTCAGGCTTCGGGGAAGGGTAAGGGTTAGGGTTCGGGCTAGGGTTAGGGTTAGGGGATGGGGACGGTTTAGGGTCCAGGTGAGGGTACGGCAACGCTTTAGGGGGAGCGTGCGTGTGAGGGCGCGGGTTAGTGTTAGCGTACGGGTTAGGATTAGGGGACGGGTGAGGGTCAGGCTTCGGGGAAGGGTCAGGGTTAGGGTTCGGGCTAGGGTTAGGGTTAGGGGACGGGGACGGTTTAGGGTCCAGGTGAGGGTACGGCAACGCTTTAGGGGGAGCGTGCGTGTGAGGGCGCGGGTTAGTGTTAGCGTACGGGTTAGGATTAGGGGACGGGTGAGGTTCAGGCTTCGGGGAAGGGTTAGGGTTAGGGTTCGGGCTAGGGTTAGGGTTACGGGACGGGGACGGTTTAGGGTCCAGGTGAGGGTATGGCAGCGCTTTAGGGGGAGCGTGCGTGTGATGGCGCGGGTTAGTGTGAGCGTACGGGTTAGGATTAGGGGACGGGTGAGGGTCAGGCTTCGGGGAAGGGTTAGGGTTAGGGTTCGGGCTAGGGTTAGGGTTAGGGGACGGGGACGGTTTAGGGTCCAGTTGAGGGTACGGCAACGCTTTAGGGGGAGCGTGCGTGTGAGGGCGCGGGTTAGTGTTAGCGTACGGGTTAGGATTAGGGGACGGGTGAGGGTCAGGCTTCGGGGAAATGTTAGGGTTAGGGTTCGGGCTAGGGTTAGGGTTAGGTGACGGGGACGGTTTAGGGTCCAGGTGAGGGTACGGCAACGCTTTAGGGGGAGCGTGCGTGTGAGGGCACGGGTTAGTGTTAGCGTACGGGTTAGGATTAGGGGACGGATGAGGGTCAGGCTTCGGGGAAGGGTCAGGGTCAGGGTTCGGGGTAGGGTTAGGGTTAGGGGACGGGGACGGTTTAGGGTCCAGGTGAGGGTACGGCAACGCTTTAGGGGGAGCGTGCGTGTGAGGGCGCGGGTTAGTGTTAGCGTACGGGTTAGGATTAGGGGACGGGTGAGGGTCAGGTATCGGGGAAGGGTTAGGGTTAGGGTTCGGGCTAGGGTTAGGGTTAGGGGACGGGGACGGTTTAGGGTCCAGGTGAGGGTACGGCAACGCTTTAGGGGGAGCGTGCGTGTGAGGGCGCGGGTTAGTGTTAGCGTACGGGTTAGGATTAGGGGACGGGTGAGGGTCAGGCTTCGGGGAAGGGCTAGGGTTAGGGTTCGGGCTAGGGTTAGGTTTAGGGGACGGGGACGGTTTAGTGACCAGGTGAGGGTACGGCAACGCTTTAGGGGGAGTGTGCGTGTGAGGACGCGGGTTTGTGTTAGCGTACGGGTTAGGATTAGGGGACGGGTGAGGGTCAGGCTTCGGGGAAAGGTTAGGGTTAGGGTTCGGGCTAGGGTTAGGGTTAGGGGACGGGGACGGTTTAGGGTCCAGGTGAGGGTACGGCAACGCTTTAGGGGGAGCGTGCGTGTGAGGGCGTGGGTTAGTGTTAGCGTATGGTTTAAGATTAGGGGACGGGTGAGGGTCAGGCTTCGGGGAAGGGTCAGGGTTAGGGTTAGGGCTAGGGTTAGGGTTAGGGGACGGGGACGGTTTAGGGTCCAGGTGAGGGTACGGCAACGCTTTAGGGGGAGCGTGCGTGTGAGGGCGCGGGTTAGTGTTAGCGTACGGGTTAGGATTAGGGGACGGGTGAGGGTCAGGCTTCGGGGAAGGGTCAGGGTTAGGGTTCGGGCTAGGGTTAGGGTTAGGGGACGGGGACGGTTTAGGGTCCAGGTGAGGGTACGGCAACGCTTTAGGGGGAGCGTGCGTGTGAGGGCGCGGGTTATTGTTAGCGTACGGTTTAGGATTAGGGGACGGGTGAGGGTCAGGCTTCGGGGAAGGGTCAGGGTTAGGGTTCGGAGTAGGGTTAGGGTTAGGGGACGGGGACGGTTTAGGGACCAGGTGAGGGTACGGCAACGCTTTAGGGGGAGCGTGCGTGTGAGGGCGCGGGTTAGTGTTAGCGTACGGGTTAGGATTAGGGGACGGGTGAGGGTCAGGCTTCGGGGAAGGGTAAGGGTTAGGGTTCGGGCTAGGGTTAGGGTTAGGGGATGGGGACGGTTTAGGGTCCAGGTGAGGGTACGGCAACGCTTTAGGGGGAGCGTGCGTGTGAGGGCGCGGGTTAGTGTTAGCGTACGGGTTAGGATTAGGGGACGGGTGAGGGTCAGGCTTCGGGGAAGGGTCAGGGTTAGGGTTCGGGCTAGGGTTAGGGTTAGGGGACGGGGACGGTTTAGGGTCCAGGTGAGGGTACGGCAACGCTTTAGGGGGAGCGTGCGTGTGAGGGCGTGGGTTAGTGTTAGCGTACGGGTTAGGATTAGGGGACGGGTGAGGTTCAGGCTTCGGGGAAGGGTTAGGGTTAGGGTTCGGGCTAGGGTTAGGGTTACGGGACGGGGACTTTTTAGGGTCCAGGTGAGGGTATGGCAGCGCTTTAGGGGGAGCGTGCGTGTGAGAACGCGGCTTTGTGTTAGCGTACGGGTTAGGATTAGGGGACGGGTGAGGGTCAGGCTTCGGGGAAGTGTTAGGGTTAGGGTTCGGGCTAGGGTTAGGGTTAGGGGACGGGGATGGTTTAGGGTCCAGGTGAGGGTACGGCAACGCTTTAGGGGGAGGGTGCGTGTGAGGGCGCGGGTTAGTGTTAGCGTACGGGTTAGGATTAGGGGACGGGTGAGGGTCAGGCTTCGGGGAAGTGTCAGGGTTAGGGTTCGGGCTAGGGTTAGGGTTAGGGGACGGGGACGGTTTAGGGTCCAGGTGAGTGTACGGCAACGCTTTAGGGGGAGCGTGCGTGTGAGAGCGTGGGTTAGTGTTAGCGTACGGGTTAGGATTAGGGGACGTGTGAGGGTCAGGCTTCGGGGAAGTGTCAGGGTTAGGGTTCGGGCTAGGGTTAGGGTTATGGGACGGGGACGGTTTAGGGACCAGGTGAGGGTACGGCAACGCTTTAGGGGGAGCGTGCGTGTGAGGGCGCGGGTTAGTGTTAGCGTACGGGTTAGGATTAGGGGACGGGTGAGGGTCAGGCTTCGGGGAAGGGTCAGGGTCAGGGTTCGGGCTAGGGTTAGGGTTAGGGGACGGGGACGGTTTAGGGTTCAGGTGAGGGTACGACAAAGCTTTAGGGGGAGCGTGCGTGTGAGGGCGCGGGTTAGTGTTAGCGTACGGGTTAGGATTAGGGGACGGGTGAGGGTCAGGCTTCGGGGAAGGGTCAGGGTTAGGGATCGGGCTAGGGTTAGGGTTAGGGGACGGGGACGGTTTAGGGTCCAGGTGAGGGTACGGCAACGCTTTAGGGGGAGCGCGCGTGTGAGGGCGCGGGTTAGTGTTAGCGTACGGGTTAGGATTAGGGGACGGGTGAGGGTCAGGCTTCGTGGAAGGGTTAGGGTTAGGGTTTGGGCTAGGGTTAGGTTTAGGGGACGGGGACGGTTTAGGGTCCAGGTGAGGGTACGGCAACGCTTTAGGGGGAGCGTGCGTGTGAGGGCGCGGGTTAGTGTTAGCGTACGGGTTAGGATTAGGGGACGGGTGAGGGTCACGCTTCGGGAAAGTGTTAGGGTTAGGGTTCGGGCTAGGTTTAGGGTTAGGGGACGGGGACGGTTTAGGGTCCAGGTGAGGGTACGGCAACGCTTTAGTGGGAGCGTGCGTGTGAGGGCGCGGGTTAGTGTTAGCGTACGGGTTAGGATTAGGGGACGGGTGCGGGTCAGGCTTCGGGGAAGGGTTAGGGTTAGGGTTCGGGCTAGGGTTAGGGTTAGGGTTAGGGGACGGTTTAGGGTCCAGGTGAGGGTACGGCAACGCTTTAGGGGGAGCGTGCGTGTGAGGGCGCGGGTTAGTGTTAGCGTACGGGTTAGAATTATGGGACGGGTGAGGGTCAGGCTTCGGGGAAGGGTTAGGGTTAGGGTTCGGGCTAGGGTTAGGGTTAGGGGACGGGGACGGTTTAGGGTCCAGGTGAGGGTACGGCAACGCTTTAGGGGGAGCGTGCGTGTGAGGGCGCGGGTTAGTGTTAGCGTACGGGTTAGGATTAGGGGACGGGTGAGGGTCAGGCTTCGGGGAAGGGTTAGGGTTAGGGTTCGGGCTAGGGTTAGGGTTACGGGACGGGGACGGTTTAGGGTCCAGGTGAGGGTACGGCAACGCTTTAGGGGGAGCGTGCGTGTGAGGGCGCGGGTTAGTGTTAGCGTACGGGTTAGGATTAGGGGACGGGTGAGGGTCAGGCTTCGGGGAAGGGTTAGGGTTAGGGTTCGGGCTAGGGTTAGGGTTAGGGGACGGGGACGGTTTAGGGTCCAGGTGAGGGTACGGCAACGCTTTAGGGGGAGCGTGCGTGTGAGGGCGCGGGTTAGTGTTAGCGTACGGGTTAGGATTAGGGGACGGGTGAGGGTCACGCTTCGGGGAAGTGTTAGGGTTAGGGTTCGGGCTAGGTGTAGGGTTAGGGGACGGGGACGGTTTAGGGTCCAGGTGAGGATACGGCAACGCTTTAGGGGGAGCGTGCGTGTGAGGGCGCGGGTTAGTGTTAGCGTACGGGTTAGGATTAGGCGACGGTTGAGGGTCAGGCTTCGGGGAAGGGTTAGGGTTAGGGTTAGGGTTAGGGGACGGGGACGGTTTAGGGTCCAGGTGAGGGTATGGCAATGCATTAGGGGGAGCTTGCGTGTGAGGGCGCGGGTTAGTGTTAGCGTACGGGTTAGGATTAGGGTACGGGTGAGGGTCAGGCTTCGGGGAAGGGTTTGGGTTAGGGTTCGGGCTAGGGTTAGGGTTAGGGGACGGGGACGGTTTAGGGTCCAGGTGAGGGTACGGCAACGCTTTAGGGGGAGCGTGCGTGTGAGGGCGCGGGTTAGTGTTAGCGTACGGGTTAGGATTAGGGGACGGGTGAGGGTCAGGCTTCGGGGAAGGGTTAGGGTTAGGGTTCGGGCTAGGGTTAGGGTTAGGGGACGGGAACGGTTTAGGGTCCAGGTTAGGGTACGGCAACGCTTTAGGGGGAGCGTGCGTGTGAGGGCGCGGATTAGTGTTAGCGTACGGGTTAGAATTATGGGACGGGTGAGGGTCAGGCTTTGGGGAAGGGTTAGGGTTAGGGTTCGGGCTAGGGTTAGGGTTAGGGGACGGGGACGGTTTAGGGTCCAGGTGAGGGTACGGCAACGCTTTAGGGGGAGCGTGTGTGTGAGGGCGCGGGTTAGTGTTAGCGTACGGGTTAGGATTAGGGGACGCGTGAGGGTCAGGCTTCGGGGAAGGGTTAGGTTTAGGGTTCAGGCTAGGGTTAGGGTTAGGGGACGGGGACGGTTTAGGGTCCAGGTGAGGGTACGGCAACGCTTTAGGGGGAGCGTGCGTGTGAGGACGCGGGTTAGTGTTAGCGTACGGGTTAGGATTAGGGGACGGGTGAGGGTCAGGCTTCGGGGAAGGGTCAGGGTTAGGGTTCGGGCTACGGTTAGGGTTAGGGGACAGGGAAGGTTTAGGGTCCAGGTGAGGGTACGGCAACGCTTTAGGGGGAGCGTGCGTGTGAGGGCACGGGTTAGTGTTAGCCTACGGGTTAGGATTAGGGGACGGGTGAGGGTCAGGCTTCGGGGAAGGGTCAGGTTTAGGGTTCGGGCTAGGGTTAGGGTTAGGGGACGGGGACGGTTTAGGGACCAGGTGAGGGTACGGCAACGCTTTAGGGGGAGCGTGCGTGTGAGGGCGCGGGTTAGTGTTATCGTACGGGTTAGGATTAGGGGACGGGTGAGGGTCAGGCTTCGGGGAAGTGTCAGGGTTAGGGTTCGGGCTAGGGTTAGGGTTAGGGGACGGGGACGGTTTAGGGACCAGGTGAGGGTACGGCAACGCTTTAGGGGGAGCGTGCGTGTGAGGGCGCGGGTTAGTGTTAGCGTACGGGTTAGGATTAGGGGACGGGTGAGGGTCAGGCTTCGGGGAAGGGTCAGGGTCAGGGTTCGGGCTAGGGTTAGGGTTAGGGGACGGGGACGGTTTAGGGTTCAGGTGAGGGTACGACAACGCTTTAGGGGGAGCGTGCGTGTGAGGGCGCGGGTTAGTGTTAGCGTACGGGTTAGGATTAGGGGACGGGTGAGGGTCAGGCTTCGGGGAAGGGTCAGGGTTAGGGTTCGGGCTAGGGTTAGGGTTAGGGGACGGGGACGGTTTAGGGTCCAGGTGAGGGTACGGCAACGCTTTAGGGGGAGCGTGCGTGTGAGGGCGCGGGTTAGTGTTAGCGTACGGGTTAGGATTAGGGGACGGATGAGGGTCAGGCTTCGTGGAAGGGTTAGGGTTAGGGTTTGGGCTAGGGTTAGGGTTAGGGGACGGGGACGGTTTAGGGTCCAGGTGAGGGTACGGCAACGCTTTAGGGGGAGCGTGCGTGTGAGGGCGCGGGTTAGTGTTAGCGTACGGGTTAGGATTAGGGGACGGGTGAGGGTCACGCTTCGGGGAAGTGTTAGGGTTAGGGTTCGGGCTAGGTTTAGGGTTAGGGGACGGGGACGGTTTAGGGTCCAGGTGAGGGTACGGCAACGCTTTAGTGGGAGCGTGCGTGTGAGGGCGCGGGTTAGTGTTAGCGTACGGGTTAGGATTAGGGGACGGGTGCGGGTCAGGCTTCGGGGAAGGGTTAGGGTTAGGGTTCGGGCTAGGGTTAGGGTTAGGGTTAGGGGACGGTTTAGGGTCCAGGTGAGGGTACGGCAACGCTTTAGGGGGAGCGTGCGTGTGAGGGCGCGGGTTAGTGTTAGCGTACGGGTTAGAATTATGGGACGGGTGAGGGTCAGGCTTCGGGGAAGGGTTAGGGTTAGGGTTCGGGCTAGGGTTAGGGTTAGGGGACGGGGACGGTTTAGGGTCCAGGTGAGGGTACGGCAACGCTTTAGGGGGAGCGTGCGTGTGAGGGCGCGGGTTAGTGTTAGCGTACGGGTTAGGATTAGGGGACGGGTGAGGGTCAGGCTTCGGGGAAGGGTTAGGGTTAGGGTTCGGGCTAGGGTTAGGGTTACGGGACGGGGACGGTTTAGGGTCCAGGTGAGGGTACGGCAACGCTTTAGGGGGAGCGTGCATGTGAGGGCGCGGGTTAGTGTTAGCGTACGGGTTAGGATTAGGGGACGGGTGAGGGTCAGGCTTCGGGGAAGGGTTAGGGTTAGGGTTCGGGCTAGGGTTAGGGTTAGGGGACGGGGACGGTTTAGGGTCCAGGTGAGGGTACAGCAACGCTTTAGGGGGAGCGTGCGTGTGAGGGCGCGGGTTAGTGTTAGCGTACGGGTTAGGATTAGGGGACGGGTGAGGGTCACGCTTCGGGGAAGTGTTAGGGTTAGGGTTCGGGCTAGGTTTAGGGTTAGGGGACGGGGACGGTTTAGGGTCCAGGTGAGGATACGGCAACGCTTTAGGGGGAGCGTGTGTGTGAGGGCGCGGGTTAGTGTTAGCGTACGGGTTAGGATTAGGCGACGGTTGAGGGTCAGGCTTCGGGGAAGGGTTAGGGTTAGGGTTAGGGTTAGGGGACGGGGACGGTTTAGGGTCCAGGTGAGGGTATGGCAATGCATTAGGGGGAGCTTGCGTGTGAGGGCGCGGGTTAGTGTTAGCGTACGGGTTAGGATTATGGTACGGGTGAGGGTCAGGCTTCGGGGAAGGGTTTGGGTTAGGGTTCGGGCTAGGGTTAGGGTTAGGGGACGGGGACGGTTTAGGGTCCAGGTGAGGGTACGGCAACGCTTTAGGGGGAGCGTGCGTGTGAGGGCGCGGGTTAGTGTTAGCGTACGGGTTAGGATTAGGGGACGGGTGAGGGTCAGGCTTCGGGGAAGGGTTAGGGTTAGGGTTCGGGCTAGGGTTAGGGTTAGGGGACGGGGACGGTTTAGGGTCCAGGTGAGGGTACGGCAACGCTTTAGGGGGAGCGTGCGTGTGAGGGCGCGGATTAGTGTTAGCGTACGGGTTAGAATTATGGGACGGGTGAGGGTCAGGCTTTGGGGAAGGGTTAGGGTTAGGGTTCGGGCTAGGGTTAGGGTTAGGGGACGGGGACGGTTTAGGGTCCAGGTGAGGGTACGGCAACGCTTTAGGGGGAGCGTGTGTGTGAGGGCGCGGGTTAGTGTTAGCGTACGGGTTAGGATTAGGGGACGCGTGAGGGTCAGGCTTCGGGGAAGGGTTAGGTTTAGGGTTCAGGCTAGGGTTAGGGTTAGGGGACGGGGACGGTTTAGGGTCCAGGTGAGGGTACGGCAACGCTTTAGGGGGAGCGTGCGTGTGAGGACGCGGGTTAGTGTTAGCGTACGGGTTAGGATTAGGGGACGGGTGAGGGTCAGGCTTCGGGGAAGGGTCAGGGTTAGGGTTCGGGCTACGGTTAGGGTTAGGGGACAGGGAAGGTTTAGGGTCCAGGTGAGGGTACGGCAACGCTTTAGGGGGAGCGTGCGTGTGAGGGCACGGGTTAGTGTTAGCCTACGGGTTAGGATTAGGGGACGGGTGAGGGTCAGGCTTCGGGGAAGGGTCAGGGTTAGGGTTCGGGCTAGGGTTAGGGTTAGGGGACGGGGACGGTTTAGGGTCCAGGTGAGGGTACGGCAACGCTTTAGGGGGAGCGTGCGTGTGAGGGCGCGGGTTAGTGTTAGCGTACGGGTTAGGATTAGGGGACGGGTGAGGGTCAGGCTTCGGGGAAGGGTTAGGGTTAGGGTTCGGGCTAGGGTTAGGGTTAGGGGACGGGGACGGTTTAGGGTCCAGGTGAGGGTATGGCAATGCTTTAGGGGGAGCGTGCGTGTGAGGGCGCGGGTTAGTGTTAGCGTACGGGTTAGGATTAGGGGACGGGTGAGGGTCAGGCTTCGGGGAAGGGTCAGGGTTAGGGTTAGGGCTAGGGTTAGGGTTAGGGGACGGGGACGGTTTAGGGTCCAGGTGAGGGTACGGCAACGCTTTAGGGGAAGCGTGCGTGTGAGGGCGCGGGTTAGTGTTAGCGTACGGGTTAGGATTAGGGGATGGGTGAGGGTCAGGCTTCGGGGAAGGGTTAGGGTTAGGGTTCGGGCTAGGGTTAGGGTTAGGGGACGGGGACGGTTTAGGGTCCAGGTGAGGGTACGGCAACGCTTTAGGGGGAGCGTGCGTGTGAGGGCGCGGGTTAGTGTTAGCGTACGGGTTAGGATTAGGGGACGGGTGAGTGTCAGGCTTCGGGGAAGGGCTAGGGTTAGGGTTCGGGCTAGGGTTAGGTTTAGGGGACGGGGACGGTTTAGTGACCAGGTGAGGGTACGGCAACGCTTTAGGAGGAGCGTGCGTGTGAGGACGCGGGTTTGTGTTAGCGTACGGGTTAGGATTAGGTGACGGGTGAGGGTCAGGCTTCGGGGAAAGGTTAGGGTTAGGGTTCGGGCTAGGGTTAGGGTTAGGGGACGGGGACGGTTTAGGGTCCAGGTGAGGGTACGGCAACGCTTTAGGGGGAGCGTGCGTGTGAGGGCGTGGGTTAGTGTTAGCGTACGGTTTAAGATTAGGGGACGGGTGAGGGTCAGGCTTCGGGGAAGGGTCAGGGTTAGGGTTAGGGCTAGGGTTAGGGTTAGGGGACGGGGACGGTTTAGGGTCCAGGTGAGGGTACGGCAACGCTTTAGGGGGAGCGTGCGTGTGAGGGCGCGGGTTAGTGTTAGCGTACGGGTTAGGATTAGGGGACGGGTGAGGGTCAGGCTTCGGGGAAGGGTCAGGGTTAGGGTTCGGGCTAGGGTTAGGGTTAGGGGACGGGGACGGTTTAGGGTCCAGGTGAGGGTACGGCAACGCTTTAGGGGGAGCGTGCGTGTGAGGGCGCGGGTTAGTGTTAGTGTACGGGTTATGATTAGGGGACGGAAGAGGGTCAGGCTTCGGGGAAGGGTCAGGGTTAGGGTTCGGACTAGGGTTAGGGTTAGGGGACGGGGACGGTTTAGGGTCCAGGTGAGGGTACAGCAACGCTTTAGGGGGAGCGTGCGTGTGAGGGCGCGGGTTAGTGTTAGCGTACGGGTTAGGATTAGGGCACGGGTGAGGGTCAGGCTTCGGGGAAACGTTAGGGTTAGGGTTCGGGCTAGGGATAGGGTTAGGGGACGGGGACGGTTTAGGGTCCAGGTGAGGGTACGGCAACGCATTAGGGGGAGCGTGCGTGTGAGGACGTGGGTTAGTGTTAGCGTACGGGTTAGGATTAGGGGACGGGTGAGGGTCAGGCTTCGGGGAAGGGTCAGGGTTAGGGTTCGGGCTAAGGTTAGGGTTAGGTGACGGGGACGGTTTAGGGTCCAGGTGAGGGTACGGCAACACTTTAGGGGGAGCGTGCGTGTGAGGGCACGGGTTAGTGTTAGAGTACAGGTTAGGATTAGGGGACGGATGAGGGTCAGGTTTCGGGGAAGGGTCAGGGTCAGGGTTCGCGCTAGGGTTAGGGTTAGGGGACGGGGACGGTTTAGGGTCCAGGTGAGGGTACGGCAACGCTTTAGGGGGAGCGTGCGTGTGAGGGCGCGGGTTAGTGTTAGCGTACGGGTTAGGATTAGGGGACGGGTGAGGGTCAGGTATCGGGGAAGGGTTAGGGTTAGGGTTCGGGCTAGGGTTAGGGTTAGGGGACGGGGACGGTTTAGGGTCCAGGTGAGGGAACGGCAACGCTTTAGGGGGAGCGTGCGTGTGAGGGCGCGGGTTAGTGTTAGCGTACGGGTTAGGATTAGGGGACGGGTGACGGTCAGGCTTCGGGGAAGGGTTAGGGTTAGGGTTCGGAGTAGGGTAAGGGTTAGGGGACGGGGACGGTTTAGGGTCCAGGTGAGGGTACGGCAACGCTTTAGGGGGAGCGTGCGTGTGAGGGCGCGGGTTAGTGTTAGCGTACGGGTTAGGATTAGGGGACGGGTGAGGGTCAGGCTTCGGGGAAGGGTCAGGGTTAGGGTTCGGGCTAGGGTTAGGGTTAGGGGACGGGGATGGTTTAGGGTCCAGGTGAGGGTACGGCAACGCTTTAGGGGGAGCGTGCGTGTGAGGACGCGGGTTAGTGTTAGCGTACGGGTTAGGATTACGGGACGGGTGAGGGTCAGGCTTCGGGGAAGTGTCAGGGTTAGGGTTCGGGCTAGGGTTAGGGTTAGGGGACGGGGACGGTTTAGGGTCCAGGTGAGGGTATGGCAATGCAATAGGGGGAGCGTGCGTGTGAGGGCGCGGGTTAGTGTTAGCGTACGGGTTAGGATTAGGGGACGGGTGAGGGTCAGGCTTCGAGGAAGGGTCAGGGTTAGGGTTCGGGCTAGGGTTAGGGGATGGGGACGGGGACGGTTTAGGGTCCAGGTGAGGGTACGGCAACGCTTTAGGGGGAGCGTGCGTGTGAGGGCACGGGTTAGTGTTAGCGTACGGGTTAGGATTAGGGGACGGGTGAGGGTCAGCCTTCGGGGAAGGGTCAGGGTTAGGGTTCGGGCTAGGGCTAGGGTTAGGGGACGGGGACGGTTTAGGGTCCAGGTGAGGGTACGGCAACGCTTTAGGGGGAGAGTAGGTGTGAGGGCACGGGTTAGTGTTAGCGTACGGGTTAGGATTAGGGGACGGGTGAGGGTCAGCCTTCGGGGAAGGGTCAGGGTTAGGGTTCGGGCTAGGGTTAGGGTTAGGGGACGGGGACGGTTTAGGGTCCAGGTGAGGGTACGACAACACTTTAGGGGGAGCGTGCGTGTGAGAGCGCGGGTTAGTGTTAGCGTACGGGTTAGGATTAGGGGACGGGTGAGGGTCAGGCTTCGGGGAAGGGTAAGGGTTAGGGTTCGGGCTAGGGTTAGGGTTAGGGGACGGGGACGGTTTAGGGTCTAGGTGAGGGTACGGCAACGCTTTAGGGGGAGCGTGCGTGTGAGGGCGCGGGTTAGTGTTAGCGTACGGGTTAGGATTAGGGGACGGGTGAGGGTCAGGCTTCGGGGAAGGGTCAGGGTTAGGGTTCGGACTAGGGTTAGGGTTAGGGGACGGGGACGGTTTAGGGTCCAGGTGAGGGTACGGCAACGCTTTAGGGGGAGCGTGCGTGTGAGAACGCGGCTTTGTGTTAGCGTACGGGTTAGGATTAGGGGACGGGTGAGGGTCAGGCTTCGGGGAAGTGTTAGGGTTAGGGTTCGGGCTAGGGTTAGGGTTAGGAGACGGGGACGGTTTAGGGTCCAGGTGAGGGTACGGCAACGCTTTAGGGGGAGGGTGCGTGTGAGGGCGCGGGTTAGTGTTAGCGTACGGGTTAGGATTAGGGGACGGGTGAGGGTCAGGCTTCGGGGAAGGGTCAGGGTTAGGGTTCGAGCTAGGGTTAGGGTTAGGGGACGGGGACGGTTTAGGGTCCAGGTGAGTGTACGGCAACGCTTTAGGGGGAGCGTGCGTGTGAGAGCGTGGGTTAGTGTTAGCGTACGGGTTAGGATTAGGGGACGGGTGAGGGTCAGGCTTCGGGGAAGTGTCAGGGTTAGGGTTCGGGCTAGGGTTAGGGTTAGGGGACGGGGACGGTTTAGGGACCAGGTGAGGGTACGGCAACGCTTTAGGGGGAGCGTGCGTGTGAGGGCGCGGGTTAGTGTTAGCGTACGGGTTAGGATTAGGGGACGGGTGAGGGTCAGGCTTCGGGGAAGGGTCAGGGTCAGGGTTCGGGCTAGGGTTAGGGTTAGGGGACGGGGAAGGTTTAGGGTTCAGGTGAGGGTACGACAACGCTTTAGGGGGAGCGTGCGTGTGAGGGCGCGGGTTAGTGTTAGCGTACGGGTTAGGATTAGGGGACGGGTGAGGGTCAGGCTTCGGGGAAGGGTCAGGGTTAGGGTTCGGGCTAGGGTTAGGGTTAGGGGACGGGGACGGTTTAGGGTCCAGGTGAGGGTACGGCAACGCTTTAGGGGGAGCGTGCGTGTGAGGGCGCGGGTTAGTGTTAGCGTACGGTTAGGATTAGGGGACGGGTGAGGGTCAGGCTTCGTGGAAGGGTTAGGGTTAGGGTTTGGGCTAGGGTTAGGGTTAGGGGACGGGGACGGTTTAGGGTCCAGGTGAGGGTACGGCAACGCTTTAGGGGGAGCGTGCGTGTGAGGGCGCGGGTTAGTGTTAGCGTACGGGTTAGGATTAGGGGACGGGTGAGGGTCACGCTTCGGGGAAGTGTTAGGGTTAGGGTTCGGGCTAGGTTTAGGGTTAGGGGACGGGGACGGTTTAGGGTCCAGGTGAGGGTACGGCAACGCTTTAGTGGGAGCGTGCGTGTGAGGGCGCGGGTTAGTGTTAGCGTACGGGTTAGGATTAGGGGACGGGTGCGGGTCAGGCTTCGGGGAAGGGTTAGGGTTAGGGTTCGGGCTAGGGTTAGGGTTAGGGTTAGGGGACGGTTTAGGGTCCAGGTGAGGGTACGGCAACACTTTAGGGGGAGCGTGCGTGTGAGGGCGCGGGTTAGTGTTAGCGTACGGGTTAGAATTATGGGACGGGTGAGGGTCAGGCTTCGGGGAAGGGTTAGGGTTAGGGTTCGGGCTAGGGTTAGGGTTAGGGGACGGGGACGGTTTAGGGTCCAGGTGAGGGTACGGCAACGCTTTAGGGGGAGCGTGCGTGTGAGGGCGCGGGTTAGTGTTAGCGTACGGGTTAGGATTAGGGGACGGGTGAGGGTCAGGCTTCGGGGAAGGGTTAGGGTTAGGGTTCGGGCTAGGGTTAGGGTTACGGGACGGGGACGGTTTAGGGTCCAGGTGAGGGTACGGCAACGCTTTAGGGGGAGCGTGCGTGTGAGGGCGCGGGTTAGTGTTAGCGTACGGGTTAGGATTAGGGGACGGGTGAGGGTCAGGCTTCGGGGAAGGGTTAGGGTTAGGGTTCGGGCTAGGGTTAGGGTTAGGGGACGGGGACGGTTTAGGGTCCAGGTGAGGGTACGGCAACGCTTTAGGGGGAGCGTGCGTGTGAGGGCGTGGGTTAGTGTTAGCGTACGGGTTAGGATTAGGGGACGGGTGAGGGTCACGCTTCGGGGAAGTGTTAGGGTTAGGGTTCGGGCTAGGTTTAGGGTTAGGGGACGGGGACGGTTTAGGGTCCAGGTGAGGGTACGGCAACGCTTTAGGGGGAGCGTGCGTGTGAGGGCGCGGGTTAGTGTTAGCGTACGGGTTAGGATTAGGCGACGGTTGAGGGTCAGGCTTCGGGGAAGGGTTAGGGTTAGGGTTAGGGTTAGGGGACGGGGACGGTTTAGGGTCCAGGTGAGGGTATGGCAATGCATTAGGGGGAGCTTGCGTGTGAGGGCGCGGGTTAGTGTTAGCGTACGGGTTAGGATTAGGGTACGGGTGAGGGTCAGGCTTCGGGGAAGGGTTTGGGTTAGGGTTCAGGCTAGGGTTAGGGTTAGGGGACGGGGACGGTTTAGGGTCCAGGTGAGGGTACGGCAACGCTTTAGGGGGAGCGTGCGTGTGAGGGCGCGGGTTAGTGTTAGCGTACGGGTTAGGATTAGGGGACGGGTGATGGTCAGGCTTCGGGGAAGGGTTAGGGTTAGGGTTCGGGCTAGGGTTAGGGTTAGGGGACGGGGACGGTTTAGGGTCCAGGTGAGGGTACGGCAACGCTTTAGGGGGAGCGTGCGTGTGAGGGCGCGGATTAGTGTTAGCGTACGGGTTAGAATTATGGGACGGGTGAGGGTCAGGCTTTGGGGAAGGGTTAGGGTTAGGGTTCGGGCTAGGGTTAGGGTTAGGGGACGGGGACGGTTTAGGGTCCAGGTGACGGTACGGCAACGCTTTAGGGGGAGCGTGTGTGTGAGGGCGCGGGTTAGTGTTAGCGTACGGGTTAGGATTAGGGGACGCGTGAGGGTCAGGCTTCGGGGAAGGGTTAGGTTTAGGGTTCAGGCTAGGGTTAGGGTTAGGGGACGGGGACGGTTTAGGGTCCAGGTGAGGGTACGGCAACGCTTTAGGGGGAGCGTGCGTGTGAGGACGCGGGTTAGTGTTAGCGTACGGGTTAGGATTAGGGGACGGGTGAGGGTCAGGCTTCGGGGAAGGGTCAGGGTTAGGGTTCGGGCTACGGTTAGGGTTAGGGGACAGGGAAGGTTTAGGGTCCAGGTGAGGGTACGGCAACGCTTTAGGGGGAGCGTGCGTGTGAGGGCACGGGTTAGTGTTAGCCTACGGGTTAGGATTAGGGGACGGGTGAGGGTCAGGGTTAGGGTTCGGGCTAGGGTTAGGGTTAGGGGACGGGGACGGTTTAGGGACCAGGTGAGGGTACGGCAACGCTTTAGGGGGAGCGTGCGTGTGAGGGCGCGTGTTAGTGTTATCGTACGGGTTAGGATTAGGGGACGGGTGAGGGTCAGGCTTCGGGGAAGTGTCAGGTTTAGGGTTAGGGCTAGGGTTAGGGTTAGGGGACGGGGACGGTTTAGGGTCCAGGTGAGGGTACGGCAACGCTTTAGGGGGAGCGTGCGTGTGAGGGCGCGGGTTAGTGTTAGCGTACGGGTTAGGATTAGGGGACGGGTGATGGTCAGGCTTCGGGGAAGGGTTAGGGTTAGGGTTCGGGCTAGGGTTAGGGTTAGGGGACGGGGACGGTTTAGGGTCCAGGTGAGGGTACGGCAACGCTTTAGGGGGAGCGTGCGTGTGAGGGCGCGGGTTAGTGTTAGCGTACGGGTTAGGATTAGGGGACGGGTGAGGGTCAGGCTTCGGGGAAGGGTTAGGGTTAGGGTTCGGGCTAGGGTTAGGTTTAGGGGACGGGGACGGTTTAGGGTCCAGGTGAGGGTATGGCAATGCTTTAGGGGGAGCGTGCGTGTGAGGGCGCGGGTTAGTGTTAGCGTACGGGTTAGGATTAGGGGACGGGTGAGGGTCAGGCTTCGGGGAAGGGTCAGGGTTAGGGTTAGGGCTAGGGTTAGGGTTAGGGGACGGGGACGGTTTAGGGTCCAGGTGAGGGTACGGCAACGCTTTAGGGGAAGCGTGCGTGTGAGGGCGCGGGTTAGTGTTAGCGTACGGGTTAGGATTAGGGGATGGGTGAGGGTCAGGCTTCGGGGAAGGGTTAGGGTTAGGGTTCGGGCTAGGGTTAGGGTTAGGGGACGGGGACGGTTTAGGGTCCAGGTGAGGGTACGGCAACGCTTTAGGGGGAGCGTGCGTGTGAGGGCGCGGGTTAGTGTTAGCGTACGGGTTAGGATTAGGCGACGGTTGAGGGTCAGGCTTCGGGGAAAGGTTAGGGTTAGGGTTCGGGCTAGGGTTAGGGTTAGGGGACGGGGACCGTTTAGGGTCCAGGTGAGGGTATGGCAATGCTTTAGGGGGAGCGTGCGTGTGAGGGCGCGGGTTAGTGTTAGCGTACGGGTTAGGATTAGGGGACGGGTGAGGGTCAGGCTTCGGGGAAGGGTTAGGGTTAGGATTCGGGCTAGGGTTAGGGTTAGGGGACGGGGACGGTTTAGGGTCCAGGTGAGGGTATGGCAATGCTTTAGGGGGAGCGTGCATGTGAGGGCGCGGGTTAGTGTTAGCGTACGGGTTAGGATTAGGGGACGGGTGAGGGTCAGGCTTCGGGGAAGGGTTAGGGTTAGGGTTCGGGCTAGGGTTAGGGGACGGGGACGGTTTAGGGTCCAGGTGAGGGTACGGCAACGCTTTAGGGGGAGCGTGCGTGTGAGGGCGCGGGTTAGTGTTAGCGTACGGGTTAGGATTAGGGGACTGGTGAGGGTCAGGCTTCGGGGAAGGGTTAGGGTTAGGGTTCGGGCTAGGGTTAGGGTTAGGGGACGGGGACGGTTAAGGGTACAGGTGAGGGTACGGCAACGCTTTAGGGGGAGCGTGCGTGTGAGGGCGCGGGTTAGTGTTAGCGTACGGGTTAGGATTAGGGGACGGGTGAGGGTCAGGCTTCGGGGAAGGGTTAGGGTTAGGATTCGGGCTAGGGTTAGGGTTAGGGGATGGGGACGGTTTAGGGTCCAGGTGAGGGTATGGCAATGCTTTAGGGGGAGCGTGCGTGTGAGGGCGCGGGTTAGTGTTAGCGTACGGGTTAGGATTAGGGGACGGGTGAGGGTCAGGCTTCGGGGAAGGGTTAGGGTTAGGGTTCGGGCTAGGGTTAGGGTTAGGGGACGGGGACGGTTTAGGGTCCAGGTGAGGGTACGGCAACGCTTTAGGGGGAGCGTGCGTGTGAGGGCGCGGGTTAGTGTTAGCGTACGGGTTAGGATTAGGGGACTGGTGAGTGTCAGGCTTCGGGGAAGGGTTAGGGTTAGGGTTCGGGCTAGGGTTAGGGTTAGGGGACGGGGACGGTTAAGGGTCCAGGTGAGGGTACGGCAACGCTTTAGGGGGAGCGTGCGTGTGAGGGCGCGGGTTAGTGTTAGCGTACGGGTTAGGATTATGGGACGGGTGAGGGTCAGGCTTCGGGGAAGGGTCAGGGTTAGGGTTCGGGCTAGGGTTAGGGTTAGGGGACGGGGACGGTTTAGGGACCAGGTGAGGGTACGGCAACGCTTTAGGGGGAGCGTGCGTGTGAGGGCGCGTGTTAGTGTTAGCGTACGTGTTAGGATTAGGGGATAGGTGAGGGTCAGGCTTCGGGGAAGGGTCAGGGTTAGGGTTCGGGCTAGGGTTAGGGTTAGGGGACGGGGACGGTTTAGGGACCAGGTGAGGGTACGGCAACGCTTTAGGGGGAGCGTGCGTGTGAGGGCGCGGGTTAGTGTTAGCGTACGGGTTAGGATTAGGGGACGGGTGAGGGTCAGGCTTCGGGGAAGGGTTAGGGTTAGGGTTCGGGCTAGGGTTAGGGTTAGGGGACGGGGACGGTTTAGGGTCCAGGTGAGGGTACGGCAACGCTTTAGGGGGAGCGTGCGTGTGAGGACGCGGGTTTGTGTTAGCGTACGGGTTAGGATTAGGGGACGGGTGAGGGTGAGGCTTCGGGGAAAGGTTAGGGTTAGGGTTCAGGCTAGGGTTAGGGTTGGGGACGGGGACGGTTTAGGGTCCAGGTGAGGGTACGGCAACGCTTTAGGGGGAGCGTGCGTGTGAGGGCGTGGGTTAGTGTTAGCGTACGGGTTAGGATTAGGGGACGGGTGAGGGTCAGGCTTCGGGGAAGGGTCAGGGTTAGGGTTCGGGCTAGGGTTAGGGTTAGGGGACGGGGACGGTTTAGGGTCCAGGTGAGGGTACGGCAACGCTTTAGGGGGAGCGTGCGTGTGAGGGCACGGGTTAGTGTTAGCGTACGGGTTAGGATTGGGGGTAGGTGAGGGTCAGGCTTCGGGGAAGGGTCAGGGTTAGGGTTCGGGCTAGGGTTAGTGTTAGGGGACGGGGACGGTTTAGGGTCCAGGTGAGGGTACGGCAACGCTTTAGGGGGAGCGTGCGTGTGAGGGCGCGGGTTAGTGTTAGCGTACGGGTTAGGATTAGGCGACGGTTGAGGGTCAGGCTTCGGGGAAAGGTTAGGGTTAGGGTTCGGGCTAGGGTTAGGGTTAGGGGACGGGGACCGTTTAGGGTCCAGGTGAGGGTATGGCAATGCTTTAGGGGGAGCGTGCGTGTGAGGGCGCGGGTTAGTGTTAGCGTACGGGTTAGGATTAGGGGACGGGTGAGGGTCAGGCTTCGGGGAAGGGTTAGGGTTAGGATTCGGGCTAGGGTTAGGGTTAGGGGACGGGGACGGTTTAGGGTCCAGGTGAGGGTATGGCAATGCTTTAGGGGGAGCGTGCATGTGAGGGCGCGGGTTAGTGTTAGCGTACGGGTTAGGATTAGGGGACGGGTGAGGGTCAGGCTTCGGGGAAGGGTTAGGGTTAGGGTTCGGGCTAGGGTTAGGGGACGGGGACGGTTTAGGGTCCAGGTGAGGGTACGGCAACGCTTTAGGGGGAGCGTGCGTGTGAGGGCGCGGGTTAGTGTTAGCGTACGGGTTAGGATTAGGGGACTGGTGAGGGTCAGGCTTCGGGGAAGGGTTAGGGTTAGGGTTCGGGCTAGGGTTAGGGTTAGGGGACGGGGACGGTTAAGGGTACAGGTGAGGGTACGGCAACGCTTTAGGGGGAGCGTGCGTGTGAGGGCGCGGGTTAGTGTTAGCGTACGGGTTAGGATTAGGGGACGGGTGAGGGTCAGGCTTCGGGGAAGGGTTAGGGTTAGGATTCGGGCTAGGGTTAGGGTTAGGGGATGGGGACGGTTTAGGGTCCAGGTGAGGGTATGGCAATGCTTTAGGGGGAGCGTGCGTGTGAGGGCGCGGGTTAGTGTTAGCGTACGGGTTAGGATTAGGGGACGGGTGAGGGTCAGGCTTCGGGGAAGGGTTAGGGTTAGGGTTCGGGCTAGGGTTAGGGTTAGGGGACGGGGACGGTTTAGGGTCCAGGTGAGGGTACGGCAACGCTTTAGGGGGAGCGTGCGTGTGAGGGCGCGGGTTAGTGTTAGCGTACGGGTTAGGATTAGGGGACTGGTGAGTGTCAGGCTTCGGGGAAGGGTTAGGGTTAGGGTTCGGGCTAGGGTTAGGGTTAGGGGACGGGGACGGTTAAGGGTCCAGGTGAGGGTACGGCAACGCTTTAGGGGGAGCGTGCGTGTGAGGGCGCGGGTTAGTGTTAGCGTACGGGTTAGGATTATGGGACGGGTGAGGGTCAGGCTTCGGGGAAGGGTCAGGGTTAGGGTTCGGGCTAGGGTTAGGGTTAGGGGACGGGGACGGTTTAGGGACCAGGTGAGGGTACGGCAACGCTTTAGGGGGAGCGTGCGTGTGAGGGCGCGTGTTAGTGTTAGCGTACGTGTTAGGATTAGGGGATAGGTGAGGGTCAGGCTTCGGGGAAGGGTCAGGGTTAGGGTTCGGGCTAGGGTTAGGGTTAGGGGACGGGGACGGTTTAGGGACCAGGTGAGGGTACGGCAACGCTTTAGGGGGAGCGTGCGTGTGAGGGCGCGGGTTAGTGTTAGCGTACGGGTTAGGATTAGGGGACGGGTGAGGGTCAGGCTTCGGGGAAGGGTTAGGGTTAGGGTTCGGGCTAGGGTTAGGGTTAGGGGACGGGGACGGTTTAGGGTCCAGGTGAGGGTACGGCAACGCTTTAGGGGGAGCGTGCGTGTGAGGACGCGGGTTTGTGTTAGCGTACGGGTTAGGATTAGGGGACGGGTGAGGGTGAGGCTTCGGGGAAAGGTTAGGGTTAGGGTTCACGCTAGGGTTAGGGTTGGGGACGGGGACGGTTTAGGGTCCAGGTGAGGGTACGGCAACGCTTTAGGGGGAGCGTGCGTGTGAGGGCGTGGGTTAGTGTTAGCGTACGGGTTAGGATTAGGGGACGGGTGAGGGTCAGGCTTCGGGGAAGGGTCAGGATTAGGGTTCGGGCTAGGGTTAGGGTTAGGGGACGGGGACGGTTTAGGGTCCAGGTGAGGGTACGGCAACGCTTTAGGGGGAGCGTGCGTGTGAGGGCACGGGTTAGTGTTAGCGTACGGGTTAGGATTGGGGGTAGGTGAGGGTCAGGCTTCGGGGAAGGGTCAGGGTTAGGGTTCGGGCTAGGGTTAGTGTTAGGGGACGGGGACGGTTTAGGGTCCAGGTGAGGGTACGGCAACGCTTTAGGGGGAGCGTGCGTGTGAGGGCCCGGGTTAGTGTTAGCGTACGTGTTAGGATTAGGGGACGGGTGAGGGTCAGGCTTCGGGGAAGTGTCAGGGTTAGGGTTCGGACTAGGGTTAGGGTTAGGGGACGGGGACGGTTTAGGGACCAGGTGAGGGTACGGCAACGCTTTACGGGGAGCGTGCGTTTGAGGGCGTGGGTTAGTGTTAGCGTACGGGTTAGGATTAGGGGACGGGTGAGTGTCAGGCTTCGGGGAAGGGTTAGGGTTAGGGTTCGGGCTAGGTTTACGGTTAGGGGACGGGGACGGTTTAGGGTCCAGGTGAGGGTACGGCAAAGCTTTAGGGGGAGCGTGCGTGTGAGGGCGCGGGTTAGTGTTAGCGTACGGGTTAGGATTAGGGGACGGGTGAGGGTCAGGCTTCGGGGAAGGGTTAGGGTTAGGGTTCGGGCTAGGGTTAGGGTTAGGGTACGGGGACGGTTAAGGGTCCAGGTGAGGGTACGGCAACGTTTTAGGGGGAGCGTGCGTGTGAGGGCGCGGGTTAGTGTTAGCGTACGGGTTAGGATTAGGGGACGGGTGAGGGTCAGGCTTCGGGGAAGGGTCAGGGTTAGGGTTCGGGCTAGGGTTAGGGTTAGGGGACGGGGACGGTTTAGGGACCAGGTGAGGGTACGGCAACGCTTTAGGGGGAGCGTGCGTGTGAGGGCGCAGGTTAGTGTTAGCGTACGGGTTAGGATTAGGGGACGGGTGAGGGTCAGGCTTCGGGGAAGGGTCAGGGTTAGGGTTCGGGCAAGGGTTAGGGTTAGGTGACGGGGACGGTTTAGGGTCCAGGTGAGGGTACGGCAACGCTTTAGGGGGAGCGTGCGTGTGAGGGTGCGGGTTAGTGTTAGCGTACGGTTTAGGATTAGGGCACGGGTGAGCGTCAGGCTTCGGGGAAGGGTCAGGGTTAGGGTTCGGGCTAGGGTTAGGGTTAGGTGACGGGGACGGTTTAGGGTCCAGGTGAGGGTACGGCAACGCTTTAGGGGCAGCGTGCGTGTGAGGGCACGGGTTAGTGTTAGCGTACGGGTTAGGATTAGGGGACGGGTGAGGGTCAGGCTTCGGGGAAGGGTCAGGGTTAGGGTTCGGGCTAGGGTTAGGGTTAGGGGACGGGGACGGTTTAGGGTCCAGGTGAGGGTACGGCAACGCTTTAGGGGGAGCGTGCGTGTGAGGGCGCGGGTTAGTGTTAGCGTACGGGTTAGGATTAGGGGATGGGTGAGGGTCAGGCTTCGGGGAAGGGTCAGGGTTAGGGTTCGGGCTAGGGTTAGGGTTAGGGGACGGGGACGGTTTAGGGTCCAGGTGAGGGTACGGCAACGCTTTAGGGGGAGCGTGCGTGTGAGGGCGCGGGTTAGTGTTAGCGTACGGGTTAGGATTAGGGGACGGGTGAGGGTCAGGCTTCGGGGAAGGGTCAGGGTTAGGGTTCGGACTAGGGTTAGGGTTAGGGGACGGGGACGGTTTAGGGTCCAGGTGAGGGTACGGCAACACTTTACGGGGAGCGTGCGTTTGAGGGCGTGGGTTAGTGTTAGCGTACGGGTTAGGATTAGGGGACGGGTGAGTGTCAGGCTTCGGGGAAGGGTTAGGGTTAGGGTTCGGGCTAGGGTTAGGGTTAGGGGACGGGGACGGTTTAGGGTCCAGGTGAGGGTACGGCAACGCTTTAGGGGGAGCGTGCGTGTGAGGGCGCGGGTTAGTGTTAGCGTACGGGTTAGGATTAGGGGACGGGTGAGGGTCAGGCTTCGGGGAAGGGTTAGGGTTAGGGTTCGGGCTAGGGTTAGGTTTAGGGGACGGGGACGGTTTAGGGTCCAGGTGAGGGTACGGCAACGCTTTAGGGGGAGTGTGCGTGTGAGGGCGTGGGTTAGTGTTAGCGTACGGGTTAGGATTAGGGTACGGGTGAGGGTCAGGCTTCCGGGAAGGGTTAGGGTTAGGGTTCGGGCTAGGGTTAGGGTTAGGGGACGGGGATGGTTTAGGGTCCAGGTGAGGGTACGGCAATGCTTTAGGGGGAGCGTGCGTGTGAGGGCGCGGTTTGTGTTAGCGTACGGGTTAGGATTAGGGGACGGGTGAGGGTCAGGCGTCGGGGAAGGTTTAAGGTTAGGGTTCGGGCTAGGGTTAGGGTTATTGGACGGGGACGGTTTAGGGTCCAGGTGAGGGTACGGCAACACTTTAGGGGGAGCGTGCGTGTGAGGGCGCGGGTTAGTGTTAGCGTACGGGTTAGGATTAGGGGACGAGTGAGGGTCAGTCTTCGGGGAAGGGTTAGGGTTAGGGTTCGGGCTAGGGTTAGGTTTAGGGGACGGGGACGGTTTAGGGTCCAGGTGAGGGTACGGCAACGCTTTAGGGGGAGCGTGCGTGTGAGGGCGCGGGTTAGTGTTAGCGTACGGGTTAGGATTAGGGGACGGGTGAGGGTCAGGCTTCGGGGAAGGGTTAGGGTTAGGGTTCTGGCTAGGGTTAGGGTTAGGGGACGGGGACGGTTTAGGGTCCATGTGAGGGTACGGCAACGCTTTAGGGGGAGCGTGCGTGTGAGGGCGCGGGTTAGTGTTAGCGTACGGGTTAGGATTAGGGGACGGGTGAGGGTCCGGCTTCGTGGAAGGGTCAGGGTTAGGGTTCGGGTTAGGGTTAGGGGACGGGGACGGTTTACGGTCCAGGTGAGGGTACGGCAGCGCTTTAGGGGGAGCGTGCATGTGAGGGCGCGGGTTAGTGTTAGCGTACGGTTTAGGATTAGGTCACGGGTGAGTGTCAGGCTTCGGGGAAGGGTTAGGGTTAGGGTTCGGGCTAGCGTTAGGGTTAGGGGACGGGGACGGTTTAGGGTCCAGGTGAGGGTACGGCAACACTTTAGGAGGAGCGTGCGTGTGAGGGCGCGGGTTAGTGTTACCGTACGGGTTAGGATTAGGGGACGGTTAAGGGTCAGGCTTCGGGGAAGGGTTAGGGTTAGGGTTCGGGCTAGCGTTAGGGTTAGGGGACGGGGACGGTTTATGGTCCAGTTGAGGGTACGGCAATGCTTTAGGGGGAGCGTGCGTGTGAGGGCGCGGTTTGTGTTAGCGTACGGGTTAGGATTAGGGGACGGGTGAGGGTCAGGCTTCGGGGAAGGGTCAGGGTTAGGGTTCGGGCTAGGGTTAGGGTTAGGTGACGGGGACGGTTTAGGGTCCAGGTGAGGATACGGCAACGCTTTAGGGGGAGCGTGCGTGTGAGGGCACGGGTTAGTGTTAGCGTACGGGTTAGGATTAGGGGACGGGTGAGGGTCAGGCTTCGGGGAAGTGTCAGTGTTAGGGTTCGGGCTAGGGTTAGGGTTAGGGGACAGGGACGGTTTAGGATCCAGGTGAGGGTACGGCAATGCTTTAGGGGGAGCGTGCGTGTGAGGGCGCTGGTTAGTGTTAGCGTACGCGTTAGGATTAGGTCACGGGTGACTGTCAGGCTTCGGGAAAGTGTCAGGTTTAGGTTTCGGGCTAGGGTTAGGATTAGGGGACGGGGACGGTTTAGGGTCCAGGTGATGGTACGGCTACGCCATAGGAGGAGCGTGCGTGTGAGGGTGCGGGTTAGTGTTAGCGTACGGGTTAGGATTAGGGCACGGGTGAGGGTCAGGCTTCGGGGAAGGGTTAGGGTTACGGTTCGGGCTAGGGTTAGGGTTAGGGGACGATGACGGTTTAGGGACCAGGTGAGGGTACGGCAACGCTTTAGGGGGACCGTGCGTGTGAGGGTGCGGGTTAGTGTTAGCGTACGGGTTAGGATTAGGCGACGGGTGAGGGTCAGGCTTCGGGGAAGTGTTAGGGTTAGGGTTCGGGCTAGGGTTAGGGTTAGGGGACGGGGACGGTTTAGGGTCCAGGTGAGGGTACGCCAGCGCTTTAGGGGGAGGGTGCGTGTGAGGGCGCGGGTTAGTGTTAGCGTACGGGTTAGGATTAGGGGACGGGTGAGGGTCAGGCTTCGGGGAAGGGTCAGGGTTAGGGTTCGGGCTAGGGTTAGGGTTAGGGGACGGGGACGGTTTAGGGTCCAGGTGAGGGTACGGCAACGCTTTAGGGGGAGCGTGCGTGTGAGAGCGCGGGTTAGTGTTAGCGTACGGGTTAGGATTAGGGGATGGGTGAGGGTCAGGCTTCGGGGAAGGGTCAGGGTTAGGGTTCGGGCTAGGGTTAGGGTTAGGGGACGGGGACGGTTTAGGGTCAAGGTGAGGGTATGGCAATGCTTTAGGGGGAGCGTGCGTGTGAGGGCGCGGGTTAGTGTTAGCGTACAGGTTAGGATTAGGGGACGGGTGAGGGTCAGGCTTCGGGGAAGAGCTAGGGTTAGGGTTCGGGCTAGGGTTAGGGTTAGGGGACGGGGACGGTTTAGTGTCCAGGTGAGTGTACGGCAACGCTTTAGGGGGAGCGTGCGTGTGAGGACGCTGGTTTGTGTTAGCGTACGGGTTAGGATTAGGGGACGGGTGAGGGTCAGGCTTCGGGGAAAGGTTAGGGTTAGGGTTCGGGCTAGGGTTAGGGTTAGGGGACGGGGACGGTTTAGGGTCCAGGTGAGGGTACGGCAACGCTTTAGGGGGAGCGTGCGTGTGAGGGCGTGGGTTAGTGTTAGCGTACGGGTTAAGATTAGGGGACGGGTGAGGGTCAGGCTTCGGGGAAGGGTCAGGGTTAGGGTTCGGGCTAGGGTTAGGGTTAGGGGACGGGGACGGTTTAGGGTCCAGGTGAGGGTACGGCAACGCTTTAGGGGGAGCGTGCGTGTGAGGGCGCGGGTTAGTGTTAGCGTACGGGTTAGGATTAGGGGACGGGTGAGGGTCAGGCTTCGGGGAAGGGTCAGGGTTAGGGTTCGGGCTAGGGTTAGGGTTAGGGGACGGGGACGGTTTAGGGTCCAGGTGAGGGTACGGCAACGCTTTAGGGGGAGCGTGCGTGTGAGGGCGCGGGTTAGTGTTAGCGTACGGGTTAGAATTATGGGACGGGTGAGGGTCAGGCTTTGGGGAAGGGTTAGGGTTAGGGTTCGGGCTAGGGTTAGGGTTAGGGGACGGGGACGGTTTAGGGTCCAGGTGAGGGTACGGCAACGCTTTAGGGGGAGCGTGCGTGTGAGGGCGCGGGTTAGTGTTAGCGTACGGGTTAGGATTAGGGGACGGGTGAGGGTCAGGCTTCGGGGAAGGGTTAGGGTTAGGGTTCGGGCTAGGGTTAGGGTTAGGGGACGGGGACGGTTTAGGGTCTAGGTGAGGGTACGGCAACGCTTTAGGGGGAGCGTGCGTGTGAGGGCGCGGGTTAGTGTTAGCGTACGGTTTAGGATTAGGGGACGGGTGAGGGTCAGGCTTTGGGAAGGGTTAGGGTTAGGGTTCGGGCTAGGGTTAGGGTTAGGGGACGGGGACGGTTTAGGGTCCAGGTGAGGGTACGGCAACGCTTTAGGGGGAGCGTGCGTGTGAGAGCGCGGGTTAGTGTTAGCGTACGGGTTAGGATTAGGGGACGCGTGAGGGTCAGGCTTCGGGGAAGGGTTAGGTTTAGGGTTAAGGCTAGGGTTAGGGTTAGGGGACGGGGACGGTTTAGGGTCCAGGTGAGGGTACGGCAACGCTTTAGGGGGAGCGTGCGTGTGAGGACGCGGGTTAGTGTTAGCGTACGGCTTAGGATTAGGGGACGGGTGAGGGTCAGGCTTCGGGGAAGGGTCAGGGTTAGGGTTCGGGCTACGGTTAGGGTTAGGGGACGGGGACGGTTTAGGGTCCAGGTGAGGGTACGGCAACGCTTTAGGGGGAGCGTGCGTGTGAGGGCACGGGTTAGTGTTAGCGTACGGGTTAGGATTAGGGGACGGGTGAGGATCAGGCTTCGGGGAAGGGTCAGAGTTAGGGTTCGGGCTAGGGTTAGGGTTAGGGGACGGGGACGGTTTAGGGACCAGGTGAGGGTACGGCAACGCTTTAGGGGGAGCGTGCGTGTGAGGGCACGGGTTAGTGTTAGCGTACGGGTTAGGATTAGGGGACGGGTGAGGGTCAGGCTTCGGGGAAGTGTTAGGGTTAGGGTTCGGGCTAGGGTTAGGGTTAGGGGACGGGGACGGTTTAGGGTCCAGGTGAGGGTACGGCAACGCTTTAGGGGGAACATGCGTGTGAGGGCGCGGGTTAGTGTCAGCGTACGGGTTAGGATTAGGGGACGGGTTAGGGTCAGGCTTCGGGGAAGGGTTAGGGTTAGGGTTCGGGCTAGGGTTAGGGTTAGGGGACGGGGACGGTTTAGGGTCCAGGTGAGGGTACGGCAACGCTTTAGGGGGAGTGTGCGTGTGAGGGCGCGGGTTAGTGTTAGCGTACGGGTTAGGATTAGGGGACGGGTGAGGGTCAGGCTTCGGGGAAGTGTTAGGGTTAGGGTTTGGGCTAGGGTTAGGGTTAGGGGACGGGGACGGTTTAGGGTCCAGGTGAGGGTATGGCAACGCTTTAGGGGGAGCGTGCGTGTGAGGGCGCGGGTTAGTGTGAGCGTACGGGTTAGGATTAGGGGACGGGTGAGGGTCAGGCTTCGGGGAAGGTTTAGGCTTAGGGTTCGGGCTAGGGTTAGGGTTAGGGGATGGGGACGGTTTAGGGTCCAGGTGAGGGTACGACAACGCTTTAGGGGGAGCGTGTGTATGAGGGCGTGGGTTAGTGTTAGCGTACGGGTTAGGATTAGGGGACGGGTGGGGGTCAGGCTTCGGGGAAGGGTTAGGGTTAGGGTTCGGACTAGGGTTAGGGTTAGGGGACGGGGACGGTTTAGGGTCCAGGTGAGGGTATGGCAATGCTTTAGGGGGAGCGTGCGTGTGAGGGCGCGGGTTAGTGTTAGCGTACGGGTTAGGATTAGGGGACGGGTGAGGGTGAGGCTTCGTGGAAGTGTTAGGGTTAGGGTTCGGGCTAGGGTTAGGCTTATGGGACGGGGACGGTTTAGGGTCCAGGTGAGGTTACGGCAACGCTTTAGGGGGAGCAAGCGTGTGAGGGCGCGGGTTAGTGTTAGCGTACGGGTTAGGATTAGGGGATAGGTGAGGGTCAGGCTTCGGGGAAGGGTTAGGGTTAGGGTTCGGGCTAGGATTAGGGTTAGGGGACGGGGACGGTTTAGGGTCCAGGTGAGGGTACGGCAACGCTTTAGGGGGAGCGTGCGTGTGAGGGCGCGGGTTAGTGTTAGCGTACGGGTTAGGATTAGGGGACTGGTGAGGGTCAGGCTTCGGGGAAGGGTTAGGGTTAGGGTTCGGGCTAGGGTTAGGGTTAGGGGACGGGGACGGTTAAGGGTCCAGGTGAGGGTACGGCAACGCTTTAGGGGGAGCGTGCGTGTGAGGGCGCGGGTTAGTGTTAGCGTACGGGTTAGGATTAGGGGACGGGTGAGGGTCAGGCTTCGGGGAAGGGTCAGGGTTAGGGTTCGGGCTAGGGTTAGGGTTAGGGGACGGGGACGGTTTAGGGTCCAGGTGAGTGTACGGCAACGCTTTAGGGGGAGCGTGCGTGTGAGGACGCTGGTTTGTGTTAGCGTACGGGTTAGGATTAGGGGACGGGTGAGGGTCAGGCTTCGGGGAAAGGTTAGGGTTAGGGTTCGGGCTAGGGTTAGGGTTAGGGGACGGGGACGGTTTAGGGTCCAGGTGAGGGTACGGCAACGCTTTAGGGGGAGCGTGCGTGTGAGGGCGTGGGTTAGTGTTAGCGTACGGGTTAAGATTAGGGGACGGGTGAGGGTCAGGCTTCGGGGAAGGGTCAGGGTTAGGGTTCGGGCTAGGGTTAGGGTTAGGGGACGGGGACGGTTTAGGGTCCAGGTGAGGGTACGGCAACGCTTTAGGGGGAGCGTGCGTGTGAGGGCGCGGGTTAGTGTTAGCGTACGGGTTAGGATTAGGGGACGGGTGAGGGTCAGGCTTCGGGGAAGGGTCAGGGTTAGGGTTAGGGCTAGGGTTAGGGTTAGGGGACGGGGACGGTTTAGGGTCCAGGTGAGGGTACGGCAACGCTTTAGGGGGAGCGTGCGTGTGAGGGCGCGGGTTAGTGTTAGCGTACGGGTTAGAATTATGGGACGGGTGAGGGTCAGGCTTTGGGGAAGGGTTAGGGTTAGGGTTCGGGCTAGGGTTAGGGTTAGGGGACGGGGACGGTTTAGGGTCCAGGTGAGGGTACGGCAACGCTTTAGGGGGAGCGTGCGTGTGAGGGCGCGGGTTAGTGTTAGCGTACGGGTTAGGATTAGGGGACGGGTGAGGGTCAGGCTTCGGGGAAGGGTTAGCTTTAGGGTTCGGGCTAGGGTTAGGGTTAGGGGACGGGGACGGTTTAGGGTCTAGGTGAGGGTACGGCAACGCTTTAGGGGGAGCGTGCGTGTGAGGGCGCGGGTTAGTGTTAGCGTACGGTTTAGGATTAGGGGACGGGTGAGGGTCAGGCTTTGGGAAGGGTTAGGGTTAGGGTTCGGGCTAGGGTTAGGGTTAGGGGACGGGGACGGTTTAGGGTCCAGGTGAGGGTACGGCAACGCTTTAGGGGGAGCGTGCGTGTGAGAGCGCGGGTTAGTGTTAGCGTAAGGGTTAGGATTAGGGGACGCGTGAGGGTCAGGCTTCGGGGAAGGGTTAGGTTTAGGGTTAAGGCTAGGGTTAGGGTTAGGGGACGGGGACGGTTTAGGGTCCAGGTGAGGGTACGGCAACGCTTTAGGGGGAGCGTGCGTGTGAGGACGCGGGTTAGTGTTAGCGTACGGCTTAGGATTAGGGGACGGGTGAGGGTCAGGCTTCGGGGAAGGGTCAGGGTTAGGGTTCGGGCTACGGTTAGGGTTAGGGGACGGGGACGGTTTAGAGTCCAGGTGAGGGTACGGCAACGCTTTAGGGGGAGCGTGCGTGTGAGGGCACGGGTTAGTGTTAGCGTACGGGTTAGGATTAGGGGACGGGTGAGGATCAGGCTTCGGGGAAGGGTCAGAGTTAGGGTTCGGGCTAGGGTTAGGGTTAGGGTACGGGGACGGTTTAGGGACCAGGTGAGGGTACGGCAACGCTTTAGGGGGAGCGTGCGTGTGAGGGTGCGGGTTAGTGTTAGCGTACGGGTTAGGATTAGGGGACGGGTGAGGGTCAGGCTTCGGGGAAGGGTCAGGGTTAGGGTTAGGGCTAGGGTTAGGGTTAGGGGACGGGGACGGTTTAGGGTCCAGGTGAGGGTACGGCAACGCTTTAGGGGGAGCGTGCGTGTGAGGGCGCGGGTTAGTGTTAGCGTACGGGTTAGGATTAGGGGATGGGTGAGGGTCAGGCTTCGGGGAAGGGTTAGGGTTAGGGTTCGGGCTAGGGTTAGGGTTAGGGGACAGGGATGGTTTAGGGTCCAGGTAAGGGTACGGCAACGCTTTAGGGGGAGCGTGCGTGTGAGGGCGCGGGTTAGTGTTAGCGTATGGGTTAGGAATAGGCGACGGTTGAGGGTCAGGCTTCGAGGAAGGGTTAGGGTTAGGGTTCGGGCTAGGGTTAGGTTTAGGGGACGGGGACGGTTTAGGGTCCAGGTGAGGGTACGGCAACGCTTTAGGGGGAGCGTGCGTGTGAGGGCGCGGGTTAGTGTTAGCGTACGGGTTAGGATTAGGGGACGGGTGAGGGTCAGGCTTCGGGGAAGGGTTAGGGTTAGGGTTCGGGCTAGGGTTAGGGTTAGGGGACGGGGACGGTTTAGGGTCCAGGTGAGGGTACGGCAACGCTTTAGGGGGAACATGCGTGTGAGGGCGCGGGTTAGTGTCAGCGTACGGGTTAGGATTAGGGGACGGGTTAGGGTCAGGCTTCGGGGAAGGGTTAGGGTTAGGGTTCGGGCTAGGGTTAGGGTTAGGGGACGGGGACGGTTTAGGGTCCAGGTGAGGGTACGGCAACGCTTTAGGGGGAGTGTGCGTGTGAGGGCGCGGGTTAGTGTTAGCGTACGGGTTAGGATTAGGGGACGGGTGAGGGTCAGGCTTCGGGGAAGTGTTAGGGTTAGGGTTCGGGCTAGGGTTAGCGTTAGGGGACGGGGACGGTTTAGGGTCCAGGTGAGGGTATGGCAACGCTTTAGGGGGAGCGTGCGTGTGAGGGCGCGGGTTAGTGTGAGCGTACGGGTTAGGATTAGGGGACGGGTGAGGGTCAGGCTTCGGGGAAGGGTTAGGGTTAGGGTTCGGGCTAGGGTTAGGGTTAGGGGATGGGGACGGTTTAGGGTCCAGGTGAGGGTACGACAACGCTTTAGGGGGAGCGTGCGTGTGAGGGCGCGGGTTAGTGTTAGCGTACGGTTTAGGATTAGGGGACGGGTGAGGGTCAGGCTTCGGGGAAGGGTTAGGTTTAGGGTTAAGGCTAGGGTTAGGGTTAGGGGACGGGGACGGTTTAGGGTCCAGGTGAGGGTACGGCAACGCTTTAGGGGGAGCGTGCGAGTGAGGACGCGGGTTAGTGTTAGCGTACGGGTTAGGATTAGGGGACGGGTGAGGGTCAGGCTTCGGGGAAGGGTCAGGGTTAGGGTTCGGGCTACGGTTAGGGTTAGGGGACGGGGACGGTTTAGGGACCAGGTGAGGGTACGGCAACGCTTTAGGGGGAGCGTGCGTGTGAGGGCACGGGTTAGTGTTAGCGTACGGGTTAGGATTAGGGGACGGGTGAGGGTCAGGCTTCGGGGAAGGGTCAGAGTTAGGGTTCGGGCTAGGGTTAGGGTTAGGGGACGGGGACGGTTTAGGGACCAGGTGAGGGTACGGCAACGCTTTAGGGGGAGCGTGCGTGTGAGGGCGCGGGTTAGTGTTAGCGTACGGGTTAGGATTAGGGGACGGGTGAGGGTCAGGCTTCGGGGAAGGGTCAGGGTTAGGGTTAGGGCTAGGGTTAGGGTTAGGGGACGGGGACGGTTTAGGGTCCAGGTGAGGGTACGGCAACGCTTTAGGGGGAGCGTGCGTGTGAGGGCGCGGGTTAGTGTTAGCGTACGGGTTAGGATTAGGGGATGGGTGAGGGTCAGGCTTCGGGGAAGGGTTAGGGTTAGGGTTCGGGCTAGGGTTAGGGTTAGGGGACGGGGATGGTTTAGGGTCCAGGTGAGGGTACGGCAACGCTTTAGGGGGAGCGTGCGTGTGAGGGCGCGGGTTAGTGTTAGCGTACGGGTTAGGATTAGGCGACGGTTGAGGGTCAGGCTTCGGGGAAGGGTTAGGGTTAGGGTTCGGGCTAGGGTTAGGTTTAGGGGACGGGGACGGTTTAGGGTCCAGGTGAGGGTATGGCAACGCTTTAGGGGGAGCGTGCGTGTGAGGGCGCGGGTTAGTGTTAGCGTACGGGTTAGGATTAGGGGACGGGTGAGGGTCAGGCTTCGGGGAAGGGTTAGGGTTAGGGTTCGGGCTAGGGTTAGGGTTAGGGGACGGGGACGGTTTAGGGTCCAGGTGAGGGTACGGCAACGCTTTAGGGGGAGCATGCGTGTGAGGGCGCGGGTTAGTGTCAGCGTACGGGTTAGGATTAGGGGACGGGTTAGGGTCAGGCTTCGGGGAAGGGTTAGGGTTAGGGTTCGGGCTAGGGTTAGGGTTAGGGGACGGGGACGGTTTAGGGTCCAGGTGAGGGTACGGCAACGCTTTAGGGGGAGTGTGCGTGTGAGGGCGCGGGTTAGTGTTAGCGTACGGGTTAGGTTTAGGGGATGGGTGAGGGTCAGGCTTCGGGGAAGTGTTAGGGTTAGGGTTCGGGCTAGGGTTAGGGTTAGGGGACGGGGACGGTTTAGGGTCCAGGTGAGGGTATGGCAACGCTTTAGGGGGAGCGTGCGTGTGAGGGCGCGGGTTAGTGTGAGCGTACGGGTTAGGATTAGGGGACGGGTGAGGGTCAGGCTTCGACGAAGGGTTAGGCTTAGGGTTCGGGCTAGGGTTAGGGTTAGGGGATGGGGACGGTTTAGGGTCCAGGTGAGGGTACGACAACGCTTTAGGGGGAGCGTGTGTATGAGGGCGTGGGTTAGTGTTAGCGTACGGGTTAGGATTAGGGGACGGGTGGGGGTCAGGCTTCGGGGAAGGGTTAGGGTTAGGGTTCGGACTAGGGTTAGGGTTAGGGGACGGGGACGGTTTAGGGTCCAGGTGAGGGTATGGCAATGCTTTAGGGGGAGCGTGCGTGTGAGGGCGCGGGTTAGTGTTAGCGTACGGGTTAGGATTAGGGGACGGGTGAGGGTGAGGCTTCGTGGAAGTGTTAGGGTTAGGGTTCGGGCTAGGGTTAGGGTTAGGGGATGGGGACGGTTTAGGGTCCAGGTGAGGGTACGGCAACACTTTAGGGGGAGCGTGCGTGTGAGGGCGCGGGTTCGTGTTAGCGTACGGGTTAGGATTAGGGGACGGGTGAGGGTCAGGCTTCGGGGAAAGGTTAGGGTTAGGGTTCGGGCTAGGGTTAGGGTTAGGGGACGGGGACGGTTTAGGGTCCAGGTGAGGGTACGGCAACGCTTTAGGGGGAGCGTGCGTGTGAGGGCGTGGGTTAGTGTTAGCGTACGGGTTAGGATTAGGGGACGGGTGAGGGTCAGGCTTCGGGGAAGGGTTAGGGTTAGGGTTCGGGCTAGGGTTAGGGTTAGGGGACGGGGACGGTTTAGGGTCCAGGTGAGGGTACGGCAACGCTTTAGGGGGAGCGTGCGTGTGAGGGCGCGGGTTAGTGTTAGCGTACGGGTTAGGATTAGGCGACGGTTGAGGGTCAGGCTTCGGGGAAGGGTTAGGGTTAGGGTTCGGGCTAGGGTTAGGGTTAGGGGACGGGGACGGTTTAGGGTCCAGGTGAGGGTACGGCAACGCTTTAGGGGGAGCATGCGTGTGAGGGCGCGGGTTAGTGTCAGCGTACGGGTTAGGATTAGGGGACGTGTTAGGGTCAGGCTTCGGGGAAGGGTTAGGGTTAGGGTTCGGGCTAGGGTTAGGGTTAGGGGACGGGGACGGTTTAGGGTCCAGGTGAGGGTACGGCAACGCTTTAGGGGGAGTGTGCGTGTGAGGGCGCGGGTTAGTGTTAGCGTACGGGTTAGGATTAGGGGATGGGTGAGGGTCAGGCTTCGGGGAAGTGTTAGGGTTAGGGTTCGGGCTAGGGTTAGGGTTAGGGGACGGGGACGGTTTAGGGTCCAGGTGAGTGTATGGCAACGCTTTAGGGGGAGCGTGCGTGTGAGGGCGCGGGTTAGTGTGAGCGTACGGGTTAGGATTAGGGGACGGGTGAGGGTCAGGCTTCGGGGAAGGGTTAGGCTTAGGGTTCGGGCTAGGGTTAGGGTTAGGGGATGGGGACGGTTTAGGGTCCAGGTGAGGGTACGACAACGCTTTAGGGGGAGCGTGTGTATGAGGGCGTGGGTTATTGTTAGCGTACGGGTTAGGATTAGGGGATGGGTGGGGGTCAGGCTTCGGGGAAGGGTTAGGGTTAGGGTTCGGACTAGGGTTAGGGTTAGGGGACGGGGACGGTTTAGGGTCCAGGTGAGGGTATGGCAATGCTTTAGGGGGAGCGTGCGTGTGAGGGCGCGGGTTAGTGTTAGCGTACGGGTTAGGATTAGGGGACGGGTGAGGGTCAGGCTTCGTGGAAGTGTTAGGGTTAGGGTTCGGGCTAGGGTTAGGCTTATGGGACGGGGACGGTTTAGGGTCCAGGTGAGGTTACGGCAACGCTTTAGGGGGAGCAAGCGTGTGAGGGCGCGGGTTAGTGTTAGCGTACGGGTTAGGATTAGGGGACGGGTGAGGGTCAGGCTTCGGGGAAGGGTTAGGGTTAGGGTTCGGGCTAGGGTTAGGGTTAGGGGATGGGGACGGTTTAGGGTCCAGGTGAGGGTACGGCAACACTTTAGGGGGAGCGTGCGTGTGAGGGCGCGGGTTCGTGTTAGCGTACGGGTTAGGAGTAGGGGACGGGTGAGGGTCAGGCTTCGGGGAAAGGTTAGGGTTAGGGTTCGGGCTAGGGTTAGGGTTAGGGGACGGGGACGGTTTAGGGTCCAGGTGAGGGTACGGCAACGTTTTAGGGGGAGCGTGCGTGTGAGGGCGTGGGTTAGTGTTAGCGTACGGGTTAGGATTAGGGGACGGGTGAGGGTCAGGCTTCGGGGAAGGGTCAGGGTTAGGGTTCGGGCTAGGGTTAGGGTTAGGGGACGGGGACGGTTTAGGGTCCAGGTGAGGGTACGGCAACGCTTTAGGGGGAGCGTGCGTGTGAGGGCGCGGGTTAGTGTTAGCGTACGGTTTAGGATTAGGGGATGGGTGAGGGTCAGGCTTCGGGGAAGGGTCAGGGTTAGGGTTCGGGCTAGGGTTAGGGTTAGGGGACGGGGACGGTTTAGGGTCCAGGTGAGGGTACGGCAACGCTTTAGGGGGAGCGTGCGTGTGAGGGCCCGGGTTAGTGTTAGCGTACGGGTTAGGATTGGGGGACGGGTGAGGGTCAGGCTTCGGGGAAGTGTCAGGGTTAGGGTTCGGACTAGGGTTAGGGTAAGGGGACGGGGACGGTTTAGGGTCCAGGTGAGGGTACGGCAACGCTTTACGGGGAGCGTGCGTTTGAGGGCGTGGGTTAGTGTTAGCGTACGAGTTAGGATTAGGGGACGGGTGAGTGTCAGGCTTCGGGGAAGGGTTAGGGTTAGGGTTCGGGCTAGGTTTAGGGTTAGGGGACGGGGACGGTTTAGGGTCCAGGTGAGGGTATGGCAAAGCTTTAGGGGGAGCGTGCGTGTGAGGGCGCGGGTTAGTGTTAGCGTACGGGTTAGGATTAGGGGACGGGTGAGGGTCAGGCTTCGGGGAAGGGTTAGGGTTAGGATTCGGGCTAGGGTTAGGGTTAGGGGACGGGGACGGTTTAGGGTCCATGAGAGTGTACGGCAACGCTTTAGGGGGAACGTGCGTGTGAGGGCGCGGGTTAGTGTTAGCGTACGGGTTAGGATTAGGGGACGGGTGAGGGTCAGGCTTCGGGGAAGGGTTAGGGTTAGGGTTCGGGCTAGGGTTAGGGTTAGGGGACGGGGACGGTTTAGGGTCCAGGTGAGGGTACGGCAACGCTTTAGGGGGAGCGTGCGTGTGAGGGCGCGGGTTAGTGTTAGCGTACGGGTTAGGATTAGGGGACGTGTGAGGGTCAGGCTTCGGGGAAGGGTTAGGGTTAGGGTTCGGGCTAGGGTTAGGGTTAGGGGACGGGGACGGTTAAGGGTCCAGGTGAGGGTACGGCAACGCTTTAGGGGGAGCGTGCGTGTGAGGGCGCGGGTTAGTGTTAGCGTACGGGTTAGGATTATGGGACGGGTGAGGGTCAGGCTTCGGGGAAGGGTCAGTGTTAGGGTTCGGGCTAGGGTTAGGGTTAGGGGACGGGGACGGTTTAGGGACCAGGTGAGGGTACGGCAACGCTTTAGGGGGAGCGTGCGTGTGAGGGCGCGGGTTAGTGTTAGCGTACGGGTTAGGATTAGGGGATAGGTGAGGGTCAGGCTACGGGGAAGGGTTAGGGTTAGGGTTCGGGCTAGGATTAGGGTTAGGGGACGGGGACGGTTTAGGGTCCAGGTGAGGGTACGGCAACGCTTTAGGGGGAGCGTGCGTGTGAGGGCGCGGGTTAGTGTTAGCGTACGGGTTAGGATTAGGGGACGGTTGAGGGTCAGGCTTCGGGGAAGTGTTAGGGTTAGGGTTCGGGCTAGGGTTAGGGTTAGGGGACGGGGACGGTTTAGGGTCCAGGTGAGGGTACGGCAACGCTTTAGGGGGAGCGTGCGTGTGAGGACGCGGGTTTGTGTTAGCGTACGGGTTAGGATTAGGGGACGGGTGAGGGTCAGGCTTCGGGGAAAGGTTAGGGTTAGGTTTCAGGCTAGGGTTAGGGTTAGGGGACGGGGACGGTTTAGGGTCCAGGTGAGGGTACGGCAACGCTTTAGGGGGAGCGTGCGTGTGAGGGCGTTGGTTAGTGTTAGCGTACGGGTTAGGATTAGGGGACGGGTGAGGGTCAGGCTTCGGGGAAGGGTCAGGGTTAGGGTTCGGGCTAGGGTTAGGGTTAGGGGACGGGGACGGTTTAGGGTCCAGGTGAGGGTACGGCAACGCTTTAGGGGGAGCGTGCGTGTGAGGGCGCGGGTTAGTGTTAGCGTACGGGTTAGGATTAGGGGGTGGGTGAGGGTCAGGCTTCGGGGAAGGGTCAGGGTTAGGGTTCGGGCTAGGGTTAGGGTTAGGGGACGGGGACGGTTTAGGGTCCAGGTGAGGGTACGGCAACGCTTTAGGGGGAGCGTGCGTGTGAGGGCGCGGGTTAGTGTTAGCGTACGGGTTAGGATTAGGGGACGGGTGAGGGTCAGGCTTAGGGGAAGGGTCAGGGTTAGGGTTCGGACTAGGGTTAGGGTTAGGGGACGGGGACGATTTACGGTCCAGGTGAGGGTACGGCAACACTTTACGGGGAGCGTGCGTTTGAGGGCGTGGGTTAGTGTTTGCGTACGGGTTAGGATTAGGGGACGGGTGAGTGTCAGGCTTCGGGGAAGGGTTAGGGTTAGGGTTCGGGCTAGGGTTAGGGTTAGGGGACGGGGACGGTTTAGGGTCCAGGTGAGGGTACGGCAACGCTTTAGGGGGAGCGTGCGTGTGAGGGCGCGGGTTAGTGTTAGCGTACGGGTTAGGATTAGGGGACTGGTGAGGGTCAGGCTTCGGGGAAGGGTTAGGGTTAGGGTTCGGGCTAGGGTTAGGTTTAGGGGACGGGGACGGTTTAGGGTCCAGGTGAGGGTACGGCAACGCTTTAGGGGGAGCGTGCGTGTGAGGGCGCGGGTTAGTGTTAGCGTACGGGTTAGGATTAGGGGACGGGTGAGGGTCAGGCTTCGGGGAAGGGTTAGGGTTAGGGTTCGGGCTAGGGTTAGGGTTAGGGGACGGGGACGGTTTAGGGTCCAGGTGAGGGTACGGCAACGCTTTAGGGGGAGCGTGCGTGTGAGGGCGCGGGTTAGTGTTAGCGTACGGGTTAGGATTAGGGGACGGGTGAGGGTGCGGCTTCGGGGAAGGGTCAGGGTTAGGGTTCGGGCTAGGGTTAGGGTTAGGGGACGGGGACGGTTTACAGTCCAGGTGAGGGTACGGCAACGCTTTAGGGGGAGCGTGCATGTGAGGGCGCGGGTTAGTGTTAGCGTACGGTTTAGGATTAGGTCACGGGTGAGTGTCAGGCTTCGGGGAAGGGTTAGGGTTAGGGTTCGGGCTAGGGTTAGGGTTAGGGGACGGGGACGGTTTAGGGTCCAGGTGAGGGTACGGCAACACTTTAGGAGGAGCGTGCGTGTGAGGGCGCGGGTTAGTGTTACCGTACGGGTTAGGATTAGGGGACGGGTGAGGGTCAGGCTTCGGGGAAGGGTTAGGGTTAGGGTTCGGGCTAGGGTTAGGCTTAGGGGACGGGGACGGTTTATGGTCCAGTTGAGGGTACGGCAATGCTTTAGGGGGAGCGTGCGTGTGAGGGCGCGGTGTGTGTTAGCGTACGGGTTAGGATTAGGGGACGGGTGAGGGTCAGGCTTCGGGGAAGGGTCAGGGTTAGGGTTCGGGCTAGGGTTAGGGTTAGGTGACGGGGACGGTTTAGGGTCCAGGTGAGGGTACGGCAACGCTTTAGGGGGAGCGTGCGTGTGAGGGCACGGGTTAGTGTTAGCGTACGGGTTAGGATTAGGGGACGGGTGAGGGTCAGGCTTCGGGGAAGGGTCAGGGTTAGGGTTCGGGCTAGGGTTAGGGTTAGGGGACGGGGACGGTTTAGGATCCAGGTGAGGGTACGGCAACACTTTAGGGGGAGCGTGCGTGTGAGGGCGCTGGTTAGTGTTAGCGTACGCGTTAGGATTAGGTCACGGGTGACTGTCAGGCTTCGGGGAAGTGTCAGGTTTAGGGTTCGGGCTAGGGTTAGGATTAGGGGACGGGGACGGTTTAGGGTCCAGGTGATGGTACGGCTACGCCATAGGAGGAGCGTGCATGTGAGGGTGCGGGTTAGTGTTAGCGTACGGGTTAGGATTAGGGCACGGGTGAGGGTCAGGCTTCGGGGAAGGGTTAGGGTTACGGTTCGGGCTAGGGTTAGGGTTAGGGGACGATGACGGTTTAGGGACCAGGTGAAGGTACGGCAACGCTTTAGGGGGACCGTGCGTGTGAGGGCGCGGGTTAGTGTTAGCGCACGGGTTAGGATTAGGGGACGGGTGAGGGTCAGGCTTCGGGGAAGTGTTAGGGTTAGGGTTCGGGCTAGGGTTAGGGTTAGGGGACGGGGACGGTTTAGGGTCCAGGTGAGGGTACGGCAACGCTTTAGGGGGAGCGTGCGTGTGAGAGCGCGGGTTAGTGTTAGCGTACGGGTTAGGATTAGGGGATGGGTGAGGGTCAGGCTTCGGGGAAGGGTCAGGGTTAGGGTTCGGGCTAGGGTTAGGGTTAGGGGACGGGGACGGTTTAGGGTCCAGGTGAGGGTACGGCAACGCTTTAGGGGGAGCGTGCGTGTGAGGGCGCGGGTTAGTGTTAGCGTACGGGTTAGGATTAGGGGACGGGTGAGGGTCAGGCTTCGGGGAAGGGTTAGGCTTAGGGTTCGGGCTAGGGTTAGGGTTAGGGGATGCGGACGGTTTAGGGTCCAGGTGAGGGTACGACAACGCTTTAGGGGGAGCGTGCGTGTGAGGGCGTGGGTTAGTGTTAGCGTACGGGTTAGGATTAGGGGACGGGTGAGGGTCAGGCTTCGGGGAAGGGTTAGGGTTAGGGTTCGGACTAGGGTTAGGGTTAGGGGACGGGGACGGTTTAGGGTCCAGGTGAGGGTATGGCAATGCTTTAGGGGGAGCGTGCGTGTGAGGGCGCGGGTTAGTGTTAGCGTACAGGTTAGGATTAGGGGACGGGTGAGGGTCAGGCTTCGGGGAAGGGCTAGGGTTAGGGTTCGGGCTAGGGTTAGGGTTAGGGGACGGGGACGGTTTAGTGTCCAGGTGAGGGTACGGCAACGCTTTAGGGGGAGCGTGCGTGTGAGGACGCTGGTTTGTGTTAGCGTACGGGTTAGGATTAGGGGACGGGTGAGGGTCAGGCTTCGGGGAAATTTTAGGGTTAGGGTTCGGGCTAGGGTTAGGGTTAGGGGACGGGGACGGTTTAGGGACCAGGTGAGGGTACGGCAACGCTTTAGGGGGAGCGTGCGTGTGAGGGCGTGGGTTGGTGTTAGCGTACGGGTTAAGATTAGGGGACGGTTGAGGGTCAGGCTTCGGGGAAGGGTCAGGGTTAGGGTTCGGGCTAGGGTTAGGGTTAGGGGACGGGGACGGTTTAGGGTCCAGGTGAGGGTACGGCAACGCTTTAGGGGGAGCGTGCGTGTGAGGGCGCGGGTTAGTGTTAGCGTACAGGTTAGGATTAGGGGACGGGTGAGGGTCAGGCTTCGGGGAAGGGTTAGGGTTAGGGTTCGGGCTAGGGTTAGGGTTAGGGGACGGGGACGGTTTAGGGTCCAGGTGAGGGTACGGCAACGCTTTAGGGGGAGCGTGCGTGTGAGGGCGCGGGTTAGTGTTAGCGTACGGGTTAGAATTATGGGACGGGTGAGGGTCAGGCTTTGGGGAAGGGTTAGGGTTAGGGTTCGGGCTAGGGGTAGGGTTAGGGGACGGGGACGGTTTAGGGTCCAGGTGAGGGTACGGCAACGCTTTAGGGGGAGCGTGCGTGTGAGGACGCGGGTTAGTGTTAGCATACGGGTTAGGATTAGGGGACGGGTGAGGGTCAGGCTTCGGGGAAGGGTCAGGGTTAGCGTTCGGGCTACGGTTAGGGTTAGGGGACGGGGACGGTTTAGTGTCCAGGTGAGGGTATGGCAATGCTTTAGGTGGAGCGTGCGTGTGAGGGCGCGGGTTAGTGTTAGCGTACGGGTTAGGATTAGGGGACGGGTGAGGGTCAGGCTTCGGGGAAGGGTCAGGGTTAGGGTTCGGGCTAGGGTTAGGGTTAGGGGACGGGGACGGTTTAGGGTCCAGGTGAGGGTACGGCAACGCTTTAGGGGGAGCGTGCGTGTGAGGGCGCGGGTTAGTGTTAGCGTACGGGTTAGGATTAGGGGACGGGTGAGGGTCAGGCTTCGGGGAAGGGTCAGGGTTAGGGTTCGGACTAGGGTTAGGGTTAGGGGACGGGGACGGTTTAGGGTCCAGGTGAGGGTACGGCAACACTTTACGGGGAGCGTGCGTTTGAGGGCGTGGGTTAGTGTTAGCGTACGGGTTAGGATTAGGGGACGGGTGAGTGTCAGGCTTCGGGGAAAGGTTAGGGTTAGGGTTCGGGCTAGGGTTAGGGTTAGGGGACGGGGACGGTTTAGGGTCCAGGTGAGGGTACGGCAACGCTTTAGGGGGAGCGTGCGTGTGAGGGCGCGGGTTAGTGTTAGCGTACGGGTTAGGATTAGGGGACTGGTGAGGGTCAGGCTTCGGGGAAGGGTTAGGGTTAGGGTTAGGGCTAGGGTTAGGGTTAGGGGACGGGGACGGTTAAGGGTCCAGGTGAGGGTACGGCAACGCTTTAGGGGGAGCGTGCGTGTGAGGGCGCGGGTTAGTGTTAGCGTACGGGTTAGGATTAGGGGACGGGTGAGGGTCAGGCTTCGGGGAAGGTTTAGGGTTAGGGTTCGGGCTAGGGTTAGGGTTAGGGGACGGGGACGGTTTAGGGTCCAGGTGAGGGTACGGCAACGCTTTAGGGGGAGTGTGCGTGTGAGGGCGCGGGTTAGTGTTAGCGTACGGGTTAGGATTAGGGTACGGGTGAGGGTCAGGCTTCCGGGAAGGGTTAGGGTTAGGGTTCGGGCTAGGGTTAGGGTTAGGGGACGGGGACGGTTTAGTGTCCAGGTGAGGATACGGCAATGCTTTAGGGGGAGCGTGCGTGTGAGGGCGCGGTTTATGTTAGCGTACGGGTTAGGATTAGCGGACGGGTGAGGGTCAGGCTTCGGGGAAGGGTTAGGGTTAGGGTTCGGGCTAGGGTTAGGGTTATTGGACGGGGACGGTTTAGGGTCCAGGTGAGGGTACGGCAACACTTTAGGGGGAGCGTGCGTGTGAGGGCGCGGGTTAGTGTTAGCGTACGGGTTAGGATTAGGGGACGAGTGAGGGTCAGTCTTCGGGGAAGGGTTAGGGTTAGGGTTCGGGCTAGGGTTAGGTTTAGGGGACGGGGACGGTTTAGGGTCCAGGTGAGGGTACGGCAACGCTTTAGGGGGAGCGTGCGTGTGAGGGCGCGGGTTAGTGTTAGCGTACGGGTTAGGATTAGGGGACGGGTGAGGGTCAGGCTTCGGGGAAGTGTTAGGGTCAGGGTTCGGGCTAGGGTTAGGGTTAGGGGACGGGGACGGTTTAGGGTCCATGTGAGGGTACGGCAACGCTTTAGGGGGAGCGTGCGTGTGAGGGCGCGGGTTAGTGTTAGCGTACGGGTTAGGATTAGGGGACGGGTGAGGGTCCGGCTTCGGGGAAGGGTCAGGGTTAGGGTTCGGGCTAGGGTTAGGATTAGGGGACGGGGACGGTTTACGGTCCAGGTGAGGGTACGGCAACGCTTTAGGGGGAGCGTGCATGTGAGGGCGCGGGTTAGTGTTAGCGTACGGTTTAGGATTAGGTCTCGGGTGAGGGTCAGGCTTCGGGGAAGGGTTAGGGTTAGGGTTCGGGCTAGGGTTAGGGTTAGGGGACGGCTACGGTTTAGGGTCCAGGTGAGGGTACGGCAACACTTTAGGGGGAGCGTGCGTGTGAGGGCGCGGGTTAGTGTTACCGTACGGGTTAGGATTAGGGGACGGTTGAGGGTCAGGCTTCGGGGAAGGGTTAGGGTTAGGGTTCGGGCTAGGGTTAGGGTTAGGGGACGGGGACGGTTTAGGGTCCAGGTGAGGGTACGGCAACGCTTTAGGGGGAGTGTGCGTGTGAGGGCGCGGGTTAGTGTTAGCGTACGGGTTAGGATTAGGGTACGGGTGAGGGTCAGGCTTCCGGGAAGGGTTAGGGTTAGGGTTCGGGCTAGGGTTAGGGTTAGGGGACGGGGACGGTTTAGGGTCCAGGTGAGGGTACGGCAACGCTTTAGGGGGAGCGTGCGTGTGAGGGCGCGGGTTAGTGTTAGCGTACGGGTTAGGATTAGAGGACGGGTGGGATCAGGCTTCGGGGAAGGGTCAGGGTTAGGGTTCGGGCTAGGGTTAGGGTTAGGGGACGGGGACGGTTTACGGTCCAGGTGAGGGTACGGCAACGCTTTAGGGGGAGCGTGCATGTGAGGGCGCGGGTTAGTGTTAGCGTACGGTTTAGGATTAGGTCTCGGGTGAGGGTCAGGCTTCGGGGAAGGGTTAGGGTTAGGGTTCGGGCTAGGGTTAGGGTTAGGGGACGGCTACGGTTTAGGGTCCAGGTGAGGGTACGGCAACACTTTAGGGGGAGCGTGCGTGTGAGGGCGCGGGTTAGTGTTACCGTACGGGTTAGGATTAGGGGACGGTTGAGGGTCAGGCTTCGGGGAAGGGTTAGGGTTAGGGTTCGGGCTAGGGTTAGGGGACGGGGACGGTTTATGGTCCAGTTGAGGGTACGGCAATGCTTTAGGGGGAGCGTGCGTGTGAGGGCGCGGTTTGTGTTAGCGTACGGGTTAGGATTAGGGGACGGGTGAGGGTCAGGCTTCGGGGAAGGGTCAGGGTTAGGGTTCGGGCTAGGGTTAGGGTTAGGGGACGGTGACGGTTTAGGGTCCAGGTGAGGGTACGGCAACGCTTTAGGGGGAGCGTGCATGTGAGGGCGCTGGTTAGAGTTAGCGTACGCGTTAGGATTAGGTCACGGGTGAGTGTCAGGCTTCGGGGAAGGGTCAGGGTTAGGGTTCGGGCTAGGGTTAGGATTAGGGGACGGGGACGGTTTAGGGTCCAGGTGAGGGTACGGCTACGCCTTAGGAGGAGCGTGCGTGTGAGTGTGCGCATTAGTGTGAGCGTACGGGTTAGGATTAGGGCACGTGTGAGTGTCAGGCTTCGGGGAAGGGTTAGGGTTACGGTTCGGGCTAGGGTTAGGGTTAGGGGACGAAGACGGTTTAGGGTCCAGGTGAGGGTACGGCAACGCTTTAGGGGGAGCGTGCGTGTGAGGGCGCGGGTTAGTGTTAGCGTACGGGTTAGGATTAGGGGACGGGTGAGGGTCAGGCTTCGGGGAAGGGTCAGGGTTAGGGTTCGGGCTAGGGTTAGGGTTAGGGGACGGGGACGGTTTAGGGTCCAGGTGAGGGTACGGCAACGCTTTAGGAGGAGCGGGCGTGTGAGGGCGCGGGTTAGTGTTAGCGTACGGGTTAGAATTAGGTGACGGGTGAGGGTCAGGCTTCGGAGAAGGGTCAGGGTTAGGGTTCGGGTCCGTCCAGACACCTCCAGCTAGTCTCTCATTGGTTCTCACTATTCCTGTTCATCTTCTGCAGAAATTGCAAACTGGGCCAAACAGGAGGTTAAAGGGACTGACTCTCCAAGTCGGGTGAGTGTTAGTAAAGCGTCTGGAATGTTGCACCCGAGTACCAGGGTACGAAAACTGAGACATATTTGAACACATCTCCCGATCACATGGTTGATCATACTGTAGGATCCACATGCATGTTTTAGCTGAAGGAAGAATACCTTAAACCTGGGTAGTTGAAACCCGTGGAATGGGTACCATGCAATATGATTTCAAAGGGTCTTCATTTGCTCACCGAACCTCTCCAATCCTATCACTGCTGCGTTTATGCCCCTGTACACATGCTTGATTCTCTTTCGGAGACATAGCAATCCCTAGGTTTTAAGATACTTACTAGTCAGGTACATTCTTAGGCGTTTAATATGGGGTGTTGAGTCCATTTCGTTGAGCAAGGAGTAGCTCTTGTCTATTCCATATTTGGCTTAAGGAACTTTATCTGTGCTCATTTCAATCTCTGATTTTATGCAGCACCCCATCTCACCTTTCCCCTTAAGCAAGCATAAGTTGGTTTTCTAAATTTGAGACCCTGTCCTGTTTTGGAATTCAGTTCCTGTGTAGCCAAGTTTACATTCCGTGTATTAGTGATATCTTATGATGTTTCTTTTTCTGTGTGACTTATTTCAGTTAGAATCATCATACCTGAATCCACTCATTGTGCTGCTACGGGCCTGATGACATAGATTTCATTACTGAGTGATATTGTTTTGTATGTAAATACCACAACTTCTTTATCCATTTTTCACTCTCTGCGATGTTGAACTTGTACTGTAAACGAGGTTCTTGTAAACAGAGGCGTCCCAAACTTTGGGGTGGCTGTGTCTTTTTGATTTTAATTTCCCTAAGCTATAGGACCATAAGTGGAAGTGCCCTAAGCTCTGTTGCTTTGTTTTTTAGATGTTTCAGGAAACACCATACACTTCTCCCGAGTGTCTGTTGGCAATTTACATCCCACCCATCAGCAAAACAAGGCTCCCAGTTCTCCATGGCCTGTCCTGCCTTTCTGGATTTTACACTTTTTTCAGATGGCCCTTTTGACCGGGGGGGAAGTGAGACTTCATTGTAGTGCAGATTTCCTTTGCAAGCTTGCTTGGTTGGCCAAAAAGGGCGTATGCGTTTTTTCCTGAATATATTCAGGAAAAGACGCATACGCACTTTTTGTCCAAGTGCATCATTGTGGACGTTCTGCCTCTTTTCCTATGCTTTCAATGCAATTCCAGTCTACGTCCTGAAATTGGTTTCCTGCAATTCTGCCCCGCTTTCAAGTCCTCTTGGCAGCCTTACTTCAGTATATTTTTGGACAATAGCTGTCATTTATAACTCTGCAGGTTTGTGAATTACAGTGCCCCTGAGCTCCTTTCTTCAACTCGCTTTCTTGTGACCTGGCCGCAACACCGCAGGATGGCTTCAGGCCCTAATCTGGTTCCGGCATGGCACGCTGAGCCTTTGGTTAATTCCTCTTCCTGGCGGGAAATGAGAGTTAAATTTGCCCGTCCAGACACCTCCAGCTAGTCTCTCATTGGTTCTCGCTATTCCTGTTCATCTTTCGCAGAAATTGCAAACTGGGCCAAACAGGAGGTTAAAGGGACTGACTCTCCAAGTCGGGAGAGTGTTAGTAAAGCGTCTGGAATGTTGCACCCGAGTACCAGGGTACGAAACTGAGACATATTTGAACATGTCTCCCGATCACATGGTTGATCATACTCTAGTTTCCACATGCATGTTTTAGCTGAAGGAAGAATACCTTAAACCTGGGTAGTTGAAACCCGTGGAATGGGTACCATGCAATATGACTTCAAAGGGTCTTCATTTGCTCACCGAACCTCTCCAATCCTATCACTGCTGCGTTTATGCCCCTGTACACATGCTTGATTCTCTTTCGGAGACATAGCAATCCATAGGTTTTAAGATACTCACTAGTCATGTACATTGTTAGGCTTTTAATATGCGGTGTTGAGTCCATTTCGTTGAGCAAGGAGTAGCTCTTTTCTATTCCTTATTTGGCTTAAGGAACTTTATCTGTGCTCATTTCAATCTCTGGTTTTATGCAGCACCCCAACTCACCTTTACCCTTAAGCAAGCATAAGATGCTTTTCTAAATTTGAGACCCTGTTCTGTTCTGTAATTCAGTTCCTGTGTAGCCAAGTTTACATTCCGTGTATTAGTGATAACTTATGATGTTTCTTTTTCTGTGTGACTTATTTCAGTTAGTATTATCATACCTGAATCCACTCATTGTGCTGCTAAGGGCCTGATGACATAGATTTCATTGCTGAGTGATATTGCTTTGTAAGAAAATACCACAACTTCTTTATCCATTTTTCACTTTCTGCGATGTTGAACTTGCATTGTAAACGAGGTTCTTCTAAACAGAGCCGTTCCAAACTTTGGGGTGGCTGTGTCTTTTTGATTTTATTTTCCCTAAGCTATAGGACCATAAGTGGAAGTGCCCTAGGCTCTGTTGCTTTGTTTTTTAGATGTTTCAAGAAACACCATACACTTCTCCCGAGTGTCTGTTGGCAATTTACATCCCGCCCATCAGCATAACAAGGCTCCCAGTTCTCCATGGCCTGTCCTGCCTTTCTGGATTTTACACTTTTTTCAGATGGCCCTTTTGACCGGGGGGGGGGGGAAGTGAGACTTCATTGTAGTGCAGATTTCCTTTGCAAGCTTGCTTGGTTGGCCAAAAAGGGCGTATGCGTTTTTTCCTGAATATATTCAGGAAAAAACGCATACGCCCTTTTTGGCCAAGTGCATCATGGTGGACCTTCTGCCTCTTTTCCTATGCTTTCAATGCAATTCCAGTCTACCTCCTGAAATCGGTTTCCTGCAATTCTGCCCCGCTTTCAAGTCCTCTTGGCAGCCGTACTTCAGTATATTTTTGGACGATAGCTGTCATTTATAACTCTGTAGGTTTGTGAATTACAGTGCCCCTGAGCTCCTTTCTTCAACTCGCTTTCTTGTGACCTGGCCGCAACACCGCAGGATGGCTTCAGGCCCTAACCTGGTTCCTGCAGGCACGCTGAGCCTTTCGTTATTTCCTCTTCCTGGTGGGAAATGAGAGTTAAATTTGCCCGTCCAGACACCTCCAGCTAGTCTCTCATTGGTTCTCACTATTCCTGTTCATCTTCTGCAGAAATTGCAAACTGGGCCAAATATGAGGTTAAATGCGCTGAATCTCCAAGTGGGGAGAGTGTTAGTAAAGCGTCTGGAATGTTGCACCCGATTACCTGGGGAGAAAAACTGAGACATATTTGAACACGTCTACCGTTCACACGGTTGATCATACTCTCGGTTCCACATGCATGTTTTAGCTGAAGGAAGAATACCTTAAACCTGGAGAGTGGAGACCCGTGTAATGGGTACCATGCAATATGACTTCAAAGGGTCTTCATTTGCTCACCGAACCTCTCCAATCCTATCACTGCTGCGTTTATGCCCCTGTACACATGCTTGATTCTCTTTCGGAGACATAGCAATCCATAGGTTTTAAGATACTTACTAGTCAGGTACATTCTTAGGCGTTTAATATGCGGTGTTGAGTCCATTTCGTTGAGCAAGGAGTAGCTCTTGTCTATTCCATATTTGGCTTAAGGAACTTTATCTGTGCTCATTTCAATCTCTGGTTTTATGCAGCACCCCAACTCACCTTTACCCTTAAGCAAGCATAAGATGCTTTTCTAAATTTGAGACCCTGTTCTGTTCTGTAATTCAGTTCCTGTGTAGCCAAGTTTACATTCCGTGTATTAGTGATATCTTATGATGTTTCTTTTTCTGTGTGACTTATTTCAGTTAGTATCATCATACCTGAATCCACTCATTGTGCTGCTAAGGGCCTGATGACATAGATTTCATTGCTGAGTGATATTGCTTTGTAAGAAAATACCACAACTTCTTTATCCATTTTTCAATTTCTGCGATGTTGAACTTGTACTGTAAACGAGGTTCTTGTAAACAGAGCCGTTCCAAACTTTGGGGTGGCTGTGTCTTTTTTATTTTAATTTCCCTAAGCTATAGGACCATAAGTGGAAGTGCCCTAGGCTCTGTTGCTTTGTATTTTAGATGTTTCAGGAAACACCATACACTTCTCCCGAGTGTCTGTTGGCAATTTACATCCCGCCCATCAGCATAACAAGGCTCCCAGTTCTCCATGGCCTGTCCTGCCTTTCTGGATTTTACACTTTTCTCAGATGGCCCTTTTGACCGGGGGGGAAGTGAGACTTCATTGTAGTGCAGATTTCCTTTGCAAGCTTGCTTGGTTGGCCAAAAAGGGCGTATGCGTTTTTTCCTGAATATATTCAGGAAAAAACGCATACGCCCTTTTTGGCCAAGTGCATCATGGTGGACCTTCTGCCTCTTTTCCTATGCTTTCAATGCAATTCCAGTCTACCTCCTGAAATCGGTTTCCTGCAATTCTGCCCCGCTTTCAAGTCCTCTTGGCAGCCTTACTTCAGTATATTTTTGGACGATAGCTGTCATTTATAACTCTGCAGGTTTGTGAATTACAGAGCTCCTGAGCTCCTTTCTTCAACTCGCTTTCTTTTGAGCTGGCCACAACACCGCAGGATGGCTTCAGGCCCTAATCTGGTTCCCGCACGGCACACTGAGCCTTTGGTTAATTCCTCTTCCTGGTGGGAAATGAGAGTTAAATTTGCCCGTCCAGACACCTCCAGCTAGTCTCTCATTGGTTCTCAGTATTCCTGTTCATCTTCCGCAGAAATTGCAAACTGGGCCAAACAGGAGGTTAAAGGGACTGACTCTCCAAGTCGAGAGAGTGTTAGTAAAGCGTCTGGAATGTTGCAGCCGAGTACCAGGGTACGAAAACTGAGACATATTTGAACACGTCTCCCGTTCACACGGTTGATCATACTCTGGGTTCCACATGCATGTTTTAGCTGAAGGAAGAATACCTTAAACCTGGAGAGTTGAGACCCGTGGAATGGGTACCATGCAATATGACTTCAAGGGGTCTTCATTTGCTCACCGAACCTCTCCAATCCTATCTTTGCTGCGTTTATGCCCCTGTACACATGCTTGATTCTCTTTCGGAGACATAGCGATCCATAGGTTTTAAGATACTTACTAGTCAGGTACATTCTTAGGCGTTTAATATGCGGTGTTGAGTCCATTTCGTTGAGCAAGGAGTAGCTCTTGTGTATTCAATATTTGGCTTAAGGAACTTTATCTGTGCTCATTTCAATCTCTGGTTTTATGCAGCACCCCAACTCACCTTTCCCCTTAAGCAAGCATAAGTTGGTTTTCTAAATTTGAGACCCTGTTCTGTTTTGGAATTCAGTTCCTGTGTAGCCAAGTTTACATTCCGTGTATTAGTGATATCTTATGATGTTTCTTTTTCTGTGTGACTTATTTCAGTTAGAATCATCGTACCTGAATCCACTCATTATGCTGCTACGGGCCTGATGACATAGATTTCATTGCTGAGTGATACTGCATTGTACGTAAGTACCACAAGTTCTTTATCCATTTCTCACTTTCTGTGATATTGAACTTGTACGGTAAACGAGGTTCTTGTTAACAGAGGCGTCCCAAACTTTGGGGTGGCTGTGTCTTTTTGATTTTAATTTCCCTAAGCTATAGGACCATAAGTGGAAGTGCCCTAGGCTCTGTTGCTTTGTATTTTAGATGTTTCAGGAAACACCATACACTTCTCCCGAGTGTCTGTTGGCAATTTACATCCCGCCCATCAGCATAACAAGGCTCCCAGTTCTCCATGGCCTGTCCTGCCTTTCTGGATTTTACACTTTTCTCAGATGGCCCTTTTGACCGGGGGGGAAGTGAGACTTCATTGTAGTGCAGATTTCCTTTGCAAGCTTGCTTGGTTGGCCAAAAAGTGCATATGCGTTTTTTCCTGAATATATTCAGGAAAAAATGCATACGCCCTTTTTGGCCAAGTGCATCATGGTGGACCTTCTGCCTCTTTTCCTATGCTTTCAATGCAATTCCAGTCTACCTCCTGAAATCGGTTTCCTGCAATTCTGCCCCGCTTTCAAGTCCTCTTGGCAGCCTTACTTCAGTATATTTTTGGACGATAGCTGTCATTTATAACTCTGCAGGTTTGTGAATTACAGTGCCCCTGAGCTCCTTTCTTCAACTCGCTTTCTTTTGAGCTGGCCACAACACCGCAGGATGGCTTCAGGCCCTAATCTGGTTCCCGCACGGCACACTGAGCCTTTGGTTAATTCCTCTTCCTGGTGGGAAATGAGAGTTAAATTTGCCCGTCCAGACACCTCCAGCTAGTCTCTCATTGGTTCTCAGTATTCCTGTTCATCTTCCGCAGAAATTGCAAACTGGGCCAAACAGGAGGTTAAAGGGACTGACTCTCCAAGTCGAGAGAGTGTTAGTAAAGCGTCTGGAATGTTGCACCCGAGTACCAGGGTACGAAAACTGAGACATATTTGAACACGTCTCCCGTTCACATGGTTGATTATACTCTGGGTTCCACATGCATGTTTTAGCTGAAGGAAGAATACCTTAAACCTGGAGAGTTGAGACCCGTGGAATGGGTACCATGCAATATGACTTCAAGGGGTCTTCATTTGCTCACCGAACCTCTCCAATCCTATCACTGCTGCGTTTATGCCCCTGTACACATGCTTGATTCTCTTTCGGAGACATAGCGATCCATAGGTTTTAAGATACTTACTAGTCAGGTACATTCTTAGGCGTTTAATATGCGGTGTTGAGTCCATTTCGTTGAGCAAGGAGTAGCTCTTGTGTATTCAATATTTGGCTTAAGGAACTTTATCTGTGCTCATTTCAATCTCTGGTTTTATGCAGCACCCCAACTCACCTTTCCCCTTAAGCAAGCATAAGTTGGTTTTCTAAATTTGAGACCCTGTTCTGTTTTGGAATTCAGTTCCTGTGTAGCCATGTTTACATTCCGTGTATTAGTGATATCTTATGATGTTTCTTTTTCTGTGTGACTTATTTCAGTTAGAATCATCGTACCTGAATCCACTCATTATGCTGCTACGGGCCTGATGACATAGATTTCATTGCTGAGTGATACTGCATTGTACGTAAGTACCACAAGTTCTTTATTCATTTCTCACTTTCTGTGATATTGAACTTGTACGGTAAACGAGGTTCTTGTTAACAGAGGCGTCCCAAACTTTGGGGTGGCTGTGTCTTTTTGATTTTAATTTCCCTAAGCTATAGGACCATAAGTGGAAGTGCCCTAGGCTCTGTTGCTTTGTATTTTAGATGTTTCAGGAAACACCATACACTTCTCCCGAGTGTCTGTTGGCAATTTACATCCCGCCCATCAGCATAACAAGGCTCCCAGTTCTCCATGGCCTGTCCTGCCTTTCTGGATTTTACACTTTTCTCAGATGGCCCTTTTGACCGGGGGGGAAGTGAGACTTCATTGTAGTGCAGATTTCCTTTGCAAGCTTGCTTGGTTGGCCAAAAAGGGCGTATGCGTTTTTTCCTGAATATATTCAGGAAAAAACGCATACGCCCTTTCTGGCCAAGTGCATCATTGTGGACGTTCTGCCTCTTTTCCTATGCTTTCAATGCAATTCCAGTCTACCTCCTGAAATCGGTTTCCTGCAATTCTGCCCCGCTTTCAAGTCCTCTTGGCAGCCTTACTTCAGTATATTTTTGGACGATAGCTGTCATTTATAACTCTGCAGGTTTGTGAATTACAGTGCCCCTGAGCTCCTTTCTTCAACTTGCTTTCTTGTGACCTGGCCGCAACACCGCAGGATGGCTTCAGGCCCTAATCTGGTTCCGGCACGGCACGCTGAGCCTTTGGTTATTTCCTCTTCCTGGTGGGAAATGAGAGTTAAATTTGCCCGTCCAGACACCTCCAGCTAGTCTCTCATTGGTTCTCAGTATTCCTGTTCATCTTCCGCAGAAATTGCAAACTGGGCCAAACAGGAGGTTAAAGGGACTGACTCTCCAAGTCGGGAGAGTGTTAGTAAAGCGTCTGGAATGTTGCACCTGAGTACCAGGGGAGGAAAACTGAGACATATTTGAAAACGTCTCCCAATCACATGGTTGATCATACTCTGGGTTCCACATGCATGTTTTAGCTGAAGGAAGAATACCTTAAACCTGGAGAGTTGAAACCCGTGGAATGGGTACCATGCAATATGACTTCAAAGGGTCTTCATTTGCTCACCGAACCTCTCCAATCCTATCACTGCTGCGTTTATGCCCCTGTACAAACGCTTGATTGTCTTTTGGAGACATAGCAATCCATAGGTTTTAAGATACTTACTAGTCAGGTACATTCTTAGGCGTTTAATATGCGGTGCTGAGTCCATTTCGTTGAGCAAGGAGTAGCTCTTGACTATTCCATATTTGGCTTAAGGAACTTTATCTGTGCTCATTTCAATCTCTGGTTTTATGCAGCACCCCAACTCACCTTTCCCCTTAAGCAAGCATAAGTTGGTTTTCAAAATTTGAGACCCTGTCCTGCTTTGGAATTCAGTTCCTGTGTAGCCAAGTTTACATTCCGTGTATTAGTGATATCTTATGATGTTTCTTTTTCTGTGTGACTTATTTCAGTTAGAATCATCGTACCTGAATCCACTCATTATGCTGCTACGGGCCTGATGACATAGATTTCATTGCTGAGTGATACTGCATTGTACGTAAGTACCACAAGTTCTTTATCCATTTTTCACTTTCTGTGATATTGACCTTGTACTGTAACAAGGTTCTTGTTAACAGAGGCGTCCCAAAGTTTGGGGTGGCTGTGTCTTTTTGATTTTAATTTCCCTAAGCTATAGGACCATAAGTGGAAGTGCCCTAGGCTCTGTTGCTTTGTTTTTTAGATGTTTCAGGAAACACCATACACTTCTCCCGAGTGTCTGTTGGCAATTTACATCCCGCCCATCAGCATAACAAGGCTCCAAGTTCTCCATGGCCTGTCCTGCCTTTCTGGATTTTACACTTTTTTCAGATGGCCCTTTTGACCGGGGGGAAGTGAGACTTCATTGTAGTGCAGATTTCCTTTGCAAGTTTGCTTGGTTGGCCAAAAAGGGCGTATGCGTGTTTTCCTGAATATATTCAGGAAAAAACGCATACGCCCTTTTTGGCCAAGTGCATCATTGTGGACGCTCTGCCTCTTTTCCTATGCTTGAAATGCAATTCCAGTCTACCTCCTGAAATCGGTTTCCTGCAATTCTGCCCCGCTTTCAAGTCCTCTTGGCAGCCTTACTTCAGTATATTTTTGGACGATAGCTGTCATTTATAACTCTGCAGGTTTGTGAATTACAGTGCCCCTGAGCTCCTTTCTTCTACTCGCTTTTTTGTGAGCTGGCCGCAACACCGCAGGATGGCTTCAGGCCCTAATCTGGTTCCGGCACGGCACGCTGAGCCTTTGGTTAATTCCTCTTCCTGGTGGGAAATGAGAGTTAAATTTGCCCGTCCAGACACCTCCAGCTAGTCTCTCATTGGTTCTCGCTATTCCTGTTCATCTTCCGCAGAAATTGCAAACTGGGCCAAACAGGAGGTTAAAGGGACTGACTCTCCAAGTCGGGAGAGTGTTAGTAAAGCATCTGGAATGTTGCACCCGAGTACCAGGGGACGAAAACTGACACATTTGAATACGTATCCCGATCACACAGTGGATCATACTCTGGGTTCCACATGCATGTTTTAGCTGAAGGAAGAATCCCTTCAACTTGGAGAGTTGAGACCCATTGAATGGGTACCATGCAGTATGACTTCAAAGGGTCTGCATTTACTCACCGAACCTCACCAATCCTATCACTTCTGCGTTTATGCTGCTGTACACACGCTTGATTCTCTTTCAGAGACATAGCAATCCATAGGTTTTAAGATTCTAACTAGTCAGGTATATTCTTAGGCGTTTAATCTGGGGTGTTGAGTCCATTTCATGAGCAAGGAGTAGCTCTTGTTTAATACATATTAGGCTTATCGAACAGTATCTGTGCTCATTTCAATCTCTGGTTTTATGCAGCACCCCAACTCACCTCTCCCCTTAAGCAAGAATAAGTTGGTTTTCTAAATTTGAGACCCTGTTCTGTTTTGGAATTCAGTTCCTGTGTAGCCAAGTTTACATTCTGTGTATTAGTGATATCTTATGATGTTTCTTTTTCTGTGTGACTTATTTCAGTTAGAATCATCATACCTGAATCCACTCATTATGCTGCTACGGGCCTGATGACATAGATTTCATTGCTGAGTGATACTGCATTGTACGTAAGTACCACAAGTTCTTTATCCATTTTTCACTTTCTGTGATATTGAACTTGTACTGTAAACGAGGTTCTTGTAAACAGAGGCGTCCCAAACTTTGGGGTGGCTGTGTCTTTTTTATTTTAATTTCCCTGAGCTATAGGACCATAAGTGGAGGTGCCCTAGGCTCTGTTGCTTTGTGTTTTAGATGTTTCAGGAAACACCATACACTTCTCCCGAGTGTCTGTTGGCAATTTACATCCCGCCCATCAGCATAACAAGGCTCCCAGTTCTCCATGGCCTGTCCTGCCTTTCTGGATTTTACACTTTTTTCAGATGGCCCTTTTGACCGGGGGGAAGTGAGACTTCATTGTAGTGCAGATTTCCTTTGCAAGTTTGCTTGGTTGGCCAAAAAGGGCGTATGCGTTTTTTCCTGAATATATTCAGGAAAAAACGCATACGCCCTTTTTGGCCAAGTGCATCATGGTGGACCTTCTGCCTCTTTTCCTATGCTTTCAGTGCAATTCCAGTCTACCTCCTGAAATCGGTATCCTGCAATTCTGCCCCACTTTCAAGTCCTCTTGGGAGTCTTATTTCAGTATATTTTTGGACGATAGCTGTCATTTATAACTCTGCAGGTTTGTGAATTACAGTGCTCCTGAGCTCCTTTCTTCAACTCACTTTCTTGTGACCTGGCCGCAACACCGCAAGATGGCTTCAGGCCCTAATCTGGTTCCGGCATGGCACGCTGAGCCTTTGGTTAATTCGTCTTCCTGGTGGGAAAGGAGAGTGAAATTTGCCCGTCCAGACACCTCCAGCTAGTCTCTCATTGGTTCTCCCCATTCCTGTTCATCTTCCGCAGAAATTGCAAACTGGGCCAAACAGGAGGTTAAAGGGACTGACTCTCCAAGTCGGGAGAGTGTTAGTTAAGCGTCTGGAATGATGCACCCGAGTACCAGGGAGGAAAACTGAGACATATTTGAACACGTCTCCCGATCACATGGTTGATCATACTCTAGGTTCCACATGCATGTTTTAGCTGAAGGAAGAATACCTTAAACCTGGAGAGTTGAGACCCGTGGAATTGGTACCATGCAATATGACTTCAAAGGGTCTTCATTTGCTCACCGAACCTCTCCAATCCTATCACTGCTGCGTTTATGCCCCTGTACACATGCTTGATTCTCTTTCGGAGACATAGCAATCCCTAGGTTTTAAGATACTTACTAGTCAGGTACATTCTTAGGCGTTTAATATGCGGTGTTGAGTCCATTTCGTTGAGCAAGGAGTAGCTCTTGTCTATTCCATATTTGGCTTAAGGAACTTTATCTGTGCTCATTTCAATCTCTGGTTTTATGCAGCACCCCAACTCACCTTTACCCTTAAGCAAGCATAAGTTGGTTTTCTAAATTTGAGACCCTGTTCTGTTCTGTAATTCAGTTCCTGTGTAGCCAAGTTTACATTCCGTGTATTACTGCTATCTTATGATGTTTCTTTTTCTGTGTGACTTATTTCAGTTAGAATCATCATACCTGAATCCACTCATTGTGCTGCTAAGGGCCTGATGACATAGATTTCATTGCTGAGTGATATTGCTTTGTAAGTAAATACCACAACTTCTTTATCCATTTTTCACTTTCTGTGATGTTGAACTTGTACTGTAAACGAGGTTCTTATAAACAGAGGTGTCCCAAACTTTGGGGTGGCTGTGTCTTTTTGATTTTAATTTCCCTAATTATAGGACCATAAGTGGAAGTGCCCTAGGCTCTGTTGCTTTGTTTTTTAGATGTTTCAGGAAACACCATACACTTCTCCCGAGTGTCTGTTGGCAATTTACATCCCGCCCATCAGCATAACAAGGCTCCCAGTTCTCCATGGCCTGTCCTGCCTTTCTGGATTTTACACTTTTTTCAGATGGCCCTTTTGACCGGGGGGAAGTGAGACTTCATTGTAGTGCAGATTTCCTTTGCAAGCTTGCTTGGTTGGCCAAAAAGTGCGTATGCGTTTTTTCCTGAAGCAAAAAACGCATACGCCCTTTTTGGCCAAGTGCATCATTGTGGACGTTCTACCTCTTTTCCTATGCTTTCAGTGCAATTCCAGTCTACCTCCTGAAATCGGTTTCCTGCAATTCTGCCCCACTTTCAAGTCCTCTTGGCAGTCTTACTTCAGTATATTTTTGGACGATAGCTGTCATTTATAACTCTGCAGGTTTGTGAATTACAGTGCTCCTGAGCTCCTTTCTTCAACTCACTTTCTTGTGACCTGGCCGCAACACCGCAAGATGGCTTCAGGCCCTAATCTGGTTCCGGCATGGCACGCTGAGCCTTTGGTTAATTCGTCTTCCTGGTGGGAAAGGAGAGTGAAATTTGCCCGTCCAGACACCTCCAGCTAGTCTCTCATTGGTTCTCCCCATTCCTGTTCATCTTCCGCAGAAATTGCAAACTGGGCCAAACAGGAGGTTAAAGGGACTGACTCTCCAAGTCGGGAGAGTGTTAGTAAAGCGTCTGGAATGTTGCACCCGAGTACCAGGGTACGAAAACTGAGACATATTTGAACACGTCTCCCGATCACATAGTTGGTCGTACTCTAGGTTCCACATGCATGTTTTAGCTGAAGGAAGAATACCTTAATCCTGCGTAGTTGAAACCCGTGGAATGGGTACCATGCAATATGACTTCAAAGGGTCTTCATTTTCTCACCGAACTTCTCCAATCCTATCACTGCTGCCTTTATGCCCCTGTACACATGCTTGATTCTCTTTCGGAGACATAGCAATCCATAGGTTTTAAGATACTCACTAGTCATGTACATTGTTAGGCGTTTAATATGCGGTGTTGAGTCCATTTCGTTGAGCAAGGAGTAGCTCTTTTCTATTCCTTATTTGGCTTAAGGAACTTTATCTGTGCTCATTTCAATCTCTGGTTTTATGCAGCACCCCAACTCACCTTTACCCTTAAGCAAGCATAAGATGCTTTTCTAAATTTGAGACCCTGTTCTGTTCTGTAATTCAGTTCCTCTGTAGCCAAGTTTACATTCCGTGTATTAGTGATATCTTATGATGTTTCTTTATCTGTGTGACTTATTTCAGTTAGTATCATCATACCTGAATCCACTCATTGTGCTGCTAAGGGCCTGATGACATAGATTTCATTGCTGAGTGATATTGCTTTGTAAGAAAATACCACAACTTCTTTATCCATTTTTCACTTTCTGCGATGTTGAACTTGCATTGTAAACGAGGTTCTTGTAAACAGAGCCGTTCCAAACTTTGGGGTGGCTGTGTCTTTTTGATTTAAATTTCCCTAAGCTATAGGACCATAAGTGGAAGTGCCCTAGGCTCTGTTGCTTTGATTTTTAGATGTTTCAGGAAACACCATACACTTCTCCCGAGTGTCTGTTGGCAATTTACATCCCGCCCATCAGCATAACAAGGCTCCCAGTTCTCCATGGCCTGTCCTGCCTTTCTGGATTTTACACTTTTTTCAGATGGCCCTTTTGACCGGGGGGAAGTGAGACTTCATTGTAGTGCAGATTTCCTTTGCAAGCTTGCTTGGTTGGCCAAAAAGGGCGTATGCGTTTTTTCCTGAATATATTCAGGAAAAAACGCATACGCCCTTTTTGGCCAAGTGCATCATTGTGGACGCTCTGCCTCTTTTCCTATGCTTTCAATGCAATTCCAGTCTACCTCCTGAAATCGGTTTCCTGCAATTCTGCCCCGCTTTCAAGTCCTCTTGGCAGCCTTACTTCAGTCTATTTTTGGACGATAGCTGTCATTTATAACTCTGCAGGTTTGTGAATTACAGTGCCCCTGAGCTCCTTTCTTCAACTCGCTTTCTTGTGACCTGCCCGCAACAAAACAGGATGGCTTCAGGCCCTAATCTGGTTCTGGCACGGAACGCTGTGCCTTTGGTTAATTCCTCTTCCTGGTGGGAAATGAGAGTTAAATTTGCCCGTCCAGACACCTCCAGCTAGTCTCTCATTGGTTCTCCCTATTCCTGTTCATCTTCCGCAGAAATTGCAAATTGGGCCAAACAGGAAGTTAAAGGCGCTGACTCTCCAAGTGGGGAGAGTATTAGTAAAGCGTCTGGAATGTTGCACCCGAGTACCAGGGTAGGAAAACTGAGACATATTTGAACACGTCTCCCGTTCACACGGTTGATCACACTCTGGGTTCCACATGCATGTTTTAGCTGAAGGAAGAATACCTTAAACCTGCGTAGTTGAAACCCGTGGAATGGGTACCATGCAATATGACTTCAAAGGGTCTTCATTTGCTCACCGAACCTCTCCAATCCTATCACTGCTGCATTTATGCCCCTGTACACACGCTTGATTCTCTTTTGGAGACATAGCAATCCCTAGGTTTTAAGATACTTACTAGTCAGGTACATTCTTAGGCGTTTAATATGGGATGTTGAGTCCATTTCGTTGAGCAAGGAGTAGCTCTTGTCTATTCCATATTTGGCTTAAGGAACTTTATCTGTGCTCATTTCAATCTCTGGTTTTATGCAGCACCCCAACTCACCTTTCCCCTTAAGCAAGCATAAGTTGCTTTTCTAAATTTGAGACCCTGTTCTGTTTTGTAATTCAGTTCCTGTGTAGCCAAGTTTACATTCCATGTATTAGTGATATCTTATGATGTTTCTTTTTCTGTGTGACTTATTTTAGTTAGAATCATCATACCTGAATACACTCATTGTGCTGCTAAGGGCCTGATGACATAGATTTCATTGCTGAGTGATATTGCTTTGTAAGTAAATACCACAACTTCTTTATCCATTTTTCACTTTCTGCGATGTTGAACTTGTACGGTAAACGAGGTTCTTGTAAACAGAGGCGTCCCAAACTTTGGGGTGTCTGTGTCTTTTTGATTTTCATTTCCCTAAGCTATAGGACCATAAGTGGAATTGCCCTAGGCTCTGTTGCTTTGTGTTTTAGATGTTTCAGGAAACACCATACAATTCTCCCGAGTGTCTGTTGGCAATTTACATCCCGCCCATCAGCATAACAAGGCTCCCAGTTCTCCATGGCCTGTCCTGCCTTTCTGGATTTTACACTTTGTTCAGATGGCCCTTTTGACCGGGGGGACGTGAGACTTCATTGTAGTGCAGATTTCCTTTGCAAGTTTGCTTGGTTGGCCAAAAAGAGGGTATACGTTTTTTCCTGACTTCAGGAAATATATTCAGGAAAATATATTCAGGAAATATATTCAGGAAAAAACGAATACGCCCTTTTTGGCCACGTGCATCATTGTGGACGTTCTGCCTCTTTTCGTATGCTCTCTATGCAATTCCAGTCTACCTCCTGAAATCTGTTTCCTGCAATTCTGCCCCGCTCTCAAGTCCTCTTCGCAGCTTTACTTCAATATATTTTTGGACGATAGCTGTCATTTATAACTCTGCAGGTTTGTGAATTACAGTGCCCCTGAGCTCCTTTCTTCAACTCGCTTTCTTGTGAGCTGGCCGCAACACCGCAGGATTGCTTCAGGCCCTAATTTGTTTCTGGCACGGCACGTTGATCCTTTGGTTAATTCCTCTTCCTGGTGGGAAATGAGAGTTAAATTTGCCCGTCCAGACACCTCCAGCTAGTCTCTCATTGGTTCTCCCTATTCCTGTTCATCTTCCACAGAAATTGCAAACTGGACTAAACAGGAGGTTAAAGGGACCGACTCTCCAAGTCGGGAGAGTGTTAGTAAAGCGTCTGTAATGTTGCACCCGAGTACCAGGGGACGAAAACTGACACATTTGAATACGTATCCCGATCACACAGTGGATCATACTCTGGGTTCCACATGCATGTTTTAGCTGAAGGAAGAATCCCTTCAACTTGGAGAGTTGAGACCCATTGAATGGGTACCATGCAGTATGACTTCAAAGGGTCTGCATTTACTCACCGAACCTCACCAATCCTATCACTTCTGCATTTATGCTGCTGTACACACGCTTGATTCTCTTTCAGAGACATAGCAATCCATAGGTTTTAAGATTCTAACTAGTCAGGTATATTCTTAGGCGTTTAATCTGGGGTGTTGAGTCCATTTCATGAGCAAGGAGTAGCTCTTGTTTAATACATATTAGGCTTATCGAACAGTATCTGTGCTCATTTCAATCTCTGGTTTTATGCAGCACCCCAACTCACCTTTCCCCTTAAGCAAGAATAAGTTGGTTTTGTAAATTTGAGACCCTGTTCTGTTTTGGAATTCAGTTCCTGTGTAGCCAAGTTTACATTCTGTGTATTAGTGATATCTTATGATGTTTCTTTTTCTGTGTGACTTATTTCAGTTAGAATCATCATACCTGAATCCACTCATTATGCTGCTACGGGCCTGATGACATAGATTTCATTGCTGAGTGATACTGCATTGTACGTAAGTACCACAAGTTCTTTATCCATTTTTCACTTTCTGTGATATTGAACTTGTACTGTAAACGAGGTTCTTGTAAACAGAGGCGTCCCAAACTTTGGGGTGGCTGTGTCTTTTTTATTTTAATTTCCCTGAGCTATAGGACCATAAGTGGAGGTGCCCTAGGCTCTGTTGCTTTGTGTTTTAGATGTTTCAGGAAACACCATACACTTCTCCCGAGTGTCTGTTGGCAATTTACATCCCGCCCATCAGCATAACAAGGCTCCCAGTTCTCCATGGCCTGTCCTGCCTTTCTGGATTTTACACTTTGTTCAGATGGCCCTTTTGACCGGGGGGAAGTGAGACTTCATTGTAGTGCAGATTTCCTTTGCAAGTTTGCTTGGTTGGCCAAAAAGGGCGTATGCGTTTTTTCCTGAATATATTCAGGAAAAAACGCATACGCCCTTTTTGGCCAAGTGCATCATGGTGGACCTTCTGCCTCTTTTCCTATGCTTTCAGTGCAATTCCAGTCTACCTCCTGAAATCGGTTTCCTGCAATTCTGCCCCACTTTCAAGTCCTCTTGGGAGTCTTATTTCAGTATATTTTTGGACGATAGCTGTCATTTATAACTCTGCAGGTTTGTGAATTACAGTGCTCCTGAGCTCCTTTCTTCAACTCACTTTCTTGTGACCTGGCCGCAACACCGCAAGATGGCTTCAGGCCCTAATCTGGTTCCGGCATGGCACGCTGAGCCTTTGGTTAATTCGTCTTCCTGGTGGGAAAGGAGAGTGAAATTTGCCCGTCCAGACACCTCCAGCTAGTCTCTCATTGGTTCTCCCCATTCCTGTTCATCTTCCGCAGAAATTGCAAACTGGGCCAAACAGGAGGTTAAAGGGACTGACTCTCCAAGTCGGGAGAGTGTTAGTTAAGCGTCTGGAATGATGCACCCGAGTACCAGGGAGGAAAACTGAGACATATTTGAACACGTCTCCCGATCACATGGTTGATCATACTCTAGGTTCCACATGCATGTTTTAGCTGAAGGAAGAATACCTTAAACCTGGAGAGTTGAGACCCGTGGAATTGGTACCATGCAATATGACTTCAAAGGGTCTTCATTTGCTCACCGAACCTCTCCAATCCTATCACTGCTGCGTTTATGCCCCTGTACACATGCTTGATTCTCTTTCGGAGACATAGCAATCCCTAGGTTTTAAGATACTTACTAGTCAGGTACATTCTTAGGCGTTTAATATGCGGTGTTGAGTCCATTTCGTTGAGCAAGGAGTAGCTCTTGTCTATTCCATATTTGGCTTAAGGAACTTTATCTGTGCTCATTTCAATCTCTGGTTTTATGCAGCACCCCAACTCACCTTTCCCCTTAAGCAAGCATAAGTTGGTTTTCTAAATTTGAGACCCTGTTCTGTTCTGTAATTCAGTTCCTGTGTAGCCAAGTTTACATTCCGTGTATTACTGCTATCTTATGATGTTTCTTTTTCTGTGTGACTTATTTCAGTTAGAATCATCATACCTGAATCCACTCATTGTGCTGCTAAGGGCCTGATGACATAGATTTCATTGCTGAGTGATATTGCTTTGTAAGTAAATACCACAACTTCTTTATCCATTTTTCACTTTCTGTGATGTTGAACTTGTACTGTAAACGAGGTTCTTGTAAACAGAGGTGTCCCAAACTTTGGGGTGGCTGTGTCTTTTTGATTTTAATTTCCCTAATTATAGGACCATAAGTGGAAGTGCCCTAGGCTCTGTTGCTTTGTTTTTTAGATGTTTCAGGAAACACCATACACTTCTCCCGAGTGTCTGTTGGCAATTTACATCCCGCCCATCAGCATAACAAGGCTCCCAGTTCTCCATGGCCTGTCCTGCCTTTCTGGATTTTACACTTTTTTCAGATGGCCCTTTTGACCGGGGGGAAGTGAGACTTCATTGTAGTGCAGATTTCCTTTGCAAGCTTGCTTGGTTGGCCAAAAAGTGCGTATGCGTTTTTTCCTGAAGCAAAAAACGCATACGCCCTTTTTGGCCAAGTGCATCATTGTGGACGTTCTACCTCTTTTCCTATGCTTTCAGTGCAATTCCAGTCTACCTCCTGAAATCGGTTTCCTGCAATTCTGCCCCGCTTTCAAGTCCTCTTGGCAGTCTTACTTCAGTATATTTTTGGACGATAGCTGTCATTTATAACTCTGCAGGTTTGTGAATTACAGTGCTCCTGAGCTCCTTTCTTCAACTCACTTTCTTGTGACCTGGCCGCAACACCGCAAGATGGCTTCAGGCCCTAATCTGGTTCCGGCATGGCACGCTGAGCCTTTGGTTAATTCGTCTTCCTGGTGGGAAAGGAGAGTGAAATTTGCCCGTCCAGACACCTCCAGCTAGTCTCTCATTGGTTCTCCCCATTCCTGTTCATCTTCCGCAGAAATTGCAAACTGGGCCAAACAGGAGGTTAAAGGGACTGACTCTCCAAGTCGGGAGAGTGTTAGTAAAGCGTCTGGAATGTTGCACCCGAGTACCAGGGTAGGAAAACTGAGACATATTTGAACACGTCTCCCGATCACATAGTTGGTCATACTCTAGGTTCCACATGCATGTTTTAGCTGAAGGAAGAATACCTTAATCCTGCGTAGTTGAAACCCGTGGAATGGGTACCATGCAATATGACTTCAAAGGGTCTTCATTTGCTCACCGAACCTCTCCAATCCTATCACTGTTGCGTTTATGCCCCTGTACACATGCTTGATTCTCTTTTGGAGACATAGCAATCCATAGGTTTTAAGATACTTACTAGTCAGGTACATTCTTAGGCGTTTAATATGCGGTGTTGAGTCCATTTCGTTGAGCAAGGAGTAGCTCTTGTGTATTCTATATTTGGATTAAGGAACTTTATCTGTGCTCATTTCAATCTCTGGTTTTATGCAGCACCCCAACTCACCTTTCCCCTTAAGCAAGCATAAGTTGGTTTTCTAAATTTGAGACCCTGTTCTGTTCTGTAATTCAGTTCCTGTGTAGCCAAGTTTACATTCCGTGTATTACTGATATCTTATGATGTTTCTTTTTCTGTGTGACTTATTTTAGTTAGAATCATCATACCTGAATACACTCATTGTGCTGCTAAGGGCCTGATGACATAGATTTCATTGCTGAGTGATATTGCTTTGTAAGTAAATACCACAACTTCTTTATCCATTTTTCACTTTCTGCGATGTTGAACTTGTACGGTAAACGAGGTTCTTGTAAACAGAGGCGTCCCAAACTTTGGGGTGTCTGTGTCTTTTTGATTTTCATTTCCCTAAGCTATAGGACCATAAGTGGAATTGCCCTAGGCTCTGTTGCTTTGTGTTTTAGATGTTTCAGGAAACACCATACAATTCTCCCGAGTGTCTGTTGGCAATTTACATCCCGCCCATCAGCATAACAAGGCTCCCAGTTCTCCATGGCCTGTCCTGCCTTTCTGGATTTTACACTTTGTTCAGATGGCCCTTTTGACCGGGGGGACGTGAGACTTCATTGTAGTGCAGATTTCCTTTGCAAGTTTGCTTGGTTGGCCAAAAAGAGGGTATACGTTTTTTCCTGACTTCAGGAAATATATTCAGGAAAATATATTCAGGAAATATATTCAGGAAAAAACGAATACGCCCTTTTTGGCCACGTGCATCATTGTGGACGTTCTGCCTCTTTTCGTATGCTCTCTATGCAATTCCAGTCTACCTCCTGAAATCTGTTTCCTGCAATTCTGCCCCGCTCTCAAGTCCTCTTCGCAGCTTTACTTCAATATATTTTTGGACGATAGCTGTCATTTATAACTCTGCAGGTTTGTGAATTACAGTGCCCCTGAGCTCCTTTCTTCAACTCGCTTTCTTGTGAGCTGGCCGCAACACCGCAGGATTGCTTCAGGCCCTAATTTGTTTCTGGCACGGCACGTTGATCCTTTGGTTAATTCCTCTTCCTGGTGGGAAATGAGAGTTAAATTTGCCCGTCCAGACACCTCCAGCTAGTCTCTCATTGGTTCTCCCTATTCCTGTTCATCTTCCACAGAAATTGCAAACTGGACTAAACAGGAGGTTAAAGGGACCGACTCTCCAAGTCGGGAGAGTGTTAGTAAAGCGTCTGTAATGTTGCACCCGAGTACCAGGGGACGAAAACTGACACATTTGAATACGTATCCCGATCACACAGTGGATCATACTCTGGGTTCCACATGCATGTTTTAGCTGAAGGAAGAATCCCTTCAACTTGGAGAGTTGAGACCCATTGAATGGGTACCATGCAGTATGACTTCAAAGGGTCTGCATTTACTCACCGAACCTCACCAATCCTATCACTTCTGCGTTTATGCTGCTGTACACACGCTTGATTCTCTTTCAGAGACATAGCAATCCATAGGTTTTAAGATTCTAACTAGTCAGGTATATTCTTAGGCGTTTAATCTGGGGTGTTGAGTCCATTTCATGAGCAAGGAGTAGCTCTTGTTTAATACATATTAGGCTTATCGAACAGTATCTGTGCTCATTTCAATCTCTGGTTTTATGCAGCACCCCAACTCACCTTTCCCCTTAAGCAAGAATAAGTTGGTTTTGTAAATTTGAGACCCTGTTCTGTTTTGGAATTCAGTTCCTGTGTAGCCAAGTTTACATTCTGTGTATTAGTGATATCTTATGATGTTTCTTTTTCTGTGTGACTTATTTCAGTTAGAATCATCATACCTGAATCCACTCATTATGCTGCTACGGGCCTGATGACATAGATTTCATTGCTGAGTGATACTGCATTGTACGTAAGTACCACAAGTTCTTTATCCATTTTTCACTTTCTGTGATATTGAACTTGTACTGTAAACGAGGTTCTTGTAAACAGAGGCGTCCCAAACTTTGGGGTGGCTGTGTCTTTTTTATTTTAATTTCCCTGAGCTATAGGACCATAAGTGGAGGTGCCCTAGGCTCTGTTGCTTTGTGTTTTAGATGTTTCAGGAAACACCATACACTTCTCCCGAGTGTCTGTTGGCAATTTACATCCCGCCCATCAGCATAACAAGGCTCCCAGTTCTCCATGGCCTGTCCTGCCTTTCTGGATTTTACACTTTTTTCAGATGGCCCTTTTGACCGGGGGGAAGTGAGACTTCATTGTAGTGCAGATTTCCTTTGCAAGTTTGCTTGGTTGGCCAAAAAGGGCGTATGCGTTTTTTCCTGAATATATTCAGGAAAAAACGCATACGCCCTTTTTGGCCAAGTGCATCATGGTGGACCTTCTGCCTCTTTTCCTATGCTTTCAGTGCAATTCCAGTCTACCTCCTGAAATCGGTTTCCTGCAATTCTGCCCCACTTTCAAGTCCTCTTGGGAGTCTTATTTCAGTATATTTTTGGACGATAGCTGTCATTTATAACTCTGCAGGTTTGTGAATTACAGTGCTCCTGAGCTCCTTTCTTCAACTCACTTTCTTGTGACCTGCCCGCAACACCGCAAGATGGCTTCAGGCCCTAATCTGGTTCCGGCATGGCACGCTGAGCCTTTGGTTAATTCGTCTTCCTGGTGGGAAAGGAGAGTGAAATTTGCCCGTCCAGACACCTCCAGCTAGTCTCTCATTGGTTCTCCCCATTCCTGTTCATCTTCCGCAGAAATTGCAAACTGGGCCAAACAGGAGGTTAAAGGGACTGACTCTCCAAGTCGGGAGAGTGTTAGTTAAGCGTCTGGAATGATGCACCCGAGTACCAGGGAGGAAAACTGAGACATATTTGAACACGTCTCCCGATCACATGGTTGATCATACTCTAGGTTCCACATGCATGTTTTAGCTGAAGGAAGAATACCTTAAACCTGGAGAGTTGAGACCCGTGGAATTGGTACCATGCAATATGACTTCAAAGGGTCTTCATTTGCTCACCGAACCTCTCCAATCCTATCACTGCTGCGTTTATGCCCCTGTACACATGCTTGATTCTCTTTCGGAGACATAGCAATCCCTAGGTTTTAAGATACTTACTAGTCAGGTACATTCTTAGGCGTTTAATATGCGGTGTTGAGTCCATTTCGTTGAGCAAGGAGTAGCTCTTGTCTATTCCATATTTGGCTTAAGGAACTTTATCTGTGCTCATTTCAATCTCTGGTTTTATGCAGCACCCCAACTCACCTTTCCCCTTAAGCAAGCATAAGTTGGTTTTCTAAATTTGAGACCCTGTTCTGTTCTGTAATTCAGTTCCTGTGTAGCCAAGTTTACATTCCGTGTATTACTGCTATCTTATGATGTTTCTTTTTCTGTGTGACTTATTTCAGTTAGAATCATCATACCTGAATCCACTCATTGTGCTGCTAAGGGCCTGATGACATAGATTTCATTGCTGAGTGATATTGCTTTGTAAGTAAATACCACAACTTCTTTATCCATTTTTCACTTTCTGTGATGTTGAACTTGTACTGTAAACGAGGTTCTTGTAAACAGAGGTGTCCCAAACTTTGGGGTGGCTGTGTCTTTTTGATTTTAATTTCCCTAATTATAGGACCATAAGTGGAAGTGCCCTAGGCTCTGTTGCTTTGTTTTTTAGATGTTTCAGGAAACACCATACACTTCTCCCGAGTGTCTGTTGGCAATTTACATCCCGCCCATCAGCATAACAAGGCTCCCAGTTCTCCATGGCCTGTCCTGCCTTTCTGGATTTTACACTTTTTTCAGATGGCCCTTTTGACCGGGGGGAAGTGAGACTTCATTGTAGTGCAGATTTCCTTTGCAAGCTTGCTTGGTTGGCCAAAAAGTGCGTATGCGTTTTTTCCTGAAGCAAAAAACGCATACGCCCTTTTTGGCCAAGTGCATCATTGTGGACGTTCTACCTCTTTTCCTATGCTTTCAGTGCAATTCCAGTCTACCTCCTGAAATCGGTTTCCTGCAATTCTGCCCCACTTTCAAGTCCTCTTGGCAGTCTTACTTCAGTATATTTTTGGACGATAGCTGTCATTTATAACTCTGCAGGTTTGTGAATTACAGTGCTCCTGAGCTCCTTTCTTCAACTCACTTTCTTGTGACCTGGCCGCAACACCGCAAGATGGCTTCAGGCCCTAATCTGGTTCCGGCATGGCACGCTGAGCCTTTGGTTAATTCGTCTTCCTGGTGGGAAAGGAGAGTGAAATTTGCCCGTCCAGACACCTCCAGCTAGTCTCTCATTGGTTCTCCCCATTCCTGTTCATCTTCCGCAGAAATTGCAAACTGGGCCAAACAGGAGGTTAAAGGGACTGACTCTCCAAGTCGGGAGAGTGTTAGTAAAGCGTCTGGAATGTTGCACCCGAGTACCAGGGTAGGAAAACTGAGACATATTTGAACACGTCTCCCGATCACATAGTTGGTCATACTCTAGGTTCCACATGCATGTTTTAGCTGAAGGAAGAATACCTTAATCCTGCGTAGTTGAAACCCGTGGAATGGGTACCATGCAATATGACTTCAAAGGGTCTTCATTTGCTCACCGAACCTCTCCAATCCTATCACTGTTGCGTTTATGCCCCTGTACACATGCTTGATTCTCTTTTGGAGACATAGCAATCCATAGGTTTTAAGATACTTACTAGTCAGGTACATTCTTAGGCGTTTAATATGCGGTGTTGAGTCCATTTCGTTGAGCAAGGAGTAGCTCTTGTGTATTCTATATTTGGATTAAGGAACTTTATCTGTGCTCATTTCAATCTCTGGTTTTATGCAGCACCCCAACTCACCTTTCCCCTTAAGCAAGCATAAGTTGGTTTTCTAAATTTGAGACCCTGTTCTGTTCTGTAATTCAGTTCCTGTGTAGCCAAGTTTACATTCCGTGTATTACTGATATCTTATGATGTTTCTTTTTCTGTGTGACTTATTTTAGTTAGAATCATCATACCTGAATACACTCATTGTGCTGCTAAGGGCCTGATGACATAGATTTCATTGCTGAGTGATATTGCTTTGTAAGTAAATACCACAACTTCTTTATCCATTTTTCACTTTCTGCGATGTTGAACTTGTACGGTAAACGAGGTTCTTGTAAACAGAGGCGTCCCAAACTTTGGGGTGTCTGTGTCTTTTTGATTTTCATTTCCCTAAGCTATAGGACCATAAGTGGAATTGCCCTAGGCTCTGTTGCTTTGTGTTTTAGATGTTTCAGGAAACACCATACAATTCTCCCGAGTGTCTGTTGGCAATTTACATCCCGCCCATCAGCATAACAAGGCTCCCAGTTCTCCATGGCCTGTCCTGCCTTTCTGGATTTTACACTTTGTTCAGATGGCCCTTTTGACCGGGGGGACGTGAGACTTCATTGTAGTGCAGATTTCCTTTGCAAGTTTGCTTGGTTGGCCAAAAAGAGGGTATACGTTTTTTCCTGACTTCAGGAAATATATTCAGGAAAATATATTCAGGAAATATATTCAGGAAAAAACGAATACGCCCTTTTTGGCCACGTGCATCATTGTGGACGTTCTGCCTCTTTTCGTATGCTCTCTATGCAATTCCAGTCTACCTCCTGAAATCTGTTTCCTGCAATTCTGCCCCGCTCTCAAGTCCTCTTCGCAGCTTTACTTCAATATATTTTTGGACGATAGCTGTCATTTATAACTCTGCAGGTTTGTGAATTACAGTGCCCCTGAGCTCCTTTCTTCAACTCGCTTTCTTGTGAGCTGGCCGCAACACCGCAGGATTGCTTCAGGCCCTAATTTGTTTCTGGCACGGCACGTTGATCCTTTGGTTAATTCCTCTTCCTGGTGGGAAATGAGAGTTAAATTTGCCCGTCCAGACACCTCCAGCTAGTCTCTCATTGGTTCTCCCTATTCCTGTTCATCTTCCACAGAAATTGCAAACTGGACTAAACAGGAGGTTAAAGGGACCGACTCTCCAAGTCGGGAGAGTGTTAGTAAAGCGTCTGTAATGTTGCACCCGAGTACCAGGGGACGAAAACTGACACATTTGAATACGTATCCCGATCACACAGTGGATCATACTCTGGGTTCCACATGCATGTTTTAGCTGAAGGAAGAATCCCTTCAACTTGGAGAGTTGAGACCCATTGAATGGGTACCATGCAGTATGACTTCAAAGGGTCTGCATTTACTCACCGAACCTCACCAATCCTATCACTTCTGCGTTTATGCTGCTGTACACACGCTTGATTCTCTTTCAGAGACATAGCAATCCATAGGTTTTAAGATTCTAACTAGTCAGGTATATTCTTAGGCGTTTAATCTGGGGTGTTGAGTCCATTTCATGAGCAAGGAGTAGCTCTTGTTTAATACATATTAGGCTTATCGAACAGTATCTGTGCTCATTTCAATCTCTGGTTTTATGCAGCACCCCAACTCACCTTTCCCCTTAAGCAAGAATAAGTTGGTTTTGTAAATTTGAGACCCTGTTCTGTTTTGGAATTCAGTTCCTGTGTAGCCAAGTTTACATTCTGTGTATTAGTGATATCTTATGATGTTTCTTTTTCTGTGTGACTTATTTCAGTTAGAATCATCATACCTGAATCCACTCATTATGCTGCTACGGGCCTGATGACATAGATTTCATTGCTGAGTGATACTGCATTGTACGTAAGTACCACAAGTTCTTTATCCATTTTTCACTTTCTGTGATATTGAACTTGTACTGTAAACGAGGTTCTTGTAAACAGAGGCGTCCCAAACTTTGGGGTGGCTGTGTCTTTTTTATTTTAATTTCCCTGAGCTATAGGACCATAAGTGGAGGTGCCCTAGGCTCTGTTGCTTTGTGTTTTAGATGTTTCAGGAAACACCATACACTTCTCCCGAGTGTCTGTTGGCAATTTACATCCCGCCCATCAGCATAACAAGGCTCCCAGTTCTCCATGGCCTGTCCTGCCTTTCTGGATTTTACACTTTTTTCAGATGGCCCTTTTGACCGGGGGGAAGTGAGACTTCATTGTAGTGCAGATTTCCTTTGCAAGTTTGCTTGGTTGGCCAAAAAGGGCGTATGCGTTTTTTCCTGAATATATTCAGGAAAAAACGCATACGCCCTTTTTGGCCAAGTGCATCATGGTGGACCTTCTGCCTCTTTTCCTATGCTTTCAGTGCAATTCCAGTCTACCTCCTGAAATCGGTTTCCTGCAATTCTGCCCCACTTTCAAGTCCTCTTGGGAGTCTTATTTCAGTATATTTTTGGACGATAGCTGTCATTTATAACTCTGCAGGTTTGTGAATTACAGTGCTCCTGAGCTCCTTTCTTCAACTCACTTTCTTGTGACCTGCCCGCAACACCGCAAGATGGCTTCAGGCCCTAATCTGGTTCCGGCATGGCACGCTGAGCCTTTGGTTAATTCGTCTTCCTGGTGGGAAAGGAGAGTGAAATTTGCCCGTCCAGACACCTCCAGCTAGTCTCTCATTGGTTCTCCCCATTCCTGTTCATCTTCCGCAGAAATTGCAAACTGGGCCAAACAGGAGGTTAAAGGGACTGACTCTCCAAGTCGGGAGAGTGTTAGTTAAGCGTCTGGAATGATGCACCCGAGTACCAGGGAGGAAAACTGAGACATATTTGAACACGTCTCCCGATCACATGGTTGATCATACTCTAGGTTCCACATGCATGTTTTAGCTGAAGGAAGAATACCTTAAACCTGGAGAGTTGAGACCCGTGGAATTGGTACCATGCAATATGACTTCAAAGGGTCTTCATTTGCTCACCGAACCTCTCCAATCCTATCACTGCTGCGTTTATGCCCCTGTACACATGCTTGATTCTCTTTCGGAGACATAGCAATCCCTAGGTTTTAAGATACTTACTAGTCAGGTACATTCTTAGGCGTTTAATATGCGGTGTTGAGTCCATTTCGTTGAGCAAGGAGTAGCTCTTGTCTATTCCATATTTGGCTTAAGGAACTTTATCTGTGCTCATTTCAATCTCTGGTTTTATGCAGCACCCCAACTCACCTTTCCCCTTAAGCAAGCATAAGTTGGTTTTCTAAATTTGAGACCCTGTTCTGTTCTGTAATTCAGTTCCTGTGTAGCCAAGTTTACATTCCGTGTATTACTGCTATCTTATGATGTTTCTTTTTCTGTGTGACTTATTTCAGTTAGAATCATCATACCTGAATCCACTCATTGTGCTGCTAAGGGCCTGATGACATAGATTTCATTGCTGAGTGATATTGCTTTGTAAGTAAATACCACAACTTCTTTATCCATTTTTCACTTTCTGTGATGTTGAACTTGTACTGTAAACGAGGTTCTTGTAAACAGAGGTGTCCCAAACTTTGGGGTGGCTGTGTCTTTTTGATTTTAATTTCCCTAATTATAGGACCATAAGTGGAAGTGCCCTAGGCTCTGTTGCTTTGTTTTTTAGATGTTTCAGGAAACACCATACACTTCACCCGAGTGTCTGTTGGCAATTTACATCCCGCCCATCAGCATAACAAGGCTCCCAGTTCTCCATGGCCTGTCCTGCCTTTCTGGATTTTACACTTTTTTCAGATGGCCCTTTTGACCGGGGGGAAGTGAGACTTCATTGTAGTGCAGATTTCCTTTGCAAGCTTGCTTGGTTGGCCAAAAAGTGCGTATGCGTTTTTTCCTGAAGCAAAAAACGCATACGCCCTTTTTGGCCAAGTGCATCATTGTGGACGTTCTACCTCTTTTCCTATGCTTTCAGTGCAATTCCAGTCTACCTCCTGAAATCGGTTTCCTGCAATTCTGCCCCACTTTCAAGTCCTCTTGGCAGTCTTACTTCAGTATATTTTTGGACGATAGCTGTCATTTATAACTCTGCAGGTTTGTGAATTACAGTGCTCCTGAGCTCCTTTCTTCAACTCACTTTCTTGTGACCTGGCCGCAACACCGCAAGATGGCTTCAGGCCCTAATCTGGTTCCGGCATGGCACGCTGAGCCTTTGGTTAATTCGTCTTCCTGGTGGGAAAGGAGAGTGAAATTTGCCCGTCCAGACACCTCCAGCTAGTCTCTCATTGGTTCTCCCCATTCCTGTTCATCTTCCGCAGAAATTGCAAACTGGGCCAAACAGGAGGTTAAAGGGACTGACTCTCCAAGTCGGGAGAGTGTTAGTAAAGCGTCTGGAATGTTGCACCCGAGTACCAGGGTAGGAAAACTGAGACATATTTGAACACGTCTCCCGATCACATAGTTGGTCATACTCTAGGTTCCACATGCATGTTTTAGCTGAAGGAAGAATACCTTAATCCTGCGTAGTTGAAACCCGTGGAATGGGTACCATGCAATATGACTTCAAAGGGTCTTCATTTGCTCACCGAACCTCTCCAATCCTATCACTGTTGCGTTTATGCCCCTGTACACATGCTTGATTCTCTTTTGGAGACATAGCAATCCATAGGTTTTAAGATACTTACTAGTCAGGTACATTCTTAGGCGTTTAATATGCGGTGTTGAGTCCATTTCGTTGAGCAAGGAGTAGCTCTTGTGTATTCTATATTTGGATTAAGGAACTTTATCTGTGCTCATTTCAATCTCTGGTTTTATGCAGCACCCCAACTCACCTTTACCCTTAAGCAAGCATAAGTTGGTTTTCTAAATTTGAGACCCTGTTCTGTTCTGTAATTCAGTTCCTGTGTAGCCAAGTTTACATTCCGTGTATTACTGATATCTTATGATGTTTCTTTTTCTGTGTGACTTATTTCAGTTAGAATCATCATACCTGAATACACTCATTGTGCTGCTAAGGGCCTGATGACATAGATTTCATTGCTGAGTGATATTGCTTTGTAAGTAAATACCACAACTTCTTTATCCATTTTTCACTTTCTGCGATGTTGAACTTGTACGGTAAACGAGGTTCTTGTAAACAGAGGCGTCCCAAACTTTGGGGTGTCTGTGTCTTTTTGATTTTCATTTCCCTAAGCTATAGGACCATAAGTGGAATTGCCCTAGGCTCTGTTGCTTTGTGTTTTAGATGTTTCAGGAAACACCATACAATTCTCCCGAGTGTCTGTTGGCAATTTACATCCCGCCCATCAGCATAACAAGGCTCCCAGTTCTCCATGGCCTGTCCTGCCTTTCTGGATTTTACACTTTGTTCAGATGGCCCTTTTGACCGGGGGGAAGTGAGACTTCATTGTAGTGCAGATTTCCTTTGCAAGTTTGCTTGGTTGGCCAAAAAGAGGGTATACGTTTTTTCCTGACTTCAGGAAATATATTCGGGAAAATATATTCAGGAAATATATTCAGGAAAAAATGAATACGCCCTTTTTGGCCACGTGCATCATTGTGGACGTTCTGCCTCTTTTCGTATGCTCTCTATGCAATTCCAGTCTACCTCCTGAAATCTGTTTCCTGCAATTCTGCCCCGCTCTCAAGTCCTCTTCGCAGCTTTACTTCAATATATTTTTGGACGATAGCTGTCATTTATAACTCTGCAGTTTTGTGAATTACAGTGCCCTTGAGCTCCTTTCTTCAACTCGCTTTCTTGTGAGCTGGCCGCAACACCGCAGGATTGCTTCAGGCCCTAATTTGTTAATGGAACGGCACGTTGATCCTTTGGTTAATTCCTCTTCCTGGTGGGAAATGAGAGTTAAATTTGCCCGTCCAGACACCTCCAGCTAGTCTCTCATTGGTTCTCCCTATTCCTGTTCATCTTCCACAGAAATTGCAAACTGGACTAAACAGGAGGTTAAAGGGACCGACTCTCCAAGTCGGGAGAGTGTTAGTAAAGCGTCTGCAATGTTGCACCCGAGTATCAGGGGACGAAAACTGACACATTTGAATACGTATCCCGATCACACGGTGGATCATACTCTGGGTTCCACATGCATGTTTTAGCTGAAGGAAGAATCCCTTCAACTTGGAGAGTTGAGATCCATTGAATGGGTACCATGCAGTATGACTTCAAAGGGTCTGTATTTACTCACCGAACCTCACCAATCCTATCACTTCTGCGTTTATGCTGCTGTACACACGCTTGATTCTCTTTCAGAGACATAGCAATCCATAGGTTTTAAGATTCTAACTAGTCAGGTATATTCTGAGGCGTTTAATCTGGGGTGTTGAGTCCATTTCATTGAGCAAGGAGTAGCTCTTGTTTAATACATATTTGGCTTATCGAACGGTATCTGTGCTCATTTCAATCTCTGGTTTTATGCAGCACCCCAACTCACCTTTCCCCTTAAGCAAGAATAAGTTGGTTTTGTAAATTTGAGACCCTGTTCTGTTTTGGAACTCAGTTCCTGTGTAGCCAAGTTTACATTCTGTGTATTAGTGATATCTTATGATGTTTCTTTTTCTGTGTGACTTATTTCAGTTAGAATCATCATACCTGAATCCACTCATTATGCTGCTATGGGCCTGATGACATAGATTTCATTGCTGAGTGATACTGCATTGTACGTAAGTACCACAACTTCTTTATCCATTTTTCACTTTCTGTGATATTGAACTTGTACTGTAAACGAGGTTCTTGTAAACAGAGGTGTCCCAAACTTTGGGGTGGCTGTGTCTTTTTGATTTTAATTTCCCTAAGCTATAGGACCATAAGTGGAAGTGCCCTAGGCTCTGTTGCTTTGTGTTTTAGATGTTTCAGGAAACACCATACACTTCTCCCAAGTGTCTGTTGGCAATTTACATCCCGCCCATCAGCATAACAAGGCTCCCAGTTCTCCATGGCCTGTCCTGCCTTTCTGGATTTTACACTTTTTTCAGATGGCCCTTTTGAACGGGGGGAAGTGAGACTTCATTGTAGTGCAGATTTCCTTTGCAAGTTTGCTTGGTTGGCCAAAAAGGGCATATGCGTTTTTTCCTCAATATATTCAGGAAAAAAGACATACACCCTTTTTGGCCAAGTGCATCATTGTGGACATTCTGCCTCTTTTCCTATGCTTTCAATGCAATTCCAGTCTACCTCCTGAAATCGGTTTCCTGCAATTCTGCCCCGCTTTCAAGTCCTCTTGGCAGCCTTACTTCAATATATTTTTGGACGATAGCTGTCATTTATAACTCTGCAGGTTTGTGAATTACAGTGCCCCTGAGCTCCTTTCTTCAACTCGCTTTGTTTTGAGCTGGCCACAACACCGCAGGATGGCTTCAGGCCCTAATCTGGTTCCGGCACGGCACGCTGAGCCTTTGGTTATTTCCTCTTCCTGGTGGGAAATGAGAGTTAAATTTGCCCGTCCAGACACCTCCAGGTAGTCTCTCATTGGTTCTCGCTATTCCTGTTCATCTTCCGCAGAAATTGCAAACTGGGCCAAACAGGAGGTTAAAGGGACTGACTCTCCAAGTCGGGAGAGTGTTAGTTAAGCGTCTGGAATGATGCACCCGAGTACCAGGGAGGAAAACTGAGACATATTTGAACACGTCTCCCGATCACATGGTTGATCATACTCTAGGTTCCACATGCATGTTTTAGCTGAAGGAAGAATACCTTAAACCTGGAGAGTTGAGACCCGTGGAATGGGTACCATGCAATATGACTTCAAAGGGTCTTCATTTGCTCACCGAACCTCTCCAATCCTATCACTGCTGCGTTTATGCCCCTGTACACATGCTTGATTCTCTTTCGGAGACATAGCAATCCCTAGGTTTTAAGATACTTACTAGTCAGGTACATTCTTAGGCGTTTAATATGCGGTGTTGAGTCCATTTCGTTGAGCAAGGAGTAGCTCTTGTCTATTCCATATTTGGCTTAAGGAACTTTATCTGTGCTCATTTCAATCTCTGGTTTTATGCAGCACCCCAACTCACCTTTACCCTTAAGCAAGCATAAGTTGGTTTTCTAAATTTGAGACCCTGTTCTGTTCTGTAATTCAGTTCCTGTGTAGCCAAGTTTACATTCCGTGTATTACTGATATCTTATGATGTTACTTTTTCTGTGGGACTTATTTCAGTTATTATCATCGTACCTGAATCCACTCATTATGCTGCTATGGGCCTGATGACATAGATTTCATTGCTGAGTGATACTGCATTGTACGTAAGTACCACAAGTTCTTTATCCATTTTTCACTTTCTGTGATATTGAACTTGTACGGTAAATGAGGTTCTTGTAAACAGAGGCATCCCAAACTTTGGGGTGGCTGTGTCTTTTTGATTTTAATTTCCCTAAGCTATAGGACCATAAGTGGAAGTGTCCTAGGCTCTGTTGCTTTGTTTTTTAGATGTTTCAGGAAACACCATACACTTCTCCAGAGTGTCTGTTGGCAATTTACATCCCGCCCATCAGCATAACAAGGCTCCCAGTTCTCCATGGCCTGTCCTGCCTTAATGGATTTTACACTTTTTTCAGATGGCCCTTTTGACCGGGGGGAAGTGAGACTTCATTGTAGTGCAGATTTCCTTTGCAAGTTTGCTTGGTTGGCCAAAAAGGGCGTATGCGTTTTTTCCTGAATATATTCAGGAAAAAACGCATACGCCCTTTTTGGCCAAGTGCATCATTGTGGACGTTCTGCCTCTTTTCCTATGCTTTCAATGCAATTCCAGTCTACCTCCTGAAATCGGTTTCCTGCAATTCTGCCCCGCTTTCAAGTCCTCTTGGCAGCCTTACTTCAGTATATTTTTGGACGATAGCTGTCATTTATAACTCTGCAGGTTTGTGAATTACAGTGCCCCTGAGCTCCTTTCTTCAACTCGCTTTCTTGTGAGTTGGCCGCAACACCGCAGGATGGCTTCAGGCCCTAATCTGGTTCCGGCACGGCACGCTGAATCTTTGGTTATTTCCTCTTCCTGGTGGGAAATGAGAGTTAAATTTGCCCGTCCAGACACCTCCAGCTAGTCTCTCATTTGTTCTCCCTATTCCTGTTCATCTTCCGAAGAATTTGCAAACTGGGCCAAACAGGAGGTTAAAGGCGCTGACTCTCCAAGTGGGGAGAGTGTTAGTAAAGCGTCTGGAATGTTGCACCCGAGTACCAGGGGAGGAAAACTGAGACATATTGGAACACGTCTCCCGTTCACACGGTTGATCATACTCTGGGTTCCACATGCATGTTTTAGCTGAAGGAAGAATACCTTAAACCTGGAGAGTTGAGACCCGTGGAATGGGTACCATGCAATATGACTTCAAAGGGTCTTCATTTGCTCACCGAACCTCTCCAATCCTATCACTGCTGCGTTTATGCCCCTGTACACACGCTTCATTCTCTTTTGGAGACATAGCAATCCATAGGTTTTAAGATACTTACTAGTCAGGTACATTCTTAGGCGTTTAATATGCAGTGTTGAGTCCATTTCGTTGAGCAAGGAGTAGCTCTTGTCTATTCCATATTTGGCTTAAGGAACTTTATCTGTGCTCATTTCAATCTCTGGTTTTATGCAGCACCCCAACTCACCTTTCCCCTTAAGCAAGCATAAGTTGGTTTTCTAAATTTGAGACCCTGTTCTGTTCTGTAATTCAGTTCCTGTGTAGGCAAGTTTTCATTGCGTGTATTACTGATATCTTATGATGTTTCTTTTTCTGTGTGGCTTATTTCAGTTAGAATCATCGTACCTGAATCCACTCATTGTGCTGCTGAGGGAGTGATGACATAGATTTCATTGCTGAGTGATACTGCATTGTACGTATGTACCACAATTTCTTTATCCATTTTTCACTTTCTCTGATATTGAACTTGTACGGTAAACGAGGTTCTTGTAAACAGAGGCATCCGAAACTTTGGGGTGGCTGTGTCTTTTTGATTTTAATTTCCCTAAGCTATAGGACCATAAGTGGAAGTGCCCTAGGCTCTGTTGCTTTGTTTTTTAGATGTTTCAGGAAACACCATACACTTCCCTCGAGTGTCTGTTGGCAATTTACATCCCGCCCATCAGCATAACAAGGCTCCCAGTTCTCCATGGCCTTTCCTGCCTTTCTGGATTTTACACTTTTTTCAGATGGCCCTTTTGACCGGGGGGGAAGTGAGACTTCATTGTAGTGCAGATTTCCTTTGCAAGTTTGCTTGCTTGTCCAAAAAGGGCGTATGCGTTTTTTCCTGAATATATTCAGGAAAAAACGCATACGCCCTTTTTGGCCAAGTGCATCATTGTGGACGTTCTGCCTCTTTTCCTATGCTTTCAATGCAATTCCAGTCTACCTCCTGAAATCGGTTTCCTGCAATTCTGCCCCGCTTTCAAGTCCTCTTGGCAGACTTACTTCAGTATATTTTTGGACGATAGCTGTCATTTATAACTCTGCAGGTTTGTGAATTACAGTGCCCCTGAGCTCCTTTCTTCAACTCGCTTTCTTGTGAGCTGGCCGCAACACCGCAGGATGGCTTCAGGCTCTACTCTGGTTCCGGCACGGCACACTGAGCCTTTGGTTAATTCCTCTTCCTGGTGGGAAATGAGAGTTAAATTTGCCCGTCCAGACACCTCCAGCTAGTCTCTCATTGGTTCTCCCTATTCCTGTTCATCTTCCGCAGAAATTGCAAACTGGGCCAAACAGGAGGTTAAAGGGACTGACTCTCCAAGTCGGGAGAGTGTTAGTAAAGCGTCTGGAATGTTGCACCCGAGTACCAGGGTACGAAAACTGCGACATATTTGAACACATCTCCCGATCACATGGTTGATCATACTCTAGGTTCCACATGCATGTTTTAGCTGAAGGAAGAATACCTTAAACCTGGGTAGTTGAAACCCGTGGAATGGGTACCATGCAATATGACTTCAAAGGGTCTTCATTTGCTCACTGAACCTCTCCAGTCCTATCACTGCTGCGTTTATGCCCCTGTACACATGCTTGATTCTCTTTCGGAGACATAGCAATTCATAGGTTTTAAGATACTTACTAGTCAGGTACATTCTTAGGCGTTTAATATGCGGTGTTGAGTCCATTTCGTTGAGCAAGGAGTAGCTCTTGTCTATTCCATATTTGGCTTAAGGAACTTTATCTGTGCTCATTTCAGTCTCTGGTTTTACGCAGCACCCCAACTCACCTTTCCCCTTAAGCAAGCATAAGTTGGTTTTCTAAATTTGAGACCCTGTTCTGTTCTGTAATTCAGTTCCTGTGTAGCCAAGTTTACATTCCGTGTATTACAGATATCTTATGATGTTTCTTTTTCTGTGTGACTTATTTCAGTTAGAATCATCATACCTGAATCCACTCATTGTGCTGCTAAGGGCCTGATGACATAGATTTCATTGCTGAGTGATATTGCTTTGTAAGTAAACACCACAACTTCTTTATCCATTTTTCACTTTCTGCGATGTTGAACTTGTACTGTAAACGAGGTTCTTGTAAACAGAGCCGTTCCAAACTTTGGGGTGGCTGTGTGTTTTTGATTTTAATTTCCCTAAGCTATAGGACCATAAGTGGAAGTGCCCTAGGCTCTGTTGCTTTGTTTTTTAGATGATTCAGGAAACACCATACACTTCTCCCGAGTGTCTGTTGGCAATTTACATCCCGCCCATCAGCATAACAAGGCTCCCAGTTCTTCATGGCCTGTCCTGCCTTTCTGGATTTTACACTTTTTTCAGATGGCCCTGAAGTGAGGGGGGGGGGAAGTGAGACTTCATTGTAGTGCAGATTTCCTCTGCAAGCTTGCTTGGTTGGCCAAAATGGGCGTATGCGTTTTTTCCTGAATATATTCAGGAAAAAACGCATACGCCCTTTTTGGCCAAGTGCATCATTGTGGACGTTCTGCCTCTTTTCCTATGCTTTCAATGCAATTCCAGTCTACCTCCTGAAATCGGTTTCCTGCAATTCTGCCCCGCTTTCAAGTCCTCTTGGCAGCCTGACTTCAGTATATTTTTGGACGATAGCTGTCATTTATAACTCTGCAGGTTTGTGAATTACAGTGCCCCTCAGCTCCTTTCTTCAACTCCCTTTCTTTTGAGCTGGCCGCAACACCACAGGACGGGTTCAGGCCCTAATCTGGTTCCGGCACGGCACGCTGAGCCTTTGGTTATTTCCTCTTCCTGGTGGGAAATGAGAGTTAAATTTGCCCGTCCAGACACCTCCAGCTAGTCTCTCATTGGTTCTCCCTATTCCTGTTCATCTTCCGCAGAAATTGCAAACTGGGCCAAACAGGAGGTTAAAGGCGCTGACTCTCCAAGTGGGGAGAGTGTTAGTAAAGTGTCTGGAATGCTGCACCCGAGAACCAGGGGAGGAAAACTGAGACATATTGGAACACATCTCCCGTTCTCACGGTTGATCATACTCTGGGTTCCACATGCATGTTTTAGCTGAAGGAAGAATACCTTAAACCTGGAGAGTTGAGACCCGCGTAATGGGTACCATGCAATATGACTTCAAAGGGTCTTCATTTGTTCACCGAACCTCTCCAATCCGATCACTGCTGCGTTTATGCCCCTGTACACACGCTTGATTCTCTTTTGGAGACATAGCAATCCATAGGTTTTAAGATACTTACTAGTCAGGTACATTCTTAGGCGTTTAATATGCGGTGTTGAGTCCATTTCGTTGAGCAAGGAGTAGCTCTTGTCTATTCCATATTTGGCTTAAGGAACTTTATCTGTGCTCATTTCAATCTCTGGTTTTATGCAGCACCCCAACTCACCTTTCCCCTTAAGCAAGCATAAGTTGGTTTTCTAAATTTGAGACCCTGTTCTGTTTTGGAATTCAGTTCCTGTGTAGCCAAGTTTACATTCCGTGTATTAGTGATATCTTATGATATTTCTTTTTCTGTGTGACTTATTTCAGTTAGAATCATCGTACCTGAATCCACTCATTATGCTGCTACGGGCCTGATGACATAGATTTCATTGCTGAGTGATACTGCATTGTACGTAAGTACCACAAGTTCTTTATCCATTTTTCACTTTCTGTGATATTGAACTTGTACGGTAAACGAGGTTCTTGTAAACAGAGGCATCCCAAACTTTGGGGTGGCTGTGTCTTTTTGATTTTAATTTCCCTAACCTATAGGACCATAAGTGGAAGTGCCCTAGGCTCTGTTGCTTTGTTTTTTAGATGTTTCAGGAAACACCATACACTTCTCCCGAGTGTCTGTTGGCAATTTACATCCCGCCCATCAGCATAACAAGGCTCCCAGTTCTCCATGGCCTGTCCTGCCTTTCTGGATTTTACACTTTTTTCAGATGGCCCTTTTGACCGGGGGGAAGTGAGACTTCATTGTAGTGCAGATTTCCTTTGCAAGTTTGCTTGGTTGGCCAAAAAGGGCGTATGCGTTTTTTCCTGAATATATTCAGGAAAAAACGCACATGCCCTTTTTGGCCAAGTGCATCATTGTGGACGTTCTGCCTCTTTTCCTATGTTTTCAATGCAATTCCAGTCTACCTCCTGAAATCGGTTTCCTGCAATTCTGCCCCACTTTCAAGTCCTCTTGGCAGCCTTACTTCAGTATATTTTTGGACGATAGCTGTCATTTATAACTCTGCAGGTTTGTGAATTACAGTGCCCCTGAGCTCATTTCTTCAACTCGCTTTCTTGTGAGCTGGCCGCAACACCGCAGGATGGCTTCAGGCTCTAATCTTGTTCCGGCACCGCACACTGAGCCTTTGGTTAATTCGTCCTCCTGGTGGGAAAAGAGAGTGAAATTTGCCCGTCCAGACACCTCCAGCTAGTCTCTCATTGGTTCTCCCTATTCCTGTTCATCTTCCACAGAAATTGCAAACTGGGCCAAACAGGAGGTTAAAGGGACTGACTCTCCAAATCGGGAGAGTGTTAGTAAAGCGCCTGGAATGTTGCACCCGAGTACCAGGTACGAAAACTGAGACATATTTGAACACGTCTCCCGATCACATGGTTGATCATACCCTAGGTTCCACATGCATGTTTTAGCTGAAGGAAGAATACCTTAAACCTGGGTAGTTGAAACCCGTGGAATGGGTACCATGCAATATGACTTCAAAGGGTCTTCATTTGCTCACCGAACCTCTCCAATCCTGTCACTGCTGCGTTTATGCCCCTGTACACATGCTTGATTCTCTTTTGGAGACATAGCAATCCATAGGTTTTAAGATACTTACTAGTCAGGTACATTCTTAGGCGTTTAATATGCGGTGTTGAGTCCATTTCGTTGAGCAAGGAGTAGCTCTGGTCTATTCCATATTTGGCTTAAGGAACTATATCTGTGCTCATTTCAATCTCTGGTTTTATGCAGCACCCCAACTCACCTTTCCCCTTAAGCAAGCATAAGTTGGTTTTCTAAATTTGAGACCCTGTTCTGTTTTGGAATTCAGTTCCTGTGTAGCCAAGTTTACATTCCGTGTATTAGTGATATCTTAGGATGTTTCTTTTTCTGTGTGACTTATTTCAGTTGGAATCATCGTGCCTGAATCCACTCATTATGCTGCTACAGGCCTGATGACATAGATTTCATGCTGAGTGATACTGCATTGTACGTAAGTACCACAAGTTCTTTATCCATTTTTCACTTTCTGTGATATTGAACTTGTACGGTAAACGAAGTTCTTGTAAACAGAGGCGTCCCAAACTTTGGGGTGGCTGTGTCTTTTTGATTTTAATTTCCCTAAGCTATAGGACCATAAGTGGAAGTGCCCTAGGCTCTGTTGCTTTGTTTTTTAGATGTTTCAGGAAACACCATACACTTCTCCGGAGTGTCTGTTGGCAATTTACATCCCGCCCATCAGCATAACAAGGCTCCCAGTTCTCCATGGCCTGTCCTGCCTTTCTGGATTTTACACTTTTTTCAGATGGCCCTTTTGACCGGGGGGAAGTGAGAGTTCATTGTAGTGCCGATTTGCTTTGCAAGCTTGCTTGGTTGGCCAAAAAGGGCGTATGCCTTTTTTCCTGAATATATTCAGGAAAAAACGCATATGCCCTTTTTGTCCAAGTGCATCATTGTGGACATTCTGCCTCTTTTCCTATGCTTTCAATGCAATTCCAGTCTACCTCCTGAAATCGGTTTCCTGCAATTCTGCCCCGCTTTCAAGTCCTCTTGGCAACCTTACTTCAGTATATTTTTGGACGATAGCTGTCATTTATAACTCTGCAGGTTTGTGAATTACAGTGCCCCTGAGCTCCTTTCTTCAACTCGCTTTCTTTTGAGCTAGCCGCAACTCCGCAGGATGGCTTCAGGCCTAATCTGGTTCCGGCACGGCATGCTGAGCCTTTGGTTATTTCCTCTTCCTGGTGGGAAATGAGAGTTAAATTTGCCCGTCCAGACACCTTCAGCTAGTCTCTCATTGGTTCTCGCTATTCCTGTTCATCTTCCGCAGAATTTGCAAACTGGGCCAAACAGGAAGTTAAAGGGACTGACTCTCCAAGTCGGGAGAGTGTTAGTAAAGCGTCTGGAATGTTGCACCCGAGTACCAGGTACGAAAACTGAGACATATTTGAACACGTCTCCCGATCACATGGTTGATCATACCCTAGGTTCCACATGCATGTTTTAGCTGAAGGAAGAATACCTTAAACCTGGGTAGTTGAAACCCTTGGAATGGGTACCATGCAATATGACTTCAAAGGGTCTTCATTTGCTCACCGAACCTCTCCAATCCTATCACTGCTGCGTTTATGCCCCTGTACACATGCTTGTTTCTCTTTCTGAGACATAGCAATCCATAGGTTTTAAGATACTTACTAGTCAGGTACATTCTTAGGCGTTTAATATGCGGTGTTGAGTCCATTTCGTTGAGGAAGGAGTAGCTCTGGTCTATTCCATATTTGGCTTAAGGAACTTTATCTGTGCTCATTTCAATCTCTGGTTTTATGCAGCACCCCAACTCACCTTTCCCCTTAAGCAAGCATAAGTTGGTTTTCTAAATTTGAGACCCTGTTCTATTCTGTAATTCAGTTCCTGTGTAGCCAAGTTTACATTCCGTGTATTACTGATATCTTATGATGTTTCTTTTTCTGTGTGACTTATTTCAGTTAGAATCATCGTACCTGAATCCACTCATTGTGCTGCTAAGGGCCTGATGACATAGATTTCATTGCTGAGTGATACTGCATTGTACGTAAGTACCAGAAGTTCTTTATCCATTTTTCACTTTCTGTGATATTGAACTTGTACGGTAAATGAGGTTCTTGTAAACACAGGCGTCCCAAACTTTGGGGTGGCTGTGTCTTTTTGATTTTAATTTCCCTAAGCTATAGGACCATAAGTGGAAGTGCCCTAGGCTCTGTTGCTTTGTTTTTTAGATGTTTCAGGAAACTCCATACACTTCTCCCGAGTTTCTGTTGGAAATTTACATCCCGCCCATCAGCATAACAAGGCTCCCAGTTCTCCATGGCCTGTCCTGCCTTTCTGGATTTTACACTTTTTTCAGATGGCCCTTTTGACCGGGGGGAAGTGAGACTTCATTGTAGTGCAGATTTCCTTTGCAAGCTTGCTTGGTTGGCCAAAAAGAGCATATGCGTTTTTTCCTGAATATATTCAGGAAAAAACGCATACGCCCTTTTTGGCCAAGTGCATCATTGTGGACGTTCTGCCTCTTTTGCTATGCTTGAAATGCAATTCCAGTCTACCTCCTGAAATCGGTTTCCTGCAATTCTGCCCCGCTTTCAAGTCCTCTTGGCAGCCTTACTTCAGTATATTTTTGGACGATAGCTGTCGTTTATAACTCTGCAGGTTTGTGAATTACAGTGCCCCTGAGCTCCTTTCTTCAACTCGCTTTCTTGTGACCTGGCCGCAACACCGCAGGATGGCTTCAGGCCCTAATCTGGTTCCGGCACGGCATGCTGAGCCTTGGTTAATTCCTCTTCCTGGTGGGAAATGAGAGTTAAATTTGCCCGTCCAGACTCCTCCAGCTAGTCTCTCATTGGTTCTCCCTATTCCTGTTCATCTTCCGCAGAAATTGCAAAATGGGCCAAACAGGAGTTTAAAGGGACTGACTCTCCAAGTCGGGAGAGTTTTAGTAAAGCATCTGGAATGTTGCACCCGAGTACCAGGGGAGGAAAACTGAGACATATTTGAACACGTCTCCCGTTCACACGGTTGATCATACTCTGGGTTCCACATGCATGTTTTAGCTGAAGGAAGAATACCTTAAACCTGCAGAGTTGAGACCCGTGGAATGGGTACCATGCAATATGACTTCAAAGGGTCTTCATTTGCTCACCGAACCTCTCCAATCCTATCACTGCTGCGTTTATGCCCCTGTACACATGCTTGTTTCTCTTTCGGAGACATAGCAATCCATAGGTTTTAAGATACTTACTAGTCAGGTACATTCTTAGGCGTTTAATATGCGGTGTTGAGTCCATTTCGTTGAGGAAGGAGTAGCTCTGGTCTATTCCATATTTGGCTTAAGGAACTTTATCTGTGCTCATTTCAATCTCTGGTTTTATGCAGCACCCCAACTCACCTTTCCCCTTAAGCAAGCATAAGTTGGTTTTCTAAATTTGAGACCCTGTTCTGTTTTGGAATTCAGTTCCTGTGTAGCCAAGTTTACATTCCGTGTATTAGTGATATCTTAGGATATTTCTTTTTCTGTGTGACTTATTTCAGTTAGAATCATCGTACCTGAAACCACTCATTATGCTCCTACAGGCCTGATGACATAGATTTCATTGCTGAGTGATACTGCATTGTACGTAAGAACCACAACTTCTTTATACATATTTCACTTTCTGCGATGTTGAACTTGTACTGTAAACGAGGTTCTTGTAAACAGAGCCGTTCCAAACTTTGGGGTAGCTGTGTCTTTTTGATTTTAATTTCCCTAATCTATAGGACCATAAGTGGAAGTGCCCTAGGCTCTGTTGCTTTGTTTTTTAGATGTTTCAGGAAACACCATACACTTCTCCGGAGTGTCTGTTGGCAATTTACATCCCGCCCATCAGCATAACAAGGCTCCCAGTTCTCCATGGCCTGTCCTGCCTTTCTGGATTTTACACTTTTTTCAGATGGCCCTTTTGACCGGGGGGAAGTGAGAGTTCATTGTAGTGCCGATTTGCTTTGCAAGCTTGCTTGGTTGGCCAAAAAGGGCGTATGCCTTTTTTCCTGAATATATTCAGGAAAAAACGCATATGCCCTTTTTGTCCAAGTGCATCATTGTGGACGTTCTGCCTCTTTTCCTATGCTTTCAATGCAATTCCAGTCTACCTCCTGAAATCGGTTTCCTGCAATTCTGCCCCGCTTTCAAGTCCTCTTGGCAGCCTTACTTCAGTATATTTTTGGACGATAGCTGTCATTTATAACTCTGCAGGTTTGTGAATTACAGTGCCCCTGAGCTCCTTTCTTCAACTCGCTTTCTTTTGAGCTAGCCGCAACACCGCAGGATGGCTTCAGGCCTAATCTGGTTCCGGCACGGCATGCTGAGCCTTTGGTTATTTCCTCTTCCTGGTGGGAAATGAGAGTTAAATTTGCCCGTCCAGACACCTTCAGCTAGTCTCTCATTGGTTCTCGCTATTCCTGTTCATCTTCCGCAGAATTTGCAAACTGGGCCAAACAGGAGGTTAAAGGGACTGACTCTCCAAGTCGGGAGAGTGTTAGTAAAGCGTCTGGAATGTTGCACCCGAGTACCAGGTACGAAAACTGAGACATATTTGAACACGTCTCCCGATCACATGGTTGATCATACCCTAGGTTCCACATGCATGTTTTAGCTGAAGGAAGAATACCTTAAACCTGCAGAGTTGAGACCCGTGGAATGGGTACCATGCAATATGACTTCAAAGGGTCTTCATTTGCTCACCGAACCTCTCCAATCCTATCACTGCTGCGTTTATGCCCCTGTACACATGCTTGTTTCTCTTTCGGAGACATAGCAATCCATAGGTTTTAAGATACTTCCTAGTCAGGTACATTCGTAGGCGTTTAATATGCGGTGTTGAGTCCATTTCGTTGAGCAAGGAGTAGCTCTTGTCTATTCCATATTTGGCTTAAGGAACTTTATCTGTGCTCATTTCAATCTCTGGTTTTATGCAGCACCCCAACTCACCTTTCCCCTTAAGCAAGCATAAGTTGGTTTTCTAAATTTGAGACCCTGTTCTGTTCTGTAATTCAGTTCCTGTGTAGCCAAGTTTATATTCCGTGTATTACTGATATTTTATGATGTTTCTTTTTCTGTGTGACTTATTTCAGTTAGAATCATCATACCTGAATCCACTCATTGTGCTGCTAAGGGCCTGATGACATAGATTTCATTGCTGAGTGATATTGCTTTGTAAGTAAATACCACAACTTCTTTATCCATTTTTCACTTTCTGCGATGTTGAACATGTACTGTAAACGAGGTTCTTGTAAACAGAGCCTTTCCAAACTTTGGGGTGGCTGTGTGTTTTTGATATTAATTTCCTTAAGCTATAGGACCATAAGTGGAAGTGCCCTAGGCTCTGTTGCTTTGTTTTTTAGATGTTTCAGGAAACAGCATACACTTCTCCCGAGTGTCTGTTGGCAATTTACATCCCGCCCATCAGCATAACAAGGCTCCCACTTCTCCATGGCCTGTCCTGCCTTTCTGGATTTTACACTTTTTTCAGATGGCCCTTTTGAATGGCGGGAAGTGAGACTTCATTGTAGTGCAGATTTCCTTTGCACGTTTGCTTGGTTGGCCAAAAAGGGCGTATGCGTTTTTTCCTGAATATATTCAGGAAAAAACGCATACGCCCTTTTTGGCCAAGTGCATCATTGTGGACGTTCTGCCTCTTTTCCTATGCTTTCAATGCAATTGCAGTCTACCTCCTGAAATCGGTTTCCTGCAATTCTGCCCCGCTTTCAAGTCCTCTTGGCAGCCTTACTTCAGTCTATTTTTGGACGATAGCTGTCATTTATAACTCTGCAGGTTTGTGAATTACAGTGCCCCTGAGCTCCTTTCTTCAACTCGCTTTCTTGTGAGCTGGCCGCAACACCGCAGGATGGCTTCAGGCCCTAATCTGGTTCCGGCACGGCACGCTGAGCCTTTGGTTAATTCCTCTTCCTGGTGGGAAATGAGAGTTAAAATTGCCCGTCCAGACACCTCCAGCTAGTCTCTCATTGGTTCTCCCTATTCCTGTTCATCTTCCACAGAAATTGCAAACTGGGCCAAACAGGAGGTTAAAGGGACTGACTCTCCAAGGCGGGAGAGTGTTAGTAAAGCGTCTGGAATGTTGCACCCGAGTACCAGTGGAGGAAACCTGAGACATATCTGAACACGTCTCCCGTTCACACGGTTGATCATACTCTGGGTTCCACATGCATGTTTTAGCTGAAGGAAGAATACCTTAAACCTGGAGAGTTGAGACCCGTGGAATGGGTACCATGCAATATGACTTCAAAGGGTCTTCATTTGCTCACCGAACCTCTCCAATCCTATCACTGCTGCGTTTATGCCCCTGTACACACGCTTGGTTCTCTTTTGGAGACATAGCAATCCATAGGTTTTAAGATACTTACTAGTCAGGTACATTCTTAGGCGTTTAATATGGGGTGTTGAGTCCATTTCATTGAGCAAGGAGTAGCTCTTGTCTATTCCATATTTGGCTTAAGGAACTTTATCTGTGCTCATTTCAATCTCTGGTTTTATGCAGCACCCCAACTCACCTTTCCCCTTAAGCAAGCATAAGTTGGTTTTCTAAATTTGAGACCCTGTTCTGTTTTGGAATTCAGTTCCTGTGTAGCCAAGTTTAGATTCCGTGTATTAGTGATATCTTATGATGTTTCTTTTTCTGTGTGACCTATTTCAGTTAGAATCATCGTACCTGAATCCACTCATTGTGCTGCTAAGGGCCTGATGACATAGATTTCATTGCTGAGTGATACTGCATTGTTCGTAAGTACCACAAGTTCTTTATCCATTTTTCACTTTCTGTGATATTGAAGTTGTACGGTAAACGAGGTTCTTGTAAACAGAGGGGTCCCAAACTTTGGGGTGGCTGTGTCTTTTTGATTTTAATTTCCCTAAGCTATAGGACCATAAGTGGAAGTGCCCTAGGCTCTGTTGCTTTGTTTTTTAGATGTTTCAGGAAACACCATACACTTCTCCCGAGTGTCTGTTGGCAATTTACATCCCGCCCATCAGCATAACAAGGCTCCCAGTTCTCCATGGCCTGTCCTGCCTTTCTAGATTTTACACTTTTTTCAGATGGCCCTTTTGACCGAGGGGATGTGAGACTTCATTGTAGTGCAGATTTCCTTTGCAAGCTTGCTTGGTTGGCCAAAAAGGGCGTATGCGTTTTTTCCTGAATATATTCAGGAAAAAACGCATACGCCCTTTTTGGCCAAGTGTATCATTGTGGACGTTCTGCCTCTTTTCCTATGCTTTCAATGCAATTCCAGTCTACCTCCTGAAATCGGTTTCCTGCAATTCTGCCCCGCTTTCAAGTCCTCTTGGCAGCCTTACTTCAGTCTATTTTTGGACGATAGCTGTCATTTATAACTCTGCAGGTTTGTGAATTACAGTGCCCCTGAGCTCCTTTCTTCAACTCGCTTTCTATTGAGCTGGCCGCAACAGCGCAGGATGGCTTCAGGCCCTAATCTGGTTCCGGCACGGCACGCTGAGCCTTTGGTTATTTCCTCTTCCTGGTGGGAAATGAGAGTTAAATTTGCCCGTCCAGACACCTCCAGCTAGTCTCTCATTGGTTCTCCCTATTCCTGTTCATCTTCCGCAGAAATTGCAAACTGGGCCAAACAGGAGGTTAAAGGCGCTGACTCTCCTAGTGGGGAGAGTGTTAGTAAAGCGTCTGGAATGTTGCACCCGAGTACCAGGGGAGGAAAACTGAGACATATTTGAACACGTCTCCCGTTCACACGGTTGATCATACTCTGGGTTCCACATGCATGATTTAGCTGAAGGAAGAATACCTTAAACCTGGGTAGTTGAAACCCGTGGAATGGGTACCATGCAATATGATTTCAAAGGGTCTTCATTTGCTCACCAAACCTCTCCAATCCTATCACTGCTGCGTTTATGCCCCTGTACACACGCTTGATTCTCTTTTGGAGACATAGCAATCCATAGGTTTTAAGATACTTACTAGTCAGGTACATTCTTAGGCGTTTAATATGGGGTGTTGAGTCCATTTCGTTGAGCAAGGAGTAGCTCTTGTCTATTCCATATTTGGCTTAAGGAACTTTATCTGTGCTCATTTCAATCTCTGGTTTTATGCAGCACCCCAACTCACCTTTCCCCTTAAGCAAGCATAAGTTGGTTTTCTAAATTTGAGACCCTTTTCTGTTCTGTAATTCAGTCCCTGTGTAGCCAAGTTTATATTCCGTGTATTACTGATATTTTATGATGTTTCTTTTTCTGTGTGACTTATTTCAGTTAGAATCATCATACCTGAATCCACTCATTGTGCTGCTAAGGGCCTGATGACATAGATTTCATTGCTGAGTGATATTGCTTTGTAAGTAAATACCACAACTTCTTTATCCATTTTTCACTTTCTGCGATGTTGAACTTGTACTATAAACGAGGTTCTTGTAAACAGAGGCGTCCCAAACTTTGGGGTGGCTGTGTCTTTTTGATTTTAATTTCCCTAAACTATAGGACCATAAGTGGAAGTGCCCTAGGCTCTGTTGCTTTGTTTTTTAGATGTTTCAGGAAACACCATACACTTCTCCCGAGTGTCTGTTGGCAATTTACATCCCGCCCATCAGCATAACAAGGCTCCCAGTTCTCCATGGCCTGTCCTGCCTTTCTGGATTTTACACTTTTTTCAGATGGCCCTTTTGACCGGGGGGAAGTGAGACTTCATTGTAGTGCAGATTTCCTTTGCAAGCTTGCTTGGTTGGCCAAAAAGGGCATATGCGTTTTTTCCTGAATATTTTCAGAAAAAGCGCATATGCCCTTTTTGGCCAAGTGCATCATTGTGGACGTTCTGCCTCTTTTCCTATGCTTTCAATGCAATTCCAGTCTACCTCCTGAAATCGGTTTCCTGCAATTCTGCCCCGCTTTCAAGTCCTCTTGGCAGCCTTACTTCAGTCTATTTTTGGACGATAGCTGTCATTTATAACTCTGCAGGTTTGTGAATTACAGTGCCCCTGAGCTCCTTTCTTCAACTCGCTTTCTTGTGAGCTGGCCGCAACACCGCAGGATGGCTTCAGGCCCTAATCTCGTTCCGGCACGGCATGCTGAGCCTTTGGTTAATTCCTCTTCCTGGTGGGAAATGAGAGTTAAATTTGCCCGTCCAGACACCTCCAGCTAGTCTCTCATTGGTTCTCGCTATTCCTGTTCATCTTCCGCAGAAATTGCAAACTGGGCCAAACAGGAGGTTAAAGGGACTGACTCTCCAAGTCGGGAGAGTGTTAATAAAGCGTCTGGAATATTGCACCCGAGTACCAGGGTACGAAAACTGAGACATATTTGAACATGTCTCCTGTTCACACGGTTGATCATACTCTGGGTTCCACATGCATGTTTTAGCTGAAGGAAGAATACCTTAAACCTGGAGAGTTGAGACCCGTGGAATGGGTACCATGCAATATGACTTCAAAGGGTCTTCAGTTGCTCACCGAACCTCTCCAATCCTATCACTGCTGCGTTTATGCCCCTGTACACACGCTTGATTCTCTTTTGGAGACATAGCAATCCATAGGTTTTAAGATACTTACTAGTCAGGTACATTCTTAGGCGTTTAATATGGGGTGTTGAGTCCATTTCGTTGAGCAAGGAGTAGCTCTTGTCTATTCCATATTTGGCTTAAGGAACTTTATCTGTGCTCATTTCAATCTCTGGTTTTATGCAGCACCCCAACTCACCTTTCCCCTTAAGCAAGCATAAGTTGGTTTTCTAAATTTGAGACCCTGTTCTGTTCTGTAATTCAGTTCCTGTGTAGCCAAGTTTATATTCCGTGTATTACTGATATTTTATGATGTTTCTTTTTCTGTGTGACTTATTTCAGTTAGAATCATCATACCTGAATCCACTCATTGTGCTGCTAAGGGCCTGATGACATAGATTTCATTGCTGAGTGATATTGCTTTGTAAGTAAATACCACAACTTCTTTATCCATTTTTCACTTTCTGCGATGTTGAACATGTACTGTAAACGAGGTTCTTGTAAACAGAGCCTTTCCAAACTTTGGGGTGGCTGTGTGTTTTTGATTTTTATTTCCCTAAGCTATAGGACCATAAGTGGAAGTGCCCTAGGCTCTGTTGCTTTGTTTTTTAGATGTTTCAGGAAATAGCATACACTTCTCCCCAGTGTCTGTTGGCAATTTACATCCCGCCCATCAAAATAACAAGGCTCCCACTTCTCCATGGCCTGTCCTGCCTTTCTGGATTTTACACTTTTTTCAGATGGCCCTTTTGAAGAGCGGGAAGTGAGACTTCATTGTAGTGCAGATTTCCTTTGCAAGTTTGCTTGGTTGGCCAAAAAGGGCGTATGCGTTTTTTCCTGAATATATTCAGGAAAAAACGCATACGCCCTTTTTGGCCAAGTGCATCATTGTGGACGTTCTGCCTCTTTTCCTATGCTTTCAATGCAATTGCAGTCTACCTCCTGAAATCGGTTTCCTGCAATTCTGCCCCGCTTTCAAGTCCTCTTGGCAGCCTAACTTCAGTATATTTTTGGACGATAGCTGTCATTTATAACTCTGCAGGTTTGTGAATTACAGTGCCCCTGAGCTCCTTTCTTCAACTCGCTTTCTTGTGAGCTGGCCGCAACACCGCAGGATGGCTTCAGGCCCTAATCTGGTTCCGGCACGGCACACTGAGCCTTTGGTTAATTCCTCTTCCTGGTGGGAAATGAGAGTTAAAATTGCCCGTCCAGACACCTCCAGCTAGTCTCTCATTGGTTCTCCCTATTCCTGTTCATCTTCCGCAGAAATTGCAAAATGGGCCAAACAGGAGGTTAAAGGGACTGACTCTCCAAGGCGGGAGAGTGTTAGTAAAGCGTCTGGAATGTTGCACCCGAGTACCAGTGGAGGAAACCTGAGACATATCTGAACACGTCTCCCGTTCACACGGTTGATCATACTCTGGGTTCCACATGCATGTTTTAGCTGAAGGAAGAATACCTTAAACCTTGAGAGTTGAGACCCGTGGAATGGGTACCATGCAATATGACTTCAAAGGGTCTTCATTTGCTCACCGAACCTCTCCAATCCTATCACTGCTGCGTTTATGCCCCTGTACACACGCTTGATTCTCTTTTGGAGACATAGCAATCCATAGGTTTTAAGATACTTACTAGTCAGGTACATTCTTAGGCGTTTAATATGGGGTGTTGAGTCCATTTCATTGAGCAAGGAGTAGCTCTTGTCTATTCCATATTTGGCTTAAGGAACTTTATCTGTGCTCATTTCAATCTCTGGTTTTATGCAGCACCCCAAGTCACCTTTACCCTTAAGCAAGCATAAGTTGGTTTTCTAAATTTGAGACCCTGTTCTGTTTTGGAATTCAGTTCCTGTGTAGCCAAGTTTACATTCCGTGTATTAGTGATATCTTATGATGTTTCTTTTTCTGTGTGACCTATTTCAGTTAGAATCATCGTACCTGAATCCACTCATTGTGCTGCTAAGGGCCTGATGACATAGATTTCATTGCTGAGTGATACTGCATTGTTCGTAAGTACCACAAGTTCTTTATCCATTTTTCACTTTCTGTGATATTGAACTTGTACGGTAAACGAGGTTCTTGTAAACAGAGGGGTCCCAAACTTTGGGGTGGCTGTGTCTTTTTGATTTTAATTTCCCTAAGCTATAGGACCATAAGTGGAAGTGCCCTAGGCTCTGTTCCTTTGTGTTTTAGATGTTTCAGGAAACACCATACACTTCTCCCGAGTGTCTGTTGGCAATTTACATCCCTCCCATCAGCATAACAAGGCTCCCAGTTCTCCATGGCCTGTCCTGCCTTTCTGGATTTTACACTTTTTTCAGATGGCCCTTTTGACCGAGGGGAAGTGAGACTTCATTGTAGTGCAGATTTCCTTTGCAAGCTTGCTTGGTTGGCCAAAAAGGGCGTATGCGTTTTTTCCTGAATATATTCAGGAAAAAACGCATACACCCTTTTTGGCCAAGTGTATCATTGTGGACGTTCTGCCTCTTTTCCTATGCTTTCAATGCAATTCCAGTCTACCTCCTGAAATCGGTTTCCTGCAATTCTGCCCCGCTTTCAAGTCCTCTTGGCAGCCTTACTTCAGTATATTTTTGGACGATAGCTGTCATTTATAACTCTGCAGGTTTGTGAATTACAGTGCCCCTGAGCTCCTTTCTTCAACTCGCTTTCTATTGAGCTGGCCCCAACAGCGCAGGATGGCTTCAGGCCCTAATCTGTTTCTGGCACGGCACGCTGAGCCTTTGGTTATTTCCTCTTCCTGGTGGGAAATGAGAGTTAAATTTGCCCGTCCAGACACCTCCAGCTAGTCTCTCATTGGTTCTCCCTATTCCTGTTCATCTTCCGCAGAAATTGCAAACTGGGCCAAACAGGAGGTTAAAGGCGCTGACTCTCCTAGTGGGGAGAGTGTTAGTAAAGCGTCTGGAATGTTGCACCCGAGTACCAGGGGAGGAAAACTGAGACATATTTGAACACGTCTCCCATTCACACGGTTGATCATACTCTGGGTTCCACATGCATGATTTAGCTGAAGGAAGAATACCTTAAACCTGGGTAGTTGAAACCCGTGGAATGGGTACCATGCAATATGACTTCAAAGGGTCTTCATTTGCTCACCGAACCTCTCCAATCCTATCACTGCTGCGTTTATGCCCCTGTACACACGCTTGATTCTCTTTTGGAGACATAGCAATCCATAGGTTTTAAGATACTTACTAGTCAGGTACATTCTTAGGCGTTTAATATGGGGTGTTGAGTCCATTTCGTTGAGCAAGGAGTAGCTCTTGTCTATTCCATATTTGGCTTAAGGAACTTTATCTGTGCTCATTTCAATCTCTGGTTTTATGCAGCACCCCAACTCACCTTTCCCCTTAAGCAAGCATAAGTTGGTTTTCTAAATTTGAGACCCTGTTCTGTTCTGTAATTCAGTTCCTGTGTAGCCAAGTTTACATTCCGTGTATTGCTGATAACTTATGATGTTTCTTTTTCTGTGTGACTTATTTCAGTTAGAATCATCATACCTGAATCCACTCATTGTGCTGCTAAGGGCCTGATGACATAGATTTCATTGCTGAGTGATATTGCTTTGTAAGTAAATACCACAACTTCTTTATCCATTTTTCACTTTCTGCAATGTTGAACTTGTACTGTAAACGAGGTTCTTGTAAACAGAGCCTTTCCAAACTTTGGGGTGGCTGTGTGTTTTTGACTTTAATTTCCCTAAGCTTTAGGACCATAAGTGGAAGTGCCCTAGGCTCTGTTGCTTTGTTTTTTAGATGTTTCAGGAAACACCATACACTTCTCCCGAGTGTCTGTTGGCAATTTACATCCCGCCCATCAGCATAACAAGGCTCCCAGTTCTCCATGGCCTGTCCTGCCTTTCTGGATTTTACACTTATTTCAGATGGCCCTTTTGACCGGGGGGAAGTGAGACTTCATTGTAGTGCAGATTTCCTTTGCAAGCTTGCTTGGTTGGCCAAAAAGGGCGTATGCGTTTTTTCCTGAATATATTCAGGAAAAAACGCATACGCCCTTTTTGGCCAAGTGCATCATTGTGGACGTTCTGCCTCTTTTCCTATGCTTTCAGTGCAATTCCAGTCTACCTCCTGAAATCGGTTTCCTGCAATTCTGCCCCGCTTTCAAGTCCTCTTGGCAGCCTTACTTTAGTATATTTTTGGACGATAGCTGTCATTTATAACTCTGCAGGTTTGTGAATTACAGTCCCCCTGATCTTCTTTCTTCAACTCGCTTTCTTTTGAGCTGGCCGCAACACCGCAGGATGGCTTCAGGCCCTAATCTGGTTCCGGCACGGCACGCTGAGCCTTTGGTTATTTCCTCTTCCTGGTGGGAAATAAGAGTTAAATTTGCCCGTCCAGACACCTCCAGCTAGTCTCTCATTGGTTCTCGCTATTCCTGTTCATCTTCCGCAGAAATTGCAAACTGGGCCAAACAGGAGGTTAAAGGCGCTGACTCTCCAAGTGGGGAGAGTGTTAGTAAAGCGTCTGGAATGTTGCACCCGAATACCAGGGGAGGAAAACTGAGACATATTTGAACACATCTCCCGTTCACACGGTTGATCATACTCTGGGTTCCACATGCATGTTTTAGCTGAAGGAAGAATACCTTAAACCTGGAGAGTTGAGACTCGTGGAATGAGTACCATGCAATATGACTTCAAAGGGTCTTCATTTGCTCACCGAACCTCTCCACTCCTATCACTGCTGCGTTTATTCCCCTGTACACACGCTTGATTCTCTTTTGGAGACATAGCAATCCATAGGTTTTAAGATACTTACTAGTCAGGTACATTCTTAGGCGTTTAATATGGGGTGTTGAGTCCATTTCGTTGAGCAAGGAGTAGCTCTTGTCTATTCCATATTTGGCTTAAGGAACTTTATCTGTGCTCATTTCAATCTCTGGTTTTATGCAGCACCCCAACTCACCTTTCCCCTTAAGCAAGCACAAGTTGGTTTTCTAAATTTGAGACCCTGTTCTGTTCTGTAATTCAGTTCCTGTGTAGCCAAGTTTACATTCCGTGTATTACTGATAGCTTATGATGTTTCTTTTTCTGTGTGACTTATTTCAGTTAGAATCGTCGTACCTGAATCCACTCATTATGCTGCTACGGGCCTGATGACATAGATTTCATTGCTGAGTGATACTGCATTGTACGTAAGTACCACAAGTTCTTTATCCATTTTTCACTTTCTGTGATATTGAACTTCTACGGTAAACGAGGTTCTTGTTAACAGAGGCGTCCCAAACTTTGGGGTGACTGTGTCTTTTTGATTTTAATTTCCCTAAGCTATAAGACCATAAGTGGAAGTGCCCTAGGCTCTGTTGCTTTGTGTTTTAGATGTTTCAGGAAACACCATACACTTCTCCCGAGTGTCTGTTGGCAATTTACATCCCGCCCATCAGCATAACAAGGCTCCCAGTTCTCCATGGCCTGTCCTGCCTTTCTGGATTTTACACTTTTTTCAGATGGCCCTTTTGACCGGGGGGAAGTGAGACTTCATTGTAGTGCAGATTTCCTTTGCAAGTTTGCTTGGTTGGCCAAAAAGGGCGTATGCGTTTTTTCCTGAATATATTCAGGAAAAAACGCATACGCCCTTTTTGGCCAAGTGCATCATTGTGGACGCTCTGCCTCTTTTCCTATGCTTTCAATGCAATTCCAGTCTACCTCCTGAAATCGGTTTCCTGCAATTCTGCCCCGTTTTCAAGTCCTCTTGGCACACTTACTTCAGTATATTTTTGGACGATAGCTGTCATTTATAACTCTGCAGGTTTGTGAATTACAGTGCCCCTGAGTTCCTTTCTTCTACTGGCTTTTCTGTGAGCTGGCCGCAACACCGCAGGATGGCTTCAGGCCCTAATCTGGTTCCGGCACGGCATGCTGAGCCTTTGGTTATTTCCTCATCCTTGTGGGAAATGAGAGTTAAATTTGCCTGTCCAGACACCTCCAGCTAGTCTCTCATTGTTTCTCCCTATTCCTGTTCATCTTCCGCAGAAATTGCAAACTGGGCCAAACAGGAGGTTAAAGGCGCTGACTCTCCAAGTGGGGAGAGTGTTAGTAAAGCGTGTGGAATGTTGCACCCGAGTACCAGGGGAAGAAAACTGAGACATATTTGAACACGTCTCCCGTTCACACGGTTGATCATACTCTGGGTTCCACATGCATGATTTAGCTGAAGGAAGAATACCTTAAACCTGGGTAGTTGAAACCCGTGGAATGGGTACCATGCAATATGACTTCAAAGGGTCTTCAGTTGCTCACCGAACCTCTCCAATCCTATCACTGCTGCGTTTATGCCCCTGTACACACGCTTGATTCTCTTTTGGAGACATAGCAATCCATAGGTTTTAAGATACTTACTAGTCAGGTACATTCTTAGGCGTTTAATATGCGGTGTTGAGTCCATTTCGTTGAGCAAGGAGTAGCTCTTGTCTATTCCATATTTGGCTTAAGGAACTTTATCTGTGCTCATTTCAATCTCTGGTTTTATGCAGCACCCCAACTCACCTTTCCCCTTAAGCAAGCATAAGTTGGTTTTCTAAATTTGAGACCCTGTTCTGTTCTGTAATTCAGTTCCTGTGTAGCCAAGTTTATATTCCGTGTATTACTGATATTTTATGATGTTTCTTTTTCTGTGTGACTTATTTCAGTTAGAATCATCATACCTGAATCCACTCATTGTGCTGCTAAGGGCCTGATGACATAGATTTCATTGCTGAGTGATATTGCTTTGTAAGTAAATACCACAACTTCTTTATCCATTTTTCACTTTCTGTGATGTTGAACTTGTACTATAAACGAGGTTCTTGTAAACAGAGGCGTCCCAAACTTTGGGGTGGCTGTGTCTTTTTGATTTTAATTTCCCTAAACTATAGGACCATAAGTGGAAGTGCCCTAGGCTCTGTTGCTTTGTTTTTTAGATGTTTCAGGAAACACCATACACTTCTCCCGAGTGTCTGTTGGCAATTTACATCCCGCCCATCAGCATAACAAGGCTCCCAGTTCTCCATGGCCTGTCCTGCCTTTCTGGATTTTACACTTTTTTCAGATGGCCCTTTTGACCTGGGGGAAGTGAGACTTCATTGTAGTGCAGATTTCCTTTGCAAGCTTGCTTGGTTGGCCAAAAAGGGCGTATGCGTTTTTTCCTGAATATTTTCAGAAAAAACGCATACGCTCTTTTTGGCCAAGTGCATCATTGTGGACGTTCTGCCTCTTTTCCTATGCTTTCAATGCAATTCCAGTCTACCTCCTGAAATCGGTTTCCTGCAATTCTGCCCCGCTTTCAAGTCCTCTTGGCAGCCTTACTTCAGTCTATTTTTGGACGATAGCTGTCATTTATAACTCTGCAGGTTTGTGAATTACAGTGCCCCTGAGCTCCTTTCTTCAACTCGCTTTCTTGTGAGCTGGCCGCAACACCGCAGGATGGCTTCAGGCCCTAATCTCGTTCCGGCACGGCATGCTGAGCCTTTGGTTAATTCCTCTTCCTGGTGGGAAATGAGAGTTAAATTTGCCCGTCCAGACACCTCCAGCTAGTCTCTCATTGGTTCTCGCTATTCCTGTTCATCTTCCACAGAAATTGCAAACTTGGCCAAACAGGAGGTTAAAGGGACTGACTCTCCAAGTCAGGAGAGTGTTAATAAAGCGTCTGGAATATTGCACCCGAGTACCAGGGTACGAAAACTGAGACATATTTGAACACGTCTCCCGTTCACACGGTTGATCATACTCTGGGTTCCACATGCATGTTTTAGCTGAAGGAAGAATACCTTAAACCTGGAGAGTTGAGACCCGTGGAATGGGTACCATGCAATATGACTTCAAAGGGTCTTCAGTTGCTCACCGAACCTCTCCAATCCTATCACTGCTGCGTTTATGCCCCTGTACACACGCTTGATTCTCTTTTGGAGACATAGCAATCCATAGGTTTTAAGATACTTACTAGTCAGGTACATTCTTAGGCGTTTAATATGGGGTGTTGAGTCCATTTCGTTGAGCAAGGAGTAGCTCTTGTCTATTCCATATTTGGCTTAAGGAACTTTATCTGTGCTCATTTCAATCTCTGGTTTTATGCAGCACCCCAACTCACCTTTCCCCTTAAGCAAGCATAAGTTGGTTTTCTAAATTTGAGACCCTGTTCTGTTCTGTAATTCAGTTCCTGTGTAGCCAAGTTTATATTCCGTGTATTACTGATATTTTATGATGTTTCTTTTTCTGTGTGACTTATTTCAGTTAGAATCATCATACCTGAATCCACTCATTGTGCTGCTAAGGGCCTGATGACATAGATTTCATTGCTGAGTGATATTGCTTTGTAAGTAAATACCACAACTTCTTTATCCATTTTTCACTTTCTGCGATGTTGAACATGTACTGTAAACGAGGTTCTTGTAAACAGAGCCTTTCCAAACTTTGGGGTGGCTGTGTGTTTTTGATTTTAATTTCCCTAAGCTATAGGACCATAAGTGGAAGTGCCCTAGGCTCTGTTGCTTTGTTTTTTAGATGTTTCAGGAAACAGCATACACTTCTCCTGAGTGTCTGTTGGCAATTTACATCCCGCCCATCAGCATAACAAGGCTCCCACTTCTCCATGGCCTGTCCTGCCTTTCTGGATTTTACACATTTTTCAGATGGCCCTTTTGAACGGCGGGAAGTGAGACTTCATTGTAGTGCAGATTTCCTTTGCAAGTTTGCTTGGTTGGCCAAAAAGGGCGTATGCGTTTTTTCCTGAATATATTCAGGAAAAAACGCATACGCCCTTTTTGGCCAAGTGCATCATTGTGGACGTTCTGCCTCTTTTCCTATGCTTTCAATGCAATTGCAGTCTACCTCCTGAAATCGGTTTCCTGCAATTCTGCCCCGCTTTCAAGTCCTCTTGGCAGCCTAACTTCAGTATATTTTTGGACGATAGCTGTCATTTATAACTCTGCAGGTTTGTGAATTACAGTGCCCCTGAGCTCCTTTCTTCAACTCGCTTTCTTGTGAGCTGGCCGCAACACCGCAGGATGGCTTCAGGCCCTAATCTGGTTCCGGCACGGCACGCTGAGCCTTTGGTTATTTCCTCTTCCTGGTGGGAAATGAGAGTTAAAATTGCCCGTCCAGACACCTCCAGCTAGTCTCTCATTGGTTCTCCCTATTCCTGTTCATCTTCCGCAGAAATTGCAAACTGGGCCAAACAGGAGGTTAAAGGGACTGACTCTCCAAGGCGGGAGAGTGTTAGTAAAGCGTCTGGAATGTTGCACCCGAGTACCAGTGGAGGAAACCTGAGACATATCTGAACACGTCTCCCGTTCACACGGTTGATCATACTCTGGGTTCCACATGCATGTTTTAGCTGAAGGAAGAATACCTTAAACCTGGAGAGTTGAGACCCGTGGAATGGGTACCATGCAATATGACTTCAAAGGGTCTTCATTTGCTCACCGAACCTCTCCAATCCTATCACTGCTGCGTTTATGCCCCTGTACACACGCTTGATTCTCTTTTGGAGACATAGCAATCCATAGGTTTTAAGATACTTACTAGTCAGGTACATTCTTAGGCGTTTAATATGGGGTGTTGAGTCCATTTCATTGAGCAAGGAGTAGCTCTTGTCTATTCCATATTTGGCTTAAGGAACTTTATCTGTGCTCATTTCAATCTCTGGTTTTATGCAGCACCCCAACTCACCTTTCCCCTTAAGCAAGCATAAGTTGGTTTTCTAAATTTGAGACCCTGTTCTGTTTTGGAATTCAGTTCCTGTGTAGCCAAGTTTACATTCCGTGTATTAGTGATATCTTATGATGTTTCTTTTTCTGTGTGACCTATTTCAGTTAGAATCATCGTACCTGAATCCACTCATTGTGCTGCTAAGGGCCTGATGACATAGATTTCATTGCTGAGTGATACTGCATTGTTCGTAAGTACCACAAGTTCTTTATCCATTTTTCACTTTCTGTGATATTGAAGTTGTACGGTAAACGAGGTTCCTGTAAACAGAGGGGTCCCAAACTTTGGGGTGGCTGTGTCTTTTTGATTTTAATTTCCCTAAGCTATAGGACCATAAGTGGAAGTGCCCTAGGCTCTGTTGCTTTGTTTTTTAGATGTTTCAGGAAACACCATACACTTCTCCCGAGTGTCTGTTGGCAATTTACATCCCGCCCATCAGCATAACAAGGCTCCCAGTTCTCCATGGCCTGTCCTGCCTTTCTGGATTTTACACTTTTTTCAGATGGCCCTTTTGACCGAGGGGAAGTGAGACTTCATTGTAGTGCAGATTTCCTTTGCAGGCTTGCTTGGTTGGCCAAAAAGGGCGTATGCGTTTTTTCCTGAATATATTCAGGAAAAAACGCATACGCCCTTTTTGGCCAAGTGTATCATTGTGGACGTTCTGCCTCTTTTCCTATGCTTTCAATGCAATTCCAGTCTACCTCCTGAAATCGGTTTCCTGCAATTCTGCCCCGCTTTCAAGTCCTCTTGGCAGCCTTACTTCAGTATATTTTTGGACGATAGCTGTCATTTATAACTCTGCAGGTTTGTGAATTACAGTGCCCCTGAGCTCCTTTCTTCAACTCGCTTTCTATTGAGCTGGCCGCAACAGCGCAGGATGGCTTCAGGCCCTAATCTGGTTCCGGCACGGCACGCTGAGCCTTTGGTTATTTCCTCTTCCTGGTGGGAAATGAGAGTTAAATTTGCCCGTCCAGACACCTCCAGCTAGTCTCTCATTGGTTCTCCCTATTCCTGTTCATCTTCCGCAGAAATTGCAAACTGGGCCAAACAGGAGGTTAAAGGCGCTGACTCTCCTAGTGGGGAGAGTGTTAGTAAAGCGTCTGGAATGTTGCACCCGAGTACCAGGGGAGGAAAACTGAGACATATTTGAACACGTCTCCCGTTCACACGGTTGATCATACTCTGGGTTCCACATGCATGATTTAGCTGAAGGAAGAATACCTTAAACCTGGGTAGTTGAAACCCGTGGAATGGGTACCATGCAATATGACTTCAAAGGGTCTTCATTTGCTCACCGAACCTCTCCAATCCTATCACTGCTGCGTTTATGCCCCTGTACACATGCTTGATTCTCTTTCGGAGACATAACAATCCATAGGTTTTAAGATACTTACTAGTCAGGTACATTCTTAGGCGTTTAATATGCGGCGTTGAGTCCATTTCGTTGAGCAAGGAGTAGCTCTTGTCTATTCCATATTTGGCTTAAGGAACTTTATCTGTGCTCATTTCAATCTCTGGTTTTATGCAGCACCCCAACTCACCTTTACCCTTAAGCAAGCATAAGTTGGTTTTCTAAATTTGAGACCCTGTTCTGTTCTGTAATTCAGTTCCTGTGTAGCCAAGTTTACATTCCGTGTATTGCTGATAACTTATGATGTTTCTTTTTCTGTGTGACTTATTTCAGTTAGAATCATCATACCTGAATCCACTCATTGTGCTGCTAAGGGCCTGATGACATAGATTTCATTGCTGAGTGATATTGCTTTGTAAGTAAATACCACAACTTCTTTATCCATTTTTCACTTTCTGCGATGTTGAACATGTACTGTAAACGAGGTTCTTGTAAACAGAGCCTTTCCAAACTTTGGGGTGGCTGTGTGTTTTTGATTTTAATTTCCCTAAGCTATAGGACCATAAGTGGAAGTGCCCTAGGCTCTGTTGCTTTGTTTTTTAGATGTTTCAGGAAACAGCATACACTTCTCCCGAGTGTCTGTTGGCAATTTACATCCCGCCCATCAGCATAACAAGGCTCCCACTTCTCCATGGCCTGTCCTGCCTTTCTGGATTTTACACTATTTTCAGATGGCCCTTTTGAACGGCGGGAAGTGAGACTTCATTGTAGTGCAGATTTCCTTTGCAAGTTTGCTTGGTTGGCCAAAAAGGGCGTATGCGTTTTTTCTTGAATATATTCAGGAAAAAACGCATACGCCCTTTTTGGCCAAGTGCATCATTGTGGACGTTCTGCCTCTTTTCCTATGCTTTCAATGCAATTGCAGTCTACCTCCTGAAATCGGTTTCCTGCAATTCTGCCCCGCTTTCAAGTCCTCTTGGCAGCCTAACTTCAGTATATTTTTGGACGATAGCTGTCATTTATATCTCTGCAGGTTTGTGAATTACAGTGCCCCTGAGCTCCTTTCTTCAACTCGCTTTCTTGTGAGCTGGCCGCAACACCGCAGGATGGCTTCAGGCCCTAATCTCGTTCCGGCATGGCATGCTGAGCCTTTGGTTAATTCCTCTTCCTGGTGGGAAATGAGAGTTAAATTTGCCCGTCCAGACACCTCCAGCTAGTCTCTCATTGGTTCTCGCTATTCCTGTTCATCTTCCGCAGAAATTGCAAACTTGGCCAAACAGGAGGTTAAAGGGACTGACTCTCCAAGGCGGGAGAGTGTTAGTAAAGCGTCTGGAATGTTGCACCCGAGTACCAGTGGAGGAAACCTGAGACATATCTGAACACGTCTCCCGTTCACACGGTTGATCATACTCTGGGTTCCACATGCATGTTTTAGCTGAAGGAAGAATACCTTAAACCTGGAGAGTTGAGACCCGTGGAATGGGTACCATGCAATATGACTTCAAAGGGTCTTCATTTGCTCACCGAACCTCTCCAATCCTATCACTGCTGCGTTTATGCCCCTGTACACACGCTTGATTCTCTTTTGGAGACATAGCAATCCATAGGTTTTAAGATACTTACTAGTCAGGTACATTCTTAGGCGTTTAATATGGGGTGTTGAGTCCATTTCATTGAGCAAGGAGTAGCTCTTGTCTATTCCATATTTGGCTTAAGGAACTTTATCTGTGCTCATTTCAATCTCTGGTTTTATGCAGCACCCCAACTCACCTTTCCCCTTAAGCAAGCATAAGTTGGTTTTCTAAATTTGAGACCCTGTTCTGTTTTGGAATTCAGTTCTTGTGTAGCCAAGTTTACATTCCGTGTATTAGTGATATCTTATGATGTTTCTTTTTCTGTGTGACCTATTTCAGTTAGAATCATCGTACCTGAATCCACTCATTGTGCTGCTAAGGGCCTGATGACATAGATTTCATTGCTGAGTGATACTGCATTGTTCGTAAGTACCACAAGTTCTTTATCCATTTTTCACTTTCTGTGATATTGAAGTTGTACGGTAAACGAGGTTCCTGTAAACAGAGGGGTCCCAAACTTTGGGGTGGCTGTGTCTTTTTGATTTTAATTTCCCTAAGCTATAGGACCATAAGTGGAAGTGCCCTAGGCTCTGTTGCTTTGTTTTTTAGATGTTTCAGGAAACACCATACACTTCTCCCGAGTGTCTGTTGGCAATTTACATCCCGCCCATCAGCATAACAAGGCTCCCAGTTCTCCATGGCCTGTCCTGCCTTTCTGGATTTTACACTTTTTTCAGATGGCCCTTTTGACCGAGGGGAAGTGAGACTTCATTGTAGTGCAGATTTCCTTTGCAGGCTTGCTTGGTTGGCCAAAAAGGGCGTATGCGTTTTTTCCTGAATATATTCAGGAAAAAACGCATACGCCCTTTTTGGCCAAGTGTATCATTGTGGACGTTCTGCCTCTTTTCCTATGCTTTCAATGCAATTCCAGTCTACCTCCTGAAATCGGTTTCCTGCAATTCTGCCCCGCTTTCAAGTCCTCTTGGCAGCCTTACTTCAGTCTATTTTTGGACGATAGCTGTCATTTATAACTCTGCAGGTTTGTGAATTACAGTGCCCCTGAGCTCCTTTCTTCAACTCGCTTTCTATTGAGCTGGCCGCAACAGCGCAGGATGGCTTCAGGCCCTAATCTGGTTCCGGCACGGCACGCTGAGCCTTTGGTTATTTCCTCTTCCTGGTGGGAAATGAGAGTTAAATTTGCCCGTCCAGACACCTCCAGCTAGTCTCTCATTGGTTCTCCCTATTCCTGTTCATCTTCCGCAGAAATTGCAAACTGGGCCAAACAGGAGGTTAAAGGCGCTGACTCTCCTAGTGGGGAGAGTGTTAGTAAAGCGTCTGGAATGTTGCACCCGAGTACCAGGGGAGGAAAACTGAGACATATTTGAACACGTCTCCCGTTCACACGGTTGATCATACTCTGGGTTCCACATGCATGATTTAGCTGAAGGAAGAATACCTTAAACCTGGGTAGTTGAAACCCGTGGAATGGGTACCATGCAATATGACTTCAAAGGGTCTTCATTTGCTCACCGAACCTCTCCAATCCTATCACTGCTGCGTTTATGCCCCTGTACACATGCTTGATTCTCTTTCGGAGACATAACAATCCATAGGTTTTAAGATACTTACTAGTCAGGTACATTCTTAGGCGTTTAATATGCGGCGTTGAGTCCATTTCGTTGAGCAAGGAGTAGCTCTTGTCTATTCCATATTTGGCTTAAGGAACTTTATCTGTGCTCATTTCAATCTCTGGTTTTATGCAGCACCCCAACTCACCTTTCCCCTTAAGCAAGCATAAGTTGGTTTTCTAAATTTGAGACCCTGTTCTGTTCTGTAATTCAGTTCCTGTGTAGCCAAGTTTATATTCCGTGTATTACTGATATTTTATGATGTTTCTTTTTCTGTGTGACTTATTTCAGTTAGAATCATCATACCTGAATCCACTCATTGTGCTGCTAAGGGCCTGATGACATAGATTTCATTGCTGAGTGATATTGCTTTGTAAGTAAATACCACAACTTCTTTATCCATTTTTCACTTTCTGCGATGTTGAACATGTACTGTAAACGAGGTTCTTGTAAACAGAGCCTTTCCAAACTTTGGGGTGGCTGTGTGTTTTTGATTTTAATTTCCCTAAGCTATAGGACCATAAGTGGAAGTGCCCTAGGCTCTGTTGCTTTGTTTTTTAGATGTTTCAGGAAACAGCATACACTTCTCCTGAGTGTCTGTTGGCAATTTACATCCCGCCCATCAGCATAACAAGGCTCCCACTTCTCCATGGCCTGTCCTGCCTTTCTGGATTTTACACATTTTTCAGATGGCCCTTTTGAACGGCGGGAAGTGAGACTTCATTGTAGTGCAGATTTCCTTTGCAAGTTTGCTTGGTTGGCCAAAAAGGGCGTATGCGTTTTTTCCTGAATATATTCAGGAAAAAACGCATACGCCCTTTTTGGCCAAGTGCATCATTGTGGACGTTCTGCCTCTTTTCCTATGCTTTCAATGCAATTGCAGTCTACCTCCTGAAATCGGTTTCCTGCAATTCTGCCCCGCTTTCAAGTCCTCTTGGCAGCCTAACTTCAGTATATTTTTGGACGATAGCTGTCATTTATAACTCTGCAGGTTTGTGAATTACAGTGCCCCTGAGCTCCTTTCTTCAACTCGCTTTCTTGTGAGCTGGCCGCAACACCGCAGGATGGCTTCAGGCCCTAATCTGGTTCCGGCACGGCACGCTGAGCCTTTGGTTATTTCCTCTTCCTGGTGGGAAATGAGAGTTAAAATTGCCCGTCCAGACACCTCCAGCTAGTCTCTCATTGGTTCTCCCTATTCCTGTTCATCTTCCGCAGAAATTGCAAACTGGGCCAAACAGGAGGTTAAAGGGACTGACTCTCCAAGGCGGGAGAGTGTTAGTAAAGCGTCTGGAATGTTGCACCCGAGTACCAGTGGAGGAAACCTGAGACATATCTGAACACGTCTCCCGTTCACACGGTTGATCATACTCTGGGTTCCACATGCATGTTTTAGCTGAAGGAAGAATACCTTAAACCTGGAGAGTTGAGACCCGTGGAATGGGTACCATGCAATATGACTTCAAAGGGTCTTCATTTGCTCACCGAACCTCTCCAATCCTATCACTGCTGCGTTTATGCCCCTGTACACACGCTTGATTCTCTTTTGGAGACATAGCAATCCATAGGTTTTAAGATACTTACTAGTCAGGTACATTCTTAGGCGTTTAATATGGGGTGTTGAGTCCATTTCATTGAGCAAGGAGTAGCTCTTGTCTATTCCATATTTGGCTTAAGGAACTTTATCTGTGCTCATTTCAATCTCTGGTTTTATGCAGCACCCCAACTCACCTTTCCCCTTAAGCAAGCATAAGTTGGTTTTCTAAATTTGAGACCCTGTTCTGTTTTGGAATTCAGTTCCTGTGTAGCCAAGTTTACATTCCGTGTATTAGTGATATCTTATGATGTTTCTTTTTCTGTGTGACCTATTTCAGTTAGAATCATCGTACCTGAATCCACTCATTGTGCTGCTAAGGGCCTGATGACATAGATTTCATTGCTGAGTGATACTGCATTGTTCGTAAGTACCACAAGTTCTTTATCCATTTTTCACTTTCTGTGATATTGAAGTTGTACGGTAAACGAGGTTCCTGTAAACAGAGGGGTCCCAAACTTTGGGGTGGCTGTGTCTTTTTGATTTTAATTTCCCTAAGCTATAGGACCATAAGTGGAAGTGCCCTAGGCTCTGTTGCTTTGTTTTTTAGATGTTTCAGGAAACACCATACACTTCTCCCGAGTGTCTGTTGGCAATTTACATCCCGCCCATCAGCATAACAAGGTTCCCAGTTCTCCATGGCCTGTCCTGCCTTTCTGGATTTTACACTTTTTTCAGATGGCCCTTTTGACCGAGGGGAAGTGAGACTTCATTGTAGTGCAGATTTCCTTTGCAGGCTTGCTTGGTTGGCCAAAAAGGGCGTATGCGTTTTTTCCTGAATATATTCAGGAAAAAACGCATACGCCCTTTTTGGCCAAGTGTATCATTGTGGACGTTCTGCCTCTTTTCCTATGCTTTCAATGCAATTGCAGTCTACCTCCTGAAATCGGTTTCCTGCAATTCTGCCCCGCTTTCAAGTCCTCTTGGCAGCCTTACTTCAGTCTATTTTTGGACGATAGCTGTCATTTATAACTCTGCAGGTTTGTGAATTACAGTGCCCCTGAGCTCCTTTCTTCAACTCGCTTTCTATTGAGCTGGCCGCAACAGCGCAGGATGGCTTCAGGCCCTAATCTGGTTCCGGCACGGCACGCTGAGCCTTTGGTTATTTCCTCTTCCTGGTGGGAAATGAGAGTTAAATTTGCCCGTCCAGACACCTCCAGCTAGTCTCTCATTGGTTCTCCCTATTCCTGTTCATCTTCCGCAGAAATTGCAAACTGGGCCAAACAGGAGGTTAAAGGCACTGACTCTCCTAGTGGGGAGAGTGTTAGTAAAGCGTCTGGAATGTTGCACCCGAGTACCAGGGGAGGAAAACTGAGACATATTTGAACACGTCTCCCGTTCACACGGTTGATCATACTCTGGGTTCCACATGCATGATTTAGCTGAAGGAAGAATACCTTAAACCTGGGTAGTTGAAACCCGTGGAATGGGTACCATGCAATATGACTTCAAAGGGTCTTCATTTGCTCACCGAACCTCTCCAATCCTATCACTGCTGCGTTTATGCCCCTGTACACATGCTTGATTCTCTTTCGGAGACATAACAATCCATAGGTTTTAAGATACTTACTAGTCAGGTACATTCTTAGGCGTTTAATATGCGGCGTTGAGTCCATTTCGTTGAGCAAGGAGTAGCTCTTGTCTATTCCATATTTGGCTTAAGGAACTTTATCTGTGCTCATTTCAATCTCTGGTTTTATGCAGCACCCCAACTCACCTTTCCCCTTAAGCAAGCATAAGTTGGTTTTCTAAATTTGAGACCCTGTTCTGTTCTGTAATTCAGTTCCTGTGTAGCCAAGTTTATATTCCGTGTATTACTGATATTTTATGATGTTTCTTTTTCTGTGTGACTTATTTCAGTTAGAATCATCATACCTGAATCCACTCATTGTGCTGCTAAGGGCCTGATGACATAGATTTCATTGCTGAGTGATATTGCTTTGTAAGTAAATACCACAACTTCTTTATCCATTTTTCACTTTCTGCGATGTTGAACATGTACTGTAAACGAGGTTCTTGTAAACAGAGCCTTTCCAAACTTTGGGGTGGCTGTGTGTTTTTGATTTTAATTTCCCTAAGCTATAGGACCATAAGTGGAAGTGCCCTAGGCTCTGTTGCTTTGTTTTTTAGATGTTTCAGGAAACAGCATACACTTCTCCTGAGTGTCTGTTGGCAATTTACATCCCGCCCATCAGCATAACAAGGCTCCCACTTCTCCATGGCCTGTCCTGCCTTTCTGGATTTTACACATTTTTCAGATGGCCCTTTTGAACGGCGGGAAGTGAGACTTCATTGTAGTGCAGATTTCCTTTGCAAGTTTGCTTGGTTGGCCAAAAAGGGCGTATGCGTTTTTTCCTGAATATATTCAGGAAAAAACGCATACGCCCTTTTTGGCCAAGTGCATCATTGTGGACGTTCTGCCTCTTTTCCTATGCTTTCAATGCAATTGCAGTCTACCTCCTGAAATCGGTTTCCTGCAATTCTGCCCCGCTTTCAAGTCCTCTTGGCAGCCTAACTTCAGTATATTTTTGGACGATAGCTGTCATTTATAACTCTGCAGGTTTGTGAATTACAGTGCCCCTGAGCTCCTTTCTTCAACTCGCTTTCTTGTGAGCTGGCCGCAACACCGCAGGATGGCTTCAGGCCCTAATCTGGTTCCGGCACGGCACGCTGAGCCTTTGGTTATTTCCTCTTCCTGGTGGGAAATGAGAGTTAAAATTGCCCGTCCAGACACCTCCAGCTAGTCTCTCATTGGTTCTCCCTATTCCTGTTCATCTTCCGCAGAAATTGCAAACTGGGCCAAACAGGAGGTTAAAGGGACTGACTCTCCAAGGCGGGAGAGTGTTAGTAAAGCGTCTGGAATGTTGCACCCGAGTACCAGTGGAGGAAACCTGAGACATATCTGAACACGTCTCCCGTTCACACGGTTGATCATACTCTGGGTTCCACATGCATGTTTTAGCTGAAGGAAGAATACCTTAAACCTGGAGAGTTGAGACCCGTGGAATGGGTACCATGCAATATGACTTCAAAGGGTCTTCATTTGCTCACCGAACCTCTCCAATCCTATCACTGCTGCGTTTATGCCCCTGTACACACGCTTGATTCTCTTTTGGAGACATAGCAATCCATAGGTTTTAAGATACTTACTAGTCAGGTACATTCTTAGGCGTTTAATATGGGGTGTTGAGTCCATTTCATTGAGCAAGGAGTAGCTCTTGTCTATTCCATATTTGGCTTAAGGAACTTTATCTGTGCTCATTTCAATCTCTGGTTTTATGCAGCACCCCAACTCACCTTTCCCCTTAAGCAAGCATAAGTTGGTTTTCTAAATTTGAGACCCTGTTCTGTTTTGGAATTCAGTTCCTGTGTAGCCAAGTTTACATTCCGTGTATTAGTGATATCTTATGATGTTTCTTTTTCTGTGTGACCTATTTCAGTTAGAATCATCGTACCTGAATCCACTCATTGTGCTGCTAAGGGCCTGATGACATAGATTTCATTGCTGAGTGATACTGCATTGTTCGTAAGTACCACAAGTTCTTTATCCATTTTTCACTTTCTGTGATATTGAAGTTGTACGGTAAACGAGGTTCCTGTAAACAGAGGGGTCCCAAACTTTGGGGTGGCTGTGTCTTTTTGATTTTAATTTCCCTAAGCTATAGGACCATAAGTGGAAGTGCCCTAGGCTCTGTTGCTTTGTTTTTTAGATGTTTCAGGAAACACCATACACTTCTCCCGAGTGTCTGTTGGCAATTTACATCCCGCCCATCAGCATAACAAGGCTCCCAGTTCTCCATGGCCTGTCCTGCCTTTCTGGATTTTACACTTTTTTCAGATGGCCCTTTTGACCGAGGGGAAGTGAGACTTCATTGTAGTGCAGATTTCCTTTGCAGGCTTGCTTGGTTGGCCAAAAAGGGCGTATGCGTTTTTTCCTGAATATGCGTTTTTTCCTGAATATATTCAGGAAAAAACGCATACGCCCTTTTTGGCCAAGTGTATCATTGTGGACGTTCTGCCTCTTTTCCTATGCTTTCAATGCAATTCCAGTCTACCTCCTGAAATCGGTTTCCTGCAATTCTGCCCCGCTTTCAAGTCCTCTTGGCAGCCTTACTTCAGTATATTTTTGGACGATAGCTGTCATTTATAACTCTGCAGGTTTGTGAATTACAGTGCCCCTGAGCTCCTTTCTTCAACTCGCTTTCTATTGAGCTGGCCGCAACAGCGCAGGATGGCTTCAGGCCCTAATCTGGTTCCGGCACGGCACGCTGAGCCTTTGGTTATTTCCTCTTCCTGGTGGGAAATGAGAGTTAAATTTGCCCGTCCAGACACCTCCAGCTAGTCTCTCATTGGTTCTCCCTATTCCTGTTCATCTTCCGCAGAAATTGCAAACTGGGCCAAACAGGAGGTTAAAGGCGCTGACTCTCCTAGTGGGGAGAGTGTTAGTAAAGCGTCTGGAATGTTGCACCCGAGTACCAGGGGAGGAAAACTGAGACATATTTGAACACGTCTCCCGTTCACACGGTTGATCATACTCTGAGTTCCACATGCATGATTTAGCTGAAGGAAGAATACCTTAAACCTGGGTAGTTGAAACCCGTGGAATGGGTACCATGCAATATGACTTCAAAGGGTCTTCATTTGCTCACCGAACCTCTCCAATCCTATCACTGCTGCGTTTATGCCCCTGTACACATGCTTGATTCTCTTTCGGAGACATAACAATCCATAGGTTTTAAGATACTTACTAGTCAGGTACATTCTTAGGCGTTTAATATGCGGCGTTGAGTCCATTTCGTTGAGCAAGGAGTAGCTCTTGTCTATTCCATATTTGGCTTAAGGAACTTTATCTGTGCTCATTTCAATCTCTGGTTTTATGCAGCACCCCAACTCACCTTTCCCCTTAAGCAAGCATAAGTTGGTTTTCTAAATTTGAGACCCTGTTCTGTTCTGTAATTCAGTTCCTGTGTAGCCAAGTTTACATTCCGTGTATTGCTGATAACTTATGATGTTTCTTTTTCTGTGTGACTTATTTCAGTTAGAATCATCATACCTGAATCCACTCATTGTGCTGCTAAGGGCCTGATGACATAGATTTCATTGCTGAGTGATATTGCTTTGTAAGTAAATACCACAACTTCTTTATCCATTTTTCACTTTCTGCGATGTTGAACATGTACTGTAAACGAGGTTCTTGTAAACAGAGCCTTTCCAAACTTTGGGGTGGCTGTGTGTTTTTGATTTTAATTTCCCTAAGCTATAGGACCATAAGTGGAAGTGCCCTAGGCTCTGTTGCTTTGTTTTTTAGATGTTTCAGGAAACAGCATACACTTCTCCCGAGTGTCTGTTGGCAATTTACATCCCGCCCATCAGCATAACAAGGCTCCCACTTCTCCATGGCCTGTCCTGCCTTTCTGGATTTTACACTATTTTCAGATGGCCCTTTTGAACGGCGGGAAGTGAGACTTCATTGTAGTGCAGATTTCCTTTGCAAGTTTGCTTGGTTGGCCAAAAAGGGCGTATGCGTTTTTTCTTGAATATATTCAGGAAAAAACGCATACGCCCTTTTTGGCCAAGTGCATCATTGTGGACGTTCTGCCTCTTTTCCTATGCTTTCAATGCAATTGCAGTCTACCTCCTGAAATCGGTTTCCTGCAATTCTGCCCCGCTTTCAAGTCCTCTTGGCAGCCTAACTTCAGTATATTTTTGGACGATAGCTGTCATTTATATCTCTGCAGGTTTGTGAATTACAGTGCCCCTGAGCTCCTTTCTTCAACTCGCTTTCTTGTGAGCTGGCCGCAACACCGCAGGATGGCTTCAGGCCCTAATCTCGTTCCGGCATGGCATGCTGAGCCTTTGGTTAATTCCTCTTCCTGGTGGGAAATGAGAGTTAAATTTGCCCGTCCAGACACCTCCAGCTAGTCTCTCATTGGTTCTCGCTATTCCTGTTCATCTTCCGCAGAAATTGCAAACTTGGCCAAACAGGAGGTTAAAGGGACTGACTCTCCAAGGCGGGAGAGTGTTAGTAAAGCGTCTGGAATGTTGCACCCGAGTACCAGTGGAGGAAACCTGAGACATATCTGAACACGTCTCCCGTTCACACGGTTGATCATACTCTGGGTTCCACATGCATGTTTTAGCTGAAGGAAGAATACCTTAAACCTGGAGAGTTGAGACCCGTGGAATGGGTACCATGCAATATGACTTCAAAGGGTCTTCATTTGCTCACCGAACCTCTCCAATCCTATCACTGCTGCGTTTATGCCCCTGTACACACGCTTGATTCTCTTTTGGAGACATAGCAATCCATAGGTTTTAAGATACTTACTAGTCAGGTACATTCTTAGGCGTTTAATATGTGGTGTTGAGTCCATTTCATTGAGCAAGGAGTAGCTCTTGTCTATTCCATATTTGGCTTAAGGAACTTTATCTGTGCTCATTTCAATCTCTGGTTTTATGCAGCACCCCAACTCACCTTTCCCCTTAAGCAAGCATAAGTTGGTTTTCTAAATTTGAGACCCTGTTCTGTTTTGGAATTCAGTTCCTGTGTAGCCAAGTTTACATTCCGTGTATTAGTGATATCTTATGATGTTTCTTTTTCTGTGTGACCTATTTCAGTTAGAATCATCGTACCTGAATCCACTCATTGTGCTGCTAAGGGCCTGATGACATAGATTTCATTGCTGAGTGATACTGCATTGTTCGTAAGTACCACAAGTTCTTTATCCATTTTTCACTTTCTGTGATATTGAAGTTGTACGGTAAACGAGGTTCCTGTAAACAGAGGGGTCCCAAACTTTGGGGTGGCTGTGTCTTTTTGATTTTAATTTCCCTAAGCTATAGGACCATAAGTGGAAGTGCCCTAGGCTCTGTTGCTTTGTTTTTTAGATGTTTCAGGAAACACCATACACTTCTCCCGAGTGTCTGTTGGCAATTTACATCCCGCCCATCAGCATAACAAGGCTCCCAGTTCTCCATGGCCTGTCCTGCCTTTCTGGATTTTACACTTTTTTCAGATGGCCCTTTTGACCGAGGGGAAGTGAGACTTCATTGTAGTGCAGATTTCCTTTGCAGGCTTGCTTGGTTGGCCAAAAAGGGCGTATGCGTTTTTTCCTGAATATATTCAGGAAAAAACGCATACGCCCTTTTTGGCCAAGTGTATCATTGTGGACGTTCTGCCTCTTTTCCTATGCTTTCAATGCAATTCCAGTCTACCTCCTGAAATCGGTTTCCTGCAATTCTGCCCCGCTTTCAAGTCCTCTTGGCAGCCTTACTTCAGTATATTTTTGGACGATAGCTGTCATTTATAACTCTGCAGGTTTGTGAATTACAGTGCCCCTGAGCTCCTTTCTTCAACTCGCTTTCTATTGAGCTGGCCGCAACAGCGCAGGATGGCTTCAGGCCCTAATCTGGTTCCGGCACGGCACGCTGAGCCTTTGGTTATTTCCTCTTCCTGGTGGGAAATGAGAGTTAAATTTGCCCGTCCAGACACCTCCAGCTAGTCTCTCATTGGTTCTCCCTATTCCTGTTCATCTTCCGCAGAAATTGCAAACTGGGCCAAACAGGAGGTTAAAGGCGCTGACTCTCCTAGTGGGGAGAGTGTTAGTAAAGCGTCTGGAATGTTGCACCCGAGTACCAGGGGAGGAAAACTGAGACATATTTGAACACGTCTCCCGTTCACACGGTTGATCATACTCTGGGTTCCACATGCATGATTTAGCTGAAGGAAGAATACCTTAAACCTGGGTAGTTGAAACCCGTGGAATGGGTACCATGCAATATGACTTCAAAGGGTCTTCATTTGCTCACCGAACCTCTCCAATCCTATCACTGCTGCGTTTATGCCCCTGTACACATGCTTGATTCTCTTTCGGAGACATAACAATCCATAGGTTTTAAGATACTTACTAGTCAGGTACATTCTTAGGCGTTTAATATGCGGCGTTGAGTCCATTTCGTTGAGCAAGGAGTAGCTCTTGTCTATTCCATATTTGGCTTAAGGAACTTTATCTGTGCTCATTTCAATCTCTGGTTTTATGCAGCACCCCAACTCACCTTTACCCTTAAGCAAGCATAAGTTGGTTTTCTAAATTTGAGACCCTGTTCTGTTCTGTAATTCAGTTCCTGTGTAGCCAAGTTTACATTCCGTGTATTGCTGATAACTTATGATGTTTCTTTTTCTGTGTGACTTATTTCAGTTAGAATCATCATACCTGAATCCACTCATTGTGCTGCTAAGGGCCTGATGACATAGATTTCATTGCTGAGTGATATTGCTTTGTAAGTAAATACCACAACTTCTTTATCCATTTTTCACTTTCTGCGATGTTGAACATGTACTGTAAACGAGGTTCTTGTAAACAGAGCCTTTCCAAACTTTGGGGTGGCTGTGTGTTTTTGATTTTAATTTCCCTAAGCTATAGGACCATAAGTGGAAGTGCCCTAGGCTCTGTTGCTTTGTTTTTTAGATGTTTCAGGAAACAGCATACACTTCTCCCGAGTGTCTGTTGGCAATTTACATCCCGCCCATCAGCATAACAAGGCTCCCACTTCTCCATGGCCTGTCCTGCCTTTCTGGATTTTACACTATTTTCAGATGGCCCTTTTGAACGGCGGGAAGTGAGACTTCATTGTAGTGCAGATTTCCTTTGCAAGTTTGCTTGGTTGGCCAAAAAGGGCGTATGCGTTTTTTCTTGAATATATTCAGGAAAAAACGCATACGCCCTTTTTGGCCAAGTGCATCATTGTGGACGTTCTGCCTCTTTTCCTATGCTTTCAATGCAATTCCAGTCTACCTCCTGAAATCGGTTTCCTGCAATTCTGCCCCGCTTTCAAGTCCTCTTGGCAGCCTAACTTCAGTATATTTTTGGACGATAGCTGTCATTTATATCTCTGCAGGTTTGTGAATTACAGTGCCCCTGAGCTCCTTTCTTCAACTCGCTTTCTTGTGAGCTGGCCGCAACACCGCAGGATGGCTTCAGGCCCTAATCTCGTTCCGGCACGGCATGCTGAGCCTTTGGTTAATTCCTCTTCCTGGTGGGAAATGAGAGTTAAATTTGCCCGTCCAGACACCTCCAGCTAGTCTCTCATTGGTTCTCGCTATTCCTGTTCATCTTCCGCAGAAATTGCAAACTTGGCCAAACAGGAGGTTAAAGGGACTGACTCTCCAAGTCGGGAGAGTGTTAATAAAGCATCTGGAATATTGCACACGAGTACCACGGTACGAAAACTGAGACATATTTGAACACGTCTCCCGTTCACACGGTTGATCATACTCTGGGTTCCACATGCTTGTTTTAGCTGAAGGAAGAATACCTTAAACCTGGAGAGTTGAGACCCGTGGAATGGGTACCATGCAATATGACTTCAAAGGGTCTTCATTTGCTCACCGAACCTCTCCAATCCTATCACTGCTGCGTTTATGCCCCTGTACACACGCTTGATTCTCTTTTGGAGACATAGCAATCCATAGGTTTTAAGATACTTACTAGTCAGGTACATTCTTAGGCGTTTAATATGGGGTGTTGAGTCCATTTCGTTGAGCAAGGTGTAGCTCTGGTCTATTCCATATTTGGCCTAAGGAACTTTATCTGTGCTCATTTCAATCTCTGGTTTTATGCAGCACCCCAACTCACCTTTCCCCTTAAGCAAGCATAAGTTGGTTTTCTAAATTTGAGACCCTGTTCTGTTCTGTAATTCAGTTCCTGTGTAGCCAAGTTTATATTCCGTGTATTACTGATATTTTATGATGTTTCTTTTTCTGTGTGACTTATTTCAGTTAGAATCATCATACCTGAATCCACTCATTGTGCTGCTAAGGGCCTGATGACATAGATTTCATTGCTGAGTGATATTGCTTTGTAAGTAAATACCACAACTTCTTTATCCATTTTTCACTTTCTGCGATGTTGAACTTGTACTGTAAACGAGGTTCTTGTAAACAGAGGCGTCCCAAACTTTGGGGTGGCTGTGTGTTTTTGATTTTAATTTCCCTAAGCTATAGGACCATAAGTGGAAGTGCCCTAGGCTCTGTTGCTTTGTTTTTTAGATGTTTCAGGAAACACCATACACCTCTCCTGAGTGTCTGTTGGCAATTTACATCCCGCCCATCAGCATAACAAGGCTCCCAGTTCTCCATGGCCTGTCCTGTCTTTCTGGATTTTACACTTTTTTCAGATGGCCCTTTTGACCGGGGGGAAGTGAGACTTCATTGTAGTGCAGATTTCCTTTGCAAGTTTGCTTGGTTGGCCAAAAAGGGCGTATGCGTTTTTTCCTGAATATTTTCAGAAAAAACGTATACGCCCTTTTAGGCCAAGTGCATCATTGTGGACGTTCTGCCTCTTTTCCTATGCTTTCAATGCAATTCCAGTCTACCTCCTGAAATCGGTTTCCTGCAATTCTGCCCCGCTTTCAAGTCCTCTTGGCAGCCTTACTTCAGTATATTTTTGGACGATAGCTGTCATTTATAACTCTGCAGGTTTGTGAATTACAGTGCCCCTGAGCTCCTTTCTTCAACTCGCTTTCTTGTGAGCTGGCCGCAACACCGCAGGATGGCTTCAGGCCCTAATCTCGTTCCGGCACGGCATGCTGAGCCTTTGGTTAATTCCTCTTCCTGGTGGGAAATGAGAGTTAAATTTGCCCGTCCAGACACCTCCAGCTAGTCTCTCATTGGTTCTCGCTATTCCTGTTCATCTTCCGCAGAAATTGCAAACTTGGCCAAACAGGAGGTTAAAGGGACTGACTCTCCAAGTCGGGAGAGTGTTAATAAAGCGTCTGGAATATTGCACCCGAGTACCAGGGTACGAAAACTGAGACATATTTGAACACGTCTCCCGTTCACACGGTTGGTCATACTCTGGGTTCCACATGCATGTTTTAGCTGAAGGAAGAATACCTTAAACCTGGAGAGTTGAGACCCGTGGAATGGGTACCATGCAATATGACTTCAAAGGGTCTTCAGTTGCTCACCGAACCTCTCCAATCCTATCACTGCTGCGTTTATGCCCCTGTACACACGCTTGATTCTCTTTTGGAGACATAGAAATCCATAGGTTTTAAGATACTTACTAGTCAGGTACATTCTTAGGCGTTTAATATGGGGTGTTGAGTCCATTTCGTTGAGCAAGGAGTAGCTCTTGTCTATTCCATATTTGGCTTAAGGAACTTTATCTGTGCTCATTTCAATCTCTGGTTTTATGCAGCACCCCAACTCACCTTTCCCCTTAAGCAAGCATAAGTTGGTTTTCTAAATTTGAGACCCTGTTCTGTTCTGTAATTCAGTTCCTGTGTAGCCAAGTTTATATTCCGTGTATTACTGATATTTTATGATGTTTCTTTTTCTGTGTGACTTATTTCAGTTAGAATCATCATACCTGAATCCACTCATTGTGCTGCTAAGGGCCTGATGACATAGATTTCATTGCTGAGTGATATTGCTTTGTAAGTAAATACCACAACTTCTTTATCCATTTTTCACTTTCTGCGATGTTGAACATGTACTGTAAACGAGGTTCTTGTAAACAGAGCCTTTCCAAACTTTGGGGTGGCTGTGTGTTTTTGATTTTAATTTCCCTAAGCTATAGGACCATAAGTGGAAGTGCCCTAGGCTCTGTTGCTTTGTTTTTTAGATGTTTCAGGAAACAGCATACACTTCTCCCGAGTGTCTGTTGGCAATTTACATCCCGCCCATCAGCATAACAAGGCTCCCACTTCTCCATGGCCTGTCCTGCCTTTCTGGATTTTACACTTTTTTCAGATGGCCCTTTTGAAGAGCGGGAAGTGAGACTTCATTGTAGTGCAGATTTCCTTTGCAAGTTTGCTTGGTTGGCCAAAAAGGGCGTATGCGTTTTTTCCTGAATATATTCAGGAAAAAACGCATACGCCCTTTTTGGCCAAGTGCATCATTGTGGACGTTCTGCCTCTTTTCCTATGCTTTCAATGCAATTCCAGTCTACCTCCTGAAATCGGTTTCCTGCAATTCTGCCCCACTTTCAAATCCTCTTGGCAGCCTAACTTCAGTATATTTTTGGACGATAGCTGTCATTTATAACTCTGCAGGTTTGTGAATTACAGTGCCCCTGAGCTCCTTTCTTCAACTCGCTTTCTTGTGAGCTGGCCGCAACACCGCAGGATGGCTTCAGGCCCTAATCTGGTTCCGGCACGGCACGCTGAGCCTTTGGTTAATTCCTCTTCCTGGTGGGAAATGAGACTTAAAATTGCCCGTCCAGACACCTCCAGCTAGTCTCTCATTGGTTCTCCCTATTCCTGTTCATCTTCCGCAGAAATTGCAAACTGGGCCAAACAGGAGGTTAAAGGGACTGACTCTCCAAGGCGGGAGAGTGTTAGTAAAGCGTCTGGAATGTTGCACCCGAGTACCAGTGGAGGAACCTGAGACATATCTGAACACGTCTCCTGTTCACACGGTTGATCATACTCTGGGTTCCACATGCATGTTTTAGCTGAAGGAAGAATACCTTAAACCTGGAGAGTTGAGACCCGTGGAATGGGTACCATGCAATATGACTTCAAAGGGTCTTCATTTGCTCACCGAACCTCTCCAATCCTATCACTGCTGCGTTTATGCCCCTGTACACACGCTTGATTCTCTTTTGGAGACATAGCAATCCATAGGTTTTAAGATACTTACTAGTCAGGTACATTCTTAGGCGTTTAATATGGGGTGTTGAGTCCATTTCATTGAGCAAGGAGTAGCTCTTGTCTATTCCATATTTGGCTTAAGGAACTTTATCTGTGCTCATTTCAATCTCTGGTTTTATGCAGCACCCCAAGTCACCTTTACCCTTAAGCAAGCATAAGTTGGTTTTCTAAATTTGAGACCCTGTTCTGTTCTGTAATTCAGTTCCTGTGTAGCCAAGTTTACATTCCGTGTATTGCTGATAACTTATGATGTTTCTTTTTCTGTGTGACTTATTTCAGTTAGAATCATCATACCTGAATCCACTCATTGTGCTGCTAAGGTCCTGATGACATAGATTTCATTGCTGAGTGATATTGCTTTGTAAGTAAATACCACAACTTCTTTATCCATTTTTCACTTTCTGCGATGTTGAACTTGTACTGTAAATGAGGTTCTTGTAAACAGAGCCTTTCCAAACTTTGGGGTGGCTGTGTGTTTTTGACTTTAATTTCCCTAAGCTTTAGGACCATAAGTGGAAGTGCTCTAGGCTCTGTTGCTTTGTTTTTTAGATGTTTCAGGAAACACCATACACTTCTCCCGAGTGTCTGTTGGCAATGTACATCCCGCCCATCAGCATAACAAGGCTCCCAGTTCTCCATGGCCTGTCCTGCCTTTCTGGATTTTACACTTTTTTCAGATGGCCCTTTTGACCGGGGGGAAGTGAGACTTCATTGTAGTGCAGATTTCCTTTGCAAGTTTGCTTGGTTGGCCAAAAAGGGCGTATGCGTTTTTTCCTGAATATATTCAGGAAAAAACGCATACGCCCTTTTTGGCCAAGTGCATCATTGTGGACGCTCTGCCTCTTTTCCTATGCTTTCAATGCAATTCCAGTCTACCTCCTGAAATCGGTTTCCTGCAACTCTGCCCCGCTTTCAAGTCCTCTTGGCAGCCTTACTTCAGTATATTTTTGGACGATAGCTGTCATTTATAACTCTGCAGGTTTGTGAATTACAGTGCCCCTGAGCTCCTTTCTTCAACTCGCTTTCTTTTGAGCTGGCCGCAACACCGCAGGATGGCTACAGGCCCTAATCTGGTTCCGGCACAGCACGCTGAGCCTTTGGTTAATTCCTCTTCCTGGTGGGAAATGAGAGTTAAATTTGCCCATCCAGACACCTCCAGCTAGTCTCTCATTGGTTCTCGCTATTCCTGTTCATCTTCCGCAGAAATTGCAAACTTGGCCAAACAGGAGGTTAAAGGGACTGACTCTCCAAGTCGGGAGAGTGTTAGTAAAGCGTCTGGAATGTTGCATCCGAGTACCAGGGTACGAAAACTGAGACATATTTGAACACGTCTCCCGATCACATGGTTGATCATACTCTAGGTTCCACATGCATTTTTTAACTGAAGGAAGAATACCTTAAACCTGGGTAGTTGAAACCCGTGGAATGGGTACCATGCAATATGACTTCAAAGGGTCTTCATTTGCTCACCGAACCTCTCCAATCCTATCACTGCTGCGTTTATGCCCCTGTACACATGCTTGATTCTCTTTCGCAGACATAGCAATCCATAGATTTAAGATAATTACTAGTCAGGTACATTCTTAGGCATTTAATATGCGGTGTTGAGTCCGTTTTGTTGAGCAAGAAGTAGCTCTTGTCTATTCCATATTTGGCTTAAGGAACTTTATCTGTGCTCATTTCAATCTCTGGTTTTATGCAGCACCCCAACTCACCTTTACCCTTAAGCAAGCATAAGTTGGTTTTCTAAATTTGAGACCCTGTTCTGTTCTGTAATTCAGTTCCTGTGTAGCCAAGTTTACATTCCGTGTATTACTGATATCTTATGATGTTTCTTTTTCTGTGTGACTTATTTCAGTTAGAATCATCATACCTGAATCCACTCATTGTGCTGCTAATGGCCTGATGACGTAGATTTCATTGCTGAGTGATATTGCTTTGTAAGTAAATACCACAACTTCTTTATCCATTTTTCACTTTCTGCGATGTTGAACTTGTACTGTAAACGAGGTTCTTGTAAACAGAGGCATCCCAAACTTTGGGGTGGCTGTGTCTTTTTGATTTTAATTTCCCTAAGCTATAGGACCATAAGTGGAAGTGCCCTAGGCTCTGTTGCTTTGTTTTTTAGATGTTTCAGGAAACACCATACACTTCTCCCAAGTGTCTGTTGGCAATTTACATCCCGTCAATCAGCATAACAAGGCTCCCAGTTCTCCATGGCCTGTCCTGCCTTTCTGGATTTTACACTTTTTTCAGATGGCCCTTTTGACCGGGGGGAAGTGAGACTTCATTGTAGTGCAGATTTCCTTTGCAAGCTTGCTTGGTTGGCCAAAAAGGGCGTATGCGTTTTTTCCTGAATTTATTCAGGAAAAAACGCATACGCCCTTTTTGGCCAAGTGCATCATTGTGGACGTTCTGCCTCTTTTCCTATGCTTTCAATGCAATTCCAGTCTACCTCCTGAAATCGGTTTCCTGCAATTCTGCCCCGCTTTCAAGTCCTCTTGGCAGACTTACTTCAGTATATTTTTGGACGATACCTGTCATTTATAACTCTGCAGGTTTGTGAATTACAGTGCCCCTGAGCTCCTTTCTTCAACTCGCTTTCTTTTGAGCTGGCCGCAACACCGCAGGATGGCTTCAGGCCCTAATCTGGTTCCGGCACGGCACGCTGAGCCTTTGGTTAATTCCTCTTCGTGGTGGGAAATGAGAGTTAAATTTGCCCGTCCAGACACCTCCAGCTAGTCTCTCATTGGTTCTCGCTATTCCTGTTCATCTTCCGCAGAAATTGCAAACTGGGCCAAACAGGAGGTTAAAGGGACTGACTCTCCAAGTCGGGAGAGTGTTAGTAAAGCATCTGGAATGTTGCACCCGAGTACCAGGGTACGAAAACTGACACATATTTGAACACGTCTCCCGATCACATGGTTGATCATACTCTAGGTTCCACATGCATTTTTTAGCTGAAGGAAGAATACCTTAAACCTGGAGAGTTGAGACCCGTGGAATGGGTACCATGCAATATGACTTCAAAGGATCTTCATTTGCTCACCAAACCTCTCCAATCCTATCAGTGCTGCATTTATGCCCCTGTACACACGCTTGATTCTCTTTTGGAGACATAGCAATCCATAGGTTTTAAGATACTTATTAGTCAGGTACATTCTTAGTCATTTAATATGCGGTGTTGAGTCCATTTCGTTGAGCAAGGAGTAGCTCTTGTCTATTCCATATTTGGCTTAAGGAACTTTATCTGTGCTCATTTCAATCTCTGGTTTTATGCAGCACCCCAACTCACCTTTCCCCTTAAGCAAGCATAAGTTGGTTTCTAAATTTGAGACCCTGTTCTGTTTTGGAATTCAGTTCCTGTGTAGCCAAGTTTACATTCCGTGTATTAGTGATATCTTATGATGTTTCTTTTTCTGTGTGACTTATTTCAGTTAGAATCATCGTACCTGAATCCACTCATTATGCTGCTACGGGCCTGATGACATAGCTTTCACTGCTGATTGATACTGCATTGTACGTAAGTACCACAACTTCTTTATCCATTTTAGACTTTCTGCGATATTGAACTTGTACCATAAACGAGGTTCTTGTAAACAGAGGCGTCCCAGACTTTGGGGTGGATGTGTCTTTTTGATTTTAATTTCCCTAAGCTATAGGACCATAAGTGGAAGTGCCCTAGGCTCTGTTGCTTTGTTTTTTAGATGTTTCAGGAAACACCATACACTTCTCCAGAGTGTCTGTTGGCAATTTACATCCCGCCCATCAGCATAACAAGGCTCCCAGTTCTCCATGGCCTGTCCTGCCTTTCTGGATTTTACACTTTTTTCAGATGGCCCTTTTGACCGGGGAGAAGTGAGACTTCTTTGTAGTGCAGATTTCCTTTGCAAGCTTGCTTGGTTGGCCAAAAAGGGCGTATGCGTTTTTTCCTGAATATATTCAGGAAAAAACGCATACGCCCTTTTTGGCCAAGTGCATCATTGTGGACGTTCTGCCTCTTTTCCTATGCTTTCAATGCAATTCCAGTCTACCTCCTGAAATCGGTTTCCTGCAATTCTGCCCCGCATTCAAGTCCTCTTGGCAGCCTTACTTCAGTATATTTTTGGACGATAGCTGTCATTTATAACTCTGCAGGTTTGTGAATTACAGTGCCCCTGAGCTCCTTTCTTCAACTCGCTTTCTTGTGACCTGGCCGCAACACCGCAGGATGGCTTCCGGCCCTAATAAATTTCCGGCACGGCACGCTGAGTCTTTGGTTAATTCCTCTTCCTGGTGGGAAATGAGAGTTAAATTTCCCCGTCCAGACACCTCCATCTAGTCTCTCATTGGTTCTCCCTATTCCTGTTCATCTTCCGCAGAAATTGCAAACTGGGCCAAACAGGAGGTTAAAGGCGCTGACTCTCCAAGTGGGGAGAGTGTTAGTAAAGCGTCTGGAATGTTGCACCCGAGTACCAGGGTACGAAAACTGAGACATATTTGAACACCTCTCCCAATCACATGGTTGATCATACTCTAGGATCCACATGCATGTTTTAGCTGAAGGAAGAATACCTTAAACCTGGAGAGTTGAGACCTGTGTAATGGGTACCATGCAATATGACTTCAAAGGGTCTTCATTTGCTCACCGACCCTCTCCAATCCTATCACTGCTGCGTTTATGCCCCTGTACATATGCTTGATTCTCTTTCGGAGACATAGCAATCCATAGGTTTTAAGATACTTACTAGTCAGGTACATTCTTAGGCGTTTAATATGGGGTGTTGAGTCCATTTCGTTGAGCAAGGAGTAGCTCTTGTCTATTCCATATTTGGCTTAAGGAACTTTATCTGTGCTCATTTCAATCTCTGGTTTTATGCAGCACCCCAACTCACCTTTACCCTTAAGCAAGCATAAGTTGGTTTTCTAAATTTGAGACCCTGTTCTGTTCTGTAATTCAGTTCCTGTGTAGCCAAGTTTACATTCCATGTATTACTGATATCTTATGATGTTTCTTTTTCTGTGTGACTTATTTCAGTTGGAATCATCATACCTGAATCCACTCATTGTGCCGCTAATGGCCTGATGACATAGATTTCATTGCTGAGTGATATTGCTTTGTAAGTAAATACCACAACTTCTTTATCCATTTTTCACTTTCTGCGATGTTGAACTTGTACTGTAAACGAGGTTCTTGTAAACAGAGGCGTCCCAAACTTTGGGGTGGCTGTGTCTTTTTGATTTTAATTTCCCTAAGCTATAGGACCATAAGTGGAAGTGCCCTAGGCTCTGTTGCTTTGTTTTTTAGATGTTTCAGGAAACACCATACACTTCTTCCAAGTGTCTGTTGGCAATTTACATCCCGCCAATCAGCGTAACAAGGCTCCGAGTTCTCCATGGCCTGTCCTGCCTTTCTGGATTTTACACTTTTTTCAGATGGCCCTTTTGACCGGGGGGAAGTGAGACTTCATTGTAGTGCAGATTTCCTTTGCAAGCTTGCTTGGTTGGCCAAAAAGGGCGTATGCGTTTTTTCCTGAATATATTCAGGAAAAAACGCATACGCCCTTTTTGGCCAAGTGCATCATTGTGGACGTTCTGCCTCTTTTCCTATGCTTTCAATGCAATTCCAGTCTACCTCCTGAAATCGGTTTCCTGCAATTCTGCCCCGCATTCAAGTCCTCTTGGCAGCGTTACTTCAGTATATTTTTGGACGATAGCTGTCATTTATAACTCTGCAGGTTTGTGAATTACAGTGCCCCTGAGCTCCTTTCTTCAACTCGCTTTCTTGTGACCTGGCCGCAACACCGCAGGATGACTTCAGGCCCTAATAAATTTCCGGCACGGCACGCTGAGCCTTTGTTTAATTCCTCTTCCTGGTGGGAAATGAGAGTTAAATTTCCCCGTCCAGACACCTCCATCTAGTCTCTCATTGGTTCTCCCTATTCCTGTTCATCTTCCGCAGAAATTGCAAACTGGGCCAAACAGGAGGTTAAAGGCGCTGACTCTCCAAGTGGGGAGAGTGTTAGTAAAGCGTCTGGAATGTTGCACCCGAGTACCAGGGTACGAAAACTGAGACATATTTGAACACGTGTCCCAATCACATGGTTGATCATACTCTAGGTTCCACATGCATGTTTTAGCTGAAGGAAGAATACCTTAAACCTGGAGAGTTGAGACCCGTGTAATGGGTACCATGCAATATGACTTCAAAGGGTCTTCATTTGCTCACCGACCCTCTCCAATCCTATCACTGCTGCGTTTATGCCCCTGTACATATGCTTGATTCTCTTTCGGAGACATAGCAATCCATAGGTTTTAAGATACTTACTAGTCAGGTACATTCTTAGGCGTTTAATATGGGGTGTTGAGTCCATTTCGTTGAGCAAGGAGTAGCTCTTGTCTATTCCATATTTGGCTTAAGGAACTTTATCTGTGCTCATTTCAATCTCTGGTTTTATGCAGCACTCCAACTCACCTTTCCCCTTAAGCAAGCATAAGTTGGTTTTCTAAATTTGAGACCCTGTTCTGTTGTGGAATTCAGTTCCTGTGTAGCCAAGTTTACATTCTGTGTATTAGTGTTATCTTACGATGTTTCTTTTTCTGTGTGACTTATTTCAGTTAGAATCATCGTACCTGAATCCACTCATTATGCTGCTAAGGGCCTGATGACATAGATTTCATTGCTGAGTGATACTGCATTATACGTAAGTACCACAAGTTCTTTATCCATTTTTCACTTTCTGTGATATTGAACTTGTACGGTAAACGAGGTTCTTGTAAACAGAGGCGTCCCAAACTTTGGGGTGGCTGTGTCGTTTTGATTTTAATTTCCCTAAGCTATAGGACCATAAGTGGAAGTGCCCTAGGCTCTGTTGCTTTGTTTTTTAGATGTTTCAGGAAACACCATACACTTCTCCCGAGTGTCTGTTGGCAATTTACATCCCGCCCATCAGCATAACAAGGCTCCCAGTTCTCCATGGCCTGTCCTGCCTTTCTGGATTTTACACTTTTTTCAGATGGCCCTTTTGACCGGGGTGAAGTGAGACTTCATTGTAGTGCAGATTTCCTTTGCAAGTTTGCTTGGAATATATTCAGGAAAAAACGCATACGCCCTTTTTGGCCAAGTGCATCATTGTGGACGTTCTGCCTCTTTTCCTATGCTTTCAATGCAATTCCAGTCTACCTCCTGAAATCGGTTTCCTGCAATTCTGCCCCGCTTTCAAGTCCTCTTGGCAGCCTTACTTCAGTATATTTTTGGACGATAGCTGTCATTTATAACTCTGCAGGTTTGTGAATTACAGTGCCCCTGAGCTCCTTTCTTCAGCTTGCTTTCTTGTGACCTGGCCGCAACACTGCAGGATGGCTTCAGGCCCTAATCTGGTTCTGGCACGGCACACTGTGCCTTTGGTTAATTCCTCTTCCTGGTGGGAAATGAGAGTTAAATTTGCCCGTCCAGACACCTCCAGCTTGTCTCTCATTGGTTCTCGCTATTCCTGTTCATCTTCCGCAGAAATTGCAAACTGGGCCAAACAGGAGGTTAAAGGCGCTGACTCTCCAAGTGGGGAGAGTGTTAGTAAAGCGTCTGGAATGTTGCACCCGAGTACCAGGGTACGAAAACTGAGACATATTTGAACACGTCTCCCGATCACACGGTTGATCATACTCTAGGTTCCACATGCATGTTTTAGCTGAAGGAAGAATACCTTAAACCTGGGTAGTTGAAACCCGTGGAATGGGTAGCATGCAATATGACTTCAAAGGGTCTTCATTTGCTCACCGAACCTCTCCAATCCTATCACTGCTGCGTTTATGCCCCTGTACACATGCTTGATTCTCTTTTGGAGACATAGCAATCCATAGGTTTTAAGATACTAGTCAGGTACATTCTTAGGCATTTAATATGCGGTGTTGAGTCCATTTCGTTGAGGAAGGAGTAGCTCTTGTCTATTCCATATTTGGCTTAAGGAACTTTATCTGTGCTCATTTCAATCTCTGGTTTTATGCAGCACCCCAACTCACCTTTCCCCTTAAACAAGCATAAGTTGGTTTTCTAAATTTGAGACCCTGTTCTGTTTTGGAATTCAGTTCCTGTGTAGCCAAGTTTACATTCCGTGTAGTAGTGATATCTTATAATGTTTCGTTTTCTGTGTGACTTATTTCAGTAAGAATCATCGTACCTGAATCCACTCATTATGCTGCTATGGGCCTGATGACATAGATTTCATTGCTGAGTGATACTACATTGAACGTAAGTACCACAAGTTCTTTATCCATTTTTCACTTTCTGTGATATTGAACTTGTACGGTAAACGAGGTTCTTGTAAACAGAGGCGTCCCAAACTTTGGGGTGGCTGTGTCTTTTTGATTTTAATTTCCCTAAGCTATAGGACCATAAGTGGAAGTGCCCTAGGCTCTGTTGCTTTGTGTTTTAGATGTTTCAGGAAACACCATACACTTCTCCCAAGTGTCTGTTGGCAATTTACATCCCGCCCATCAGCATAACAAGGCTCGATGTTCTCCATGGCCTGTCCTGCCTTTCTGGATTTTACACTTTTTTCAGATGGCCCTTTTGACGGGGGGGAAGTGAGACTTCATTGTAGTGCAGATTTCCTTTGCAAGTTTGCTTGGTTGGCCAAATAGGGCGTATGCGTTTTTTCCTGAATATATTCAGGAAAAAACGCATACGCACTTTTTGGCCAAGTGCATCATTGTGGATGTTCTGCCTCTTTTCCTATGCCTTCAATGCAATTCCAGTCTACCTCCTGAAATCGGTTTCCTGCAATTCTGCCCCGCTTTCAAGTCCTCTTGGCAGCCTTAGTTCAGTATATTTTTGGACGATAGCTGTCATTTATAACTCTGCAGGTTTGTGAATTACAGTGCCCCTGAGTTCCTTTCTGCAACTCGCTTTCTTGTAACCTGGCCGCAACACCGCAGGATGGCTTCAGGCCCTAATCTGGTTCCGGCACGGCACGCTGAGCCTTTGGTTAACTTCTCTTCCTGGTGGGAAATGAGAGTTAAATTTGCCCGTCCAGACACCTCCAGCTAGTCTCTCATTGGTTCTCGCTATTCCTGTTCATCTTCCGCAGAAATTGCAAACTGGGCCAAACAGGAGGTTAAAGGGACTCTCTCTCCAAGTTGGGAGAGTGTTAGTAAAGCGTCTGGAATGTTGCACACGAGTACCAGGGTACGAAAACTGAGACGTATTTGAACACGTCTCCCGATCACACGGTTGATCATACTCTAGGTTCCACATGCATGTTTTAGCTGAAGGAAGAATACCTTAAACCATGGTAGTTGAAACCCGTGGAATGGGTACCATGCAATATGACTTCAAAGGGTCTTCATTTGCTCACCGAACCTCTCCAATCCTATCACTGCTGCGTTTATGCCCCTGTACACATGCTTGATTCTCTTTCGGAGACATAGCAATCCATAGGTTTTAAGATACTCACTAGTCAGGTACATTCTTAGGCGTTTAATATGCGGTGTTGAGTCCATTTCGTTGAGCAAGAGGTATCTCTTGTCTATTCAATATTTGGCTTAAGGAACTTTATCTGTGCTCATTTCAATCTCTGGTTTTATGCAGCACCCCAACTCACCTTTTCCCTTAAACAAGCATAAGTTGGTTTTCTAAATTTGAGACCCCGTTCTGTTCTGTAAATCAGTTCCTGTGTAGCCAAGTTTACATTCCGTGTATTACTGATATCTTATGATGTTTCTTTTTCTGTGTGACTTATTTCAGTTAGAATCATCATACCTGAATCCACTCATTTTGCTGCTAAGGGCCTGATGACATAGATTTCATTGCTGAGTGATATTGCTTTGTAAGTAAATACCACAAACTCTTTATCCATTTTTCACTTTCTGCGATGTTGAACATGTACTGTAAATGAGGTTCTTGTAAACAGAGGCGTTCCAAACTTTGGGGTGGCTGTGTCTTTTTGATTTTAATTTCCCTAAGCTATAGGACCATAAGTGGAAGTGCCCTAGGCTCTGTTGCTTTGTTTTTTAGATGTTTCAGGAAACACCATACACTTCTCCCCAGTGTCTGTTGGCAATTTACATCCCGCCCATCAGCATAACAAGGCTCCCAGTGCTCCATGGCCTGTCCTGCCTTTCTGGATTTTACACTTTTTTCAGATGGCCCTTTTGACTGGGGGGAAGTGAGACTTCATTGTAGTGCAGATTTCCTTTGCAAGCTTGCTTGGTTGGCCAAAAAGGGCGTATGCGTTTTTTCCTGAATATATTCAGGAAAAAAAGCATACGCCCTTTTTGGCCAAGTGCATCATTGTGGACATTCTGCCTCTTTTCCTATGCTTTCAATGCAATTCCAGTCTACCTCCTGTAATCGGTTTCCTGCAATTCTGCCCCGCTTTCAAGTCCTCTTGGCAGCCTTACTTCAGTATATTTTTGGACGATAGCTATCATTTATAACTCTGCATGTTTGTGAATTACAGTGCCCCTGAGCTCCTTTCTTCAACTCGCTTCCTTGTGACCTGGCCGCAACACCGCAGGATGGCTTCAGGCCCTAATCTGGTTCTGGCACGGCACGCTGAGCCTTTGGTTAACTTCTCTTCCTGGTGGGAAATGAGAGTTAAATTTGCCCGTCCAGACACCTCCAGCTAGTCTCTCATTGGTTCTCGCTATTCCTGTTCATCTTCCGCAGAAATTGCAAACTGGGCCAAACAGGAGGTTAAAGGGACTGACTCTCCAAGTCGGGAGAGTGTTAGTAAAGCGTCTGGAATGTTGCACCCGAGTACCAGGGTACGAAAACTGAGAAATATTTGAACACGTCTCCCAATCACATGGTTGATCATACTCTAGGTTCCACATGCATGTTTTAGCTGAAGGAAGAATACCTTAAACCTGGGTACATGAAACCCGTGGAATGGGTACCATGCAATATGACTTCAAAGGGTCTTCATTTGTTCACCGAACCTCTCCAATCCTATCACTGCTGCGTTTATGCCCCTGTACATATGCTTGATTCTCTTTTGGAGACATAGCAATCCATAGGTTTTAAGATACTTACTAGTCAGGTACATTCTTAGGCGTTTAATATGCGGTGTTGAGTCCATTTCGTTGAGCAAGGAGTAGCTCTTGTCTATTCCATATTTGGCTTAAGGAACTTAATCTGTGCTCATTTCAATCTCTGGTTTTATGCAGCACCCCAACTCACCTTTCCCCTTAAGCAAGCATAAGTTGGTTTTCTAAATTTGAGACCCTGTTCTGTTCTGTAATTCAGTTCCTGTGTAGCCAAGTTTACATTCCGTGTATTACTGATACCTTATGATGTTTCTTTTTCTGTGTGACTTATTTCAGTTAGAATCATCATACCTGAATCCACTCATTGTGGTGCTAAGGGCCTGATGACATAGATTTCATTGCTGAGTGATATTGTTTTGTAAGTAAATACCACAACTTCTTTATCCATTTTTCACTTTCTGCGATGTTGAACTTCTACTATAAACGAGGTTCTTGTAAACAGAGGCGTCCCAAACTTTGGGGTGGCTGTGTCTTTTTGATTCTAATTTCCCTAAGCTATAGGACCATAAGTGGAAGTACCCTAGGCTCTGTTGCTTTGTTTTTTAGATGTTTCAGGAAACACCATACACTTCTCCCGAGTGTCTGTTGGCAATTTACATCCCGCCCATCAGCATAACAAGGCTCCCAGTTCTCCATGGCCTGTCCTGCCTTTCTGGATTTTACACTTTTTTCAGATGGCCCTTTTGACCGGGGGGAAGTGAGACTTCATTGTAGTGCAGATTTCCTTTGCAAGCTTGATTGGTTGGCCAAAAGGGGCGTATGCTTTTTTTCCTGAATATTTTCAGGAAAAAACGCATACGCCCTTTTTGGCCAAGTGCATCATTGTGGACGTTCTGCCTCTTTTCCTATGCTTTCAATGCAATTCCAGTCTACCTCCTGAAATCGGTTTCCTGCAATTCTCCCCCGCTTTCAAGTCCTCTTGGCAGCCTTACTTCAGTATATTTTTGGACGATAGCTGTCATTTATAACTCTGCAGGTTTGTGAATTACAGTGCCCCTGAGCTCCTTTCTTCAACTCGCTTTCTTGTGACCTGGCCGCAACACCGCAGGATGGCTTCAGGCCCTCATCTGGTTCCGGCACGGCACGCTGAGCCTTTGGTTAATTCCTCTTCCTGGTGGGAAATGAGAGTTAAATTTGCCCGTCCAGACACCTCCAGCTAGTCTCTCATTGGTTCTCCCTATTCCTGTTCATCTTCCGCAGAAATTGCAAACTGGGCCAAACAGGAGGTTAAAGGGACTGACCCTCCAAGACGGGAGAGTTTAAGTAAAGCGTCTGGAATGTTGCACCCGAGTACCAGGGTACGAAAACTGAGACATATTTGAACATGTCTCCCGATCACATGGTTGATCATACTCTAGGTTCCACATGCATGTTTTAGCTGAAGGAAGAATACCTTAAACCTGGGTAGTTGAAACCCGTGGAATGGATACCATGCAATATGACTTCAAAGGGTCTTCATTTGCTCACCGAACCTCTGCAATTCTATCACTGCTGCGTTTATGCCCCTGTACACATGCTTGATTCTCTTTCGGAGACATAGCAATCCATAGGTTTTAAGATACTTACTAGACAGGTACATTCTTAGGCATTTAATATGCGGTGTTGAGTCCATTTCGTTGAGCAAGGAGTAGCTCTTGTCTATTCTATATTTGGCTTAAGGAACATTATCTGTGCTCATTTCGATCTCTGGTTTTATACAGCACCCCAACTCACCTTTCCCCTTAAGCAAGCATAAGTTGGTTTTCTAAATTTGAGACCCTGTTCTGTTCTGTAATTCAGTTCCTGTGTAGCCAAGTTTACATTCCATGTATTACTGATATCTTATGATGTTTCTTTTTCTGTGTGACTTATTTCAGTTAGAATCGTCATACCTGAATCCACTCATTATGCTGCTACGGGCCTGATGACATAGATTTCATTGCTGAGTGATACTGCATTGTACGTAAGTACCACAAGTTCTTTATCCATTTTTCACTTTCTGTGATATTGAACTTTTACGGTAAACGAGGTTCTTGTAAACAGAGGCGTCCCAAACTTTGGGGTGGCTGTGTCTTTTTGATTTTAATTTCCCTAAGCTATAGGACCATAAGTGGAAGTGCCCTAGGCTCTGTTGCTTTGTTTTTCAGATGTTTCAGGAAACACCATACACTTTTCCCAAGTGTCTGTTGGCAATTTACATCCCGCCCATCAGCATAACAAGGCTCCCAGTTCTCCATGGCCTGTCCTGCCTTTCTGGATTGTACACTTTTTTCAGATGGCCCTTTTGACCGGGGGGAAGTGAGACTTCATTGTAGTGCAGATTTCCTTTGCAAGTTTGCTTGGTTGGCCAAAAAGGGCGTATGCGTTTTTTCCTGAATATATTCAGGAAAAAACGCATACGCCCTTTTTGGCCAACTGCATCATTGTGGACGTTCTGCCTCTTTTCCTATGCTTTCACTGCAATTCCAGTCTACCTCCTGAAATCGGTTTCCTGCAATTCTGCCCCGCTTTCAAGTCCTCTTGGCAGCCTTACTTCAGTATATTTTTGGACGATAGCTGACATTTATAACTCTGCAGGGTTGTGAATTACAGTGCCCCTGAGCTCCTTTCTTCAACTCACTTTCTTTTGAGCTGGCCGCAACACCGCAGGATGGCTTCAGGCCCTAATCTGGTTCTGGCACAGCACGCTGAGCCTTTGGTTATTTCCTCTTCCTGTTGGGAAATGAGAGTTAAATTTGCCCGTCCAGACACCTCCAGCTAGTCTCTCATTGGTTCTCCCTATTCCTGTTCATCTTCCGCAGAAATTGCAAACTGGGCCAAATAGGAGGTTAGAGGCGCTGACTCTCCAAGTGGGGAGAGTGTTAGTAAAGCGTCTGGAATGTTGCACCCGAGTACCAGGGGAGGAAAACTGAGACATATTTGAACACGTCTCCCGTTCACACGGTTGATCATACTCTGGGTTCCACATGCATGTTTTAGCTGAAGTAAGAATTCTTTAAACCTGAAGAGTTGAGACCTGTGGAATGGGTACCATGCAATATGACTTCAAAGGGTATTCATTTGCTCACCGAACCTCTCCAATCCTATCACTGCTGCGTTTATGCCCCTGTACACACGCTTGATTCTCTTTTGGAGACGTAGCAATCCATAGGTTTTAAGATACTTACTAGTCAGGTACATTCTTAGGCATTTAATATGCGGTGTGTAGTCCATTTCGTTGAGCAAGGAGTAGCTCTTGTCTATTCCATATTTGGCTTAAGGAACTTTATCTGTGCTCATTTCAATCTCTGGTTTTATGCAGCACCCCAACTCACCTTTCCCCTTAAGCAAGCATAAGTTGGTTTTCTAAATATGAGACACTTTTCTGTTTTGGAATTCAGTCCCTGTGTAGCCTAGTTTACATTCCATGTATTACTGATATCTTATGATGTTTCTTTTTCTGTGTGACTTATTTCAGTTAGAATCATCGTACCTGAATCCACTCATTATGCTGCCACGGGCCTGATGACATAGATTTCATTGCTGAGTGATACTGCATTGTACGTAAGTACCACAAGTTCTTTATCCATTTTTCGCTTTCTGTGATATTGAACTTGTATGGTAAACGAGGTTCTTGTAAACAGAGGCGTCCCAAACTTTGGGGTGGCTGTGTCTTTTTGATTTTAAATTCCCTAAGCTACAGGACCATAACTGGAAGTGCCCTAGGCTCTGTTGCTTTGTTTTTTAGATGTTTCAGGAAACACCATACACTTCTCCCCAGTGTCTGTTGGCAACTTACATCCCGCCCATCAGCATAACAAGGCTCCCAGTTCTCCATGGCCTGTCCTGCCTTTCTGGATTTTACACTTTTTTCAGATGGCCCTTTTGACCGGGGGGAAGTGAGACTTCATTGTAGTGCAGATTTCCTTTGCAAGCTTGATTGGTTGGCCAAAAGGGGCGTATGCTTTTTTTCCTGAATATTTTCAGGAAAAAACGCATACGCCCTTTTTGGCCAAGTGCATCATTGTGGACGTTCTGCCTCTTTTCCTATGCTTTCAATGCAATTCCAGTCTACCTCCTGAAATCGGTTTCCTGCAATTCTCCCCCGCTTTCAAGTCCTCTTGGCAGCCTTACTTCAGTATATTTTTGGACGATAGCTGTCATTTATAACTCTGCAGGTTTGTGAATTACAGTGCCCCTGAGCTCCTTTCTTCAACTCGCTTTCTTGTGACCTGGCCGCAACACCGCATGATGGCTTCAGGCCCTCATCTGGTTCCGGCACGGCACGCTGAGCCTTTGGTTAATTCCTCTTCCTGGTGGGAAATGAGAGTTAAATTTGCCCGTCCAGACACCTCCAGCTAGTCTCTCATTGGTTCTCCCTATTCCTGTTCATCTTCCGCAGAAATTGCAAACTGGGCCAAACAGGAGGTTAAAGGGACTGACCCTCCAAGACGGGAGAGTTTAAGTAAAGCGTCTGGAATGTTGCACCCGAGTACCAGGGTACGAAAACTGAGACATATTTGAACATGTCTCCCGATCACATGGTTGATCATACTCTAGGTTCCACATGCATGTTTTAGCTGAAGGAAGAATACCTTAAACCTGGGTAGTTGAAACCCGTGGAATGGATACCATGCAATATGACTTCAAAGGGTCTTCATTTGCTCACCGAACCTCTGCAATTCTATCACTGCTGCGTTTATGCCCCTGTACACATGCTTGATTCTCTTTCGGAGACATAGCAATCCATAGGTTTTAAGATACTTACTAGACAGGTACATTCTTAGGCATTTAATATGCGGTGTTGAGTCCATTTCGTTGAGCAAGGAGTAGCTCTTGTCTATTCTATATTTGGCTTAAGGAACATTATCTGTGCTCATTTCGATCTCTGGTTTTATACAGCACCCCAACTCACCTTTCCCCTTAAGCAAGCATAAGTTGGTTTTCTAAATTTGAGACCCTGTTCTGTTCTGTAATTCAGTTCCTGTGTAGCCAAGTTTACATTCCATGTATTACTGATATCTTATGATGTTTCTTTTTCTGTGTGACTTATTTCAGTTAGAATCGTCATACCTGAATCCACTCATTATGCTGCTACGGGCCTGATGACATAGATTTCATTGCTGAGTGATACTGCATTGTACGTAAGTACCACAAGTTCTTTATCCATTTTTCACTTTCTGTGATATTGAACTTTTACGGTAAACGAGGTTCTTGTAAACAGAGGCGTCCCAAACTTTGGGGTGGCTGTGTCTTTTTGATTTTAATTTCCCTAAGCTATAGGACCATAAGTGGAAGTGCCCTAGGCTCTGTTGCTTTGTTTTTCAGATGTTTCAGGAAACACCATACACTTTTCCCAAGTGTCTGTTGGCAATTTACATCCCGCCCATCAGCATAACAAGGCTCCCAGTTCTCCATGGCCTGTCCTGCCTTTCTGGATTGTACACTTTTTTCAGATGGCCCTTTTGACCGGGGGGAAGTGAGACTTCATTGTAGTGCAGATTTCCTTTGCAAGTTTGCTTGGTTGGCCAAAAAGGGCGTATGCGTTTTTTCCTGAATATATTCAGGAAAAAACGCATACGCCCTTTTTGGCCAACTGCATCATTGTGGACGTTCTGCCTCTTTTCCTATGCTTTCACTGCAATTCCAGTCTACCTCCTGAAATCGGTTTCCTGCAATTCTGCCCCGCTTTCAAGTCCTCTTGGCAGCCTTACTTCAGTATATTTTTGGACGATAGCTGACATTTATAACTCTGCAGGGTTGTGAATTACAGTGTCCCTGAGCTCCTTTCTTCAACTCACTTTCTTTTGAGCTGGCCGCAACACCGCAGGATGGCTTCAGGCCCTAATCTGGTTCTGGCACAGCACGCTGAGCCTTTGGTTATTTCCTCTTCCTGTTGGGAAATGAGAGTTAAATTTGCCCGTCCAGACACCTCCAGCTAGTCTCTCATTGGTTCTCCCTATTCCTGTTCATCTTCCGCAGAAATTGCAAACTGGGCCAAATAGGAGGTTAGAGGCGCTGACTCTCCAAGTGGGGAGAGTGTTAGTAAAGCGTCTGGAATGTTGCACCCGAGTACCAGGGGAGGAAAACTGAGACATATTTGAACACGTCTCCCGTTCACACGGTTGATCATACTCTGGGTTCCACATGCATGTTTTAGCTGAAGTAAGAATTCTTTAAACCTGAAGAGTTGAGACCTGTGGAATGGGTACCATGCAATATGACTTCAAAGGGTATTCATTTGCTCACCGAACCTCTCCAATCCTATCACTGCTGCGTTTATGCCCCTGTACACACGCTTGATTCTCTTTTGGAGACGTAGCAATCCATAGGTTTTAAGATACTTACTAGTCAGGTACATTCTTAGGCATTTAATATGCGGTGTGTAGTCCATTTCGTTGAGCAAGGAGTAGCTCTTGTCTATTCCATATTTGGCTTAAGGAACTTTATCTGTGCTCATTTCAATCTCTGGTTTTATGCAGCACCCCAACTCACCTTTCCCCTTAAGCAAGCATAAGTTGGTTTTCTAAATATGAGACACTTTTCTGTTTTGGAATTCAGTCCCTGTGTAGCCTAGTTTACATTCCATGTATTACTGATATCTTATGATGTTTCTTTTTCTGTGTGACTTATTTCAGTTAGAATCATCGTACCTGAATCCACTCATTATGCTGCCACGGGCCTGATGACATAGATTTCATTGCTGAGTGATACTGCATTGTACGTAAGTACCACAAGTTCTTTATCCATTTTTCGCTTTCTGTGATATTGAACTTGTATGGTAAACGAGGTTCTTGTAAACAGAGGCGTCCCAAACTTTCGGGTGGCTGTGTCTTTTTGATTTTAAATTCCCTAAGCTACAGGACCATAACTGGAAGTGCCCTAGGCTCTGTTGCTTTGTTTTTTAGATGTTTCAGGAAACACCATACACTTCTCCCCAGTGTCTGTTGGCAACTTACATCCCGCCCATCAGCATAACAAGGCTCCCAGTTCTCCATGGCCTGTCCTGCCTTTCTGGATTTTACACTTTTTTCAGATGGCCCTTTTGATCGGGGGGAAGTGAGACTTCATTGTAGTGAAGATTTCCTTTCCAAGCTTGCTTGGTTGGCCAAAAAGGGCGTATGCGTTTTTTCCTGAATATATTCAGGAAAAAACGCATACGCCCTTTTTGGCCAAGTGCATCATTGTGGACGTTCTGCCTCTTTTCCTATGCTTTCAATGCAATTCCAGTCTACCTCCTGAAATCGGTTTCCTGCAATTCTGCCCCGCATTTAAGTCCTCTTGGCAGCCTTACTTCAGTATATTTTTGGACGATAGCTGTTATTTATAAACCTGCAGGTTTGTGAATTACAGTGCCCCTGAGCTCCTTTCTTCAACTCGCTTTCTTTTGAGCTGGTCGCAACACCGCATGATGGCTTCAGGCCCTAATCTGGTTCCGGCACGGCACGCTGAGCCTTTGGTTATTTCCTCTTCCTGGTGGGAAATGAGAGTTAAATTTGCCCGTCCAGACACCTCCAGCTAGTCTCTCATTGGTTCTCGCTATTCCTGTTCATCTTCCGCAGAAATTGCAAACTGGGCCAAACAGGAGGTTAAAGGCGCTGACTCTCCAAGTGGGGAGAGTGTTAGTAAAGCATCTGGAATGTTGCACCCGAGTACCAGGGGAGGAAAACTGAGACATATTTGAACACGTCTCCCGTTCACACGGTTGATCATATTATGGGTCCCACATGCATGTTTTAGCTGAAGGAAGAATACCTTAAACCTGGAGAGTTGAGACCCGTGTAATGGGTACCATGCAATATGACTTCAAAGGGTCCTCATTTGCTCAGCGAACCTCTCCAATCCTATCACTGCTGCGTTTATGCCCCTGTACACACGCTTGATTCTCTTTTGGAGACATAGCAATCCATAGGTTTTAAGATACTTACTAGTCAGGTACATTCTTAGGCGTTTAATATGGGGTGTTGAGTCCATTTCGTTGAGCAAGGAGTAGCTCTTGTCTATTCCATATTTGGCTTAAGGAACTTTATCTGTGCTCATTTCAATCTCTGGTTTTATGCAGCACCCCAACTCACCTTTCCCCTTAAGCAAGCATAAGTTGGTTTTCTAAATTTGAGACCCTGTTCTGTTTTGGAATTCAGTTCCTGTGTAGCCAAGTTTACATTCCGTGTATTACTGATATCTTATGATGTTTCTTTTTCTGTGTGACTTATTTCAGTTAGAATCATCGTACCTGAATCCACTCATTATGCTGCCACGGGCCTGATGACATAGATTTCATTGCTGAGTGATACTGCATTGTACGTAAGTACCACAAGTTCTTTATCCATTTTTCACTTTCTGTGATATTGAACTTGTACGGTAAACGAGGTTCTTGTAAACAGAGGCGTCCCAAACTTTGGCGGGGCTGTGTCTTTTTGATTTTAATTTCCCTAAGCTATAGGACCATAAGTGGAAGTGCCCTAGGCTCTGTTGCTTTGTTTTTCAGATGTTTCAGTAAACACCATACACTTTTCCCGAGTGTCTGTTGGCAATTTACATCCCGCCCATCAGCATAACAAGGCTCCCAGTTCTCCATGGCCTGTCCTGCCTTTCTGGATTTTACACTTTTTTCAGATGGCCCTTTTGACCGGGGGGAAGTGAGACTTCATTGTAGTGCAGATTTCCTTTGCAAGCTTGCTTGGTTGGCCAAAAAGGGCGTATGCGTTTTTTCCTGAATATATTCAGGAAAAAACGCATACGCCCTTTTTGGCCAAGTGCATCATTGTGGACGTTCTGCCTCTTTTCCTATGCTTTCAATGCAATTGCAGTCTCCCTCCTGAAATCGGTTTCCTGCAATTCTGCCCCGCTTTCAAGTCCTCTTGGCAGCCTTACTTCAGTATATTTTTGGACAATAGCTGTCATTTATAACTCTGCAGGTTTGTGAATTACAGTGTCCCTGAGCTCCTTTCTTCAACTCGCTTTCTTGTGAGCTGGCCGCAGCACCCCAGGATGGCTTCAGGCCCTCATCTGGTTCCGGCACGGCACGCTGAGCCTTTGGCTATTTCCTCTTCCTGGTGGGAAATGAGAGTTAAATTTGCCCGTCCAGACACCTCCAGCTAGTCTCTCATTGGTTCTCCCTATTCCTGTTCATCTTCCGCAGAAATTGCAAACTGGGCCAAACAGGAGGTTAAAGGCGCTGACTCTCCAAGTGGGGAGAGTGTTAGTAAAGCGTCTGGAATGTTGCACCCGAGTACCAGGGGAGGAAAACTGAGACATTTTTGAACACGTCTCCTGTTCACACGGTTGATCATACTCTGGGTTCCACATGCATGTTTTAGCTGAAGGAAAAATTCCTTAAACCTGGAGAGTTGAGACCTGCGGATTGGGTACCATGCAATATGACTTCAAAGGGTCTTCATTTGCTCACCGAACCTCTCCAATCCTATCATTGCTGCGTTTATGCCCCTGTACACACGCTTGATTCTCTTTTGGAGACATAGAAATCCATAGGTTTTAAGATAATTACTAGTCAGGTACATTCTTAGGCGTTTAATATGGGGTGTTAAGTCCATTTCGTTGAGCAAGGAGTAGCTCTTGTCTATTCCATATTTGGCTTAAGGAACTTTATCTGTGCTCATTTCAATCTCTGGTTTTATGCAGCACCCCAACTCACCTTTCCCCTTAAGCAAGCATAAGTTGGTTTTCTAAATTTGAGACCTTGTTCTGTTTTGGAATTCAGTTCCTGTGTAGCCAAGTTTACATTCCATGTATTAGTGATACCTTATGATGTTTCTTTTTCTGTGTGACTTATTTCAGTTACAATCAGCATACCTGAATCCACTCATTATGCTGCTACGGGCCTGATGACATAGATTTCATTGCTGAGTGTTACTGCATTGTACGTAAATACCACAAGTTCTTTATCCATTTTTCACTTTCTGTGATATTGAACTTGTACGGTAAACGAGGTTCTTGTAAACAGAGGCGTCCCAAACTTTGGGGTGGCTGTGTCTTTTTGATTTTAATTTCCCTAAGCTATAGGACCATAAGTGGAAGTGCCCTAGGCTCTGTTGCTTTGTTGTTTAGATGTTTCAGGAAACACCATACACTTCTCCCCAGTGTCTGTTGGCAACTTACATCCCGCCCATCAGCATAACACGGCTCCCAGTTCTCCATGGCCTGTCCTGCCTTTCTGGATTTTACACTTTTTTCAGATGGCCCTTTTGACCGGGGGGAAGTGAGACTTCATTGTAGTGCAGATTTCCTTTGCAAGCTTGCTTGGTTGGCCAAAAAGGGCGTATGCGTTTTTTCCTGAATATATTCAGGAAAAAACGCATACGCCCTTTTTGGCCAAGTGCATCATTGTGGACGTTCTGCCTCTTTTCCTATGCTTTCAATGCAATTCCAGTCTACCTCCTGAAATCGGTTTCCTGCAATTCTGCCCCGCTTTCAAGTCCTCTTGGCAGCCTTACTTCAGTATATTTTTGGACGATAGCTGTCATTTATAACTCTGCAGGTTTGTGAATTACAGTGCCCCTGACCTCCTTTCTTCAACTCCCTTTCTTTTGAGCTGGCCGCAACACCGCAGGATGGCTTCAGGCCCTAATCTGGTTCCGGCACGGCACGCTGAGCCTTTTGTTATTTCCTCTTCCTGGTGGGAAATGAGAGTTAAATTTGCCCGTCCAGACACCTCCAGCTAGTCTCTCATTGGTTCTCCCTATTCCTGTTCATCTTCCGCAGAAATTGCAAACTGGGCCAAACAGGAGGTTAAAGGCGCTGACTCTCCAAGTGGGGAGAGTGTTAGTAAAGCGTCTGGAATGTTGCACCCGAGTACCAGGGGAGGAAAACTGAGACATATTTGAACACGTCTCCCGTTCACACGGTTGATCATACTCTGGGTTCCACATGCATGTTTTAGCTGAAGGAACAATACCTTAAACCAGGAGAGTTGAGACCCGTGGAATGGGTACCATGCAATATGACTTCAAAGGGTCCTCATTTGCTCAGCGAACCTCTCCAATCCTATCACTGCTGCGTTTATGCCCCTGTACACACGCTTGATTCTCTTTTGGAGACATAGCAATCCATAGGTTTTAAGATACTTACTAGTCAGGTACATTCTTAGGCGTTTAATATGGGGTGTTGAGTCCATTTCGTTGAGCAAGGAGTAGCTCTTGTCTATTCCATATTTGGCTTAAGGAACTTTATCTGTGCTCATTTCAATCTCTGGTTTTATGCAGCACCCCAACTCACCTTTCCCCTTAAGCAAGCATAAGTTGGTTTTCTAAATTTGAGACCCTGTTCTGTTTTGGAATTCAGTTCCTGTGTAGCCAAGTTTACATTCCGTGTATTACTGATATCTTATGATGTTTCTTTTTCTGTGTGACTTATTTCAGTTAGAATCATCGTACCTGAATCCACTCATTATGCTGCCACGGGCCTGTTGACATAGATTTCATTGCTGAGTGATACTGCATTGTACGTAAGTACCACAAGTTCTTTATCCATTTTTCACTTTCTGTGATATTGAACTTGTACGGTAAACGAGGTTCTTGTAAACAGAGGTGTCCCAAACTTTGGCGTGGCTGTGTCTTTTTGATTTTAATTTCCCTAAGCTATAGGACCATAAGTGGAAGTGCCCTAGGCTCTGTTGCTTTGTTTTTCAGATGTTTCAGTAAACACCATACACTTTTCCCAAGTGTCTGTTGGCAATTTACATCCCGCCCATCAGCATAACAAGGCTCCCAGTTCTCCATGGCCTGTCCTGCCTTTCTGGATTTTACACTTTTTTCAGATGGCCCTTTTGACCGGGGGGAAGTGAGACTTCATTGTAGTGCAGATTTCCTTTGCAAGCTTGCTTGGTTGGCCAAAAAGGGCGTATGCGTTTTTTCCTAAATATATTCAGGAAAAAACGCATACGCCCTTTTTGGCCAAGTGCATCATTGTGGACGTTCTGCCTCTTTTCCTATGCTTTCAATGCAATTCCAGTCTACCTCCTGAAATCGGTTTCCTGCAATTCTGCCCCGCTTTCAAGTCCTCTTGGCAGCCTTACTTCAGTATATTTTTGGACGATAGCTGTCATTTATAACTCTGCAGGTTTGTGAATTACAGTGTCCCTGAGCTCCTTTCTTCAACTCGCTTTCTTGTGAGCTGGCCGCAGCACCCCAGGATGGCTTCAGGCCCTAATCTGCTTCCGGCACGGCACGCTGAGCCTTTGGCTATTTTCTCTTCCTGGTGGGAAATGAGAGTTAAATTTGCCCGTCCAGACACCTCCAGCTAGCCTCTCATTGGTTCTCCCTATTCCTGTTCATCTTCCGCAGAAATTGCAAACTGGGCCAAACAGGAGGTTAAAGGCGCTGACTCTCCAAGTGGGGAGAGTGTTCGTAAAGCGTCTGGAATGTTGCACCCGAGTACCAGGGGAGGAAAACTGAGACATTTTTGAACACGTCTCCTGTTCACACGGTTGATCATACTCTGGGTTCCACATGCATGTTTTAGCTGAAGGAAAAATTCCTTAAACCTGGAGAGTTGAGACCTGCGGAATGGGTACCATGCAATATGACTTCAAAGGGTCTTCATTTGCTCACCGAACCTCTCCAATCCTATCACTGCTGCGTTTATGCCCCTGTACACACGCTTGATTCTCTTTTGGAGACATAGAAATCCATAGATTTTAAGATAATTACTAGTCAGGTACATTCTTAGGCGTTTAATATGGGGTGTTGAGTCCATTTCGTTGAGCAAGGAGTAGCTCTTGTCTATTCCATATTTGGCTTAAGGAACTTTATCTGTGCTCATTTCAATCTCTGGTTTTATGCAGCACCCCAACTCACCTTTCCCCTTAAGCAAGCATAAGTTGGTTTTCTAAATTTGAGACCCTCTTCTGTTTTAGAATTCAGTTCCTGTGTAGCCAAGTTTACATTCCGTGTATTAGTGATATCTTATGATGTTTCTTTTTCTGTGTGACTTATTTCAGTTAGAATCATCATACCTGAATCCACTCATTATGCTGCTACGGGCCTGATGACATAGATTTCATTGCTGAGTGATACTGCATTGTACGTAAGTACCACAAGTTCTTTATCCATTTTTCACTTTCTGTGATATTGAACTTGTACGGTAAACGAGGTTCTTGTAAACAGAGGCGTCCCAAACTTTGGGGTGGCTGTGTTTTTTTATTTTAATTTCCCTAAGCTATAGGACCATAAGTGGAAGTGCCCTAGGCTCTGTTGCTTTGTTTTTTAGATGTTTCAGGAAACACCATACACTTCTCCCCAGTGTCTGTTGGCAACTTACATCCCGCCCATCAGCATAACAAGGCTCCCAGTTCTCCATGGCCTGTCCTGCCTTTCTGGATTTTACACTTTTTTCAGATGGCCCTTTTGACCGGGGGGAAGTGAGACTTCATTGTAGTGCAGATTTCCTTTGCAAGCTTGCTTGGTTGGCCAAAAAGGGCATATGCGTTTTTTCCTGAATATATTCAGGAAAAAACGCATATGCCCTTTTTGGCCAAGTGCATCACTGTGGACGTTCTGCCTCTTTTCCTATGCTTTCACTGCAATTCCAGTCTACCTCCTGAAATCGGTTTCCTGCAATTCTGCCCCGCTTTCAAGTCCTCTTGGCAGCCTTACTTCAGTATATTTTTGGACGATAGCTGTCACTTATAACTCTGCAGGTTTGTGCATTACAGTGCCCCTGAGCTCCTTTCTTCAACTCGCTTTCTTGTGAGCTGGCCCCAACACCCCAGGATGGCTTCAGGCCCTAATCTGGTTCCGACACGGCACGCTGAGCCTTTGGTTATTTCCTCTTCCTGGTGGGAAATGAGAGTTAAATTTGCCCGTCCAGACACCTCCAGCTAGTCTCTCATTGGTTCTCGCTATTCCTGTTCATCTTCCGCAGAAATTGCAAACTGGGCCAAACAGGAGGTTAAAGGTGCTGACTCTCCAAGTGGGGAGAGTGTTAGTAAAGCGTCTGGAATGTTGCACCCGAGTACCAGGGGAGGAAAACTGAGACATATTTGAACACATCTCCCGTTCACACGGTTGATCATACTCTGGGTTCCACATGCATGTTTTAGCTGAAGGAAGAATACCTTAACCCTGGAGAGTTGAGACCCGTGTAATGGGTACCATGCAATATGACTTCAAAGGGTCTTCATTTGCTCACCGAACCTCTCCAATCCTATCACTGCTGCATATATGCCCCTGTACACACGCTTGATTCTCTTTTGGAGACATAGCAATCCATAGGTTTTAAGATACTTACTAGTCAGGTACATTCTTAGGCGTTTAATATGGGGTGTTGAGTCCATTTCGTTGAGCAAGGAGTAGCTCTTGTCTATTCCATATTTGGCTTAAGGAACTTTATCTGTGCTCATTTCAATCTCTGGTTTTATGCAGCACCCCAACTCACCTTTCCCCTTAAGCAAGCATAAGTTGGTTTTCTAAATTTGAGACCTTGTTCTGTTTTGGAATTCAGTTCCTGTGTAGCCAAGTTTACATTCCATGTATTAGTGATACCTTATGATGTTTCTTTTTCTGTGTGACTTATTTCAGTTACAATCAGCATACCTGAATCCACTCATTATGCTGCTACGGGCCTGATGACATAGATTTCATTGCTGAGTGATACTGCATTGTACGTAAGTACCACAAGTTCTTTATCCATTTTTCACTTTCTGTGATATTGAACTTGTACGGTAAACGAGGTTCTTGTAAACAGAGGCGTCCCAAACTTTGCGGTGGCTGTGTCTTTTTGATTTTAATTTCCCTAAGCTATAGGACCATAAGTGGAAGTGCCCTAGGCTCTGTTGCTTTGTTGTTTAGATGTTTCAGGAAACACCATACACTTCTCCCCAGTGTCTGTTGGCAACTTACATCCCGCCCATCAGCATAACACGGCTCCCAGTTCTCCATGGCCTGTCCTGCCTTTCTGGATTTTACACTTTTTTCAGATGGCCCTTTTGACCGGGGGGAAGTGAGACTTCATTGTAGTGCAGATTTCCTTTGCAAGCTTGCTTGGTTGGCCAAAAAGGGCATATGCGTTTTTTCCTGAATATATTCAGGAAAAAACGCATATGCCCTTTTTGGCCAAGTGCATCATTGTGGACGTTCTGCCTCTTTTCCTATGCTTTCAATGCAATTCCAGTCTACCTCCTGAAATCGGTTTCCTGCAATTCTGCCCCGCTTTCAAGTCCTCTTGGCAGCCTTACTTCAGTATATTTTTGGACGATAGCTGTCATTTATAACTCTGCAGGTTTGTGAATTACAGTGGCCCTGACCTCCTTTCTTCAACTCCCTTTCTTTTGAGCTGGCCGCAACACCGCAGGATGGCTTCAGGCCCTAATCTGGTTCCGGCACGGCACGCTGAGCCTTTTGTTATTTCCTCTTCCTGGTGGGAAATGAGAGTTAAATTTGCCCGTCCAGACACCTCCAGCTAGTCTCTCATTGGTTCTCGCTATTCCTGTTCATCTTCCGCAGAAATTGCAAACTGGGCCAAACAGGAGGTTAAAGGCGCTGACTCTCCAAGTGGGGAGAGTGTTAGTAAAGCGTCTGGAATGTTGCACCCGAGTACCAGGGGAGGAAAACTGAGGCATATTTGAACACGTCTCCCGTTCACACGGTTGATCATACTCTGGGTTCCACATGCATGTTTTAGCTGGAGGAACAATACCTTAAACCAGGAGAGTTGAGACCCGTGGAATGGGTACCATGCAATATGACTTCAAAGGGTCTTCATTTGCTCAACGAACCTCTCCAATCCTATCACTGCTGCGTTCATGCCCTTGTACACACGCTTGATTCTCTTTCGGAGACATAGCAATCCATAGGTTTTAAGATACTTACTAGTCAGGTACATTCTTAGGCGTTTAATATGCGGTGTTGAGTCCATTTCGTTGAGCAAGGAGTAGCTCTTGTCTATTCCATATTTGGCTTAAGGAACTTTATCTGTGCTCATTTCAATCTCTGGTTTTATGCAGCACCCCAACTCACCTTTCCCCTTAAGCAAGCATAAGTTGGTTTTCTAAATTTGAGACCCTGTTCTGTTCTGTAATTCAGTTCCTGTGTAGCTAAGTTTACATTCCGTGTATTACTGATATCTTATGATGTTTCTTTTTCTGTGTGACTTATTTCAGTTAGAACCATCGTACCTGAATCCACTCATTGTGCTGCTAAGGGCCTGATGACATAGATTTCATTGCTGAGTGATACTGCATTGTACGTAAGTACCACAAGTTCTTTATCCATTTTTCAATTTCTGTGATATTGAACTTGTATGGTAAACGAGGTTCTTGTAAACAGAGGTGTCCCAAACTTTGGGGTGGCTGTGTCTTTTTGATTTTAATTTCCCTAAGCTATAGGACCATAAGTGGAAGTGCCCTAGGCTCTGTTGCTTTGTTTTTTAGATGTTTCAGGAAACACCATACACTTCTCCCCAGTGTCTGTTGGCAATTTACATCCTGCCCATCAGCATAACAAGGCTCCCAGTTCTCCATGGCCTGTCCTGCCTTTCTGGATTTTACACTTTTTTCAGATGGCCCTTTTGACCGGGGGGAAGTGAGACTTCATTGTAGTGCAGATTTCCTTTGCAAGCTTGCTTGGTTGGCCAAAAAGGGCGTATGCGTTTTTTCCTGAATATATTCAGGAAAAAACGCATACACACTTTTTGGCCAAGTGCATCATTGTGGACGTTCTGCCTCTTTTCCTATGCTTTCACTGCAATTCCAGTCTACCTCCTGAAATCGGTTTCCTGCAATTCTGCCCCGCTTTCAAGTCCTCTTGGCAGCCTTACTTCAGTATATTTTTGGACGAAAGCTGTCATTTATAACTCTGCAGGTTTGTGCATTACAGTGCCGCTGAGCTCCTTTCTTCAACTCGCTTTCTTGTGAGCTGGCCGCAACACCGCAGGATGGCTTCAGGCCGTAATCTGGTTCCGGCACGGCAGGCTGAGCCTTTGGTTAATTCCTCTTCCTGGTGGGAAATGAGAGTTAAATTTGCCCGTCCAGACACCTCCAGCTAGTCTCTCATTGGTTCTCCCTATTCCTGTTCATCTTCCGCAGAAATTGCAAACTGGGCCAAACAGGAGGTTAAAGGGACTGACTCTCCAAGTGGGGAGAGTGTTAGTAAAGCGTCTGGAATGTTGCACCCGAGTACCAGGGTACGAAACCTGAGACATATTTGAACACGTCTCCCGATCACATGGTTGATCATACTCTAGGTTCCACATGCATGTTTTAGCTGAAGGAAGAATACCTTAAACCTGGAGAGTTGAGACCCGTGTAATGGGTACCATGCAATATGACTTCAAAGGGTCTTCATTTGCTCACCGAACCTCTCCAATCCTATCACTGCTGCGTTTATGGCCCTGTACACACGCTTGATTCTCTTTTGGAGACATAGCAATCCATAGGTTTTAAGATACTTAGTAGTCAGGTACATTCTTAGGCGTTTAATATGCGGTGTTGAGTCCATTTCGTTGAGCAAGGAGTAGCTCTTGTCTATTCCATATTTGGCTTAAGGAACTTTATCTGTGCTCATTTCAATCTCTGGTTTTATGCAGCACCCCAACTCACCTTTCCCCTTAAGCAAGCATAAGTTGGTTTTCTAAATTTGAGACCCTGTTCTGTTTTGGAATTCAGTTCCTGTGTAGCCAAGTTTACATTCCGTGTATTAGTGATATCTTATGATGTTTCTTTTTCTGTGTGAGTTATTTCAGTTAGAATCATCGTACCTGAATCCACTCATTGTGCTGCTAAGGGCCTGATGACATAGATTTCATTGCTGAGTGATACTGCATTGTACGTAAGTACCACAAGTTCTTTATCCATTTTTCACTTTCTGTGATATTGAACTTGTACGGTAAATGAGGTTCTTGTAAACAGAGCCGTTCCAAACTTTGGGGTGGCTGTGTCTTTTTGATTTTAATTTCCCTAAGCTATAGGACCATAAGTGGAAGTGCCCTAGGCTCTGTTGCTTTGTTTTTTAGATGTTTCAGGAAACACCATACACTTCTCCCGAGTGTCTGTTGGCAATTTACATCCCGCCCATCAGCATAACAAGGCTCCCAGTTCTCCATGGCCTGTCCTGCCTTTCTGGATTTTACACTTTTTTCAGATGGCCCTTTTGACCGGGGGGAAGTGAGACTTCATTGTAGTGCAGATTTCCTTTGCAAGTTTGCTTGGTTGGCCAAAAAGGGCGTATGCGTTTTTTCCTGAATATATTCAGGAAAAAACGCATACGCCCTTTTTGGCCAAGTGCATCACTGTGGACGTTCTGCCTCTTTTCCTATGCTTTCAATGCAATTCCAGTCTACCTCCTGAAATCGGTTTCCTGCAATTGTGCCCCGCTTTCAAGTCCTCTTGGCAGCCTTACTTCAGTATATTTTTGGACGATAGCTGTCATTTATAACTCTGCAGTTTTGTGAATTACAGTGCCCCTGAGCTCCTTTCTTCAACTCGCTTTCTTGTGACCTGGCCGCAACACCGCAGGATGGCTTCAGGCCCTAATCTGGTTCCGGCACGGCTTGCTGAGCCTTTGGTTATTTCCTTTTCCTGCTGGGAAATGAGAGTTAAATTTGCCCGTCCAGACACCTCCAGCTAGTCTCTCATTGGTTCTCCCTATTCCTGTTCATCTTCCGCAGAAATTGCAAACTGGGCCAAACAGGAGGTTAAAGGCGCTGACTCTCCAAGTGGGGAGGGTGTTAGTGAAGCGTCTGGAATGTTGCACCCGAGTACCAGGGGAGGAAAACTGAGACATATTTGAACACGTCTCCCGTTCACATGGTTGATCATACTCTGGGTTCCACATGCATGTTTTAGCTGAAGGAAGAATACCTTAAACCTGGAGAGTTGAGACCCGTGTAATGGGTACCATGCAATATGACTTCAAAGGGTCTTCATTTGCTCATCAAACCTCTCCAATCCAACACTGCTGCGTTTATGCCCCTGTACACACGCTTGATTCTCTTTTGGAGACATAGCAATCCATACGTTTTAAGATACTTACTAGTGAGGTACATTCTTAGGCAGTTAATATGCAGTGTTGAGTCCATTTCCTTGAGCAAGGAGTAGCTCTTGTCTATTCCATATTTGGCTTAAGGAACTTTATCTGTGCTCATTTCAATCTCTGGTTTTATGCAGCACCCCAACTCACCTTTCCCCTTAAGCAAGCATAAGTTGGTTTTCTAAATTTGAGACCCTGTTCTGTTTTAGAATTCAGTTCCTGTGTAGCCAAGTTTACATTCCGTGTATTACTGATATCTTATGATGTTTCTTTTTCTGTGTGACTTATTTCAGTTAGAGTCATCGTACCTGAATCCACTCATTGTGCTGCTAAGGGCCTGATGACATAGATTTCATTGCTGAGTGATATTGCTTTGTAAGTAAATACCACATGTTCTTTATCCATTTTTCACTTTCTGCGATGTTGAACATGTACTGTAAACGAGGTTCTTGTAAACAGAGGCGTCCCAAACTTTGGGGTGGCTGTGTCTTTTTGATTTTAATTTCCCTAAGCTATAGGACCATAAGTGGAAGTGCCCTAGGCTCTGTTGCTTTGTTTTTTAGATGTTTCAGGAAACACCATACACTTCTACCGAGTGTCTGTTGGCAACTTACATCCCGCCCATCAGCATAACAAGGCTCCCAGTTCTCCATGGCCTGTCCTGCCTTTCTGGATTTTACACTTTTTTCAGATGGCCCTTTTGACCGGGGGGAAGTGAGACTTCATTGTAGTGCAGATTTCCTTTGCAAGTTTGCTTGGTTGGCCAAAAAGGGCGTATGCGTTTTTTCCTGAATATATTCAGGAAAAAACGCATACGCCCTTTTTGGCCAAGTGCATCACTGTGGACGTTCTGCCTCTTTTCCTATGCTTTCAATGCAATTCCAGTCTACCTCCTGAAATCGGTTTCCTGCAATTGTGCCCCGCTTTCAAGTCCTCTTGGCAGCCTTACTTCAGTATATTTTTGGACGATAGCTGTCATTTATAACTCTGCAGTTTTGTGAATTACAGTGCCCCTGAGCTCCTTTCTTCAACTCGCTTTCTTGTGACCTGGCCGCAACACCGCAGGATGGCTTCAGGCCCTAATCTGGTTCCGGCACGGCTTGCTGAGCCTTTGGTTATTTCCTTTTCCTGCTGGGAAATGAGAGTTAAATTTGCCCGTCCAGACACCTCCAGCTAGTCTCTCATTGGTTCTCCCTATTCCTGTTCATCTTCCGCAGAAATTGCAAACTGGGCCAAACAGGAGGTTAAAGGCGCTGACTCTCCAAGTGGGGAGAGTGTTAGTAAAGCGTCTGGAATGTTGCACCCGAGTACCAGGGGAGGAAAACTGAGACATATTTGAACACGTCTCCCGTTCACACAGTTGATCATACTCTGGGTTCCACATGCATGTTTTAGCTGAAGGAAGAATATCTTAAACCTGGAGAGTTGAGACCCGTGTAATGGGTACCATGCAATATGACTTCAAAGGGTCTTCATTTGTTCACCGAACCTCTGCTATCCTATCACTGCTGCGTTTATGCCCCTGTACACATGCTTGATTCTCTTTCGGAGACATAGCAATCCATAGGTTTTAAGATACTTACTAGTCAGGTAGATTCTTAGGCGTTTAATATGTGGTGTTGAGTCCATTTCGTTGAGCATGGAGTAGCTCTTGTCTATTCCATATTTGGCTTAAGGAACTTTATCTGTGCTCATTTCAATCTCTGGTTTTATGCAGCACCCCAACTCACCTTTCCCCTTAAGCAAGCATAAGTTGGTTTTCTAAATTTGAGACCCTGTTCTGTTTTGGAATTCAGTTCCTGTGTAGCCAAGTTTACATTCCGTGTATTACTGATATCTTATGATGTTTCTTTTTCTGTGTGACTTATTTCAGTTAGAATCATCATACCTGAATCCACTCATTGTGCTGCTAAGGGCCTGATGACATAGATTTCATTGCTGAGTGATATGGCTTTGTAAGTAAATACCACAACTTCTTTATCCATTTTTCACTTTCTGCGATGTTGAACTTGTACCGTATATGAGGTTCTTGTAAACAGAGCCATCCCAAACTTTGGGGTGGCTGTGTGTTTTTGATTTTAATTTCCCTAAACTCTAGGACCATAAGTGGAAGTGCCCTAGGCTCTGTTGCTTTGTTTTTTAGATGTTTCAGGAAACACCATACACTTCTCCAGAGTGGCTGTTGGCAATTTACATCCCGCCCATCAGCATTAGAAGGCTCCCAGTTCTCCATGGCCTGTCGTGCCTTTATGGATTTTACACTTTTTTCAGATGGCCCTTTTGACCAGGGGAAAGTGAGACTTCATTGTAGTGCAGATTTCCTTTGCAAGCTTGCTTGGTTGGCCAAAAAGTGTGTATGCTTTTTTTCCTGACTATATTCAGGAAAAAACACATACACCCTTTTTGGCCAAGTGTATCATTGTCGAGGTTCTGACTCTCTTCATATGTTTTCAATGCAATTCCAGTGTATCTCCTGAAATCGGTTTCCTGCAATTCTGCCTTGCTTTCAATGCTTCTTCATAGCCTTACCTCAATATATTTTTTGAAAATAGTTGGCCTTTATAACTCTGCAGGTTTTTGAATTGCAGTGGCCCTTAGCTCCATTTTTCAGCTCTTATTTTTGTGATCTTGCCCCATAACCACAGGATTCCTTGAAGCTGTATTCTTCTTCTGGGGCACCTTGCTGTGCCTTTGGTTAATTCTTCTTACTGATGTGAAATTAGAGTGACATGTGCCCATTGAAACCGCTACAGCTAGTTTCTCACTGGTTCCCCCTATTCCCATTCATCCTCCGCACTAACTGCAGATTGTGCGATACCAGAACTTAAAGGCATTGACTCTCCATGTGGGGATGTTGTTAGTAAAGCGGCTGGAATGTCGATCCGGAGCCCCAGGAGAGGAAAAATGAGGTGTGTTTTAGAAACCTTTCCCGATCATATGGTATACCAGTCGCTGGGTTTCCCAAGCATGGTTTAGCTGTAGGAAGATTCCCTTCAACTTGGAGTGTTGGGACCCTTGGACTGAGTAGCATGAAGTATTGCATTAAACTTTCGGCAGTTGCTCACCAAAGCTCACCAATCCTCTCAGACCCAAGTATCCAGCCTTATGTCTTATCCAGCTGTGGGTTTATATGTGGTCAATCCAGGTTGCATCACAGCCCCTGAGCGAATTTTGTAAGAATTTTTCTCTCTTTCATTGTTTCAGCGTTTTGTTTTTAAAATTTATTTCTATAATGGGGTTTAGCTCATTTTCACTGCTGTGTTTGTGCCGCTCTGCACACACTTGATTCCCTTATGGAGATATATCAATACATGGGTTTTAAGATTCTTATTACTCAGATATATTTCTCTGCAGTGTATAGGGTGTGTTGAGGCCAGTTCATTGAGCAAGGTGTAGATCTTGTCTAATACCTATTTGGTTTATTGAACGGTATCTGTGCTAATTTCAAACTTTGGTTTTATGCATCACCCCACCTCTCCTTTCCCCTTAAGCTGACATAAGTGTGTTTTCTAAATGTGAGACACTGTTCTGTTTTGTAATTCATTTTTTGTGCAGCCATATTTACCCTCCCTCTATAAGTGATATCTTATGATATGTTTCTTTTTCTGTTTGACTTATTTCAAGTAGTATTATCGGACCTAAATCCACTCTTTATCCTTCTACTAGCCTTATTACATTGATTTCATGGTGAAGAGATATTCCATTGTACATAAGTACCACATCTTCTTTATCCATTGTTCTCTTTCCTGGGATATTTAAGGTGTACTGAAGTTGAGGTTCTTGTAAACAGAGTAGCCCTAAACTGTGGTGTGCTTGTGTCTCGTTGATTTTTGGACTTCCCTAGATATACTCCCATGATTGGAAGTGTCCTATGCTCTGTAGCTCTGTTTTTTAGATGATTTAGGAACCACCATACACTTCTCCAGAGTGGCTCTCGGCAGTTCACACACTGCCCATCAGCGTATAAAGGCTCCCTGTTCTCCATGGCCTGTCCTGCATTTCTGGTTTTTACAATTTTTTAGGATGGCCCTTTTGACCGGTGGGAAATGAGACTTCTTTGTTGTGCACATTTGCATTGCTTGCTTGCTTCGTTGCCCATAAAGTGCTATGCGTTTTTTCCTGGATATAATCAGGAAAAAATGCATACGCCCTTTTGGGCCAACTGCATCATTGTCGAAATTCTGCCGCTTTTCATGTGCGTTAAAGACGAGTCCAATCTATCTCTTGAAATCTGTTTCTTGCAATTCTGTCTTGCATTCAGATCCTCTTCTTTGCCTTACCTCAACATATTTTTGGATGTTAGTTTTCATTTATAACTCTGCAGGTTTGTGAATTACAGTGACCCTGAGCTCCATTTTTTAAGTTGTTCTTTTGTGAGCTGGCCTCAAACCCGCAGGATTGTTTCAGGCCCTATTTTGGCTCCGGCGAGGCAGGCTGAGTCTTTCTTTAATTCTTATTCTTAATGGGAAATTAGAGTGATATGTGCCCGTCCAAACCCCTACAACTATTTTCTCATTGGTTCCCCCTCTTCCCGTTCATCCTCCTCACAATTTGCAAAATGTGTGAAACAGAAGTTTAAATGTGCTGATTCTCCAAGTGGGAAGATTCTAAGTAGTGTGGCTGGAATGGTGAACAGGAGCACCAGGAGAGGATAAATGAGGTGCATTTTAGACACATCTCCCGATCACATGGTGTACAGTCCTCTGGGTTTTCCATGCATGTTTTAGCTATAGGAAGATCCCTTGAACCTGCAGATTTGGGACCCATTGAATGGGTACCAGGTAGTATTACTTTAAAGGGTGTGCATTTCCTCACCCAACCTCACATTTCTCTTAGCGCAAACAGTTTCCAGCCTTATGTCTCATCCTGCTGTGGGTCTAGATGTGTTCAATCCATGTTGCATCACCGTCCCTGAGGAAAAGTTGTAAGAGGTTTTCTCTGTCTCTCTGTCGTTTATTTTTTTCAATTTATTACTATATTGGTTACAGCTGATTTTCAAAGCTCTGTTTCTTGCTGCTGTACATCCACTTGATTCACGTACAGAGAGACATCAATAAATTCTTTTTCAGATTCTTACCAGTCGTATATATTCTTTTCCGGTGACTTGAGTGTGCTGAGTGCAGTTCTTTTAGCTACCGTGTAGGCCTTGTTGATTATCAGTTTGGTATTTGGAATGGTATCTTTGCTAATTTCAACCTCCTGGATGATGCCTCACCCTTCCCCACCTTTCCCGTTTAGCAGCCTTATGCGTGTTTTCTACATATTTGACTATGTTTTTGTTTTGTAATTTATTTCATGTGTAGCCATTTTGGATTCCACCTTTAAGTGATATCTTATGATATGTGTCTTTTTCTTTTTGAATTCTGTCACTTAGAATGATCATACGTAACTCCTCCGGAGTTGTTACAACTGGCCATATTTCATTGATTTCCAGGCTGAATAGTATTCCACTCTACCTAAGTACCACATCTCTATCCATTTTTTCCCTCCAGAGACATTTAAGTTATATCCTAGTCGAGGATCTTTTAAACAGAGAGGGGGTAAACATTGGGGTGCCTGTGTCCTCTCGATTTTTGTTTTTCCCAAGATATACGCCCATGAGTGCAAGTGCCCTATGCTCTGTAGCTCATTTTTTAGATGCTTTAGTAAACACAATACACTTCTCCAGAATGGCCGTTGGCAATATACATTTCCACTATAAGTCTCACAGGGTTCCCTCTTCTTGTTGCCCTGTCCTGCATATCTGTTGTTTACGCTTTATGAGGATGGCTCTTCTGACTGATGCGAAGTGATATCTTTTGTAGTATTGACTTCCAGTGCCCACCTGTTTGGTTGGCTAAAAAAGTGTATGCCCTTTTCTTGAATATATACAGAAAAAAACGCATACACTCTTTTTGGCCAACTGCAATGTTGGCAATGTTCAGCTCCTTTTCTTGTGCTTAATGGCGAGTCCTTTCTACCTCCTCAAATCCCTTTCCTGCCATTCTCCCTTGCTTACAAGTCCTTTTCTCTGACTTTCCTCAAGACATTTTTCAGTGATGGATATTTTCAACTCTGCAGTATTGTGAATTTTACTGCCCCTGAGTTCCATTGTTCAACTTGTGTTTATGGGAACTGGCCACAAAGCAGCGGGATTTCCTCAAGCCCTATATTGTTTCCATGGGCAACCCTAGCCTTTGGTCAATTCGTCTTCCTGATTGGAAATTAGAGTGACATGTGCCTGTCTGAACACCTAGGACTTGTCTCTCATTGTTCCTCATCCTTCCGCTTCATCCTCTGGACAAATTCCAAACTGTACGCAACAGGATGTTGACAGTGCTGACATCTCCAAGTGGGGAGACTGTTAGTAAAGACGCTGGAGGGGTGAACCCGAGCACCAGGAGATGAGGAGATGAGATGCCTTTTCCAAACTCTTCCTGATCAGACGGTATACCATCCTCTGGGTGTGACAGACATGTTTTAGCAGTAGGAAGAGTCCCATTCATGTAACACCAGGGAACACCAGGGCTTTTTCAAAATCAGTGTCTCCCCGAAACCCAAACTGGGGAAGTTTTTAAGCTACAGCTACACATATGTTCATTAAGGGCCTTGGGAAGTAGGCAGAGTCCAAACTTTAGATGATTGAAGTCTTCAGGGTCAGAAGCACTCACCACCAGCTTCCCTTAGGCTACACTTTAACTGTCATTGATAGATGATGTCAATAAAAATATCTATTCTTTTTCAGATTATTTCCCCTTATAGGTTATTGCAAAATGTTGAGTGTAGTTCCCTGTGCTATACAGTAGTTCCTTGTTGATGATCTATTTTATACATAGCAGTGTGTATGTGTTAATCCCAAACTGTTAATTTATCCCTCCTCCCACCTTTCCCCTTTGGTAATAATAAATTATAAGATTTTATACTTCTCAGAAATGGGGGAGCTGAAAGAGAGGTATCATTTTCAATGGAAAAGCATTTAAAACAAGATTGAAGGTTTAACCAAGATTATTAGATGTACATCCTTGGAAAGAAATCACTTCATTTCTCTAATATTGACCTGACAAATAAGACAAACCTTTTCACTGAACTTGCTTATAATAAAGTGATGGAAATATCAAATGGAAGTGTTAGAAACATCTTATTTTACCCGAGCCTTATACACTGTTCTATGTTAACTACAGTTTGGCTCACACATCTGTTCATTGAGGTTACAATAGTCTCAATTTCTGTTACTGATCCTCCAGAGTGGACCCCAACAAGTGTCCCCCTGCCCAGTGTCATTGGGGCCAACAGATCGAGACTGAGTTTGGTTCACAAACAAAGGAAACTTTATATTTTGATCAGAGAATGGAGAGGTGAGAGCATGCACTACCCCGTGGGCTGTGGGCTGGGCTGCTGTGTAGAGATCCTGTCAGAGTCAGTGGGAGGGAGGGAGGCAGCGGAGCTCTCGAGGGCCGGGTTGGCTGTAGCTCAGGCTCTATATCGTGGAGTCTGCACTGGGCCCCAGGAGCTGAGGTGTCGACCCAGCCATTCTGCACTAGGAAATCTGGTCTGAAGTGCCGGGTGTGGAACCTCTGCATGCGGGACCCTAGGAGCACGTGAAATTAGACAAAGCACAAAGGATAAAAAAGGTTAGACTTGACTTTATTGCCCAGATTCTATTTTTATCTCCCAGGGATTTTTAATGGGCTTTGCTGGGGACAAACCCCTCCTCTGCCTTTTGTCCCGTTCCTCATTCTTGGAGTGCTGAGGGTGCAGACCCTTCTTCTGTAACTGCTGAGTGCTGAGTTGGGAGCCCTCATACCCTGGGGCGAGGGTCAGAGCTTCTCCCCAGCAGCCTCCCGGTGACGTTGATTGTCCCCAGGACCCCTGCCTCCCTGCTCGTCCACCTGAGCACCAGCATTGGAAGTGTTATAGATTCTAATGACCTTTAAGGGTCCAGGAAAGAGATGTGCAGAGACGCTGTGGGGGCCGGTTTCACCCCGCCCCACATTTGTTCGGCCACCTTAGGCTGACCATTTCTGCCAGCCTAGATGCTCTGACCAGTAGTCTGCGGTTTCTTCAATTAGGCCCCTGGATTAACGTACAAACAGCACCAGGTGTCAGAGCCCTGCCCGCTCAACACCCAGACAGTCCAGGGTCAGTGGTGATCAAGGACCATGATGGCCACTGAGTCAACAGCCTTTTGAAGTAAACAGGAGTCCAGCCGGTCTTATTGGCCACCATCATCACGGTGTCTGTAGGCTTTTCTATGGTGACAGTGTGATATACGGTTCCCCCGCCAAGATTATTAGCTCCCCTCTGGGTGCAGTAAGTCCTGCAAGCAGTAGTCTACTCTTTTGGGACACACTCTTGTTGTTTTATGAGAGAAACTCCAGGTCAAGTGATGTTCACACGAGTCGTCATGGTGCCCTGTTGCCCCCGGTTATCTCTCTGGATGTTGGAGTTGGAGGGCCTCCTCACTCAAGGTCGGTGTGCCCACGGAGCGAACCCTGCAACTTCAGGGCATGGTTGGTGGTTAGGATCACCACGTGGGGTCCTTTTCCCTTAGGAGGGAGGTGGCCTTTTGGGCTGCTGATTTCCAGGTTTTTAGATACCGCCAGTATCTTGGCCAGATGTGGCAGTGGGCCAAGCCCCTTGGTGACCGTAGTTTATCCTACCTGGATGGCATTCTTGCATTGTTCCATTTCAAGTGGTCCCAGTTTTTGCACTAATTCTCCAATGGCGATTCACCTTTCACTGGGAATGTAAAGGTCAAAGGGTTTAGCTAAATTAGGGAGTTCCAGGGCAAGGGTCTGAATTGACTGCTCTTTCCATTCTTGAAAGGCCACTTCTGGATTCTATTCAAAAGGATCATCATCTTTTCCTTTCAGTGTTTCATATAGAGGCCCAGCTAGTAGACTGTAGTTAGGGATCCAGAAGCAGCAAACCCTGGCCTCCCCAGGAACCCCTAAGCTGTCTTCTAGTTTTAGAAAGGGGTAAGGCTGAAAATGGTTTCTTCCCTTTCCTGGGATGGGCTTCTCTGACCTTCTGTGAGAATGAAGCCCAGGCAGGTCACCGCAGTCTGTGATATTTGAGCTTTTTCTTGGACAACTTCTATCCTTTATTGGCTTGGTAGTTCAGAGGCCTCCTTAGTAGGGCTGGCGATCAGAATGTCGTCTGCATATTGAAGGAGGGTTTCCTTTTCCAGAGGTAGAACTTTTAGGTCTTTAGCTAAGCTTTCCCCAAAGATGGTGTGGGAATTTTTGCACCCTTGGGGCCGAACGGCCCGGAAGTATTGTTTTAGTTGTATGTTGAGTCCTGCCACTCACAAGCCAAAATTTCTTGTGACTCTGGGACTAATGGAATACAAAAGAAGGCATCATTGAAGACTAATACAGAATACCATGTCCTGGTGGTTGGTAGAATGACCAGCAAGGTGTAGGAATTAGGAGCAACTGGAGGTATATCCTCGGTGGCTTCACTGACTGTCCTGACATCCTTTACCAGGTCCCCAGCAGCCCATGGGGCTCTCGTGGTCAGACCAATCCCAGAATATGGAGCTCACCTGGGCAGGTACCCCACCCCCACCCCAGCCCACGGGGCTCTCGTGGTCAGGCCCCTCCCAGGATACAGAGCTACCCTTGCAGGTACCGTGGCAGGGCTGGGCACACAGGAACCGTGCACATAGCCCTCATTGCAGAGCACCCCCAGCTCACCTGTCGCTCAGAGCTGACACAGAGCACCTCAGAGCAGGACTTGAACTAACAAACAGCAGCTGCGACAGGTCTGTGACCCTGGGCATCACTCCGTGAGGCCTCCCTCCACCTGGTCTTCCAGAGACTTCCACTGCACCCGGGGCACCAGGCCTCTGTCTCCAACCACCACCCACCCCTCCTCTCCCTGACTCCTGGGTTCCTCTCATTAGGAGAGGGTTTTCTTGAAGTTGTCTCCCACTCATGGGCCAGATAAAATGATTAGAAAACAAGCCAAAGCTGCAGCCCCTTGTCTATCCTGACTCTCAGGAGCCCACACCTGTTCCTTGGACCTGGCCGGTTCAGCAAGTTCCATTTTCTGCAACTGTGAGCCCCTGAGGGGTGATGATTGGCTGACCTGGGCAGCCTTACCGTGCCGGCCAGCCCTCCCCAGGTGTGCCTGGGTTGAGATCAATATAAATACCACTCCAGGCAGCAAGAGCCCCTGCAGCCGTGCCTGACGCCATTTTCTCTGCCCTGTCAGCAGTCTCGGGGCTGGGCTGGTGGGAGGGAGTGAGAGGCCACGGCTTTGTGGGTGGCCCAGTGTGAGTGGGGCTCTGCTGAACTTTCTGCAGCAGTTGCCAGGCTGCCACCTGCTAAAGAGGAGGATGTGTCACCCATACCTGCTGCTGGAATTTCTCCCTGGGCAGAGGTGAGGAAGGAAAAATGCAGTGGGGGCAGGGACAGGACGGGTATCTCAGGCAGGGAAATGGAAATCTTCCAGAAGAGCACCCAGGGCCAGGACCATCCTGGCTGGCCTGCAGGCACCAAGTCGGCCGGCATGCTGTCACTCGTGTGGCTCTATGGCCCTTCCTCTAGGCTTTCAAGTCCTTGTATATATTCAGGTGTTTTACCTGGGATGGGTGGGAATAGTTCAGCAGCAACTGGCCTGGGGCTCAGCTCACGTTTACTCACAGATGCCTCGGCACGGTGCCCCAGCTTTGCAATGAGGATGCTTGTTGCGTGGGGGCTGCTGGCTGAATGGGAGACGATTCCCCACCACTGACCAACTTCAGAATTGTTTACAACTGGAGCAAGTGCCCTGATACGGTTTTCCTCTGTGTAACTGGTGGGTTCTGTGTTTTTTTTCTCTTTTTCGTTTTTGGTTCAAGGTAGATTTTATTCCTCTTTTTTGTATTTACAGATATAAGCATGGAAATAATTTATTCATATGAATACATGTATATGCAGGGAATAATTGTTTTTTCTGTTTTATTTTTTAAATTTTATTTCTTTTTAATTTTGAATTTTATTTTATATTTTTATACAGCAGGTTCTTATTGGTTATCTATTTTATACATATAAATGTATACATGCCAATCCCAGTCTCTCAACTCCTCCCACCACCACCCCCCCAACAGCTTTCCCCCCTTGTTGTCCATACGTTTGTTGTCTACATCTGTTGCTCTATTTATGCCTTGCAAAATGGTTAATCTGTACAGTTTTTCTAGGTTCCACATATATGCATGAATATACAAGATTTGTTTTTCTCTTTCTGACTTACTTCACTCTGTATGACAGTCTCTAGATCCATCGACGTCTCTACAAATGACCCAATTTCATTCCTTTTCATGGCTTAGTAATATTCCATTTTATATATGTACCACAGCTTTATGCATTCGTCTGTCTGTGGGCATTTAGGTTGCTTCCATTACCTCGATATTGTAAATAGTGATGCAATGAACATTGCGGTGAATGACTCTTTTTGATTTATGGTTTTGTCTGGGTATATGTCCAGTACTGGGATTGCTGTATCATATGGTAATTCTATTGTTAGTTTCATAAGAAATTCCATATTGTTCTCCATAATGACTGTATCAATTTATATTCCCAAAAATAGTGGAAGAGGGTTCCTTTTCTCCACACCCTTTCCAGCATTTTTTGTTTGTAGTTTTTCTATGATGCCTATTCTACCAGGTGTGAGGTGATACCTCATTGTTGAATCCATTTCGTTGAGCAAGGGGTAGGTCTTGTCTATTACATATTTGGCTTATGGAACGGTATCTGTGCTAATTTCAAACTCTGCTTTTATGCAGCACCCCAACTCACCTTCCCCCTTAAGCAGGCATAAGTTGGTTTTCTATACTTGAGACCCTGTTCTGTTTTGTAATTCAGTTCATGTGTAGCCAAGTTCACATTCCATGCATTAGTGATACCTTATGATGTTTCTTTTTCTGTGTGACTTATTTCACTAAGAATCATCGTACCTCAATCCACTCATTATGCTGGTACGGGCCTGGTGACATAGATTTCATTGCTGAGTGGTATTCGGTTGTACATAAGTACCGCAACTTCTTTATCAATTATTTGCTCTCTGGGATATTTAACTTGTGCCGTATAAGAGATTTCTGTAAAAAGAGCCGTCCCAAATTTTGGGGTTGCTGTGTCTTTTTGATTTTAATTTCCCTAAGCTATAGGACCATAAGTGGAAGTGCCCTAGGCTCTGTTGCTTTGTTTTTTAGATGTTTCAGGAAACACCATACACTTCTCCCGAGTGTCTGTTGGCAATTTACATCCCGCCCATCAGCATAACAAGGCTCCCAGTTCTCCATGGCCTGTCCTGCCTTTCTGGGTTTTACACTTTTTTCAGATGGCCCTTTTGACCGGGGGGAAGTGAGACTTCATTGTAGTGCAGATTTCCTTTGCAAGTTTGCTTGGTTGGCCAAAAAGGGCGTATGCGTTTTATTCCTGAATATATTCTGGAAAAAACGCATACGCCCTTTTTAGCCAGTGCATCATTCTGGACGTTCTGCCTCTTTTCCTATGCTTTCAATGCAATTCCAGTCTACCTCCTGAAATCGGTTTCCTGCAATTCTGCCCCGCTTTCAAGTCCTCTTGGCAGCCTTACTTCAGTATATTTTTGGACGATAGCTGTCATTTATAACTCTGCAGGTTTGTGAATTACAGTGCCCCTGAGCTCCTTTCTTCAACTCGCTTTCTTGTGACCTGGCCGCAACACCGCAGGATGGCTTCAGGCCCTAATCTGGTTCCGGTACGGCACGCTGAGCCTTTGGTTAATTCCTCTTCCTGGTGGGAAATGAGAGTTAAATTTGCCCGTCCAGACACCTCCAGCTAGTCTCTCATTGGTTCTTGCTATTCCTGTTCATCTTCCGCAGAAATTGCAAACTGGGTCAAACAGGAGGTTAAAGGGACTGACTCTCCAAGTCGGGAGAGTGTTAGTAAAGCGTCTGGAATGTTGCACCCGAGTACCAGGGTACGAAAACTGAGACATATCTGAACACGCCTCCCGATCACATGGTTGATCATACTCTAGGTTCCACATGCATGTATTACCTGAAGGAAGAATACCTTAAACCTGGGTAGTTGAAACCCGTGGAATGGGTACCATGCAATATGACTTCAAAGGGTCTTCATTTGCTCACCGAACCTCTCCAATCCTATCACTGCTGCGTTTATGCCCCTGTACACATGCTTGATTCTCTTTCGGAGACATAGCAATCCATAGGTTTTAAGATACTTACTAATCAGTTACATTCTTAGACGTTTAATATGCGGTGTTGAGTCCATTTCATTGAGCAAGGAGTAGCTCTTGTCTATTCCATATTTGGCTTAAGGAACTTTATCTGTGCTCATTTCAATCTCTGGTTTTATGCAGCACCCCAACTCACCTTTCCCCTTAAGCAAGCATAAGTTGGTTTTCTAAATTTGAGACCCTGTTCTGTTCTGTAATTCAGTTCCTGTGTAGCCAAGTTTACATTCCGTGTATTACAGATATCTTATGATGTTTCTTTTTCTGTGTGACTTATTTCAGTTAGAATCACCATACCTGAATCCACTCATTGTGCTGCTACGGGACTGATGACATAGATTTCATTGCTAAGTGATTATGCATTCTACGTAAACAGCACAACTTCTTTATCCATTTTTCACTTTCTGCGATATTGAACTTGTACTGTAAACGAGGTTCTTGTAAACAGAGCCGTCCCAAACTTTGGGGTGGCTGTGTCTTTTTGATTTTAATTTCCCTAAGCTATAGGACCATAAGTGGAAGTGCCCTAGGCTCTGTTGCTTTGTTTTTTAGATGTTTCAGGAAACACCATAAACTTCTCCCGAGTGTCTGTTGGCAATGTACATCCCGCCCATCAGCATAACAAGGCTCCCAGTTCTCCATGGCCTGTCCTGCCTTTCTGGATTTTACACTTTTTTCAGATGGCCCTTTTGACCAGGGGGAAGTGAGACTTCATTGTAGTGCAGATTTCCTTTGCAAGCTTGCTTGGTTGGCCAAAAAGGGTGTATGCGTTTTTTCCTGAATATATTCAGGAAAAAACGCATACGCACTTTTTGGCCAAGTGCATCATTGTGGACGTTCTGCCTCTTTTCCTATGCTTTCAAGGCAATTCCAGTCTACCTCCTGAAATCGGTTTCCTGCAATTCTGCCCCACTTTCAAGTCCTCTTGGCAGCCTTACTTCAGTATATTTTTGGACGATAGCTGTCATTTATAACTCTGCAGGTTTGTGAATTACAGTGCCCCTAAGCTCCTTTCTTCAACTCGCTTTCTTGTGACCTGGCCGCAACACCGCAGGATGGCTTCAGGCCCTAATCTGGTTCCGGCACGGCACGCTGAGCCTTTGGTTAATTCCTCTTCCTGGTGGGAAATTAAAGTTAAATTTGCCCATTCGGACACCTCCAGCTAGTCTCTCATTGGTTCTCCCTATTCTTGTTCATCTTCCGCAGAAATTGCAAACTGGGCCAAACAGGAGTTTAAAGGCACTGACTCTCCAAGTCGGGAGATTGTTAGTAAAGCATCTGGAATGTTGCACCCGAGTATCAGGGGCCCAAAACTGAGACATATTTGAACATGTCTCCCGATCACACGGTTGATCATACTCTGGGTTCCACATGCATGTTTTAGCTGAAGGAAGAATACCTTAAAACTGGAGAGTTGAGACCCGTGGAATGGGTACCATGCAATATGACTTCAAAGGGTCTTCATTTGCTCACCGAATATCTCCAATCCTATCACTGCTGCGTTTATGACCCTGTACACACGCTTGATTCTCTTTTGGAGACATAGCAATCAATAGGTTTTAAGATACTTACTAGTCAGGTACATTCTTAGGCGTTTAATATGGGGTGTTGAGTCCATTTCGTTGAGCAAGGAGTAGCTCTTGTCTATTCCATATTTGGCTTAAGGAACTTTATCTGTGCTCATTTCAATCTCTGGTTTTATGCAGCACCCCAACTCACCTTTCCCCTTAAGCAAGCATAAGTTGGTTTTCTCAATTTGAGACCCTGTTCTGTTTTGTAATTCAGTTCCTGTGTAGCCAAGTTTACATTCCGTGTATTACTGATATCTTATGATGTATCTTTTTCTGTGTGACTTATTTCAGTTAGAATCATCGTACCTGAATCCACTCATTGTGCTGCTACGGGCCTGATGACAGATTTCATTGCTAAGTGATACTGCATTGTACGTAAGTACCACAACTTTATCCATTTTTCACTTTCTGCAATATTGAACTTGTACCGTAAACGAGGTTCTTGTAAACAGAGGCGTCCCAAACTTTGGGGTGGCTGTGTCTTTTGGATTTTAATTTTCCAAAACTATAGGACCATAAGTGAAAGTGCCCTAGGCTCTGTTGCTTTGTTTTTTAGATGTTTCAGGAAACACCATACACTTCTCCCGAGTGGCTGTTGGAAATTTACATCCCGCCCATCAGCATAACAAGGCTCCCAGTTCTCCATGGCCTGTCCTGCCTTTCTGGATTTTACACTTTTTTCAGATGGCCCTTTTGACCAGGGGGAAGTGAGACTTCATTGTAGTGCAGATTTCCTTTGCAAGCTTGCTTGGTTGGCCAAAAAGGGCGTATGCGTTTTTTTCTGAATATATTCAGGAAAAAACGCATACGCCCTTTTTGGCCAAGTGCATCATTGTGGACGTTCTGCCTCTTTTCCTATGTTTTCAATGCAATTCCAGTGTACCTCCTGAAATCGGTTTCCTGCAATTCTGCCCCGCTTTCAAGTCCTCTTGGCAGCCTTACTTCAGTATATTTTTGGAAAATAGCTGTCATTTATAACTCTGCAGGTTTGTGAATTACAGTGCCCCTGAGCTCCTTTCTTCAACTCACTTTCTTGTGAGCTGGCCCCAACACCGCAGGATGGCTTTAGGCCCTAATCTGGTTCCGGCACGCCATGCTGAGCCTTTGGTTAATTCCTCTTCCTGGTGGGAAATGAGAGTTAAATTTGCCCGTCCAGACACTTCCAGCTAGTCTCTCATTGGTTCTCGCTATTCCTGTGCATCTTCCGCAGAAATTGAAAACTGGGCAAACAGGAGGTTAAAGGCACTGACTCTCCAAGTCGCGAGAGTGATGGTAAACCATCTGGAGTGTTGCACCCGAGTACCAGGGGATGAAAACTGAGACATATTTCAACACGTCTCCCGATCACACAGTTGATCATACTCTGGGTTCCACATGCATGTTTTAGCTGAAGGAAGAATACCTTAAACCTGGGTAGTTGAAACCCATGGAATGGGTACCATGCAATATGACTTCAAAGGGTCTTCATTTGCTCACCGAACCTCTCCAATCCTATCACTGCTGTGTTTATGCCCGAGCACACACGCTTGATTCTCTTTCGGAGACATACCAATCCATAGGTTTTAAGATACTTACTAGTCAGGTACATTCTTAGGCGTTTAATATGGGGTGTTGAGTCCATTTCGTTGAGCAAAGAGTAGCTCTTGTCTATTCCATATTTGGCTTAAGGAACTTTATCTGTGCACATTTCAATCTCTGGTTTTATGCAGCACCCCAACTCACCTTTCCCCTTAAGCAAGCATAAGTTGGTTTTCTCAATTTGAGACCCTGTTCTGTTTTGTAATTCAGTTCTTCTGTAGCCAAGTTTACATTCCGTGTATTAGTGATATCTTATGATGTTTCTTTTTCTGTGTGACTTATTTCAGTTAGAATCATCGTACCTGAATCCACTCATTGTGCTGCTACGTGCCTGATGACATAGATTTCATTGGTGAGTGATACTGCATTGTACGTAAGTACCACAAGTTCTTTATCTATTTTTCACTTTCTGTGATATTGAACTTGTACGGTAAATGAGGTTCCTGTAAACAGACGCATCCCAAACTTTGGGGTGGCTGTGTCTTTTTGATTTTAATTTCCCTAAGCTATAGGACCATAAGTGGAAGTGCCCTAGGCTCTGTTGCTTTGTTTTTTAGATGTTTCAGGAAACACCATACACTTCTCCCGAGTGTCTGTTGGCAATTTACATCCCGCCCATCAGCATAACAAGGCTCCCAGTTCTCCATGGCCTGTCCTGCCTTTCTGGATTTTACACTTTTTTCAGATGGCCCTTTTGACCGGGGGGAAGTGAGACTTCATTGTAGTGCAGATTTCCTTTGCAAGCTTGCTTGGTTGGCCAAAAAGGGCGTATGCGTTTTTTCCTGAATATATTCAGGAAAAAACGCATACGCCCTTTTTGGCCAAGTGCATCATTGTGGACGTTCTGCCTCTTTTCCTATGCTTTCACTGCAATTCTAGTCTACCTCCTGAAATCGGTTTCCTGCAATTCTGCCCGCTTTCAAGTCCTCCTGGCAGCCTTACTTCAGTATATTTTTGGACAATAGCTGTCATTTATAACTCTGCAGGTTTGTGAATTACAGTGCCCCTGAGCTCCTTTCTTCAACTCGCTTTCTTTTGAGCTGGCCGCAACACCGCAGGATGGCTTCAGGCCCTAACCTGGTTCCGGCACGGCACGCTGAGCCTTTGGTTATTTCCTCTTCCTGGTGGGAAATGAGAGTTAAATTTGCCCGTCCAGACACCTCCAGCTAGTCTCTCATTTGTTCTCCGTACTCCTGTTCATCTTCCGCAGAAATTGCAAACTGGGCCAAACAGGAAGTTAAAGGCGCTGACTCTCCAAGTGGGGAGAGTGTTAGTAAAGCGTCTGGAATGTTGCACCCGAGTACCAGGGGAGGAAAACTGAGACATATTTGAACACATCTCCCGTTCACACGGTTGATCATACTCTGGGTTCCACATGCATGTTTTAGCTGAAGGAAGAATACCTTAAACCTGGAGAGTTGAGACCCGTGGAATGGGTACCATGCAATATGACTTCAAAGGGTCTTCATTTGCTCACCGAACCTCTCCAATCCTATCACTGCTGCGTTTATGCCCCTGTACACACGCTTGATTCTCTTTTGGAGACTTAGCAATCCATAGGTTTTAAGATACTTACTAGTCAGGTACATTCTTAGGCGTTTAATATGGGGTGTTGAGTCCATTTCGTTGAGCAAGGAGTAGCTCTTGTCTATTCCATATTTGGCTTAAGGAACTTTATCTGTGCACATTTCAATCTCTGGTTTTATGCAGCACCCCAACTCACCTTTCCCCTTAAGCAAGCATAAGTCGGTTTTCTAAATTTGAGACCCTGTTCTGTTCTGTAATTCAGTTCCTGTGTAGCCAAGTTTACATTCCGTGTATTACTGATATCTTATGATGTTTCTTTTTCTGTCTGACTTATTTCAGTTAGAATCATCATACATGAATCCACTCATTATGCTACTACGGGCCTGATGACATAGATTTCATTGCTGAGTGATACTGCATTGTACGTAAGTACCACAAGTTCTTTATCCATTTTTCACTTTCTGTGATATTGAACTTGTACTGTAAACGAGGTTCTTGTAAACAGAGGCGTCCCAAACTTTGGGGTGGCTGTGTCTTTTTGATTTTAATTTCCCTAAGCTATAGGACCATAAGTGGAAGTGCCCTAGGCTCTGTTGCTTTGTTTTTTAGATGTTTCAGGAAACACCATACACTTCTCCCCAGTGTCTGTTGGCAATTTACATCCCGCCCATCAGCATAACAAGGCTCCCAGTTCTCCATGGCCTGTCCTGCCTTTCTGGATTTTACACTTTTTTCAGATGGCCCTTTTGACCTGGGGGAAGTGAGACTTCATTGTAGTGCAGATTTCCTTTGCAAGCTTGCTTGGTTGGCCAAAAAGGGCGTATGCGTTTTTTCCTGAATATATTCAGGAAAAAACGCATACGCCCTTTTTGGCCAAGTGCATCATTGTGGACGTTCTGCCTCTATTCCTATGCTTTCAATGCAATTCCAGTCTACCTCCTGAAATCGGTTTCCTGCAATTCTGCCCCGCTTTCAAGTCCTCTTGGCAGCCTTACTTCAGTATATTTTTGGACAATAGCTGTCATTTATAACTCTGCAGGTTTGTGAATTACAGTGTCCCTGAGCTAATTTCTTCAACTCGCTTTCTTGTTAGCTGGCCGCAACACCACAGGATGGCTTCAGGCCCTAATCTGGTTCCGGCACGGCACGCTGAGCCTTTGGTTAATTCCTCTTCCTGGTGGGAAATGAGAGTTAAATTTGCCCGTCCAGACACCTCCAGCTAGTCTCTCATTGGTTCTCGCTATTCCTGTTAATCTTCCGCAGAAATTGCAAACTGGGCCAAACAGGAGGTTAAAGGGACTGACTCTCCAAGTCGGAAGAGTGTTAGTAAAACGTCTGGAATGTTGCACCCGAGTACCAGGATACGAAAACTGAGACATATTTGAACACGTCTCCCGTTCACATGGTTGATCATACTCTGGGTTCCACATGCATGTTTTAGCTGAAGGAAGAATACCTTAAACCTGGGTAGTTGAAACCCGTGGAATGGGTACCATGCAATATGACTTCAAAGGGTCTTCATTTGCTCACCGAACCTCTCCAATCCTATCACTGCTGCGTTTATGCCCCTGTACACATGCTTGATTTTCTTTCGGAGACATAGCAATCCATAGGTTTTAAGATACTTACTAGTCAGGTACATTCTTAGGCCTTTAATATGCGGTGTTGAGTCCATTTCGTTGAGCAAGGAGTAGCTCTTGTCTATTCCATATTTGGCTTAAGGAACTTTATCTGTGCTCATTTCAATCTCTGGTTTTATGCAGCACCCCAACTCACCTTTCCCCTTAAGCAAGCATAAGTTGGTTTTCTAAATTTGAGACCCTGTTCTGTTCTGTAATTCAGTTCCTGTGTAGACAAGTTTACATTCCGTGTATTACTGATATCTTATGATGTTTCTTTTTCTGTGTGACTTATTTCAGTTAGAATCATCATACCTGAATCCACTCATTGTGCTGGTAAGGGCCTGATGACATAGATTTCATTGCTGCGTGATATTGCTTTGTAAGTAAATACCACAAGTTCTTTATCCATTTTTCACTTTCTGCGATGTTGAACTTGTACTGTAAACGACGTTCTTGTAAACAGAGGTGTTCCAAACTTTGGGGTGGCTGTGTCTTTTTGATTTTAATTTCCCTAAGCTATAGGACCATAAGTGCAAGTGCTCTAGGCTCTGTTGCTTTGTTTTCTAGATGTTTCAGGAAACACCATACACTTCTCCCGAGTGTCTGTTGGCAATTTACATCCCGCCCATCAGCATAACAAGGCTCCCAGTTCTCCATGGCCTGTCCTGCCTTTCTGGATTTTACACTTTTTTCAGATGGCCCTTTTGACCGGGGGGAAGTGAGACTTCATTGTAGTGCAGATTTCCTTTGCAAGCTTGCTTGGTTGGCCAAAAAGGGCGTATGCGTTTTTTCCTGAATATATTCAGGAAAAAACGCATACGCCCTTTTTGGCCAAGTGCATCATTTTGTATGCTCTGCCTCTATTCCTATGCTTTCAATGCAATTCCAGTCTACCTCCTGAAATCGGTTTCCTGCAATTCTGCCCCGCTTTCAAGTCCTCTTGGCAGCCTTACTTCAGTATATTTTTGGACGATAGCTGTCATTTATAACTCTGCAGGTTTGTGAATTACAGTGCCCCTGAGCTCCTTTCTTTTACTCGCTTTTCTGTGAGCTAGCCGCAACACCGCAGGATGGCTTCAGGCCCTAATCTGGTTCCGGTACGGCACGCTGAGCCTTTGGTTATTTCCTCTTCCTGGTGGGAAATGAGAGTTAAATTTGCCCGTCCACACACCTCCAGCTAGTCTCTCATTGGTTCTCCCTATTCCTGTTCATCTTCGGCAGAAATTGCAAACTGGGCCAAACAGGAGGTTAAAGGCGCTGACTCTCCAAGTGGGGAGAGTGTTAGTAAAGCGTCTGGAATGTTGCACCCGAGTACCAGGGGAGAAAACTGAGACATATTTGAACACGTCTCCCGTTCACACGGTTGATCATACTCTGGGTTCCACATGCATGATTTAGCTCAAGGAAGAATACCTTAAACCTGGGTAGTTGAAACCCGTGGAATGGGTACCATGCAATATGACTTCAAAGGGTCTTCATTTGCTCACCGAACCTCTCCAATCCTATCACTGCTGCGTTTATGCACCTGAACACATGCTTGATTCTCTTTCGGAGACATAGCAATCCATAGGTTTTAAGATACTTACTAGTCAGGAACATTCTTAGGCGTTTAATATGCGGTGTTGAGTCCATTTCGTTGAGCAAGGAGTAGCTCTTGTCTATTCCATATTTGGCTTAAGGAACTTTATCTGTGCTCATTTCAATCTCTGGTTTTATGCAGCACCCCAACTCACCTTTACCCTTAAGCAAGCATAAGTTGGTTTTCTAAATTTGAGACCCTGTTCTGTTCTGGAATTCAGTTCCTGTGTAGACAAGTTTACATTCCGTGTATTACTGATATCTTATGATGTTTCTTTTTCTGTGTGACTTATTTCAGTTAGAATCATCATACCTGAATCCACTCATTGTGCTGCTAAGGGCCTGATGACATAGATTTCATTGCTGAGTGATATTGCTTTGTAAGTATATACCACAACTTCTTTATCCATTTTTCACTTTCTGCGATGTTGAACTTGTACTGTAAACGAGGTTCTTGTAAACAGAGGCGTCCCAAACTTTGGGGTGGCTGTGTCTTTTTGATTTTAATTTCCCTAAGCTATAGGACCATAAGTGGAAGTGCCCTAGGCTCTGTTGCTTTGTTTTTTAGATGTTTCAGGAAACACCATACACTTCTCCCGAGTGTCTGTTGGCAATTTACATCCCGCCCATCAGCATAACAAGGCTCCGAGTTCTCCATGGCCTGTCCTGCCTTTCTGGATTTTACACTTTTTTCAGATGGCCCTTTTGACCGGGGGGAAGTGAGACTTCATTGTAGTGCAGATTTCCTTTGCAAGCTTGCTTGGTTGGCCAAAAAGGGCGTATGCGTTTTTTCCTGAATATATTCAGGAAAAAACGCATACGCACTTTTTGGCCAAGTGCATCATTGTGGACGTTCTCCCTCTTTTCCTATGCTTGAAATGCAATTCCAGTCTACCTCCTGAAATCGGTTTCCTGCAATTCTGCCCCGCTTTCAAGTCCTCTTGGCAGCCTTACTTCAGTATATTTTTGGACGATAGCTGTCATTTATAACTCTGCAGGTTTGTGAATTACAGTGTCCCTGAGCTCCTTTCTTCAACTCGCTTTCTTGTTAGCTGGCCGCAACACCGCAGGATGGCTTCAGGCCCTAATCTGGTTCCGGTACGGCACGCTGAGCCTTTGGTTAATTCCTCTTCCTGGTGGGAAATGAGAGTTAAATTTGCCCGTCCAGACACCTCCAGCTAGTCTCTCATTGGTTCTCGCTATTCCTGTTAATCTTCCGCAGAAATTGCAAACTGGGCCAAACAGGAGGTTAAAGGGACTGACTCTCCAAGTCGGAAGAGTGTTAGTAAAACGTCTGGAATGTTGCACCCGAGTACCAGGATACGAAAACTGAGACATATTTGAACACGTCTCCCGATCACATGGTTGATCATACTCTGGGTTCCACATGCATGTTTTAGCTGAAGGAAGAATACCTTAAACCTGGGTAGTTGAAACCCGTGGAATGGGTACCATGCAATATGACTTCAAAGGGTCTTCATTTGCTCACCGAACCTCTCCAATCCTATCACTGCTGCGTTTATGCCCCTGTACACATGCTTGATTTTCTTTCGGAGACATAGCAATCCATAGGTTTTAAGATACTTACTAGTCAGGTACATTCTTAGGCCTTTAATATGCGGTGTTGAGTCCATTTCGTTGAGCAAGGAGTAGCTCTTGTCTATTCCATATTTGGCTTAAGGAACTTTATCTGTGCTCATTTCAATCTCTGGTTTTATGCAGCACCCCAACTCACCTTTCCCCTTAAGCAAGCATAAGTTGGTTTTCTAAATTTGAGACCCTGTTCTGTTCTGTAATTCAGTTCCTGTGTAGACAAGTTTACATTCCGTGTATTACTGATATCTTATGATGTTTCTTTTTCTGTGTGACTTATTTCAGTTAGAATCATCGTACCTGAATCCACTCATTGTGCTGGTAAGGGCCTGATGACATAGATTTCATTGCTGCGTGATATTGCTTTGTAAGTAAATACCACAAGTTCTTTATCCATTTTTCACTTTCTGCGATGTTGAACTTGTACTGTAAACGACGTTCTTGTAAACAGAGGTGTTCCAAACTTTGGGGTGGCTGTGTCTTTTTGATTTTAATTTCCCTAAGCTATAGGACCATAAGTGGAAGTGCTCTAGGCTCTGTTGCTTTGTTTTCTAGATGTTTCAGGAAACACCATACACTTCTCCCGAGTGTCTGTTGGCAATTTACATCCCGCCCATCAGCATAACAAGGCTCCCAGTTCTCCATGGCCTGTCCTGCCTTTCTGGATTTTACACTTTTTTCAGATGGCCCTTTTGACCGGGGGGAAGTGAGACTTCATTGTAGTGCAGATTTCCTTTGCAAGCTTGCTTGGTTGGCCAAAAAGGGCGTATGCGTTTTTTCCTGAATATATTCAGGAAAAAACGCATACGCCCTTTTTGGCCAAGTGCATCATTTTGTATGCTCTGCCTCTATTCCTATGCTTTCAATGCAATTCCAGTCTACCTCCTGAAATCGGTTTCCTGCAATTCTGCCCCGCTTTCAAGTCCTCTTGGCAGCCTTACTTCAGTATATTTTTGGACGATAGCTGTCATTTATAACTCTGCAGGTTTGTGAATTACAGTGCCCCTGAACTCCTTTCTTTTACTCGCTTTTCTGTGAGCTAGCCGCAACACCGCAGGATGGCTTCAGGCCCTAATCTGGTTCCGGTACGGCACGCTGAGCCTTTGGTTATTTCCTCTTCCTGGTGGGAAATGAGAGTTAAATTTGCCCGTCCACACACCTCCAGCTAGTCTCTCATTGGTTCTCCCTATTCCTGTTCATCTTCGGCAGAAATTGCAAACTGGGCCAAACAGGAGGTTAAAGGCGCTGACTCTCCAAGTGGGGAGAGTGTTAGTAAAGCGTCTGGAATGTTGCACCCGAGTACCAGGGGAGGAAAACTGAGACATATTTGAACACGTCTCCCGTTCACACAGTTGATCATACTCTGGGTTCCACATGCATGATTTAGCTCAAGGAAGAATACCTTAAACCTGGGTAGTTGAAACCCGTGGAATGGGTACCAAGTAATATGACTTCAAAGGGTCTTCATTTGCTCACCGAACCTCTCCAATCCTATCACTGCTGCGTTTATGCACCTGAACACATGCTTGATTCTCTTTCGGAGACATAGCAATCCATAGGTTTTAAGATACTTACTAGTCAGGTACATTCTTAGGCGTTTAATATGCGGTGTTGAGTCCATTTCGTTGAGCAAGGAGTAGCTCTTGTCTATTCCATATTTGGCTTAAGGAACTTTATCTGTGCTCATTTCAATCTCTGGTTTTATGCAGCACCCCAACTCACCTTTTCCCTTAAGCAAGCATAAGTTGGTTTTCTAAATTTGAGACCCTGTTCTGTTCTGTAATTCAGTTCCTGTGTAGCCAAGTTTACATTCCGTGTATTACTGATATCTTATGATGTTTCTTTTTCTGTGTGACTTATTTCAGTTAGAATCATCATACCTGAATCCACTCATTGTGCTGCTAAGGGCCTGATGACATAGATTTCATTGCTGAGTGATATTGCTTTGTAAGTATATACCACAACTTCTTTATCCATTTTTCACTTTCTGCGATGTTGAACTTGTACTGTAAACGAGGTTCTTGTAAACAGAGGCGTCCCAAACTTTGGGGTGGCTGTGTCTTTTTGATTTTAATTTCCCTAAGCTTTAGGACCATAAGTGGAAGTGCCCTAGGCTCTGTTGCTTTGTTTTTTAGATGTTTCAGGAAACACCATACACTTCTCCCGAGTGTCTGTTGGCAATTTACATCCCGCCCATCAGCATAACAAGGCTCCCAGTTCTCCATGGCCTGTCCTGCCTTTCTGGATTTTACACTTTTTTCAGATGGCCCTTTTGACCGGGGGGAAGTGAGACTTCATTGTAGTGCAGATTTCCTTTGCAAGCTTGCTTGGTTGGCCAAAAAGGGCGTATGCGTTTTTTCCTGATATATTCAGGAAAAAACGCATACGCCCTTTTTGGCCAAGTGCATCATTGTGGACGTTCTGCCTCTTTTCCTATGCTTTCAATGCAATTCCAGTCTACCTCCTGAAATTGGTTTCCTGCAATTCTGCCCCACTTTCAAGTCCTCTTGGCAGCCTTACTTCAGTATATTTTTGGACGATAGCTGTCATTTATAACTCTGCAGGTTTGTGAATTACAGTGCCCCTGAGCTCCTTTCTTCAACTCGCTTTCTTGTGAGCTGGCCGCAACACCGCAGGATGGCTTCAGGCCCTAATCTGGTTCCGGCACGGCACGCTGAGCCTTTGGTTAATTCCTCTTCCTGGTGGGAAATGAGAGTTATATTTGCCCGTCCAGACACCTCCAGCTAGTCTCTCATTGGTTCTCGCTATTCCTGTTCATCTGCCGCAGAAATTGCAAACTGGGCCAAACAGGAGGTTAAAGGGACTGACTCTCCAAGTCGAGAGAGTGTTAATAAAGCGTCTGGAATGTTGCACCCGAGTACCAGGGTATGAAAACTGAGACATATTTGAACACGTCTCCCGATCACATGGTTGATCATACTCTAGGTTCCACATGCATGTTTTAGCTGAAGGAAGAATACCTTAAACCTGGGTAGTTGAAACCCGTGGAATGGGTACCATGCAATATGACTTCAAAGGGTCTTCATTTGCTCACCGAACCTCTCCAATCCTATCACTGCTGCGTTTATGCCCCTGTACACACGCTTGATTCTCTTTTGGAGACATAGCAATCCATAGGTTTTAAGATACTTACTAGTCAGGTACATTCTTAGGCGTTTAATATGGGGTGTTGAGTCCATTTCGTTGAGCAAGGAGTAGCTCTTGTCTATTCCATATTTGGCTTAAGGAACTTTATCTGTGCTCATTTCAATCTCTGGTTTTATGCAGCACCCCAACTCACCTTTCCCCTTAAGCAAGCATAAGTTGGTTTTCTAAATTTGAGACCCTGTTCTGTTGTGGAATTCAGTTCCTGTGTAGCCAAGTTTACATTCCGTGTATTACTGATATCTTATGATGTTTCTTTTTCTGTGTGACTTATTTCAGTTAGAATCATCGTACCTGAATCCACTCATTATGCTGCTACGGGCCTGATGACATAGATTTCATTGCTGAGTGATACTGCATTGTACGTAAGTACCAGAAGTTCTTTATCCATTTTTCACTTTCTGTGATATTGAACTTGTACGGTAAATGAGGTTCCTGTAAACAGAGGCGTCCCAAACTTTGGGGTGGCTGTGTCTTTTTGATTTTAATTTCCCTAAGCTATAGGACCATAAGTGGAAGTGCCCTAGGCTCTGTTGCTTTGTTTTTTAGATGTTTTACGAAACACCATACACTTCTCCCGAGTGTCTGTTGGCAATTTACATCCCGCCCATCAGCATAACAAGGCTCCCAGTTCTCCATGGCCTGTCCTGCCTTTCTGGATTTTACACTTTTTTCAGATGGCCCTTTTGACCTGGGGGAAGTGAGACTTCATTGTAGTGCCGATTTCCTTTGTAAGTTTGCTTGGTTGGCCAAAAAGGGCGTATGCGTTTTTTCCTGAATATATTCAGGAAAAAACGCATACGCCCTTTTTGGCCAAGTGCATCATTGTGGACGTTCTGCCTCTTTTCCTATGCTTTCAATGCAATTCCAGTCTACCTCCTGAAATCGGTTTCCTGCAATTCTGCCCCGCTTTCAAGTCCTCTTGGCAGCCTTACTTCAGTATATTTTTGGACGATAGCTGTCATTTATAACTCTGCAGGTTTGTGAATTACAGTGCCCCTGAGCTCCTTTCTTCAACTCGCTTTCTTGTGAGCTGGCCGCAACACCGCAGGATGGCTTCAGGCCCTAATCTGGTTTCGGCACGGCACGCTGAGCCTTTGGTTATTTCCTCTTCCTGGTGGGAAATGAGAGGTAAATTTGCCCGTCCAGACACCTCCAGCTAGTCTCTCATTGCTTCCCCCTATTCCTGTTCATCTTCCACAGAAATTGCAAACTGGGCCAAACAGGACGTTAAAGGCGCTGACTCTCCAAGTCGGGAGAGTGTTAGTAAAGCGTCTGGAATGTTGCACCCGAGTACCAGGGGAGGAAAACTGAGACATATTTGAACACGTCTCCCGTTCACACGGTTGATCATACTCTGGGTTCCACATGCATGTTTTAGCTGAAGGAAGAATACCTTAAACCTGCAGAGTTGAGACCTGCGGATTGGGTACCATGCAATATGACTTCAAAGGGTCTTCATTTGCTCACCGAACCTCTCCAATCCTATCACTGCTGCGTTTATGCCCCTGTACACACGCTTGATTCTCTTTTGGAGACATAGCAATCCATAGGTTTTAAGATGCTTACTAGTCAGGTACATTCTTAGCTGTTTAATATGGGGTGTTGAGTCCATTTCGTTGAGCAAGGATTAGCTCTTGTCTATTCCATATTTGGCTTAAGGAACTTTATCTGTGGTCATTTCAATCTCTGGTTTTATGCAGCACCCCAACTCACCTTTCCCCTTAAGCAAGCATAAGTTGGTTTTCTAAATTTGAGACCCTGTTCTGTTTTGGAATTCAGTTCCTGTGTAGCCAAGTTTACATTCCGTGTATTAGTGATACCTTATGATGTTTCTTTTTCTGTGTGACTTATTTCAGTTTGAATCATCGTACCTGAATCCACTCTTTATGCTGCCACGGACCTGATGACATAGATTTCATTGCTGAGTGATACTGCATTGTACGTAAGTACCACAAGTTCTTTATCTATTTTTCACTTTCTGTGATATTGAACTTGTACGGTAAATGAGGTTCTTGTAAACAGACGCATCCCAAACTTTGGGGTGGCTGTGTCTTTTTGATTTTAATTTCCCTAAGCTATAGGACCATAAGTGGAAGTGCCCTAGGCTCTGTTGCTTTGTTTTTTAGATGTTTCAGGAAACACCATACACTTCTCCCGAGTGTCTGTTGGCAATTTACATCCCGCCCATCAGCATAACAAGGCTCCCAGTTCTCCATGGCCTGTCCTGCCTTTCTGGATTTTACACTTTTTTCAGATGGCCCTTTTGACCGGGGGGAAGTGAGACTTCATTGTAGTGCAGATTTCCTTTGCAAGCTTGCTTGGTTGGCCAAAAAGGGCGTATGCGTTTTTTCCTGAATATATTCAGGAAAAAACGCATACGCCCTTTTTGGCCAAGTGCATCATTTTGTATGCTCTGCCTCTATTCCTATGCTTTCACTGCAATTCCAGTCTACCTCCTGAAATCGGTTTCCTGCAATTCTGCCCCGCTTTCAAGTCCTCTTGGCAGCCTTACTTCAGTATATTTTTGGACGATAGCTGTCATTTATAACTCTGCAGGTTTGTGAATTACAGTGCCCCTGAGCTCCTTTCTTTTACTCGCTTTTCTGTGAGCTAGCCGCAACACCGCAGGATGGCTTCAGGCCCTAATCTGGTTCCGGTACGGCACGCTGAGCCTTTGGTTATTTCCTCTTCCTGGTGGGAAATGAGAGTTAAATTTGCCCGTCCACAAACCTCCAGCTAGTCTCTCATTGGTTCTCCCTATTCCTGTTCATCTTCGGCAGAAATTGCAAACTGGGCCAAACAGGAGGTTAAAGGCGCTGACTCTCCACGTGGGGAGAGTGTTAGTAAAGCGTCTGGAATGTTGCACCCGAGTACCAGGGGAGGAAAAGTGAGACATATTTGAACACGTCTCCCGTTCACACGGTTGATCATACTCTGGGTTCCACATGCATGATTTAGCTCAAGGAAGAATACCTTAAACCTGGGTAGTTGAAACCCGTGGAATGGGTACCATGCAATATGACTTCAAAGGGTCTTCATTTGCTCACCGAACCTCTCCAATCCTATCACTGCTGCGTTTATGCCCCTGTACACATGCTTGATTTTCTTTCGGAGACATAGCAATCCATAGGTTTTAAGATACTTACTAGTCAGGTACATTCTTAGGCCTTTAATATGCGGTGTTGAGTCCATTTCGTTGAGCAAGGAGTAGCTCTTGTCTATTCCATATTTGGCTTAAGGAACTTTATCTGTGCTCATTTCAATCTCTGGTTTTATGCAGCACCCCAACTCACCTTTTCCCTTAAGCAAGCATAAGTTGGTTTTCTAAATTTGAGACCCTGTTCTGTTCTGTAATTCAGTTCCTGTGTAGCCAAGTTTACATTCCGTGTATTACTGATATCTTATGATGTTTCTTTTTCTGTGTGACTTATTTCAGTTAGAATCATCATACCTGAATCCACTCATTGTGCTGCTAAGGGCCTGATGACATAGATTTCATTGCTGAGTGATATTGCTTTGTAAGTATATACCACAACTTCTTTATCCATTTTTCACTTTCTGCGATGTTGAACTTGTACTGTAAACGAGGTTCTTGTAAACAGAGGCGTCCCAAACTTTGGGGTGGCTGTGTCTTTTTGATTTTAATTTCCCTAAGCTATAGGACCATAAGTGGAAGTGCCCTAGGCTCTGTTGCTTTGTTTTTTAGATGTTTCAGGAAACACCATACACTTCTCCCGAGTGTCTGTTGGCAATTTACATCCCGCCCATCAGCATAACAAGGCTCCGAGTTCTCCATGGCCTGTCCTGCCTTTCTGGATTTTACACTTTTTTCAGATGGCCCTTTTGATCGGGGGGAAGTGAGACTTCATTGTAGTGCAGATTTCCTTTGCAAGTTTGCTTGGTTGGCCAAAAAGGGCGTATGCGTTTTTTCCTGAATATATGCAGGAAAAAACGCATACGCCCTTTTTGGCCAAGTGCATCATTGTGGACGTTCTGCCTCTTTTCCTATGCTTTCAATGCAATTCCAGTCTACCTCCTGAAATTGGTTTCCTGCAATTCTGCCCCACTTTCAAGTCCTCTTGGCAGCCTTACTTCAGTATATTTTTGGACGATAGCTGTCATTTATAACTCTGCAGGTTTGTGAATTACAGTGCCCCTGAGCTCCTTTCTTCAACTCGCTTTCTTGTGAGCTGGCCGCAACACCGCAGGATGGCTTCAGGCCCTAATCTGGTTCCGGCACGGCACGCTGAGCCTTTGGTTAATTCCTCTTCCTGGTGGGAAATGAGAGTTAAATTTGACCGTCCAGACACCTCCAGCTAGTCTCTCATTGGTTCTCGCTATTCCTGTTCATCTTCCGCAGAAATTGCAAACTGGGCCAAACAGGAGGTTAAAGGGACTGACTCTCCAAGTCGAGAGAGTGTTAATAAAGCGTCTGGAATATTGCACCCGAGTACCAGGGTATGAAAACTGAGACATATTTGAACACGTCTCCCGATCACATGGTTGATCATACTCTAGGTTCCACATGCATGTTTTAGCTGAAGGAAGAATACCTTAAACCTGGGTAGTTGAAACCCGTGGAATGGGTACCATGCAATATGACTTCAAAGGGTCTTCATTTGCTCACCGAACCTCTCCAATCCTATCACTGCTGCGTTTATGCCCCTGTACACACGCTTGATTCTCTTTTGGAGACATAGCAATCCATAGGTTTTAAGATACTTACTAGTCAGGTACATTCTTAGGCGTTTAATATGGGGTGTTGAGTCCATTTCGTTGAGCAAGGAGTAGCTCTTGTCTATTCCATATTTGGCTTAAGGAACTTTATCTGTGCTCATTTCAATCTCTGGTTTTATGCAGCACCCCAACTCACCTTTCCCCTTAAGCAAGCATATGTTGGTTTTCTAAATTTGAGACCCTGTTCTGTTGTGGAATTCAGTTCCTGTGTAGCCAAGTTTACATTCCGTGTATTACTGATATCTTATGATGTTTCTTTTTCTGTGTGACTTATTTCAGTTAGAATCATCGTACCTGAATCCACTCATTATGCTGCTACGTGCCTGATGACAGATTTCATTGCTGAGTGATACTGCATTGTACGTAAGTACCAGAAGTTCTTTATCCATTTTTCACTTTCTGTGATATTGAACTTGTACGGTAAATGAGGTTCTTGTAAACAGAGGCGTCCCAAACTTTGGGGTGGCTGTGTCTTTTTGATTTTAATTTCCCTAAGCTATAGGACCATAAGTGGAAGTGCCCTAGGCTCTGTTGCTTTGTTTTTTAGATGTTTCAGGAAACACCATACACCTCTCCCGAGTGTCTGTTGGCAATGTACATCCCGCCCATCAGCATAACAAGGCTCCCAGTTCTCCATGGCCTGTCCTGCCTTTCTGGATTTTACACTTTTTTCAGATGGCCCTTTTGACCTGGGGGAAGTGAGACTTCATTGTAGTGCCGATTTCCTTTGCAAGTTTGCTTGGTTGGCCAAAAAGGGCGTATGCGTTTTTTCCTGAATATATTCAGGAAAAAACGCATACGCACTTTTTGGCCAAGTGCATCATTGTGGACGTTCTGCCTCTTTTCCTATGCTTTCAATGCAATTGCAGTCTACCTCCTGAAATCGGTTTCCTGCAATTCTGCCCCGCTTTCAAGTCCTCTTGGCAGCCTTACTTCAGTCTATTTTTGGACGATAGCTGTCATTTATAACTCTGCAGGTTTGTGAATTACAGTGCCCCTGAGCTCCTTTCTTCAACTCGCTTTCTTGTGAGCTGGCCGCAACACCGCAGGATGGCTTCAGGCCCTAATCTGGTTCCGGCACGGCACGCTGAGCCTTTGGTTATTTCCTCTTCCTGGTGGGAAATGAGAGGTAAATTTGCCCGTCCAGACACCTCCAGCTAGTCTCTCATTGCTTCCCCCTATTCCTGTTCATCTTCCACAGAAATTGCAAACTGGGCCAAACAGGAGGTTAAAGGCGCTGACTCTCCAAGTCGGGAGAGTGTTAGTAAAGCGTCTGGAATGTTGCACCCGAGTACCAGGGGAGGAAAACTGAGACATATTTGAACACGTCTCCCGTTCACACGGTTGATCATACTCTGGGTTCCACATGCATGTTTTAGCTGAAGGAAGAATACCTTAAACCTGGAGAGTTGAGACCTGCGGATTGGGTACCATGCAATATGACTTCAAAGGGTCTTCATTTGCTCACCGAACCTCTCCAATCCTATCACTGCTGCGTTTATGCCCCTGTACACACGCTTGATTCTCTTTTGGAGACATAGCAATCCATAGGTTTTAAGATACTTACTAGTCAAGTACATTCTTAGCTGTTTAATATGGGGTGTTGAGTCCATTTCGTTGAGCAAGGATTAGCTCTTGTCTATTCCATATTTGGCTTAAGGAACTTTATCTGTGCTCATTTCAATCTCTGGTTTTATGCAGCACCCCAACTCACCTTTCCCCTTAAGCAAGCATAAGTTGGTTTTCTAAATTTGAGACCCTGTTCTGTTGTGGAATTCAGTTCCTGTGTAGCCAAGTTTACATTCCGTGTATTAGTGATACCTTATGATGTTTCTTTTTCTGTGTGACTTATTTCAGTTTGAATCATCGTACCTGAATCCACTCTTTATGCTGCCACGGACCTGATGACATAGATTTCATTGCTGAGTGATACTGCATTGTACGTAAGTACCACAAGTTCTTTATCTATTTTTCACTTTCTGTGATATTGAACTTGTACGGTAAATGAGGTTCTTGTAAACAGATGCATCCCAAACTTTGGGGTGGCTGTGTCTTTTTGATTTTAATTTCCCTAAGCTATAGGACCATAAGTGGAAGTGCCCTAGGCTCTGTTGCTTTGTTTTTTAGATGTTTCAGGAAACACCATACACTTCTCCCGAGTGTCTGTTGGCAATTTACATCCCGCCCATCAGCATAACAAGGCTCCCAGTTCTCCATGGCCTGTCCTGCCTTTCTGGATTTTACACATTTTTCAGATGGCCCTTTTGACCGGGGGGAAGTGAGACTTCATTGTAGTGCAGATTTCCTTTGCAAGCTTGCTTGGTTGGCCAAAAAGGGCGTATGCGTTTTTTCCTGAATATATTCAGGAAAAAACGCATACGCCCTTTTTGGCCAAGTGCATCATTGTGGACGTTCTGCCTCTTTTCCTATGCTTTCACTGCAATTCTAGTCTACCTCCTGAAATCGGTTTCCTGCAATTCTGCCCGCATTCAAGTCCTCCTGGCAGCCTTACTTCAGTATATTTTTGGACGATAGCTGTCATTTATAACTCTGCAGGTTTGTGAATTACAGTGTCCCTGAGCTCCTTTCTTCAACTCGCTTTCTTTTGAGCTGGCCGCAACACCGCAGGATGGATTCAGGCCCTAACCTGGTTCCGGAACGGCACGCTGAGCCTTTGGTTATTTCCTCTTCCTGGTGGGAAATGAGAGTTAAATTTGCCCGTCCAGACACCTCCAGCTAGTCTCTCATTTGTTCTCCGTACTCCTGTTCATCTTCCGCAGAAATTGCAAACTGGGCCAAACAGGAGGTTAAAGGCGCTGACTCTCCAAGTGGGGAGAGTGTTAGTAAAGCGTCTGGAATGTTGCACCCGAGTACCAGGGGAGGAAAACTGAGACATATTTGAACACATCTCCCGTTCACATGGTTGATCATACTCTGGGTTCCACATGCATGATTTAGCTCAAGGAAGAATACCTTAAACCTGGGTAGTTGAAACCCGTGGAATGGGTACCATGCAATATGACTTCAAAGGGTCTTCATTTGCTCACCGAACCTCTCCAATCCTATCACTGCTGCGTTTATGCCCCTGTACACACGCTTGATTCTCTTTTGGAGACTTAGCAATCCATAGGTTTTAAGATACTTACTAGTCAGGTACATTCTTAGGCGTTTAATATGGGGTGTTGAGTCCATTTCGTTGAGCAAGGAGTAGCTCTTGTCTATTCCATATTTGGCTTAAGGAACTTTATCTGTGCTCATTTACATCTCTGGTTTTATGCAGCACCCCAACTCACCTTTCCCCTTAAGCAAGCATAAGTTGGTTTTCTAAATTTGAGAGCCTGTTCTTTTTGGAATTCAGTTTCTGTGTAGCCAAGTTTACATTCCGTGTATTAGTGATATCTTATGATGTTTCTTTTTCTGTGTGACTTATTTCAGTTAGAATCATCGTACCTGAATCCACTCATTATGCTGCTACGGGCCTGATGACATAGATTTCATTGCTGAGTGATACTGCATTGTACGTAAGTACCACAAGTTCTTTATCCATTTTTCACTTTCTGTGATATTGAACTTGTACGGTAAACGAGGTTCTTGTAAACAGAGGCGTCCCAAACTTTGGGGTGGCTGTGTCTTTTTGATTTTAATTTCCCTAAGCTATAGGACCATAAGTGGAAGTGCTCTAGGCTCTGTTGCTTTGTTTTCTAGATGTTTCAGGAAACACCATACACTTCTCCCGAGTGTCTGTTGGCAATTTACATCCCGCCCATCAGCATAACAAGGCTCCCAGTTCTCCATGGCCTGTCCTGCCTTTCTGGATTTTACACTTTTTTCAGATGGCCCTTTTGACCGGGGGGAAGTGAGACTTCATTGTAGTGCAGATTTCCTCTGCAAGTTTGCTTGGTTGGCCAAAAAGGGCGTATGCGTTTTTTCCTGAATATATTCAGGAAAAAACGCATACGCCCTTTTTGGCCAAGTGCATCATTGTGGACGTTCTGCCTCTTTTCCTATGCTTTCAATGCAATTCCAGTCTACCTCCTGAAATCGGTTTCCTGCAATTCTGCCCCGCTTTCAAGTCCTCTTGGCAGCCTTACTTCAGTCTATTTTTGGACGATAGCTGTCATTTATAACTCTGCAGGTTTGTGAATTACAGTGCCCCTGAGCTCCTTTCTTCAACTCGCTTTCTTGTGACCTGGCCGCAACACCGCAGGATGGCTTCAGGCCCTAATCTGGTTCCGGAACGGCACGCTGAGCCTTTGGTTATTTCCTGTTCCTGGTGGCAAATGAGAGTTAAATTTGCCCGTCCAGACACCTCCAGCTAGTCTCTCATTTGTTCTCCGTATTCCTGTTCATCTTCCGCAGAAATTGCAAACTGGGCCAAACAGGAGGTTAAAGGCGCTGACTCTCCAAGTGGGGAGAGTGTTAGTAAAGCATCTGGAATGTTGCACCCGAGTACCAGGGGAGGAAAACTGAGACATATTTGAACACGTCTCCCATTCACATGGTTGATCATACTCTGGGTTCCACATGCATGTTTTAGCTGAAGGAAGAATACCTTAAACCTGGAGAGTTGAGACCCGTGGAGTGGGTACCATACAATATGACTTCAAAGGGTCTTCATTTGCTCACCGAACCTCTCCAATCCTATCACTGCTGCGTTTATGCCCCTGTACACACGCTTGATTCTCTTTTGGAGACATAGCAATCCATAGGTTTTAAGATACTTACTAGTCAGGTACATTCTTAGGCATTTAATATGGGGTGTTGAGTCCATTTCGTTGAGCAAGGAGTAGCTCTTGTCTATTCCATATTTGGCTTAAGGAACTTTATCTGTGCTCATTTCAATCTCTGGTTTTATGCAGCACCCCAACTCACCTTTACCCTTAAGCAAGCATAAGTTGGTTTTCTAAATTTGAGACCCTGTTCTGTTTTGGAATTCAGTTCCTGTGTAGCCAAGTTTACATTCCGTGTATTAGTGATATCTTATGATGTTTCTTTTTCTGTCTGACTTATTTCAGTTAGAATCATCATACCTGAATCCACTCATTATGCTACTACGGGCCTGATGACATAGATTTCATTGCTGAGTGATACTGCATTGTACATAAGTACCACAAGTTCTTTATCCATTTTTCACTTTCTGTGATATTGAACTTGTACGGTAAACGAGGTTCTTGTAAACAGAGGCGTCCCAAACTTTGGGGTGGCTGTGTCTTTTTGATTTTAATTTCCCTAAGCTATAGGACCATAAGTGGAAGTGCCCTAGGCTCTGTTGCTTTGTTTTTTAGATGTTTCAGGAAACACCATACACTTCTCCCCAGTGTCTGTTGGCAATTTACATCCCGCCCATCAGCATAACAAGGCTCCCAGTTCTCCATGGCCTGTCCTGCCTTTCTGGATTTTACACTTTTTTCAGATGGCCCTTTTGACCGGGGGGAAGTGAGACTTCATTGTAGTGCAGATTTCCTTTGCAAGCTTGCTTGGTTGGCCAAAAAGGGCGTATGCGTTTTTTCCTGAATATATTCAGGAAAAAACACATACGCCCTTTTTGGCCAAGTGCATCATTGTGGACGTTCTCCCTCTTTTCCTATGCTTGAAATGCAATTCCAGTCTACCTCCTGAAATCGGTTTCCTGCAATTCTGCCCCGCTTTCAAGTCCTCTTGGCAGCCTTACTTCAGTATATTTTTGGACGATAGCTGTCATTTATAACTCTGCAGGTTTGTGAATTACAGTGTCCCTGAGCTCCTTTCTTCAACTCGCTTTCTTTTGAGCTGGCCGCAACACCGCAGGATGGCTTCAGGCCCTAACCTGGTTCCGGAACGGCACGCTGAGCCTTTGGTTATTTCCTCTTCCTGGTGGGAAATGAGAGTTAAATTTGCCCGTCCAGACACCTCCAGCTAGTCTCTCATTTGTTCTCCGTACTCCTGTTCATCTTCCGCAGAAATTGCAAACTGGGCCAAACAGGAGGTTAAAGGCGCTGACTCTCCAAGTGGGGAGAGTGTTAGTAAAGCGTCTGGAATGTTGCACCCGAGTACCAGGGGAGGAAAACTGAGACATATTTGAACACATCTCCCGTTCACATGGTTGATCATACTCTGGGTTCCACATGCATGATTTAGCTCAAGGAAGAATACCTTAAACCTGGGTAGTTGAAACCCGTGGAATGGGTACCATGCAATATGACTTCAAAGGGTCTTCATTTGCTCACCGAACCTCTCCAATCCTATCACTGCTGCGTTTATGCCCCTGTACACACGCTTGATTCTCTTTTGGAGACTTAGCAATCCATAGGTTTTAAGATACTTACTAGTCAGGTACATTCTTAGGCGTTTAATATGGGGTGTTGAGTCCATTTCGTTGAGCAAGGAGTAGCTCTTGTCTATTCCATATTTGGCTTAAGGAACTTTATCTGTGCTCATTTACATCTCTGGTTTTATGCAGCACCCCAACTCACCTTTCCCCTTAAGCAAGCATAAGTTGGTTTTCTAAATTTGAGAGCCTGTTCTTTTTGGAATTCAGTTTCTGTGTAGCCAAGTTTACATTCCGTGTATTAGTGATATCTTATGATGTTTCTTTTTCTGTGTGACTTATTTCAGTTAGAATCATCGTACCTGAATCCACTCATTATGCTGCTACGGGCCTGATGACATAGATTTCATTGCTGAGTGATACTGCATTGTACGTAAGTACCACAAGTTCTTTATCCATTTTTCACTTTCTGTGATATTGAACTTGTACGGTAAACGAGGTTCTTGTAAACAGAGGCGTCCCAAACTTTGGGGTGGCTGTGTCTTTTTGATTTTAATTTCCCTAAGCTATAGGACCATAAGTGGAAGTGCTCTAGGCTCTGTTGCTTTGTTTTCTAGATGTTTCAGGAAACACCATACACTTCTCCCGAGTGTCTGTTGGCAATTTACATCCCGCCCATCAGCATAACAAGGCTCCCAGTTCTCCATGGCCTGTCCTGCCTTTCTGGATTTTACACTTTTTTCAGATGGCCCTTTTGACCGGGGGGAAGTGAGACTTCATTGTAGTGCAGATTTCCTCTGCAAGTTTGCTTGGTTGGCCAAAAAGGGCGTATGCGTTTTTTCCTGAATATATTCAGGAAAAAACGCATACGCCCTTTTTGGCCAAGTGCATCATTGTGGACGTTCTGCCTCTTTTCCTATGCTTTCAATGCAATTCCAGTCTACCTCCTGAAATCGGTTTCCTGCAATTCTGCCCCGCTTTCAAGTCCTCTTGGCAGCCTTACTTCAGTCTATTTTTGGACGATAGCTGTCATTTATAACTCTGCAGGTTTGTGAATTACAGTGCCCCTGAGCTCCTTTCTTCAACTCGCTTTCTTGTGACCTGGCCGCAACACCGCAGGATGGCTTCAGGCCCTAATCTGGTTCCGGAACGGCACGCTGAGCCTTTGGTTATTTCCTGTTCCTGGTGGCAAATGAGAGTTAAATTTGCCCGTCCAGACACCTCCAGCTAGTCTCTCATTTGTTCTCCGTATTCCTGTTCATCTTCCGCAGAAATTGCAAACTGGGCCAAACAGGAGGTTAAAGGCGCTGACTCTCCAAGTGGGGAGAGTGTTAGTAAAGCGTCTGGAATGTTGCACCCGAGTACCAGGGGAGGAAAACTGAGACATATTTGAACACGTCTCCCATTCACATGGTTGATCATACTCTGGGTTCCACATGCATGTTTTAGCTGAAGGAAGAATACCTTAAACCTGGAGAGTTGAGACCCGTGGAGTGGGTACCATACAATATGACTTCAAAGGGTCTTCATTTGCTCACCGAACCTCTCCAATCCTATCACTGCTGCGTTTATGCCCCTGTACACACGCTTGATTCTCTTTTGGAGACATAGCAATCCATAGGTTTTAAGATACTTACTAGTCAGGTACATTCTTAGGCATTTAATATGGGGTGTTGAGTCCATTTCGTTGAGCAAGGAGTAGCTCTTGTCTATTCCATATTTGGCTTAAGGAACTTTATCTGTGCTCATTTCAATCTCTGGTTTTATGCAGCACCCCAACTCACCTTTACCCTTAAGCAAGCATAAGTTGGTTTTCTAAATTTGAGACCCTGTTCTGTTTTGGAATTCAGTTCCTGTGTAGCCAAGTTTACATTCCGTGTATTAGTGATATCTTATGATGTTTCTTTTTCTGTCTGACTTATTTCAGTTAGAATCATCATACCTGAATCCACTCATTATGCTACTACGGGCCTGATGACATAGATTTCATTGCTGAGTGATACTGCATTGTACGTAAGTACCACAAGTTCTTTATCCATTTTTCACTTTCTGTGATATTGAACTTGTACGGTAAACGAGGTTCTTGTAAACAGAGGCGTCCCAAACTTTGGGGTGGCTGTGTCTTTTTGATTTTAATTTCCCTAAGCTATAGGACCATAAGTGGAAGTGCCCTAGGCTCTGTTGCTTTGTTTTTTAGATGTTTCAGGAAACACCATACACTTCTCCCCAGTGTCTGTTGGCAATTTACATCCCGCCCATCAGCATAACAAGGCTCCCAGTTCTCCATGGCCTGTCCTGCCTTTCTGGATTTTACACTTTTTTCAGATGGCCCTTTTGACCGGGGGGAAGTGAGACTTCATTGTAGTGCAGATTTCCTTTGCAAGCTTGCTTGGTTGGCCAAAAAGGGCGTATGCGTTTTTTCCTGAATATATTCAGGAAAAAACACATACGCCCTTTTTGGCCAAGTGCATCATTGTGGACGTTCTCCCTCTTTTCCTATGCTTGAAATGCAATTCCAGTCTACCTCCTGAAATCGGTTTCCTGCAATTCTGCCCCGCTTTCAAGTCCTCTTGGCAGCCTTACTTCAGTATATTTTTGGACGATAGCTGTCATTTATAACTCTGCAGGTTTGTGAATTACAGTGTCCCTGAGCTCCTTTCTTCAACTCGCTTTCTTGTTAGCTGGCCGCAACACCGCAGGATGGCTTCAGGCCCTAATCTGGTTCCGGCACGGCACGCTGAGCCTTTGGTTAATTCCTCTTCCTGGTGGGAAATGAGAGTTAAATTTGCCCGTCCAGACACCTCCAGCTAGTCTCTCATTGGTTCTCGCTATTCCTGTTAATCTTCCACAGAAATTGCAAACTGGGCCAAACAGGAGGTTAAAGGGACTGACTCTCCAAGTCGGAAGAGTGTTAGTAAAACGTCTGGAATGTTGCACCCGAGTACCAGGATACGAAAACTGAGACATATTTGAACACATCTCCCGATCACATGGTTGATCATACTCTGGGTTCCACATGCATGTTTTAGCTGAAGGAAGAATACCTTAAACCTGGGTAGTTGAAACCCGTGGAATGGGTACCATGCAATATGACTTCAAAGGGTCTTCATTTGCTCACCGAACCTCTCCAATCCTATCACTGCTGCGTTTATGCCCCTGTACACATGCTTGATTTTCTTTCGGAGACATAGCAATCCATAGGTTTTAAGATACTTACTAGTCAGGTACATTCTTAGGCCTTTAATATGCGGTGTTGAGTCCATTTCGTTGAGCAAGGAGTAGCTCTTGTCTATTCCATATTTGGCTTAAGGAACTTTATCTGTGCTCATTTCAATCTCTGGTTTTATGCAGCACCCCAACTCACCTTTCCCCTTAAGCAAGCATAAGTCGGTTTTCTAAATTTGAGACCCTGTTCTGTTCTGTAATTCAGTTCCTGTGTAGCCAAGTTTACATTCCGTGTATTACTGATATCTTATGATGTTTCTTTTTCTGTGTGACTTATTTCAGTTAGAATCATCGTACCTGAATCCACTCATTGTGCTGGTAAGGGCCTGATGACATAGATTTCATTGCTGCGTGATATTGCTTTGTAAGTAAATACCACAAGTTCTTTATCCATTTTTCACTTTCTGCGATGTTGAACTTGTACTGTAAACGACGTTCTTGTAAACAGAGGTGTTCCAAACTTTGGGGTGGCTGTGTCTTTTTGATTTTAATTTCCCTAAGCTATAGGACCATAAGTGGAAGTGCTCTAGGCTCTGTTGCTTTGTTTTCTAGATGTTTCACGAAACACCATACACTTCTCCCGAGTGTCTGTTGGCAATTTACATCCCGCCCATCAGCATAACAAGGCTCCCAGTTCTCCATGGCCTGTCCTGCCTTTCTGGATTTTACACTTTTTTCAGATGGCCCTTTTGACCGGGGGGAAGTGAGACTTCATTGTAGTGCAGATTTCCTTTGCAAGCTTGCTTGGTTGGCCAAAAAGGGCGTATGCGTTTTTTCCTGAATATATTCAGGAAAAAACGCATACGCCCTTTTTGGCCAAGTGCATCATTTTGTATGCTCTGCCTCTATTCCTATGCTTTCAATGCAATTCCAGTCTACCTCCTGAAATTGGTTTCCTGCAATTCTGCCCCGCTTTCAAGTCCTCTTGGCAGCCTTACTTCAGTATATTTTTGGACGATAGCTGTCATTTATAACTCTGCAGGTTTGTGAATTACAGTGCCCCTGAACTCCTTTCTTTTACTCGGTTTTCTGTGAGCTAGCCGCAACACCGCAGGATGGCTTCAGGCCCTAATCTGGTTCCGGTACGGCATGCTGAGCCTTTGGTTATTTCCTCTTCCTGGTGGGAAATGAGAGTTAAATTTGCCCGTCCACACACCTCCAGCTAGTCTCTCATTGGTTCTCCCTATTCCTGTTCATCTTCGGCAGAAATTGCAAACTGGGCCAAACAGGAGGTTAAAGGCGCTGACTCTCCAAGTGGGGAGAGTGTTAGTAAAGCATCTGGAATGTTGCACCCGAGTACCAGGGGAGGAAAACTGAGACATATTTGAACACGTCTCCCGTTCACACGGTTGATCATACTCTTGGTTCCACATGCATGTTTTAGCTCAAGGAAGAATACCTTAAACCTGGGTAGTTGAAACCCGTGGAATGGGTACCATGTAATATGACTTCAAAGGGTCTTCATTTGCTCACCGAACCTCTCCAATCCTATCACTGCTGCGTTTATGCACCTGAACACATGCTTGATTCTCTTTCAGAGACATAGCAATCCATAGGTTTTAAGATACTTACTAGTCAGGTACATTCTTAGGCGTTTAATATGGGGTGTGTAGTCCATTTCGTTGAGCAAGGAGTAGCTCTTGTCTATTCCATATTTGGCTTAAGGAACTTTATCTGTGCTCATTTCAATCTCTGGTTTTATGCAGCACCCCAACTCACCTTTCCCCTTAAGCAAGCATAAGTTGGTTTTCTAAATTTGAGACCCTGTTCTGTTCTGTAATTCAGTTCCTGTGTAGCCAAGTTTACATTCCGTGTATTACTGATATCTTATGATGTTTCTTTTTCTGTGTGACTTATTTCAGTTAGAATCATCATACCTGAATCCACTCATTGTGCTGCTAAGGGCCTGATGACATAGATTTCATTGCTGAGTGATATTGCTTTGTAAGTATATACCACAACTTCTTTATCCATTTTTCACTTTCTGCGATGTTGAACTTGTACTGTAAACGAGGTTCTTGTAAACAGAGGCGTCCCAAACTTTGGGGTGGCTGTGTCTTTTTGATTTTAATTTCCCTAAGCTATAGGACCACAAGTGGAAGTGCCCTAGGCTCTGTTGCTTTGTTTTTTAGATGTTTCAGGAAACACCATACACTTCTCCCGAGTGTCTGTTGGCAATTTACATCCCGCCCATCAGTATAACAAGGCTCCCAGTTCTCCATGGCCTGTCCTGCCTTTCTGGATTTTACACTTTTTTCAGATGGCCCTTTTGACCGGGGTGAAGTGAGACTTCATTGTAGTGCAGATTTCCTCTTCAAGTTTGCTTGGTTCGACAAAAAGGGCGTATGCGTTTTTTCCTGAATATATTCAGGAAAAAACGCATACGCCCTTTTTGGCCAAGTGCATCATTGTGGACGTTCTGCCTCTTTTCCTATGCTTTCAATGCAATTCCAGTCTACCTCCTGAAATCGGTTTCCTGCAATTCTGCCCCGCTTTCAAGTCCTCTTGGCAGCCTTACTTCAGTATATTTTTGGACGATAGCTGTCATTTATAACTCTGCAGGTTTGTGAATTACAGTGCCCCTGAGCTCCTTTCTTCAACTCGCTTTCTTGTGACCTGGCCGCAACACCGCAGGATGGCTTCAGGCCCTATTCTTGTTCCGGAACGGCACGCTGAGCCTTTGGTTATTTCCTCTTCCTGGTGGGAAATGAGAGTTAAATTTGCCCGTCCAGACACCTCCAGCTAGTCTCTCATTGGTTCTCGCTATTCCTGTTCATCTTCCGCAGAAATTGCAAACTGGGCCAAACAGGAGTTTAAAGGCGCTGACTCTCCAAGTGGGGAGAGTGTTAGTAAAGCGTCTGGAATGTTGCACCCGAGTACCAGGGGAGGAAAACTGAGACATATTTGAACACTTCTCCCGTTCACATGGTTGATCATACTCTGGGTTCCACATGCATGTTTTAGCTGAAGGAAGAATACCTTAAACCTGGAGAGTTGAGACCCGTGGAATGGGTACCATACAATGTGACTTCAAAGGGTCTTCATTTGCTCACCGAACCTCTCCAATCCTATCACTGCTGCGTTTATGCCCCTGTACACATGCTTGATTCTCTTTTGGAGACATAGCAATCCATAGGTTTTAAGATACTTACTAGTCAGGTACATTCTTAGGCATTTAATATGGGGTGTTGAGTCCATTTCGTTGAGCAAGGAGTAGCTCCTGTCTATTCCATATTTGGCTTAAGGAATTTTATCTGTGCTCATTTCAATCTCTGGTTTTATGCAGCACCCCAACTCACCTTTCCCCTTAAGCAAGCATAAGTTGGTTTTCTAAATTTGAGAGCCTGTTCTTTTTGGAATTCAGTTCCTGTGTAGCCAAGTTTACATTCCGTGTATTAGTGATATCTTATGATGTTTCTTTTTCTGTGTGACTTATTTCAGTTAGAATCATCATACCTGAATCCACTCATTATGCTGCTACGGGCCTGATGACATAGATTTCATTGCTGAGTGATACTGCATTGTACGTAAGTACCACAAGTTCTTTATCCATTTTTCACTTTCTGTGATATTGAACTTGTACGGTAAACGAGGTTCTTGTAAACAGAGGCGTCCCAAACTTTGGGGTGGCTGTGTCTTTTTGATTTTAATTTCCCTAAGCTATAGGACCATAAGTGGAAGTGCTCTAGGCTCTGTTGCTTTGTTTTCTAGATGTTTCAGGAAACACCATACACTTCTCCCGAGTGTCTGTTGGCAATTTACATCCCGCCCATCAGCATAACAAGGCTCCCAGTTCTCCATGGCCTGTCCTGCCTTTCTGGATTTTACACTTTTTTCAGATGGCCCTTTTGACCGGGGGGAAGTGAGACTTCATTGTAGTGCAGATTTCCTTTGCAAGCTTGCTTGGTTGGCCAAAAAGGGCGTATGCGTTTTTTCCTGAATATATTCAGGAAAAAACGCATACGCCCTTTTTGGCCAAGTGCATCATTGTGGACGTTCTGCCTCTTTTCCTATGCTTTCAATGCAATTGCAGTCTACCTCCTGAAATCGGTTTCCTGCAATTCTGCCCCGCTTTCAAGTCCTCTTGGCAGCCTTACTTCAGTATATTTTTGGACGATAGCTGTCATTTATAACTCTGCAGGTTTGTGAATTACAGTGCCCCTGAGCTCCTTTCTTCAACTCGCTTTCTTGTGACCTGGCCGCAACACCGCAGGATGGCTTCAGGCCCTAATCTGGTTCCGGAACGGCACGCTGAGCCTTTGGTTATTTCCTGTTCCTGGTGGCAAATGAGAGTTAAATTTGCCCGTCCAGACACCTCCAGCTAGTCTCTCATTTGTTCTCCGTATTCCTGTTCATCTTCCGCAGAAATTGCAAACTGGGCCAAACAGGATGTTAAAGGCGCTGACTCTCCAAGTGGGGAGAGTGTTAGTAAAGCGTCTGGAATGTTGCACCCGAGTACCAGGGGAGGAAAACTGAGACATATTTGAACACGTCTCCCGTTCACATGGTTGATCATACTCTGGGTTCCACATGCATGTTTTAGCTGAAGGAAGAATACCTTAAACCTGGAGAGTTGAGACCCGTGGAATGGGTACCATACAATATGACTTCAAAGGGTCTTCATTTGCTCACCGAACCTCTCCAATCCTATCCCTGCTGCGTTTATGCCCCTGTACACACGCTTGATTCTCTTTTGGAGACATAGCAATCCATAGGTTTTAAGATACTTACTAGTCAGGTACATTCTTAGGCATTTAATATGGGGTGTTGAGTCCATTTCGTTGAGCAAGGAGTAGCTCTTGTCTATTCCATATTTGGCTTAAGGAACTTTATCTGTGCTCATTTCAATCTCTGGTTTTATGCAGCACCCCAACTCACCTTTACCCTTAAGCAAGCATAAGTTGGTTTTCTAAATTTGAGACCCTGTTCTGTTTTGGAATTCAGTTCCTGTGTAGCCAAGTTTACATTCCGTGTATTAGTGATATCTTATGATGTTTCTTTTTCTGTCTGACTTATTTCAGTTAGAATCATCATACCTGAATCCACTCATTATGCTACTACGGGCCTGATGACATAGATTTCATTGCTGAGTGATACTGCATTGTACGTAAATACCACAAGTTCTTTATCCATTTTTCACTTTCTGTGATATTGAACTTGTACGGTAAATGAGGTTCTTGTAAACAGAGGCGTCCCAAACTTTGGGGTGGCTGTGTCTTTTTGATTTTAATTTCCCTAAGCTATAGGACCATAAGTGGAAGTGCCCTAGGCTCTGTTGCTTTGTTTTTTAGATGTTTCAGGAAACACCATACACTTCTCCCGAGTGTCTGTTGGCAATTTACATCCCGCCCATCAGCATAACAAGGCTCCCAGTTCTCCATGGCCTGTCCTGCCTTTCTGGATTTTACACTTTTTTCAGATGGCCCTTTTGACCGGGGCGAAGTGAGACTTCATTGTAGTGCAGATTTCCTTTGCAAGCTTGCTTGGTTGGCCAAAAAGGGCGTATGCGTTTTTTCCTGAATATATTCAGGAAAAAACGCATACGCCCTTTTTGGCCAAGTGCATCATTGTGGACGTTCTCCCTCTTTTCCTATGCTTGAAATGCAATTCCAGTCTACCTCCTGAAATCGGTTTCCTGCAATTCTGCCCCGCTTTCAAGTCCTCTTGGCAGCCTTACTTCAGTCTATTTTTGGACGATAGCTGTCATTTATAACTCTGCAGGTTTGTGAATTACAGTGTCCCTGAGCTCCTTTCTTCAACTCGCTTTCTTGTTAGCTGGCCGCAACACCGCAGGATGGCTTCAGGCCCTAATCTGGTTCCGGCACGGCACGCTGAGCCTTTGGTTAATTCCTCTTCCTGGTGGGAAATGAGAGTTAAATTTGCCCGTCCAGACACCTCCAGCTAGTCTCTCATTGGTTCTCCCTATTCCTGTTCATCTTCCGCAGAAATTGCAAACTGGGCCAAACAGGAGGTTAAAGGGACTGACTCTCCAAGTCGGAAGAGTGTTAGTAAAACGTCTGGAATGTTGCACCCGAGTACCAGGATACAAAAACTGAGACATATTTGAACACGTCTCCCGATCACATGGTTGATCATACTCTAGGTTCCACATGCATGTTTTAGCTGAAGGAAGAATACCTTAAACCTGGGTAGTTGAAACCCGTGGAATGGGTACCATGCAATATGACTTCAAAGGGTCTTCATTTGCTCACCGAACCTCTCCAATCCTATCACTGCTGCGTTTATGCCCCTGTACACATGCTTGATTTTCTTTCGGAGACATAGCAATCCATAGGTTTTAAGATACTTACTAGTCAGGTACATTCTTAGGCCTTTAATATGCGGTGTTGAGTCCATTTCGTTGAGCAAGGAGTAGCTCTTGTCTATTCCATATTTGGCTTAAGGAACTTTATCTGTGCTCATTTCAATCTCTGGTTTTATGCAGCACCCCAACTCACCTTTCCCCTTAAGCAAGCATAAGTTGGTTTTCTAAATTTGAGACCCTGTTCTGTTCTGTAATTCAGTTCCTGTGTAGACAAGTTTACATTCCGTGTATTACTGATATCTTATGATGTTTCTTTTTCTGTGTGACTTATTTCAGTTAGAATCATCGTACCTGAATCCACTCTTTGTGCTGGTAAGGGCCTGATGACATAGATTTCATTGCTGCGTGATATTGCTTTGTAAGTAAATACCACAAGTTCTTTATCCATTTTTCACTTTCTGCGATGTTGAACTTGTACTGTAAACGACGTTCTTGTAAACAGAGGTGTCCCAAACTTTGGGGTGGCTGTGTCTTTTTGATTTTAATTTCCCTAAGCTATAGGACCATAAGTGGAAGTGCTCTAGGCTCTGTTGCTTTGTTTTCTAGATGTTTCAGGAAACACCATACAGTTCTCCCGAGTGTCTGTTGGCAATTTACATCCCGCCCATCAGTATAACAAGGCTCCCAGTTCTCCATGGCCTGTCCTGCCTTTCTGGATTTTACACTTTTTTCAGATGGCCCTTTTGACCGGGGTGAAGTGAGACTTCATTGTAGTGCAGATTTCCTCTTCAAGTTTGCTTGGTTGGCCAAAAAGGGCGTATGCGTTTTTTCCTGAATATATTCAGGAAAAAACGCATACGCCCTTTTTGGCCAAGTGCATCATTGTGGACGTTCTGCCTCTTTTCCTATGCTTTCAATGCAATTCCAGTCTACCTCCTGAAATCGGTTTCCTGCAATTCTGCCCCGCTTTCAAGTCCTCTTGGCAGCCTTACTTCAGTATATTTTTGGACGATAGCTGTCATTTATAACTCTGCAGGTTTGTGAATTACAGTGCCCCTGAGCTCCTTTCTTCAACTCGCTTTCTTGTGACCTGGCCGCAACACCGCAGGATGGCTTCAGGCCCTATTCTTGTTCCGGAACGGCACGCTGAGCCTTTGGTTATTTCCTGTTCCTGGTGGCAAATGAGAGTTAAATTTGCCCGTCCAGACACCTCCAGCTAGTCTCTCATTGGTTCTCGCTATTCCTGTTCATCTTCCGCAGAAATTGCAAACTGGGCCAAACAGGAGGTTAAAGGCGCTGACTCTCCAAGTTGGGAGAGTGTTAGTAAAGCGTCTGGAATGTTGCACCCGAGTACCAGGGGAGGAAAACTGAGACATATTTGAACACTTCTCCCGTTCACATGGTTGATCATACTCTGGGTTCCACATGCATGTTTTAGCTGAAGGAAGAATACCTTAAACCTGGAGAGTTGAGACCCGTGGAATGGGTACCATACAATGTGACTTCAAAGGGTCTTCATTTGCTCACCGAACCTCTCCAATCCTATCACTGCTGCGTTTATGCCCCTGTACACACGCTTGATTCTCTTTTGGAGACATAGCAATCCATAGGTTTTAAGATACTTACTAGTCAGGTACATTCTTAGGCATTTAATATGGGGTGTTGAGTCCATTTCGTTGAGCAAGGAGTAGCTCTTGTCTATTCCATATTTGGCTTAAGGAACTTTATCTGTGCTCATTTCAATCTCTGGTTTTATGCAGCACCCCAACTCACCTTTCCCCTTAAGCAAGCATAAGTTGGTTTTCTAAATTTGAGAGCCTGTTCTTTTTGGAATTCAGTTCCTGTGTAGCCAAGTTTACATTCCGTGTATTAGTGATATCTTATGATGTTTCTTTTTCTGTGTGACTTATTTCAGTTAGAATCATCATACCTGAATCCACTCATTATGCTGCTACGGGCCTGATGACATAGATTTCATTGCTGAGTGATACTGCATTGTACGTAAGTACCACAAGTTCTTTATCCATTTTTCACTTTCTGTGATATTGAACTTGTACGGTAAACGAGGTTCTTGTAAACAGAGGCGTCCCAAACTTTGGGGTGGCTGTGTCTTTTTGATTTTAATTTCCCTAAGCTATAGGACCATAAGTGGAAGTGCTCTAGGCTCTGTTGCTTTGTTTTCTAGATGTTTCAGGAAACACCACACACTTCTCCCGAGTGTCTGTTGGCAATTTACATCCCGCCCATCAGCATAACAAGGCTCCCAGTTCTCCATGGCCTGTCCTGCCTTTCTGGATTTTACACTTTTTTCAGATGGCCCTTTTGACCGGGGGGAAGTGAGACTTCATTGTAGTGCAGATTTCCTCTTCAAGTTTGCTTGGTTGGACAAAAAGGGCGTATGCGTTTTTTCCTGAATATATTCAGGAAAAAACGCATACGCCCTTTTTGGCCAAGTGCATCATTGTGGACGTTCTGCCTCTTTTCCTATGCTTTCAATGCAATTCCAGTCTACCTCCTGAAATCGGTTTCCTGCAATTCTGCCCCGCTTTCAAGTCCTCTTGGCAGCCTTACTTCAGTATATTTTTGGACGATAGCTGTCATTTACAACTCTGCAGGTTTGTGAATTACAGTGCCCCTGAGCTCCTTTCTTCAACTCGCTTTCTTGTGACCTGGCCGCAACACCGCAGGATGGCTTCAGGCCCTAATCTCGTTCCGGAACGGCACGCTGAGCCTTTGGTTATTTCCTGTTTCTGGTGGCAAATGAGAGTTAAATTTGCCCGTCCAGACACCTCCAGCTAGTCTCTCATTTGTTCTCCGTATTCCTGTTCATCTTCCGCAGAAATTGCAAACTGGGCCAAACAGGAGGTTAAAGGCGCTGACTCTCCAAGTGGGGAGAGTGTTAGTAAAGCGTCTGGAATGTTGCACCCGAGTACCAGGGGAGGAAAACTGAGACATATTTGAACACGTCTCCCGTTCACATGGTTGATCATACTCTGGGTTCCACATGCATGTTTTAGCTGAAGGAAGAATACCTTAAACCTGGAGAGTTGAGACCCGTGGAAAGGGTACCATACAATATGACTTCAAACGGTCTTCATTTCTCACCGAACCTCTCCAATCCTATCCCTGCTGCGTTTATGCCCCTGTACACACGCTTGATTCTCTTTTGGAGACATAGCAATCCATAGGTTTTAAGATACTTACTAGTCAGGTACATTCTTAGGCATTTAATATGGGGTGTTGAGTCCATTTCGTTGAGCAAGGAGTAGCTCTTGTCTATTCCATATTTGGCTTAAGGAACTTTATCTGTGCTCATTTCAATCTCTGGTTTTATGCAGCACCCCAACTCACCTTTCCCCTTAAGCAAGCATAAGTTGGTTTTCTAAATTTGAGAGCCTGTTCTGTTTTGGAATTCAGTTCCTGTGTAGCCAAGTTTACATTCCGTGTATTAGTGATATCTTATGATGTTTCTTTTTCTGTGTGACTTATTTCAGTTAGAATCATCGTACCTGAATCCACTCATTATGCTGCTACGGGCCTGATGACATAGATTTCATTGCTGAGTGATACTGCATTGTACGTAAGTACCACAAGTTCTTTATCCATTTTTCACTTTCTGTGATATTGAACTTGTACGGTAAACGAGGTTCTTGTAAACAGAGGCGTCCCAAACTTTGGGGTGGCTGTGTCTTTTTGATTTTAATTTCCCTAAGCTATAGGACCATAAGTGGAAGTGCTCTAGGCTCTGTTGCTTTGTTTTCTAGATGTTTCAGGAAACACAATACACTTCTCCCGAGTGTCTGTTGGCAATTTACATCCCGCCCATCAGCATAACAAGGCTCCCAGTTCTCCATGGCCTGTCCTGCCTTTCTGGATTTTACACTTTTTTCAGATGGCCCTTTTGACCGGGGGGAAGTGAGACTTCATTGTAGTGCAGATTTCCTCTGCAAGTTTGCTTGGTTGGCCAAAAAGGGCGTATGCGTTTTTTCCTGAATATATTCAGGAAAAAACGCATACGCCCTTTTTGGCCAAGTGCATCATTGTGGACGTTCTGCCTCTTTTCCTATGCTTTCAATGCAATTCCAGTCTACCTCCTGAAATCGGTTTCCTGCAATTCTGCCCCGCTTTCAAGTCCTCTTGGCAGCCTTACTTCAGTATATTTTTGGACGATAGCTGTCATTTATAACTCTGCAGGTTTGTGAATTACAGTGCCCCTGAGCTCCTTTCTTCAACTCGCTTTCTTGTGACCTGGCCACAACACCGCAGGATGGCTTCAGGCCCTAATCTGGTTCCGGCACGGCACGCTGAGCTTTTGGTTAATTCCTCTTCCTGGTGGGAAACGAGAGTTAAATTTGCCGTCCAGACACCTCCAGCTAGCCTCTCATTGGTACTCGCTATTCCTGTTCATCTTCCACAGAAATTGCAAACTGGGCCAAACAGGAGGTTAAAGGCGCTGACTCTCCAAGTGGGGAGAGTGTTAGTAAAGCGTCTGGAATGTTGCACCCGAGTACCAGGGTACGAAAACTGAGACATATTTGAACACGTCTCCCGATCACATGGTTGATCATACTCTAGGTTCCACATGCATGTTTTAGCTGAAGGAATAATACTTTAAACCTGCGTAGTTGAAACCCGTGGAATGGGTACCATGCAATATGACTTCAAAGGGTCTTCATTTGTACACCAAACCTCGCCAATCCTATCACTGCTGCGTTTATGCCCCTGTACACATGCTTGATTCTCTTTCGGAGACATAGCAATCCATAAGTTTTAAGATACTTACTAGTCAGGTACATTCTTAGGCGTTTAATATGCGGTGTTGAGTCCATTTCGTTGAGCAAGGAGTAGCTCTTGTCTATTCCATATTTGGCTTAAGGAACTTTATCTGTGCTCATTTCAATCTCTGGTTTTATGCAGCACCCCAACTCACCTTTCCCCTTAAGCCAGCATAAGTTGGTTTTCTAAATTTGAGACCCTGTTCTGTTCTGTAATTCAGTTCCTGTGTAGCCAAGTTTACATTCCGTGTATTACTGATATCTTATGATGTTTCTTTTTCTGTGTGACTTATTTCAGTTAGAATCATCGTACCTGAATCCACTCATTATGCTGCTACGGGCCTGATGACATAGATTTCATTGCTGAGTGATACTGCATTGTACGTAAGTACCACAAGTTCTTTATCCATTTTTCACTTTCTGTGATATTGAACTTGTACGGTAAACGGGGTTCTTGTAAACAGAGGCATCCCAAACTTTGGGGTGGCTGTGTCTTTTTGATTTTAATTTCCCTAAGCTATAGGACCATAAGTGGAAGTGCCCTAGGCTCTGTTGCTTTGTTTTTTAGATGTTTCAGGAAACACCATACACTTCTCCAGAGTGTCTGTTGGCAATTTACATCCCGCCCATCAGCATAACAAGGCTCCCAGTTCTCCATGGCCTGTCCTGCCTTTCTGGATTTTACACTTTTTTCAGATGGCCCTTTTGACCGGGGGGAAGTGAGACTTCATTGTAGTGCAGATTTCCTCTGCAAGCTTGCTTGGTTGGCCAAAAAGGGCGTATGCGTTTTTTCCTGAATATATTCAGGAAAAAACGCATACGCCCTTTTTGGCCAAGTGCATCATTGTGGACGTTCTGCCTCTTTTCCTGTGCTTTCAATGCAATTCCAGTCTACCTGCTGAAATCGGTTTCCTGCAATTCTGCCCCGCTTTCAAGTCCTCTTGGCAGCCTTACTTCAGTATATTTTTGGACGATAGCTGTCATTTATAACTCTGCAGGTTTGTGAATTACAGTGCCCCTCAGCTCCTTTCTTCAACTCCCTTTCTTTTGAGCTGGCAGCAACACCGCAGGATGGCTTCAGGCCATAATCTGGTTCCGGCAGGGCACGCTGAGCCTTTGGTTATTTCCTCTTCCTGGTGGGAAATGAGAGTTAAATTTGCCCGTCCAGACACCTCCAGCTAGTCTCTCATTGGTTCTCCCTATTCCTGTTCATCTTCCGCAGAAATTGCAAACTGGGCCAAACAGGAGGTTAAAGGCACTGACTCTCCAAGTCAGGAGAGTGTTAGTAAAACATCTGGAATTTTGCACCCGAGTACCAGGGGAAGAATACTCTAGACATATTTGAACACGTCTCCCGTTATCACGGTTGATCATACTCTGGGTTCCACATGCATGTTTTAGCTGAAGGAAGAATACCTTAAACCTGGAGAGTTGAGACCCGTGCAATGGGTACCATGCAATATGTCTTCAAAGGGTCTTCATTTGCTCACCGAACCTCTCCAATCCTATCACTGCTGCATCTATGCCCCCGTACACACGCTTGATTCTCTTTTGGAGACATAGCAATCCATAGGTTTTAAGATACTTACTAGTCAGGTACATTCTTAGGCGTTTAATATGGGGTGTAGAGTCCATTTCGTTGAGCAAGGAGTAGCTCTTGTCTATTCCATATTTGGCTTAAGGAACTTTATCTGTGCTCATTTCAATCTCTGCTTTTATGCAGCACCCCAACTCACCTTTCCCCTTAAGCAAGCATAAGTTGGTTTTCTAAATTTGAGACCCTGTTCTGTTTTGGAATTCAGTTCCTGTGTAGCCAAGTTTACATTCCGTGTATTAGTGATACCTTATGATGTTTCTTTTTCTGTGTGACTTATTTCAGTTAGAATCATCGTACCTGAATCCACTCATTATGCTGCTACGGGCCTGATGACATAGATTTCATTGCTGAGTGATACTGCATTGTACGTAAGTACCACAAGTTCTTTATCCATTTTTCACTTTCTGTGATATTGAACTTGTACGGTAAACGAGGTTCTTGTAAACAGAGGCGTCCCAAACTTTGGGGTGGCTGTGTCTTTTTGATTTTAATTTCCCTAAGCTATAGGACCATAAGTGGAAGTGCCCTAGGCTCTGTTGCTTTGTGTTTTAGATGTTTCAGGAAACACCATACACTTCTCCCGAGTGTCTGTTGGCAATTTACATCCCGCCCATCAGCATAACAAGGCTCCCAGTTCTCCATGGCCTGTCCTGCCTTTCTGGATTTTACACTTTTTTCAGATGGCCCTTTTGACCGGGGGGAAGTGAGACTTCATTGTAGTGCAGATTTCCTCTGCAAGTTTGCTTGGTTGGCCAAAAAGGGCGTATGCGTTTTTTCCTGAATATATTCAGGAAAAAACGCATACGCCCTTTTTGGCCAAGTGCATCATTGTGGACGTTCTGCCTCTTTTCCTATGCTTTCAATGCAATTCCAGTCTACCTCCTGAAATCGGTTTCCTGCAATTCTGCCCCGCTTTCAAGTCCTCTTGGCAGCCTTACTTCAGTATATTTTTGGACGATAGCTGTCATTTATAACTCTGCAGGTTTGTGAATTACAGTGCCCCTGAGCTCCTTTCTTCAACTCGCTTTCTTGTGAGCTGGCCGCAACACCGCAGGATGGCTTCAGGCCCTCATCTGGTTCCGTCATGGCACGCTGAACCTTTGGTTATTTCCTCTTCCTGGTGGGAAATGAGAGTTAAATTTGCCCGTCCAGACACCTCCAGCTAGTCTCTCATTGGTTCTCCCTATTCCTGTTCATCTTCCGCAGAAATTGCAAACTGGGCCAAACAGGAGGTTAAAGGCGCTGACTTTCCAAGTGGGGAGAGTGTTAGTAAAGCGTCTGGAATGTTGCACCCGAGTACCAGGGGAGGAAAACTGAGACATATTTGAACACGTCTCCCGTTCACACGGTTGATCATATGCTGGGTTCCACATGCATGTTTTAGCTGAAGGAAGAATACCTTAAACCTGGAGAGTTTAGACCTGCGGAATGGGTACCATGCAATATGACTTCAAAGGGTCTTCATTTGCTCACCGAACCTCTCCAATCCTATCACTGCTGCGTTTATGCCCCTGTACACATGCTTGATTCTCTTTTGGAGACATAGCAATCCATAGGTTTTAAGATACTTACTAGTCAGGTACATTCTTAGGCGTTTAATATGTGGTGTTGAGTCCATTTCGTTGAGCTAGGAGTAGCTCTTGTCTATTCCATATTTGGCTTAAGGAACTTTATCTGTGCTCATTTCAATCTCTGGTTTTATGCAGCACCCCAACTCACCTTTCCCCTTAAGCAAGCATAAGTTGGTTTTCTAAATTTGAGACCCTGTTCTGTTTTGGAATTCAGTTCCTGTGTAGCCAAGTTTATATTCCGTGTATTAGTGATATCTTATGATGTTTCTTTTTCTGTGTTACTTATTTCAGTTAGAATCATCATACCTGAATCCACTCATTATGCTACTACTGGCCTGATGACATAGATTTCATTGCTGAGTGATACTGCATTGTACGTAAGTACCACAAGTTCTTTATCCATTTTTCACTTTCTGTGATATTGAACTTGTACGGTAAACGAGGTTCTTGTAAACAGAGGCGTCCCAAACTTTGGGGTGGCTGTGTCTTTTTGATTTTAATTTCCCTAAGCTATAGGACCATAAGTGGAAGTGCCCTAGGCTCTGTTGCTTTGTCTTTTAGATGTTTCAGGAAACACCATACACTTCTCCCCAGTGTCTGTTGGCAATTTACATCCCGCCCATCAGCATAACAAGGCTCCCAGTTCTCCATGGCCTGTCCTGCATTTCTGGATTTTACACTTTTTTCAGATGGCCCTTTTGACCGGGGGGAAGTGAGACTTCATTGTAGTGCAGATTTCCTTTGCAAGTTTGCTTGCTTGGCCAAAAAGGGCGTATGCGTTTTTTCCTGAATATATTCAGGAAAAAACGCATACGCCCTTTTTGGCCAAGTGCATCATTGTGGACGTTCTGCCTCTTTTCCTATGCTTTCAATGCAATTCCAGTCTACCTCCTGAAATCGGTTTCCTGCAATTCTGCCCCGCTTTCAAGTCCTCTTGGCAGCCTTACTTCAGTCTATTTTTGGACGATAGCTGTCGTTTATAACTCTGCAGGTTTGTGAATTACAGTGCCCCTGAGCTCCTTTCTTCAACTCCCTTTCTTGTGACCTGGGCGCAACACCGCAGGATGGCTTCAGGCCCTTATCTGGTTCCGGCACGGCACGCTGAGCCTTTGGTTATTTCCTCTTCCTGGTGGGAAATGAGAGTTAAAATTGCCCGTCCAGACACCTCCAGCTAGTCTCTCATTGGTTCTCGCTATTCCTGTTCATCTTCCGCAGAAATTGCAAACTGGGCCAAACAGGAGGTTCAAGGGACAGACTCTCCAAGTCGGGAGAGTGTTAGTAAAGCGTCTGGAATGTTGCACCCGAGTACCAGGGTACGAAAACTGAGACATATTTGAACACGTCTCCCGATCACATGGTTGACAAACTCAAGGTTCCACATGCATGTTTTAGCTGAAGGAAGAATACCTTAAACCTGGGTAGTTGAAACCCGTGGAATGGGTACCATGCAATATGACTTCAAAGGGTCTTCATTTGCTCACCGAACCTCTCCCATCCTATCACTGCTGCGTTTATGCCCCTGTACACATGCTTGATTCTCTTTCGGAGACATAGCAATCCATAGGTTTTAAGATACTTACTAGTCAGGTACATTCTTAGGCGTTTAATATGGGGTGTTGAGTCCATTTCGTTGAGCAAGGAGTAGCTCTTGTCTATTCCATATTTGGCTTAAGGAACTTTATCTGTGCTCATTTCAATCTCTGGTTTTATGCAGCACCCCAACTCACCTTTCGCCTTAAGCAAGCATAAGTTGGTTTTCTAAATTTGAGACCCTGTTCTGTTTTGGAATTCAGTTCCTGTGTAGCCAAGTTTACATTCCGTGTATTAGTGATATCTTATGATGTTTCTTTTCCTGTGTGACTTATTTCAGTTAGAATCATCATACCTGAATCCACTCATTGTGCTGCTAAGGGCCTGATGACATAGATTTCATTGCTGAGTGATATTGCTTTGTAAGTAAATACCACAACTTCTTTATCCATTTTTCACTTTCTGTGATGTTGAACTTGTAATGTAAACGAGGTTCTTGTAAACAGAGGCGTCCCAAACTTTGGGGTGGCTGTGTCGTTTTGATTTTAATTTCCCTAAGGTATAGGACCATAAGTGGAAGTGCCCTAGGCTCTGTTGCTTTGTTTTTTAGATGTTTCTGGAAACACCATACACTTCTCCAGAGTGTCTGTTGGCAATATACATCCCGCCCATCAGCATAACAAGTCTCCCAGTTCTCCATGGCCTGTCCTGCCTTTCTGGATTTTACACTTTTTTCAGATGGCCCTTTTGACCGGGGGGAAGTGAGACTTCATTGTAGTGCAGATTTCCTTTGCAAGCTTCCTTGGTTGGCCAAAAGGGGCGTATGCGTTTTTTCCTGAATATATTCAGGAAAAAAGGCATACGCCCTTTTTGGCTAAGTGCATCATTGTGGACGTTCTGCCTCTTTTCCTATGCTTTCAATGCAATTCCAGTCTACCTCCTGAAATCGGTTTCCTGCAATTCTGCCCCGCTTTCAAGTCCTCTTGGCAGCCTTACTTCAGTATATTTTTGGACGATAGCTGTCATTTATAACTCTGCAGGTTTGTGAATTACAGTGCCCCTGAGCTCCTTTCTTCAACTCGCTTTCTTGTGACCTGGCCACAACACCGCAGGATGCCTTCAGGCCCTAATCTGGTTCCGGCACGGCACGCTGAGCCTTTGGTTAATTCCTCTTCCTGGTGGGAAATGAGAGTTAAATTTGCCATCCAGACACCTCCAGCTAGTCTCTCATTGGTTCTCGCTATTCCTGTTCATCTTCCGCAGAAATTGCAAACTGGGCCAAACAGGAGGTTCAAGGGACTGACTCGCCAAGTCGGGAGAGTGTTAGTAAAGCGTCTGGAATGTTGCACCCGAGTACCATGGTACGAAAACTGAGACATATTTGAACACGTCTCCCGATCACATGGTTGATCATACTCTAGGTTCCACATGCATGTTTTAGCTGAAGGAAGAATACTTTAAACCTGGGTAGTTGAAACCCGTGGAATGGGTACCATGCAATATGACTTCAAAGGGTCTTCATTTGTACACCAAACCTCGCCAATCCTATCACTGCTGCGTTTATGCCCCTGTAAACATGCTTGATTCTCTTTCGGAATCATAGCAATCCATAGGTTTTAAGATACTTACTAGTCAGGTACATTCTTAGGCGTTTAATATGGGGTGTTGAGTCCATTTCGTTGAGCAAGGAGTAGCTCTTGTCTATTCCATATTTGGCTTAAGGAACTTTATCTGTGCTCATTTCAATCTCTGGTTTTATGCAGCACCCCAACTCACCTTTACCCTTAAGCAAGCATAAGTTGGTTTTCTAAATTTGAGACCCTGTTCTGTTTTGGAATTCAGTTCCTGTATAGCCAAGTTTACATTCCGTGTATTAGTGATATCTTATGATGTTTCTTTTTCTGTGTGACTTATTTCAGTTAGAATCATCATACCTGAATCCACTCATTGTGCTACTAAGGGCCAGATGACATAGATTTCATTGCTGAGTGATACTGCATTGTACGTAAGTACCACAAGTTCTTTATCCATTTTTCACTTTCTGTGATATTGAACTTGTACGGTAAACGAGGTTCTTGTAAACAGAGCCATTCCAAACTTTGGGGTGGCTGTGTCTTTTTGATTTTAATTTCTCTAAGCTATAGGACCATAAGTGGAAGTGCCCTAGGCTCTGTTGCTTTGTTTTTTAGATGTTTCAGGAAACACCATACACTTCTCCCGAGTGTCTGTTGGCAATTTACATCCCGCCCATCAGCATAACAAGGCTCCCAGTTCTCCATGGGCTGTCCTGCCTTTCTGGATTTTACACTTTTTTCAGATGGCCCTTTTGACCGGGGGGAAGTGAGACTTCATTGTAGTGCAGATTTCCTTTGCAAGCTTGCTTGGTTGGCCAAAAAGGGCGTATGCGTTTTTTCCTGAGGAAAAAACGCATACGCCCTTTGTGGCCAGGTGCATCATTGTGGACGTTCTGCCTCTTTTCCTATGCTTTCAATGCAATTCCTGTCTACCTCCTGAAATCGGTTTCCTGCAATTCTGCCCCGCTTTCAAGTCCTCTTGGCAGCCTGACTTCAGTATATTTTTGGACGATAGCTGTCATTTATAACTCTGCAGGTTTGTGAATTACAGTGCCCCTGAGCTCCTTTCTTCAACTCGTTTTTTTGTGAGCTGGCCGCAACACCGCAGGATGGCTTCAGGCCCTAATCTGGTTCGGTACGGCACGCTGAGCCTTCGGTTAATTCCTCTTCCTGGTGGGAAATGAGAGTTAAATTTGCCCGTCCAGACTCCTCCAGCTAGTCTCTCATTGGTTCTCCCTATTCCTGTTCATCTTCCGCAGAAATTGCAAACTGGGCCAAACAGGACGTTAAAGGCGCTGACTCTCCAATTGGGGAGAGTGTTAGTAAAGCGTCTGGAATGTTGCACCCGAGTAACAGGGTAGGAAAACTGAGACATATTTGAACACGTCTCCCGTTCACACGGTTGATCATATTCTGGGTTCCACAAACATCTTTTAGCTGAAGGAAGAATACCTTAAACCTGGAGAGTTGAGACCCGTGTAATGGGTACCATGCAATATGACTTCAAAGGGTCTTCATTTGCTCACCGAACCTCTCCAATCCTATCACTGCTGCGTTTATGCCCCTGTACACACGCTTGATTCTCTTTTGGAGACGTAGCAATCCCTAGGTTTTAAGATACTTACTAGTCAGGTACATTCTTAGGCGTTTAATATGTGGTGTTGAGTCCATTTCGTTGAGCAAGGAGTAGCTCTTGTCTATTCCATATTTGGCTTAAGGAACTTTATCTGTGCTCATTTCAATCTCTGGTTTTATGCAGCACCCCAACTCACCTTTCCCCTTAAGCAAGCATAAGTTGGTTTTCTAAATTTGAGACCCTGTTCTGTTTTGGAATTCAGTTCCTGTGTAGCCAAGTTTACATTCCGTGTATTACTGATATCTTATGATGTTTCTTTTTCTGTGTGACTTATTTCAGTTAGAATCATCGTACCTGAATCCACTCATTATGCTGCTACGGGCCTGATGACATAGATTTCATTGCTGAGTGATACTGCATTGTACGTAAGTACCACAAGTTCTTTATCCATTTTTCACTTTCTGTGATATTGAACTTGTACGGTAAACGAGGTTCTTGTAAACAGAGGTGTCCGAAACTTTGTGGTGGCTGTGTCTTTATGATTTTAATTTCTCTAAGCTATAGAACCATAAGTGGAAGTGCCCTAGGCTCTGTTGCTTTGTTTTTTAGATGTTTCTGGAAACACCATACACTTCTCCCGAGTGTCTGTTGGCAATATACATCCCGCCCATCAGCATAACAAGGCTCCCAGTTCTCCATGGCCTGTCCTGCCTTTCTGGATTTTACACTTTTTTCAGATGGCCCTTTTGACCGGGGGGAAGTGAGACTTCATTGTAGTGCAGATTTCCTTTGCAAGCTTCCTTGGTTAGCCAAAAGGTGCGTATGCGTTTTTTCCTGAATATATTCAGGAAAAAAGGCATACGCCCTTTTTGGCTAAGTGCATCATTGTGGACGTTCTGCCTCTTTTCCTATGCTTTCAATGCAATTCCAGTCTACCTCCTGAAATCGGTTTCCTGCAATTCTGCCCCGCTTTCAAGTCCTCTTGGCAGCCTTACTTCAGTATATTTTTGGACGATAGCTGTCATTTATAACTCTGCAGGTTTGTGAATTACAGTGCCCCTGAGCTCCTTTCTTCAACTCGCTTTCTTGTGACCTGGCCACAACACCGCAGGATGCCTTCAGGCCCTAATCTGGTTCCGGCACGGCACGCTGAGCCTTTGGTTAATTCCTCTTCCTGGTGGGAAATGAGAGTTAAATTTGCCATCCAGACACCTCCAGCTAGTCTCTCATTGGTTCTCGCTATTCCTGTTCATCTTCCGCAGAAATTGCAAACTGGGCCAAACAGGAGGTTCAAGGGACTGACTCGCCAAGTCGGGAGAGTGTTAGTAAAGCGTCTGGAATGTTGCACCCGAGTACCATGGTACGAAAACTGAGACATATTTGAACACGTCTCCCGATCACATGGTTGATCATACTCTAGGTTCCACATGCATGTTTTAGCTGAAGGAAGAATACTTTAAACCTGGGTAGTTGAAACCCGTGGAATGGGTACCATGCAATATGACTTCAAAGGGTCTTCATTTGTACACCAAACCTCGCCAATCCTATCACTGCTGCGTTTATGCCCCTGTAAACATGCTTGATTCTCTTTCGGAATCATAGCAATCCATAGGTTTTAAGATACTTACTAGTCAGGTACATTCTTAGGCGTTTAATATGGGGTGTTGAGTCCATTTCGTTGAGCAAGGAGTAGCTCTTGTCTATTCCATATTTGGCTTAAGGAACTTTATCTGTGCTCATTTCAATCTCTGGTTTTATGCAGCACCCCAACTCACCTTTACCCTTAAGCAAGCATAAGTTGGTTTTCTAAATTTGAGACCCTGTTCTGTTTTGGAATTCAGTTCCTGTGTAGCCAAGTTTACATTCCGTGTATTAGTGATATCTTATGATGTTTCTTTTTCTGTGTGACTTATTTCAGTTAGAATCATCATACCTGAATCCACTCATTGTGCTACTAAGGGCCAGATGACATAGATTTCATTGCTGAGTGATACTGCATTGTACGTAAGTACCACAAGTTCTTTATCCATTTTTCACTTTCTGTGATATTGAACTTGTACGGTAAACGACGTTCTTGTAAACAGTGGCGTCCCAAACTTTGGGGTGGCTGTGTCTTTTTGATTTTAATTTCCCTAAGCTATAGGACCATAAGTGGAAGTGCCCTAGGCTCTGTTGCTTTGTTTTTTAGATGTTTCAGGAAACACCATACACTTCTCCCGAGTGTCTGTTGGCAATTTACATCCCGCCCATCAGCATAACAAGGCTCCCAGTTCTCCATGGGCTGTCCTGCCTTTCTGGATTTTACACTTTTTTCAGATGGCCCTTTTGACCGGAGGGAAGTGAGACTTCATTGTAGTGCAGATTTCCTTTGCAAGCTTGCTTGGTTGGCCAAAAAGGGCGTATGCGTTTTTTCCTGAGGAAAAAACGCATACGCCCTTTGTGGCCAGGTGCATCATTGTGGACGTTCTGCCTCTTTTCCTATGCTTTCAATGCAATTCCTGTCTACCTCCTGAAATCGGTTTCCTGCAATTCTGCCCCGCTTTCAAGTCCTCTTGGCAGCCTGACTTCAGTATATTTTTGGACGATAGCTGTCATTTATAACTCTGCAGGTTTGTGAATTACAGTGCCCCTGAGCTCCTTTCTTCAACTGGTTTTTTTGTGAGCTGGCCGCAACACCGCAGGATGGCTTCAGGCCCTAATCTGGTTCGGTACGGCACGCTGAGCCTTCGGTTAATTCCTCTTCCTGGTGGGAAATGAGAGTTAAATTTGCCCGTCCAGACACCTCCAGCTAGTCTCTCATTGGTTCTCCCTATTCCTGTTCATCTTCCGCAGAAATTGCAAACTGGGCCAAACAGGACGTTAAAGGCGCTGACTCTCCAATTGGGGAGAGTGTTAGTAAAGCGTCTGGAATGTTGCACCCGAGTAACAGGGTAGGAAAACTGAGACATATTTGAACACGTCTCCCGTTCACACGGTTGATCATATTCTGGGTTCCACAAACATCTTTTAGCTGAAGGAAGAATACCTTAAACCTGGAGAGTTGAGACCCGTGTAATGGGTACCATGCAATATGACTTCAAAGGGTCTTCATTTGCTCACCGAACCTCTCCAATCCTATCACTGCTGCGTTTATGCCCCTGTACACACGCTTGATTCTCTTTTGGAGACGTAGCAATCCCTAGGTTTTAAGATACTTACTAGTCAGGTACATTCTTAGGCGTTTAATATGTGGTGTTGAGTCCATTTCGTTGAGCAAGGAGTAGCTCTTGTCTATTCCATATTTGGCTTAAGGAACTTTATCTGTGCTCATTTCAATCTCTGGTTTTATGCAGCACCCCAACTCACCTTTCCCCTTAAGCAAGCATAAGTTGGTTTTCTAAATTTGAGACCCTGTTCTGTTTTGGAATTCAGTTCCTGTGTAGCCAAGTTTACATTCCGTGTATTACTGATATCTTATGATGTTTCTTTTTCTGTGTGACTTATTTCAGTTAGAATCATCGTACCTGAATCCACTCATTATGCTGCTACGGGCCTGATGACATAGATTTCATTGCTGAGTGATACTGCATTGTACGTAAGTACCACAAGTTCTTTATCCATTTTTCACTTTCTGTGATATTGAACTTGTACGGTAAACGAGGTTCTTGTAAACAGAGGTGTCCGAAACTTTGTGGTGGCTGTGTCTTTATGATTTTAATTTCCCTAAGCTATAGAACCATAAGTGGAAGTGCCCTAGGCTCTGTTGCTTTGTTTTTTAGATGTTTCAGGAAACACCATACACTTCTCCCGAGTGTCTGTTGGCAATTTACATGCCTCCCATCAGCATAACAAGGCTCCCAGTTCTCCATGGCCTGTCCTGCCTTTCTGGATTTTACACTTTTTTCAGATGGCCCTTTTGACCGGGGGGAAGTGAGACTTCATTGTAGTGCAGATTTCCTTTGCAAGTTTGCTTGGTTGGCCAAAAAGGGCGTATGCGTTTTTTCCTGAATATATTCAGGAAAAAAGGCATACGCCCTTTTTGGCCAAGTGCATCATTGTGGACGTTCTGCCTCTTTTCCTATGCTTTCAATGCAATTCCAGTCTACCTCCTGAAATCGGTTTCCTGCAATTCTGCCCCGCTTTCAAGTCCTCTTGGCAGCCTTACTTCAGTATATTTTTGGACGATAGCTGTCATTTATAACTCTGCAGGTTTGTGAATTACAGTGCCCCTGAGCTCCTTTCTTCAACTCGCTTTCTTGTGAGCTGGCCGCAACACCGCAGGATGGCTTCAGGCCCTAATCTGGTTCTGGCACGGCAGGCTGAGCCTTTGGTTATTTCCTCTTCCTGGTGGGAAATGAGAATTAAATTTGCCCGTCCAGACACCTCCAGCTAGTCTCTCATTGGTTCTCCCTATTCCTGTTCATCTTCCGCAGAAATTGCAAACTGGGCCAAACAGGAGGTTAAAGGCACTGACTCTCCAAGTGGGGAGAGTGTTAGTAAAGCGTCTGGAATGTTGCACCCGAGTACCAGGGGAAGAAAACTGAGACATATTTGAACACGTCTCCCGTTCACACGGTTGATCATACTCTGGGTTCCACATGCATGTTTTAGCTGAAGGAAGAATACCTTAAACCTGGAGAGTTGAGACCCGTGTAATGGGTACCATGCAATATGACTTCAAAGGGTCTTCATTTGCTCACCGAACCTCTCCAATCCTATCACTGTTGCATTTATGCCCCTGTACACATGCTTGATTCTCTTTTGGAGACATAGCAATACATAGGTTTTAAGATACTTACTAGTCAGGTACATTCTTAGGCGTTTAATATGGGGTGTTGAGTCCATTTCGTTGAGCAAGGAGTAGCTCTTGTCTATTCCATATTTGGCTTAAGGAACTTTATCTGTGCTCATTTCAATCTCTGGTTTTATGCAGCACCCCAACTCACCTTTCCCCTTAAGCAAGCATAAGTTGGTTTTCTAAATTTGAGACCCTGTTCTGTTCTGTAATTCAGTTCCTGTGTAGCCAAGTTTACATTCCGTGTATTAGTGATATCTTATGATGTTTCTTTTTCTGTGTGACTTATTTCAGTTAGAATCATCGTACCTTAATCCACTCATTATGCTGCTAAGGGCCTGATGACATAGATTTCATTGCTGAGTGATATTGCTTTGTAAGTAAATACCACAACTTCTTTATCCATTTTTCACTTTCTGCGATGTTGAACTTGTACTGTAAACGAGGTTCTAGTAAACAGAGGCGTCCCAAACATTGGGGTGGCTGTGTCTTTTTGATTTTAATTTCCCTAAGCTATAGGACCATAAGTGGAAGTGCCCTAGGCTCTGTTGCTTTGTTTTTTAGATGTTTCAGGAAATACCATACAGTTCTCCCCAGTGTCTGTTGGCAATTTACATCCCGCCCATCAGCATAACAAGGCTCCCAGTTCTCCATGGCCTGTCCTGCCTTTCTGAATTTTACACTTTTTTCCGATTGCCCTTTTGACTGGGGGGAAGTGAGACTTCATTGTAGTGCAGATTTCCTTTGCAAGCTTGCTTGGTTGGCCAAAAAGGGCGTATGCGTTTTTTCCTGAATATATTCAGGAAAAAACGCATACGCCCTTTTTGGCCAAGTGCATCATTGTGGACGTTCTGCCTCTTTTCCTATGCTTTCAATGCAATTGCAGTCTACCTCCTGAAATCTGTTTCCTACAATTCTGCCCCGCTTTCAAGTCCTCTTGGCAGCCTTACTTCAGTATATTTTTGGACGATAGCTGTCATTTATAACTCTGCAGGTTTGTGAATTACAGTGCCCCTGAGCTTTTTTCTTCAACTCGCTTTATTTTGAGCTGGCCGCAACACCGCAGGATGACTTCAGGCCGTAATCTGGTTCCGGCACGGCACGCTGAGCATTTGGTTATTTCCTCTTCCTGGTGGGAAATGAGAGTTAAATTTGCCCGTCCAGACACCTCCAGCTAGTCTCTCATTGGTTCTCCCTATTCCTGTTCATCTTCCGCAGAAATTGCAAACTGGGCCAAACAGGAGGTTAAAGGGACTGATTCTCCAAGTGGGGAGAGTGTTAGTAAAGCGTCTGGAATGTTGCACCCGAGTACCAGGGTACGAAAACTGAGACATATTTGAAGACGTCTACCGATCACATGGTTGATCATACTCTGGGTTCCACATGTATGTTTTAGCTGAAGGAAGAATACCTTAAACCTTGGTAGTTGAAACCCTTGGAATGGGTACCATGCAATATGACTTCAAAGGGTCGTCATTTGCTCACCGAACCTCTCCAATCCTATCACTGCTGCGTTTATGCCCCTGTACACATGCTTGATTCTCTTTCGGAGACATAGCAATCCATAGATTTAAGATACTTACTAGTAAGGTACATTCTTAGGCGTTTAATATGCGGTGTTGAGTCCATTTCGTTGAGCAAGGAGTAGCTCTTGTCTATTCCATATTTGGCTTAAGGAACTTTATCTGTGCTCATTTCAATCTCTGGTTTTATGCAGCACCCCAACTCACCTTTACCCTTAAGCAAGCATAAGTTGGTTTTCTAAATTTGAGACCCTGTTCTGTTCTGTAATTCAGTTCCTGTGTAGCCAAGTTTACATTCCGTGTATTACTGATATCTTATGATGTTTCTTTTTCTGTGTGACTTATTTCAGTTAGAATCATCATACCTGAATCCACTCATTGTGCTGCTAAGGGCCTGATGACATAGATTTCATTGCTGAGTGATATTGCTTTGTAAGTAAATACCACAACTTCTTTATCCATTTTTCACTTTCTGCGATGTTGAACTTGTACTGTAAATGAGGTTCTTGTAAACAGAGGCGTCCCAAACTTTGGGGTGGCTGTGTCTTTTTGATTTTAATTTCCCTAAGCTATAGGACCATAAGTGGAAGTGCCCTAGGCTCTGTTGCTTTGTTTTTTAGATGTTTCAGGAAACACCATACACTTCTCCCGAGTGTCTGTTGGCAATTTACATCCCGCCCATCAGCATAACAAGGCTCCCAGTTCTCCATGGCCTGTCCTGCCTTTCTGGATTTTACACTTTTTTCAGATGGCCCTTTTGACCGGGGGGAAGTGAGACTTCATTGTAGTGCAGATTTCCTTTGCAAGCTTGCATGTTTGGCCAAAAAGTGCGTATGCATTTTTTCCTGAATATATTCAGGAAAAAATGCATACGCACTTTTTGGCCAAGTGCATCATTGTAGACGCTCTGCCTCTTTTCCTATGCTTTCAATGCAATTGCAGTCTACCTCCTGAAATCGGTTTCCTGCAATTCTGCCCCGCTTTCAAGTCCTCTTGGCAGCCTTACTTCAGTATATTTTTGGACGATAGCTGTCATATATAACTCTGCATGTTTGTGAATTACAGTGCCCCTGAGCTCCTTTCTTCAACTCGCTTTCTTGTGAGCTAGCCGCAACACCCCAGGATGGCTTCAGGCCCTAATCTGGTTCCGGCACGGCACGGTGAGCCTTTGGTTATTTCCTCTTCCTGGTGGGAAATGAGAGTTAAATTTGACCATCCAGACACCTCCAGCTAGTCTCTCATTGGTTCTCCCTATTCCTGTTCATCTTCCACAGAAATTGCAAAGTGGGCCAAACAGGAGTTTAAAGGCGCTGACTCTCCAATTGGGGAGAGTGTTAGTAAAGCGTCTGGAATGTTGCACCCAAGTACCAGGGGAGGAAAACTGAGACATATTTGAACACGTCTCACATTCACACGGTTGATCATACTCTGGGATCCACATGCATGTTTTAGCTGAAGGAAGAATACCTTAAACCTGGAGAGTTGAACCCGTGGAATGGGTACCATGCAATATGACTTCAAAGGGTCTTCATTTCCTCACCGAACCTCTCCAATCCTATCACTGCTGCGTTTATGCCCCTGTACACACGCTTGATTCTCTTTTGGAGACGTAGCAATCCATAGGTTTTAAGATACTTACTAGTCAGGTACATTCTTAGGCGTTTAATATGGGGTGTTGAGTCCATTTCGTTGAGCAAGGAGTAGCTGTTGTCTATTCCATATTTGGCTTACGGAACTTTATCTGTGCTCATTTCAATCTCTGGTTTTATGCAGCACCCCAACTCACCTTTCCTCTTCAGCAAGCATAAGTTGGTTTTCTAAATTTGAGACCCTGTTCTGTTTTCGAATTCAGTTCCTGTGTAGCCAATTTTACATTCCGTGTATTAGTGATATCTTGTGATGTTTCTTTTTCTGTGTGACTTATTTCAGTTAGAATCATCGTACCTGAATCCACTCATTATGCTGCTACGGGCGTGATGACATAGATTTCATTGCTGAGTGATACTGCATTGTACGTAAGTACCACAAGTTCTTTATCCATTTTTCACTTTCTGTGATATTGAACATGTACTGTAAACGAGGTTCTTGTAAACAGAGGCGTCCCAAACTTTGGGGTGGCTGTGTCTTTTTGATTTTAATTTCCCTAAGCTATAGGACCATAAGTGGAAGTGCCCTAGGCTCTGTTGCTTTGTATTTTAGATGTTTCAGGAAACACCATACACTTCTCCCGAGTGTCTGTTGGCAATTTACATCCCGCCCATCAGCATAACAAGGCTCCCAGTTCTCCATGGCCTGTCCTGCCTTTCTGGATTTTACACTTTTTTCAGTTGGCCCTTTTGACCGGGGGGAAGTGAGACTTCATTGTAGTGCAGATTTCCTTTGCAAGCTTGCTTGGTTGGCCAAAACGGGCGTATGCGTTTTTTCCTCAATATATTCAGGAAGAAACGCATACGCCCTTTTTGGCCAAGTGCATCATTGTGGACGTTCTGCCTCTTTTCCTATGCTTTCAATGCAATTCCAGTCTACCTCCTGAAATCGGTTTCCTGCAATTCTGCCCCGCTTTCAAGTCCTCTTGGCAGCCTTACTTCAGTATATTTTTGGACGATAGCTGTCATTTATAACTCTGCAGGTTTGTGAATTACAGTGCCCCTGAGCTCCTTTCTTCAACTCACTTTCTTGTGAGCTGGCCGCAACACTGCAGGATGGCTTCAGGCCCTAATCTGGTACCGGCACGGCACGCTGAGCCTTTGGTTATTTCCTCTTCCTGGTGGGAAATGAGAGTTAAATTTGCCCGTCCAGACACCTCCAGCTAGTCTCTCATTGGTTCTCGCTATTCCTGTTCATCTTCCGCAGAAATTGCAAACTGGGCCAAAGAGGAGGTTAAAGGGACTGACTCTCCAAGTCGGGAGAGTGTTAGTAAAGCATCTGGAATGTTGCACCCGAGTACCAGGGTACGAACACTGAGACATATTTGAACACGTCTCCCGATCACATGGTTGATCATACTCTAGGTTCCACATGCATGTTTTAGATGAAGGAAGAATACCTTAAACCTGGGTAGTTGAAACCTGTGGAATGGGTACCATGCAATGTGACTTCAAAGGGTCTTCATTTGCTCACCGAACCTCTCCAATCCTATCACTGCTGTGTTTATGCCCCTGTACACATGCTTGTTTCTCTTTCGGAGACATAGCAATCCATAGGTTTTAAGATACTTACTAGTCAGGTACATTCTTAGGCATTTAATATGCGGTGTTGAGTCCATTTCATTGAGCAAGGAGTAGCTCTTGTCTATTCCATATTTGGCTTAAGGAACTTTATCTGTGCTCATTTCAATCTCTGGTTTTATGCAGCACCCCAACTCACCTTTCCCCTTAAGCAAGCATAAGTTGGTTTTCTAAATTTGAGACCCTGTTCTGTTTTGGAATTCAGTTCCTGTGTAGCCAAGTTTACATTCCGTGTATTAGTGATATCTTATGATGTTTCTTTTTCTGTGTGACTTATTTCAGTTAGAATCATCGTACCTGAATCCACTCATTATGCTGCAACGGGCCTGATGAGATAGATTTCATTGCTGAGTGATACTGCATTGTACGTAAGTACCACAAGTTCTTTATCCATTTTTCACTTTCTGTGATATTGAACTTGTACGGTAAATGAGGTTCTTGTAAACAGAGGCGTCCCAAACTTTGGGGTGGCTGTGTCTTTTTGATTTTAATTTCCCTTATCTATAGGACCATAAGTGGAAGTGCCTTAGGCTCTGTTGCTTTGTTTTTTAGATGTTTCAGGAAACACCATACACTTCTCCCGAGTGTCTGTTGGCAATTTACATCCCGCCCATCAGCATAACAAGGCTCCCAGTTCTCAATGGCCTGTCTTGCCTTTCTGGATTTTACACTTTTTTCAGATGGCCCTTTTGACCGGGGGGAAGTGAGACTTCATTGTAGTGCAGATTTCCTTTGCAAGCTTGCTTGGTTGGCCAAAAATGGCGTATGCGTTTTTTCCTCAATATATTCAGGAAAAAACGCATACGCCCTTTTTGGCCAAGTGCATCATTGTGGACGTTCTGCCTCTTTTCCTATGCTTTCACTGCAATTCCAGTCTACCTCCTGAAATCGGTTTCCTGCAATTCTGCCCCGCTTTCAAGTCCTCTTGGCAGCCTTACTTCAGTATATTTTTCGACGATAGCTGTCATTTATAACTCTGCAGGTTTGTGAATTACAGTGCCCCTGATCTCCTTTCTTCAACTCGCTTTCTTTTGAGCTGGCCGCAACACCGGAGCATGGCTTCAGGCCCTAATCTGGTTCCGGCACGGCACGCTGAGCCTTTGGTTATTTCCTCTTCCTGGTGGGAAATGAGAGTTAAATTTGCCCGTCCAGACACCTCCAGCTAGTCTCTCATTGGTTCTCGCTATTCCTGTTCATCTTCCGCAGAAATTGCAAACTGGGCCAAACAGGAGGTTAAAGGCGCTGACTCTCCAAGTGGGGAGAGTGTTAGTAAAGCGTCTGGAATGTTGCACCCGAGTACCAGGGGAGGAAAACTGAGACATATTTGAACACGTCTCCCGTTCACACGGTTGATCATACTCTGGGTTCCACATGCATGTTTTAGCTGAAGGAAGAATACCTTAAATCTGGGTAGTTGAAACCCGTGGAATGGGTACCATGCAATATGACTTCAAAGGGTCTTCATTTGCTCACCGAACCTCTCTAATCCTATCACTGCTGCGTTTATGCCCCTGTACACAGGCTTGATTCTCTTTCGGAGACATAGCAATCCATAGGTTTTAATATACTTACTAGTCAGGTACATTCTTAGGCATTTAATATGCGGTGTTGAGTCCATTTCATTGAGCAAGGAGTAGCTCTTGTCTATTCCATATTTGGCTTAAGGAACTTTATCTGTGCTCATTTCAATCTCTGGTTTTATGCAGCACCCCAACTCACCTTTCCCCTTAAGCAAGCATAAGTTGGTTTTCTAAATTTGAGACCCTGTTCTGTTCTGTAATTCAGTTCCTGTGTAGCCAAGTTTACATTCCGTGTATTAGTGATATCTTATGATGTTTCTTTTTCTGTGTGACTTATTTCAGTTAGAATCATCGTACCTGAATCCACTCATTATGCTTCTACGGGCCTGATGACATAGATTTCATTGCTGAGTGATACTGCATTGTACGTAAGTACCACAAGTTCTTTATCCATTTTTCACTTTCTGTGATATTGAACATGTACGGTAAATGAGGTTCTTGTAAACAGAGGCGTCCCAAACTTGGGGGTGGCTGTGTCTTTTTGATTTTAATTTCCCTAAGCTATAGGACCATAAGTGGAAGTGCCCTAGGCTCTGTTGCTTTGTTTTTTAGATGTTTCAGGAAACACCATACACTTCTCCCGAGTGTCTGTTGGCAATTTACATCCCGCCCACCAGCATAACAAGGCTCCCAGTTCTCCATGGCCTGTCCTGCCTTTCTGGATTTTACACTTTATTCAGATGGCCCTTTTGACCGGGGGGAAGTGAGACTTCATTGTAGTGCAGTTTTCCTTTGCAAGCTTGCTTGGTTGGCCAAAAAGGGCGTATGCGTTTTTTCCTGAATATATTCAGGAAAAAACGCATACGCCCTTTTTGGCCAAGTGCATCATTGTGGACGTTCTGCCTCTTTTCCTATGCTTTCAATGCAATTCCAGTCTACCTCCTGAAATCGGTTTCCTGCAATTCTGCCCCGCTTTCAAGTCCTCTTGGCAGCCTTACTTCAGTATAATTTTGGACGATAGCTGTCATTTATAACTCTGCCGGTTTGTGAATTACAGTGCCCCTGAGCTCCTTTCTTCAACTCGCTTTCTTGTGACCTGGCCGCAACACCGCAGGATGGCTTCAGGCCCTAATCTGGTTCCGGCACGGCACGCTGAGCCTTTGGTTATTTCCTCTTCCTGGTGGGAAATGAGAGTTAAATTTGCCCGTCCAGACACCTCCAGCTAGTCTCTCATTGGTTCTCGCTATTCCTGTTCATCTTCCGCAGAAATTGCAAACTGGGCCAAACAGGAGGTTAAAGGCGCTGACTCTCCAAGTGGGGAGAGTGTTAGTAAAGCGTCTGGAATGTTGCACCCGAGTACCAGGGGAGGAAAACTGAGACATATTTGAACACGTCTCCCGTTCACACGGTTAATCATACTCTGGGTTCCACATGCATGTTTTAACTGAAGGAAGAATACCTAAAACCTGGAGAGTTGAGACCCGTGTAATGGGTACCATGCAATATGACTTCAAAGGGTCTTCATCTGCTCACCGAACCTCTCCAATCCTATCACTGCTGCGTTTATGCCCCTGTACACACGCTTGATTCTCTTTTGGAGACATAGCAATCCATAGGTTTTAAGATACTTACTAGTCAGGTACATTCTTAGGCATTAAATATGCGGTGTTGAGTCCATTTCGTTGAGCAAGGAGTAGCTCTTGTCTATTCCATATTTGGCTTAAGGAACTTTATCTGTGCTCATTTCAATCTCTGGTTTTATGCAGCACCCCAACTCACCTTTCCCCTTAAGCAAGCATAAGTTGGTTTTCTAAATTTGAGACCCTGTTCTGTTCTGTAATTCAGTTCCTCTGTAGCCAAGTTTACATTCCGTGTATTACTGATATCTTATGATGTTTCTTTTTCTGTGTGACTTATTTCAGTTAGAATCATCATACCTGAATCTACTCATTATGCTGCTACGGGCCTGATGAGATAGATTTCATTGCTGAGTGATACTGCATTGTACGTAAGTACCACAAGTTCTTTATCCATTTTTCACTTTCTGTGATATTGAACTTCTACGGTATATGTGGTTCTTGTAAACAGAGGCGTCCCAAGCTTTGGGGTGGCTGTGTCTTTTTGATTTTAATTTCCCTAAGCTATAGGACCATAAGTGGAAGTGCCCTAGGCTCTGTTTCTTTGTTTTTTAGATGTTTCAGGAAACACCATACACTTCTCCCGCGTGTCTGTTGACAATTTACATCCCACCCATCAGCATAACAAGGCTCCCAGTTCTCCATGGCCTGTCCTGCCTTTCTGGATTTTACACTTTTTTCAGATGGCCCTTTTGACCGGGGGGAAGTGAGACTTCATTGTAGTGCAGATTTCCTTTGCAAGTTTGCTTGGTTGGCCAAAAAGTGCGTATGCCTTTTTTCCTGAATATATTCAGGAAAAAAGGCATACGCCCTTTTTGGCCAAGTGCATCATTGTGGACGTTCTGCCTCTTTTCCTATGCTTTCAATGCAATTCCAGTCTACCTCCTGAAAGCGGTTTCCTGCAATTCTGCCCCGCTTTCAAGTCCTCTTGGCAGCCTTACTTCAGTATATTTTTGGACGATAGCTGTCATTTATAACTCTGCAGGTTTGTTAATTACAGTGCCCCTGAGCTCCTTTCTTCAACTCGCTTTCTTGTGACCTGGCTGCAACACCGCAGGATGTCTTCAGGCCCTAATCTGGTTCCGGCACGGCAGGCTGAGCCTTTGGTTAATTCCTGTTCCTGGTGGGAAATGAGAGTTCAATTTGCCCGTCCAGACACCTCCAGCTAGTCTCTCATTGGTTCTCCCTATTCCTGTTCATCTTCCGCAGAAATTGCAAACTGGGCCAAACAGGAGGTTAAAGGCACTGACTCTCCAAGTCGGGAGAGTGTTAGTAAAGCATCTGGAATGTTGCACCCGAGTACCAGGGGACGAGACCTGAGACATATTGGAACACGTCTCCGGATCACATGGTTGATCATACTCTAGGTTCCACATGCATGTTTTAGCTGAAGGAAGAATACCTTAAACCTGCAGAGTTGAGACCCGTGGAATGGGTACCATGCAATATGACTTCAAAGGGTCTTCATCTGCTCACCGAACCTCTCCAATCCTATCACTGCTGCGTTTATGCCCCTGTACACACGCTTGATTCTCTTTTGGAGACATAGCAATCCATAGGTTTTAAGATACTTACTAGTCAGGTACATTCTTAGGCATTAAATATGCGGTGTTGAGTCCATTTCGTTGAGCAAGGAGTAGCTCTTGTCTATTCCATATTTGGCTTAAGGAACTTTATCTGTGCTCATTTCAATCTCTGGTTTTATGCAGCACCCCAACTCACCTTTCCCCTTAAGCAAGCATAAGTTGGTTTTCTAAATTTGAGACCCTGTTCTGTTCTGTAATTCAGTTCCTGTGTAGCCAAGTTTACATTCCGTGTATTACTGATATCTTATGATGTTTCTTTTTCTGTGTGACTTATTTCAGTTAGAATCATCATACCTGAATCTACTCATTATGCTGCTACGGGCCTGATGAGATAGATTTCATTGCTGAGTGATACTGCATTGTACGTAAGTACCACAAGTTCTTTATCCATTTTTCACTTTCTGTGATATTGAACTTCTACGGTATATGTGGTTCTTGTAAACAGAGGCGTCCCAAGCTTTGGGGTGGCTGTGTCTTTTTGATTTTAATTTCCCTAAGCTATAGGACCATAAGTGGAAGTGCCCTAGGCTCTGTTTCTTTGTTTTTTAGATGTTTCAGGAAACACCATACACTTCTCCCGCGTGTCTGTTGACAATTTACATCCCGCCCATCAGCATAACAAGGCTCCCAGTTCTCCATGGCCTGTCCTGCCTTTCTGGATTTTACACTTTTTTCAGATGGCCCTTTTGACCGGGGGGAAGTGAGACTTCATTGTAGTGCAGATTTCCTTTGCAAGTTTGCTTGGTTGGCCAAAAAGTGCGTATGCCTTTTTTCCTCAATATATTCAGGAAAAAAGGCATACGCCCTTTTTGGCCAAGTGCATCATTGTGGACGTTCTGCCTCTTTTCCTATGCTTTCAATGCAATTCCAGTCTACCTCCTGAAAGCGGTTTCCTGCAATTCTGCCCCGCTTTCAAGTCCTCTTGGCAGCCTTACTTCAGTATATTTTTGGACGATAGCTGTCATTTATAACTCTGCAGGTTTGTTAATTACAGTGCCCCTGAGCTCCTTTCTTCAACTCGCTTTCTTGTGACCTGGCTGCAACACCGCAGGATGTCTTCAGGCCCTAATCTGGTTCCGGCACGGCAGGCTGAGCCTTTGGTTAATTCCTGTTCCTGGTGGAAAATGAGAGTTCAATTTGCCCGTCCAGACACCTCCAGCTAGTCTCTCATTGGTTCTCCCTATTCCTGTTCATCTTCCGCAGAAATTGCAAACTGGGCCAAACAGGAGGTTAAAGGCACTGACTCTCCAAGTCGGGAGAGTGTTAGTAAAGCATCTGGAATGTTGCACCCGAGTACCAGGGGACGAGACCTGAGACATATTGGAACACGTCTCCGGATCACATGGTTGATCATACTCTAGGTTCCACATGCATGTTTTAGCTGAAGGAAGAATCCCTTAAACCTGCAGAGTTGAGACCCGTGGAATGGGTACCATGCAATATGACTTCAAAGGGTCTTCATTTGCTCACCGAACCTCTCCAATCCTATCACTGCTGCGTTTATGTCCCTGTACACACGCTTGATTCTCTTTCGGAGACATAGCAATCCATAGGTTTTAAGATACTTACTAGTCAGGTACATTCTTAGGCGTTTAATATGGGGTGTTGAGTCCATTTCGTTGAGCAAGGAGTAGCTCTTGTCTATTTCATATTTGGCTTAAGGAACTTTATCTGTGCTCATTTCAATCTCTGGTTTTATGCAGCACCCCAACTCACCTTTCCGCTTAAGCAAGCATAAGTTGGTTTTCTAAATTTGAGACCCTTTTCTGTTCTGTAATTCAGTCCCTGTGTAGCCAAGTTTACATTCCGTGTATTACTGATATCTTATGATGTTTCTTTTTCTGTGTGACTTATTTCAGTTAGAATCATCGTACCTGAATCCACTCATTGTGCTGCTACGGGCCTGAGGACATAGATTTCATTGCTGAGTGATACTGCATTGTACGTAAGTACCACAAGTTCTTTATCCATTTTTCACTTTCTGTGATATTGAACTTGTACGGTAAACGACGTTCTTGTAAACAGTGGCGTCCCAAACTTTGGGGTGGCTGTGTCTTTTTGATTTTAATTTCCCTAAGCTATAGGACCATAAGTGGAAGTGCCCTAGGCTCTGTTGCTTTGTTTTTTAGATGTTTCAGGAAACACCATACACTTCTCCCGAGTGTCTGTTGGCAATTTACATCCCGCCCATCAGCATAACAAGGCTCCCAGTTCTCCATGGCCTGTCCTGCCTTTCTGGATTTTACACTTTTTTCAGATTGCCCTTTTGACCGGGGGGAAGTGAGACTTCATTGTAGTGCAGATTTCCTTTGCAAGCTTGCTTGGTTGGCCAAAAATGGCGTATGCGTTTTTTCCTCAATATATTCAGGAAAAAACGCATACGCCCTTTTTGGCCAAGTGCATCATTGTGGACGTTCTGCCTCTTTTCCTATGCTTTCACTGCAATTCCAGTCTACCTCCTGAAATCGGTTTCCTGCAATTCTGCCCCGCTTTCAAGTCCTCTTGGCAGCCTTACTTCAGTATATTTTTCGACGATAGCTGTCATTTATAACTCTGCAGGTTTGTGAATTACAGTGCCGCTGATCTCCTTTCTTCAACTCGCTTTCTTTTGAGCTGGCCGCAACACCGGAGCATGGCTTCAGGCCCTAATCTGGTTCCGGCACGGCACGCTGAGCCTTTGGTTATTTCCTCTTCCTGGTGGGAAATGAGAGTTAAATTTGCCCGTCCAGACACCTCCAGCTAGTCTCTCATTGGTTCTCGCTATTCCTGTTCATCTTCCGCAGAAATTGCAAACTGGGCCAAACAGGAGGTTAAAGGCGCTGACTCTCCAAGTGGGGAGAGTGTTAGTAAAGCGTCTGGAATGTTGCACCCGAGTACCAGGGGAGGAAAACTGAGACATATTTGAACACGTCTCCCGTTCACACGGTTGATCATACTCTGGGTTCCACATGCATGTTTTAGCTGAAGGAAGAATACCTTAAACCTGGAGAGTTGAGACCCGTGTAATGGGTACCATGCAATATGACTTCAAAGGGTCTTCATTTGCTTACCGAACCTCTCCAATCCTATCACTGCTACGTTTATGCCCCTGTACACACGCTTGATTCTCTTTCGGAGACATAGCAATCCATAGGTTTTAAGATGCTTACTCGTCAGGTACATTCTTAGGCGTTTAATATGGGGTGTTGAGTCCATTTCGTTGAGCAAGGAGTAGCTCTTGTCTATTCCATATTTGGCTTAAGGAACTTTATCTGTGCTCATTTCAATCTCTGGTTTTATGCAGCACCCCAACTCACCTTTCCCCTTAAGCAAGCATAAGTTGGTTTTCTAAATTTGAGACCCGGTTCTGTTTTGGAATTCTGTTCCTGTGTAGCCAAGTTTACATTCCGTGTATTACTGATATCTTATGATGTTTCTTTATCTGTGTGACTTATTTCAGTTAGAATCATCGTACCTGAATCCACTCATTATGCTGCTACGGGCCTGATGACATAGATTTCATTGCTGAGTGATACTGCATTGTACGTAAGTACCACAAGTTCTTTATCCATTTTTCACTTTCTGTGATATTGAACTTGTACGGTAAATGAGATTCTTGTAAACAGAGGCGTCCCAAACTTTGGGGTGGCTGTGTCTTTTTGATTTTAATTTCCCTAAGCTATAGGACCACAAGTGGAAGTGCCCTAGGCTCTGTTGCTTTGTTTTTTAGATGTTTCAGGAAACACCATACACTTCTCCCGAGTGTCTGTTGGCAATTTACATCCCGCCCATCAGCATAACAAGGCTCCCAGTTCTCCATGGCCTGTCCTGCCTTTCTGGATTTTACACTTTTTTCAGATGGCCCTTTTGACCGGGGGGAAGTGAGACTTCATTGTAGTGCAGATTTCCTTTGCAAGTTTGCTTGGTTGGCCAAAAAGGGCGTATGCGTTTTTTCCTGAATATATTCAGGAAATAACGCATACGCACTTTTTGGTCAAGTGCATCATTGTGGACGCTCTGCCTCTTTTCCTATGCTTTCAATGCAATTCCAGTCTACCTCCTGAAATCGGTTTCCTGCAATTCTGCCCCGCTTTCAAGTCCTCTTGGCAGCCTTACTTCAGTATATTTTTGGACGATAGCTGTCATTTATAACTCTGCAGGTTTGTTAATTACAGTGCCCCTGAGCTCCTTTCTTCAACTCGCTTTCTTGTGACCTGCCTGCAACACCGCAGGATGTCTTCAGGCCCTAATCTGGTTCCGGCACGGCAGGCTGAGCCTTTGGTTAATTCCTGTTCCTGGTGGGAAATGAGAGTTCAATTTGCCCGTCCAGACACCTCCAGCTAGTCTCTCATTGGTTCTCCTTATTCCTGTTCATCTTCCGAGGAAAAGGCAAACTGGGTCAAACAGAAAGTTAAAGGCACTGATCTCCAAGTCGGGAGAGTGTTAGTAAAGCGTCTGGAATGTTGCACCCGAGTACCAGGTGACGAGAACCGAGACGTATTGGAACACGTCTCCCGATCACATGGTTGATCATACTCTAGGTTCCACATGCATGTTTTAGCTGAAGGAAGAATCCCTTAAACCTGGAGAGTTGAGACCCGTGGAATGGGTACCATGCAATATGACTTCAAAGGGTCTTCATTTGCTCACCGAACCTCTCCAATCCTATCACTGCTGTGTTTATGCCCCTGTAAACACGTTTCATTCTCTTTCGGAGACATAACGATCCATAGGTTTTAAGATACTTACTAGTCAGGTACATTCTTAGGCATTTAATATTGGGTGTTGAGTCCATTTCGTTGAGCAAGGTGTAGCTCTTGTCTATTCCATATTTGGCTTAAGGAACTTTATCTGTGCTCACTTCAATCTCTGTTTTTATGCAGCACCCCAACTCACCTTTCCCCTTAAGAAAGCATAAGTTGGTTTTCTAAATTTGAGACCCTGTTCTCTTTTGTAATCCAGTTCCTGTGTAGCCAAGTTTACATTCCGTGTATTAGTGATATCTTATGATGTTTCTTTTTCTGTGTGACTTATTTCAGTTAGAATCATCATACCTGAATCCACTCATTATGCTCCTACGGGCCTGATGACATAGATTTCTTTGCTGAGTGATATTGCATTGTACGTAAGTACCACAACTTCTTTCTCCATTTTTCACTTTCTGTGATATTGAACTTGTCCCATAAACGAGGTTCTTGTAAACAGAGCCGTCCCAAACTTTGGGGTGGCTGTGTCTTTTTGATTTTAATTTCCCTAAGCTATAGGACCATAAGTGGAAGTGCACTAGGCTCTGTTGCTTTGTTTTTTAGATGTTTCAGGAAACACCATACACTTCTCCCGAGTGGCTGTTGGCAATTTACATCCCACCCATCAGCATAACAAGGCTCCCAGTTCTCCATGGCCTGTCCTGCCTTTCTGGATTTTACACTTTTCTCAGATGGCCCTTTTAACCGGTGGGAAGGGAGACTTCATTGTAGTGCAGATTTTCTTTGCAAGCTTGCTTGGTTGTCCAAAAAGGGCGTATGCGTTTTTTCCTGAATATATTCAGGAAAAAACGCATACGCCCTTTATGACCAAGTGCATCATTGTCGACGTTCTGCCTCATTTCCTATGCTTTAAATGCAATTCCAGTCTACATCTTGAAATCGGTTTCCTGCAATTCTGCCTTTCTTTCAATGCCTGTTCATAGCCTTTCCTCAATATCCTTTTTGAAAATTGTTGGCCTTTATACCTCTGCACGTTTTTGAATTGCAGTGGCCCTGAGCTCCATTTTTCAGCTCTTATTTTTGTGATCTTGCCTCATAACCGCAGGATTCCTTCAGGCCCTATTCTTCTTGTGGGACGCCTTGCTGTGCCTTTGGTTAATTCTTCTTACTGATGTGAAATTAGAGTGACATGTGCCCATTGAAACCACTACATTAGTTTCTCACTGGTTCCCCCTAACCCATTCATCCTTCGCACTATCTGCAGACTGTGCGATACTGGAACTTAAAGGCATTGACTCTCCATGTGGGGATGTTGTTAGTAAAGCGGCTGGAATGTCGATCCGGAGCCCCAGGAGAGGAACAATGAGGTGCATTTTAGAAACCTTTCCCGATCATATGGTATACCAGTCGCTGGGTTTCCCAAGCATGGTTTAGCTGTAGGAAGATTCCCTTCAACTTGGAGTGTTGGGACCCTTGGAATGAGTAGCATGAAGTATTGCATTAAACTTTCGGCAGTTGCTCACCAAAGCTCACCAATCCTCTCAGCCCCAAGTGTCCAGCCTTATGTCTTATCCAGCTGTGGTTTTATATGTGGTCAATCCAGGTTGCATCACAGCCCCTGAGCGAATTTTGTAAGAATTTTTCTCTCTTTCATTGTTTCAGCGTTTTGTTTTTAAAATTTATTTCTATAATGGGGTTTAGCTCATTTTCACTGCTGTGTTTGTGCCGCTCTGCACACACTTGATTCCCTTATGGAGATATATCAATACATGGGTTTTAAGATTCTTATTACTCAGATATATTTCTGTGCAGTGTATTGGGTGTGTTGAGGCCAGTTCATTGAGCAAGGTGTAGATCTTGTCTAATACCTATTTGGTTTATTGAATGGTATCTGTGCTAATTTCAAACTCTGGTTTTATGCATCACCCCACCTCTCCTTTCCCCTTAAGCTGACATAAGTGTGTTTTCTAAATGTGAGACACTGTTCTGTTTTGTAATTCATTTTTTGTGCAGCCATATTTACCCTCCCTCTATAAGTGATATCTTATGATATGTTTCTTTTTCTGTTTGACTTATTTAAAGTAGTATTATCAGACCTAAATCCACTCTTTATCCTTCTACTAGCCTTATTACATTGATTTCATGGTGAAGAGATATTCCATTGTACATAAGTACCACATCTTCTTTATCCATTGTTCTCTTTCCTGGGATATTTAAGGTGTACTGAAGTTGAGGTTCTTGTAAACAGAGTAGCCCTAAACTGTGGTGTGCTTTTGTCTTGTTGATTTTTAGACTTCCCTAGATATACTCCCATGATTGGAAGTGTCCTATGCTCTGTAGCTCTGTTTTTTAGATGATTTAGGAACCACCATACACTCCTCCAGAGTGGCTCTCGGCAGTTCACACACTGCCCATCAGCGTATAAAGGCTCCCTGTTCTCCATGGCCTGTCCTGCATTTCTGGTTTTTACAATTTTTTAGGATGGCCCTTTTGACCGGTGGGAAATGAGACTTCTTTGTTGTGCACATTTGCATTGCTTGCTTGTTTCCTTGCCAATAAGGTGCATATTCGTTATTTCCTGGATATAATCAGGAAAAAACGCATATGCCCTTTTGGGCCAACTGCATCATTATCGAAATTCTGCGGCTTTTCATGTGCTTTAAAGACGAGTCCAATCTATCTCTTGAAATCTGTTTCTTGCAATTCTGTCTTGCATTCAGATCCTCTTCTTTGCCTTACCTCAACATAATTTTGGACGTTAGTTTTCATTTATAACTCTGCAAGTTTGTGAATTGCAGTGACCCTGAGCTCCATTTTTCAAGTTGCTCTTTTGTGAGCTGGCCTCAAACCCGCAGGATTGCTTCAGGCCCTATTTTGGCTCCAGCGAGGTGGGCTGAGCCTTTTTTTAATTCTTATTCTTAATGGGAAATTAGAGTGATATGTGCCCGTCCAAACCCCTACAACTATTCTCTCATTGGTTCCCCCTCTTCCCGTTCATCCTCCTCACAATTTGCAAAATGTGTGAAACAGAAGTTGAAATGTGCTGATTCTCCAAGTGAGGAGATTCTAAGTAACGTGGCTGGAATGGTGAACAGGAGCACCAGCAGAGGATAAATGAGCTGCATTTTAGACACATCTCCCGATCACATGGTGTACAGTCCTCTGGGTTTTCCATGCATGTTTTAGCTGTAGGAAGATCCCTTGAACCTGCAGATTTGGGACCCATTGAATGGGCACCAGGTAGTATTACTTTAAAGGGTGTGCATTTCCTCACCCAACCTCACATTTCTCTTAGCGCGAACAGTTTCCAGCCTTATGTCTCATCCTGCTGTGGGTCTAGACGTGTTCAATCCATGTTACATCACCGTCCCTGAGGAAAAGTTGTAAGAGGTTTTCTCTGTCTCTCTGTCGTTTATTTTTTTCAATTTATTACTATATTGGTTACAGCTGATTTTCAAAGCTCTGTTTCTTGCTGCTGTACATCCACTTGATTCACGTACAGAGAGACATCAGTAAATTCTTTTTCAGATTCTTACCAGTCGTATATATTCTTTTCCGGTGACTTGAGTGTGCTGAGTGCAGTTCTTTTAGCTACCGTGTAGGCCTTGTTGATTATCAGTTTGGTATTTGGAATGGTATCTTTGCTAATTTCAACCTCCTGGATGATGCCTCACCCCTCCCCACCTTTCCCGTTTAGCAGCCTTATGCGTGTTTTCTACATATTTGACTATGTTTTTGTTTTGTAATTTATTTCATGTGTAGCCATTTTGGATTCCATCGTTAAGTGATATCTTATGATATGTGTCTTTTTCTTTTTGAATTCTGTCACTTAGAATGATCATACGTAACTCCTCGGGAGTTGTTACAACTGGCCATATTTCATTGATTTCCAGGCTGAGTAATATTCCACTCTACATAAGTACCACATCTCTATCCATTTTTTCCCTCCAGAGACATTTAAGTTATATCCTAGTCGAGGATCTTTTAAACAGAGAGGGGGTAAACATTGGGGTGCCTGTGTCCTCTCGATTTTTGTTTTTCCCAAGATATACGCCCATGAGTGCAAGTGCCCTATGCTCTGTAGCTCATTTTTTAGATGCTTTAGTAAACACAATACACTTCTCCAGAATGGCCGTTGGCAATATACATTTCCACTATAAGTCTCACAGGGCTCCCTCTTCTCCTTGCCCTGTCCTGCATTTCTGTTGTTTATGCTTTATGAGGATGGCTCTTGTGACTGATGCGAAGTGATATCTTTTGTAGTATTGATTTCCAGTGCCCACCTGTTTGGTTGGCTAAAAAAGTGTATGCCCTTTTCTTGAATATATACAGAAAAAAATGCATACACTCTTTTTGGCCAACTGCAATGTTGACAATGTTCAGCTCCTTTTCTTGTGCTTAATGGCAAGTCCTTTCTACCTCCTCAAATCCCTTTCCTGCCATTCTCCCTTGCTTACAAGTCCTTTTCTCTGACTTTCCTCAAGACATTTTTCAGTGATGGATATTTTCAACTCTGCAGTTTTGTGAATTTTACTGCCCCTGAGTTCCATTGTTCAACTTGTGTTTATGGGAACTGGCCACAAAGCAGCAGGATGTCCTCAAGCCCTATATTGTTTCCATGGGCAACCCTAGCCTTTGGTCAATTCGTCTTCCTGATTGGAAATTAGAGTGACATGTGCCTGTCTGAACACCTAGGACTTGTCTCTCATTGTTCCTCATCCTTCCGCTTCATCCTCTGGACAAATTCCAAACTGTACGCAACAGGATGTTGACAGTGCTGACATCTCCAAGTGGGGAGACTGTTAGTAAAGACGCTGGAGGGGTGAACCCGAGCACCAGGAGATGAGGAGATGAGATGCCTTTTCCAAACTCTTCCCGATCAGACGGTATACTATCCTCTGGGTGTGACAGACATGTGTTAGCAGTAGGAAGAGTCCCATTCATGTAAGGAGAACACCAGGGCTTTTTCAAAATCAGTGTCTCCCCGAAACCCAAACTGGGGAATTTTTTAAGCTACGGCTACACATATGTTCATTAAGGGCCTTGGGAAGTAGGCAGAGTCCAAACTTTAGATGATTGAAGTCTTCAGGGTCAGAAGCACTCACCACCAGCTTCCCTTAGGCTACACTTTAACTGTCATTGATAGATGATGTCAATAAAAATATCTATTCTTTTTCAGATTATTTCCCCTTATAGGTTATTGCAAAATGTTGAGTGTAGTTCCCTGTGCTATACAGTAGTTCCTTGTTGATGATCTATTTTATACATAGCAGTGTGTATGTGTTAATCCCAAACTGTTAATTTATCCCTCCTCCCACCTTTCCCCTTTGGTAATAATAAATTATAAGATTTTATACTTCTCAGAAATGGGGGAGCCGAAAGAGAGGTATCATTTTCAATGGAAAAGCATTTAAAACAAGATTGAAGCTTTAACCAAGATTATTAGATGTACATCCTTGGAAAGAAATCACTTCGTTTCTCTAATATTGACCTGACAAATAAGACAAACCCTTTCACTGAACTTGCTTATAATAAAGTGATGGAAATATCAAATGGAAGTGTTAGAAACATCTTATTTTACCCGAGCCTTATACACTGTTCTATGTTAACTACAGTTTGGTTCACATATCTGTTCATTGAGGTTACAATAGTCTCAATTTCTGTTACTGATCCTCCAGAGTGGACCCCAACAAGTGTCCCCCTGCCCAGTGTCATTGGGGCCAACAGATCGAGACTGAGTTTGGTTCACAAGCAAAGGAAACTTTATATTTTGATCAGAGAATGGAGAGGTGAGAGCATGCACTACCCCGTGGGCTGTGGGCTGGGCTGCTGTGTAGAGATCCTGTCAGAGTCAGTGGGAGGGAGGGGACAGAGCTTTCAAGGGCTGAGTTGGCTGCAGCTCAGGCTCTATATCGTGGAGTCTGCACTGGGCCCCAGGAGCTGAGGTGTCGACCCAGCCATTCTGCACTAGGAAATCTGGTCTGAAGTGCCGGGTGTGGAACCTCTGCATGCGAGACCCTAGGAGTACGTGAAATTAGACAAAGCACAAAGGATAAAAAAGTTAGACTTGACTTTATTGCACAGATTCTATTTTTATCTCCCAGGGATTTTTAATGGGCTTTGCTGGGGACAAACTCCTCCTCTGCCTTTTGTCCCGTTCCTCATTCTTGGAGTGCTGAGGGTGCAGACCCTTCTTCTGTAACTGCTGAGTGCTGAGTTGGGAGCCCTCATACCCTGGGGCGAGGGTCAGAACTTCTCCCCAGCAGCCTCCAGGTGACGTTGATTGTCCCCAGGCCCCCTGCCTCCTTGCTCGTCCACCTGAGCACCAGCATTGGAAGTGTTATAGATTCTAATGACCTTTAAGGGTCCAGGAAAGAGATGTGCAGAGACGCTGTGGGGGCTGGTTTCACCCCACCCCACATTTGTTCGGCCACCTTAGGCTGACCGTTTCTGCCAGCCTAGATGCTCTGAACAGTAGTCTGTGCTTTCTTCAATTAGGTCCCTGAATTAACGTACAAACAGCACCAGGTGTCAGAGCCCTGCCCACTCATCTCCCAGACAGTCCAGGGTCAGTGGTGATCAAGGACCATGATGGCCACTGAGTCAACAGCCTTTTGAAGTAAACAGGAGTCCAGCCGGTCTTATTGGCCACCATCATCACGGTGAATGTAGGCTTTTCTATGGTGACAGTGTGATATATGGTTCCCCCGCCAAGATTATTAGCTCCCCTCTGGGTGCAGTAAGTCCTGCAAGCAGTAGTCTACTCTTTTGGGACACACTCTTGTTGTTTTATGACAGAAACTCCAGGTCAAGTGATGTTCACATGAGTCGTCATGGTGCCCTGTTGCCCCCGGTTATCTCTCTGGATGTTGGAGTTGGAAGGCCTCCTCACTCGAGGTCGGTGTGCCAATGGAGCGAACCCTGCAACTTCAGGGCATGGTTGGTGGTTAGGATCACCACGTGGGGTCCTTTTCCCTTAGGAGGGAGGTGGCCTTTTGGGCTGCTGATTTCCAGGTTTTTAGATACCACCAGTATCTTGGCCAGATGTGGCAGTGGGCCAAGCCCCTTAGTGACCGTAGTTTATCCTACCTGGATGGCATTCTTGCATTGTTCCATTTCAAGTGGTCCCAGTTTTTGCACTAATTCTCCAATGACGATTCACCTTTCACCGGGAATGTAAAGGTCAAAGGGTTTAGCTAAATTAGGGAGTTCCAGGGCAAGGGTCTGAATTGACTGCTCTTTCCATTCTTGAAAGGCCACTTCTGGATTCTATTCAAAAGGATCATCATCTTTTCCTTTCAGTGTTTCATATAGAGGCCCAGCTAGTAGACTATAGTTAGGGATCCAGAAGCAGCAAATCCTGGCCTCCCCAGGAACCCCTAAGCTGTCTTCTAGTTTTAGAAAGGGGTAAGGCTGAAAACGGTTTCTTCCCTTTCCTGGGATGGGCTTCTCCGACCTTCTGTGAGAATGAAGCCCAGGCAGGTTACTGCAGTCTGTGATATTTGAGCTTCTTTTTGGACGACTTCTATCCTTTATTGGCTTGGTAGTTCAGAGGCCTCCTTAGTAGGGCTGGCGATCGGAATGTCGTCTGCGTATTGAAGGAGGGTTTCCTTTTCCAGAGGTAGAACTTTTAGGTCTTTACCTAAGCTTTCCCCAAAGACGGTGTGGGAATTTTTGCACCCTTGGGGCAAGACGGCCCGGAAGTATTGTTTTAGTTGTATGTTGAGTCCTGCCACTCACAAGCCAAAATTTCTTGTGACTCTGGGACTAATGGAATACAAAAGAAGGCACCATTGAAGACAAATACAGAATACCATGTCCTGGTGGTTGGTAGAATGACCAGCAAGGTGTAGGAATTAGGAGCAGCTGGAGGTATATCCTCGGTGGCTTCACTGACTGTCCTGACATCCTTTACCAGGTCCCCAGCAGCCCATGGGGCTCTCGTGGTCAGACCAATCCCCGGATACAGAGCTACCCTTGCAGGTACCGTGGCAGGGCTGGGCACACAGGAACCGTGCACATAGCCCTCATTGCAGAGCACCCCCAGCTCACCTGTCGCTCAGAGCTGACACAGAGCACCTCAGAGCAGGACTTGAACTAACAAACAGCAGCTGCGACAGGTCTGTGACCCTGGGCATCACTCTGTACGGCCTCCCTCCACCTGGTCTTCCAGAGACTTCCACTGCACCCGGGGCACCAGGCCTCTGTCTCCAACCACCACCCACCCCTCCTCTCCCTGACTCCTGGGTTCCTCTCATTAGGAGAGGGTTTTCTTGAAGTTGTCTCCCACTCATGGGCCAGATAAAATGATTAGAAAACAAGCCAAAGCTGCAGCCCCTTGTCTATCTTGACTCTCAGGAGCCCACACCTGTTCCTTGGACCTGGCCGGTTCAGCAAGTTCCATTTTCTGCAACTGTGAGCCCCTGAGGGGTGATGATTGGCTGACCTGGGCAGCCTTACCTGCCGGCCAGCCCTCCCCAGGTGTGCCTGGGTTGAGATCAATATAAATACCACTCCAGGCAGCAAGAGCCCCTGCAGCCGTGCCTGACGCCATTTTCTCTGCCCTGTCAGCAGTCTCGGGGCTGGGCTGGTGGGAGGGAGTGAGAGGCCACGGCTTTGTGGGTGGCCCAGTGTGAGTGGGGCTCTGCTGAACTTTCTGCAGCAGTTGCCAGGCTGCCACCTGCTAAGGAAAGGATGTGTCGCCCATACCTGCTGCTGGAATTTCTCCCTGGGCAGAGGTGAGGAAGGAAAAAAGCAGTGGGGGCAGGGACAGGACGGGTATCTCAGGCAGGGAAATGGAAATCTTCCAGAAGAGCACCCAGGGCCAGTACCATCCTGGCTGGCCTGCAGGCACCAAGTCGGCCGGCATGCTGTCACTCGTGTGGCTCTATGGCCCTTCCTCTAGGCTTTCAAGTCCTTGTACATATTCAGGTGTTTTACCTGGGAAGGTTGGGAACAGTTCAGCAGCAGCTGGCCTGGGGCTCATCTCACGTTTACTCACAGATGTGTCGGCACGGTCCCCCAGGCTTGTAATGAGGACACTCCTTGCGGGGGAGCTGCTGGCTGCATGCGAGATGATTCCCCACCTCTGACCAACTTCAGAATTGTCTACCACTGAAGCAAGTGCCCTGATAGGGTTTTCATCTGTATAACTGGTGGGTTCTGTTTTGTTTTTTTCTTTTTTGTTTCAAGGTAGGTTTTTTTCCTCTTTTTTGTACTTATGGATGTAAGCATGGAAATAATTCATTCATATAAATACATGTATGTGAAGGGAATAACTTTTTTCCGTTTTTTAAAAAGTTTTATTTTTCATTTTATTTTATTTATTTTTTATACAGCAGGTTCTTATTGGTTATCTATTTTATACATATAAATGTATACATGTCAATCCCAATCTCCCAACTCCTCCCACCACCACCCCCCCCCATGGCTTTCCCCTCTTTGTATCCATACATTTGTTCTCTACATCTATGTCTCTATTTCTGCCCTTCAAACCGGTTCATCTGTACCATTTTTCTAGGTTCCACATATATGCGTTAATATACAATATTTGTTTTTCTCTCTCTGACTTACTTCACTCTGTATGACAGTCTCTAGATCCATCGACGTCTCTACAAATGACCCAATTTCATTCCTTTTTATGGCTAATAGTCCATTTTATATATGTACCACATCTTTATCCATTCGTCTGTCTGTGGGCATTTAGGTTGCTTCCATTACCTGGCTATTGTAAATAGTGCTGCAATGAACATTGTGGTGAATGTGTCTTTTTGATTTATGGTTTATCTCTGGGTATATGCCCAGTAGTGGGTTGCTGGATCATATGGTAATTCTATTTTTAGTTTTTTAAGGAACCTCCATACTGTTCTCCATAGTGACTATCAATTTACATTCCCACCAATCGTGGAAGAGGGTTCCTTTTCTCCACACCCTCTCCAGCATTTGTTGTTTGTAGATTTTCTGATGATGTCCATTCTAACAGGTGTGAGGTGATACCTCATTGTAGTTTTGATTTGCATTTCTCTAATAATTAGTGATGTAGAGCAGCTTTTCATGTGCTCCTTGGCCATCTCTACATCTTTTTGGAAGAAATGTCTATTTAGATCTTCTGCCCATTTTTGTATTGGGTTGTTTGTTTTTTTAATATTGAGCTGCATCAGCTGTTTATATATATTGGAGATTAATCCTTTGTCCATTGATTCAGTTGCAAATATATTCTCCCATTCTGAGGGTTGTCTTTTTGTGTTTGTAGTTTCCATTGCTTTGCAAAAGCTTTTACGTTTCATTAGGTCCCATTTGTTTAGTTATCTTTTTTATGTCATTACTCTAGGAGGTGGATCAAAAAAGATCTTGCTGTGATTTATGTTAGAGTATTCTTCCTATGTTTTCCTCTAAGAGTTTTATACTGTCCGGTCTTACATTAAGGTCTCTAATCCATTTTGAATTTATTTTTGTGTATGGTGTTAGGGGGTGTTCTAATTTCATTCTTTTACATGTAGCTGTCCATTTTTCCCAGCACCACTGATTGAAGACACTGTCTTTTCTCCATTGTATAGTCTTGCCTACTTTGTCATAGATTAGTTGACCATAGGTGTGTAGGTTTATCTCTGGGCTTCTTTCTTTTTTATTTTCCTTTTACACCTTTATTGGAGTATAATTGCTTTACAATGGAGTGTTAGTTTCTGCTGTATAACAAAGTGAATCAATTATACATATACATATATCACCATATCCCCTCCCTCTTACATCTCCCTCCCACCCTCCACATCCCACCCCTTTAGGTGGTCGCAAAGCACCGAGCTGATCTTCCTGTGCTATGTGGCTGCTTCCCAGTAGCTATCGATGTTACATTTGGTAATGTATATATGTCCATGGCACTCTCTCACTTCGTCCCAGCTTACCCTTCCCCCTCCCCGTGTCCTCAAGTCCTTTCTCTATGTCTGTGTCCTTAATCCTGTCCTGCCCCTAGGTTCTTCATAAACTTTTTTCTTTAGATTCCATATATCTCTGTTAGTACACGGTATTTATTTTTCTCTTTCTGACTTACTTCACTGTGTAGGACAGACTCTAAGTCCATCCCCCTCACTACAAATAACTCAGTTTTGTTTCTTTTTATGGCTGAGTAATATTCCATTTATATATGTGCCAGATATTCTTTATCCATTTATCTGTCGATGGACACTTAGGTTGCTTCCATGTCCTGGCTATTGTAAGTAGAACTGCAATGAACATTGTTGTATATAACTCTTTTTGAATTATGGTTTTCTCAGGGCAAATGCCCAGTAGTTGGATTGCTGGGTCGTATGGTACTTCTATTTTTAGTTTTTTCAGGAACCTCTATACTGTTATCCCTAGTGGGTATAGCAATTTACATTCCCAGCAACAGTGCAAGAACGTTCCCTTTTCTCCAGTAAATGCCTCTCCAGCATTTATTGTTTGTAGATTTTTTGATGATTGCCATTCTGACTGCTGGGAGTTGATACCTCACTGTAGTTTTGATTTGCATTTCTCTAATGATTAGTGATGTTCAGCATCCTTTCATGTGTTTATTGGCAATCTGTATATCTCCTTTGGAGAAATGTCTATTTAGGTCTTCTGCCCATTTTTGGATTGTGTTGTTTGTTTTTGTGATATTGAGCTACACGAGCTGCTTGTAAATTTTGGAGATTAATCTTTTGTCATTTGCTTCATTTGAAAACATTTTCTCCCATTCTGAGGGTTGTATTTTCGTCTTGTTTATGTTTTCCTTTGCTGTGCAAAAGCTTTGAAGTTTCATTAGGTCCCATTTTTTTATTTTTGTTTTTATTTCCACTTCTCTAGGAGGTGGGTCAAAAAGGATCTTGCTGTGATTTATGTCATAGAGTGTTCTGCCTATGTTTTCCTCTAATAATTTTATAGTGTCTGGTCTAACATTTAGATCTCTAATTCATTTTGAGTTTATTTTTGTGTATGGTGTTATGGAGTGTTCTAATTTCATTCTTTCACGTGTAGTTGTCCAGTTTTCCCAGCACCACTTACTGAAGAGACTGTCTTTTCTTCATTGTATATCTTTGCCTCCTTTGTCATAGATGAGTTAGCCATAGGTACGTAGGTTTATCTCTGGGCTTTCTATCTTGTTCAATTGATCTATATTTCTGTTTTTGTGCCAGTACCATATAGTCTTGATTAATGTAGCTTTGTAGTATAGTCTGAAGTTAGGAAGTCTGATTCCTCCAGCTCTTTTAATTTCCCTCAAGACTGCTTTGGCTATTCGGGGTCTTTTGTGTCTCCATACAAATTTTAAGATTTTTTTGTTCTAGTTCTGTAGAAAATGCCAGTGGTATTTGATAGGGATTGCATTGAATCTGTAGCTTGCTTTGGGTACTATATTCATTTTCACAATATTGATTCTTCTAATCCAAGAACATGGTTTATACCTCCATATGTTTATATCATCTTTGATTTCTTTCAGCAGTGTCTTATAGTTTTCTGAGTACAGGTCTTTTACCTCCTTATGTAGGTTCATTCCTCCGTATTTTATTCTTTTTGTTGCAATGGTGAATGAGATTGTTTCCTTAATTTCTCTTTCTGATCTTTCATTGTTAGTGTATAGGAATGCAAGAGATTTCTGTGCATTAATTTTGTATCCTGCAACTTTACCAAATTCATTGATTAGCTCTGGTAGTTTTCTGGTGGCATCTTTAGGATTCACTATGTGTAGTATCGTGTCATTTGCAAACAGTGACAATTTTACTTCTTCTTTTCCAATTTGTATTCCTTTTATTTCTTTTTCTTCTCTGATTACTGTGTCTAGGACTTCCAAAAACTATGTTGAGTAATAGTGGTGAGAGTGGACATCCTTGTCTTGTTCCTGATCTTAGAGGAAATGCTTTTAGTTTTTCACTATTGAGAATGATGTTTGCTGTGGGTTTGTCATATACTGCCTTTATTATGTTGAGGTAGATTCCCTCTATGCCCACTTTTTGGAGACTTTTAATCATAAATTGGTGTTGAATTTTGTCAAAAGCTTTTCCTGCATCTATTGGGATGATCATATTTTTATTCTACAATTTGTTAATATGGTGTATCACATTGATTGATTTGTGTATATTGAAGAATTCTTGCATCCCTGGGATAAACCCCACCTGATCATGGTGCATGATCCTTTTAATGTGTTGTTTAATTCTGTTTCCTAGTATTTTGTTGAGGATTTTTACATCTATATTAATCAGTGATATTGGTCTCTAATTTTCTTTTTCTGTAGTATCTTTGTCTGGTTTTGGTATCAGGGTGATTGTGGCCTCATATAATGAGTTTGGGAGTGTTCCTTCCCCTGAAAAGTTCTGAAGAGTTTGAGAAGATTGGGTGTTAGCTCTTGTCTAAATGTTTGATAGAATTCACCTCTGATGCCATCTCGTTCTGGACTTTTGTTTGTTGGAAGATTTTTAATCACACTTTCAATTTCATTACTTGTGATTGGTCTGTTCATATTTTCTATTTCTTCCCGGTTCAGTCTTGGAAGGTTATACCTTTCTAAGAATTTGTCCATTTCTTCCAGGTTGTCCATTTTATTGGCATAGAGTTGCTTGTAGAGGTCTCTTAGGATGCTTTGTATTTCTGTGGTGTCTGTTACAACTTCTCCTGTTTCATTTCTAATTTTATTGATTTGAGTCCTCTCCCTCTTTTACTTGAGTCTGGCTAAAGGTTTATCATTTTTGTTTATCTTCTCAAAGAACCAGCTTTTAGTTTTATTGATCTTTGCTATTGTTTTTATTTCATTTATTTCTGCTCTGATCTTTATGATTTCTTTCCTTCTATTAACTTTGGGTTTTGTTCTTCATTCTCTAGTTCCTTTAGGTGTAGGGTTAGATTGTTTATTTGAGATTTTTCTGGTTTCTTGAGGTAGGCTTTTATTGCTATAAACTTCCCTCTTAGAACTGTTTTTGCTGCATCCCATAGGTTTTGGATCATCGTGTTTTTGTTGTCATTTGTCTCTAGGTATTTTTTGATTTCCTCTTTGATTTCCTCAGTGATCTCTTGGTTATTTAGAAATGTATTGTTTAGCCTCCATGTGTTTGTTTTTTACGTTATTTTCCCTGTAATTGATTTCTAATCTCATAGCGTTGTGGTCGGAACAGCTGCTTGATATGATTTCAGTTTTCTTAAATTTACTGAGGCTTTATTTGTGACCCAAGATGTGATCTATCCCGGAGAATGTTCCATGTGCCATTGAGAAGAACTTGTAGTCTGCTGTTTTTGGATGGAATGTCCTATAAATATCCATTAAATCTATCTGGTCTATTGTGTCATTTAAAGCTTGTGTTTCCTTATTAATTTTCTGTCTGGATGATCTCCATTGGTGTAAGTGAGGTGTTAAAGTCCCTTGCTATTATTGTGTTACTGTTGATTTCCTCTTTTATAGCTGTTAGCAGTTGCCTTATGTATTGAGGTGTTCCTGTGTTGGGTACATATATATTTATAATTGTTATATCTTGGATTGATCCCTTGATCATTATGTAGTGTCCTTCCTTGTCTCTTGTAACATTCTTTATTTTAAAATCTATTTTATCTGATATGAGTATTGCTACTCCAGCTTTCTTTTGATTTTCATTTGCATGGAATATATTTTTCCATCCTCTCACTTTCAGTCTGTATGTGTCCCTAGGTCTGAAATGGGTCTCTTGTAGACAGCATATATATGGATCTTGTTTTTGTATCCATTCAGTGAGCCTGTGTCATTTGGTTGGAGCATTTAATCCATTCACGTTTAAGGTAATTATCAATATGTATGTTCCTATTATTATTTTCTTAATTGTTATGGGTTTGTCTTAGTGGGTCCTTTTCTTCTCTTGTGTTTCCCACTTAGAGAAGTTCCTTTAGCATTTGTTGTAGAGCTGGTTTCGTGGTGCTGAATTCTCTTAGCTTTTGCTTGTCTGTAAAGCTTTTGATTTCTCCATCAAATCTGAATGAGATACTTGCTGGGTGGAGTACTCTTGGTGGTAGGTTCTTCCCTTTCATCACGTTAAATTTATCATGCCACTCCCTTCTGGCTTGTAGATTTTCTGCTGAGAAATCAGCTGTTAACCTTATGGGAATTCCGTTGTATGTTGTCATTTTTCCCTTGTTGCTTTCAATAATTTTTCTTTGTCTTTAATTTTTTCAATTTGATTACTGTGTGTCTCGGCATTTTTCTCCTTTGGTTTATCCTGCCTGGGACTCTCTGCACTTCGTGGACTTCGGTGGCTATTTCTTTTCCCATGCTAGGGAAGTTTTCAACTATAATCTCTTCAGATATTTTCTCGAGTCCTTTCTCTCTCTGTTCTCCATCTGGGACCCCTATAATGCGAATGTTGTTGCATTTAATGTTGTCCCAGAAGTCTCTTAGGTTGTCTTCATTTATTTTCATTCTTTTTCTTTATTTTGTTCCATGGCAGTGATTTCCACCTTTCTGTCTTCCAGGTCACTTATCCGTTCTTCTGTCACAGTTATTCTGCTACTGATTCCTTCTAGTGTATTTTTCATTTCAGTTATTGTATTGTTCATCTCTGTTTGTTTGTTCTTTAATTCTTCTAGGTGTTTGTTCCTTAATTCTTCTAGGTCTTTGTTAAGCATTTCTTGCATCTTCTCGATCTTTGCCTCCATTATTTTTCTAAGGTCTTGGATCATCTTCACTATCATTATTCTGAATTCTTTTACTGGAAGGTTACCTATCCTCACTTCATTTCGTTGTTTTTCTGAGGATTTATCTTGTTCCTTGATCTGGTACAAAGTCCTCTGCCTTTTCATTTTCTCTATCTTTCTGTGAATGTGGTTTTCCTTCCACAGGCTGCAGAATTGTAGTTCTTCTTGCTTCTGCTGTCTGCTCTCCAGTGATTGAGTCTATCTGAGAGGCTTGTGCAAGCTTCCTTATGCGAGGGACTGGTGGTGGGTAGAGCTGGGTGTTGTTCTGGTGGGCAGAGCTTTAATCTGCTTGTCTGTGGATTAAATAAAAGTTTAATAAAAAGTTTAATCCACTTGTCTGCTGATGCATGGGGCTGGGTTCCCTCCCTGTTGGTTGTTTGGACTGAGGCAACCCAGCACTGGAGCCTACCTTGCTCTTGGTGGGGCTAATGGTGGACTCTGGGAGAGTTCACGCCAAGGAGTATTTCCCAGAACTTCTGCTGTCAGTGTCGTTGTCCCCATGGTGAGCCGCAGCCACACCCCACCTCTGCAGGAGACCCTCTAAAACTAGCAGCTAGGTATGATCATTCACCTACGGGGTGACTGCTCCTTCCCCTGGGTCCTGATGTGCACACTACTTTGTGTGTGTCCTCCAAGAGTGGAGTCTCTGTTGAGACTCTGAGTCTCTGAATGCAGTTGAGACTCTGAGTGGAGTCACACAGACTCTGGGTCCTGTGAAGCTTCGATGTTTTGTGGTTCTAGAAATCCTATAGGAGACGATCCACAGCAGGTGAAGCTAATGCTGTCATAGAGGTGGTGAAACCAAAGATCTGCAGTTCCGACTAGAGGTGCTGATGTACAAACAGGACAAAATCATCTCATGTGAATGTAGTTCAGGCACGTTTAAAATGAATGCAGTCATGTTAATGCCTAACATCTTCTATCTTGTGCCTCTCCTCAAGGACCCCCTCCTCAGTTCCTGAGGCTCCTGTAAGTCATGTACAGGGGAATGGAGAGTGGGCTCTGTCCAGTCTGAGCCCTGAGTTACCCTGTGTGTATCTTAGGATACTTTGTATTTCTGTGGTGGCTCTTGTAACATCATCTCTTTCAGTTCTGATTTATTTGGCCCCTCTCTTTAAAAAAAAATACTACTGTTGTCTTTTATTCTTTACAGAAGTTTAATAAGTGTTTGATCTACTACCCTTACTCTATGTATACTTTTTGCCGTGAGATTTTTACTTTTGTTTGTTTTCTTGTTACTGTCAATAATTAGTGAGAATTCTTTTAAGCTACCTTCAACATTGCTTATAAAGCTGCTTTATTAGTGATGACAGAGCTTTAATGGAAGTCGTGTTCTGGTTGTAAATTAGAATGCAATGTGCCAGCAAAAAGCCCCTTAAGTGTATGTCTCATTACTTCTCGTTCTTTTTTTCCCCTTTTTTTCTCTCTCTTTTTTCTTGTTCTTTTTTTAATGTTTATTTTTTATCAGAGCAAATTTGATTAAAATGTTTTGTTTGTTCTAGATGTGTAAGATGTGGTTCTTTTACACATATACATGTATCTATACTTCTTCAGATCGTTTTCTCATGTAGCTTGTGACACAATGTTGAGTAGTCTTCTCTTGGTATTCCGTAGGTCTTTGGTGATTATATATTTCACATGTGTTTCTATATCTATGTTAACCCCAATATCCTAATGTATCCAGTCCTCACACCTTTCCATTTGGTGAACCATAACTTTGTTTAATGAATCTGTGATTGCCTTTCTCTGTGGAAATATCTTCATTGGTATCAATTTTTAGCTAACACCTATAAGTGATATTATAGGATATGTGTCTTTTGCTGTCTGACTTAGTACAATTTGCCTGATTACCTCTAGAATCATCTACGGTGCTGCAAATGGCATTGTTTCATTTTTTTCCCTAGATAATATTCCATCTGTACATGTACCAGTTCTTCTTTGTCCACTCACCTGTTGATGGACTTTTTGGTTGCCTCCATGTCTTGGCTATTGTAATACTGCTGCACTGCACATTTGCCTGCCTGTGTCTTTACAATTCTGTCTTCTTATGTTATAGGCCCAGGAGTGGGCATCCTGTATCATATGGTATCTCGGGGTTTACCGTTTAAATGCACCACGATTCTGTGCTCATTATTGGCTCTTTCCAGGTTACATCCCACTTAAAGTTGAGGGTATGCATTTCTCCACAACACCTTCAGCATTTATTTATTTATTTATTTTTAATATCTTTATTGAAGTATAATTGCTTTACAATGGTGTGCTAGCTTGTGCTTTACAACAAAATGAATCAGTTATACATATACATATGTTCCCACATCACTTCCCTCTTGCGTCTCCCTCCCCTCCAGGCGGTCACAAAGCACCGAGCTGATCTCCCTGTGCCATGCTGCTGCTTCCCACTAGCTATCTACCTTATGTTTGGTAGTGTATATATGTCCATGCCTCTCTCTCCCTTTGTCACAGCTTACCCTTCCCCCTCCCCATATCCTCAAGTCCATTCTCTAGTAGATCTCTGTCTTTATTCCTGTTTTACCCCTAGGTTCTTCATGACATTTTTTTCCCTTAAATTCCAGGTATATGTGTTAGCATACGGTATTTGTCTCTCTCTTTCTGACTTACTTCACTGTGTATGACAGACTCTAGGTCTATCCACCTCATTACAAATAGCTCAATTTCGTTTCTTTTTATGGCTTCAGCATTTATTGTTTGTAGTTTTCTTGCTGATGGATATTCTGACTGGTGTGAGCTGATACCTCTTTGTGGTTGAATTTGCATATGACTCATAATCCTTTGAAATTGAGCTTTAAGTCATGTCCTTTTTATTTTTCAAACTGTGATTACAGCTTAGCTCTTCAAAGTGTTTTCTAAAGTATGTGTTACATTTTGAAATTTATTGGCCATTACCTCCCTCAAAACATTTTGAGGGCAGGTTTCATTTACAGCCCTGCAGTACTTGTTCACATGAAGTGACCATTAGCACAGGCTTTAAAGCTGCTTTTGCAGGTAACGGCCAGATTGCGGCAGCCTTTCTTTGTTCCCCATGCTGGTACTAGGGAAACAGAGATTCCGGCCGGTGGTCTTCCTCGGTTATAAATTAGAGTGGAATGTGCCCGGATAAACCCCCAAAGGCTGATGTCTCCTTACTTTTGTTTGTTTTTTTAATTTAATTTATATTTTTATCGGAATAATATTTCATTTTGTATATGGACCACTTCTTGGTGCATTGCTCTGTTGAGGGACATTTTCATTGCTTCCAAGTGTTGGCTATATTAAATATTGCTGGAGTGCAAGATTGCCAGCTTGGGACTTTTTGATTCTCATTTTCTCAGGTGATAGTCCCAGCAGTGGGTATGACTGATTGACTAGTAGCTCAATGTTTACCTTTTCAAAGCACCTCCATTGTGTTTTCATTAGTGGCTCTTACCATGTCTCCCTTAGAGCCGAGGGTATGAACTTCTCCACAATCCCTTCAGCATTTATAGTTTGCAGCATTTTTGCTAATGGCCAATCTGACTGCTGTGACCTGATAGGTTTTTGTAATTTGGGTTTGCATGACTTTAAAAATTCCTAAAATTCATCATTTTCCACGCCTTTTTCCTTTCTGTTAAAAGTCAAGTGTGAGTACAATCTATCTCTTGAAGCTGTCTTCTTGGAAGGTTGCCCTCTTTTGAATTTTTGGTGGATATTCGACCCCAGGATTTTTTTGGAGGGCAGATGTCATTACAGAACTGCAAGTTTGGTGAATATTTAGTGACCATTAGCACTGGGTTTAAAGCTGCTGTTGTGGGAAACGGCCACAAGGAGGCAGCATTTGTCCTTTCCCAAATCTGGGTACTAGGGCAGCAGAGCCTTTCTGGAAGTCGTGGTCCTAGGTTTTAAGTTAGAATGGAATGTGCCAGGAGGAACACCCATAAGTTTATGTCTCATTACATCTTGGTTTTTAAAATTTATTTAATCGGGGTAATGATTAGATATTGTTTGTCCAGATGTACACAATCTGGTTCATTTGTACAATATATATGTCTATTCATGTTCAGATCCTCTTCCCATGTAAAATATTACAGTGTTCCATAGACCTCCCTTGCTATATGGTCCGTCTTTTTGATATATGTTTATTATATGTATTTGTATACGTATGGTAACGTTAATCTTAATTTATCCATTCTGCCCACCTTTCCTTTTAGATAAGCATACTTAATTTCTAAGTCTGTGAGTGTCTTTCTCTGTGGAAATATGTTCATTTGTGTTAGTTATTAGATAACGCCTATAAGTGATATCATAGGATATAGGTCTTTTGCTTTCTGACTTACCTCATATTCTGTGATTATCTCCAAGCTCATCTATGGCACCTCAAATAGCAGTGTTTCATTGTTTTCCATGGCTAATATTCTATTGTGAACGTGGACCACTTCTTCTTCATCCATACATCTGTTGATGGACATTTTGGTGGCTTCACTGTCTTGGCTATTGTGAATAAGGCTGCAGTGCAGCTTTTGCAGCCCGCGTCTTCTCGATTCTGGTCTTCTCAGGTGAGAGGCCCAGTGGTGTGACTGCTGCATCGAATGGTACCTCAACTTTTACTTTTAATCGTAGCTCCTTTCTGTTCTCATTATTGGCTCTTACCACGTTACATCTCACCAGCAGCTAGAGGGTACACAGTTCTCTAAAACCCCTTCAGAATTTATTGTTTGTAGACCTTTTGCTGATGGTCAGTCGACTGGTGTGAGTTGAAACCTTTTTGTACATTAGATTTGCATGAGTCTAATAATTCCTGAGGTTGAGCTTTCACCCATTTTCCTTTTTTTAAACAAGAGAGTGAGTCAAACTTACCTCTTCATACTATCGTCTTGAAAAATTTGCCAGTTTTGAATTTTATTGTCCATTCCCTACCTCAGCACAGTTGTTTAGGGCAGGTGTCCTTTGCAGCTCTGAGTCCTTGTGAATGTTAAGAGAACATTAGCTGTGGGCTTAATGCCGCTCTTGCGGAAAATGGCCACAAGGCAGCAGAATTTCTACATTTCCAACTCTGGGTTTTTGGGCAGCAGAGCCTTCCTGGAAATCGTGTTAGTAGGCTGCAAATTAGAGTGGAATGTGCCAGAGCACATCCCCAAGAGCTTATATCTCCTTACTTCTTGTTTGTTTTATAAATTTAATTTTTATTAATTATCAGAGCAAACTTGATAAAAATATTTTGTTTCTCCTAGGTGTACAGAATCTGGTTCATTATATCAATGTATCTGTCATTTATCTTTGCATTCTTTACCATGTAGGTTATTACAGAGTGTTGCCTAGACCTCTCTTGGTATTCCATAAGTATTTTGTGATTATATATTTCATATGTATTAGTACATGTCTGTTAACCCTCATATCCTAATTCACACATTCCTTACACTTTTCCATTGGTTAAACATAATTTTTTTTTCTTAATCCATGCTTTTCCTTCTCTTGGAAATAAGTTCATGAGTATCAACTTTTAGGTAACACCTAGAAGTGATGTCATAGGATATCTGTCTTTCACTTTCTTTCTTTAATTTGAGTGATTATCTCTAGGTCCTTATATGGTGGTGCAAACGGCACTGTTTCATTGTTTTCCATGGCTTATATTCCATTGTTTACATGGACCACTTCCTCTTTGTGCATTTTTCTGTTGATGGACATTTTGGTTTCTTCCAAGTCTTGGCTATGTTAAATATTCCTGCAGTGCAGGATTGCCAGTCTGTGTCTTTTCCATTCTGCTCTGCTCAGGTGATAGGCACATCAAAGGACCTACCAGATCACATGGTAGCTCAATTTTTACCCTTAAACGCACCTCCATTATGTTCTCACTACTGGCTGTTACCAGTTTACATCCCCCCCAGCAGCTGGAGGGTACACAGTTCTCTGAAACCCCTTCAGCATTTATTCTTTGTAGACTTTTTGCTGAAGAACATTCTGACGGCTGTGAGGTGAACATTTCTGTAATTGGATTTGCATGGCTTTATTCATTGCTGATGTTGCGCATTTTTCAATTCCCTTTTATTTTAAAGAGAAAAAAAAGAAAAGACAAAATGTGCGTAAAATATGCCTCTTGACATTGTCTTCTTGAAATGTTGACGTCTTTTGAATTTTCTGGTCGATTACGACCCCAGGACATTTTTGAGGCCCGGTGTCCTTTACAGTGCTGCACATATTTTGAATATTAAGTGACCATTACCTCTTGGTTTAAAGCTGCTGTTGTGTGAAACAGTCACAAGGCGGCAGCGTTTCTCCTTTACCAAATCTGGTTACCAGGGCAACAGAGCCTTAATGGAAGTCCTGTTCTAGGTTGAAAATTAGAATGGGATGTGCCAGGAAAAATTCCTTTCAGTTTATGTCTCATTATTTCTTGTTCATATTTTTAATTTAATTTTTATTTTTTATCGCAGCAAATTTGATTACAATGTTTTTTTTTTTTTTTTTGTTCTAGGTGTGCAAGATGTGGTTCTTTCACACACATACATATATCTATTCTTCTTCGGAACCTTTTCCCAGGTAGGTTATGACACAATGTTGAGTAGTCTTCTCTTGGTATTCCGTAGGTCTTTGGTGATTATATATTTCACATGTGTTTCTATATCTATGTTAACCCCAATATCGTAATGTATCCAATCCTCACACCCTTCGATTTGGGGAACCATAAGTTTGTTCAATGAATCTGTGATTGCCTTTCTCTGTGGAAATATCTTCATTGTTATCAATTTTCAGGTAACACCTATAAGTGATATACGTTAGGTGTCTTTCGCTTTCTCACTTACTACAAGTTGCATGGTTACCTCTAGACTCATCTATGGTGCTGCAAATGGCATTGTTTCATTTTTTTCCCGAGCTAATATTCCATCTCTACATGTAAAAGTTCCTCTTTGTCCACTCATCTGTTGATGGACTTTTGGTTGCTTCCATGTCTTGGCTATTGTAATACTGCTGCAGTGCAGATTTGCCTGCCTGTGTCTTTCCAATTCTGTCTTCTTATGTTATAGGCCCAGGAGTGGGCCTGCTGGATCATATAGTAGCTCAATATTTACCTTTTAAAGGCACCTCCTCCCTGTTCCCATTAGTGACTCTTACCAGGTTACGTCCCACTTCAAATTAAGGGTATGCATTTCTCCACAACCTCTTCAGCATTGATCGTTTGTAGTTTCTTTCCTGATGGTTATTCTGAATGGTGTGAGCTGATACCTCTGTGTGGTTGGATTTGCATGTGTCTCATAATCCTTTGAAATTGAGGTTTCAGGCATGTCCTTTTATTTTTCAAACGGTTATTACAGCTTAGTTCTTCAAATGGTTTTCTTGAAATATGTGCCACATTTTGAAATACTTTGGCCTTTACCTCCCGCAAGACATGATGAAGGCAGGTTTCCTTTACAGCCCTGCAGGACTTGTTCATATGAAGTGACAATTAGCATAGGTTTTAAAGCTGTTTTTTCAGGTAATGGCCAGAGGGTGGAGCATTTCATAATTCTATGAAACGTAACTGAACACACAATATATATTTTTTCTTTTAAATTTCCATTGTTACTTTTTTAAAGTACAATTATAATTGAAGTTCTTTGTAACAAGTGAAATTTAAAAAATTAAAGGAAAAGATAATATTTTACCACTTGCCATCCTTTCCCATTTACTGAAACGACCAGCATAATGTGTAGATTTCTCATTTTATCCAGGTGTTCTATACATCTGGAATATCATGCTTCTCACTGTAGAAAAACAGATTTAGCTCTCACACTTTTTATAGGCTACATAACAGTCCATAGAACAGAAGTACCAACTATTTCAGACTTAGCTTTTTGAGGGACACTCAGGTTACTTTCTGTTTTATTTTGTTGTTCTTTTTTTTTGGGGGGGTGGTAGGAGTTTATTATTTATTTATTTATTTTTGTTGTGTTGGGTCTGAGTTTCCGTGTGAGGGCTTTCTCTAGTTGTGGCAAGTGGGGGGCCACTCTTGATCTCGGTGCACGGGCCTCTCACTATTGCGGCCTCTCTTGTTGCAGAGCACAGGCTCCAGATGCGAGGGCTCACTGGTTGTGGCTTATGGGCCTAGTTGCTCCATGGCATGTGGGATCCTCCCAGACCAGGGCTCGAACCTGTGTCCCCTGCATTAGCAGGCAGATTCTAACCACCGCACCACCAGCGAAGCCCTCTATTTTGTTGTTCTGCTAGTTTGTTTTAACCCAAGAAAATATTTTTTTAAATACAAAAAACAAAATTAAGCTAGGGGTAAGGATTAGGGTTTAGGGTAAGGTTTAGGGTTAGGGTACGGGTTAGGATTATTGTACGGCTTAGAGTATTGTTTAGGGTTATGGTTATGGTACGGGTTAGTGTTAGGGTACAGTTTAGGGTATGGCTATGGTTTAGTGTTAGGGTACGGGTTAAGGTATGGGTTAGTGTTAGGGTATGGGTTAGGATTCAGGTACGGTTTACGTTCAGGGTTATGGTTAGGTTTAGTGTATGGGTTAGTGTTAGGTACGGGTTAGGGTTAGGTTTAGTGTTAAGGAAGGGGTACAGTTTAGGGTACAGGATAGGGAACAACAAAGGGTTAGGGTTAGGGTACGTGTTAGGGTACAGTTTAGTGTTAGTGTATGGGTTAGGATTAGGGTACGGTTTAGGGTAAGGTTTAGGGTTAGGGTTAGTGGACGGGTATGGTTTGGGGTACAGTTTAGAGTATGACCACGGGTTAGGAGTAGGGTAAGTGTTAGGGTATGGTTTAGTGTTAGTGTACAGGTTAGGATTATGGTACGGGATAGTGTAAGGGTTAGGGTTAGGGAATGGGTACGGATTAGGTTGCAGGGTAGGGTATGACAACGGGTTAAGGTTAGGGTACGTGTTAGTGTATGGGTTAGGATTAGGGTACGGGTTAGGTTATGGGTTAGTGTTAGGGGATGGGTTAGGATTAGGATATGGGTTATGGTACGGTTTAGGGAAAGGGTTAGGATACGGGGTAGGGTTAGGATAAAGTTTAGTGTATGGCTATGTGTTACTGTTAGGGTACATGTTAGCGTACGGGTTAGTGTTCGTGTACAGCTTAGGGTAAGGGTTAGGGTTAGGGAACGGGTACGGTCTCAGGTACAGGTTAGGGTACGGTAGCGGGATAGGGTTAGGGTACGTGTTAGGATGAGACTTCTTTGTAGTGCAGATTTGAATTTCCCGCTTGCTTGGTTGGCCAAAAAGTGTGTATGCATTTTATCCTGAATATACTCAGGAAAAAACGCATACGCCCTTTTTGGCCAAGTGCATCGCTGCCAAACGATGTGCCAAACAGGAGGTTACAAGCACTGACTCTCCAAGTGGGGAGATTGTTAGTAAAGCGTCTGGACTGGCGAACCCGAGTACCAGAGGACGAATAATGAGATGCGTTTTAGAAACCTTGCCCGATCACACTGTGGACCATCCTCTGGGTTTCCCACGCATGTTTTAGCTGTAGGAAGAATCCCTTAAACCTGGAGGGTTGGGACCCATGGAATGGGTAGCACGCAGTACTACTTCAAAGGGTCTGCATTTGCTCACCGAACCTCACCAATCCTCACAGCCCCAAGTGTCCAGCCTTATGCCTCACTCAGCTGTGGGTGTAGATGTGGTAAATCCAGGTTTCATCACAAGCCTGAACGAGTTATTTAAGAATTTCTCTCTCTTTCACTGTCTTTGTGTTTTGATTTTGAAATTTATTTTTACAATGGGGTTTAGCTGATTTGCACTGCTGTGTTTATGCCGCTCGATGCACACTTGATTCTCTTACGGAGACATATAAATACATAGGTTTTAAGATTCTTACTAGTCAGATATATTCCTCTGCGGTGAATAGGGGGTGTTGAGTCCACTTCGTTGAACAAGGAGTATATCTTGTCTATTACTGGCTTATGGAACGGTATCTGTGCTCATTTCAATCTCTGGATTTATGCAGCACCCCAACTCACCTTTCCCCTTAAGCAAGCATAAGTTGGTTTTCTAAATGTGAGACTCTGTTCTGTTTTGTAATTCAGTTCATGTGTAGCCAAGTTTACATTCCCTCTATAAGTGTTATCTTATGACTAGTTTCTTTTTCTGTGTGACTTATTTCACTCAGAATCATCGAACCTAAATCCACTCATTATGCTGCTACGGGCCTGATGACATTGATTTCATTGCGGAGTGATATTCCATTGTATGTAAGTACCACAACTTCTTTATCCATTTTTCTCTTTCTGGGATATTTAAGTTGTTCCGTTGTCGAGGTTCTTGTAAACACATCAGCCCTAAACTTTGGGGTGGCTGTGTTTTTTTATTTTAATTTCCCTAAGCTATAGGACCATAAGTGGAAGTGCCCGAGTCTCTGTAGCTTTGTTTTTTAGATGTTTCAGGAAACACCATACACTTCTCCAGAGTGGCTGTTGGCCATTTACATCCCGCCCATCAGCATAACAAGGCTCCCAGTTCTCCATGGCCTGTCCTGCCTTTCTGGATTTTACACTTTTTTCAGATGGCCCATTTGACCGGTGGGAAGTGAGACTTCATTGTAGTGCGGATTTCCATTGCACGCTTCCTTGGTTGGCAAAAATGGCCGTATGCGTTTTTTCCTGGATATATTCAGGAAAAAACGCATATGCATTTTTTGGCCAAGTGCATCATTGTCGAAGTTCTGCCGCTTTTCATATGCTTTAAATGCAATTCCAATCTACCTCCTGAAATCTGTTTCCTGCAATTGTGCCTTGCTTTCAAGTCCTCTTTGCAGCCTTACCTCAATATATTTTTGGACGATAGTTGTCCTTTATAACTCTGCAAGTTTGTGAATTGCAGTGACCCTGAGCTCCTTTTTCCAACTCGCTTTTTTGTGAGCAGGACGCAAAACGGCAGGATTGCTTCAGGCCTTAATCTGGTTCCAGCGTGGCACGCTGAGCCTTTGGTTAATTCTTCTTCTTGGTGGGAAATTAGAGTGAAATGTGCCCGTCCAAACAACTACAGCTAGTCTCTCATTGGTTCTCCCTATTCCCGTTCATCCTCCGCAGAAATTGCAGAGTGTGCCAAACAGGAGGTTACAAGCACTGACTCTCCGAGTGGGGAGATTGTTAGTAAAGCGTCTGGAATGGCGAACCCGAGTACCAGAGGACGAATAATGAGATGCGTTTTAGAAACCTTGCCCGATCACACTGTGGACCATCCTCTGGGTTTCCCACGCATGTTTTAGCTGTAGGAAGAATCCCTTAAACCTGGAGAGTTGTGACCCATGGAATGGGTAGCACGCAGTACTACTTCAAAGGGTCTGCATTTGCTCACCGAACCTCACCAATTCTCTCAGCCCCAAGTGTCCAGCCTTATGTCTCACCCAGCTGTGGGTGTAGATGTGGTAAATCCAGGTTTCATCACAAGCCTGAACGAATTATTTAAGAATTTCTCTCTCTTTCACTGTCCTTCTGTTTTGTTTTTGAAGTTTATTTTTATAATGGGGTTGAGCTAATTTTCACTGCTGTGTTTATGCGTCTGTACACACACCTGATTCTCTTACGGAGACATATAAATACATAGATTTTTAAGATTCTTACTAGTCAGATATATTCCTCTGCGGTGAATAGGGGGTGTTGAGTCCACTTCGCTGAGCAAGGAGTAGGTCTTTTCTATTACATATTTGGCTTATGGAATGGTATCTGTGCTCATTTCAATCTCTGGATTTATGCAGCACCCCAACTCACCTTTCCCCTTAAGCAAACATGTTTGTTTTCTAAATGTGAGACTCTGTTCTGTTTTGGAATTCAGTTCATGTGTAGCCAAGTTTACATTCCCTCTATAAGTGATATCTTATGATAAGTTTCTTTATCTGTGTGACTTATTTCCTTAGAATCATCGTACCTAAATCCACTCATTATGCTCCTACGGGCCTGATGATATTGATTTCATTGCTGAGTGATATTCCATTGTACATAAGTACCACAACTTCTTTATCCATTTTCCTCTTTCTGGGATATTTAAATTGTACCGTAGTCGAGGTTCTTGTAAACACAGCAGCCCTAAACTTTGGGGTGGCTGTGTCTTGTTGATTTTAATTTTCCTAAGCTATAGGACCATAAGTGGAAGCAACCTAGGCTCTGTAGCTTTGTTTTTTAGAGGTTTCAGGAAACACCATACACTTCTCCAGAGTGGCTGTTGGCCATTTACATCCCGCCCATCAGCATAACAAGGCTCCCAGTTCTCCATGGCCTGTCCTGCCTTTCTGGTTTTTACACTTTTTTCAGATGGCCCTTTTGACCGGTGGGAAGTGAGACTTCATTGTAGTGCAGATCTCCTTTGCAGGCTTGCTTATTTGGACAAAAAGAGCGTATGCGTTTTTTCCTGCATGTATTCAGGAAAAAACGCATACGCCCTTTTTGGCCAAGTGTATCATTGTCAAAGTTCTGCCGCTTTTCATATGCTTTAAATGCAGTTTCCATCTACCTCCTGAAATATATTTCCTGCAATTGTGCCATGCTTTCAAGTCCTCTTCGCAGCCTTACCTCAATATATTTTTGGACGATAGCTGTCATTTATAACTCTGCAGGTTTATGAATTACAGTGCCCCTGAGGTCCTTTCTTCAACTCGCTTTCTTGTGGGCTGGCCGCAGAACTGCAGGATTGCTTCAGGCCCTAATCTTGTTTCATCACGGCACGCTGAGCCTTTTGTTAATTCCTCTTCCTGGTGGGAAATTAGAGTGAAATGTGACCGTCCAAACACCTACAGCTAGTCTCTCATTGGTTCTCCCTATTCCCGTTCAACCTCCGCAGAAATTGCTAACTGTGCCAAACAGGAGTTTTAAGGCACTGACTCTCCACGTGGGGAGATTTTTAGTAAAGCGTCTGGAATGGCGAACCCGTGTACCAGGGGACAAAAAATGAGATGGGTTTTAGAAACGTTGCCCGATCACATGGTGTACAATCCTCTGGGTTTCCCATGCATGTTTTAGCTGTAGGAAGAATCCCTTAAACCAAGAGAGTTGGGACCCAGGGAATGGGTAGCATACAGTATTACTTCAAAGGGTCTGCATTTGCTCACCGAACCTCACCAATCCTCTCAGCCCCAAATGTCCTGCCTTATGTCTCACCCAGCTGTGGGTGTAGATGTGGTAAATCCAAGTTTCATCACAAGCCCTGAACGAATTATTTAAGAACTTTCTCTCCTTCACTGTCTTTGTTTTTGAAATTTATTTTAATAATGGGGTTTAGTTGATTTTTCACGGCTGTGTATACTGCTCTACACACACTTGATTCTCTTACGGAGACATATAGATACATATGTTTTAATATTCTTATTGTCAGATATATTCCTCTGCGGTGAATAGGTGGTGTTGAGTCTAATTCGTTGAGCAAGGAGTATATCTTGTCTATTATATATTTGGCTTATGGAATAGTATCTGTGCTAATTTCAATCTCTGGTTTTACGCAGCACCCCAACTCACCATTCCCCTTAAGAAAGCATAAGTTTGTTTTCTAAATGTGAGACTCTGTTCTGTTTTGGAATTCAGTTCATGTGTAGCCAAGTTTACATTCCCTCTATAAGTGATATCTTATGATAAGTTTCTTTTTCTGTGTGACTTATTTCCTTTGAATCATCGTACCTAAATCCATTCATTATGCTTGTACGGGCCTGACGACATTGATTTCATTGTTGAGTGATATTCCATTGTACGTAAGTACGAAAACTTCTTTATCCATTTCTCTCTTTCAAGGATATTTAATTTGTACCATAGTCGAGGCTCTTGTAAACAGAGCAGCCCTAAACTTTGCGGTGGTTGTTTCTTGTTATTTTAATTTTCCTGAGCTATAGTGCTATAAGTGGGTTTAGGGTTAGGGTTAAGGTTAGGGTTAGGGAACGGCTATGGTTTAGGATGCGAAAATTGTTTAGGGTGAGCGAAAGTGTTAGGGTACAGGTCAGTGTTAGTGTACCGTTTAGGATTAGAGTAAGTGTTAGGGTAATGCTTCGAGTTAGGGTTACGGTTAGGGAACGGGGACGGTTTAGGGTCCAGGTGAGGGTACGACAACGCTTTAGGGGGAGCGTACGTGTGAGGGCGTGGCTTAGTGTTAGCGTACGGGTTAGGATTATGGGACGGGTGAGGTTCAGGCTTCGGGGAAGGGATAGGGATAGGGTTCGGGCTAGGGTTAGGGTTAGGGGACGGGGACAGTTTAGGGTACAGGTGAGAGTACGACAACGTTTTAGGGGGAGCGTACGTGTGAGGGCGCGGGTTAGTGTTAGCGTACGGGTCAGGATTAGGAGACGGGTGAGGGTCAGGCTTCGGGGAAGGGTTAGGGTTAGGGTTCGGGCTAGGGTTAGGGTTAGGGGACGGGGACGGTTTAGGGTCCAGGTGAGGGTACGACAACGCTTTAGGGGGAGCGTAGGTGTGAGGGCGTGGGTTAGTGTTAGCGTATGGGTTAGGATTAGGGGACGGGTGAGGGTCAGGCTTCGGGGAAGGGTTAGGGTTAGGGTTCGGGCTAGGGTTAGGGTTAGGGGACGGGGACGGTTTAGGGTCCAGGGGAGGGTACGACAACGCTTTAGGGGGAGCGTAGGTGTGAGGGCGCGGGTTTGTGTTAGCGTACGGGTTAGGATAAGGGGACGGGTGAGGGTCAGGCTTCGGGGACGGGTTAGGGATAGGGTTCGGGCTAGGGTTAGGGTTAGGGGACGGGGACGGTTTAGGGTCCAGGGGAGGGTACGACAACGCTTTAGGGGGAGCGTAGGTGTGAGGGCACGGGTTAGTGTTAGCGTGCGGGTTAGGATTAGGGGACGGGTGAGGGTCAGGTTTCAGGGAGGGTTAGGGTTAGGGTTCGGGCTAGGGTTAGGGTTAGGGGACAGGGACGGTTTAGGGTCCAGGGGAGGGTACGACAACGCTTTAGGGGGAGCGTAGGTGTGAGAGCACGGGATAGTGTTAGCGTACGGGTTAGGATTAGGGGACGGGTGAGGGTCAGGCTTCGGGGAAGGGTTAGGGTTAGGGTTTGGGCTAGGGTTAGGGTTAGGGGACGGGAACGGTTTAGTGTCCAGGTGAGGGTACGACAACGCTTTAGGGGGAGCGTACGTGTGAGGGCGCGGGTTAGTGTTAGCGTATGGGTTAGGATTAGGGGACGGGTGAGGGTCAGGCTTCGGGGAAGGGTTTGGGTTAGGGTTCGGGCTAGGGTTAGGGTTAGGGGATGGGGACGGTTTAGGGTCCAGGTGAGGGTACGACAACGCTTTAGGGGGAGGGTACGTGTGAGGGCGCAGATTAGTGTTAGCGTACGGGTTAGGATTAGGGGACGGGTGCGGGTCAGGCTTCGGGGAAGGGTTAGGGTTAGGGTTCGGGCTAGGGTTAGGGTTAGGGGACGGGGACGGTTTAGGGTCCAGGGGAGGGTACGACAACGCTTTAGGGGGAGTGTAGGTGTGAGGGCGCGGGTTAGTGTTAGCGAAAGGGTTAGGATTAGGGGACGGGTGAGGGTCAGGCTTCAGGGAAGGTTTAGGGTTAGGGTTCGGGCTAGGGTTAGGCTTAGGGGATGGGGACGGTTTAGGGTACAGGGGAGGGTACGACAACGCTTTAGGGGGAGCGTAGGTGTGAGGGCGTGTGTTAGTGTTAGCGTACGGGTTAGGATTAGGGGACGGGTGCGTGTCAGGCTTCGGGGAAGGGTTAGGGTTAGGGTTCGGGCTAGGGTTAGGGGACGGGGACGGTTTAGGGTCCAGGGGAGGGTACGACAACGCTTTAGGGGGAGCGTAGGTGTGAGGGCGCGGGTTAGTGTTAGTGTACGGGTTAGGATTAGGGGACGGGTGAGGGTCAGGCTTCGGGGAAGTGTTAGGGTTAGGATTCGGGCTAGGGTTAGGGTTAGGGTACGGGGACGGTTTAGGGTACAGGTGAGGGTATGACAACGCTTTAGGGGGAGCGTAGGTGTGAGGGCGCGGGTTAGTGTTAGCGTACGGGTTAGGATTCGGGGACGGGTGAGGGTCAGGCTTCGGGGAAGGGTTAGGGTTAGGGTTCGGGCTAGGGTTAGGGTTAGGGGACGGGGACGGTTTAGGGTCCAGGTGAGGGTACGACAACGCTTTAGGGGGAGCGTAAGTGTCGGTGTGCGGGTTAGTGTTAGCGTACGGTTTAGGATTAGGGGACGGGTGAGGGTCAGGCTTCGGGGAAGGGTTAGGGTTAGGGTTCGGGCTAGGGTTAGGGTTAGGGGACGGGGACAGTTTAGGGTCCAGGGGAGGGTACGACAACGCTTTAGCGGGAGCGTAGGTGTGAGGGCGCGGGTTAGTGTTATCGTACGGGTTAGGATTAGGGGACGGTTGAGGGTCAGGCTTCGGGGAAGGGTTAGGGTTAGGGTTCGGGCTAGGGTTAGGGTTAGGGGACGGGGACGGTTTAGGGTCCAGGTGAGGGTACAACAACGCTTTAGGGGGAGCGTACGTGTGAGGGCGCGGGTTAGTGTTAGCGTACGGGTTAGGATTAGGGGACGGGTGAGGGTCAGGCTTCGGGGAAGGGTTAGGGTTAGGGTTCGGGCTAGGGTTAGGGTTAGGGGACGGGGACGGTTTAGGGTCCAGGTGAGGGTATGACAACGCTTTAGGGGGAGCGTAGTTGTGAGGGCGCGGGTTAGTGTTAGCGTACGGGTTAGGATTAGGGGACGGGTGCGGGTCAGGCTTCGGGGAAGGGTTAGGGTTAGGGTTCGGGCTAGGGTTAGGGTTAGGGGATGGGGACGGTTTAGGATCCAGGTGAGGGTACAACAACGCTTTAGGGGGAGCGTACGTGTGAGGGCGCGGGTTAGTGTTAGCGTACGGGTTAGGATTAGGGCACGGGTGAGGGTCAGGCTTCAGGGAAAGGTTAGGGTTAGGGTTCGGGCTAGGGTTAGGGTTAGGGGACGGGGACGGTTTAGGGTCCAGGTGAGGGTACGACAATGCTTTAGGGGGAGCGTACGTGTGAGGGCGTGGGTTAGTGTTAGCGTACGGGTTAGAATGAGGGGACGGGTGAGGGTCAGGCTTCGGGGAAGGTTTAGGGTTAGGGTTCGGGCTAGGGTTAGGATTAGGGGATGGGGAAGGTTTAGGGTCCAGGTGAGGGTACCACAACGCTTTAGGGGGAGCATACATGTGAGGGCGCGTGTTAGTGTTAGCGTACGGGTTAGGATTAGGACACGGGTGAGGGTCAGGCTTCGGGGAAGGGTTAGGGTTAGGGTTCGGGCTAGGGTTAGGGTAAGGGCACGGGACGGTTTAGGGTCCAGGGGAGGGTACGACAATGCTTTAGGGGGAGGGTACGTGTGAGGGCACTGGTTAGTGTTAGCGTACGGGTTAGGATTAGGGGACGGGTGCGAGTCAGGCTTCGGGGAAGTGTTAGGGTTAGGGTTCGGGCTAGGGATAGGGTTATGGGACGGGGACGGTTTAGGATCCAGGTGAGGGTACAACAACGCTTTAGGGGGAGCGTACGTGTGAGGGCGCGGGTTAGTGTTAGCGTACGGGTTAGGATTAGGGCACGGGTGAGGGTCAGGCTTCAGGGAAAGGTTAGGGTTAGGGTTCGGGCTAGGGTTAGGGTTAGGGGACGGGGACGGTTTAGGGTCCAGGTGAGGGTACGACAATGCTTTAGGGGGAGCGTACGTGTGAGGGCGTGGGTTAGTGTTAGCGTACGGGTTAGAATTAGGGGACGGGTGAGGGTCAGGCTTCGGGGAAGGGTTAGGGTTAGGGTTCGGGCTAGGGTTAGGATTAGGGGATGGGGACGGTTTAGGGTCCAGGGGAGGGTACGAAAACACTTTAGGGGGAGCGTAGGTGTGAGGGCGCTGGTTTGTGTTAGTGTACTGGTTAGGATTAGGGGACGGGTGAGGGTCAGGCTTCGGGGAAGAGTTAGGTTTAGGGTTCGGGCTAGGGTTAGGGTTAGGGGACGGGGACGGTTTAGGGTCCAGGGGAGGGAATGACAACGCTTTAGGGGGAGCGTAGGTGTGAGGGCGTGGGTTAGTGTTAGCGTATGGGTTAGGATTAGGGGACGGGTGAGGGTCAGGCTTCGGGGAAGGGTTAGGGTTAGGGTTCGGGCTAGAGTTAGGGTTAGGGGACGGGGACGGTTTAGGGTCCAGGGGAGGGTACCACAACGCTTTAGGGGGAGCGTAGGTGTGAGGGCGCGGGTTAGTGTTAGCGTACGGGTTAGGATAAGGGGACGGGTGAGGGTCAGGCTTCAGGGTAGGGTTAGGGTTAGGGTTCGGGCTAGGGTTAGGGTTAGGGGACGGGGACGGTTTAGGGTCCAGGGGAGGGAACGACAACGCTTTAGGGGGAACGTAGGTGTGAGGGCGCGGGTTAGTGTTAGCGTACGGGTTAGGATTAGGGACGGGTGAGGGTCAGGCTTCGGGGAAGGGTTAGGGTTAGGTTTCGGGCTAGGGTTAGGGTTAGGGGACGGGGACGGTTTAGGGTCCAGGTGAGGGTACGACAACGCTTTAGGGGGAGCGTACGTGTCGGTGTGCGGGTTAGTGTTAGCGTATGGGTTAGGATTAGGGGACGGGTGAGGGTCTGGCTTCGGGGAAGGGTTAGGGTTAGGGTTCGGGCTAGGGTTAGGGTTAGGGGACGGGGACGGTTTAGGGTCCAGGGGAGGGTACGACAATGCTTTAGGGGGAGCGTAGGTGTGAGGGCTCGGGTTAGTGTTAGCATACGGGTTAGGATTAGGGGACGGGTGAGGGTCAGGCTTCGGGGAAGGGTTAGGGTTAGGGTTCGGGCTAGGGTTAGGGTTAGGGGACGGGGACGGTTTAGGGTCCAGGTGAGGGTATGACAACGCTTTAGGGGGAACGTAGGTGTGAGGGCGTGGGGTAGTGTTAGCGTACGGGTTAGGATTAGGGGACGGGTGAGTGTCTGGCTTCAGGGAAGGGTTAGGGTTAGGGTTCGGGCTAGGGTTAGGGTTAGTGGACGGGGACGGTTTAGTGTCCAGGTGAGGGTACGACAACGCTTTAGGGGGACCGTATGTGTGAGGGCGCGTGTTAGTGTTAGCGTACGGGTTAGGATTAGGGGACGGGTGAGGGTCAGGCTTCGGGGAAGTGTTAGGGTTAGGGTTCGGGCTAGGGTTAGGGTTAGGGGACGGGGACGGTTTAGTGTCCAGGTGAGGGTACGACAATGCTTTAGGGGGACCGTACGTGTGAGGGCGCGTGTTACTGTTAGCATACGGGTTAGGATTAGGGTACGGGTGTGGGTCAGGCTTCGGGGAAGGGTTAGGGTTAGGGTTCGGGCTAGGGTTAGGGTTAGGGGACGGGGACGGTTTAGGGTCCAGGTGAGGGTACGACAACGCTTTAGGGGGAGTGTAGGTGTTAGGGCACGGGTTAGTGTTAGCGTACGGGTTAGGATTAGGGGACGGGTGAGGGTCAGGCTTCGGGGAAGGTTTAGGGATAGGGTTCGGGCTAGGGTTAGTGTTAGGGGACGGGGACGGTTTAGGGTCCAGGTGAGGGTAAGACAACGCTTTAGGGGAGCGTAGGTGTGAGGGCACGGGTTAGTGTTAGCGTACGGGTTAGGATTAGGGGACGGGTGAGGGTCAGGCTTCGGGGAAGGGGGAAGTGTTAGGGTTAGGGTTCGGGCTAGGGTTAGGGTTAGGGGACGGGGACGGTTTAGTGTCCAGGTGAGGGTACGACAATGCTTTAGGGGGACCGTACGTGTGAGGGCGCGTGTTACTGTTAGCATACGGGTTAGGATTAGGGGACGGGTGTGGGTCAGGCTTCGGGGAAGGGTTAGGGTTAGGGTTCGGGCTAGGGTTAGGGTTAGGGGACGGGGACGGTTTAGGGTCCAGGTGAGGGTACGACAACGCTTTAGGGGGAGTGTAGGTGTGAGGGCACGGGTTAGTGTTAGCGTACGGGTTAGGATTAGGGGACGGGTGAGGGTCAGGCTTCGGGGAAGGTTTAGGGATAGGGTTCGGGCTAGGGTTAGTGTTAGGGGACGGGGACGGTTTAGGGTCCAGGTGAGGGTAAGACAACGCTTTAGGGGAGCGTAGGTGTGAGGGCACGGGTTAGTGTTAGCGTACGGGTTAGGATTAGGGGACGGGTGAGGGTCAGGCTTCGGGGAAGGGTTAGGGTTAGGGTTCGGGCTAGGGTTAGGGTTAGGGGACGGGGAAGGTTTAGGGTCCAGGTGAGGGTACGACAACGCTTTAGGAGGAGCGTACGTGTCGGTGTGCGGGTTAGTGTTAGCGTATGGGTTAGGATTAGGGGACGGGTGAGGGTCAGTCTTCGGGGAAGGGATAGGGTTAGGTTTTGGGCTAGGGTTAGGGGACGGGGACGGTTTAGGGTCCAGGGGAGGGTACGACAATGCTTTAGCGGGAGCGTAGGTGTGAGGGCGCGGGTTAGTGTTAGTGTATGGGTTACGATTAGGGGACGGGTGAGCGTCAGGCTTCGGGGAAGGGTTAGGGTTAGGGTTCGGGCTAAGGTTAGGGTTAGGGCACGGGGACGGTTTAGGGTCCAGGGGAGGGTACGACAACGCTTTAGGGGGAGCATACGTGTGAGGTCGCGGGTTAGTGTTAGCATAGGGGTTAGGATTAGGGGACGGGTGAAGGTCAGGCTTCGGGGAAGGGTTAGGGTTAGGGTTCGGGCTAGGGTTAGGGTTAGGGGACGGGGACGGTTTAGGGTCCAGAGGAATGTACGACAACGCTTTAGGGGGAGCGTACGTGTGAGGGCGCGGGTTAGTGTTAGCGTACGGCTTAGGATTAGGGGACGGGTGAGGGTCAGGCTTCGGGGAAGGGTTAGGGTTAGGGTTCGGGCTAGGGTTAGGGTAAGGGTACGGGACGGTTTAGGGTCCAGGGGAGGGTACGACAATGCTTTAGGGGGAGGGTACGTGTGAGGGCACTGGTTAGTGTTAGCGTACGGGTTAGGATTAGGGGACGGGTGAGGGTCAGGCTTCGGGGAAGGGTTAGGGTTAGGGTTCGGGCTAGGGTTAGGGTTAGGGGACGGGGACGGTTTAGGATCCAGGTGAGGGTACAACAACGCTTTAGGGGGAGCGTACGTGTGAGGGCGCGGGTTAGTGTTAGCGTACGGTTTAGGATTAGGGCACGGGTGAGGGTCAGGCTTCAGGGAAAGGTTAGGGTTAGGGTTCGGGCTAGGGTTAGGGTTAGGGGACGGGGACGGTTTAGGGTCCAGGTGAGGGTACGACAATGCTTTAGGGGGAGCGTACGTGTGAGGGCGTGGGTTAGTGTTAGCGTACGGGTTAGAATTAGGGGACGGGTGAGGGTCAGGCTTCGGGGAATTGTTAGGGTTAGGGTTCGGGCTAGGGTTAGGATTAGGGGATGGGGACGGTTTAGGGTCCAGGTGAGGGTTCCACAACGCTTTAGGGGGAGCGTACATGTGAGGGCGCGTGTTAGTGTTAGCGTACGGGTTAGGATTAGGGGACGGGTGAGGGTCAGGCTTCGGGGAAGTGTTAGGGTTAGGGTTCGGGCTAGGGTTAGGGTTAGGGGACGGGGACGGTTTAGGGTCCAGGGGAGGGTACGACAACGCTTTAGGGGTAGCGTAGGTGTGAGGGCGCGGGTTAGTGTTAGCGAATTGTTTAGGATTAGGGGACGGGTGAGGTTCAGGCTTCAGGGAAGGGTTAGGGTTAGGGTTCGGGCTAGGGTTAGGGTTAGGGGACGGGGACGGTTTCGGGTACAGGGGAGGGTACGACAACGCTTTAGGGGGAGCGTAGGTGTGAGGGCGTGGGTTAGTGTTAGCGTACGGGTTAGGATTAGGGGACGGGTGAGTGTCAGGCTTCGGGGAAGTGTTAGGGTTAGGGTTCGGGCTAGGGTTAGGGTTAGGGGACGGGGACGGTTTAGGGTCCAGGTGAGGGTACGACAACGCTTTAGGGGGAGCGTACGTGTGAGGGCGTGGGTTAGTGTTAGCGTACGGGTTAGGATTATGGGACGGGTGAGGGTCAGGCTTCGGGGAAGGGATAGGGTTAGGGTTCGGGCTAGGGTTAGGGTTAGGGGACGGGGACGGTTTAGGGTCCAGGTGAGGGTACGACAACGCTTTAGGGGGAGCGTAGGTGTGAGGGCGCGGGTTAGTGTTAGCGTACGGGTCAGGAATAGGAGACGGTTGAGGGTCAGGCTTCGGGGAAGGGTTAGGGTTAGGGTTCGGGCTAGGGTTAGGGTTAGGAGACGGGGACGGTTTAGGGTCCAGGGGACGGTACGACAACGCTTTAGGGGGAGCGTAGGTGTGAGGGCGTGGGTTAGTGTTAGCGTACGGGTTAGGATTAGGGGACGGGTGAGGGTCAGGCTTCGGGGAAGTGTTAGGGTTAGGGTTCGGGCTAGGGTTAGGGTTAGGGGACGGGGACGGTTTAGGGTCCAGGGGACGGTACGACAACGCTTTAGGGGGAGCGTAGGTGTGAGGGCGTGGGTTAGTGTTAGCGTACGGGTTAGGATTAGGGGACGGGTGAGGGTCAGGCTTCGGGGAAGTGTTAGGGTTAGGGTTCGGGCTAGGGTTAGGGTTAGGGGACGGGGAAGGTTTAGGGTCCAGTTGAGGGTATGACAACGCTTTAGGGGGAGCATACGTGTGAGGGGGCGGTTTAGTATTAGCGTACGGGTTAGGATTAGGACACGGGTGAGGGTCAGGCTTCGGGGAAGGGTTAGGGTTAGGGTTCGGGCTAGGGTTAGGGTAAGGGCACGGGACGGTTTAGGGTCCAGGGGAGGGTACGACAATGCTTTAGGGGGAGGGTACGTGTGAGGGCACTGGTTAGTGTTAGCGTACGGGTTAGGATTAGGGGACGGGTGCGGGTCAGGCTTCGGGGAAGGGTTAGGGTTAGGGTTCGGGCAAGGGTTAGGGTTAGGGGACGGGGACGGTTTAGGATCCAGGTGAGGGTACAACAACGCTTTAGGGGGAGCGTACGTGTGAGGGCGCGGGTTAGTGTTAGCGTACGGGTTAGGATTAGGGCACGGGTGAGGGTCAGGCTTCAGGGAAAGGTTAGGGTTAGGGTTCGGGCTAGGGTTAGGGTTAGGGGACGGGGACGGTTTAGGGTCCAGGTGAGGGTACAACAACGCTTTAGGGGGAGCGTAGGTGTGAGGGCACGGGTTACTGTTAGCGTACGGGTTAGGATTAGGGGACGGGTGAGGGTCAGGCTTCGGGGAAGGGTTAGGGATAGGGTTCGGGCTAGGGTTAGGTTTAGGGGACGGGGACGGTTTAGGGTCCAGGGGAGGGTACGACAACGCTTTAGGGGGAGCGTAGGTGTGAGGGCACGGGTTAGTGTTAGCGTATGGGTTAGGATTAGGGGACGGGTGAGGGTCAGGCTTCGGGGAAGGGTTAGTGTTAGGGTTCGGGCTAGGTTTAGGGTTAGGGGACGGGGACGGTTTAGGGTCCAGGGGAGGGTACGACAACGCTTTAGGGGGAGCGTAGGAGTGAGGGCGTGGGTTAGTGTTAGCGTACGGGTTAGGATTAGGGGACGGGTGAGGGTCAGGCTTCAGGGAAGGGTTAGGGTTAGAGTTCGGCCTAGGGTTAGGGTTAGGGGACGGGGACGGTTTAGGGTCCAGGGGAGGGTACGAAAACGCTTTAGGGGGAGCGTAGGTGTGAGGGCACAGGATAGTGTTAGCGTACGGGTTAGGATTAGGGGACGGGTGAGGGTCAGGCTTCGGGGAAGGGTTAGGGTTAGGGTTCGGGCTAGGGTTAGGGTTAGGGGACGGGGACGGTTTAGGGTCCAGTTGAGGGTATGACAACGCTTTAGGGGGAGCGTACGTGTGAGGGCGCGGTTTAGTATTAGCGTACGGGTTAGGATTAGGACACGGGTGAGGGTCAGGCTTCGGGGAAGGGTTAGGGTTAGGGTTCGGGCTAGGGTTAGGGTAAGGGCACGGGACGGTTTAGGGTCCAGGGGAGGGTACGACAACGCTTTAGGGGGAGCGTACATGTGAGGGCGCGTGTTACTGTTAGCGTACGGGTAAGGATTAGGGGACGGGTGAGGGTCAGGCTTCGGAGAAGTGTTAGGGTTAGGGTTCGGGCTAGGGTTACTGTTAGGGGACGGGGACGGTTTAGGGTCCAGGGGAGGGTACGACAACGCTTTAGGGGGAGCGTAGGTGTGAGGGCGCGGGTTAGTGTTAGCGAATTGTTTAGGATTAGGGGACGGGTGAGGTTCAGGCTTCGGGGAAGGGTTAGGGTTAGGGTTAGGGGATGGGGACGGTTTAGGGTCCAGTTGAGGGTATGACAACGCTTTAGGGGGAGCGTACGTGTGAGGGCTCGGTTTAGTATTAGCGTACGGGTTAGGATTAGGACACGGGTGAGGGTCAGGCTTCGGGGAAGGGTTAGGGTTAGGGTTCGGGCTAGGGTTAGGGTTAGGGGACGGGGACGGTTTAGGGTCCAGTGTAGGGTACGACAACGCTTTAGGGGGAGCGTACGTGTGAGGGCGCGGGTTAGTGTTATCTTAGGGTTTAGGATTAGGGGACGGGTGAGTGTCAGGCTCAGGGAAGGTTTAGGGTTAGTGTTCGGGCTAGGGTTAGGGTTAGGGGACGGGGATAGTTTCGGGTACAGGTGAGGGTACGACAATGCTTTAGGGGGAGCGTAGGTGTGAGGGCGCGTGTTAGTGTTAGTGTACGGGTTAGGATTAGGGGACGGGTGAGGGTCAGGCTTCGGGGAAGGGTTAGGGTTAGGGTTCGGACTAGGGTTAGGGTTAGAGGACGGGGACGGTTTAGGGTCCAGGGGAGGGTACGACAACGCTTTAGGGGGAGCGTAGGTGTGAGGGCGCGGGTTAGTGTTAGCGTACGGGTTAGGATTAGGGGACGGGTGAGGGTCAGGCTTCGGGGAAGGGTTAGGGATAGGGTTCGGGCTAGGGTTAGTGTTAGGGGACGGGGACTGTTTAGGGTCCAGGTGAGGGTACGACAACGCTTTAGGGGGAGCGTATGTGTGAGGGCACGGGTTACTGTTAGCGTACGGGTTAGGATTAGGGGACGGGTGAGGGTCAGGCTTCGGGGAAGGGTTAGGGATAGGGTTCGGGCTAGGGTTAGGTTTAGGGGACGGGGACGGTTTAGGGTCCAGGGGAGTGTACGACAACGCTTTAGGGGGAGCGTATGTGTGAGGGCACGGGTTAGTGTTAGCGTATGGGTTAGGATTAGGGGACGGGTGAGGGTCAGGCTTCGGGGAAGGGTTAGTGTTAGGGTTCGAGCTAGGTTTAGGGTTAGGAGACGGGGACGGTTTAGGGTCCAGGGGAGGGTACGACAACGCTTTAGGGGGAGCGTAGGAGTGAGGGCGTGGGTTAGTGTTAGCGTACGGGTTAGGATTAGGGGACGGGTGAGGGTCAGGCTTCAGGGAAGGGTTAGGGTTAGAGTTCGGCCTAGGGTTAGGGTTAGGGGACGGGGACGGTTTAGGGTCCAGGGGAGGGTACGAAAACGCTTTAGGGGGAGCGTAGGTGTGAGGGCACAGGATAGTGTTAGCGTACGGGTTAGGATTAGGGGACGGGTGAGGGTCAGGCTTCGGGGAAGGGTTAGGGTTATGGTTCGGGCTAGGGTTAGGGTTAGGGGACGGGGACGGTTTAGGGTCCAGGTGAGGGTACGACAACGCTTTAGGGGGAGCGTACGTGTGAGGGCGCGGGTTAGTGTTAGCGTTCGGCTTAGGATTAGGGGACGGGTGAGGGTCAGGCTTCGGGGAAGGGTTAGGGTTAGGGTTCGGGCTAGGGTTAGGGTTAGGGCACGGGACGGTTTAGGGTCCAGGGGACGGTACAACAACGCTTTAGGGGGAGGGTACGTGTGAGGGCGCGGGTTAGTGTCAGCGTACGGGTTAGGATTAGGGGACGGGTGCGGGTCAGGCTTCGGGGAAGGGTTAGGGTTAGGGTTCGGGCTAGGGTTAGGGTTAGGGGACGGGGACGGTTTAGGATCCAGGTGAGGGTACGACAACGCTTTAGGGGGAGAGTACGTGTGAGGGCGCGGGTTAGTGTTAGCGTACGGGTCAGGATTCGGAGACGGTTGAGGGTCAGGCTTTGGGGAAGGGTTAGGGTTAGGTTTCGGGCTAGGGTTAGGGTTTGGGGACGGGGACGGTTTAGGGTCCAGGTGAGGGTACGACAACGCTTTAGGGGGAGCGTATGTGTGAGGGCACGGGTTAGTGTTAGCGTACGGGTTAGGATTTGGGGACGGGTGAGGGTCAGGCTTCGGGGAACGGTTAGGGTTAGGATTCGGGCTAGGGTTAGGGTTAGGGGACGGGGACGGTTTAGGGTCCAGGTGAGGGTACGACAACGCTTTAGGGGGAGCGTAGGTGTGAGGTCGTCGGTTAGTGTTAGCGTACGGGTTAGGATTAGGGGACGGGTGAGGGTCAGGCTTCGGGGAAGGGTTAGGGTTAGGGTTCGAGCTAGGGTTAGGGTTAGGGGATGGGGACAGTTTAGGGTCCAGGTGAGGGTACGACAACACTTTAGGGGGAGCGTAGGTGTGAGGTCTCGGGTTAGTGTTAGCGTACGTGTTAGGATTAGGGGACGGGTGAGGGTCAGGTTTCGGGGAAGGGTTAGGGTTAGGGTTCGGGCTAGGGTTAGGGTTAGGGGACGGGGACGGTTTAGGATCCAGGGGAGGGTACGACAATGCTTTAGCAGGAGTGTAGGTGTGAGGGCGCGGGTTAGTGTTAGCGTACGGGTTAGGATTCGGGGACGGGTGAGCGTCAGGCTTCGGGGAAGTGTTAGGGTTAGGGTTCGGGCTAAGGTTAGGGTTAAGGGACGGGGACGGTTTAGGGTCCAGGGGCGGGTACGACAACGCTTTAGGGGGAGCATACGTGTGAGGCCGCGGGTTAGTGTTAGCATAGGGGTTAGGATTAGGGGATGGGTGAGGGTCAGGCTTCGGGGAAGGTTTAGGGTTAGGGTTCGGGCTAGGGTTAGGGTTAGGGGACGGGGACGGTTTAGGGTCCAGAGGAGGGAACGACAACGCTTTAGGGGGAGCGTAGGTGTGAGGGCGCGGGTTAGTGTTAGCGTACGGGTTAGGATTAGGGGACGGGTGAGGGTCAGGCTTCGGGGAAGGGTTAGGGTTAGGGTTCGGGCTAGGGTTAGGGTTAGGGGACGGGGACGGTTTAGGGTCCAGGGGCGGGTACGACAACGCTTTAGGGGGAGCATACGTGTGAGGCCGCGGGTTAGTGTTAGCATAGGGGTTAGGATTAGGGGACGGGTGAGGGTCAGGCTTCGGGGAAGGGTTAGGGTTAGGGTTCGGCCTAGGGTTAGGGTTAGGGGACGGGGACGGTTTAGGGTCCAGAGGAGGGAACGACAACGCTTTAGGGGGAGCGTAGGTGTGAGGGCGCGGGTTAGTGTTAGCGTACGGGTTAGGATTAGGGGACGGGTGAGGGTCAGGCTTCGGGTAAGGGTTAGGGTTAGGGTTCGGGCTAGGGTTAGGGTTAGGGGACGGGGACGGTTTAGGGTCCAGGGGAGGGTACTACAACGCTTTAGGGGGAGCGTAGGTGTGAGGGCTCGGGTTAGTGTTAGCATACGGGTTAGGATTAGGGGACGGGTGAGGGTCAGGCTTCGTGGAAGGGTTAAGGTTAGGGTTCGGGCATGGGTTAGGGTTAGGGGACGGGGACGGTTTAGGGTCCAGGTGAGGGTATGACAACGCTTTAGGGGGAGCGTACGTGTGAGGGCGCGGGTTAGTGTTATCTTAGGGGTTAGGATTAGGGGCCGGGTGAGTGTCAGGCTCGGGGAAGGTTTAGGGTTAGTGTTCGGGCTAGGGTTAGGGTTAGGGGACGGGGATAGTTTCGGGTACAGGTGAGGGTACGACAATGCTTTAGGGGGAGCGTAGGTGTGAGGGCGCGTGTTAGTGTTAGTGTACGGGTTAGGATTAGTGGACGGGTGAGGGTCAGGCTTCGGGGAAGGGTTAGGGTTAGGGTTCGGACTAGGGTTAGGGTTAGAGGACGGGGACGGTTTAGGGTCCAGGGGAGGGTACGACAACGCTTTAGGGGGAGCGTAGGTGTGAGGGCGCGGGTTAGTGTTAGCGTACGGGTTAGGATTAGGGGACGGGTGAGGGTCAGGCTTCGGGGAAGGGTTAGGGATAGGGTTCGGGCTAGGGTTAGTGTTAGGGGACGGGGACTGTTTAGGGTCCAGGTGAGGGTACGACAACGCTTTAGGGGGAGCGTATGTGTGAGGGCACGGGTTACTGTTAGCGTACGGGTTAGGATTAGGGGACGGGTGAGGGTCAGGCTTCGGGGAAGGGTTAGGGATAGGGTTCGGGCTAGGGTTAGGTTTAGGGGACGGGGACGGTTTAGGGTCCAGGGGAGGGTACGACAACGCTTTAGGGGGAGCGTAGGTGTGAGGGCACGGGTTAGTGTTAGCGTATGGGTTAGGATTAGGGGACCGGTGAGGGTCAGGCTTCGGGAAAGGGTTAGTGTTAGGGTTCGGGCTAGGTTTAGGGTTAGGGGACGGGGACGGTTTAGGGTCCAGGGGAGGGTACGACAACGCTTTAGGGGGAGCGTAGGAGTGAGGGCGTGGGTTAGTGTTAGCGTATGGGTTAGGATTAGGGGACGGGTGAGGGTCAGGCTTCAGGGAAGGGTTAGGGTTAGAGTTCGGCCTAGGGTTAGGGTTAGGGGACGGGGACGGTTTAGGGTCCAGGGGAGGGTACGAAAACGCTTTAGGGGGAGCGTAGGTGTGAGGGCACAGGATAGTGTTAGCGTACGGATTAGGATTAGGGGACGGGTGAGGGTCAGGCTTCGGGGAAGGGTTAGGGTTATGGTTCGGGCTAGGGTTAGGGTTAGGGGACGGGGACGGTTTAGGGTCCAGGTGAGGGTACGACAACGCTTTAGGGGGAGCGTACGTGTGAGGGCGTGGGTTAGTGTTAGCGTATGGGTTAGGATTAGGGGACGGGTGAGGGTCAGGCTTCGGGGAAGGGTTTGGGTTAGGGTTCGGGCTAGGGTTAGGGTTAGGGGATGGGGACAGTTTAGGGTCCAGGTGAGGGTACGACAACGCTTTAGGGGGAGCGTACATGTGAGGGCGCGGGTTAGTGTTAGCGTACGGCTTAGGATTAGGGGACTGGTGAGGGTCAGGCTTCGGGGAAGGGTTAGGGTTAGGGTTCGGGCTAGGGTTAGGGTTAGGGCACGGGACGGTTTAGGGTCCAGGGGACGGTACAACAACGCTTTAGGGGGAGGGTACGTGTGAGGGCGCGGGTTAGTGTCAGCGTACGGGTTAGGATTAGGGGACGGGTGCGGGTCAGGCTTCGGGGAAGGGTTAGGGTTAGGGTTCGGGCTAGGGTTAGGGTTAGGGGACGGGGACGGTTTAGGATCCAGGTGAGGGTACGACAACGCTTTAGGGGGAGAGTACGTGTGAGGGCGCGGGTTAGTGTTAGCGTACGGGTCAGGATTTGGAGACGGTTGAGGGTCAGGCTTTGGGGAAGGGTTAGGGTTAGGTTTCGGGCTAGGGTTAGGGTTAGGGGACGGGGACGGTTTAGGGTCCAGGTGAGGGTACGACAACGCTTTAGGGGGAGCGTATGTGTGAGGGCACGGGTTAGTGTTAGCGTACGGGTTAGGATTTGGGGACGGGTGAGGGTCAGGCTTCGGGGAACGGTTAGGGTTAGGATTCGGGCTAGGGTTAGGGTTAGGGGACGGGGACGGTTTAGGGTCCAGGTGAGGGTATGACAACGCTTTAGGGGGAGCGTAGGTGTGAGGTCGTCGGTTAGTGTTAGCGTACGGGTTAGGATTAGGGGACGGGTGAGGGTCAGGCTTCGGGGAAGGGTTAGGGTTAGGGTTCGAGCTAGGGTTAGGGTTAGGGGATGGGGACGGTTTAGGGTCCAGGTGAGGGTACGACAACACTTTAGGGGGAGCGTAGGTGTGAGGGCTCGGGTTAGTGTTAGCGTACGTGTTAGGATTAGGGGACGGGTGAGGGTCAGGTTTCGGGGAAGGGTTAGGGTTAGGGTTCGGGCTAGGGTTAGGGTTAGGGGACGGGGACGGTTTAGGATCCAGGGGAGGGTACGACAATGCTTTAGCAGGAGCGTAGGTGTGAGGGCGCGGGTTAGTGTTAGCGTACGGGTTAGGATTAGGGGACGGGTGAGCGTCAGGCTTCGGGGAAGTGTTAGGGTTAGGGTTCGGGCTAAGGTTAGGGTTAAGGGACGGGGACGGTTTACGGTCCAGGGGCGGGTACGACAACGCTTTAGGGTGAGCATACGTGTGAGGCCGCGGGTTAGTGTTAGCATAGGGGTTAGGATTAGGGGACGGGTGAGGGTCAGGCTTCGGGTAAGGGTTAGGGTTAGGGTTCGGGCTAGGGTTAGGGTTAGGGGACGGGGACGGTTTAGGGTCCAGGGGCGGGTACGACAACGCTTTAGGGGCAGCATACGTTTGAGGCCGCGGGTTAGTGTTAGCATAGGGGTTAGGATTAGGGGACGGGTGAGGGTCAGGCTTCGGGGAAGGGTTAGGGTTAGGGTTCGGGCTAGGGTTAGGGTTAGGGGACGGGGACGGTTTAGGGTCCAGAGGAGGGAACGACAACGCTTTAGGGGGAGCGTAGGTGTGAGGGCGCGGGTTAGTGTTAGCGTACGGGTTAGGATTATGGGACGGGTGAGGGTCAGGCTTCGGGTAAGGGTTAGGGTTAGGGTTCGGGCTAGGGTTAGGGTTAGGGGACGGGGACGGTTTAGGGTCCAGGGGAGGGTACGACAACGCTTTAGGAGGAGCGTAGGTGTGAGGGCTCGGGTTAGTGTTAGCATACGGGTTAGGATTAGGGGACGGGTGAGGGTCAGGCTTCGTGGAAGGGTTAGGGTTAGGGTTCGGGCATGGGTTAGGTTTAGGGGACGGGGACGGTTTAGGGTCCAGGTGAGGGTATGACAACGCTTTAGGGGGAACGTAGGTGTGAGGGCGTGGGGTAGTGTTAGCGTACGGGTTAGGATTAGGGGACGGGTGAGGGTCTGGCTTCAGGGAAGGGTTAGGGTTAGGGTTCGGGCTAGGGTTAGGGTTCGGGGACGGGGACGGTTTAGGGTCCAGGTGAGGGTACGACAACGCTTTAGGGGGACCGTAAGTGTGAGCGCGCGTGTTAGTGTTAGCGTACGGGTTAGGATTAGGGGACGGGTGAGTGTCAGGCTTCGGGGAAGGGTTAGGGTTAGGGTTAGGGTTTGGGCTAGGGTTAGCGTTAGGGGACGGGGATAGCTTAGAGTACAGGTGAGGGTACGACAATGCTTTAGGGGGAGCATAGGTGTGAGGGCGCGTGTTAGTGTTAGCGTACGGGTTAGGATTAGGGGACGGGTGAGGGTCAGGCTTCGGGGAAGGGTTAGGGTTAGGGTTCGGGCTAGGGTTAGGGTTAGGGGACGGGGACGGTTTAGGGTCCAGGGGAGGGTACGACAACGCTTTAGGGGGAGCGTAGGTTTGAGGGCACGGGTTAGTGTTAGTGTACGGGTTAGGATTAGGGGACGAGTGAGGGTCAGGCTTCGGGGAAGGGTTAGGGATAGGGTTCAGGCTAGGGTTAGGGTTATGGGACGGGGACGGTTTAGGGTCCATGGGAGGGTACGACAACGCTTTAGGGGGAGCGTAGGTGTGAGGGCACGGGTTAGTGTTAGCGTACGGGTTAGGATTAGGGGACGGGTGAGGGTCAGGCTTCGGGGAAGGGTTAGGGTTAGGGTTCAGGCTAGGGTTAGGTTTAGGGGACGGGGATGGTTTAGGGTCCAGGGGAGGGTACGACAACGCTTTAGGGGGAGCGTAGGTGTGAGGGCACGGGTTAGTGTTAGCGTACGGGTTAGTATTAGGGGACGGGTGAGGGTCAGGCTTCGGGGAAGGGTTAGTGTTAGGGTTCAGGCTAGGGTTAGGGTTAGGGGACGGGGACGGTTTAGGGTCCAGGTGAGGGTACGACAACGCTTTAGGGGGAGAGTACGTGTGAGGGCGCGGGTTAGTGTTAGCGTACGGGTCAGGATTCGGAGACGGTTGAGGGTCAGGCTTTGGGGAAGGGTTAGGGTTAGGTTTCGGGCTAGTGTTAGGGTTAGGGGACGGGGACGGTTTAGGGTCCAGGTGAGGGTACGACAACGCTTTGGGGGAGCGTATGTGTGAGGGCACGGGTTAGTGTTAGCGTACGGGTTAGGATTTGGGGACGGGTGAGGGTCAGGCTTCGGGGAACGGTTAGGGTTAGGATTCGGGCTAGGGTTAGGGTTAGGGGACGGGGACGGTTTAGGGTCCAGGTGAGGGTACGACAACGCTTTAGGGGGAGCGTAGGTGTGAGGTCGTCGGTTAGTGTTAGCGTACGGGTTAGGATTAGGGGACGGGTGAGGGTCAGGCTTCGGGGAAGGGTTAGGGTTAGGGTTCGAGCTAGGGTTAGGGTTAGGGGATGGGGACGGTTTAGGGTCCAGGTGAGGGTACGACAACACTTTAGGGGGAGCGTAGGTGTGAGGGCTCGGGTTAGTGTTAGCGTACGTGTTAGGATTAGGGGACGGGTGAGGGTCAGGTTTCGGGGAAGGGTTAGGGTTAGGGTTCGGGCTAGGGTTAGGGTTAGGGGACGGGGACGGTTTAGGATCCAGGGGAGGGTACGACAATGCTTTAGCAGGAGCGTAGGTGTGAGGGCGCGGGTTAGTGTTAGCGTACGGGTTAGGATTAGGGGACGGGTGAGCGTCAGGCTTCGGGGAAGTGTTAGGGTTAGGGTTCGGGCTAAGGTTAGGGTTAAGGGACGGGGACGGTTTAGGGTCCAGCGGCGGGTACGACAACGCTTTAGGGGGAGCATACGTGTGAGGCCGCGGGTTAGTGTTAGCATAGGGGTTAGGATTAGGGGACGGGTGAGGGTCAGGCTTCGGGGAAGGGTTAGGGTTAGGGTTCGGGCTAGGGTTAGGGTTAGGGGACGGGGACGGTTTAGGGTCCAGGGGCGGGTACGACAACGCTTTAGGGGCAGCATACGTGTGAGGCCGCGGGTTAGTGTTAGCATAGGGGTTAGGATTAGGGGACGGGTGAGGGTCAGGCTTCGGGGAACGGTTAGGGTTAGGGTTCGGGCTAGGGTTAGGGCTAGGGGACGGGGACGGTTTAGGGTCCAGAGGAGGGAACGACAACGCTTTAGGGGGAGCATAGGTGTGAGGGCGCGGGTTAGTGTTAGCGTACGGGTTAGGATTATGGGACGGGTGAGGGTCAGGCTTCGGGTAAGGGTTAGGGTTAGGGTTCGGGCTAGGGTTAGGGTTAGGGGACGGGGACGGTTTAGGGTCCAGGGGAGGGTACGACAACGCTTTAGGGGGAGCGTAGGTGTGAGGGCTCGGGTTAGTGTTAGCATACGGGTTAGGATTAGGGGACGGGTGAGGGTCAGGCTTCGTGGAAGGGTTAGGGTTAGGGTTCGGGCATGGGTTAGGGTTAGGGGACGGGGACGGTTTAGGGTCCAGGTGAGGGTATGACAACGCTTTAGGGGGAACGTAGGTGTGAGGGCGTGGGGTAGTGTTAGCGTACGGGTTAGGATTAGGGGACGGGTGAGGGTCTGGCTTCAGGGAAGGGTTAGGGTTAGGGTTCGGGCTAGGGTTAGGGTTCGGGGACGGGGACGGTTTAGGGTCCAGGTGAGGGTACGACAACGCTTTAGGGGGACCGTAAGTGTGAGCGCGCGTGTTAGTGTTAGCGTACGGGTTAGGATTAGGGGACGGGTGAGTGTCAGGCTTCGGGGAAGGGTTAGGGTTAGGGTTAGGGTTTGGGCTAGGGTTAGGGTTAGGGGACGGGGATAGTTTAGAGTACAGGTGAGGGTACGACAATGCTTTAGGGGGAGCATAGGTGTGAGGGCGCGTGTTAGTGTTAGCGTACGGGTTAGGATTAGGGGACGGGTGAGGGTCAGGCTTCGGGGAAGGGTTAGGGTTAGGGTTCGGGCTAGGGTTAGCGTTAGGGGACGGGGACGGTTTAGGGTCCAGGGGAGGGTACGACAACGCTTTAGGGGGAGCGTAGGTGTGAGGGCACGGGTTAATGTTAGTGTACGGGTTAGGATTAGGGGACGAGTGAGGGTCAGGCTTCGGGGAAGGGTTAGGGATAGGGTTCGGCTAGGGTTAGGGTTATGGGACTGGGACGGTTTAGGGTCCAGGGGAGGGTACGACAACGCTTTAGGGGGAGCGTAGGTGTGAGGGCACGGGTTAGTGTTAGCGTACGGGTTAGGATTAGGGGACGGGTGAGGGTCAGGCTTCGGGGAAGTGTTAGGGTTAGGGTTCAGGCTAGGGTTAGGTTTAGGGGACGGGGACGGTTTAGGGTCCAGGGGAGGGTACGACAACGCTTTAGGGGGAGCGTACGTGTGAGGGCGCGGGTTAGTGTTAGCGTACGGGTTAGGATTTGGGGACGGGTGAGGGTCAGGCTTCGGGGAAGGGTTAGGGTTAGGATTCGGGCTAGGGTTAGGGTTAGGGGACGGGGACGGTTTAGGGTCCAGGTGAGGGTACGACAACGCTCTAGGGGGAGCGTAGGTGTGAGGTCGTCGGTTAGTGTTAGCGTACGGGTTAGGATTAGGGAACGGGTGAGGGTCAGGCTTCGGGGAAGGGTTAGGGTTAGGGTTCGGGCTAGGGTTAGGGTTAGGGGATGTGGACGTTTTAGGGTCCAGGTGAGGGTACGACAATGCTTTAGGGGGAGTGTAGGTGTGAGGGCTCGGGTTAGTGTTAGCGTACGGGTTAGGATTAGGGGACGGGTGAGGGTCAGGCTTCGGGGAAGGGTTAGGGTTAGGGTTCGGGCTAGGGTTAGGGTTAGGGGACGGGGACGGTTTAGGATCCAGGGGAGGGTACGACAGTGCTTTAGCGGGAGCGTAGGTGTGAGGGCGCGGGTTAGTGTTAGCGTACGGGTTAGGATTAGGGGACGGGTGAGCGTCAGGCTTCGGGGAAGTGTTAGGGTTAGGGTTCGGGCTAAGGTTAGGGTTAGGGGATGGGGACGGTTTAGGGTCCAGGGTAGGGTACGACAACGCTTTAGGGGGAGCATACGTGTGAGGCCGCGGGTTAGTGTTAGCATAGGGGTTAGGATTAGGGGACGGGTGAGGGTCAGGCTTCGGCGAAGTGTTAGGGTTAGGGTTAGGGCTAGGGTTAGGGGACGGGGACGGCTTAGGGTCCAGAGGAGGGAACGACAACACTTTAGAGGGAGCGTAGGTGTGAGGGCGTGGGTTAGTGTTAGCGTACGGGTTAGGATTAGGGGACGGGTGAGGGTGAGGCTTCGGGTAAGGGTTAGGGTTAGGGTTCGGGCTAGGGTTAGGGTTAGGGGACGGGGACGGTTTAGGGTCCAGGGGAGGGTACGACAACGCTATAGGGGAAGCGTAGGTGTGAGGGCACGGGTTATTGTTAGCGTACGGGTTAGGATTAGCGGACGGGTGAGGGTCAGGCTTCGGGGAAGGGTTAGGGTTAGGGTTAGGGTTTGGGCTAGGGATAGGGTTAGGGGACGGGGATAGTTTAGGGTACAGGTGAGGGTACGACAATGCTTTAGGGGAAGCATAGGTGTGAGGGCGCGTGTTAGTGTAGGCGTACGGGTTAGGATTAGGGGACGGGTGAGTGTCAGGCTTCGGGGAACGGTTAGGGTTAGGGTTCGGACTAGGGTTAGGGTTAGGGGACGGGGACGGTTTAGGTTCCAGGGGAGGGTACGACAACGCTTTAGGGGGAGCGTAGGTGTGAGGGCGCGGGTTAGTGTTAGCGTACGGGTTAGGATTAGGGGACGGGTGAGGGTCAGGCTTCGGGTAAGTGTTAGGGATAGGGTTCGGGCTAGGGTTAGTGTTAGGGGTCGGGGACGGTTTAGGGTCCAGGTGAGGGTACGACAACGCTTTAGGGGGAGCGTATGTGTGAGGGCACGGGTTAGTGTTAGCGTACGGGTTAGGATTAGGGGACGGGTGAGGGTCAGGCTTCGGGGAATGGTTAGGGATAGGGTTCGGGCTAGGGTTAGGTTTAGGGGACGGGGACGGTTTAGGGTCCAGGGGAGGGTACCACAACGCTTTAGGGGGAGCGTAGGTGTGAGGGCACGGGTTAGTGTTAGCGTACGGGTTAGGATTAGGGGACGGGTGACGGTCAGGCTTCGGGGAAGGGTTAGTGTTAGGGTTCAGGCTAGGGTTAGGGTTAGGGGACGGGGACGGTTTAGGGTCCAGGGGAGGGTACGACAACGCTTTAGGGGGAGCGTAGGAGTGAGGGCGTGGGTTAGTGTTAGCGTACGGGTTAGGATTAGGGGACGGGTGAGGGTCAGGCTTCAGGGAAGGGTTAGGGTTAGAGTTCGGCCTAGGGTTAGGGTTAGGGGACGGGGACGGTTTAGGGTCCAGGGGAGGGTACAACAACGCTTTAGGGGGAGGGTACGTGTTAGGGCGCGGGTTAGTGTCAGCGTACGGGTTAGGATGAGGGGACGGGTGAGCGTCAGGCTTCGGGGAAGTGTTAGGGTTAGGGTTCGGGCTAAGGTTAGGGTTAGGGGACGGGGACGGTTTAGGGTCCAGGGTAGGGTACGACAACGCTTTAGGGGGAGCATACGTGTGAGGCCGCGGGTTAGTGTTAGCATAGGGGTTAGGATTAGGGGACGGTTGAGGGTCAGGCTTCGGCGAAGTGTTAGGGTTAGGGTTAGGGCTAGGGTTAGGGGACGGGGACGATTTAGGGTCCAGAGGAGGGAACGACAACGCTTTAGGGGGAGCGTAGGTGTGAGGGCGCGGGTTAGTGTTAGAGTACGGGTTAGGATTAGGGGACGGGTGAGGGTCAGGCTTCGGGTAAGGGTTAGGGTTAGGGTTCGGGCTAGGGTTAGGGTTAGGGGACGGGGACGGTTTAGGGTCCAGGTGAGGGTACGACAACGCTTTAGGGGGAGCGTAGGTGTGAGGGCTCGGGTTAGTGTTAGCATACGGGTTAGGATTAGGGGACGGGTGAGGGTCAGGCTTCGTGGAAGGGTTAGGGTTAGGGTTCGGGCTAGGGTTAGGGTTAGGGGACGGGGACGGTTTAGGGTCCAGGTGAGGGTATGACAACGATTTAGGGGGACCGTACGTGTGAGCGCGCGTGTTAGTGTTAGCGTACGTGTTAGGATTAGGGGACGGGTGAGTGTCAGGCTTCGGGGAAGTGTTAGGGTTAGGGTTAGGGTTTGGGCTAGGGTTAGGGTTAGGGGACGGGGATAGTTTAGGGTACAGGTGAGGGTACGACAATGCTTTAGGGGGAGCATAGGTGTGAGGGCGCGTGTTAGTGTTAGCGTACGGGTTAGGATTGGGGACGGGTGAGGGTCAGGCTTCGGGGAAGGGTTAGGGTTAGGGTTCGGGCTAGGGTTAGGGTTAGGGGACGGGGACGGTTTAGGGTCCAGGGGAGGGTAGGACAACGCTTTAGGGGGAGCGTAGGTGTGAGGGCACGGGTTAGTGTTAGCGTACGGGTTAGGATTAGGGGACGGGTGAGGGTCAGGCTTCGGGGAAAGGTTAGTGTTAAGGTTCGGGCTAGGGTTAGGGTTAGGGGACGGGGACGGTTTAGGGTCCAGGGGAGGGTACGACAACGCTTTAGGGGGAGCGTAGGAGTGAGGGCGTGGGTTAGTGTTAGCGTACGGGTTAGGATTAGGGGACGGGTGAGGGTCAGGCTTCAGGGAAGGGTTAGGGATAGGGTTCGGGCTAGGGTTAGGGTTAGGGGACGGGGACGGTTTAGGGTCCAGGGGAGGGTATGACAACGCTTTAGGGGCAGCGTAGGTGTGAGGGCATGGGATAGTGTTAGCGTACGGGTTAGGATTAGGGGACGGGTGAGGGTCAGGCTTCGGGGAAGGGTTAGGGTTAGGGTTCGGGCTAGGGTTAGGGTTAGGGGACGGGGACGGTTTAGGGTCCAGGGGAGGGATCGACAACGCTTTAGGGGGAACGTAGGTGTGAGGGCGCAGGTTAGTGTTAGCATACGGGTTAGCATTAGGGATGGGTGAGTGTCAGGCTTCGGGGAAGGGTTAGGGTTAGGGTTCGGGCTAGGTTTAGGGTTAGGGGACGGGGACGGTTTAGGGTCCAGGTGAGGGTACGACAACTCTTTAGGGGTAGCGTACGTGTCGGTGTGCGGGTTAGTGTTAGCGTATGGGTTAGGATTAGGGTACGTGTGAGGGTCAGGCTTCGGGGAAGGGTTAGGGTTAGGGTTCGGGCAAGGGTTAGGGTTAGGGGACGGGGACGGTTTAGGGTCCAGGGGAGGGTACGACAACGCTTTAGTGGGAGCGTAGGTGTGAGGGCGCGGGTTAGTGTTAACGTACGGGTTAGGATTAGGGGACGGGTGAGTGTCAGGCTTCGGGGAAGGGTTAGGGTTAGGGTTCGGGCTAGGTTTAGGGTTAGGGGACGGGGACGGTTTAGATTCCAGGGGAGGGTACGACAACGCTTTATGGGGAGCGTACGTGTGAGGGCGCGGGTTAGTGTTAGCGTACGGGTTAGGATTAGGGGACGGGTTAGGGTCAGGCTTCGGGGAAGGGTTAGGGTTAAGGTTCGGGCTAGGGTTAGGGTTAGGGGACGGGGACGGTTTAGGGTCCAGGTGAGGGTACGACAACGCTTGAGGGGGAGCGTACGTGTGAGGGCGTGGGTTAGTGTTAGCGTACGGGTTAGGATTATGGGACGGGTGAGGGTCAGGCTTCGGGGAAGGGATAGGGTTAGGGTTAGGGGACGGGGACGGTTTAGGGTCCAGTGGAGTGTACGACAACGCTTTAGGGGGAGCGTAGGTGTGAGGGCACGGGTTATTGTTAGCGTACGGGTTAGGATTAGGGTACGGGTGAGGGTCAGGCTTCGGGGAAGGGTTAGGGTTAGGGTTCGGGCTAGGGTTAGGGTTAGGGGACGGGGACGGTTTAGAGTCCAGGTGAGGGTACGACAACGCTTTAGGGGGAGCGTAGGTGTGAGGGCGTGTGTTAGTGTTAGCATACGGGTTAGGATTAGGGGACGGGTGAGGGTCAGGCTTCGGGGAAGGGTTAGGGTTAGGGTTCGGGCTAGGGTTAGGGTTAGGGGACGGGGACGGTTTAAGGTCCAGGGGAGAGAACGACAACGCTTTAGGGGGAATGTAGGTGTGAGTGCGCGGGTTAGTGTTAGCGTACGGGTTAGGATTAGGGACGGGTGAGGGTCAGGCTTCGGGGAAGGGTTAGCGTTAGGGTTCGGGCTAGGGTTAGGGTTACGGGACGGGGACGGTTTAGGGTCCAGGTGAGGGTACGACAACGCTTTAGGGGGAGCGTACGTGTCGGTGTGCGGGTTAGTTTTAGCGTATGGGTTAGGATTAGGGGACGGGTGAGGGTCACGCTTCGGGGAAGGGTTAGGATTAGGGTTCGGGCTAGGGTTAGTGTTAGGGGACGGGGACGGTTTAGGGTCCAGGTGAGGGTACGACAACGCTTTAGGGGGAGCGTAGGTGTGAGGGCACGGGTTAGTGTTAGCGTACGGGTTAGGATTAGGGGACGGGTGAGGGTCAGGCTTCGAGAAAGGGTTAGAGTTAGGGTTCGGGCTAGGGTTAGGGTTAGGGTAAGGGGACGGTTTAGGGTCCAGGGGAGGGTACGACAACGCTTTAGGGGGAGCGTAGGAGTGAGGGCGTGGGTGAGTGTTAGCGTACGGGTTAGGATTAGGGGACGGGTGAGGGTCAGGCTTCAGGGAAGGGTTAGGGATAGGGTTCGGGCTAGGGTTAGGGTTAGGGGACAGGGACGCTTTAGGGTCCAGGGGAGGGTATGACAACGCTTTAGGGGCAGCGTAGGTGTGAGGGCATGGGATAGTGTTAGCGTACGGGTTAGGATTAGGGGACGGGTGAGGGTCAGGCTTCGGGGAAGGGTTAGGGTTAGGGTTCGGGCTAGGGTTAGGGTTAGGGGACGGGGACGGTTTAGGGTCCAGGGGAGGGAACGACAACGCTTTAGGGGGAACGTAGGTGTGAGGGCGCGTGTTAGTGTTAGCATACGGGTTAGGATTAGGGACGGGTGACTGTCAGGCTTCGGGGAAGGGTTAGGGTTAGGGTTCGGGCTAGGGTTAGGGTTAGGGGACGGGGACGGTTTAGGGTCCAGGTGAGGGTACGACAACTCTTTAGGGGTAGCGTACGTGTCGGTGTGCGGGTTAGTGTTAGCGTATGGGTTAGGATTAGGGTACGTGTGAGGGTCAGGCTTCGGGGAAGGGTTAGGGTTAGGGTTCGGGCAAGGGTTAGGGTTAGGGGACGGGGACGGTTTAGGGTCCAGGGGAGGGTACGACAACGCTTTAGTGGGAGCGTAGGTGTGAGGGCGCGGGTTAGTGTTAACGTACGGGTTAGGATTAGGGGACGGGTGAGTGTCAGGCTTCGGGGAAGGGTTAGGGTTAGGGTTCGGGCTAGGTTTAGGGTTAGGGGACGGGAACGGTTTAGATTCCAGGTGAGGGTACGACAACGCTTTATTGGGAGCGTACGTGTGAGGGCGCGGGTTAGTGTTAGCGTACGGGTTAGGATTAGGGGACGGGTTAGGGTCAGGCTTCGGGGAAGGGTTAGGGTTAAGGTTCGGGGTAGGGTTAGGGTTAGGGGACGGGGACGGTTTAGGGTCCAGGGGAGGGTACGACAACGCTTTAGGGGGAGCGTAGGAGTGAGGGCGTGGGTTAGTGTTAGCGTACGGGTTAGGATTAGGGGACGGGTGAGGGTCAGGCTTCAGGGAAGGGTTAGGGTTAGAGTTCGGCCTAGGGTTAGGGTTAGGGGACGGGGACGGTTTAGGGTCCAGGGGAGGGTACGAAAACGCTTTAGGGGGAGCGTAGGTGTGAGGGCACAGGATAGTGTTAGCGTACGGGTTAGGATTAGGGGACGGGTGAGGGTCAGGCTTCGGGGAAGGGTTAGGGTTATGGTTCGGGCTAGGGTTAGGGTTAGGGGACGGGGACGGTTTAGGGTCCAGGTGAGGGTACGACAACGCTTTAGGGGGAGCGTACGTGTGAGGGCGTGGGTTAGTGTTAGCGTATGGGTTAGGATTAGGGGACGGGTGAGGGTCAGGCTTCGGGGAAGGGTTTGGGTTAGGGTTCGGGCTAGGGTTAGGGTTAGGGGATGGGGACAGTTTAGGGTCCAGGTGAGGGTACGACAACGCTTTAGGGGGAGCGTACATGTGAGGGCGCGGGTTAGTGTTAGCGTACGGCTTAGGATTAGGGGACGGGTGAGGGTCAGGCTTCGGGGAAGGGTTAGGGTTAGGGTTCGGGCTAGGGTTAGGGTTAGGGCACGGGACGGTTTAGGGTCCAGGGGACGGTACAACAACGCTTTAGGGGGAGGGTACGTGTGAGGGCGCGGGTTAGTGTCAGCGTACGGGTTAGGATTAGGGGACGGGTGCGGGTCAGGCTTCGGGGAAGGGTTAGGGTTAGGGTTCGGGCTAGGGTTAGGGTTAGGGGACGGGGACGGTTTAGGATCCAGGTGAGGGTACGACAACGCTTTAGGGGGAGAGTACGTGTGAGGGCGCGGGTTAGTGTTAGCGTACGGGTCAGGATTTGGAGACGGTTGAGGGTCAGGCTTTGGGGAAGGGTTAGGGTTAGGTTTCGGGCTAGGGTTAGGGTTAGGGGACGGGGACGGTTTAGGGTCCAGGTGAGGGTACGACAACGCTTTAGGGGGAGCGTACGTGTCGGTGTGCGGGTTAGTGTTAGCGTATGGGTTAGGATTAGGGTACGTGTGAGGGTCAGGCTTCGGGGAAGGGTTAGGGTTAGGGTTCGGGCAAGGGTTAGGGTTAGGGGACGGGGACGGTTTAGGGTCCAGGGGAGGGTACGACAACGCTTTAGTGGGAGCGTAGGTGTGAGGGCGCGGGTTAGTGTTAACGTACGGGTTAGGATTAGGGGACGGGTGAGTGTCAGGCTTCGGGGAAGGGTTAGGGTTAGGGTTCGGGCTAGGTTTAGGGTTAGGGGACGGGGACGGTTTAGATTCCAGGGGAGGGTACGACAACGCTTTATGGGGAGCGTACGTGTGAGGGCGCGGGTTAGTGTTAGCGTACGGGTTAGGATTAGGGGACGGGTTAGGGTCAGGCTTCGGGGAAGGGTTAGGGTTAAGGTTCGGACTAGGGTTAGGGTTAGGGGACGGGGACGGTTTAGGGTCCAGGTGAGGGTACGACAACGCTTGAGGGGGAGCGTACGTGTGAGGGCGTGGGTTAGTGTTAGCGTACGGGTTAGGATTATGGGACGGGTGAGGGTCAGGCTTCGGGGAAGGGATAGGGTTAGGGTTAGGGGACGGGGACGGTTTAGGGTCCAGTGGAGGGTACGACAACGCTTTAGGGGGAGCGTAGGTGTGAGGGCACGGGTTATTGTTAGCGTACGGGTTAGGATTAGGGTACGGGTGAGGGTCAGGCTTCGGGGAAGGGTTAGGGTTAGGGTTCGGGCTAGGGTTAGGGTTAGGGGACGGGGACGGTTTAGAGTCCAGGTGAGGGTACGACAACGCTTTAGGGGGAGCGTAGGTGTGAGGGCGTGTGTTAGTGTTAGCATACGGGTTAGGATTAGGGGACGGGTGAGGGTCAGGCTTCGGGGAAGGGTTAGGGTTAGGGTTCGGGCTAGGGTTAGGGTTAGGGGACTGGGACGGTTTAGGGTCCAGGGGAGAGAACGACAACGCTTTAGGGGGAATGTAGGTGTGAGTGCGCGGGTTAGTGTTAGCGTACGGGTTAGGATTAGGGACGGGTGAGGGTCAGGCTTCGGGGAAGGGTTAGCGTTAGGGTTCGGGCTAGGGTTAGGGTTACGGGACGGGGACGGTTTAGGGTCCAGGTGAGGGTACGACAACGCTTTAGGGGGAGCGTACGTGTCGGTGTGCGGGTTAGTTTTAGCGTATGGGTTAGGATTAGGGGACGGGTGAGGGTCAGGCTTCGGGGAAGGGTTAGGATTAGGGTTCGGGCTAGGGTTAGTGTTAGGGGACGGGGACGGTTTAGGGTCCAGGTGAGGGTACGACAACGCTTTAGGGGGAGCGTAGGTGTGAGGGCACGGGTTAGTGTTAGCGTACGGGTTAGGATTAGGGGACGGGTGAGGGTCAGGCTTCGAGAAAGGGTTAGAGTTAGGGTTCGGGCTAGGGTTAGGGTTAGGGTAAGGGGACGGTTTAGGGTCCAGGGGAGGGTACGACAACGCTTTAGGGGGAGCGTAGGTGTGAGGGCACGGGTTAGTGTTAGCGTACGGGTTTGGATTAGGGGACGGGTGAGGGTCAGGCTTCGAGAAAGGGTTAGTGTTAGGGTTCGGGCTAGGGTTAGGGTTAGGGTAAGGGGACGGTTTAGGGTCCAGGGGAGGGTACGACAACGCTTTAGGGGGAGCGTAGGAGTGAGGGCGTGGGTGAGTGTTAGCGTACGGGTTAGGATTAGGGGACGGGTGAGGGTCAGGCTTCAGGGAAGGGTTAGGGATAGGGTTCGGGCTAGGGTTAGGGTTAGGGGACGGGGACGCTTTAGGGTCCAGGGGAGGGTATGACAACGCTTTAGGGGCAGCGTAGGTGTGAGGGCATGGGATAGTGTTAGCGTACGGGTTAGGATTAGGGGACGGGTGAGGGTCAGGCTTCGGGGAAGGGTTAGGGTTAGGGTTCGGGCTAGGGTTAGGGTTAGGGGACGGGGACGGTTTAGGGTCCAGGGGAGGGAACGACAACGCTTTAGGGGGAACGTAGGTGTGAGGGCGCGGGTTAGTGTTAGCATACGGGTTAGGATTAGGGACGGGTGACTGTCAGGGTTCGGGGAAGGGTTAGGGTTAGGGTTCGGGCTAGGGTTAGGGTTAGGGGACGGGGACGGTTTAGGGTCCAGGTGAGGGTACGACAACTCTTTAGGGGTAGCGTACGTGTCGGTGTGCGGGTTAGTGTTAGCGTATGGGTTAGGATTAGGGTACGTGTGAGGGTCAGGCTTCGGGGAAGGGTTAGGGTTAGGGTTCGGGCAAGGGTTAGGGTTAGGGGACGGGGACGGTTTAGGGTCCAGGGGAGGGTACGACAACGCTTTAGTGGGAGCGTAGGTGTGAGGGCGCGGGTTAGTGTTAACGTACGGGTTAGGATTAGGGGACGGGTGAGTGTCAGGCTTCGGGGAAGGGTTAGGGTTAGGGTTCGGGCTAGGTTTAGGGTTAGGGGACGGGAACGGTTTAGATTCCAGGTGAGGGTACGACAACGCTTTATTGGGAGCGTACGTGTGAGGGCGCGGGTTAGTGTTAGCGTACGGGTTAGGATTAGGGGACGGGTTAGGGTCAGGCTTCGGGGAAGGGTTAGGGTTAAGGTTCGGGGTAGGGTTAGGGTTAGGGGACGGGGACGGTTTAGGGTCCAGGTGAGGGTACGACAACGCTTGAGGGGGAGCGTACGTGTGAGGGCGTGGGTTAGTGTTAGCGTACGGGTTAGGATTATGGGACGGGTGAGGGTCAGGCTTCGGGGAAGGGATAGGGTTAGGGTTCGGGCTAGGGTTAGGGTTAGGGGACGGGGATGGTTTAGGGTCCAGGTGAGGGTACGACAACGCTTTAGGGGGAGCGTACGTGTGAGGGCGCGGGTTAGTGTTAGCGTACGGGTTAGGATTTGGGAACGGGTGAGGGTCAGGCTTCGGGGAAGGGTTAGGGTTAGGGTTCGGGCTAGGGTTAGGGTTAGGGGACGGGGACGGTTTAGGGTCCAGGTGAGGGTATGACAACGCTTTAGGGGGAACGTAGGTGTGAGGGCGTGTGGTAGTGTTAGCGTACGGGTTAGGATTAGGGGACGGGTGATGGTCTGGCTTCAGGGAAGGGTTAGGGTTAGGGTTCGGGCTACGGTTAGGGTTCGGGGACGGGAACGGTTAAGGGTCCAGTGGAGGGTACGACAACGCTTTAGGGGGAGCGTAGGTGTGAGGGCACAGGTTATTGTTAGCGTACGGGTTAGGATTAGGGGACGGGTGAGGGTCAGGCTTCGGGGAAGGGTTAGGGTTAGGGTTCGGGCTAGGGTTAGGGTTAGGGGACGGGGACGGTTTAGGGTCCAGGGGAGAGAACGACAACGCTTTAGGGGGAATGTAGATGTGAGGGCGCGGGTTAGTGTTAGCGTACGGGTTAGGATTAGGGACGGGTGAGGGTCAGGCTTCGGGGAAGGGTTAGCGTTAGGGTTCGGGCTAGGGTTAGGGTTACGGGACGGGGACGGTTTAGGGTCCAGGTGAGGGTACGAAAACGCTTTAGGGGGAGCGTACGTGTCGGTGTGCGGGTTAGTTTTAGCGTATGGGTTAGGATTAGGGGACCGGTGAGGGTCAGGCTTCGGGGAAGGGTTAGGGTTAGGGTTCGGGCTAGGGTTAGGGTTAGCGTAAGGGGACGGTTTAGGGTCCAGGGGAGGGTACGACAACGCTTTAGGGGGAGCGTAGGAGTGAGGGCGTGGGTTAGTGTTAGCGTACGGGTTAGGATTAGGGGACGGGTGAGGGTCAGGCTTCAGGGAAGGGTTAGGGTTAGGGTTCGGTCTAGGGTTAGGGTTAGGGGACGGGGACGGTTTAGGGTCCAGGGGAGGGTACGACAACGCTTTAGGGGGAGCGTACGTGTGAGGGCGCGGGTTAGTGTTAGCGTATGGGTTAGGATTAGGGGACGGGTGAGGGTCAGGCTTCGGGGAAGGGTTTGGGTTAGGGTTCGGGCTAGGGTTAGGGTTAGGGACGGGGACGGTTTAGGGTCCAGGTGAGGGTACGACAACGCTTTAGGGGGAGCGTACGAGTGAGGGCGCGGGTTAGTGTTAGCGTACGGTTTAGGATTAGGGGACGGGTGAGTGTCAGGCTTCGGGGAAGGGTTAGGGTTAGGGTTCGGGCTAGGGTTAGAGTTAGGGCACGGGACGGTTTAGGGTCCAGGTGAGGGTACGACAACGCTTTAGGGGGAGCGTACGTGTGAGGGCGCGGGTTAGTGTTAGCGTACGGGTTAGGATTAGGGGACGGGTGCGGGTCAGGCTTCGGGGAAGGGTTAGTGTTAGGGTCAGGCTAGGGTTAGGGTTAGGGGACGGGGACGGTTTAGGGTCCAGGGGAGGGTACGACAACGCTTTAGGGGGAGCGTACGTGTGAGGGCGCGGGTTAGTGTTAGCGTACGGGTTAGTATTAGGGCACGGGTGAGGGTCAGGCTTCGGGGAAGGGTTAGGGTTAGGGTTCGGGCTAGTGTTAGGGTTAGGGGACGGGGACGGTTTAGGGTCCAGGTGAGGGTACGACAACGCTTTAGGGGGAGCGTAGGTGTGAGGGCGTGGGTTAGTCTTAGCGTATGGGTTAGGATTAGGGGACGGGTGAGGGTCAGGCTTCGGGGAAGTGTTAGGGTTAGGGTTCGGGCTAGGGTTAGGGTTAGGGGACGGGGACGGTTTAGGGTCCAGTTGAGGGTACGACAATGCTTTAGGAGGAGCGTACGTGTGAGGGCGCGGGTTAGTGTTAGCGTACGGGTTAGGATTAGGGCACGGTTGAGGGTCAGGCTTCGGGGAAGGTTTAGGGTTAGGGTTCGGGCTAGGGTTTGGGTTAGGGGACGGTGACGGTTTAGGGTCCAGGGTAGGGTACGACAACGCTTTAGAGGGAGTGTACATGTGAGGGCGAGGGTTAGTGTTAGCGTACGGGTTAGGATTAGGGGACGGGTGAGTGTCAGGCTTCGGGGAAGTTTTAGGGTTAGGGTTCGGGCTAGGGTTAGGGTTAGGGGACGGGGATAGTTTAGGGTACAGTTGAGGGTACGACAATGCTTTAGGGGGAGCGTAGGTGTGAGGGCGCGTGTTATTGTTAGCGTACGGGTTAGGATTAGGGGACGGGTGAGGGTCAGGCTTCGGGGAAGGGTTAGGGATAGGGTTCGGGCTAGGGTTAGGGTTAGGGGACGGCGATGGTTTAGGGTCCAGTGGAGGGTACGACAACGCTTTAGGGGGAGCGTAGGTGTGAGGGCACGGGTTAGTGTTAGCGTACGGGTTAGGATTAGGGGACGGGTGAGGGTCAGGCTTCGGGGAACGGTTAGTGTTAGGGTTCGGGCTAGGGTTAGGGTTAGGGGACGGGGACGGTTTAGGGTCCAGTTGAGGGTACGACAACGCTTTAGGGGGAGCGTACGTGTGAGGGCGTGGGTTAGTATTAGCGTACGGGTTAGGATTAGGGCACGGGTGAGAGTCAGGCTTCGGGGAAGGGTTAGGGTTAGGGTTCGGGCTAGGGTTAGGGTTAGGGAACGGGGACGGTTTAGGGTCAAGGTGAGGGTACGACAACGCTTTAGGGGGAGCGTAGGTGTCAGGGGGCGGGTTAGTGTTAGCGTACGGTTTAGGATTAGGGGACGGGTGAGGGTCAGGCTTCGGGGAAGGTTTAGGGTTAGGGTTCGGGCTAGGGTTACGGTTTGGGCTAGGGTTAGGGTTAGGGGACGGGGACGGTTTAGGGTCCAGGGGAGGGTACGACAACGCTTTAGGGGGAGCGTAGGTGTGAGGGCGTGGGTTAGTGTTAGCGTACTGGTTAGGATTAGGGGACGGGTGAGGGTCAGGCTTCGGGGAAGGGTTAGGGTTAGGGTTCGTGCTAGGGTTAGGGTTAGGGGACGGGAACGGTTTAGGGTCCAGGTGAGGGTACGACAACGCTTTAGCGGGAGCGTACGTGTGAGGGCGCGGGTTAGTGTTAGCGTACGGGTTAGGATTATGGGACGGGTGAGGGTCAGGCTTCGGGGAAGGGTTAGGGTTAGGGTTCGGGCTAGGGTTAGGGTTAGGTGACGGGGACGGTTTAGGGTCCAGGTGAGGGTACGACAACGCTTCAGGGGGAGCGTAGGTGTGAGGGCGCGGGTGAGTGTTAGCGTACGGGTTACGATTAGGGGACGGGTGAGGGTCAGGCTTCGGGGAAGGGTTAGGCTTAGGGTTCGGGCTAGGGTTAGGGTTAGGGGACGGGGACGGTTTAGGGTCCAGGTGAGGGTACGACAACGCTTTAGGGGGAGCGTAGGTGTGAGGGCGCGGGTTAGTGTTAGCGAATGGGTTAGGATTAGGGGACGGGTGAGGGTGAGGCTTCGGGGAAGGGTTAGGGTTAGGGTTCGGGCTAGGGTTAGGGTTAGGGGACGGGGACGGTTTAGGTTCCAGGTGAGGGTACGACAACGCTTTAGGGGGAGCGTAGGTGTGAGGGCGTGGGTTAGTGTTAGCGTATGGGTTAGGATTAGATGACGGGTGAGGGTCAGGTTTCGGGGAAGTGTTAGGGTTAGGTTTCGGGCTAGGGTTAGGGTTAGGGGACGGGGACGGTTTAGGGTCCAGGTGAGGGTACGACAACGCTTTAGGGGGAGCGTAGGTGTGAGGGCGTGGGTTAGAGTTAGCGTACGGGTTAGGATTAAGGGACGGGTGAGGGTCAGGCTTCGGGGAAGGTTTAGTGTTAGGGTTCGGGCTAGGGTTAGGGTTAGGTTACGGGGACGGTTTAGGGTCCAGGGGAGGGTACGACAACGCTTTAGGGGGAGCGTAGGTGTGAGGGCGCGGGTTAGTGTTAGCGAATGGATTAGGATTAGGGGACGGGTGAGGGTTAGGCTTCGGGGAAGGGTTAGGGTTAAGGTTCGGGCTAGGGTTAGGGTTAGGGGACGGGGATGGTTTAGGGTCCAGGTGAGGGTACGACAACGCTTTAGGGGGAGCGTAGGTGTGAAGGCGTGGGTTAGTGTTAGCGTATGGGTTAGGATTAGGGGACGGGTGAGGGTCAGGCTTCGGGGAAGGGTTAGGGTTAGGGTTCGGGCTAGGGTTAGGGTTAGAGGACGGGGACGGTTTAGGGTCCAGTTGAGGGTATGACAACGCTTTAGGGGGAGTGTACGTGTGAGGGTGCAGGTTAGTATTAGCGTAAGGGTTAGGATTAGGGCACGGGTGAGGGTCAGGCTTCGGGGAAGGGTTAGGGTTAGGGTTCGGGCTAGGGTTAGGGTTAGGGGACGGGGACGGTTTAGGGTCCAGGGTAGGGTACGACAACGCTTTAGGGGGAGCGTACGTGTGAGGGCGCGGGTTAGTGTTAGCGTACGGGTTAGGATTATGGGACGGGTGAGTGTCAGTCTTCGGGGAAGGTTTAGGGTTACCGTTCGGGCTAGGGTTAGGGTTAGGGGATGGGGATAGTTTAGGGTCCAGGTGAGCGTACGACAATGCTTTAGGGGGAGCTTAGGTGTGAGGGCGCGTGTTAGTGTTAGCGTACGGGTTACGATTATGGGACGGGTGAGGGTCAGGCTTCGGGGAAGGGTTAGGGTTAGGGTTCGGGCTAGGGTTAGAGTTAGGGGACGGGGACGGTTTAGGGTCCAGGGGAGGGTACGACAACGCTTTATGGGGAGCGTAGGTGTGAGGGCACGGGTTAGTGTTAGCGTACGGGTTAGAATTAGGGGACGGGTGAGGGTCAGGCTTCGAGGAAGGGTTAGGGATAGGGTTCGGGCTAAGGTTAGTGTTAGGGGATGGGGACGGTTTAGGGTCCAGTTGAGGGTATGACTACGCTTTAGGGGGAGCGTAGGAGTGATGGCACGGGTTAGTGTTAGCGTACGGGTTAGGATTAGGGGACGGGTGAGGGTCAGGCTTCGGGGAAGGGTTAGTGTTAGGGTTCAGGCTAGGGTTAGGTTTAGGGGACGGGGACGGTTTAGGGTCCAGGGGAGGGTACGACAACGCTTTAGGGGGAGCGTAGGTGTGAGGGCACGGGTTAGTGTTAGCGTACGGGTTAGGATTAGGGGACGGGTGAGGGTCAGGCTTCGGGGAAGGGTTAGTGTTAGGGTTCAGGCTAGGGTTAGGTTTAGGGGACGGGGACGGTTTAGGGTCCAGGGGAGGGTACGACAACGCTTTAGGGGGAGCGTAGGTGTGAGGGCACGGGTTAGTGTTAGCGTACGGGTTAGGATTAGGGGACGGGTGAGGGTCAGGCTTCGGGGAAGGGTTAGTGTTAGGGTTCAGGCTAGGGTTAGGTTTAGGGGACGGGGACGGTTTAGGGTCCAGGGGAGGGTACGACAACGCTTTAGGGGGAGCGTAGGTGTGAGGGCACGGGTTTGTGTCAGCGTACGGGTTAGGATTAGGGGACGGGTGAGGGTCAGGCTTCAGGGAAGGGTTAGGGTTAGAGTTCGGCCTAGGGTTACGGTTAGGGGACGGGGACGGTTTAGGGTCCAGGGGAGGGTACGAAAACGATTTAGGGGGAGCGTAGGTGTGAGGGCACAGGATAGTGTTAGCGTACGGGTTAGGATTAGGGGACGGGTGAGGGTCAGGCTTCGGGTAAGGGTTAGGGTTAGGGTTCGGGCTAGGGTTAGGGTTAGGGGACGGGGACGGTTTAGGGTCCAGGTGAGGGTACGACAACGCTTTAGGGGGAGCGTACGTGTGAGGGCGCGGGTTAGTGTTAGCGTACGGCTTAGGATTAGGGGACGGGTGAGGGTCAGGCTTCGGGGAAGTGTTAGGGTTAGTGTTCGGGCTAGGGTTAGGGTTAGGGCACGGGACGGTTTAGGGTCCAGGGGAGGGTACAACAACGCTTTAGGGGGAGGGTACGTGTGAGGGCGCGGGTTTGTGTCAGCGTACGGGTTAGGATTAGGGGACGGGTGCGGGTCAGGCTTCGGGGAAGTGTTAGGGTTAGGTTTCGGGCTAGGGTTAGGGTTAGGGGATGGGGACGTTTTAGGGTCCAGGTGAGGGTACGACAACGCTTTAGGGGGAGTGTAGGTGTGAGGGCTCGGGTTAGTGTTAGCGTACGGGTTAAGATTAGGGGACGGGTGAGGGTCAGGCTTCGGGGAAGGGTTAGGGTTAGGGTTCGGGCTAGGGTTAGGGTTAGGGGACGGGGACGGTTTAGGATCCAGGGGAGGGTACGACAATGCTTTAGCGGGAGCGTAGGTGTGAGGGCGCGGGTTAGTGTTAGCGTACGGGTTAGGATTAGGGGACGGGTGAGCGTCAGGCTTCGGGGAAGTGTTAGGGTTAGGGTTCGGGCTAAGGTTAGGGTTAGGGGACGGGGACGGTTTAGGGTCCAGGGTAGGGTACGACAACGCTTTAGGGGGAGCATACGTGTGAGGCCGCGGGTTAGTGTTAGCATAGGGGTGAGGATTAGGGGACGGGTGAGGGTCAGGCTTCGGCGAAGTGTTAGGGTTAGGGTTAGGGCTAGGGTTAGGGGACGGGGACGGTTTAGGGTCCAGAGGAGGGAACGACAACGCTTTAGAGGGAGCGTAGGTGTGAGGGCGTGTCGTAGTGTTAGCGTACGGGTTAGGATTAGGGGACGGGTGATGGTCTGGCTTCAGGGAAGGGTTAGGGTTAGGGTTCGGGCTACGGTTAGGGTTCGCGGACGGGAACGGTTTAGGGTCCAGGTGAGGGTACGACAACGCTTTAGGGGGAGCGTACGTGTGAGGGCGCGTGTTAGTGTTAGCGTACGGGTTAGGATTAGGGGACGGGTGAGGGTTCAGGCTTCGGGGAAGGGTTAGGGTTAGGGTTAGGGGACGGGGACGGTTTAGGGTCCAGTGGAGGGTACGACAACGCTTTAGGGGGAGCGTAGGTGTGAGGGCACGGGTTATTGTTAGCGTACGGGTTAGGATTAGGGGACGGGTGAGGGTCAGGCTTCGGGGAAGGGTTAGGGTTAGGGTTCGGGCTAGGGTTAGGGTTAGGGGACGGGGACGGTTTAGAGTCCAGGTGAGGGTACGACAACGCTTTAGGGGGAGCGTAGGTGTGAGGGCACGGGTTATTGTTAGCGTACGGGTTAGGATTAGGGGACGGGTGAGGGTCAGGCTTCGGGGAAGGGTTAGGGTTAGGGTTCGGGCTAGGGTTAGGGTTAGGGTACGGGGACGGTTTAGGGTCCAGGTGAGGGTACGACAATGCTTTAGGGGGAGCGTAGGTGTGAGGGCGCGGGTTAGTGTTAGCGTACGGGTTAGGATTAGGGGACGGGTGAGGGTCAGGCTTCAGGGAATGGTTAGGGTTAGGGTTCGGGCTAGGGTTAGGGTTCTGGGACGGGGACGGTTTAGGGTCCAGGTGAGGGTACGACAACGCTTTAGGGGGACAGTACGTGTGAGCGCGCGTGTTAGTGTTAGCGTACGGGTTAGGATTAGGGGACGGGTGAGTGTCAGGCTTCGGGGAAGGGTTAGGGTTAGGGTTCGGACTAGGGTTAGGGTTAGGGGACGGGGACGGTTTAGGGTCCAGGGGAGGGTACGACAACGCTTTAGGGGGAGCGTAGGTGTGAGGGCGCGGGTTAGTGTTAGCGTACGGGTTAGGATTAGGGGACGGGTGAGTGTAAGGCTTCGGGTAAGTGTTAGGGATAGGGTTCGGGCTAGGGTTAGTGTTAGGGGACGGGGACGGTTTAGGGTCCAGGTGAGGGTACGACAACGCTTTAGGGGGAGCGTATGTGTGAGGGCACGGGTTAGTGTTAGCGTACGGGTTAGGATTAGGGGACGGATGAGGGTCAGGCTTCGGGGAATGGTTAGGGATAGGGTTCGGGCTAGGGTTAGGTTTCGGGGACGGGGACGGTTTAGGGTCCAGGGGAGGGTACGACAACGCTTTAGGGGGAGCGTAGGTGTGAGGGCATGGGTTAGTGTTAGCGTACGGGTTAGGATTAGGGGACGGGTGACGGTCAGGCTTCGGGGAAGGGTTAGTGTTAGGGTTCAGGCTAGGGTTAGGGTTAGGGGACGGGGACGGTTTAGGGTCCAGGGGAGGGTACGACAACGCTTTAGGGGGAGCGTAGGAGTGAGGGCGTGGGTTAGTGTTAGCGTACGGGTTAGGATTAGGGGACGGGTGAGGGTCAGGCTTCAGGGAAGGGTTAGGGTTAGAGTTCGGCCTAGGGTTAGGGTTAGGGGACGGGGACGGTTTAGGGTCCAGGGGAGGGTACAACAACGCTTTAGGGGGAGGGTACGTGTGAGGGCGCGGGTTAGTGTCAGCGTACGGGTTAGGATTAGGGGACGGGTGCGGGTCAGGCTTCGGGGAAGGGTTAGGGTTAGGGTTCGGGCTAGGGTTAGGGTTAGGGGAAGGGGACCGTTTAGGATCCAGGTGAGGGTACGACAACGCTTTAGGGCGAGCGTACGTGTGAGGGCGCGGGTTAGTGTTAGCGTACGGGTCAGGATTCGGGGACGGTTGAGGGTCAGGCTTCGGGGAAGGGTTAGGGTTAGGTTTTGGGCTAGGATTAGGGTTAGGGGACGGGGACGGTTTAGGGTCCAGGGGTGGGTACGACAACACTTTAGGGGGAGCGTACGTGTGAGGGCGCGGGTTAGTGTTTGCGTACGGGTTAGGATATGGGGACGGGTGAGGGTCAGGCTTCGGGGAAGGGTTAGGGTTAGGATTCGGGCTAGGGTTAGGGTTAGGGGACGGGGACGGTTTAGGGTCCAGGTGAGGGTACGACAACGCTTTAGGGGGAGCGTAGGTGTGAGGTCGTCGGTTAGTGTTAGCGTACGGGTTAGGATTAGGGGACGGGTGAGGGTCAGGCTTCGGGGAAGGGTTAGGGATAGGGTTCGGGCTAGGGTTAGGGTTAGGGGATGGGGACGGCTTAGGGTCCAGGTGAGGGTACGACAACGCTTTAGGGGGAGCGTAGGTGTGAGGGCTCGGGTTAGTGTTAGCGTACGGGTTAGGATTAGGGGACGGGTGAGGGTCAGGCTTCGGGGAAGGGTTAGGGTTAGGGTTCGGGCTAGGGTTAGGGTTAGGGGACGGGGACGGTTTAGGATCCAGGGGAGGGTACGACAATGCTTTAGCGGGAGCGTAGGTGTGAGGGCGCGGGTTAGTGTTATCGTACGGGTTAGGATGAGGGGACGCGTGAGCGTCAGGCTTCGGGGAAGTGTTAGGGTTAGGGTTCGGGCTAAGGTTATGGTTAGGGGACGGGGACGGTTTAGGGTCCAGGGTAGGGTACGACAACGCTTTAGGGGGAGCACACGTGTGAGGCCGCGGGTTCTTGTTAGCATAGGGGTTAGGATTAGGGGACGGGTGAGGGTCAGGCTTCGGCGAAGTGTTAGGGTTAGGGTTAGGGCTAGGGTTAGGGGACGGGGACGATTTAGGGTCCAGAGGAGGGAACGACAACGCTTTAGGGGGAGCGTAGGTGTGAGGGCGCGGGTTAGTGTTAGAGTACGGGTTAGGATTAGGGGACGGGTGAGGGTCAGGCTTCGGGTAAGGGTTAGGGTTAGGGTTCGGGCTAGGGTTAGGGTTAGGGGACGGGGACGGTTTAGGGTCCAGGTGAGGGTACGACAACGCTTTAGGGGGAGCGTAGGTGTGAGGGCTCGGGTTAGTGTTAGCATACGGGTTAGGATTAGGGGACGGGTGAGGGTCAGGCTTCGTGGAAGGGTTAGGGTTAGGGTTCGGGCTAGGGTTAGGGTTAGGGGACGGGGACGGTTTAGGGTCCAGGTGAGGGTATGACAACGCTTTAGGGGGAACGTAGGTGTGAGGGCGTGGGGTAGTGTTAGCGTACAGGTTAGGATTAGGGGACGGGTGAGGGTCTGGCTTCAGGGAATGGTTAGGGTTAGGGTTCGGGCTAGGGTTAGGGTTCGGCGACGGGGACGGTTTAGGGTCCAGGTGAGGGTACGACAACGCTTTAGGGGGACCGTACGTGTGAGCGCGCGTGTTAGTGTTAGCGTACGGGTTAGGATTAGGGGACGGGTGAGTGTCAGGCTTCGGGGAAGTGTTAGGGTTAGGGTTAGGGTTTGGGCTAGGGTTAGGGTTAGGGGACGGGGATAGTTTAGGGTACAGGTGAGGGTACGACAATGCTTTAGGGGGAGCATAGGTGTGAGGGCGCGTGTTAGTGTTAGCGTACGGGTTAGGATTAGGGGACGGGTGAGGGTCAGGCTTCGGGGAAGGGTTAGGGTTAGGGTTCGGGCTAGGGTTAGGGTTAGGGGACGGGGACGGTTTAGGGTCCAGGAGAGGGTACGACAACGCTTTAGGGGGAGCGTAGGAGTGAGGGCGTGGGTTAGTGTTAGCGTACGGGTTAGGATTAGGGGACGGGTGAGGGTCAGGCTTCAGGGAAGGGTTAGGGATAGGGTTCGGGCTAGGGTTAGGGTTAGGGGACGGGGACGGTTTAGGGTCCAGGGGAGGGTATCACAACGCTTTAGGGGCAGCGTAGGTGTGAGGGCATGGGATAGTGTTAGCGTACGGGTTAGGATTAGGGGACGGGTGAGGGTCAGGCTTCGGGGAAGTGTTAGGGTTAGGGTTCGGGCTAGGGTTAGGGTTAGGGGACGGGGACGGTTTAGGGTCCAGGGGAGGGAACGACAACGCTTTAGGGGGAACGTAAGTGTGAGGGCGCGGGTTAGTGTTAGCATACGGGTTAGGATTAGGGACGGGTGAGTGTCAGGCTTCGGGGAAGGGTTAGGGTTAGGGTTCGGGCTAGGGTTAGGGTTAGGGGACGGGGACGGTTTAGGGTCCAGGTGAGGGTACGACAACTCTTTAGGGGTAGCGTACGTGTCGGTGTGCGGGTTAGTGTTAGCGTATGGGTTAGGATTAGGGTACGTTTGAGGGTCAGGCTTCGGGGAAGGGTTAGGGTTAGGGTTCGGGCAAGGGTTAGGGTTAGGGGACGGGGACGGTTTAGGGTCCAGGGGAGGGTACGACAACGCTTTAGTGGGAGCGTAGGTGTGAGGGCGCGGGTTAGTGTTAACGTACGGGTTAGGATTAGGGGACGGGTGAGTGTCAGGCTTCGGGGAAGGGTTAGGGTTAGGGTTCGGGCTAGGTTTAGGGTTAGGGGACGGGGACGGTTTAGATTCCAGGGGAGGGTACGACAACGCTTTATGGGGAGCGTACGTGTGAGGGCGCGGGTTAGTGTTAGCATACGGGTTAGGATTAGGGGACGGGTTAGGGTCAGGCTTCGGGGAAGGGTTAGGGTTAAGGTTCGGGCTAGGGTTAGGGTTAGGGGACGGGGACGGTTTAGGGTCCAGGTGAGGGTACGACAACGCTTGAGGGGGAGCGTACGTGTGAGGGCGTGGGTTAGTGTTAGCGTACGGGTTAGGATTATGGGACGGGTGAGGGTCAGGCTTCGGGGAAGGGATAGGGTTAGGGTTCGGGCTAGGGTTAGGGTTAGGGGACGGGGATGGTTTAGGGTCCAGGTGAGGGTACGACAACGCTTTAGGGGGAGCGTACGTGTGAGGGCGCGGGTTAGTGTTAGCGTACGGGTTAGGATTTGGGAACGGGTGAGGGCCAGGCTTCGGGGAAGGGTTAGGGTTAGGATTCGGGCTAGGGTTAGGGTTAGGGGACGGGGACGGTTTAGGGTCCAGGTGAGGGTATGACAACGCTTTAGGGGGAACGTAGGTGTGAGGGCGTGTGGTAGTGTTAGCGTACGGGTTAGGATTAGGGGACGGGTGATGGTCTGGCTTCAGGGAAGGGTTAGGGTTAGGGTTCGGGCTACGGTTAGGGTTCGGGGACGGGAACGGTTTAGGGTCCAGGTGAGGGTACGACAACGCTTTAGGGGGAGCGTACGTGTGAGGGCGCGTGTTAGTGTTAGCGTACGGGTTAGGATTAGGGGACGGGTGAGGGTTCAGGCTTCGGGGAAGGGTTAGGGTTAGGGTTAGGGGACGGGGACGGTTTAGGGTCCAGTGGAGGGTACGACAACACTTTAGGGGGAGCGTAGGTGTGAGGGCACGGGTTATTGTTAGCGTACGGGTTAAGATTAGGAGACGGGTGAGGGTCAGGCTTCGGGGAAGGGTTAGGGTTAGGGTTCGGGCTAGGGTTAGGGTTAGGGGACGGGGACGGTTTAGAGTCCAGGTGAGGGTACGACAACGCTTTAGGGGGAGCGTAGGTGTGAGGGCGTGTGTTAGTGTTAGCATACGGGTTAGGATTAGGGGACGGGTGAGGGTCAGGCTTCGGGGAAGGGTTAGGGTTAGGGTTCGGGCTAGGGTTAGGGTTAGGGGACGGGGACGGTTTAGGGTCCAGGGGAGAGAACGACAACGCTTTAGGGGGAATGTAGGTGTGAGGGCGCGGGTTAGTGTTAGCCTTCGGGTTAGGATTAGGGACGGGTGAGGGTCAGGCTTCGGGGAAGGGTTAGCGTTAGGGTTCGGGCTAGGGTTAGGGTTACGGGACGGGGACGGTTTAGGGTCCAGGTGAGGGTACGACAACGCTTTAGGGGGAGCGTACGTGTCGGTGTGCGGGTTAGTTTTAGCATATGGGTTAGGATTAGGGGACGGGTGAGGGTCAGGCTTCGGGGAAGGGTTAGGGTTAGGGTTCGGGCTAGGGTTAGTGTTAGGGGACGGGGACGGTTTAGGGTCCAGGTGAGGGTACGACAACGCTTTAGGGGGAGCGTAGGTGTGAGGGCACGGGTTAGTGTTAGCGTACGGGTTAGGATTAAGGGACGGGTGAGGGTCAGGCTTCGGGGAAGGGTTAGGGATAGGGTTCGGGCTAGGGTTAGGGTTAGGGGACGGGGACGGTTTAGGATCCAGGGAAGGGTACGACAATGCTTTAGGGGGAGCGTAGGTGTGAGGGCACGGGTTAGTGTTAGCGTACGGGTTTGGATTAGGGGACGGGTGAGGGTCAGGCTTCGAGAAAGGGTTAGTGTTAGGGTTCGGGCTAGGGTTAGGGTTAGGGTACGGGGACGGTTTAGGGTCCAGGGGAGGGTACGACAACGCTTTAGGGGGAGCGTAGGAGTGAGGGCGTGGGTTAGTGTTAGCGTACGGGTTAGGATTAGGGGACGGGTGAGGGTCAGGCTTCAGGGAAGGGTTAGGGTTAGGGTTCGGTCTAGGGTTAGGGTTAGGGGACGGGGACCGTTTAGGGTCCAGGGGAGGGTACGACAACGCTTTAGGGGGAACGTAGTTGTGAGGGCATGGGATAGTGTTAGCGTACGGGTTAGGATTAGGGGACGGGTGAGGGTCAGGCTTCGGGGAAGGGTTAGGGTTAGGGTTCGGGCTAGGGTTAGGGTTAGGGGACAGGGACGGTTTAGGGTTCAGGGGAGGGTACGACAACGCTTTAGGGGGAGCGTACGTGTGAGGGCGCGGGTTAGTGTTAGCGTATGGGTTAGGATTAGGGGACGGGTGAGGGTCAGGCTTCGGGGAAGGGTTTGGGTTAGGGTTCGGGCTAGGGTTAGGGTTAGGGACGGGGACGGTTTAGGGTCCAGGTGAGGGTACGACAACGCTTTAGGGGGAGCGTACGAGTGAGGGCGCGGGTTAGTGTTAGCGTACGGTTTAGGATTAGGGGACGGGTGAGTGTCAGGCTTCGGGGAAGGGTTAGGGTTAGGGTTCGGGCTAGGGTTAGAGTTAGGGCACGGGACGGTTTAGGGTCCAGGTGAGGGTACGACAACGCTTTAGGGGGAGCGTACGTGTGAGGGCGCGGGTTAGTGTTAGCGTACGGGTTAGGATTAGGGGACGGGTGCGGGTCAGGCTTCGGGGAAGGGTTAGTGTTAGGGTTCAGGCTAGGGTTAGGGTTAGGGGACGGGGACGGTTTAGGGTCCAGGGGAGGGTACGACAACGCTTTAGGGGGAGCGTACGTGTGAGGGCGCGGGTTAGTGTTAGCGTACGGGTTAGTATTAGGGCACGGGTGAGGGTCAGGCTTCGGGGAAGTGTTAGGGTTAGGGTTCGGGGTAGGGTTAGGGTTAGGGGACGGGGACGGTTTAGGGTCCAGGTGAGGGTACGACAACGCTTTAGGGGGAGCGTAGGTGTGAGGGCGTGGGTTAGTCTTAGCGTATGGGTTAGGATTAGGGGCCGGGTGAGGGTCAGGCTTCGGGGAAGTGTTAGGGTTAGGGTTCGGGCTAGGGTTAGGGTTAGGGGACGGGGACGGTTTAGGGTCCAGTTGAGGGTACGACAACGCTTTAGGAGGAGCGTACGTGTGAGGGCGCGGGTTAGTGTTAGCGTACGGGTTAGGATTAGGGCACGGTTGAGGGTCAGGCTTCGGGGAAGGTTTAGGGTTAGGGTTCGGGCTAGGGTTAGGGTTAGGGGACGGTGACGGTTTAGGGTCCAGGGTAGGGTACGACAACGCTTTAGGGGGAGTGTACATGTGAGGGCGCGGGTTAGTGTTAGCGTACGGGTTAGGATTAGGGGACGGGTGAGTGTCAGGCTTCGGGGAAGGTTTAGGGTTAGGGTTCGGGCTAGGGTTAGGGTTAGGGGACGGGGATAGTTTAGGGTACAGTTGAGGGTACGACAATGCTTTAGGGGGAGCGTAGGTGTGAGGGCGCGTGTTATTGTTAGCGTACGGGTTAGGATTAGGGGACGGGTGAGGGTCAGGCTTCGGGGAAGGGTTAGGGATAGGGTGCGGGCTAGGGTTAGGGTTAGGGGACGGGGATGGTTTAGGGTCCAGTGGAGGGTACGACAACGCTTTAGGGGGAGCGTAGGTGTGAGGGCACGGGTTAGTGTTAGCGTACGGGTTAGGATTAGGGGACGGGTGAGGGTCAGGCTTCGGGGAAGGTTTAGGGTTAGGGTTCGGGCTAGGGTTAGGGTTCGGGCTAGGGTTAGGGTTAGGGGACGGAGACGGTTTAGGGTCCAGGGGAGGGTACGACAACGCTTTAGGGGGAGCGTAGGTGTGAGGGCGTGGGTTAGTGTTAGGGTACGGGTTAGGATTAGGGGACGGGTGAGGGTCAGGCTTCGGGGAAGGGTTAGGGTTAGGGTTCGTGCTAGGGTTAGGGTTAGGGGACGGGAACGGTTTAGGGTCCAGGTGAGGGTACGACAACGCTTTAGCGGGAGCGTACGTGTGAGGGCGCGGGTTAGTGTTAGCGTACGGGTTAGGATTAGGGGACGGGTGAGGGTCAGGCTTCGGGGAAGGGTTAGGGTTAGGGTTCGGGCTAGGGTTAGGGTTAGGGGACGGGGACGGTTTAGGGTCCAGGTGAGGGTACGACAACGCTTCAGGGGGAGCTTAGGAGTGAGGGCGTGGGATAGTGTTAGTGTACGGGTCAGGATTAGGGGACCGGTGAGGGTCAGGCTTCGGGGAAGGGTTAGTGTTAGGGTTCGGGCTAGGGTTAGTGTTAGGGGACGGGGACGGTTTAGGGTACATGTGAGGTTATGACAACGCATTGGGGGAGCGTACATGTGAGGGTGTGGGTTACAGTTAGTATACGGGTCAGGATTAGGGGACGGGTGAGGGTCAGGCTTCGGGGAAATGTTAGGGTTAGGGTTCGGGCTAGGGTTAGGGTTAGGGGACGGGGACGGTTTAGGGTCAGGGGAGGGTATGACAACGTTTTAGGGGGAGCGTACGTGTGAGGGCGTGGGTTAGTGTTAGCGTACGGGTAAGGATTAGGGGACGGGTGAGGGTCAGGCTTCGGGGAAGGGTTAGGGGTAGGGTTCGGGCTAGCGTTAGGGTTAGGGGACGGGGACGGTTTAAGGTCCAGGTGATGGTACGAGAACGCTTTAGGGGGAGCGTAGGTGTGAGGGCGCGGGTGAGTGTTACCTTACGGGTTAGGATTAGGGACGGGTGAGGGTCAGGCTTCGGGGAAGTGTTAGGGTTAGGGTTCGGGCTAGGGTTAGCGTTAGGGGATGGGGACGGTTTAGGATCCAAGTGAGGGTACGACAATGCTTTAGGGGGAGCGTACGTGTGAGGGCGCGGTTTAGTGTTAGCGTACAGGTTAGGATTAGGGGACGGGTGAGGGTCAGGCTTTGGGGAAGTGTTAGGGTTAGGGTTCGGGCTAGGGTTAGGGTTAGGGGACGGGGATGGTTTAGAGTCCAGGTGAGGGTACGACAACGCTTTAGGGGGAGCGTACGTGTGAAGCCGCAGGTTAGTGTTATCGTACAGGTCAGGATTAGGAGACGGGTGAGGGTCAGGCTTCGGGGAAGGGTTAGCGTTAGGGTTCGGGCTAGGGTTAGTGTTAGGGGACGGGGACGGTTTAGGGTCCAGGTGAGGGTACGAAAACGCTTTAAGGGGAGCGTAGGTGTGAGGGCGTGGGTTAGTGTTAGCGTACGGGTTACGATTAGGGGACGGGTGAGGGTCAGGCTTCGGGGAAGGGTTAGGGTTAGGGTTCGGGCTAGGGTTAGGGTTAGGGGACGGGGACGGTTTAGGGTCCAGGTGAGGGTACGACAATGCTTTAGGGGGAGCGTAGGTGTGAGGGCGCGGGTTAGTGTTAGCGAATGGGTTAGGATTAGGGGACGGGTGAGGGTGAGGCTTCGGGAAAGGGTTAGGGTTAGGGTTCGGGCTAGGGTTAGGGTTAGGGGACGGGGACGGTTTAGGTTCCAGGTGAGGGTACGACAACGCTTTAGGGGGAGCGTAGGTGTGAGGGCGTGGGTTAGTGTTAGCGTATGGGTTAGGATTAGATGACGGGTGAGGGTCAGGTTTCGGGGAAGTGTTAGGGTTAGGTTTCGGGCTAGGGTTAGGGTTAGGGGACGGGGACGGTTTAGGGTCCAGGTGAGGGTACGACAACGCTTTAGGAGGAGCGTAGGTGTGAGGGCGTCGGTTAGAGTTAGCGTACGGGTTAGGATTAGGGGACGGGTGAGGGTCAGGCTTCGGGGAAGGTTTAGGGTTAGGGTTCGGGCTAGGGTTAGGGTTAGGGTACGGGGACGGTTTAGGGTCCAGGGGAGGGTACGACAACGCTTTAGGGGGAGCGTAGGTGTGAGGGCGCGGGTTAGTGTTAGCGAATGGATTAGGATTAGGGGACGGGTGAGGGTTAGGCTTCGGGGAAGGGTTAGGGTTAGGGTTCGGGCTAGGGTTAGGGTTAGGGGACGGGGATGGTTTAGGGTCCAGGTGAGGGTACGACAACGCTTTAGGGGGAGCGTAGGTGTGAAGGCGTGGGTTAGTGTTAGCGTATGGGTTAGGATTAGGGGACGGGTGAGGGTCAGGCTTCGGGGAAGGGTTAGGGTTAGGGTTCGGGCTAGGGTTAGGGTTAGAGGATGGGGACGGTTTAGGGTCCAGTTGAGGGTATGACAACGCTTTAGGGGGAGCGTACGTGTGAGGGTGCAGGTTAGTATTAGCGTAAGGGTTAGGATTAGGGCACGGGTGAGGGTCAGGCTTCGGGGAAGGGTTAGGGTTAGGGTTCGGGCTAGGGTTAGGGTTAGGGGACGGGGACGGTTTAGGGTCCAGGGTAGGGTACGACAACGCTTTAGGGGGAGCGTGCGTGTGAGGGCGCGGGTTAGTGTTAGCATACGGGTTAGGATTAGGGGACGGGTGAGGGTCAGGCTTCGGGGAAGGTTTACGGTTACCGTTCGGGCTAGGGTTAGGGTTAGGGGACGGGGACGGTTTAGGGTCCAGGGGAGGGTACGACAACGCTTTAGGGGGAGCGTAGGTGTGAGGGCGCGGGTTAGTGTTAACGTACCCGTTAGGATTATGGGACGGGTGAGGGTCAGGTTTCGGGGAAGGGTTAGGGTTAGGGTTCGGGTTAGGGTTAGGGTTAGGGGACGGGGACGGTTTAGAGTCCAGGGGAGGGTACGACAACGCTTTAGGGGGAGCGTACGTCTGAGGGGGCGGGTTAGTGTTAGCGTACGGGTTAGGATTAGGGGACGGGTTAGGGTCAGGCTTCGGGGAAGGGTTAGTCTTAAGGTTCGGGCTAGGGCTAGGGTTAGGGGACGGGGAAGGTTTAGGGTCCAGGTGAGGGTACGACAACGCTTTAGGGGGAGCGTAGGTGTGAGGGCGTGGGTTAGTCTTAGCGTATGGGTTAGGATTAGGGGACGGGTGAGGGTCAGGCTTCGGGGAAGTGTTAGGGTTAGGGTTCGGGCTAGGGTTAGGATTAGGGGACGGGGACGGTTTAGGGTCCAGTTGAGGGTACGACAACGCTTTAGGAGGAGCGTACGTGTGAGGGCACGGGTTAGTGTTAGCGTACGGGTTAGGATTAGGGCACGGTTGAGGGTCAGGCTTCGGGGAAGGTTTAGGGTTAGGGTTCGGGCTAGGGTTAGGGTTAGGGGACGGTGACGGTTTAGGGTCCAGGGTAGGGTACGACAACGCTTTAGGGGGAGTGTACATGTGAGGGCGCGGGTTAGTGTTAGCGTACGGGTTAGGATTAGGGGACGGGTGAGTGTCAAGCTTCGGGGAAGGTTTAGGGTTAGGGTTCGGGCTAGGGTTAGGGTTAGGGGACGGGGATAGTTTAGGGTACAGTTGAGGGTACGACAATGCTTTAGGGGGAGCGTAGGTGTGAGGGCGCGTGTTATTGTTAGCGTACGGGTTAGGATTAGGGGACGGGTGAGGGTCAGGCTTCGGGGAAGGGTTAGGGTTAGGGTTCGGGCTAGGGTTAGGGTTAGGGGACGGGGATGGTTTAGGGTCCAGTGGAGGGTACGACAACGCTTTAGGGGGAGCATAGGTGTGAGGGCACGGGTTAGTGTTAGCATACGGGTTAGGATTAGGGGACGGGTGAGGGTCAGGCTTCGGGGAAGGTTTAGGGTTAGGGTTCGGGCTAGGGTTAGGGTTCGGGCTAGGGTTAGGGTTAGGGGACGGAGACGGTTTAGGGTCCAGCGGAGGGTACGACAACGCTTTAGGGGGAGCGTAGGTGTGAGGGCGTGGGTTAGTGTTAGGGTACGGGTTAGGATTAGGGGACGGGTGAGGGTCAGGCTTCGGGGAAGGGTTAGGGTTAGGGTTCATGCTAGGGTTAGGGTTAGGGGACGGGAACGGTTTAGGGTCCAGGTGAGGGTACGACAACGCTTTAGCGGGAGCGTACGTGTGAGGGCGCGGGTTAGTGTTAGCGTACGGGTTAGGATTAGGGGACGGGTGAGGGTCAGGCTTCGGGGAAGGGTTAGGGTTAGGGTTCGGGCTAGGGTTAGGGTTAGGGGACGGGGACGGTTTAGGGTCCAGGTGAGGGTACGACAACGCTTCAGGGGGAGCTTAGGAGTGAGGGCGTGGGATAGTGTTAGTGTTCGGGTCAGGATTAGGGGACCGGTGAGGGTCAGGCTTCGGGGAAGGGTTAGTGTTAGGGTTCGGGCTAGGGTTAATGTTAGGGGACGGGGACGGTTTAGGGTACATGTGAGGTTATGACAACGCATTGGGGGAGCGTACATGTGAGGGCGTGGGTTAGAGTTAGTATACGGGTCAGGATTAGGGTACGGGTGAGGGTCAGGCTTCGGGGAAATGTTAGGGTTAGGGTTCGGGCTAGGGTTAGGGTTAGGGGACGGGGACGGTTTAAGGTCCAGGTGATGGTACGAGAACGCTTTAGGGGGAGCGTAGGTGTGAGGGCGCGGGTGAGTGTTACCTTACGGGTTAGGATTAGGGACGGGTGAGGGTCAGGCTTCGGGGAAGTGTTAGGGTTAGGGTTCGGGCTAGGGTTAGCGTTAGGGGATGGGGACGGTTTAGGATCCAAGTGAGGGTACGACAATGCTTTAGGGGGAGCGTACGTGTGAGGGCGCGGTTTAGTGTTAGCGTACAGGTTAGGATTAGGGGACGGGTGAGGGTCAGGCTTCGGAGAAGTGTTAGGGTTAGGGTTCGGGCTAGGGTTAGGGTTAGGGGACGGGGACGGTTTAGAGTCCAGGTGAGGGTACGACAACGCTTTAGGGGGAGCGTACGTGTGAAGCCGCAGGTTAGTGTTATCGTACAGGTCAGGATTAGGAGACGGGTGAGGGTCAGGCTTCGGGGAAGGGTTAGCGTTAGGGTTCGGGCTAGGGTTAGTGTTAGGGGACGGGGACGGTTTAGGGTCCAGGTGAGGGTACGACAACGCTTTAAGGGGAGCGTAGGTGTGAGGGCGTGGGTTAGTGTTAGCGTACGGGTTACGATTAGGGGACGGGTGAGGGTCAGGCTTCGGGGAAGGGTTAGGGTTAGGGTTCGGGCTAGGGTTAGGGTTGGCGGACGGGGACGTTTTAGGGTCCAGGTGAGGGTACGACAACGCTTTAGGGGGAGCGTAGGTGTGAGGGCGCGGGTTAGTGTTAGCGAATGGGTTAGGATTAGGGGACGGGTGAGGGTGAGGCTTCGGGGAAGGGTTAGGGTTAGGGTTCGGGCTAGGGTTAGGGTTAGGGGACGGGGACGGTTTAGGTTCCAGGTGAGGGTACGACAACGCTTTAGGGGGAGCGTAGGTGTGAGGGCGCGGGTTAGTGTTAGCGAATGGGTTAGGATTAGGGGACGGGTGAGGGTCAGGCTTCGGGGAAGGTTTAGGGTTAGGGTTCGGGCTAGGGTTAGGGTTAGGGTACGGGGACGGTTTAGGGTCCAGGGGAGGGTACGACAACGCTTTAGGGGGAGCGTAGGTGTGAGGGCGCGGGTTAGTGTTAGCGAATGGATTAGGATTAGGGGACGGGTGAGGGTTAGGCTTCGGGGAAGGGTTAGTGTTAGGGTTCGGGCTAGGGTTAGGGTTAGGGGACGGGGATGGCTTAGGGTCCAGGTGAGGGTACGACAATGCTTTAGGGGGAGCGTAGGTGTGAAGGCGTGGGTTAGTGTTAGCGTATGGGTTAGGATTAGGGGACGGGTGAGGGTCAGGCTTCGGGGAAGGGTTAGGGTTAGGGTTCGGGCTAGGGTTAGGGTTAGAGGACGGGGACGGTTTAGGGTCCAGTTGAAGGTATGACAACGCTTTAGGGGGAGCGTACGTGTGAGGGTGCAGGTTAGTATTAGCGTAAGGGTTAGGATTAGGGCACGGGTGAGGGTCAGGCTTCGGGGAAGGGTTAGGGTTAGGGTTCGGGCTAGGGTTAGGGTTAGGGGACGGGGACGGTTTAGGGTCCAGAGTAGGGTACGACAACGCTTTAGGGGGAGCGTACGTGTGAGGGCGCGGGTTAGTGTTAGCGTACGGGTTAGGATTAGGGGACGGGTGAGGGTCAGGCTTCGGGGAAGGTTTACGGTTACCGTTCGGGCTAGGGTTAGGGTCAGGGGACGGGGACGGTTTAGGGTCCAGGGGAGGGTACGACAACGCTTTAGGGGGAGCGTAGGTGTGAGGGCGCGGGTTAGTGTTAACGTACCCGTTAGGATTATGGGACGGGTGAGGGTCAGGTTTCGGGGAAGGGTTAGGGTTAGGGTTCGGGCTAGGGTTAGGGTTAGGGGACGGGGACGGTTTAGAGTCCAGGGGAGGGTACGACAAGGCTTTAGGGGGAGCGTACGTGTGAGGGGGCGGGTTAGTGTTAGCGTACGGGTTAGGATTAGGGGACGGGTTAGGGTCAGGCTTCGGGGAAGGGTTAGTCTTAAGGTTCGGGCTAGGGTTAGGGTTAGGGGACGGGGAAGGTTTAGGGTCCAGGTGAGGGTACGACAACGCTTTAGGGGGAGCGTACGTGTGAGGGCGTGGGTTAGTGTTAGCGTACGGGTTAGGATTATGGGACGGGTGAGGGTCAGGCTTCGGGGAAGGGTTAGGGTTAGGGTTCGGGCTAGGGTTAGGGTTAGGGGACGGGGACGGTTTAGGGTCCAGGTGAGGGTACGACAACACTTTAGGGGGAGCGTAGGTGTGAGGGCACGGTTTAGTGTTAGCGTACAGTTTAGGATTAGGGGACGGGTGAGGGTCAGGTTTCGGGGAAGGTTTAGGGATAGGGTTCGGGCTAGGGTTAGGGTTAGGGGACGGGGACGGTTTAGGGTCCAGGGGAGGGTACGACAACGCTTTAAGGGGAGCGTAGGTGTGAGGGCACGGGTTAGTGTTAGCGTACGGGTTAGGATTAGGGGACGGGTGAGGGTCAGGCTTCGGGGAAGATTTAGGGATAGGGTTCGGGCTAGGGTTAGGGTTAGGGGACGGGGACGGTTTAGGGTCCAGGGGAGGGTACGACAACGCTTTAGGGGGAGCGTAGGTGTGAGGGCACGGGTTAGTGTTAGCGTACGGTTTAGGATAATGGGACGGGTGAGGGTCAGGCTTCAGGGAAGGGTTAGTGTTAGGGTTCGGGCTAGGGTTAGGGTTAGGTGACAGGGACGGTTTAGGGTCCAGGGGAGGGTACAACAACGCTTTAGGGGGAGCGTAGGTGTGAGGGCACGGGATAGTGTTAGCGTACGGGTTAGGATTATGGGACGGGTGAGGGTCAGGCTTCGGGGAAGTGTTAGGTTTAGGGTTCGGGCTACGGTTAGGGTTAGGGGACGGGGAGGGTTTAGGGTCCAGGTGAGGGTACGACAACGCTTTAGGGGGAGCGTAGGTGTGAGGGCGCGGGTTAGTTGTAGCGTACGGGTTAGGATTAGGGGACGGGTGAGGGTCAGGCTTCGGGGAAGGTTTAGGGTTAGGATTCGGGCTAGGGTTAGGGTTAGGGGACGGGGACGGTTTAGGGTCCAGGTGAGGGTACGACAACGCTTTAGGGGGAGCGTACGTGTGACGGCATGGGTTAGTGTTAGCGTACGGGTTAGGATTAGGGGACGGGTGAGGGTCAGGCTTCTTGGAAGTGTTAGGGTTAGGGTTCGGGCTAGGGTTAGGGTTAGGGGACGGGGACGCTTTAGGGTCCATGTAAGGGTACGACAACGCTTTAGGGGGAGCGTACATGTGAGGGCGCGGGTTAGTGTTAGCGTACGGGTTAGGACTATGGGACGGGTGAGGTTCAGGCTTCGGGGAAGCGTTAGGGTTAGTGTTCTGGCTAGGGTTAGGGTTAGGGGACGGGGACGGTGTAGGGTCCTGGTGAGGGTACGACAACGCTTTCGGGGGAGCGTAGGTGTGAGGGCGCGGGTTAGTGTTAGCGTACGGGTTAGGATTAGGGGACGGGTGAGGGTCAGGCTTCGGGGAAGGGTTAGGGTTAGGGTTCGGGCTAGGGTTAGGGTTAGGGGACGGGGACGGTTTAGGGTCCAGGTGAGGGTACGACAACGCTTTAGGGGGAGCGTAGGTGTGAGGGCGCGGGTTAGTGTTAGCGTACGGGTTAGGATTAGGGGACGGGTGAGTGTCAGGCTTCGGGGAAGGGTTTGGGTTAGGGTTCGGGCTAGGTTTAGGGTTAGGGGACGGGGACGGTTTAGGGTCCAGGTGAGGGTACGACAACGCTTTAGGGGGAGCGTACGTGTGAGGGCGCGGGTTAGTGTTAGCGTACGGGTTAGGATTAGGGGACGGGTGAGGGTCAGGTTTCGGGGAAGGGTTAGGGTTAGGGTTCGGGCTAGGGTTACGGTTAGGGGATGAGGACGGTTTAGGGTCCAGGTGAGTGTATGACAACGCTTTAGGGGGAGCGTAGGTGTGAGGGCGCGGGTTAGTTTTAGCGTACGGGTTAGGATTAGGGGACGGGTGAGGGTCAGGCTTCGGGAAAGGGTTAGGGTTAGGGTTCGGGCTAGGGTTAGGGTTAGGGGACGGGGACGGTTTAGGGTCCAGGTGAGGGTATGACAACGCTTTAGGGGGAGCGTACGTGTGAGGGCGCTTGTTAATGTTAGCGTACGGGTTAGGATTAGGAGTCGGGTGAGGGTCAGGCTTCGGGGAATGGTTAGGGTTAGGGTTTGGGCTAGGGTTAGGGTTAGGGGACGGGGACGGTTTAGGGTCCAGGTGAGGGTACGACAACGCTTTAGGGGGAGCGTAAGTGTGAGGGCGCGGGTTAGTGTTAGCATACAGGTTAGGATTAGGGGACGGGTGAGGGTCAGGCTTCGGGTAAGGGTTAGGGTTAGGGTTCGGGCTAGGGTTAGGGTTAGGGGACGGGGACTGTTTAGGGTCCAAGGGAGGGTACGACAACGCTTTAGGGGGAGCGTACGTGTGAGGGCGCGGGTTAGTGTTAGCGTATGGGTTAGGATTAGGGGACGGGTGAGGGTCAGGCTTCGGGGAAGGGTTTGGGTTAGGGTTCGGGCTAGGGTTAGGGTTAGGGTATGGGGACGGCTTAGGGTCCAGGGGAGGGTACGACAACGATTTAGGGGGAGTGTAGGTGTGAGGGCGCGGGTTAGTGTTAGCGTACGGGTTAGGATTAGGGGACGGGTGAGGGTCAGGCTTCGGGGAAGGGTTAGGTTTAGGGTTCGGTCTAGGGTTAGGGTTAGGGGACGGGGACGGTTTAGGGTCCAGGTGAGGGTACGAAAACGCTTTAGGGGGAGCGTAGGTGTGCGTGCGCGGGTTAGTGTTAGCGTACGGGTTAGGATTAGGGGACGGGTGAGGGTCAGGGTTCGGGGAAGTGTTAGGGTTAGGGTTCGGGCTAGGGTTAGGGTTAGGGGACTGGGACGGTTTAGGGTCCAGGTGAGGGTACGACAAGCTTTAGGGGGAGCGTACGTGTGAGGGCGCGGGTTAGTGTTAGCGTAGGGTTTAGGATTAGGGGACCGGTGAGGGTCAGGCTTTGGGGAAGGGTTAGGGTTAGGGTTCGGGCTAGGGTTAGGGTTAGGGGACTGTGACGGTTTAGGGTGCAGGTGAGGGTACGAAAACGCTTTAAGTGTGCGTAGGTGTGAGGGAGCGGGTTAGTGTTAGCGTACGGGTTAGGATTAGGGGACGGGTGAGGGTCAGGCTTCGGGGAAGGGTTAGGGTTAGGGTTCGGGCTAGGGTTAGTGTTAGGGAACGGGGAAGGTTTAGTGTCCAGGGGAGGGTACGACAACGCTTTAGGGGGAGCGTAGGTGTGAGGGCGCGGGTTAGTGTTAGCGTACGGGTTAGGATTAGGGGACGGTTGAGTGTCAGGCTTAAGGGAAGTGTTAGGGTTAGAGTTCGGGTTAGGGTTAGGGGACGGGGATGGTTTAGGGTCCAGGTGATGGTACGACAACGCTTTAGGGGGAGCCTAGGTGTGAGGACGCGGGTTAGTGTTAGCGTACGGTTTAGGATTAGGGGACCGGTGAGGGTCAGACTTCGGGGAAGGGTTAGGGTTCGGGTTCAGGCTAGGGTTAGGGTTAGGGGACGGGGACGGTTTATGGTCCCGGTGAGGGTACGACAACGCTTTAGGGGGAGCGTAGGTGTGAGGGCGCGGATAAGTGTTAGCGTACGGGTTAGGATTAGGGGACTGGTGAGGGTCAGGTTTCGGGGAAGGGTTAGGGTTAGGGTTCGGGCTCGGGTTAGGGTTAGGGCACGGGGACGGTTTATGGTCCAGGTGAGGGTACGACAACGCTTTCGGGGGAGCATAGGTGTGAGTGCGTGGGTTAGTGTTAGCGTACGGGTTAGGATTAGGGGACGGATGAGCGTCAGGCTTCGGGGAAGGGTTAGGGTTAGGGTTCGGGCTGGGGTTAGGGTTAAAGGACGGGGACGGTTTAGGGTCCAGGTGAGGGTACGACAACGCTTTAGGGGGAGCGTATGTGTCAGGGCGCGGTTTAGTGTTAGCGTACGGGTTAGGATTAAGGGACGGGTGAGGGTCTGGCTTCGGGGAAGGGTTCGGGTTAGGGTTCGGGCTAGGGTTAGGGTTAGGGGACGGGGACGGTTTAGGGTCCAGGTGAGGTTACGACAACGCTTTCGGGGGGGCGTAGGTGTGAGGGCGTGTGTTAGTGTTAGCGTACGGGTTAGGATTAGGGGACGGTTGAGGGTCAGGCTTCGGGGAAGGGTTTGGGTTCGGGTTCGGTCTAGGTTTAGGGTTAGGGGACGGGGACGGTTTAGGGTCCAGGTGAGGGTACGACAACGCTTTAGGGGGAGCGTACGTGTGAGGGCGTGGGTTAGTGTTAGCGTACGGGTTAGGATTAGGGGACGGGTGAGGGTCAGGTTTCGGGGAAGGGTTAGGGTTAGGGTTCGGGCTAGGGTTAGGGTTAGGGGACGGGGACGGTTTAGGGTCCAGGTGAGGGTACGAAAACGCTTTAGGGGCAGCGTAGGTGTGAGTGCGTGGGTTAGTGTTAGCGTACGGGTTAGGATTAGGGGACGGGTGAGGGTCAGGGTTCGCGGAAGTGTTAGGGTTAGGGTTCGGGCTAGGGTTAGGGTTAGGGGACGGGGACGGTTTAGGGTCCAGGTGAGGGTACGAAAACGCTTTAGGGGGAGCGCACGTGTGAGGGCGCGGGTTAGTGTGAGCGTACGGGTTAGGTTTATGGGACGGGTGAGGGTCAGGCTTCGGGGAAGGGTTAGGGTTAGGGTTTGGGCTAGGGTAAGGGTTAGGGGACTGGGACGGTTTAGGGTCCAGGTGAGGGTACGACAACGCTTTAGGGGGAGGGTAGGTGTGAGGGCGCGGTTTAGTGTTAGCGTACGGGTTAGGATTAGGGGACGGGTGAGGGTCAGGCTTCGGGGAAGGGTTAGGGTTAGGGTTCGGGCTAGGGTTAGGTTTAGGGGACGGGGACGGTTTAGGGTTCAGGTGAGGTTACGACAACGCTTTAGGGGGAGCGTAGGTGTAAGGGCGCGTGTTAGTGTTAGCGTACGGGTTAGGATTAGGGGACGGGTGAGGGTCAGGCTTCGGGGAAGGGTTAGGGTTAGGGTTCGTGCTAGGTTTAGTGTTAGGGGACGGGGAAGGTGTAGGGTATAGTTGAGGGTACGTCAACGCTTTTTGGGAGCGAAGGTGTGAAGGCGCCTGTTAGTGTTAGCGTACGGGTTAGGATTAGATGATTGGTGAGGGTCAGGCTTCGGGGAAGTGTTAGGGTTAGGGTTCGGGCTAGGGTTAGCGTTAGGGGACGGGGACGGTTTAGGGTCCAGGTGAGTGTACGACAACGCTTTAGGGGGAGCGTACATGTGAGGGCGCGGGTTAGTGTTAGCGTACGGGTTAGGATTAGGGGACGGGTGAGGGTCAGGCTTTGGGGAAGTGTTAGGTTTAGGGTTCGTACTAGGGTTAGGGTTAGGAGACGGGGACGGTTTAGGGTCCAGGTGAGGGTACGACAACGGTTTAGGGGGAGCATAGGTCTGAGGTCGCGGGTTAGTGTTAGCGTACGGGTTAGGATTAGGGGACGGGTGAGGGTCAGGCTTCGGGGAAGGGTTAGGGTTAGGGTTCGGGCTAGGTTTAGGGTTAGGGGATGGGGACGGTATAGGGTCCAGGTGAGGGTACGACAACGCTTTAGGGGGAGCGTAGGTGTGAGTGCGCGGGTTAGTGTTAGCGTACGGGTTAGGATTAGGGGACGGGTGAGGGTCAGGCTTCGGGGAAGTGTTAGGGTTAGGGTTCGGGCTAGGGTTAGGGTTAGGGGACGGGGACGGTTTAGGGTCCAGGTGAGGGTACGACAACGCTTTAGGGGGTGCGTACGTGTGAGAGCGCGGGTTAGTGTTAGCGTACGGGTTAGGATTAGGGGACGGGTGAGGGTCAGGCTTCGGGCAAGGGTTAGGGTTAGGGTTCGGGCTAGGGTTAGGGTTAGGGGACGGGGACGGTTTAGGGTCCAGGTGAGGGTACGACAACGTTTTAGGGGGAGCGTACATGTGAGGGCGCGGTTCAGTGTTAATTTACGGGTTAGGATTAGGGTTCGGGTGAGGGTCAGGCTTCGGGGAAGGGTTAGGGTTAGGGTTCGGGATAGGGTTAGGGTTAGGAGACGGGGACATTTTAGGGTCCAGGTGAGGGTACGACAACGCTTTAGGGGGAGCGTAGGTGTGAGGGCTCGGGTTAGTGTTAGCGTACGGGTTAGGATTAGGGGACGGGTGAGGGTCAGGCTTCGGAGAAGTGTTAGGGTTAGGGTTCGGGCTAGGGTTAGGGTTAGGGGACGGAGACGGTTTAGGGTCCAGGGAAGTGTACAACAACGCTTTAGGGGGAGCATACGTGTGAGGGCGCGGGTTACTGTTAGCGTACGGGTTAGGATTAGGGGTCGGGTGAGGGTCAGGCTTCGGGGAAGGTTTAGGGTTAGGGTTTGGGCTAGGGTTAGGGTTAGGGTACGGGGACGGTTTAGGGTCCAGGTGAGGGTACAACAACGCTTTAAGGGGAGCGTAGGTGTGAGGGCGTGGGTTAGTGTTAGCGTACGGGTTAGGATTAGGGGACGGGTGAGGGTCAGGCTTCGGGGAAGGGTTACGGTTAGGGTTCGGGCTAGGGTTAGGGTTAGGGGACGGGGACGGTTTAGGGTTCAGGTGAGTGTACGACAACGCTTTAGGGGGAGCCTAGGTGTGAGGGCGCGGGTTAGTGTTAGCGTACGGATTAACACTAGGGGACGGGTGAGGGTCAGGCTTCGAGGAAGGGTTAGGGTTAGGGTTCGGGCTAGGGTTAGGGTTAGGTGACGGGGACGGTTTAGGGTCCAGGTGAGGGTACGACAGCGCTTTAGGGGGAGCGTAGGTGTGAGGGCGTGGGTTAGTGTTAGCGTACGGGTTAGGATTAGGGGACGGGTGAGGGTCAGGCTTCGGGGAAGGTTTAGGGTTAGGTTTCGGGCTAGGGTTAGGGGACGGGGACGGTTTAGGGTCCAGGTGAGGGTACGACAACACTTTAGGGGGAGTGTAGGTGTGAGGGCGTGTGTTAGTGTTAGCGTACGGGTTAGGATTAGGGGACGAGTGAGGATCAGGCTTCAGGAGGGGTTAGGGTTAGGGTTCGGGCTAGGGTTAGGGTTAGGGGATGGCGACGGTTTAGGGTCCAGGTGAGGGTACGACAACGCTTTAGGGGGAGCGTAGGTGTGAGGGCGCGGGTTAGTGTTAGTGTACGGGTTAGGATTAGGGGACGGGTGAGGGTCAGGCTTCGGGGAAGGGTTAGGGTTAGGGTTCGGGCTAGGGTTAGGGTTAGGGGACGGGGATGGTTTAGGGTCCAGGTGAGGGTACGACAACGCTTTAGGGGGAGCGTAGGTGTGAAGGCGTGGGTTAGTGTTAGCGTATGGGTTAGGATTAGGGGACGGGTGAGGGTCAGGCTTCGGGGAAGGGTTAGGGTTAGGGTTCGGGCTAGGGTTTGGGTTAGAGGACGGGGACGGTTTAGGGTCCAGTTGAGGGTATGACAACGCTTTAGGGGGAGCGTACGTGTGAGGGTGCAGGTTAGTATTAGCGTAAGGGTTAGGATTAGGGCACGGGTGAGGGTCAGGCTTCGGGGAAGGGTTAGGGTTAGGGTTCGGGCTAGGGTTAGGGTTAGGGGACGGGGACGGTTTAGGGTCCAGGGTAGGGTACGACAACGCTTTAGGGGGAGCGTACGTGTGAGGGCGCGGGTTAGTGTTAGCGTACGGGTTAGGATTAGGGGACGGGTGAGGGTCAGGCTTCGGGGAAGGTTTACGGTTACCGTTCGGGCTAGGGTTAGGGTTAGGGGACGGGGACGGTTTAGGGTCCAGGGGAGGGTACGACAACGCTTTAGGGAGAGCGTAGGTGTGAGGGCGCGGGTTAGTGTTAACGTACCCGTTAGGATTATGGGACGGGTGAGGGTCAGGTTTCGGGGAAGGGTTAGGGTTAGGGTTCGGGCTAGGGTTAGGGTTAGGGGACGGGGACGGTTTAGAGGCCAGGGGAGGGTACGACAACGCTTTAGGGGGAGCGTACGTGTGAGGGGGCTGGTTAGTGTTAGCGTACGGGTTAGGATTAGGGGACGGGTTAGGGTCAGGCTTCGGGGAAGGGTTAGTCTTAAGGTTCGGGCTAGGGTTAGGGTTAGGGGACGGGGAAGGTTTAGGGTCCAGGTGAGGGTACGACAACGCTTTAGGGGGAGCGTACGTGTGAAGGCGTGGGTTAGTGTTAGCGTACGGGTTAGGATTATGGGACGGGTGAGGGTCAGGCTTCGGGGAAGGGTTAGGGTTAGTGTTCGGGCTAGAGTTAGGGTTAGGGGACGGGGACGGTTTAGGGTCCAGGTGTGGGTACGACAACGCTTTAGTTGGAACGTAGATGTGAGGGCGTGGGTTAGTTTTAGCGTACGGGTTAGGATTAGGGGACAGGTGAGGATCAGGCTTCGGGGAAGTGTTAGGGTTAGGATTCGGGCTAGGGTTAGGGTTAGGGGACGGGGACGGTTTAGGGTCCAGGGTAGGGTACGACAACGCTTTAGGGGGAGCGTACGTGTGAGGGAGCGGGTTAGTGTTAGCGTACGTGTTAGGATTAGGGGACGGGTGTGTGTCAGGCTTCGGGGAAGTTTTAGGGTTAGGTTTCGGGCTAGGGTTAGGGTTAGGGGACGGGGATAGTTTAGGGTACAGGTGAGGGTACGACAATGCTTTAGGGGGAGCATAGGTGTGAGGGCGCGTGTTAGTGTTAGCGTACGGGTTAGCATTAGGGGACGGGTGAGGGTCAGGCTTTGGGGAAGGGTTAGGGTTAGGGTTCGGGCTAGGGTTAGGGTTAGGGGACGGGGACGGTTTAGGGTCCAGGTGAGGGTACGACAACACTTTAGGGGGAGCGTAGGTGTGAGGGCACGGTTTAGTGTTAACGTACAGTTTAGGATTAGGGGACGGGTGAGGGTCAGGCTTCGGGGAAGGGTTAGGGATAGGGTTCGGGCTAGGGTTAGTGTTAGGGGACGGGGACGGTTTAGGTTCCAGGTGAGGGTACGACAACGCTTTAGGGGGAGCGTAGGTGTGAGGGCACGGGTTAGTGTTAGCGTACGGATTAGGATTAGGAGACGGGTGAGGGTCAGGCTTCGGGGAAGGTTTAGGGATAGGGTTCGGGCTAGGGTTAGGGTTAGGGGACGGGGACGGTTTAGGGTCCAGGGGAGGGTACGACAACGCTTTAAGGGGAGCGTAGTTGTGAGGGCACGGGTTAGTGTTAGCGTACGGGTTAGGATTAGGGGACGGGTGAGGGTCAGGCTTCGGGGAAGATTTAGGGATAGGGTTCGGGCTAGGGTTAGGGTTAGGGGACGGGGACGGTTTAGGGTCCAGGGGAGGGTACGACAACGCTTTAGGGGGAGCGTAGGTGTGAGGGCACGGGTTAGTGTTAGCGTACGGTTTAGGATAATGGGACGGGTGAGGGTCAGGCTTCAGGGAAGGGTTAGTGTTAGGGTTCGGGCTAGGGTTAGGGTTAGGTGACAGGGACGGTTTAGGGTCCAGGGGAGGGTACGACAACGCTTTAGGGGGAGCGTAGGTGTGAGGGCACGGGATAGTGTTAGCGTACGGGTTAGGATTATGGGACGGGTGAGGGTCAGGCTTCGGGGAAGTGTTAGGTTTAGGGTTCGGGCTAGGGTTAGGGTTAGGGGACGGGGAGGGTTTAGGGTCCAGGTGAGGGTACGACAACGCTTTAGGGGGAGCGTAGGTGTGAGGGCGCGGGTTAGTTGTAGCGTACGGGTTAGGATTAGGGGACGGGTGAGGGTCAGGCTTCGGGGAAGGTTTAGGGTTAGGATTCGGGCTAGGGTTAGGGTTAGGGGACGGGGACGGTTTAGGGTCCAGGTGAGGGTACGACAACGCTTTAGGGGGAGCGTACGTGTGACGGCATGGGTTAGTGTTAGCGTACGGGTTAGGATTAGGGGACGGGTGAGGGTCAGGCTTCTTGGAAGTGTTAGGGTTAGGGTTCGGGCTAGGGTTAGGGTTAGGGGACGGGGACGCTTTAGGGTCCAGGTAAGGGTACGACAACGCTTTAGGGGGAGCGTACATGTGAGGGCGCGGGTTAGTGTTAGCGTACGGGTTAGGACTATGGGACGGGTGAGGTTCAGGCTTCGGGGAAGCGTTAGGGTTAGTGTTCTGGCTAGGGTTAGGGTTAGGGGACGGGGACGGTGTAGGGTCCTGGTGAGGGTACGACAACGCTTTCGGGGGAGCGTAGGTGTGAGGGCGCGGGTTAGTGTTAGCGTACGGGTTAGGATTAGGGGACGGGTGAGGGTCAGGCTTCGGGGAAGGGTTAGGGTTAGGGTTCGGGCTAGGGTTAGGGTTAGGGGACGGGGAGGGTTTAGGGTCCAGGTGAGGGTACGACAACGCTTTAGGGGGAGCGTAGGTGTGAGGGCGCGGGTTAGTTGTAGCGTACGGGTTAGGATTAGGGGACGGGTGAGGGTCAGGCTTCGGGGAAGGTTTAGGGTTAGGATTCGGGCTAGGGTTAGGGTTAGGGGACGGGGACGGTTTAGGGTCCAGGTGAGGGTACGACAACGCTTTAGGGGGAGCGTACGTGTGACGGCATGGGTTAGTGTTAGCGTACGGGTTAGGATTAGGGGACGGGTGAGGGTCAGGCTTCTTGGAAGTGTTAGGGTTAGGGTTCGGGCTAGGGTTAGGGTTAGGGGACGGGGACGGTTTAGGGTCCAGGTGAGGGTACGACAACGCTTTAGGGGGAGCGTAAGTGTGAGGGCGCGGGTTAGTGTTAGCATACAGGTTAGGATTAGGGGACGGGTGAGGGTCACGCTTCGGGTAAGGGTTAGGGTTAGGGTTCGGGCTAGGGTTAGGGTTAGGGGACGGGGACTGTTTAGGGTCCAAGGGAGGGTACGACAACGCTTTAGGGGGAGCGTACGTGTGAGGGCGCGGGTTAGTGTTAGCGTATGGGTTAGGATTAGGGGACGGGTGAGGGTCAGGCTTCGGGGAAGGGTTTGGGTTAGGGTTCGGGCTAGGGTTAGGGTTAGGGTATGGGGACGGTTTAGGGTCCAGGGGAGGGTACGACAACGATTTAGGGGGAGTGTAGGTGTGAGGGCGCGGGTTAGTGTTAGCGTACGGGTTAGGATTAGGGGACGGGTGAGGGTCAGGCTTCGGGGAAGGGTTAGGGTTAGGGTTCGGTCTAGGGTTAGGGTTAGGGGACGGGGACGGTTTAGGGTCCAGGTGAGGGTACGAAAACGCTTTTGGGGGAGCGTAGGTGTGCGTGCGCGGGTTAGTGTTAGCGTACGGGTTAGGATTAGGGGACGGGTGAGGGTCAGGGTTCGGGGAAGTGTTAGGGTTAGGGTTCGGGCTAGGGTTAGGGTTAGGGGACTGGGACGGTTTAGGGTCCAGGTGAGGGTACGACAAGCTTTAGGGGGAGCGTACGTGTGAGGGCGCGGGTTAGTGTTAGCGTAGGGTTTAGGATTAGGGGACCGGTGAGGGTCAGGCTTCGGGGAAGGGTTAGGGTTAGGGTTCGGGCTAGGGTTAGGGTTAGGGGACTGTGACGGTTTAGGGTCCAGGTGAGGGTACGAAAACGCTTTAAGTGTGCGTAGGTGTGAGGGAGCGGGTTAGTGTTAGCGTACGGGTTAGGATTAGGGGACGGGTGAGGGTCAGGCTTCGCGGAAGGGTTAGGGTTAGGGTTCGGGCTAGGGTTAGGGTTAGGGAACGGGGAAGGTTTAGTGTCCAGGGGAGGGTACGACAACGCTTTAGGGGGAGCGTAGGTGTGAGGGCGCGGCTTAGTGTTAGCGTACGGGTTAGGATTAGGGGACGGTTGAGTGTCAGGCTTAAGGGAAGTGTTAGAGTTAGAGTTCGGGTTAGGGTTAGGGGACGGGGATGGTTTAGGGTCCAGGTGATGGTACGACAACGCTTTAGGGGGAGCCTAGGTGTGAGGACGCGGGTTAGTGTTAGCGTACGGTTTAGGATTAGGGGACCGGTGAGGGTCAGACTTCGGGGAAGGGTTAGGGTTCGGGTTCAGGCTAGGGTTAGGGTTAGGGGACGGGGACGGTTTATGGTCCCGGTGAGGGTACGACAACGCTTTAGGGGGAGCGTAGGTGTGAGGGCGCGGATAAGTGTTAGCGTACGGGTTAGGATTAGGGGACTGGTGAGGGTCAGGTTTCGGGGAAGGGTTAGGGTTAGGGTTCGGGCTCGGGTTAGGGTTAGGGCTCGGGGACGGTTTATGGTCCAGGTGAGGGTACGACAACGCTTTCGGGGGAGCATAGGTGTGAGTGCGTGGGTTAGGGTTAGCGTACGGGTTAGGATTAGGGGACGGATGAGCGTCAGGCTTCGGGGAAGGGTTAGGGTTAGGGTTCGGGCTGGGGTTAGGGTTAAAGGACGGGGACGGTTTAGGGTCCAGGTGAGGGTACGACAACGCTTTAGGGGGAGCGTATGTGTCAGGGCGCGGTTTAGTGTTAGCGTACGGGTTAGGATTAAGGGACGGGTGAGGGTCTGGCTTCGGGGAAGGGTTAGGGTTAGGGTTCGGGCTAGGGTTAGGGTTAGGGGACGGGGACGGTTTAGGGTCCAGGTGAGGTTACGACAACGCTTTCGGGGGGGCGTAGGTGTGAGGGCGTGTGTTAGTGTTAGCGTACGGGTTAGGATTAGGGGACGGTTGAGGGTCAGGTTTCGGGGAAGGGTTAGGGTTAGGGTTCGGGCTAGGGTTAGGGTTAGGGGACGGGGACGGTTTAGGGTCCAGGTGAGGGTACGAAAACGCTTTAGGGGGAGCGTAGGTGTGAGTGCGCGGGTTAGTGTTAGCGTACGGGTTAGGATTAGGGGACGGGTGAGGGTCAGGGTTCGCGGAAGTGTTAGGGTTAGGGTTCGGGCTAGGGTTAGGGTTAGGGGACGGGGACGGTTTAGGGTCCAGGTGAGGGTACGAAAACGCTTTAGGGGGAGCGTACGTGTGAGGGCGCGGGTTAGTGTGAGCGTACGGGTTAGGTTTATGGGACGGGTGAGGGTCAGGCTTCGGGGAAGGGTTAGGGTTAGGGTTTGGGCTAGGGTAAGGGTTAGGGGACTGGGACGGTTTAGGGTCCAGGTGAGGGTACGACAACGCTTTAGGGGGAGGGTAGGTGTGAGGGCGCGGTTTAGTGTTAGCGTACGGGTTAGGATTAGGGGACGGGTGAGGGTCAGGCTTCGGGGAAGGGTTAGGGTTAGGGTTCGGGCTAGGGTTAGGTTTAGGGGACGGGGACGGTTTAGGGTTCAGGTGAGGTTACGACAACGCTTTAGGGGGAGCGTAGGTGTAAGGGCGCGTGTTAGTGTTAGCGTACGGGTTAGGATTAGGGGACGGGTGAGGGTCAGGCTTCGGGGAAGGGTTAGGGTTAGGGTTCGGGCTAGGTTTAGTGTTAGGGGACGGGGAAGGTGTAGGGTATAGTTGAGGGTACGTCAACGCTTTTTGGGAGCGTAGGTGTGAAGGCGCCTGTTAGTGTTAGCGTACGGGTTAGGATTAGGGGATTGGTGAGGGTCAGGCTTCGGGGAAGTGTTAGGGTTAGGGTTCGGGCTAGGGTTAGCGTTAGGGGACGGGGACGGTTTAGGGTCCAGGTGAGTGTACGACAACGCTTTAGGGGGAGCGTACATGTGAGGGCGCGGGTTAGTGTTAGCGTACGGGTTAGGATTAGGGGACGGGTGAGGGTCAGGCTTTGGGGAAGTGTTAGGTTTAGGGTTCGTACTAGGGTTAGGGTTAGGAGACGGGGACGGTTTAGGGTCCAGGTGAGGGTACGACAACGCTTTAGGGGGTGCGTACGTGTGAGGGCGCGGGTTAGTGTTAGCGTACGGGTTAGGATTAGGGGACGGGTGAGGGTCAGGCTTCGGGCAAGGGTTAGGGTTAGGGTTCGGGCTAGGGTTAGGGTTAGGGGACGGGGACGGTTTAGGGTCCAGGTGAGGGTACGACAACGTTTTAGGGGGAGCGTACATGTGAGGGCGCGGTTCAGTGTTAATTTACGGGTTAGGATTAGGGTTCGGGTGAGGGTCAGGCTTCGGGGAAGGGTTAGGGTTAGGGTTCGGGATAGGGTTAGGGTTAGGAGACGGGGACATTTTAGGGTCCAGGTGAGGGTACGACAACGCTTTAGGGGGAGCGTAGGTGTGAGGGCGCGGGTTAGTGTTAGCGTACGGGTTAGGATTAGGGGACGGGTGAGGGTCAGGCTTCGGAGAAGTGTTAGGGTTAGGGTTCGGGCTAGGGTTAGGGTTAGGGGACGGAGACGGTTTAGGGTCCAGGGAAGTGTACAACAACGCTTTAGGGGGAGCATACGTGTGAGGGCGCGGGTTACTGTTAGCGTACGGGTTAGGATTAGGGGTCGGGTGAGGGTCAGGCTTCGGGGAAGGTTTAGGGTTAGGGTTTGGGCTAGGGTTAGGGTTAGGGTACGGGGACGGTTTAGGGTCCAGGTGAGGGTACAACAACGCTTTAAGGGGAGCGTAGGTGTGAGGGCGTGGGTTAGTGTTAGCGTACGGGTTAGGATTAGGGGACGGGTGAGGGTCAGGCTTCGGGGAAGGGTTACGGTTAGGGTTCGGGCTAGGGTTAGGGTTAGGGGACGGGGACGGTTTAGGGTCCAGGTGAGTGTACGACAACGCTTTAGGGGGAGCCTAGGTGTGAGGGCGCGGGTTACTGTTAGCGTACGGATTAACACTAGGGGACGGGTGAGGGTCAGGCTTCGAGGAAGGGTTAGGGTTAGGGTTCGGGCTAGGGTTAGGGTTAGGTGACGGGGACGGTTTAGGGTCCAGGTGAGGGTACGACAGCGCTTTAGGGGGAGCGTAGGTGTGAGGGCGTGGGTTAGTGTTAGCGTACGGGTTAGGATTAGGGGACGGGTGAGGGTCAGGCTTCGGGGAAGGGTTAGGGTTAGGTTTCGGGCTAGGGTTAGGGGACGGGGACGGTTTAGGGTCCAGGTGAGGGTACGACAACACTTTAGGGGGAGCGTAGGTGTGAGGGCGTGTGTTAGTGTTAGCGTACGGGTTAGGATTAGGGGACGAGTGAGGATCAGGCTTCAGGAGGGGTTAGGGTTAGGGTTCGGGCTAGGGTTAGGGTTAGGGGATGGCGACGGTTTAGGGTCCAGGTGAGGGTACGACAACGCTTTAGGGGGAGCGTAGGTGTGAGGGCGCGGGTTAGTGTTAGCGTACGGGTTAGGATTAGGGGACGGGTGAGGGTCAGGCTTCGGGGAAGGGTTAGGGTTAGGGTTCGGGCTATGGTTAGGGTTAGGGGACGGGGACGATTTAGGGTCCAGGTGAGGGTACGACAGCGCTTTAGGGAGAGCGTAGGTGTGAGGGCGCGGGTTAGTGTTAGCGTACGCGTTACGATTAGGGGACAGGTGAGGGTCAGGCTTCGGGGAAGTGTTAGGGTCAGGTTTCGGGCTAGGGTTAGGGTTAGGGGACGGCGACGGTTTAGGGTACAGGGGAGCGTACGACAATGCTTTAGGGGGTGCGTAGGTGTGAGGGCATGGGTTAGTGTTAGCGTATGGGTCAGGATTAGGGGACGGGTGAGGGTCAGAATTCGGGGAAGGGTTAGGGTTAGGGTTCGGGCTAGGGTTAGGGTTAGGGGACGGGGACGGTTTAGGGTCCAGATGAGGGTACGACAACGCGTTAGGGGGAGCGTACGTGTGACGGCGTGGGTTAGTGTTAGCGTACGGGTAAGGATTAGGGGACGGGTGAGGGTTAGGCTTTGGCGAAGGGTTAGGGTTAGGGTTCGGGCTAGGGTTAGCGTTAGGGGATGGGGACGGTTTAGGGTCCAGGTGAGGGTATGACAATGCTTTAGGGGCAGCGTACGTGTGACGGCGTGGGTTAGTGTTAGCGTACGGGTTAGGATTAGGGGACGGGTGAGGGTCAGGCTTTGGGGAAGGGTTAGGGTTAGGGTTCGGGCTAGGGTTAGGGTTAGGGGACTGGGACGGTTTAGGGTCCGGGTGAGGGTACGACAACGCTTTAGGGGGAGCGTAGGTGGGAGGGCGCAATTTAGTGTTAGCGTACGGGTTAGGATTAGGGGACGGGTGAGGGTCAGGCTTAGGGGAAGGGTTAGGGTTATGGTTCGGGCTAGGGTTAGGGTTAGGGGACGGGGACAGTTTAGGGTCCAGGTGAGGGTACGACAACGCTTTAGGGGGAGCGTAGGTGTGAGGGCATGGATTAGTGTTAGCGTACGGGTTAGCATTAGGGGACGGGTGAGGGTCAGGCTTCGGGAAAGGGTTAGGGTTAGGGTTCGGGCTAGGGTTAGGGTTAGGGGACGGGGACGGTTTAGGGTCCAGGTGAGGGTACGACAAAGCTTTAGGGGGAGCGTACGTGTGAGGGCGCTGGTTAGTGTTAGTGTACGGGTTAGGATTAGGGGACGGGTGAGGGTCAGGCTTTGGGGAAGGGTTAGGGTTAGGGTTCGGGCTAGGGTTAGGGTTAGGGGACTGGGACGGTTTAGGGTCCGGGTGAGGGTAAGACAACGCTTTAGGGGGAGCATAGGTGGGAGGGCGCAGTTCAGTGTTAGCGTAGGGGTTAGGATTAGGGGACGGGTGACGGTCAGGCTTCGGGGAAGTGTTAGGGTTAGGGTTCGGGCTAGGGTTAGCGGACGCGGACGTTTTATGGTCCAGGTGAGGGTACGACAACGCTTTAGGGGTAGGGTAGGTGTGAGGGCTCGGGTTAGTGTTAGCGTACGGGTTAGGATTAGGGGACGGGTGAGGGTCTGGATTCGGGGAACGGTTAGGGTTAGGGTTCGGGCTAGGGTTAGGTTTAGGGGACAGGGACGGTTTAGGGTCCAGGTGAGGGTATGAGAACGCTTTAGGGGGAGCGTAGGTGTGAGGGCGCGGGTTAGTGTTAGCGTACGGGTTAGGATTAGGGGACGGGTGAGTGTCTGGCTTCGGGGAAGGGTTAGGGGTAGGGTTCGGGCTAGGGTTAGGCTTAGGGGACGGGGAAGGTTTAGGGTCCAGGTGAGGGTACGACAACGCTTTAGGGGGAGCGTAGGTGTGAGGGCATGGATTAGTGTTAGCGTGCGGGTTAGCATTAGGGGACGGGTGAGGGTCAGGCTTCGGGGAAGGGTTAGGGTTAGGGTTCGGTCTAGGGGACGGGGACGGTTTAGGGTCCAGGTGAGGGTACGACAACGCTTAGGGGGAGCGTAGGTGTGAGGGCTCGGTTTAGTGTTACCGTACGGGTTAGGATTTGCGGACGGGTGAGGGTCAGGCTTCGGGGAAGTGTTAGGGTTAGGGTTCGGGCTAGGGTTAGGGAACGCGGACGTTTTAGGGGCCAGGTGAGGGTACGACAACGCTTTAGGGGTAGGGTAGGTGTGAGGGCTCGGGTTAGTGTTAGCGTACGGGTTAGGATTAGGGGACGGGTGAGGGTCTGGATTCGGGGAAGGGTTAGGGTTAGGGTTCGGGCTAGGGTTAGGTTTAGGGGACAGGGACGGTTTGGGTCCAGGTGAGGGTACGAGAACGCTTTAGGGGGAGCGTAGGTGTGAGGGCGCGGGTTAGTGTTAGCGTACGGGTTAGGATTAGGGGACGGGTGAGGGTCAGGCTTCGGGGAAGGGTTAGGGTTAGGGTTCGGGCTAGGGTTAGGCTTAGGGGACGGGGACGGTTTAGGGTCCAGGTGAGGGTACGACAACGCTTTAGGGGGAGCGTAGGTGTGAGGGCATGGATTAGTGTTAGCGTGCGGGTTAGCATTAGGGGACGGGTGAGGGTCAGGCTTCGGGGAAGTGTTAGGGTTAGGGTTCGGGCTAGGGGACGGGGACGGTTTAGGGTCCAGGTGAGGGTACGACAACGCTTAGGGGGAGCGTAGGTGTGAGGGCTCGGTTTAGTGTTAGCGTACAGGTTAGGATTAGTGGACGGGTGAGGGTCAGGCTTCGGGGAAGTGTTAGGGTTGGGTTCGGGCTAGGGTTAGGGTTAGGGGACGGTGACGGTTTAGGGTCCAGGTGAGAGTACAACAACGCTTTAGGGGGAGCGTAGGTGTGAGGGCGCGGGTTAGTGTTAGCGTACGGGTTAGGATTAGGGGTCGGTTGAGGGTCAGGGTTCGGGAAAGGGTTAGGGTTAGGGTTCGGGTTAGGGTTAGGGTTAGGGGACCGGGACGGTTTAGGGTCCAGTTGAGGGTACGACAACGCTTCAGGGGAAGCGTAGGTGTGAGGGCGTGGGGTAGTGTTAGCGTACGGGTTAGGATTAGGCGACGGGTGAGGGTCTGGCTTCGGGGAAGGGTTAGGGATAGGGTTCGGGCTAGGGTTAGGGTTAGGGGACGGGGACGGTTTAGGATCTAGGTGAGGGTACGACAACGCTTTAGGGGGAGCGTACGTGTGAGGGCGTGGGTTAGTGTTAGCGTACGGGTTAGGATTAGGGGACGGGTGAGGGTCAGGCTTCGGGGAAGGGTTAGGGCTAGGGTTCGGGCTAGGGTTAGGGTTAGGGGACGGGGACGGTTTAGGGTCCAGGTGAGGGTACAACAACGCTTTAGGGGGAGCGTACGTGTGAGGGCGCGGGTTAGTGTTAGCGTACGGGTTAGGATTAGGGGACGGGTGAGGGTCAGGCTTCGGGGAAGGGTTAGGGTTAGGGTTCGGTCTAGGATTAGGGTTAGGGGACGGGGACGGTTTAGGGTCCAGGTGATGGTACGAAAACGCTTTAGGGCGAACGTAGCTGTGAGGGCGCGGGTTAGTGTTAGCGTACGGGTTAGGATTAGGGGACGGGTGAGGGTCAGGCTTCGGGGAAGGTTTAGGGTTAGGGTTCGGGCTAGGGTTAGGGTTAGGGGACGGGGACGGTTTAGGGTCCAGGTGAGGGTACGACAATGCTTTAGGGGGAGCGTACGTGTGACGGCGTGGTTTAGTGTTAGCGTACGGTTTACGATTATGGGACGGGTGAGGGTCCGGCTTTGGGAAAGGGTTAGGGTTAGGGTTCGGGCTAGGGTTAGGGTTAGGGGACGGGGACGGTTTAGGGTCCAGGTGAGGGTATGACAATGCTTTAGAAGGATCTTACGTGTGAGGACGCAGCTTAGTGTTAGCGTACGGGTTAGGATTAGGGGACGGGTGAGGGTCAGGCTTCGGGGAAGGGTTAGGGTTAGGGTTCGGGCTAGGGTTAGGGTTAGGGGACGGGGAGGGTTTAGGGTCCAGGTGAGGGTACGACAGCGCTTTAGGGGGAACGTAGGTGTGAGGGCGCGGGTTAGTGTTAGCGTATGGGTTAGGATTAGTGTACTGGTGAGGGTCAAGCTTCGGGGAAGGTTTTGGGATAGGGTTCGGGCGAGGGTTAGGATTGGGGGACGGGGACGGTTTAGGGTCCAGGTGAGGGTACGACAACGCTTTAGGGGGAGCATAGGTGTGAGGGCGTGGGTTAGTGTTAGCGTACTGCTTAGGATTAGGGGACGGGTGAGGGTCAGGCTTCGGGGAAGGGTTAGGGTTAGGGTTCTGGCTAGGGTTAGGGTTAGGGGACGGGGACGGTTTAGGGTCCAGGTGAGGGTACGACAACGCTTTAGGCGGAGCGTACGTGTGAGGACGCGGGTTAGTGTTAGCGTACGGGTTAGGATTAGGGAACGGGTGAGGGTCAGGCTTCGGGGAAGGGTTAGGGCTAGGGTTCGGGCTAGGGTTAGGGTTAGGGGACGGGGACGGTTTAGGGTCCAGGTGAGGGTACGACAACGCTTTAGGGGGAGCGTAGGTGTGAGGGCGCGGATTAGTGTTCGCGTACGGGTTAGGATTAGGGGACGGGTGAGGGTCAGGCTTCGGGGAAGGGTTAGGGTTAGGGTTCGGGCTAGGGTTAGGGATAGGGGACGGGGATGGTTTAGGGTCCAGGTGAGGGTACGACAACGCTTTAGGGGGAGCGTAGGGGTGAGGGCGCGGGTTAGTGTTAGCGTACGGGTTAACACTAGGGCACGGGTGAGGGTCAGGCTTCGGGCAACGGTTAGGGTAGGGTTCGGGCTAGGGTTAGGGTTAGGGGACGGGGACGGTTTAGGGTCCAGGGAAGGGTACAACAACGCTTTAGGGGGAGCGTAGGTGTGAGGGCGCGGGTTAGTGTTAGCGTATGGGTTAGGATTAGGGGGCGGGTGAGTGTCAGGTTTCGGGGAAGGGTTAGGGTTAGGGTTAGGTTTCGGGCTAGGGTTAGGGGACGGGAACGGTTTAGGGTCCAGGTGAGGGTACGACAACGCTTTAGGGGGAGCGTAGGTGTGAGGGCGCGGGTTAGTGTTAGCGTACGGGTTAGGATTAGGGGAAGGCTGAGGGTCAGGCTTCGGGGAAGTGTTTGGGATAGTGTTCGGGCTAGGGTTAGAGTTAGGGGACGGGGACGGTTTAGGGTCCAGGTGAGGGTACGACAACACTTTACGGGGAGCGTACGTGTGAGGGCGTGGGTTAGTGATAGCGTACGGGTTAGGATTAGGGGACGGGTGAGGGTCAGGCTTCGGGGAAGGGTTAGGGTTAGGGTTCGGGCTAGGGTTAGGGGACGGGGACGGTTTAGGGTCCAGGTGAGGGTACGACAACACTTTAGGGGGAGCGTAGGTGTGAGGGCGTGTGTTAGTGTTAGCGTACGGGTTAGGATTAGGGGACGAGTGAGGATCAGGCTTCAGGAGGGGTTAGGGTTAGGGTTCGGGCTAGGGTTAGGGTTAGGGGATGGCGACGGTTTAGGGTCCAGGTGAGGGTACGACAACGCTTTAGGGGGAGCGTAGGTGTGAGGGCGCGGTTTAGTGTTAGCGTACGGGTTAGGATTAGGGGACGGGTGAGGGTTAGGCTTTCGGGAAGGGTTAGGGTTAGGGTTCGGGCTAGGGTTAGGGTTAGGGGACGGGGACGGTTTAGGGTCCAGGTGAGGGTACGACAACGCTTTAGAGGGAGCGTATGTGTGACGGCGTGGGTTAGTTTTAGCGTATGGGTTAGGATTAGGGGACGGGTGAGGGTCAGGTTTCGGGGAAGGGTTAGGGTTAGGGTTCGGGCTATGGTTAGGGTTAGGGGACGGGGACGATTTAGGGTCCAGGTGAGGGTACGACAGCGCTTTAGGGAGAGCGTAGGTGTGAGGGCGCGGGTTAGTGTTAGCGTACGGGTTACGATTAGGGGACAGGTGAGGGTCAGGATTCGGGGAAGTGTTAGGGTTAGGTTTCCGGCTAGGGTTAGGGTTAGGGGACGGCGACGGTTTACGGTACAGGGGAGCCTACGACAACGCTTTAGGGGGAGTGTAGGTGTGAGGGCATGGGTTAGTGTTAGCGTATGGGTCAGGATTAGGGGACGGGTGAGGGTCCGGCTTCGGGGAAGGGTTAGGGTTAGGGTTCGGGCTAGGGTTAGTGTTAGGTGACAGGGACGGTTTAGGGTCCAGGTGAGGGTACGACAAAGCGTTAGGGGGAGCGTAGGTGTGAGGGCGCGGGTTAGTGTTAGCGTACGGGTTAGGATTAGGGGACGGGTGAGGGTCAGGCTTCGGGCAAGGGTTAGGGTTAGGGTTCGGGCTAGGGTTAGGCTTAGGGGACGGGGACGGTTTATGGTCCAGGTGAGTGTACGACAACGCTTTAGGGGGAGTGTAAGTGTGAGGGCACGGATTAGTGTTAGCGTACGGGTTAGCATTAGGGGACGATTGAGGGTCAGGCTTCGGGGAAGGGTTAGGGTTAGGGTTCGGGCTAGGGTTAGGGTTAGGGGACGGGGACGGTTTAGGGTCTAGGTGAGGGTACGACAACGCTTTAGGGGGAGCGTAGGTGTGAGGGCGCGGTTTAGTGTTGGCGTACGGGTTAGGATTAGGGGACGGGTGACGGTCAGGCTTCGGGGTAGGGTTAGGGTTAGGGTTCGGGCTCGGGTTAGGGTTAGGGGACGGGGACGTTTTAGGGTCCAGGTGAGGGTACGACAACGCTTTAGGGGGAGCATAGGTGTGAGGGCGCGGGTTAGTGTTAGCATACGTGTTAGGATTAGGGGTCGGTTGAGGGTCTGGTTTCGGGGAAGGGTTAGGGTTAGGGTTCGGGCTACGGTTAGGGTTAGGGGACGGGGACGGTTTAGGGTCCAGGTGAGGGTACGACAACGCTTTAAGGGAGCGTAGGTGTGAGGGAGCGGGTTAGTGTTAGCGTACGGGTTAGGATTAGGGGACGGGTGAGGGTCAGACTTCGGGGAAGGGTTAGGGTTAGGGGACTGGGACGGTTTAGGGTCCAGGTGAGGGTATGACAACGCTTTAGGGGGAGCGTAGGTGTGAGGGCTCGGGTTAGTGTTAGCGTACGGGTTAGGATTAGGGGACGGGTGGGGGTCAGGCTTCAGGGAAGGGTTAGGGTTAGGGTTCAGGCTAGGGTTAGGGTTAGGGGATAGGGACGGTTTAGGGTCCAGGTGAGCGTACGACAACGCTTTAGGGGGAGCGTAGGTGTTAGGGCGCGGGTTAGTGTTGGCATACGGGTTAGGATTAGGGGACGGGTGCGGGTCAGGCGTCAGGGAAGGTTTAGGGTTAGGGTTCGGGCTAGGGTTAGGGTTAGGGGACGGGGACGGTTTAGGGTCCAGGTGAGTGTACGACAACGCTTTAGGGGGAGCGTACGTGTGAGGGCGTGGTTTAGTGTTAGCGTACGTGTTAGGATTAGGGGACTGGTGAGGGTCAGGCTTAGGGGAAGGTTTAGGGTTAGGGTTCGAGCTAGGGTTAGGGTTAGGGGACGGGGAGGGTTTAGGGTCCAGGTGAGGGTACGACAACGCTTTAGGGGGAGCGTAGTTGTGAGGGCGCGGGTTAGTGTTAGCGTACGGGTTAGGATTAGGAGATGGGTGAGGGTCACGCTTCGGGGAAGGGGGGATAGGGTTCGGGCGAGGGTTAGGATTAGGGGACGGGGACGGTTTAGGGTACAGGTGAGGGTACGACAACGCTTTAGGGGGAACGTAGGTGTGAGGGCGTGGGTTAGTGTTAGCGTACGGGTTAGGATTAGGGGACGGCTGAGGGTCAGGCTTCGGGGAAGGGTTAGGGTTAGGGTTCGGGCTAGCGTTAGGGTTTGGGGAAGGGGACGGTTTAGGGTCCAGGGGAGGGTACGACAACGCTTTAGGGGGAGCGTACATGTGAGGGCGCGGTGTAGTGTTAGTGTACGGGTTAGGATTAAGGTTCGGGTGAGGGTCAGGCTTCGGGGAAGGGTTAGGGTTAGGGTTCGGTCTAGGGTTAGGGTTAGGGGACGGGGACGGTTTAGGGTCCAGGGGAGTGTACGACAACGCTTTAGGGGGAGCATAGGTGTTAGGGCGCGGGTTAGTGTTAGCGTACGGGTTAGGATTAGGGGACGGGTGAGGGTCAGGCTTCGGGGAAGTGTTAGGGTTAGAGTTCGGGTTAGGGTTAGGGGACGGGGACTCTTTAGGGTCCAGGTGAGGGTACGACAACGCTTTTGGGGGAGCGTACGTGTGAGGGCGCTTGTTAGTGTTAGCGTACGGGTTAGGATTAGGGGACGGGTGAGGGTCGTGCTTCGGGGAAGGGTTAGGGTTAGGGTTCGGGCTAGGGTTAGGGTTAGGGGACGGGAACGGTTTAGGGTCCAGGTGAGGGTACAACAACGCTTTAGGGGGAGCGTACGTGTGAAGGCGTGGGTTAGTGTTAGCGTACGGGTTAGGATTAGGGGACGGGTGAGGGTCAGGCTTCGGGGAAGGGTTAGGGGTAGGGTTCGGGCTAGGGTTAGGGTTAGGGGACGGGGACGGTTTAGGGTCCAGGTGAGGGTACGACAACGCTTTAGGGGGAGCGTACGGGTGTGGGCACGGGTTAGTGTTAGCGTACGGGTTAGGATTAGGGGACGGGTGAGGGTCAGGCTTCGGGGAAGGGTTAGGGGTAGTGTTCGGGCTAGGGTTAGGGTTAGGGGACGGGGACAGTTTACGGTCCAGGTGAGGGTACGACAACGCTTTATGGGGAGCGTACATGTGAGGGCACGGGTTAGTGTTAGCGTACGAGTTAGGATTAGGGGACGGGTGAGTGTCAGGCTTCGGAGAAGTGTTAGGGTTAGAGTTCGGGTTAGGGTTAGGGGAAGGGGACCGTTTAGGGTCCAGGTGAGGGTACGACAATGCTTTAGGGGGAGCGTAAGTGTGAGTGCGCGGGTTAGTGTTAGCGTACGGGTTAGGATTAGGGGACGGCTGAGGGTCAGGCTTCGGGGAACGGTTAGGGTTAGGGTTCGGGCTATGGTTAGGGTTTGGGGAAGGGGACGGTTTAGGGTCCAGGGGAGGGTACGACAACGCTTTTGGGGGAGACTAGGTGTGAGGGCGCGGGTTAGTGTTAGCGTACGGGTTAGGATTAAGGGACAGGTGAGGGACAGGCTTCAGGGAAGGGTTAGGGTTAGGGTTCGGGCTAGGGTTAGGGTTAGGGTACGGGGACGGTTTAGGGTCCAGGTAAGGGTACGTCAATGCTTTAGGGAGAGCGTAGGTGTGAGGGTGCAGGTTACTGTTAGCGTACGGGTTAGGATTAGGGGACGGGTGAAGGTCAGGCTTCGGGGAAGGGTTAGGGGTAGGGTTCGGGCTAGGGTTAGGGTTAGGGGACGGGGACGGTTTAGGGTCCAGGTGAGGGTACGACAACGCTTTAGGGGGAGCGTACGTGTCAGGGCGTGGGTTAGTGTTAACGTACGGGTTAGGATTAGGGGACGGGTGAGGGTGAGGCTCTGGGGAAGGGTTAGGGTCAGGGTTCGGGCTAGGGTTAGGGTTAGGGGACGGGGACGGTTTAGGGTCCAGATGAGGGTACGACAACGCTTTAGGGGGAGCGTACGTGTGAGGGCGCGGGTTAGTGTTAGCGTACGGGTTAGGATTAGGGTACGGGTGAGGGTCAGGCTCTGGGGAAGGGTTAGGGTTAGGGTTGGGGCTAGGGTTAAGGTTAGGGGACGGGGACGGTTTAGGGTCCAGGTGAGGGTACGACAACGCTTTAGGGGGAGCGTACGTGTGAGGGCACAGGTTAGTGTTAGCGTACGTGTTAGGATTAGGGGACAGGTGAGGGTCAGGCTTCGGGGAAGGGTTAGGGTTAGGGTTCGGGCTAGGGTTAGGGTTAGGGGACGGGGACGGTTTAGGGTCCAGGTGAGGGTACGACAGCGCTTTAGGAGGAGCGTAGGTGTGAGGGCGTGGGTTAGTTTTAGCGTACGTGTTAGGATTAGGGGACGGGTGGGGGTCAGGCTTCGGGGAAGGGTTAGGGTTAGGGTTCCGGCTAGGGTTAGGGTTAGGGGACGGGGACGGTTTAGGGTCCAGGTGCGGGTACGACAATGCTTTAGGGGGAGGCTAGGTATGAGGGCGCGGGTTAGTGTTAGCGTACGGGTTAGCATTAGGTGACGGGTGAGGATCAGGCTTCGGGGAAGGGTTAGGGTTAGGGTTCGGGCTAGGGTTAGGGTTAGGGGACGGGGACGGTTTAGGGTCCAGGTGAGGGTACGACAACGCTTTAGGGGGAGCGTACGTGTGAGGGCGCGGGTTAGTGTTAGCGTACGGGTTAGGATTACGGGACGGGTGAGGATCAGGCTTCGGGGAAGAGTTAGCGTTAGGGTTCGGGCTAGGGTTAGGGTTAGGGGACGGGGACGGTTTAGGGTCCAGGTGAGGGTACGACAACGCTTTGGGGGAGCGTAGGTGTGAGGGCGCGGGGTAGTGTTAGCGTACGGGTTAGGATTAGGGGACGGGTGAGGGTCAGGTTTCGGGGAAGGGTTAGGGTTAGGGTTCGGGATAGGGTTAGGGTTAGGGCACGGGGACGGTTTAGGGTCCAGGTTAGGGTACGACAACGCTTTTGGGGGAGACTAGGTGTGAGGGCGCGTGTTAGTGTTAGCGTACGGGTTAGGATTAAGGGACAGGTGAGGGACAGGCTTCAGGGAAGGGTTAGGGTTAGGGTTCGGGCTAGAGTTAGGGTTAGGGTACGGGGACGGTTTAGGGTCCAGGTAAGGGTACGTCAATGCTTTAGGGAGAGCGTAGGTGTGAGGGTGCAGGTTACTGTTAGCGTACGGGTTAGGATTAGGGGACGGGTGAAGGTCAGGCTTCGCGGAAGGGTTAGGGGTAGGGTTCGGGCTAGGGTTAGGGTTAGGGGACGGGGACGGTTTAGGGTCCAGGTGAGGGTACGACAACGCTTTAGGGGGAGCGTACGTGTCAGGGCGTGGGTTAGTGTTAACGTACGGGTTAGGATTAGGGGACGGGTGAGGGTGAGGCTCTGGGGAAGGGTTAGGGTCAGGGTTCGGGCTAGGGTTAGGGTTAGGGGACGGGGACGTTTTAGGGTCCAGGTGAGGGTACGACAACGCTTTAGGGGGAGCGCAGGTGTGAGGGCGCTTGTTAGTGTTAGCGTACGGGTTAGGATTAGGGGACGGGTGAGGGTCGTGCTTCGGGGAACGGTTAGGGTAGGGTTCGGGCTAGGGTTAGGGTTAGGGGACGGGGACGGTTTAGGGTCCAGGGAAGGGTACAACAACGCTTTAGGGGGAGCGTAGGTGTGAGGGCGCGGGTTAGTGTTAGAGTACGGGTTAGGATTAGGGGACGGGTGAGTGTCAGGTTTCGGGGAAGGGTTAGGGTTAGGGTTAGGTTTCGGGCTAGGGTTAGGGGACGGGAACGGTTTAGGGTCCAGGTGAGGGTACGACAACGCTTTAGGGGGAGCGTAGGTGTGAGGGCGCGGATTAGTGTTAGCGTACGGTTTAGGATTAGGGGACGGCTGAGGGTCAGGCTTCGGGGAAGTGTTTGGGATAGTGTTCGGGCTAGGGTTAGAGTTAGGGGACGGGGACGGTTTAGGGTCCAGGTGAGGGTACGACAACACTTTACGGGGAGCGTACGTGTGAGGGCGTGGGTTAGTGATAGCGTACGGGTTAGGATTAGGGGACGGGTGAGGGTCGTGCTTCGGGGAACGGTTAGGGTAGGGTTCGGGCTAGGGTTAGGGTTAGGGGACGGGGACGGTTTAGGGTCCAGGGAAGGGTACAACAACGCTTTAGGGGGAGCGTAGGTGTGAGGGCGTGGGTTAGTGTTAGCGTACGGGTAAGGATTAGGGGACGGGTGAGTGTTAGGCTTTGGCGAAGGTTTAGGGTTAGGGTTCGGGCTAGGGTTAGGGTTAGGGGATGGGGACGGTTTAGGGTCCAGGTGAGGGTATGACAATGCTTTAGGGGGAGCGTACGTGTGACGGCGTGGGTTAGTGTTAGCGTACGGGTTAGGATTAGGGGACGGGTGAGGGTCAGGCTTTGGGGAAGGGTTAGGGTTAGGGTTCGGGCTAGGGTTAGGCTTAGGGGACTGGGACGGTTTAGGGTCCGGGTGAGGGTACGACAACGTTTTAGGGGGAGCGTAGGTGGGAGGGCGCAGTTTAGTTTTAGCGTACGGGTTAGGATTAGGGGACGGGTGAGGGTCAGGCTTAGGGGAAGGGTTAGGGTTAGGGTTCGGGCTAGGGTTAGGGTTAGGGGACGGGGACAGTTTAGGGTCCAGGTGAGGGTACGACAACGCTTTAGGGGGAGCGTAGGTGTGAGGGCATGGATTAGTGTTAGCGTACGGGTTAGCATTAGGGGACGGGTGAGGGTCAGGCTTCGGGGAAGGGTTAGTGTTAGGGTTCGGGCTAGGGTTAGGGTTAGGGGACGGGGACGGTTTAGGGTCCAGGTGAGGGTACGACAACGCTTTAGGGGGAGCGTACGTGTGAGGGCGCGGGTTAGTGTTAGCGTACGGGTTAGGATTAGGGGACGGGTGAGGGTCAGGCTTTGGGGAAGGGTTAGGGTTAGGGTTCGGGCTAGGGTTAGGGATAGGGGACTGGGACGGTTTAGGGTCCGGGTGAGGGTAAGACAACGCTTTAGGGGGAGCATAGGTGGGAGGGCGCAGTTCAGTGTTAGCGTAGGGGTTAGGATTAGCGGACGGGTGAGGGTCAGGATTCGGGGAAGTGTTAGGGTTAGGGTTCGGGCTAGGGATAGGGGACGCGGACGTTTTAGGGTCCAGGTGAGGGTACGACAACGCTTTAGGGGTAGGGTAGGTGTGAGGGCTCGGGTTAGTGTTAGCGTACGGGTTAGGATTAGGGGACGGGTGAGGGTCTGGATTCGGGGAAGGGTTAGGGTTAGGGTTCGGGCTAGGGTTAGGTTTAGGGGACAGGGACGGTTTAGGGTCCAGGTGAGGGTACGAGAACGCTTTAGGGGGAGCGTAGGTGTGAGGGCGCGGGTTAGTGTTAGCGTACGGGTTATGATTAGGGGACGGGTGAGGGTCAGGCTTCGGGGAAGGGTTAGGGTTAGGGTTCGGGCTAGGGGACGGGGACGGTTTAGGGTCCAGGTGAGGGTACGACAACGCTTAGGGGGAGCGTAGGTGTGAGGGCTCGGTTTAGTGTTAGCGTACAGGTTAGGATTAGTGGACGGGTGAGGGTCAGGCTTCGGGGAAGTGTTAGGGTTGGGTTCGGGCTAGGGTTAGGGTTAGGGGACGGTGACGGTTTAGGGTCCAGGTGAGAGTACAACAACGCTTTAGGGGGAGCGTAGGTGTGAGGGCGCGGGTTAGTGTTAGCGTACGGGTTAGGATTAGGGGTCGGTTGAGGGTCAGGGTTCGGGGAAGGGTTAGGGTTAGGGTTCGGGCTAGGGTTAGTGTTAGGGGACCGGGACGGTTTAGGGTCCAGTTGAGGGTACGACAACGCTTCAGGGGAAGCGTAGGTGTGAGGGCGTGGGGTAGTGTTAGCGTACGGGTTAGGATTAGGGGACGGGTGAGGGTCTGGCTTCGGGGAAGGGTTAGGGATAGGGTTCGGGCTAGGGTTAGGGTTAGGGGACGGGGACGGTTTATGGTCCCGGTGAGGGTACGACAACGCTTTAGGGGGAGCGTACGTGTGAGGGCGTGGGTTAGTGTTAGCGTACGGGTTAGGATTAGGGGACGGGTGAGGGTCAGGCTTCGGGGAAGGGTTAGGGCTAGGGTTCGGGCTAGGGTTAGGGTTAGGGGACGGGGACGGTTTAGGGTCCAGGTGAGGGTACAACAACGCTTTAGGGGGAGCGTACGTGTGAGGGCGCGGGTTAGTGTTAGCGTACGGGTTAGGATTAGGGGACGGGTGAGGGTCAGGCTTCGGGGAAGGGTTAGGTTTAGGGTTCGGGCTAAGATTAGGGTTAGGGGACGGGGACGGTTTAGGGTCCAGGTGAGGGTACGAAAACGCTTTAGGGCGAACGTAGCTGTGAGGGCGCGGGTTAGTGTTAGCGTACGGGTTAGGATTAGGGGACGGGTGAGGGTCAGGCTTCGGGGAAGGTTTAGGGTTAGGGTTTGGGCTAGGGTTAGGGTTAGGGGACGGGGACGGTTTAGGGTCCAGGTGAGGGTACGACAACGCTTTAGACGGAGCGTATGTGTGACGGCGTGGGTTAGTTTTAGCGTATGGGTTAGGATTAGGGGACGGGTGAGGGTCAGGTTTCGGGGAAGGGTTAGGGTTAGGGTTCGGGCTATGGTTAGGGTTAGGGGACGGGGACGATTTAGGGTCCAGGTGAGGGTACGACAGCGCTTTAGGGAGAGCGTAGGTGTGAGGGCGCGGGTTAGTGTTAGCGTACGGGTTACGATTAGGGGACAGGTGAGGGTCAGGATTCGGGGAAGTGTTAGGATTAGGTTTCCGGCTAGGGTTAGGGTTAGGGGACGGCGACGGTTTACGGTACAGGGGAGCCTACGACAACGCTTTAGGGGGAGTGTAGGTGTGAGGGCATGGGTTAGTGTTAGCGTATGGGTCAGGATTAGGGGACGGGTGAGGGTCCGGCTTCGGGGAAGGGTTAGGGTTAGGGTTCGGGCTAGGGTTAGTGTTAGGTGACGGGGACGGTTTAGGGTCCAGGTGAGGGTACGACAAAGCGTTAGGGGGAGCGTAGGTGTGAGGGCGCGGGTTAGTGTTAGCGTACGGGTTAGGATTAGGGGACGGGTGAGGGTCAGGCTTCGGGCAAGGGTTAGGGTTAGGGTTCGGGCTAGGGTTAGGCTTAGGGGACGGGGACGGTTTATGGTCCAGGTGAGTGTACGACAACGCTTTAGGGGGAGTGTAAGTGTGAGGGCACGGATTAGTGTTAGTGTACGGGTTAGCATTAGGGAACGGTTGAGGGTCAGGCTTCGGGGAAGGGTTAGGGTTAGGGTTCGGGCTAGGGTTAGGGTTAGGGGACGGGGACGGTTTAGGGTCTAGGTGAGGGTACGACAACGCTTTAGGGGGAGCGTAGGTGTGAGGGCGCGGTTTAGTGTTGGCGTACGGGTTAGGATTAGGGGACGGGTGACGGTCAGGCTTCGGGGTAGGGTTAGGGTTAGGGTTCGGGCTAGGGTTAGGGTTAGGGGACGGGGACGTTTTAGGGTCCAGGTGAGGGTACGACAACGCTTTAGGGGGAGCATAGGTGTGAGGGCGCGGGTTAGTGTTAGCATACGTGTTAGGATTAGGGTTCGGTTGAGGGTCTGGTTTCGGGGAAGGGTTAGGGTTAGGTTTCGGGCTAGGGTTAGGGTTAGGGGACGGGGACGGTTTAGGGTCCAGGTGAGGGTACGACAACGTTTTAGGGGAAGCGTAGGTGTGAGGGCGTGCGGTAGTGTCAGCGTACGGGTTAGGATTAGGGGACGGGTGAGGGTCTGGCTTCGGGGAAGGGTTAGGGTTAGGGTTCGGGCTAGGGTTAGGGTTAGGGGACGGGGACGGTTTAGGGTCCAGGTGAGGGTATGACAACGCTTTAGGGGGAGCGTACGTGTGAGGGCGCGGGTCAGTGTTAGCGTACGGGTTAGGATTAGGGGACGGGTGAGGGTCAGGCTTCGGAGAAGGGTTAGGGTTAGGGTTCGGGCTAGGGTTAGGGTTAGGGGAAGGGGACGGTTGAGGGTCCAGGTGAGGGTACGAGAACGCTTTAGGGGGAGCGTAGATGTGAGGGCGCGGGTTAGTGTTAGCATACGGGTTAGGATTAGGGGACGGGTGAGGGTTAGGCTTTCGGGAAGGGTTAGGGTTAGGGTTCGGGCTAGGGTTAGGGTTAGGGGACGGGGACGGTTTAGGGTCCAGGTGACGGTACGACAACGCTTTAGAGGGAGCGTATGTGTGACGGCGTGGGTTAGTTTTAGCGTATGGGTTAGGATTAGGGGACGGGTGAGGGTCAGGCTTCGGGGAAGGGTTAGGGTTAGGGTTCGGGCTACGGTTAGGGTTAGGGGACGGGGACGGTTTAGGGTCCAGATGAGGGTACGACAGCGCTTTAGGGAGAGCGTAGGTGTGAGGGCGCGGGTTAGTGTTAGCGTACGGGTTACGATTAGGGGACAGGTGAGGGTCAGGCTTCGGGGAAGTGTTAGGGTTAGGTTTCGGGCTAGGGTTAGGGTTAGGGGACGGCGACGGTTTAGGGTACAGGGGAGCGTACGACAATGCTTTAGGGGGAGCGTAGGTGTGAGGGCATGGGTTAGTGTTACCGTATGGGTCAGGATTAGGGGACGGGTGAGGGTCAGAATTCGGGGAAGGGTTAGGGTTAGGGTTCGGGCTAGGGTTAGGGTTAGGGGACGGGGACGGTTTAGGGTCCAGATGAGGGTACGACAACGCGTTAGGGGGAGCGTAGGTGTGAGGGCGCGGGTTAGTGTTAGCGTACGGGTTAGGATTAGGGGACGGGTGAGCGTCAGGCTTCGGGGAAGGGTTAGGGTTAGGGTTCGGGCTAGGGTTAGGGTTAGGGGACGGGGACGGTTTAGGTTCCAGGTGAGGGTACGACAACGCTTTAGGGGGAGCGTACTTGTGACGGCGTGGGTTAGTGTTAGCGTACGGGTTAGGATTAGGGAACGGGTGAGGGTCAGGCTTCGGGGAAGGATTAGGGTTAGAGTTCCGGCTAGGGTTAGGGTTAGGGGACTGGGACGGTTTAGGGTCCAGGTGAGGGTACGACAACGCTTTAGGGGGAGCGTAGGTGGGAGGGCGCGGTTCAGTGTTAGCGTACGGGTTAGGATTATGGGACGGGTGAGGGTCAGGCTTCGGGGAAGGTTTTCGGTTAGGGTTCGGGCTAGGGATAGGGTTAGGGGACGGGGACGTTTTAGGGTTCGGGTGAGGGTACGACAACGCTTTAGGGGGAGCGTAGGTGTGAGGGCTCGGGGTAGTGTTAGCGTACGGTTTAGGATTAGGGGACGAGTGAGGGTCAGGCTTCGAAGAGGGGTTAGGATTAGGGTTCGGGCTAGGGTTAGGGTTAGGGGATGGGGACGGTTTAGGGTCCAGGTGAAGGAACGACAACGCTTTAGGCGGAGCATAGGTGTGAGGGAGCGGATTAGTGTTAGCGTACGGGTTAGGATTAGGGGACGGGTGAGGGTCAGGCTTCGGGGAAGGGTTAGGGTTAGGGTTCGGGATAGGGCTAGGGTTAGGGCACGGGGACGGTTTAGGGTCCAGGTGAGGGTACGACAACGCTTTAGCGGGAGCGTAGGTGTGAGGGCGTGGGTTAGTGTTAGCGTACGGGTAAGGATTAGGGGACGGGTGAGGGTCAGGCTTCGGGGAAGGGTTAGGTTTAGGGTTCGGGCTAAGATTAGGGTTAGGGGACGGGGACGGTTTAGGGTCCAGGTTAGGGTACGAAAACGCTTTAGGGCGAACGTAGCTGTGAGGGTGCGGGTTAGTGTTAGCGTACGGGTTAGGATTAGGGGACGGGTGAGGGTCAGGCTTCGGGGAAGGTTTAGGGTTAGGGTTCCGGCTAGGGTTAGGCTTAGGGGACGGGGAAGGTTTAGGGTCCAGGTGAGGGTACGACAACGCTTTAGGGGGAGCGTAGGTGTGAGGGCATGGATTAGTGTTAGCGTGCGGGTTAGCATTAGGGGACGGGTGAGGGTCAGGCTTCGGGGAAGGGTTAGGGTTAGGGTTCGGGCTAGGGGACGGGGACGGTTTAGGGTCCAGGTGAGGGTACCACAACGCTTAGGGGGAGCGTAGGTGTGAGGGCTCGGTTTAGTGTTAGCGTACGGGTTAGGATTAGCGGACGGGTGAGGGTCAGGCTTCGGGGAAGTGTTAGGGTTGGGTTCGGGCTAGGGTTAGGGTTAGGGGACGGTGACGGTTTAGGGTCCAGGTTAGAGTACAACAACGCTTTAGGGGGAGCGTAGGTGTGAGGGCGCGGGTTATTGTTAGCGTACTGGTTAGGATTAGGGGTCGGTTGAGGGTCAGGGTTCGGGGAAGGGTTTGGGTTAGGTTTCGGGCTAGGGTTAGGGTTAGGGGACGGGGACAGTTTAGGGTCAAGGTGAGGGTACGACAACGCTTTAGGGGGAGCGTAGGTGTGAGGGCACGGGTTAGTGTTAGCGAACTGGTTAGGATTAGTGGATGGGTGAGGGTCAGGCTTCGGGGAACGGTTAGGGTTAGGGTTTGGGCCAGGGTTAGGGTTAGGGGATGGGGACGGTTTAGGGTCCAGGGGAGGGTACGACAACGCTTTAGGGGGAGCATAGGTGTGAGGGCACGGGTTAGTGTTAGCGTACGGGTTAGGATTAGGGGACGGGTGAGGGTCAGGCTTCGGGGAGGGGTTAGGGTTAGGGTTCGGGCTAGGGTTAGGTTTAGGGGACGGGGACTGTTTAGGGTCCAGGGGAGGGTACGACAACACTTTAGGGGGAGCGTAGGTGTGAAGGCGCGGGTTAGTGTTAGCGTACGTGTTAGGATTAGGGGACGGGTGAGGGTCAGGCTTCGGGGAAGGGTTAGGGTTAGGGTTTGGGCTAGGGCTAGGGTTAGGGGACGGGGACGGTTTAGGGTCCAGGTGAGGGTACGACAACGCTTTAGGGGGAGCGTAGGTGTGAGGGCGCGGGTTAGTGTTAGCGTACGGGTTAGGATTAGGGGACGGGTGAGGGTCAGGCTTCGGGGAAGGGTTAGGGTTAGGGTTCGGGCTAGGGTTAGGGGTAGGGGACGGGGACGGTTTAGGTTCCAGGTGAGGGTACGACAACGCTTTATGGGGAGCGAACGTGTGACGGCGTGGGTTAGTGTTAGCGTACGGGTTAGGATTAGGGGACGGGTGAGGGTCAGGCTTCGGGGAAGGGTTAGGTTTAGGGTTCGGGCTAGGGTTAGGGATAGGGGACGGGGATGGTTAGGGTCCAGGTGAGGGTACGACAACGCTTTAGGGGGAGCGTAGGTGTGAGGGCGCGGGTTAGTGTTAGTGTACGTGTTAGGATTAGAGGACGGATGAGGGTCAGGCTTCGGGGAAGGGTTTGGGTTAGGTTTCGGGCTAGGGTTAGGGTTAGGGGATGGGGACAGTTTAGGGTCAAGGTGAGGGTACGACAACGCTTTAGGGGGAGCATAGGTGTGAGGGCACGGGTTAGTGTTAGCGTACGGGTTAGGATTAGGGGACGGGTGAGGGTCAGGTTTCGGGGAAGTGTTAGGGTTAGGGTTCGGGCTCGGGTTAGGGTTAGGGCACGTGGACGGTTTAGGATCCAGGTGAGGGTACGACAACGCTTTAGGGGGAGCGAAGGTGTGAGTGCGCGGGTTAGTGTTAGCGTACGGATTAGGATTAGGGGACGGGTGAGGGTCAGGCTTCGGGGAAGGGTTAGGGTTAGGGTTCGGGCTAGGGTTAGGGTTAGGGGACGGGGACGGTTTAGGGTCCAGATGAGCGTACGACAATGCTTTAGGGGGAGCGTAGGTGTGAGGGCGTGGTTTAGTGTTAGCGTACGGGTTAGGATTAGGGGACGGGTGAGGGTCAGGCTTTGGGGAAGGGTTAGGGTTAGGTTTCGGGCTAGGGTTAGGGGACGGGGACGGTTTAGGGTCCAGGTGAGGGTATGACAACCCTTTAGGGAGAACGTAGGTATGAGGGCACGGGTTAGTGTTAGCGTACGGGTTAGGATTATGGGTCGGTTGAGGGTCAAGTTTCGGGGAAGTGTTAGGGTTAGGGTTCGGGCTAGGGTTAGGGTTAGGGGACGGGGACGGTTGAGGGTCCAGGTGAGGGTACGACAACGCTTTAGGGGGAGCATAGGTGTGAGGGCGTGGGTTAGTGTTAGCGTACGGGTTAGGATTAGGGGACGGGTGAGGTTCTGGCTTCGGGGAAAGGTTAGGGTTAGGGTTCTGGCTAGGGTTAGGGTTAGGGGACGGGGACGGTTTAGGGTCCAGGTGAGGGTACGACAACGCTTTAGGGGGAGCGTACGTGTGAGGACGCGGGTTAGTGTTAGCGTACGGGTTAGGATTAGGGAACGGGTGAGGGTCAGGCTTCGGGGAAGGGTTAGGCCTAGGGTTCGGGCTAGGGTTAGGGTTAGGGGACGGGGACGGTTTAGGGTCCAGGTGAGGGTACGACAACGCTTTAGGGGGAGCGTAGGTGTGAGGGCGCGGATTAGTGTTAGCGTACGGGTTAGGATTAGGGGACGGATGAGGGTCAGGCTTCGGGGAAGGGTTAGGGTTAGGGTTCGGGCTAGGGTTAGGGATAGGGGACGGGGATGATTTAGGGTCCAGGTGAGGGTACGACAACGCTTTAGGGGGAGCATAGGTGTGAGGGCGCGGGTTAGTGTTAGCGTACGGGTTAGGATTAGGTGACGGGTGAGGGTCAGGTTTCGGGGAAGGGTTAGGGTTAGGGTTCGGGCTCGGGTTAGGGTTAGGGCACGTGGACGGTTTAGGGTCCAGGTGAGGGTACGACAACGCTTTAGGGGGAGGGTAGGTGTGAGGGCGCTGGTTAGTGTTAGCGTACGGGTTAGGATTAGGGGACGGCTGAGGGTCAGGCTTCGGGGAAGGTTTAGGGTTAGGTTTCGGGCTAGGGTTGGGGTTAGGGGACGGGGACGGTTTAGGGTCCAGGTGAGGGTACGACAACGCTTTAGGGGGAGCGTACGTGTGACGGCGTGGTTTAGTGTTAGCGTACGGGTTAGGATTAGGGGACGGGTGAGGGTCAGGCTTCGGGAAAGGTTTAGGGTTGGGGTTCGGGCTAGGGTTAGAGTTAGGGGACGGGGACGGTTTAGGGTCCAGGTGAGGGTATGACAACGCTTTAGAAGGAGCGTACGTGTGACGGCGCAGTTTAGTGTTAGCGTACAGGTTAGGATTAGGGGACGGGTGAGGGTCAGGCTTCGGGGAAGTGTTAGGGTTAGGGTTCGGGCTAGGGTTAGGGTTAGGGGACGGGGACGGTTTAGGGTCCAGGTGAGGGTACGACAACGCTTTAGGGGAAGCCTAGGTGTGAGGGCGCGGGTTAGTGTTAGCGTACGGGTTAGCATTAGGGGACGGGTGAGGGTCAGGCTTCGGGGAAGGGTTAGGGTTAGGGTTCGGGCTAGGGTTAGGGTTAGGTGACGGGGACGGTTTAGGGTCCAGGTGAGGGTACGACAACGCTTTAGGGGGAGCGTAGGTGTGAGGGCGCGGGTTAGTGTTAGCGTACGGGTTAGGATTAGGGGACGGCTGAGGGTCAGGCTTCGGGGAAGGGTTAGGGCTAGGGTACGGGCTAGGGTTAGGGTTAGGAGACGGGGATAGTTTAGGGTCCAGGTGAGGGTACGACAACGCTTTAGGGGGAGCGTACGTGTGAGGGCGCGGGATAGTGTTAGCGTACGGGTTAGGATTAGGGGACGGGTGAATGTCAGGCTTCGGGGAAGGGTTAGGGTTAGGGTTCGGGCTAGGGTTAGGGTTAGGGGACGGGTACGGTTTAGGGTCCAGGTGAGGGTACGACAACGCTTTAGGGGGAGTGTAGGTGTGAGGGCGCGGGTTAGTGTTAGCGTACGGGTTAGGATTAGGGGACAGGTGAGGGTCAGGCTTCGGGGAAGGGTTAGGGTTAGGATTCGGGCTAGGGTTAGGGTTAGGGGACGGGGACGGTGTAGGGTCCAGGTGAGGGTACGACAACGCATTAGAGGGAGAGTACGTGTGACGGCGTGGTTTAGCGTTAGTGTACGGGTTAGGATTATCGGACGGTTGAGGGTCAGGCTTCGGGAAAGGATTAGGGTTAGGGTTCGGGCTAGGGTTAGGGTTAGGGGCCGGGAACGGTTTAGGGTCCAGGTGAGGGTATGACAACGCTTTAGAAGGAGCGTACGTGTGAGGGCGCAGTTTAGTGTTAGCGTACGGGTTAGGATTAGGGGACGGGTGAGGGTCAGGCTTCGGGGAAGGGTTAGGGTTAGGGTTCGGGCTAGGGTTAGTGTTAGGGGACGGGGACGGTTTAGGGTCCAGGTGAGGGTACGACAACGCTTTAAGGGGAGCCTAGGTGTGAGGGCACGGGTTAGTGTTAGCGTACGGTTTAGCATTAGGGGACGGGTGAGGGTCAGGATTCGGGGAAGGGTTAGGGTTAGGGTTCGCGCTAGGGTTAGGGTTAGGGCACGGGGACGGTTTAGGTTCCAGGTGAGGGTACGACAATGCTTTAGGGGGAGCGTACGTGTGACGGCGTGGGTTAGTGTTAGCGTACGGTTTAGGATTAGGGAACGGGTGATGGTCAGGCTTCGGGGAAGGATTAGGGTTAGGGTTCGGGCTAGGGTTAGGGTTAGGGGACTGGGACGGTTTAGGGTCCAGGTGAGGGTACGACAACGCTTTAGGGGGAGCGTAGGTGGGAGGGCACGGTTCAGTGTTAGCATACGGGTTAGGATTATGGGACGGGTGAGGGTCAGGCTTCGGGGAAGGTTTTCGGTTAGGGTTCGGGCTAGGGATAGGGTTAGGGGACGGGGACGTTTTAGGGTTCGGGTGAGGGTACGACAACGCTTTAGGGGGAGCGTAGGTGTGAGGGCTCGGGGTAGTGTTAGCGTACGGGTTAGGATTAGGGGACGAGTGAGGGTCAGGCTTCGAAGAGGGGTTAGGATTAGGGTTCGGGCTAGGGTTAGGGTTAGGGGATGGGGACGGTTTAGGGTCCAGGTGAAGGAACGACAACGCTTTAGGCGGAGCATAGGTGTGAGGGAGCGGATTAGTGTTAGCGTACGGGTTAGGATTAGGGGACGGGTGAGGGTCAGGCTTCGGGGAAGGCTTAGGGTTAGGGTTCGGGATAGGGCTAGGGTTAGGGCACGGGGACGGTTTAGGGTCCAGGTGAGGGTACGACAACGCTTTAGCGGGAGCGTAGGTGTGAGGGCGTGGGTTAGTGTTAGCGTACGGGTAAGGATTAGGGGACGGGTGAGTGTTAGGCTTTGGCGAAGGTTTAGGGTTAGGGTTCGGGCTAGGGTTAGGGTTAGGGGATGGGGACGGTTTAGGGTCCAGGTGAGGGTATGACAATGCTTTAGGGGGAGCGTACGTGTGACGGCGTGGGTTAGTGTTAGCGTACGGGTTAGGATTAGGGGACGGGTGAGGGTCAGGCTTTGTGGAAGGGTTAGGGTTAGGGTTCGGGCTAGGGTTAGGCTTAGGGGACTGGGACGGTTTAGGGTCCGGGTGAGGGTACGACAACGTTTTAGGGGGAGCGTAGGTGGGAGGGCGCAGTTTAGTTTTAGCGTACGGGTTAGGATTAGGGGACGGGTGAGGGTCAGGCTTAGGGGAAGGGTTAGGGTTAGGGTTCGGGCTAGGGTTTGGGTTAGGGGACGGGGACAGTTTAGGGTCCAGGTGAGGGTACGACAACGCTTTAGGGGGAGCGTAGGTGTGAGGGCATGGATTAGTGTTAGCGTACGGGTTAGCATTAGGGGACGGGTGAGGGTCAGGCTTCGGGGAAGGGTTAGTGTTAGGGTTCGGGCTAGGGTTAGGGTTAGGGGACGGGGACGGTTTAGGGTCCAGGTGAGGGTACGACAACGCTTTAGGGGGAGCGTACGTGTGAGGGCGCGGGTTAGTGTTAGCGTACGGGTTAGGATTAGGGGACGGGTGAGGGTCAGGCTTTGGGGAAGGGTTAGGGTTAGGGTTCGGGCTAGGGTTAGGGTTAGGGGACTGGGACGGTTTAGGGTCCGGGTGAGGGTAAGACAACGCTTTAGGGGGAGCATAGGTGGGAGGGCGCAGTTCAGTGTTAGCGTAGGGGTTAGGATTAGCGGACGGGTGAGGGTCAGGATTCGGGGAAGTGTTAGGGTTAGGGTTCGGGCTAGGGATAGGGGACGCGGACGTTTTAGGGTCCAGGTGAGGGTACGACAACGCTTTAGGGGTAGGGTAGGTGTGAGGGCTCGGGTTAGTGTTAGCGTACGGGTTAGGATTAGGGGACGGGTGAGGGTCTGGATTCGGGGAAGGGTTAGGGTTAGGGTTCGGGCTAGGGTTAGGTTTAGGGGACAGGGACGGTTTAGGGTCCAGGTGAGGGTACGAGAACGCTTTAGGGGGAGCGTAGGTGTGAGGGCGCGGGTTAGTGTTAGCGTACGGGTTATGATTAGGGGACGGGTGAGGGTCAGGCTTCGGGGAAGGGTTAGGGTTAGGGTTCGGGCTAGGGGACGGGGACGGTTTAGGGTCCAGGTGAGGGTACGACAACGCTTAGGGGGAGCGTAGGTGTGAGGGCTCGGTTTAGTGTTAGCGTACAGGTTAGGATTAGTGGACGGGTGAGGGTCAGGCTTCGGGGAAGTGTTAGGATTGGGTTCGGGCTAGGGTTAGGGTTAGGGGACGGTGACGGTTTAGGGTCCAGGTGAGAGTACAACAACGCTTTAGGGGGAGCGTAGGTGTGAGGGCGCGGGTTAGTGTTAGCGTACGGGTTAGGATTAGGGGTCGGTTGAGGGTCAGGGTTCGGGGAAGGGTTAGGGTTAGGGTTCGGGCTAGGGTTAGTGTTAGGGGACCGGGACGGTTTAGGGTCCAGTTGAGGGTACGACAACGCTTCAGGGGAAGCGTAGGTGTGAGGGCGTGGGGTAGTGTTAGCGTACGGGTTAGGATTAGGGGACGGGTGAGGGTCTGGCTTCGGGGAAGGGTTAGGGATAGGGTTCGGGCTAGGGTTAGGGTTAGGGGACGGGGACGGTTTAGGGTCCAGGTGAGGGTACGACAACGCTTTAGGGGGAGCGTACGTGTGAGGGCGTGGGTTAGTGTTAGCGTACGGGTTAGGATTAGGGGACGGGTGAGGGTCAGGCTTCGGGGAAGGGTTAGGGCTAGGGTTCGGGCTAGGGTTAGGGTTAGGGGACGGGGACGGTTTAGGGTCCAGGTGAGGGTACAACAACGCTTTAGGGGGAGCGTACGTGTGAGGGCGCGGGTTAGTGTTAGCGTACGGGTTAGGATTAGGGGACGGGTGAGGGTCAGGCTTCGGGGAAGGGTTAGGTTTAGGGTTCGGGCTAAGATTAGGGTTAGGGGACGGGGACGGTTTAGGGTCCAGGTGAGGGTACGAAAACGCTTTAGGGCGAACGTAGCTGTGAGGGCGCGGGTTAGTGTTAGCGTACGGGTTAGGATTAGGGGACGGGTGAGGGTCAGGCTTCGGGGAAGGTTTAGGTTTAGGGTTTGGGCTAGGGTTAGGGTTAGGGGACGGGGACGGTTTAGGGTCCAGGTGAGGGTACGACAACGCTTTAGAGGGAGCGTATGTGTGACGGCGTGGGTTAGTTTTAGCGTATGGGTTAGGATTAGGGGACGGGTGAGGGTCAGGTTTCGGGGAAGGGTTAGGGTTAGGGTTCGGGCTATGGTTAGGGTTAGGGGACGGGGACGATTTAGGGTCCAGGTGAGGGTACGACAGCGCTTTAGGGAGAGCGTAGGTGTGAGGGCGCGGGTTAGTGTTAGCGTACGGGTTACGATTAGGGGACAGGTGAGGGTCAGGATTCGGGGAAGTGTTAGGATTAGGTTTCCGGCTAGGGTTAGGGTTAGGGGACGGCGACGGTTTACGGTACAGGGGAGCCTACGACAACGCTTTAGGGGGAGTGTAGGTGTGAGGGCATGGGTTAGTGTTAGCGTATGGGTCAGGATTAGGGGACGGGTGAGGGTCCGGCTTCGGGGAAGGGTTAGGGTTAGGGTTCGGGCTAGGGTTAGTGTTAGGTGACGGGGACGGTTTAGGGTCCAGGTGAGGGTACGACAAAGCGTTAGGGGGAGCGTAGGTGTGAGGGCGCGGGTTAGTGTTAGCGTACGGGTTAGGATTAGGGGACGGGTGAGGGTCAGGCTTCGGGCAAGGGTTAGGGTTAGGGTTCGGGCTAGGGTTAGGCTTAGGGGACGGGGACGGTTTATGGTCCAGGTGAGTGTACGACAACGCTTTAGGGGGAGTGTAAGTGTGAGGGCACGGATTAGTGTTAGTGTACGGGTTAGCATTAGGGGACGGTTGAGGGTCAGGCTTCGGGGAAGGGTTAGGGTTAGGGTTCGGGCTAGGGTTAGGGTTAGGGGACGGGGACGGTTTAGGGTCTAGGTGAGGGTACGACAACGCTTTAGGGGGAGCGTAGGTGTGAGGGCGCGGTTTAGTGTTGGCGTACGGGTTAGGATTAGGGGACGGGTGACGGTCAGGCTTCGGGGTAGGGTTAGGGTTAGGGTTCGGGCTAGGGTTAGGGTTAGGGGACGGGGACGTTTTAGGGTCCAGGTGAGGGTACGACAACGCTTTAGGGGGAGCATAGGTGTGAGGGCGCGGGTTAGTGTTAGCATACGTGTTAGGATTAGGTGTCGGTTGAGGGTCTGGTTTCGGGGAAGGGTTAGGGTTAGGGTTCGGGCTAGGGTTAGGGTTAGGGGACGGGGACGGTTTAGGGTCCAGGTGAGGGTACGACAAAGTTTTAGGGGAAGCGTAGGTGTGAGGGCGTGCGGTAGTGTCAGCGTACGGGTTAGGATTAGGGGACGGGTGAGGGTCTGGCTTCGGGGAAGGGTTAGGGTTAGGGTTCGGGCTAGGGTTAGGGTTAGGGGACGGGGACGGTTTAGGGTCCAGGTGAGGGTATGACAACGCTTTAGGGGGAGCGTACGTGTGAGGGCGCGGCTTAGTGTTAGCGTACGGGTTAGGATTAGGGGATGGGTGGGGGTCAGGCTTCGGGGAAGTGCTAGGGCTAGGGTTCGGGCTAGGGTTAGGGTTAGGGGACGGGGACGGTTTAGGATCCAGATGAGGGTACGACAACGCTTTAGGGGGAGCGTACGTGTGAGGGCGCGGGTTAGTGTTAGCGTACGGGTTAGGATTAGGGGACGGGTGAGGGTCAGGCTTCGGAGAAGGGTTAGGGTTAGGGTTCGGGCTAGGGTTAGGGTTAGGGGAAGGGGACGGTTGAGGGTCCAGGTGAGGGTACGAGAACGCTTTAGGGGGAGCGTAGATGTGAGGGCGCGGGTTAGTGTTAGCATACGGGTTAGGATTAGGGGACGGGTGAGGGTTAGGCTTTCGGGAAGGGTTAGGGTTAGGGTTCGGGCTAGGGTTAGGGTTAGGGGACGGGGACGGTTTAGGGTCCAGGTGACGGTACGACAACGCTTTAGAGGGAGCGTATGTGTGACGGCGTGGGTTAATTTTAGCGTATGGGTTAGGATTAGGGGACGGGTGAGGGTCAGGCTTCGGGGAAGGGTTAGGGTTAGGGTTCGGGCTACGGTTAGGGTTAGGGGACGGGGACGGTTTAGGGTCCAGATGAGGGTACGACAGCGCTTTAGGGAGAGCGTAGGTGTGAGGGCGCGGGTTAGTGTTAGCGTACGGGTTACGATTAGGGGACAGGTGAGGGTCAGGCTTCGGGGAAGTGTTAGGGTTAGGTTTGGGGCTAGGGTTAGGGTTAGGGGACGGCGACGGTTTAGGGTACAGGGGAGCGTACGACAATGCTTTAGGGGGAGCGTAGGTGTGAGGGCATGGGTTAGTGTTAGCGTATGGGTCAGGATTAGGGGACGGGTGAGGGTCAGAATTCGGGGAAGGGTTAGGGTTAGGGTTCGGGCTAGGGTTAGGGTTAGGGGACGGGGACGGTTTAGGGTCCAGATGAGGGTACGACAACGCGTTAGGGGGAGCGTAGGTGTGAGGGCGCGGGTTAGTGTTAGCGTACGGGTTAGGATTAGGGGACGGGTGAGCGTCAGGCTTCGGGGAAGGGTTAGGGTTAGGGTTCGGGCTAGGGTTAGGGTTAGGGGACGGGGACGGTTTAGGTTCCAGGTGAGAGTACGACAACGCTTTAGGGGGAGCGTACTTGTGACGGCGTGGGTTAGTGTTAGCGTACGGGTTAGGATTAGGGAACGGGTGAGGGTCAGGCTTCGGGGAAGGATTAGGGTTAGAGTTCGGGCTAGGGTTAGGGTTAGGGGACTGGGACGGTTTAGGGTCCAGGTGAGGGTACGACAACGCTTTAGGGGGAGCGTAGGTGGGAGGGCGCGGTTCAGTGTTAGCGTATGGGTTAGGATTATGGGACGGGTGGGGGTCAGGCTTCGGGGAAGGTTTTCGGTTAGGGTTCGGGCTAGGGATAGGGTTAGGGGACGGGGACGTTTTAGGGTTCGGGTGAGGGTACGACAACGCTTTAGGGGGAGCGTAGGTGTGAGGGCTCGGGGTAGTGTTAGCGTACGGGTTAGGATTAGGGGACGAGTGAGGGTCAGGCTTCGAAGAGGGGTTAGGATTAGGGTTCGGGCTAGGGTTAGGGTTAGGGGATGGGGACGGTTTAGGGTCCAGGTGAAGGAACGACAACGCTTTAGGCGGAGCATAGGTGTGAGGGAGCGGATTAGTGTTAGCGTACGGGTTAGGATTAGGGGACGGGTGAGGGTCAGGCTTCGGGGAAGGGTTAGGGTTAGGGTTCGGGATAGGGCTAGGGTTAGGGCACGGGGACGGTTTAGGGTCCAGGTGAGGGTACGACAACGCTTTAGCGGGAGCGTAGGTGTGAGGGCGTGGGTTAGTGTTAGCGTACGGGTAAGGATTAGGGGACGGGTGAGGGTTAGGCTTTGGCGAAGGTTTAGGGTTAGGGTTCGGGCTAGGGTTAGGGTTAGGGGATGGGGACGGTTTAGGGTCCAGGTGAGGGTATGACAATGCTTTAGGTGGAGCGTACGTGTGACGGCGTGGGTTAGTGTTAGCGTACGGGTTAGGATTAGGGGACGGGTGAGGGTCAGGCTTTGGGGAAGGGTTAGGGTTAGGGTTCGGGCTAGGGTTAGGCTTAGGGGACTGGGACGGTTTAGGGTCCGGGTGAGGGTACGACAACGCTTTAGGGGGAGCGTAGGTGGGAGGGCGCAGTTTAGTTTTAGCGTACGGGTTAGGATTAGGGGACGGGTGAGGGTCAGGCTTAGGGGAAGGGTTAGGGTTAGGGTTCGGGCTAGGTTTAGGGTTAGGGGACAGGGACAGTTTAGGGTCCAGGTGAGGGTACGACAACGCTTTAGGGGGAGCGTAGGTGTGAGGGCATGGATTAGTGTTAGCGTACGGGTTAGCATTAGGGGACGGGTGAGAGTCAGGCTTCGGGGAAGGGTTAGTGTTAGGGTTCGGGCTAGGGTTAGGGTTAGGGGACGGGGACGGTTTAGGGTCCAGGTGAGGGTACGACAACGCTTTAGGGGGAGCGTACGTGTGAGGGCGCGGGTTAGTGTTAGCGTACGGGTTAGGATTAGGGGACGGGTGAGGGTCAGACTTTGGGGAAGGGTTAGGGTTAGGGTTCGGGCTAGGGTTAGGGTTAGGGGACTGGGACGGTTTAGGGTCCGGGTGAGGGTAAGACAACGCTTTAGGGGGAGCATAGGTGGGAGGGCGCAGTTCAGTGTTAGCGTAGGGGTTAGGATTAGCGGACGGGTGAGGGTCAGGCTTCGGGGAAGTGTTAGGGTTAGGGTTCGGGCTAGGGATAGGGGACGCGGACGTTTTAGGGTCCAGGTGAGGGTACGAAAACGCTTTAGGGCGAACGTAGCTGTGAGGGCGCGGGTTAGTGTTAGCGTACGGGTTAGGATTAGGGGACGGGTGAGGGTCAGGCTTCGGGGAAGGTTTAGGGTTAGGGTTCCGGCTAGGGTTAGGCTTAGGGGACGGGGAAGGTTTAGGGTCCAGGTGAGGGTACGACAACGCTTTAGGGGGAGCGTAGGTGTGAGGGCATGGATTAGTGTTAGCGTGCGGGTTAGCATTAGGGGACGGGTGAGGGTCAGGCTTCGGGGAAGGGTTAGGGTTAGGGTTCGGGCTAGGGGACGGGGACGGTTTAGGGTCCAGGTGAGGGTACCACAACGCTTAGGGGGAGCGTAGGTGTGAGGGCTCGGTTTAGTGTTAGCGTACGGGTTAGGATTAGCGGACGGGTGAGGGTCAGGCTTCGGGGAAGTGTTAGGGTTGGGTTCGGGCTAGGGTTAGGGTTAGGGGATGGGGACAGTTTAGGGTCAAGGTGAGGGTACGACAACGCTTTAGGGGGAGCGTAGGTGTGAGGGCACGGGTTAGTGTTAGCGAACTGGTTAGGATTAGTGGATGGGTGAGGGTCAGGCTTCGGGGAACGGTTAGGGTTAGGGTTTGGGCCAGGGTTAGGGTTAGGGGATGGGGACGGTTTAGGGTCCAGGGGAGGGTACGACAACGCTTTAGGGGGAGCATAGGTGTGAGGGCACGGGTTAGTGTTAGGGTACGGGTTAGGATTAGGGGACGGGTGAGGGTCAGGCTTCGGGGAGGGGTTAGGGTTAGGGTTCGGGCTAGGGTTAGGGTTAGGGGACGGGGACTGTTTAGGGTCCAGGGGAGGGTACGACAACACTTTAGGGGGAGCGTAGGTGTGACGGCGCGGGTTAGTGTTAGCGTACGTGTTAGGATTAGGGGACGGGTGAGGGTCAGGCTTCGGGGAAGGGTTAGGGTTAGGGTTTGGGCTAGGGCTAGGGTTAGGGGACGGGGACGGTTTAGGGTCCAGGTGAGGGTACGACAACGCTTTAGGGGGAGCGTAGGTGTGAGGGCGCGGGTTAGTGTTAGCGTACGGGTTAGGATTAGGGGACGGGTGAGGGTCAGGCTTCGGGGAAGGGTTAGGGTTAGGGTTCGGGCTAGGTTTAGGGGTAGGGGACGGGGACGGTTTAGGTTCCAGGTGAGGGTACGACAACGCTTTATGGGGAGCGAACGTGTGACGGCGTGGGTTAGTGTTAGCGTACGGGTTAGGATTAGGGGACGGGTGAGGGTCAGGCTTCGGGGAATTGTTAGGTTTAGGGTTCGGGCTAGGGTTAGGGATAGGGGACGGGGATGGTTAGGGTCCAGGTGAGGGTACGACAACGCTTTAGGGGGAGCGTAGGTGTGAGGGCGCGGGTTAGTGTTAGTGTACGTGTTAGGATTAGAGGACGGATGAGGGTCAGGCTTCGGTGAAGGGTTTGGGTTAGGTTTCGGGCTAGGGTTAGGGTTAGGGGATGGGGACAGTTTAGGGTCAAGGTGAGGGTACGACAACGCTTTAGGGGGAGCATAGGTGTGAGGGCACGGGTTAGTGTTAGCGTACGGGTTAGGATTAGGGGACGGGTGAGGGTCAGGTTTCGGGGAAGGGTTAGGGTTAGGGTTCGGGCTCGGGTTAGGGTTAGGGCACGTGGACGGTTTAGGATCCAGGTGAGGGTACGACAACGCTTTAGGGGGAGCGAAGGTGTGAGTGCGCGGGTTAGTGTTAGTGTACGGATTAGGATTAGGGGACGGGTGAGGGTCAGGCTTCGGGGAAGTGTTAGGGTTAGGGTTCGGGCTAGGGTTAGGGTTAGGGGACGGGGACGGTTTAGGGTCCAGATGAGCGTACGACAATGCTTTAGGGGGAGCGTAGGTGTGAGGGCGTGGTTTAGTGTTAGCGTACGGGTTAGGATTAGGGGACGGGTGAGGGTCAGGCTTTGGGGAAGGGTTAGGGTTAGGGTTCGGGCTAGGGTTAGGGGACGGGGACGGTTTAGGGTCCAGGTGAGGGTATGACAACCCTTTAGGGAGAACGTAGGTATGAGGGCACGGGTTAGTGTTAGCGTACGGGTTAGGATTATGGGTCGGTTGAGGGTCAAGTTTCGGGGAAGTGTTAGGGTTAGGGTTCGGGCTAGGGTTAGGGTTAGGGGACGGGGACGGTTGAGGGTCCAGGTGAGGGTACGACAACGCTTTAAGGGGAGCATAGGTGTGAGGGCGTGGGTTAGTGTTAGCGTACGGGTTAGGATTAGGGGACGGGTGAGGTTCTGGCTTCGGGGAAAGGTTAGGGTTAGGGTTCTGGCTAGGGTTAGGGTTAGGGGACGGGGACGGTTTAGGGTCCAGGTGAGGGTACGACAACGCTTTAGGGGGAGCGTACGTGTGAGGACGCGGGTTAGTGTTAGCGTACGGGTTAGGATTAGGGAACGGGTGAGGGTCAGGCTTCGGGGAAGGGTTAGGGCTAGGGTTCGGGCTAGGGTTAGGGTTAGGGGACGGGGACGGTTTAGGGTCCAGGTGAGGGTACGACAACGCTTTAGGGGGAGCGTAGGTGTGAGGGCGTGGATTAGTGTTAGCGTACGGGTTAGGATTAGGGGATGGATGAGGGTCAGGCTTCGGGGAAGGGTTAGGGTTAGGGTTCGGGCTAGGGTTAGGGATAGGGGACGGGGATGGTTTAGGGTCCAGGTGAGGGTACGACAACGCTTTAGGGGGAGCGTAGGTGTGAGGGCGCGGGTTAGTGTTAGTGTACGTGTTAGGATTAGAGGACGGATGAGGGTCAGGCTTCGGGGAAGGATTTGGGTTAGGTTTCGGGCTAGGGTTAGGGTTAGGGGACGGGGACAGTTTAGGGTCAAGGTGAGGGTACGACAACGCTTTAGGGGGAGCGTAGGTGTGAGGGCGCGGGTTAGTGTTAGCGTACGGGTTAGGATTAGGTGACGGGTGAGGGTCAGGTTTCGGGGAAGGGTTAGGGTTAGGGTTCGGGCTCGGGTTAGGGTTAGGGCACGTGGACGGTTTAGGGTCCAGGTGAGGGTACGACAACGCTTTAGGGGGAGCGTAGGTGTGAGGGCGCTGGTTAGTGTTAGCGTACGGGTTAGGATTAGGGGACGGCTGAGGGTCAGGCTTCGGGGAAGGTTTAGGGTTAGGTTTCGGGCTAGGGTTGGGGTTAGGGGACGGGGACGGTTTAGGGTCCAGGTGAGGGTACGACAACGCTTTAGGGGGAGCGTACGTGTGACGGCGTGGTTTAGTGTTAGCGTACGGGTTAGGATTAGGGGACGGGTGAGGGTCAGGCTTCGGGAAAGGTTTAGGGTTGGGGTTCGGGCTAGGGTTAGAGTTAGGGGACGGGGACGGTTTAGGGTCCAGGTGAGGGTATGACAACGCTTTAGAAGGAGCGTACATGTGAGGGCGCAGTTTAGTGTTAGCGTACAGGTTAGGATTAGGGGACGGGTGAGGGTCAGGCTTCGGGGAAGTGTTAGGGTTAGGGTTCGGGCTAGGGTTAGGGTTAGGGGACGGGGACGGTTTAGGGTCCAGGTGAGGGTACGACAACGCTTTAGGGGAAGCCTAGGTGTGAGGGCGCAGGTTAGTGTTAGCGTACGGGTTAGCATTAGGGGACGGGTGAGGGTCAGGCTTCGGGGAAGGGTTAGGGTTAGGGTTCGGGCTAGGGTTAGGGTTAGGTGACGGGGACGGTTTAGGGTCCAGGTGAGGGTATGACAACGCTTTAGAAGGAGCGTACGTGTGAGGGCGCAGTTTAGTGTTAGCGTACGGGTTAGGATTAGGGGACGGGTGAGGGTCAGGCTTCGGGGAAGGGTTAGGGTTAGGGTTCGGGCTAGGGTTAGTGTTAGGGGACGGGGACGGTTTAGGGTCCAGGTGAGGGTACGAAAACGCTTTAAGGGGAGCCTAGGTGTGAGGGCACGGGTTAGTGTTAGCGTACGGTTTAGCATTAGGGGACGGGTGAGGGTCAGGATTCGGGGAAGGGTTAGGGTTAGGGTTCGCGCTAGGGTTAGGGTTAGGGCACGGGGACGGTTTAGGGTCCAGGTGACGGTACGACAACGCTTTAGGGGGAGCGTAGGTGTGAGTGCGCGGGTTAGTGTAGCGTACGGGTTAGGATTAGGGGACGGGTGAGGGTCAGGCTTCGGGGAGTGTTAGGGTTAGGGTTCGGGCTAGGATTAGGTTTAGGGAACGGGGACGGTTTAGGGTCCAGGTGAGGGTACGACAACGCTTTAGGGGGAGCGTACGTGTGAGGGCGCGGGTTAGTGTTAGCGTAGGGTTTAGGAGTAGGGGACGGGTGATGGTCAGGTTTCGGGGAAGGGTTAGGGTTAGGGTTCGGGCTCGGGTTAGGGTTAGGGCACGTGGACGGTTTAGGGTCCAGGTGAGGGTACGACAACGCTTTAGGGGGAGCGAAGGTGTGAGTGCGCGGGTTAGTGTTAGCGTACGGGTTAGGATTAGGGGACGGGTGAGGGTTAGGCTTTGGGGAAGGGTTAGGGTTAGGGTTCGGGCTAGGGTTAGGGTTAGGGGACGGGGACGGATTAGGGTCCAGGTGAGGGTACAACAACCCTTTAGGGAGAACGTAGGTATGAGGGCGCGGGTTAGTGTTAGCGTACGGGTTAGGATTATGGGTCGGTTGAGGGTCAAGTTTCGGGGAAGTGTTAGGGTTAGGGTTCGGGCTAGGGTTAGGGTTAGGGGACGGGGACGGTTGAGGGTCCAGGTGAGGGTACGACAACGCTTTAGGGGGAGTGTAGGTGTGAGGGCGTGTGTTAGTGTTAGCCTACGGGTTAGGATTAGGGGACGGGTGAGGTTCTGGCTTCGGGGAAAGGTTAGGGTTAGGTTTCGGGCTAGGGTTAGGGTTAGGGGACGGGGACGGATTAGGGTCCAGGTGAGGGTACGACAACGCTTTAGGGGGAGCGTACGTGTGAGGACGCGCGTTAGTGTTAGCGTACATGTTAGGATTAGGGAACGGGTGAGGGTCAGGCTTCGGGGAAGGGTTAGGGCTAGGGTTCGGGCTAGGGTTAGGGTTTGGGGACGGGGACGGTTTAGGGTCCAGGTGAGGGTACGACAACGCTTTAGGGGGAGCGTAGGTGTGAGGGCGTGGATTAGTGTTAGCGTACGGTTTAGGATTAGGGGACGGGTGAGGGTCAGGCTTCGGGGAAGGGTTAGGGTTAGGGTTCGGGCTAGGGTTAGGGATAGGAGACCGGGATGGCTTAGGGTCCAGGTGAGGGTACGACAACGCTTTAGGGGGAGCGTAGGGGTGAGGGCGCGGGTTAGTGTTCGCGTACGTGTTAGGATTAGAGGACGGATGAGGGTCAGGCTTCGGGGAAGGATTTGGGTTAGGTTTCGGGCTAGGGTTAGGCTTAGGGGACGGGGACAGTTTAGGGTCAAGGTGAGGGTACGACAACGCTTTAGGGGGAGCGTAGGTGGAGGGCGCGGGTTAGTGTTAGCGTACGGGTTAGGATACGTGACGGGTGAGGGTCAGGTTTCGGGGAAGGGTTAGGGTTAGGGTTCGGGCTCGGGTTAGGGTTAGGGCACGTGGACGGTTTAGGGTCCAGGTGAGGGTACGACAACGCTTTAGGGGGAGCGTAGGTGTGAGGGCCCTGGTTAGTGTTAGCGTACGGGTTAGGATTAGGGGACGGCTGAGGGTCAGGCTTCGGGGAAGGTTTAGGGTTAGGTTTCGGGCTAGGGTTGGGGTTAGGGGACGGGGACGGTTTAGGGTCCAGGTGAGGGTACAACAACGCTTTAGGGGGAGCGTACGTGTGACGGCGTGGTTTAGTGTTAGCGTACGGGTTAGGATTAGGGGACGGGTGAGGGTCAGGCTTCGGGAAAGGTTTAGGGTTAGTGTTCGGGCTAGGGTTAGAGTTAGGGGACGGGGACGGTTTAGGGTCCAGGTGAGGGTATGACAACGCTTTAGAAGGAGCGTACGTGTGAGGGCGCAGTTTAGTGTTAGCGTACAGGTTAGGATTAGGGGACGGGTGAGGGTCAGGCTTCGGGGAAGTGTTAGGGTTAGGGTTCGGGCTAGGGTTAGGGTTAGGGGACGGGAACGGTTTAGGGTCCAGGTGAGGGTATGACAACGCTTTAGGGGAAGCCTAGGTGTGAGGGCGCGGGTTAGTGTTAGCGTACGGATTAGCATTAGGGGACGGGTGAGGGTCAGGCTTAGGGGAAGGGTTAGGGTTAGGGTTCGGGCTAGGGTTAGGGTTAGGTGACGGGGACGGTTTAGCATCCAGGTGAGTGTACGACAACGCTTTAGGGGGAGCGTAGGTGTGAGGGCGTGGGTTAGTGTTAGCGTACGGGTTAGGATTAGGGGACGGGTGAGGGTCAGGCTTCGGGGAAGGGTTAGGGTTAGGGTTCGGGCTAGGGTTAGTGTTAGGGGACGGGGACGGTTTAGGGTCCAGGTGAGGGTACGACAACGCTTTAAGGGGAGCCTAGGTGTGAGGGCACGGGTTAGTGTTAGCGTACGGTTTAGCATTAGGGGACGGGTGAGGGTCAGGATTCGGGGAAGGGTTAGGGTTAGGGTTCGCGCTAGGGTTAGGGTTAGGGCACGGGGACGGTTTAGGGTCCAGGTGACGGTACGACAACGCTTTAGGGGGAGCGTAGGTGTGAGTGCGCGGGTTAGTGTAGCGTACGGGTTAGGATTAGGGGACGGGTGAGGGTCAGGCTTCGGGGAGTGTTAGGGTTAGGGTTCGGGCTAGGGTTAGGGTTAGGGAACGGGGACGGTTTAGGGTCCAGGTGAGGGTACGACAACGCTTTAGGGGGAGCGTACGTGTGAGGGCGCGGGTTAGTGTTAGCGTAGGGTTTAGGAGTAGGGGACGGGTGATGGTCAGGTTTCGGGGAAGGGTTAGGGTTAGGGTTCGGGCTCGGGTTAGGGTTAGGGCACTTGGACGGTTTAGGGTCCAGGTGAGGGTACGACAACGCTTTAGGGGGAGCGAAGGTGTGAGTGCGCGGGTTAGTGTTAGCGTACGGGTTAGGATTAGGGGACGGGTGAGGGTTAGGCTTTGGGGAAGGGTTAGGGTTAGGGTTCGGGCTAGGGTTAGGGTTAGGGGACGGGGACGGTTTAGGGTCCAGGTGAGGGTACGACAACCCTTTAGGGAGAACGTAGGTATGAGGGCGCGGGTTAGTGTTAGCATACGGGTTAGGATTATGGGTCGGTTGAGGGTCAAGTTTCGGGGAAGTGTTAGGGTTAGGGTTCGGGCTAGGGTTAGGGTTAGGGAACGGGGACGGTTGAGGGTCCAGGTGAGGGTACGACAACGCTTTAGGGGGAGTGTAGGTGTGAGGGCGTGTGTTAGTGTTAGCCTACGGGTTAGGATTAGGGGACGGGTGAGGTTCTGGCTTCGGGGAAACGTTAGGGTTAGGGTTCTGGCTAGGGTTAGGGTTAGGGGACGGGGACGGATTAGGGTCCAGGTGAGGGTACGACAACGCTTTAGGGGGAGCGTACGTGTGAGGACGCGCGTTAGTGTTAGCGTACATGTTACGATTAGGGAACGGGTGAGGGTCAGGCTTCGGGGAAGGGTTAGGGCTAGGGTTCGGGCTAGGGTTAGGGTTTGGGGACGGGGACGGTTTAGGGTCCAGGTGAGGGTACGACAACCCTTTAGGGGGAGCGTAGGTGTGAGGGCGTGGATTAGTGTTAGCGTACGGTTTAGGATTAGGGGACGGGTGAGGGTCAGGCTTCGGGGAAGGGTTAGGGTTAGGGTTCGGGCTAGGGTTAGGGATAGGAGACCGGGATGGCTTAGGGTCCAGGTGAGGGTACGACAACGCTTTAGGCGGAGCGTAGGGGTGAGGGCGCGGGTTAGTGTTCGCGTACGTGTTAGGATTAGAGGACGGATGAGGGTCAGGCTTCGGGGAAGGATTTGGGTTAGGTTTCGGGCTAGGGTTAGGCTTAGGGGACGGGGACAGTTTAGGGTCAAGGTGAGGGTACGACAACGCTTTAGGGGGAGCGTAGGTGTGAGCGCGCGGGTTAGTGTTAGCGTACGGGTTAGGATACGTGACGGGTGAGGGTCAGGTTTCGGGGAAGGGTTAGGGTTAGGGTTCGGGCTCGGGTTAGGGTTAGGACACGTGGACGGTTTAGGGTCCAGGTGAGGGTACGACAACGCTTTAGGGGGAGCGTAGGTGTGAGGGCGCTGGTTAGTGTTAGCGTACGGGTTAGGATTAGGGGACGGCTGAGGGTCAGGCTTCGGGGAAGGTTTAGGGTTAGGTTTCGGGCTAGGGTTGGGGTTAGGGGACGGGGACGGTTTAGGGTCCAGGTGAGGGTACAACAACGCTTTAGGGGGAGCGTACGTGTGACGGCGTGGTTTACTGTTAGCGTACGGGTTAGGATTAGGGGACGGGTGAGGGTCAGGCTTCGGGAAAGGTTTAGGGTTAGGGTTCGGGCTAGGGTTAGAGTTAGGGGACGGGGACGGTTTAGGGTCCAGGTGAGGGTATGACAACGCTTTAGAAGGAGCGTACGTGTGAGGGCGCAGTTTAGTGTTAGCGTACAGGTTAGGATTAGGGGACGGGTGAGGGTCAGGCTTCGGGGAAGTGTTAGGGCTAGGGTTCGGGCTAGGGTTAGGGTTAGGGGACGGGAACGGTTTAGGGTCCAGGTGAGGGTATGACAACGCTTTAGGGTTAGCCTAGGTGTGAGGGCGCGGGTAGTGTTAGCGTACGGGTTAGCATTAGGGGACGGGTGAGGGTCAGGCTTCGGGGAAGGGTTAGGGTTAGGGTTCGGGCTAGGGTTAGGGTTAGGTGACGGGGACGGTTTAGGATCCAGGTGAGGGTACGACAACGCTTTAGGGGGAGCGTAGGTGTGAGGGCGTGGGTTAGTGTTAGCGTACGGGTTAGGATTAGGGGACGGGTGAGGGTCAGGCTTCGGGGAAGGGTTAGGGTTAGGGTTCGGGCTAGGGTTAGGGTTAGGGGACGGGGAGGATTTAGGGTCCAGGTGAGGGTACGACAACGCTTTAGGGGGAGCCTAGGTGTGAGAGCGCGGGTTAGTGTTAGCGTACGTGTTAGCAGTAGGGGACGGGTGAGGGTCAGGCTTCGGGGAAGGGATAGGGTTAGGGTTCGGGCTAGGGTTAGGGTTAGGGCACGGGGACAGTTTAGGGTCCAGGTGACGGTACTTCAATGCTTTAGGGGGAGCGTAGGTGTGAGTGCGTGGGTTACTGTTAGCGTACGGGTTAGGATTAGGGGACGGGTGAGGGTCAGGCTTCGGGAAAGGGTTAAGGTTAGGGTTCGGGCTAGGGTTAGGGTTAGGGGACGGGGACGGTTTAGGGTCCAGGTGAGGGTATCACAACGCTTTAGGGGGAGCGTACGTGTGACGGCGCAGGTTAGTGTTAGCGTACGGGTTAGGATTAGGGGACGGGTGAGGGTCAGGCTTCGGGGAAGGTTTAGGGTTAGGGTTCGGGCTACGGTAAGGGTTAGGGGACGGGAACGGTTTAGGGTCCAGGTGAGGGTATGACAACGCTTTATAGGGAGCGTAGGTGTGAGGGCGCCGGTTAGTGTTAGCGTACGGGTTAGGATTAGGGGACGGGTGAGGGTCAGGCTTCGGGGAAGGGTTAGGGTTAGTGTTCGGGCTAGGGTTAGTGTTAGGGGACTGGGACGGTTTAGGGACCAGGTGAGGGTACGACCACGCTTTAGGGGGTGCGTAGGTGTGAGGGCTCGGGTTAGTGTTAGCGTACGGGTTAGGATTAGGGGACGGGTGAGGGTCAGGCTTCGGGGAAGGTTTAGGGTTAGGGTTCAGGCTAGGGTTAGGGTTAGGGGATGGGGACGGTTTAGGGTCCAGGTGGGGGTACGACAACGCTTTAGGGAGAGCGTAGGTGTGAGGGCGCGGGTTAGTGTTAGCGTACGGGTTAGGATTAGGGGACGGGTGAGTGTCAGGCTTCGGGGAAGTGTTAGGTTTAGAGTTCGGGTTAGCGTTAGGTGACGGGGATGGTTTAGGGTCCAGGTGAGGGTACGACAACGTTTTAGGGGGAGCGTAGGTGTGAGGGCGCGGATTAGTGTTAGCGTACGGTTTAGGATTAGGGGACGGGTGAGGGTCAGGCTTCGGGGAAGGGTTAGGGTTAGGGTTCGGGCTAGGGTTAGGGATAGGGGACAGGGACGGTTTAGGGTCAATGTGAGGGGACGACAACGCTTTAGGGGGAGCGTAGGTGTGAGGGCGCGGGTTAGTGTTAGCGTACGGTTTAGGATTAGGGGACGGATGAGGGTCAGGCTTCGGGGAAGGGTTTGGGTTAGGTTTCGGGCTAGGGTTAGGGTTAGGGGACGGGGACAGTTTAGGGTCAAGGTGAGGGTACGACAACGCTTTTAGGGGAGCGTAGGTGTGAGGGCGCGGGTTAGTGTTAGCGTACGGGTTAGGATTAGGGGACGGCTGATGGTCAGGCTTCGGGGAAGGGTTAGGGCTAGGGTTCGGGCTAGGGTTAGGGTTAGGAGACGGGGACGGTTTAGGGTCCAGGTGAGGGTTCGACAACGCTTTAGGGGGAGCGTACGTGTCAGGGCACGGGTTAGTGTTAGCGTACGGGTTAGGATTAGGGGACGGGTGAATGTCAGGCTTCGGGGAAGGGTTAGGGTTAGGGTTCGGGCTAGGGTTAGGGTTAGGTGACGGGTATGGTTTAGGGTCCAGGTGAGGGTACGACAACGCTTTAGGGGGAGTGTAAGTGTGAGGGCGTGGGTTAGTGTTAGCGTACGGGTTAGGATTAGGGGACGGGTGAGGGTCAGGCTTCGGGGAAGGTTTAGGGTTAGGATTCGGGCTAGGGTTAGGGTTAGGGGACGGACACGGTTTAGGGTCCAGGTGAGGGTACGACAACGCTTTAGAGGGAGCGTACATGTGACGGCGTGGTTTAGTGTTAGCGTACGGGTTAGGATTATCGGACGGTTGAGGGTCAGGCTTCGGGAAAGGATTAGGGTTAGGGTTCGGGCTAGGGTTAGGGTTAGGGGCCGGGGACGGTTTAGGGTCCAGGTGAGGGTATGACAACACTTTAGAAGGAGCGTACGTGTGAGGGCGTGGTTTAGTGTTAGCGTACGGGTTAGGATTAGGGGACCGGTGAGGGTCAGGCTTAGGGGAAGGGTTAGGGTTAGGGTTCGGGCTAGGGTTAGGGTTAGGGGACGGGGAGGGTTTAGGGTCCAGGTGAGGGTACGACAACGCTTTAGGGGGAGCGTAGTTGTGAGGGCGCGGGTTAGTGTTAGCGTACGGGATAGGATTAGGGGATGGGTGAGGGTCAGGCTTCGGGGAAGTGTTAGGGTTAGGGTTCGGGCTAGGGTTAGTGTTAGGGGATGGGGACGGTTTAGGGTCCAGGTGAGGGCACGACAATGCTTTAGGGGGAGCGTAGGTGTGAGGGCGCGATTTAGTGTTAGCGTACGGTTTAGGATTAGGGGACGGGTGAGGGTCAGACTTCGGGGAAGGGTTAGGGTTAGGGTTCAGGCTAGGGTTAGGGTTAGGGGACGGTGACAGTTTAGGGTCCAGGTGAGGGTACGACAACGCTTTAGGGGGAGCGTACGTGTGAGGGCGCGGGTTAGTGTTAGTGTACGGGTTAGGATTAGGGGACGGATGTGGGACAGGCTTCGGGGAAGGGTTTGGGTTAGGGTTCGGGCTAGGGTTAGGGTTAGGGGACGGGGATGGTTTAGGGACAAGGTGAGGGTACGACAACGCTTTAGGGGGAGCGTAGGTGTGAGTGCACGGGTTAGTGTTAGCGTCCGGGTTAGGATTAGGGGTCGGTTGAGGGTCAGGGTTCGGGGAAGGGTTAGGGTTAGGGTTCAGGCTAGGGATAGGGTTAGCGGACGGGGACGGTTGAGGGTCCAGGTGAGGGCACGACAATGCTTTAGGCGGAGCGTAGGTGTGAGGGCGTGGGTTAGTGTTAGCGTAGAGGTTAGGATTAGGGGACGGGTGAGGTTCTGGCTTCGGGGAAAGGTTAGTGTTAGGGTTCTGGCTAGGGTTAGGGTTAGGGGACGGGGACGGTTTAGGGTCCAGGTGAGGGTACGACAAAGCTTTCGGGGGAGCGTACGTGTGAGGGAGCGGGTTAGTGTTAGCGTACGGGTTAGGATTAGGGGACGGGTGAGGGTCAGGCTTCGGGGAAGTGTTAGGGTTAGGGTTCGGTCTAGGGTTAGGGTTAGTGGATGGGGACGGTTTAGGGTCCAGGTGAGGGTTTGCAACGCTTTAGGGGGAGCGTAGTTGTGAGGGCGTGGGGTAGTGTTAGCGTACGGGTTAGGATTAGGGGACGGGTGAGGGTCAGGCTTCGGGGAAGGGTTAAGGTTAGGGTTCGGGCTAGGGTTAGGGTTAGGGGACGGGGACGGTTTAGGGTCCAGGTGAGGGTATCACAACGCTTTAGGGGGAGCGTACGTGTGACGGTGCAGGTTAGTGTTAGCGTACGGGTTAGGATTAGGGGACGGGTGAGGGTCAGGCTTCGGGGAAGGGTTAGGGTTAGGGTTCGGGCTAGGGTTAGGGTTAGGGGACGGGGACGGTTTAGGGTCCAGGTGAGGGTATGTCAATGCTTTAGGGGGAGCGTACGTGTGAGGGCGCAGGTTAGTGTTAGCGTACGGGTTAGGATTAGGGGACGGGTGAGATTCAGGCTTCGGGGAAGGGTTAGGGTTAGGGTTCGGGCTAGGGTTAGGGTTAGGGGACGGGGACGGTTTAGGGTCTAGGTGAGGGTACGACAACGCTTTAGGGGGAGCGTAGGTGTGAGGCGCGTGTTAGTGTTAGCGTACGGGTTAGGATTAGGGGACGGATGAGGGTCCGGCTTCGGGGAAGTGTTAGGGTTAGCGTTCGGGCTAGGGTTAGGGTTAGGAGACGGGGACGGTTTAGGGTCCAGGTGAGGGTATGACAACGCTTTAGGGGGAGGGTACGTGTGAGGGCGCGGGTTAGTGTTAGCGTACTTGGTAGGATTAGGGGACGGGTGAGGGTCAGGCTTCGGCGAAGGGTTAGGGTTAGGGTTCGGGCTAGGGTTAGGGTTAGGGGACAGGGACGGTTTAGGGTCCAGGTGAGGGTACGACAACGCTTTAGGGGGAGCGTAGGTGTGAGGGCGTGGGTTAGTGTTAGCGTACGGGTTAGGATTAGGGGACGAGTGAGGGTTAGGCTCTGGGGAAGGGTTAGGGTTAGGGTTCGGGCTAGGGTTAGTGTTATGGGACGGGGACGGTTTAGGGTCCAGGTGAGGGTACGACAACGCTTTAGGGGGAGCGTACGTGTGAGGGCGCGGGTTAGTGTTAGCGTACGGGTTAGGATTAGGGGAGTGGTGAGGGTCAGGTTTCGGGGAAGGTTTAGGGTGAGTGTTCGGGCTAGGGTTAGGGTTAGGGGACGGGGACGGGTTAGGGTCCAGGTGAGGGTACGACAATGCTTTAGGGGGAGCGTACGTGTGAGGGCGCGTTTTAGGGTTAGCGTACGGGTGACGATTAGTGGACGGGTGAGGGTCAGGCTTCAGGGAAGGGTTAGGGTTAGGGTTCAGGCTAGGGTTAGGGTTAGGGACGGGGACGGTTTAGGGTCCAGGGGAGGGTACGACAACGCTTTAGGGGGAGCGTACGTGTGAGGGCGCGAGTTAGTGTTAGCGTACGGGTTAAGATTAGGGGACGGGTGAGGGTCAGGCTTCGGGGAAGGGTTAGGGTTAGGGTTCGGGCTAGGGTGACGGTTAGGGGACGGGGACGGTTTAGGGTCCAGGTGAGGGTACGACAACGCTTTAGGGGGAGCGTACGTGTGAGGGCGCGGGTTAGTGTTAGCGTACGGGTTAGGATTAGGGGACGGGTGAGGGTCAGGCTTCGGGGAAGGGTTAGGGTTAGGGTTCGGGCTAGGGTTAGGGTTAGGGGACGGGGACGGTTTAGGGTCCAGGTGAGGGTACGACAACGCTTTAGGGGGAGCGTACATTTGATGGTGCGATTTAGTGTTAGCGTACGGGTTTGGATTACGGGACGTGTGAGGGTCAGGCTTCGGGGAAGGCTTAGGGTTACAGTTCGGGCTAGGGTTAGGGTTAGGGGACGGGGACGGTTTAGGGTCCAAGGGAGGGTACGAGAATACTCTAGGGGGAGCGTACGTGTGAGGGCGTGGGTTAGTGTTAGCGTACGGGTTAGGATTAGGGGACGGGTGAGGGTCAGGCTTCGGGGAAGGGTTAGGATTAGGGTTCGGGCTAGGGTTAGGGTTAGGGGACGGGGATGTTTTAGGGTCCAGAGGAGGGTACGACAACGCTCTAGGGGGAGCGTACGTGTGAGGGCGCGGGTTAGTGTTAGCGTAAGGCTTACCATTAGGGGACGGGTGAGGGTCAGGCTTCAGGGAAGTGTTAGGGTTAGGGTTCGGCATAGGGTTAGGGTTAGGGGACGGGGACGGTTTAGGGTCCAGGGGAGGGTACGACAACGCTCTAGGTGGAGCGTACGTGTGAGGGCGCAGGTTAGTGTTAGCGTACGGGTTAGGATTAGGGGACGGGTGAGGGTCAGGCTTTGGGGAAGTGTTAGGGTTAGGGTTCGGGTTTAGGGTTAGGTTTAGGGGACGGGGACGGTTTAGGGTCCAGGGGAGGGTACGAAAACGATCTAGGGGGAGCGTACCTGTGAGGGCGCGGGTTAGTGTTAGCGTACGGGTTAGGATTAGGGGACGGGTGAGGGTCAGGCTTCGGGGAAGGGTTAGGGTTAGGGTTCGGGCTAGGGTTAGTGTTAGGGAACGGGGACGGTTTAGGGTCCAGGGGAGGGTTCAACAACGCTTTGGGTGAGTGTACGTGTGAGGGCGCGGGTTAGTGTTAGCGTACGGGTTAGGATTAGGGGACGGGTGAGGTTCTGGCTTCGGGGAAAGGTTAGGGTTAGGGTTCTGGCTAGGGTTAGGGTTAGGGGACAGGGACTGTTTAGGGTCCAGGTGAGGGTATGACAGCGCTTTAGGGGGAGCGTACATGTGAGGGAGCGGGTTAGTGTTAGCGTACGGGTTAGGATTAGGGGACTGGTGAGGGTCAGGCTTCGGGGAAGGGTTAGGGTTAGGGTTCGAGCTAGGGTTAGGGATAGGGGACGGGGACGGTTGAGGGTCCAGGTGACGGTACGACAACGCTTTAGGGGGAGCGTAGGTGTGAGGGCGCGGGTTAGTGTTAGCGTACGGGTTAGGATTAGGGGACGGCTGATGGTCAGGCTTCGGGGAAGGGTTAGGGCTAGGGTTCGGGCTAGGGTTAGGGTTAGGAGACGGGGACGGTTTAGGGTCCAGGTGAGGGTTCGACAACGCTTTAGGGGGAGCGTACGTGTCAGGGCACGGGTTAGTGTTAGCGTACGGGTTAGGATTAGGGGACGGGTGAATGTCAGGCTTCGGGGAAGGGTTAGGGTTAGGGTTCGGGCTAGGGTTAGGGTTAGGTGACGGGTATGGTTTAGGGTCCAGGTGAGGGTACGACAACGCTTTAGGGGGAGTGTAAGTGTGAGGGCGTGGGTTAGTGTTAGCGTACGGGTTAGGATTAGGGGACGGGTGAGGGTCAGGCTTCGGGGAAGGTTTAGGGTTAGGATTCGGGCTAGGGTTAGGGTTAGGGGACGGACACGGTTTAGGGTCCAGGTGAGGGTACGACAACGTTTAGAGGGAGCGTACATGTGACGGCGTGGTTTAGTGTTAGCGTACGGGTTAGGATTATCGGACGGTTGAGGGTCAGGCTTCGGGAAAGGATTAGGGTTAGGGTTCGGGCTAGGGTTAGGGTTAGGGGCCGGGGACGGTTTAGGGTCCAGGTGAGGGTATGACAACACTTTAGAAGGAGCGTACGTGTGAGGGCGTGGTTTAGTGTTAGCGTACGGGTTAGGATTAGGGGACCGGTGAGGGTCAGGCTTAGGGGAAGGGTTAGGGTTAGGGTTCGGGCTAGGGTTAGGGTTAGGGGACGGGGAGGGTTTAGGGTCCAGGTGAGGGTACGACAACGCTTTAGGGGGAGCGTAGTTGTGAGGGCGCGGGTTAGTGTTAGCGTACGGGATAGGATTAGGGGATGGGTGAGGGTCAGGCTTCGGGGAAGGGTTTGGGATAGGGTTCGGGCGAGGGTTAGGATTAGGGGACGGGGACGGTTTAGGGTCCAGGTGAGGGTACGACAACGCTTTAGGGGGAGCGTACGTGTGACGGCGTGGGTTAGTGTTAAAGTATGGGTTAGCATTAGGGGACGGGTGAGGGTCAGGCTTCGGGGAAGTGTTAGGGTTAGGGTTCGGGCTAGGGTTAGTGTTAGGGGATGGGGACGGTTTAGGGTCCAGGTGAGGGCACGACAATGCTTTAGGGGGAGCGTAGGTGTGAGGGCGCGATTTAGTGTTAGCGTACGGTTTAGGATTAGGGGACGGGTGAGGGTCAGACTTCGGGGAAGGGTTAGGGTTAGGGTTCAGGCTAGGGTTAGGGTTAGGGGACGGTGACAGTTTAGGGTCCAGGTGAGGGTACGACAACGCTTTAGGGGGAGCGTACGTGTGAGGGCGCGGGTTAGTGTTAGTGTACGGGTTAGGATTAGGGGACGGATGTGGGACAGGCTTCGGGGAAGGGTTTGGGTTAGGGTTCGGGCTAGGGTTAGGGTTAGGGGACGGGGATGGTTTAGGGACAAGGTGAGGGTACGACAACGCTTTAGGGGGAGCGTAGGTGTGAGTGCACGGGTTAGTGTTAGCGTCCGGGTTAGGATTAGGGGTCGGTTGAGGGTCAGGGTTCGGGGAAGGGTTAGGGTTAGGGTTCAGGCTAGGGTTAGGGTTAGCGGACGGGGACGGTTGAGGGTCCAGGTGAGGGCACGACAATGCTTTAGGCGGAGCGTAGGTGTGAGGGCGTGGGTTAGTGTTAGCGTAGAGGTTAGGATTAGGGCACGGGTGAGGTTCTGGCTTCGGGGAAAGGTTAGTGTTAGGGTTCTGGCTAGGGTTAGGGTTAGGGGACGGGGACGGTTTAGGGTCCAGGTGAGGGTACGACAAAGCTTTCGGGGGAGCGTACGTGTGAGGGAGCGGGTTAGTGTTAGCGTACGGGTTAGGATTAGGGGACGGGTGAGTGTCAGGCTTCGGGGAAGTGTTAGGGTTAGGGTTCGGTCTAGGGTTAGGGTTAGTGGATGGGGACGGTTTAGGGTCCAGGTGAGGGTTTGCAACGCTTTAGGGGGAGCGTAGTTGTGAGGGCGTGGGGTAGTGTTAGCGTACGGGTTAGGATTAGGGGACGGGTGAGGGTCAGGCTTCGGGGAAGGGTTAAGGTTAGGGTTCGGGCTAGGGTTAGGGTTAGGGGACGGGGACGGTTTAGGGTCCAGGTGAGGGTATCACAACGCTTTAGGGGGAGCGTACGTGTGACGGTGCAGGTTAGTGTTAGCGTACGGGTTAGGATTAGGGGACGGGTGAGGGTCAGGCTTCGGGGAAGGGTTAGGGTTAGGGTTCGGGCTAGGGTTAGGGTTAGGGGACGGGGACGGTTTAGGGTCCAGGTGAGGGTATGTCAATGCTTTAGGGGGAGCGTACGTGTGAGGGCGCAGGTTAGTGTTAGCGTACGGGTTAGGATTAGGGGACGGGTGAGATTCAGGCTTCGGGGAAGGGTTAGGGTTAGGGTTCGGGCTAGGGTTAGGGTTAGGGGACGGGGACGGTTTAGGGTCTAGGTGAGGGTACGACAACGCTTTAGGGGGAGCGTAGGTGTGAGGCGCGTGTTAGTGTTAGCGTACGGGTTAGGATTAGGGGACGGATGAGGGTCCGACTTCGGGGAAGGGTTAGGGTTAGCGTTCGGGCTAGGGTTAGGGTTAGGAGACGGGGACGGTTTAGGGTCCAGGTGAGGGTATGACAACGCTTTAGGGGGAGGGTACGTGTGAGGGCGCGGGTTAGTGTTAGCGTACTTGGTAGGATTAGGGGACGGGTGAGGGTCAGGCTTCGGCGAAGGGTTAGGGTTAGGGTTCGGGCTAGGGTTAGGGTTAGGGGACAGGGACGGTTTAGGGTCCAGGTGAGGGTACGACAACGCTTTAGGGGGAGCGTAGGTGTGAGGGCGTGGGTTAGTGTTAGCGTACGGGTTAGGATTAGGGGAGTGGTGAGGGTCAGGTTTCGGGGAAGGTTTAGGGTGAGTGTTCGGGCTAGGGTTAGGGTTAGGGGACGGGGACGGTTTAGGGTCCAGGTGAGGGTACGACAATGCTTTAGGGGGAGCGTACGTGTGAGGGCGCGTTTTAGGGTTAGCGTACGGGTGACGATTAGTGGACGGGTGAGGGTCAGGCTTCAGGGAAGGGTTAGGGTTAGGGTTCAGGCTAGGGTTAGGGTTAGGGACGGGGACGGTTTAGGGTCCAGGGGAGGGTACGACAACGCTTTAGGGGGAGCGTACGTGTGAGGGCGCGAGTTAGTGTTAGCGTACGGGTTAAGATTAGGGGACGGGTGAGGGTCAGGCTTCGGGGAAGGGTTAGGGTTAGGGTTCGGGCTAGGGTGACGGTTAGGGGACGGGGACGGTTTAGGGTCCAGGTGAGGGTACGACAACGCTTTAGGGGGAGCGTACGTGTGAGGGCGCGGGTTAGTGTTAGCGTACGGGTTAGGATTAGGGGACGGGTGAGGGTCAGGCTTCGGGGAAGGGTTAGGGTTAGGGTTCGGGCTAGGGTTAGGGTTAGGGGACGGGGACGGTTTAGGGTCCAGGTGAGGGTACGACAACGCTTTAGGGGGAGCGTACATTTGATGGTGCGATTTAGTGTTAGCGTACGGGTTAGGATTACGGGACGTGTGAGGGTCAGGCTTCGGGGAAGGCTTAGGGTTACAGTTCGGGCTAGGGTTAGGGTTAGGGGACGGGGACGGTTTAGGGTCCAAGGGAGGGTACGAGAATACTCTAGGGGGAGCGTACGTGTGAGGGCGTGGGTTAGTGTTAGCGTACGGGTTAGGATTAGGGGACGGGTGAGGGTCAGGCTTCGGGGAAGGGTTAGGATTAGGGTTCGGGCTAGGGTTAGGGTTAGGGGACGGGGATGTTTTAGGGTCCAGAGGAGGGTACGACAACGCTCTAGGGGGAGCGTACGTGTGAGGGCGCGGGTTAGTGTTAGCGTAAGGCTTACCATTAGGGGACGGGTGAGGGTCAGGCTTCAGGGAAGTGTTAGGGTTAGGGTTCGGCATAGGGTTAGGGTTAGGGGACGGGGACGGTTTAGGGTCCAGGGGAGGGTACGACAACGCTCTAGGTGGAGCGTACGTGTGAGGGCGCAGGTTAGTGTTAGCGTACGGGTTAGGATTAGGGGACGGGTGAGGGTCAGGCTTTGGGGAAGTGTTAGGGTTAGGGTTCGGGTTTAGGGTTAGGTTTAGGGGACGGGGACGGTTTAGGGTCCAGGGGAGGGTACGAAAACGATCTAGGGGGAGCGTACCTGTGAGGGCGCGGGTTAGTGTTAGCGTACGGGTTAGGATTAGGGGACGGGTGAGGGTCAGGCTTCGGGGAAGGGTTAGGGTTAGGGTTCGGGCTAGGGTTAGTGTTAGGGAACGGGGACGGTTTAGGGTCCAGGGGAGGGTTCAACAACGCTTTGGGTGAGTGTACGTGTGAGGGCGCGGGTTAGTGTTAGCGTACGGGTTAGGATTAGGGGACGGGTGAGGTTCTGGCTTCGGGGAAAGGTTAGGGTTAGGGTTCTGGCTAGGGTTAGGGTTAGGGGACAGGGACTGTTTAGGGTCCAGGTGAGGGTATGACAGCGCTTTAGGGGGAGCGTACGTGTGAGGGAGCGGGTTAGTGTTAGCGTACGGGTTAGGATTAGGGGACTGGTGAGGGTCAGGCTTCGGGGAAGGGTTAGGGTTAGGGTTCGAGCTAGGGTTAGGGATAGGGGACGGGGACGGTTGAGGGTCCAGGTGACGGTACGACAACGCTTTAGGGGGAGCGTAGGTGTGAGGGCGCGGGTTAGTGTTAGCGTACGGGTTAGGATTAGGGGACGGATGAGGGTCAGGCTTCGGGGAAGGGTTGGGGTTAGGGTTCGGGCTAGGGTTAGGGTTAGGGGACGGGGACGGTTTAGGGTCCAGGTGAGTGTACGACAACGCTTTAGGGAGAACGTAGGTGTGAGGGCGCGGGTTAGTGTTAGCGTAAGGGTTAGGATTAGGGGTCGGTTGAGGGTCAGGTTTCGGGGAAGGGTTAGGGTTAGGGTTCAGGCTAGGGTTAGGGTTAGGGGACGGGGACGGTTGAGGGTCCAGGTGAGGGTACGACAACGCTTTATGGGGAGCGTAGGTGTGAGGGCGTGGGTTAGTGTTAGCGTACGGGTTAGGATTAGGGGACGGGTGAGGTTCTGGCTTCGGGGAAAGGTTAGGGTTAGGGTTCTGGCTAGGGTTAGGGTTAGGGTACGGGGACGGTTTAGGGTCCAGGTGAGGGTATGACAAAGCTTTCGGGGGAGCGTACGTGTGAGGGAGCGGGTTAGTGTTAGCGTACGGGTTAGGATTAGGGGACGGGTGAGGGTCAGGCTTCGGGGAAGGGTTAGGGTTAGAGTTTGGGTTAGGGTTAGGGGACGGGGATGGTTTAGGGTCCAGGTGATTGTACGACAACGCTTTAGGGGGAGCCTAGGTGTGAGGGCGCGGGTTAGTGTTAACGTATGGGTTAGCATTAGGGGACGGGTGAGGGTCAGGCTTCGGGGAAGTTTTAGGGTTAGGGTTCGGGCTAGGTTTAGGGTTAGGGGACGGGGACGGTTTAGGGTCCAGGGGAGGGTACGACAACGCTTTAGGGGGAGCATAGGTGTGAGGGCACGGGTTAGTGTTAGCGTACGGGTTAGGATTAGGGGACGGGTGAGGGTCAGGCTTCGGGGAGGGGTTAGGGTTAGGGTTCGGGCTAGGGTTAGGGTTAGGGGACGGGGACTGTTTAGGGTCCAGGGGAGGGTACGACAACACTTTAGGGGGAGCGTAGGTGTGACAGCGCGGGTTAGTGTTAGCGTACGTGTTAGGATTAGGGGACGGGTGAGGGTCAGGCTTCGGGGAAGGGTTAGGGTTAGGGTTTGGGCTAGGGCTAGGGTTAGGGGACGGGGACGGTTTAGGGTCCAGGTGAGGGTACGACAACGCTTTAGGGGGAGCGTAGGTGTGAGGGCGCGGGTTAGTGTTAGCGTACGGGTTAGGATTAGGGGACGGGTGAGGGTCAGGCTTCGGGGAAGGGTTAGGGTTAGGGTTCGGGCTAGGGTTAGGGGTAGGGGACGGGGACGGTTTAGGCTCCAGGTGAGGGTACGACAACGCTTTAGGGGGAGCGAACGTGTGACGGCGTGGGTTAGTGTTAGCGTACGGGTTAGGATTAGGGGACGGGTGAGGGTCAGGCTTCGGGGAAGGGTTAGGGTTAGGGTTCGGGCTAGGGTTAGGGATAGGGGACGGGGATGGTTAGGGTCCAGGTGAGGGTACGACAATGCTTTAGGGGGAGCGTAGGTGTGAGGGCGCGGGTTAGTGTTAGTGTACGTGTTAGGATTAGAGGACGGATGAGGGTCAGGCTTCGGGGAAGGGTTTGGGTTAGGTTTCGGGCTAGGGTTAGGGTTAGGGGATGGGGACAGTTTAGGGTCAAGGTGAGGGTACGACAACGCTTTAGGGGGAGCATAGGTGTGAGGGCACGGGTTAGTGTTAGCGTACGGGTTAGGATTAGGGGACGGGTGAGGGTCAGGTTTCGGGGAAGGGTTAGGGTTAGGGTTCGGGCTCGGGTTAGGGTTAGGGCACGTGGACGGTTTAGGATCCAGGTGAGGGTACGACAACGCTTTAGGGGGAGCGAAGGTGTGAGTGCGCGGGTTAGTGTTAGCGTACGGGTTAGGATTAGGGGACGGGTGAGGGTCAGGCTTCGGGGAAGGGTTAGGGTTAGGGTTCGGGCTAGGGTTAGGGTTAGGGCACGGGGACGGTTTACGGTCCAGGTGAGCGTACGACAATGCTTTAGGGGGAGCGTAGGTGTGAGGGCGTGGTTTAGTGTTAGCGTACGGGTTAGGATTAGGGGACGGGTGAGGGTCAGGCTTTGGGGAAGGGTTAGGGTTAGGGTTCGGGCTAGGGTTAGGGGACGGGGACGGTTTAGGGTCCAGGTGAGGGTATGACAACCCTTTAGGGAGAACGTAGCTATGAGGGCACGGGTTAGTGTTAGCGTACGGGTTAGGATTATGGGTCGGTTGAGGGTCAAGTTTCGGGGAAGTGTTAGGGTTAGGGTTCGGGCTAGGGTTAGGGTTAGGGGACGGGGACGGTTGAGGGTCCAGGTGAGGGTACGACAACGCTTTAGGGGGAGCATAGGTGTGAGGGCGTGGGTTAGTGTTAGCGTACGGGTTAGGATTAGGGGACGGGTGAGGTTCTGGCTTCGGGGAAAGGTTAGGGTTAGGGTTCTGGCTAGGGTTAGGGTTAGGGGACGGGGACGGTTTAGGGTCCAGGTGAGGGTACGACAACGCTTTAGGGGGAGCGTACGTGTGAGGACGCGGGTTAGTGTTAGCGTACGGGTTAGGATTAGGGAACGGGTGAGGGTCAGGTTTCGGGGAAGGGTTAGGGTTAGGGTTCGGGCTCGGGTTAGGGTTAGGGCACGTGGACGGTTTAGGGTCCAGGTGAGGGTACGACAACGCTTTAGGGGGAGCGTAGGTGTGAGGGCGCTGGTTAGTGTTAGCGTACGGGTTAGGATTAGGGGACGGCTGAGGGTCAGGCTTCGGGGAAGGTTTAGGGTTAGGTTTCGGGCTAGGGTTGGGGTTAGGGGACGGGGACGGTTTAGGGTCCAGGTGAGGGTACGACAACGCTTTAGGGGGAGCGTACGTGTGACGGCGTGGTTTAGTGTTAGCGTACGGGTTAGGATTAGGGGACGGGTGAGGGTCAGGCTTCGGGAAAGGTTTAGGGTTAGGGTTCGGGCTAGGGTTAGAGTTAGGGGACGGGGACGGTTTAGGGTCCAGGTGAGGGTATGACAACGCTTTAGAAGGAGCGTACGTGTGAGGGCGCAGTTTAGTGTTAGCGTACAGGTTAGGATTAGGGGACGGGTGAGGGTCAGGCTTCGGGGAAGTGTTAGGGTTAGGGTTCGGGCTAGGGTTAGGGTTAGGGGACGGGGACGGTTTAGGGTCCAGGTGAGGGTACGACAACGCTTTAGGGGAAGCCTAGGTGTGAGGGCGCGGGTTAGTGTTAGCGTACGGATTAGCATTAGGGGACGGGTGAGGGTCAGGCTTCGGGGAAGGGTTAGGGTTAGGGTTCGGGCTAGGGTTAGGGTTAGGTGACGGGGACGGTTTAGGGTCCAGGTGAGGGTACGACAACGCTTTAGGGGGAGCGTAGGTGTGAGGGCGCGGGTTAGTGTTAGCGTACGGGTTAGGATTAGGGGACGGCTGAGGGTCAGGCTTCGGGGAAGAGTTAGGGCTAGGGTTCGGGCTAGGGTTAGGGTTAGGAGACGGGGATGGTTTAGGGTCCAGGTGAGGGTACGACAACGCTTTAGGGGGAGCGTACGTGTGAGGGCGCGGGATAGTGTTAGCGTACGGGTTAGGATTAGGGGACGGGTGAATGTCAGGCTTCGGGGAAGGGTTAGGGTTAGGGTTCGGGCTAGGGTTAGGGTTAGGGGACGGGTACGGTTTAGGGTCCAGGTGAGGGTACGACAACGCTTTAGGGGGAGTGTAGGTGTGAGGGCGCGGGTTAGTGTTAGCGTACGGGTTACGATTAGGGGACGGGTGAGGGTCAGGCTTCGGGGAAGGTTTAGGGTTAGGATTCGGGCTAGGGTTAGGGTTAGGGGACGGGGACGGTTTAGGGTCCAGGTGAGGGTACGACAACGCATTAGAGGGAGCGTACGTGTGACGGCGTGGTTTAGTGTTAGCGTACGGGTTAGGATTATCGGACGGTTGAGGGTCAGGCTTCGGGAAAGGATTAGGGTTAGGGTTCGGGCTAGGGTTAGGGTTAGGGGCCGGGGACGGTTTAGGGTCCAGGTGTGGGTATGACAACGCTTTAGAAGGAGTGTACGTGTGAGGGCGCAGTTTAGTGTTAGCGTACGGGTTAGGATTAGGGGACGGGTGAGGGTCAGGCTTCGGGGAAGGGTTAGGGTTAGGGTTCGGGCTAGGGTTAGTGTTAGGGGACGGGGACGGTTTAGGGTCCAGGTGAGGGTACGACAACGCTTTAAGGGGAGCCTAGGTGTGAGGGCACGGGTTAGTGTTAGCGTACGGTTTAGGATTAGGGGACGGGTGAGGGTCAGACTTCGGGGAAGGGTTAGGGTTAGGGGACTGGGACGGTTTAGGGTCCAGGTGAGGGTATGACAACGCTTTAGGGGGAGCGTAGGTGTGAGGGCTCGGGTTAGTGTTAGCGTACGGGTTAGGATTAGGGGACGGGTGGGGGTCAGGCTTCAGGGAAGGGTTAGGGTTAGGGTTCAGGCTAGGGTTAGGGTTAGGGGATAGGGACGGTTTAGGGTCCAGGTGAGTGTACGACAACGCTTTAGGGGGAGCGTAGGTGTTAGGGCGCGGGTTAGTGTTGGCAAACGGGTTAGGATTAGGGGACGGGTGGGGGTCAGGCTTCAGGGAAGGGTTAGGGTTAGGGTTCAGGCTAGGGTTAGGGTTAGGGGATAGGGACGGTTTAGGGTCCAGGTGAGTGTACGACAACGCTTTAGGGGGAGCGTACGTGTGAGGGCGTGGTTTAGTGTTAGCGTACGTGTTAGGATTAGGGGACTGGTGAGGGTCAGGCTTAGGGGAAGGTTTAGGGTTAGGGTTCGAGCTAGGGTTAGGGTTAGGGGACGGGGAGGGTTTAGGGTCCAGGTGAGGGTACGACAACGCTTTAGGGGGAGCGTAGTTGTGAGGGCGCGGGTTAGTGTTAGCGTACGGGTTAGGATTAGGGGACGGCTGAGGGTCAGGCTTCGGGGAAGGGGGGATAGGGTTCGGGCGAGGGTTAGGATTAGGGGACGGGGACGGTTTAGGGTACAGGTGAGGGTACGACAACGCTTTAGGGGGAACGTAGGTGTGAGGGCGTGGGTTAGTGTTAGCGTACGGGTTAGGATTAGGGGACGGCTGAGGGTCAGGCTTCGGGGAAGGGTTAGGGTTAGGGTTCGGGCTAGCGTTAGGGTTTGGGGAAGGGGACGGTTTAGGGTCCAGGGGAGGGTACGACAACGCTTTAGGGGGAGCGTACATGTGAGGGCGTGGTGTAGTGTTAGTGTACGGGTTAGGATTAAGGTTCGGGTGAGGGTCAGGCTTCGGGGAAGGGTTAGGGTTAGGGTTCGGTCTAGGGTTAGGGTTAGGGGACGGGGACGGTTTAGGGTCCAGGGGAGTGTACGACAACGCTTTAGGGGGAGCATAGGTGTGAGGGCGCGAGTTAGTGTTAGCGTACGGGTTAGGATTAGGGGACGGGTGAGGGTCAGGCTTCGGGGAAGTGTTAGGGTTAGAGTTCGGGTTAGGGTTAGGGGACGGGGACTGTTTAGGGTCCAGGTGAGGGTACGACAACACTTTTGGGGGAGCGTAGGTGTGAGGGCGCTTGTTAGTGCTAGCGTACGGGTTAGGATTAGGGGACGGGTGAGGGTCGTGCTTCGGGGAAGGGTTAGGGTTAGGGTTCGGGCTAGGGTTAGGGTTAGGGGACGGGAACGGTTTAGGGTCCAGGTGAGGGTACAACAACGCTTTAGGGGGAGCGTACGTGTGAAGGTGTGGGTTAGTGTTAGCGTACGGGTTAGGATTAGGGGACGGGTGAGGGTCAGGCTTCGGGGAAGGGTTAGGGGTAGGGTTCGGGCTAGGGTTAGGGTTAGGGGACGGGGACGGTTTAGGGTCCAGGTGAGGGTACGACAACGCTTTAGGGGGAGCGTACGGGTGTGGGCACGGGTTAGTGTTAGCGTACGGGTTAGGATTAGGGGACGGGTGAGGGTCAGGCTTCGGGGAAGTGTTAGGGGTAGTGTTCGGGCTAGGGTTAGGGTTAGGGGACGGGGACGGTTTACGGTCCAGGTGAGGGTACGACAACGCTTTATGGGGAGCGTACGTGTGAGGGCACGGGTTAGTGTTAGCGTACGAGTTAGGATTAGGGGACGGGTGAGGGTCAGGCTTCGGAGAAGTGTTAGGGTTAGAGTTCGGGTTAGGGTTAGGGGAAGGGGACCGTTTAGGGTCCAGGTGAGGGTACGACAATGCTTCAGGGGGAGCGTAAGTGTGAGTGCGCGGGTTAGTGTTAGCGTACGGGTTAGGATTAGGGGACGGCTGAGGGTCAGGCTTCGGGGAACGGTTAGGGTTAGGGTTCGGGCTAGGGTTAGGGTTTGGGGAAGGGGACGGTTTAGGGTCCAGGGGAGGGTACGACAACGCTTTTGGGGGAGAGTAGGTGTGAGGGCGCGGGTTAGTGTTAGCGTACGGGTTAGGATTAAGGGACAGGTGAGGGACAGGCTTCAGGGAAGGGTCAGGGTTAGGGTTCGGGCTAGGGTTAGGGTTAGGGGACGGGGACGGTTTAGGGTCCAGGTAAGTGTACGTCAACGCTTTAGGGAGAGCGTAGGTGTGAGGGTGCAGGTTACTGTTAGCGTACGGGTTAGGATTAGGGGACGGGTGAAGGTCAGGCTTCGGGGAAGGGTTAGGGGTAGGGTTCGGGCTAGGGTTAGGGTTAGGGGACGGGGACGGTTTAGGGTCCAGGTGAGGGTACGACAACGCTTTAGGGGGAGCGTACGTGTCAGGGCGTGGGTTAGTGTTAACGTACGGGTTAGGATTAGGGGACGGGTGAGGGTGAGGCTCTGGGGAAGGGTTAGGGTCAGGGTTCGGGCTAGGGTTAGGGTTAGGGGACGGGGACGGTTTAGGGTCCAGAAGAGGGTACGACAACGCTTTAGGGGGAGCGTACGTGTGAGGGCGTGGGTTAGTGTTAGCGTACGGGTTAGGATTAGGGTACGGGTGAGGGTCAGGCTCTGGGGAAGGGTTAGGGTTAGGGTTGGGGCTAGGGTTAAGGTTAGGGGACGGGGACGGTTTAGGGTCCAGGTGAGGGTACGACAACGCTTTAGGGGGAGCGTACGTGTGAGGGCACAGGTTAGTGTTAGCGTACGTGTTAGGATTAGGGGACAGGTGAGGGTCAGGCTTCGGGGTAGGGTTAGGGTTAGGGTTCGAGCTAGGGTTAGGGTTAGGGGACGGGGACGGTTTAGGGTCCAGGTGAGGGTACGACAGCGCTTTAGGAGGAGCGTAGGTGTGAGGGCGTGGGTTAGTTTTAGCGTACGTGTTAGGATTAGGGGACGGGTGGGGGTCAGGCTTCGGGGAAGGGTTAGGGTTAGGGTTCCGGCTAGGGTTAGGGTTAGGGGACGGGGACGGTTTAGGGTCCAGGTGCGGGTACGACAATGCTTTAGGGGGAGCCTAGGTTTGAGGGCGCGGGTTAGTGTTAGCGTACGGGTTAGCATTAGGTGACGGGTGAGGATCAGGCTTCGGGGAAGGGTTAGGGTTAGGGTTCGGGCTAGGGTTAGGGTTAGGGGACGGGGACGGTTTAGGGTCCAGGTGAGGGTACGACAACGCTTTAGGGGGAGCGTACGTGTGAGGGCGCGGGTTAGTGTTAGCGTACGGGTTAGGATTACGGGACGGGTGAGGATCAGGCTTCGGGGAAGAGTTAGCGTTAGGGTTCGGGCTAGGGTTAGGGTTAGGGGACGGGGACGGTTTAGGGTCCAGGTGAGGGTACGACAACGATTTGGGGGAGCGTAGGTGTGAGGGCGCCGGGTAGTGTTAGCGTACGGGTTAGGATTAGGGGACGGGTGAGGGTCAGGTTTCGGGGAAGGGTTAGGGTTAGGGTTCGGGATAGGGTTAGGGTTAGGGCACGGGTACGGTTTAGGGTCCAGGTTAGGGTACGACAACGCTTTAGGGGGAGCGCAGGTGTGAGGGCGCGGGTTAGTGTTAGCGTACGGGTTAGGGTTAGGGGACGGGTGAGTGTTAGGCTTCGGGGAAGGGTTAGGGTTAGGGTTCGGGCTAGGGTTAGGGTTAGGGGATGGGGACGGTTTAGGTTCCAGGTGAGGGTATGAGAACACTTTACGGGGAGCGTACGTGTGAGGGCGTGTTTTAGTGATAGCGTACGGGTCAGGATTAGGGGACGGGTGAGGGTCAGGCTTCGGGGAAGGGTTAGGGTTAGGGTTCGGGCTAGGGTTAGGGTTAGGGGACTGGGACGGTTTAGGGTCCAGGTGAGGGTACGACAACGCTTTAGGGGGAGCGTAGGTGGGAGGGCGAGGTTCAGTGTTAGCGTACGGGTTAGGATTAGGGGACGGGTGAGGGTCAGCCTTCGGGGAAGGTTTAGGGTTAGGGTTCGGGCTAGGGTTAGGGTTAGGGGACGGAGACGGTTTAGGGTTCAGGGAAGGGTACAACAACGCTTAGGGGGAGCGTATATGTGAGGGCGTGGGTTAGTGTTAGCGTACGGGTTAGGATTAGGGGACGGGTGAGGGTCAGGCTTCGGGGAAGGGTTACGGTTAGGGTTCGGGCTAGGGTTAGGGTTAGGGTTAGGGGACGGTTTAGGGTCCAGGTGAGGGTACGACAACGTTTTAGGGGGAGCGTAGGTGTGACGGCGCGGGTTAGTGTTAGCGTACGGGTTAGGATTAGGGGACGGGTGAGGGTCAGGCTTCGGGGAAGTGTTACGGTTAGGGTTCGGGCTAGGGTTAGGGTTAGAGGACGGGGACGGTTTAGGGTCCAGTTGAGGGTACGACAACGCTTTAGGGGGAGCCTAGGTGTGAGGGCGCGGGTTAGTGTTAGCGTACGGGTTAACACTAGGGCACGGGTGAGGGTCAGGCTTCGGGGAACGGTTAGGGTAGGGTTCGGGCTAGGGTTAGGGTTAGGGGACGGGGACGGTTTAGGGTCCAGGGAAGGGTACAACAACGCTTTAGGGGGAGCGTAGGTGTGAGGGCGCGGGTTAGTGTTAGCGTACGGGTTAGGATTAGGGGACGGGTGAGTGTCAGGTTTCGGGGAAGGGTTAGGGTTAGGGTTAGGTTTCGGGCTAGGGTTAGGGGACGGGAACGGTTTAGGGTCCAGGTGAGGGTACGACAACGCTTTAGGGGGAGCGTAGGTGTGAGGGCGCGGGTTAGTGTTAGCGTACGGGTTAGGATTAGGGGACGGGTGAGGGTCAGGTTTCGGGGAAGTGTTTGGGATAGTGTTCGGGCTAGGGTTAGAGTTAGGGGACGGGGACGGTTTAGGGTCCAGGTGAGGGTACGACAACACTTTACGGGGAGCGTACGTGTGAGGGCGTGGATTAGTGATAGCGTACGGGTTAGGATTAGGGGACGGGTGAGGGTCAGGCTTCGGGGAAGGGTTAGGGTTAGGGTTCGGGCTAGGTTTAGGGGACGGGGACGGTTTAGGGTCCAGGTGAGGGTACGACAACACTTTAGGGGGAGCGTAGGTGTGAGGGCGTGTGTTAGTGTTAGCGTACGGGTTAGGATTAGGGGACGAGTGAGGATCAGGCTTCAGGAGGGGTTAGGGTTAGGGTTCGGGCTAGGGTTAGGGTTAGGGGATGGCGACGGTTTAGGGTCCAGGTAAGGGTACGACAACGCTTTAGGGGGAGCGTAGGTGTGAGGGCGCGGGTTAGTGTTAGCGTACGGGTTAGGATTAGGGGACGGGTGAGGGTTAGGCTTTCGGGAAGGGTTAGGGTTCGGGCTAGGGTTAGGGTTAGGGGACGGGGACGGTTTAGGGTCCAGGTGAGGGTACGACAACGCTTTAGAGGGAGCGTATGTGTGACGGCGTGGGTTAGTTTTAGCGTATGGGTTAGGATTAGGGGACGGGTGAGGGTCAGGTTTCGGGGAAGGGTTAGGGTTAGGGTTCGGGCTATGGTTAGGGTTAGGGGACGGGGACGATTTAGGGTCCAGGTGAGGGTACGACAGCGCTTTAGGGAGAGCGTAGGTGTGAGGGCGCGGGTTAGTGTTAGCGTACGGGTTACGATTAGGGGACAGGTGAGGGTCAGGATTCGGGGAAGTGTTAGGGTTAGGTTTCCGGCTAGGGTTAGGGTTAGGGGACGGCGACGGTTTACGGTACAGGGGAGCCTACGACAACGCTTTAGGGGGAGTGTAGGTGTGAGGGCATGGGTTAGTGTTAGCGTATGGGTCAGGATTAGGGGACGGGTGAGGGTCCGGCTTCGGGGAAGGGTTAGGGTTAGGGTTCGGGCTAGGGTTAGTGTTAGGTGACGGGGACGGTTTAGGGTCCAGGTGAGGGTACGACAAAGCGTTAGGGGGAGCGTAGGTGTGAGGGCGCGGGTTAGTGTTAGCGTACGGGTTAGGATTAGGGGACGGGTGAGGGTCAGGCTTCGGGCAAGGGTTAGGGTTAGGGTTCGGGCTAGGGTTAGGCTTAGGGGACGGGGACGGTTTATGGTCCAGGTGAGTGTACGACAACGCTTTAGGGGGAGTGTAAGTGTGAGGGCACGGATTAGTGTTAGCGTACGGGTTAGCATTAGGGGACGGTTGAGGGTCAGGCTTCGGGGAAGGGTTAGGGTTAGGGTTCGGGCTAGGGTTAGGGTTAGGGGACGGGGACGGTTTAGGGTCTAGGTGAGGGTACGACAAAGCTTTAGGGGGAGCGTAGGTGTGAGGGCGCGGTTTAGTGTTGGCGTACGGGTTAAGATTAGGGGACGGGTGACGGTCAGGCTTCGGGGTAGGGTTAGGGTTAGGGTTCGGGCTAGGGTTAGGGTTAGGGGACGGGGACGTTTTAGGGTCCAGGTGAGGGTACGACAACGCTTTAGGGGGAGCATAGGTGTGAGGGCGCGGGTTAGTGTTAGCATACGTGTTAGGATTAGGGGTCGGTTGAGGGTCTGGTTTCGGGGAAGGGTTAGGGTTAGGGTTCGGGCTAGGGTTAGGGTTAGGGGACGGGGACGGTTTAGGGCCCAGGTGAGGGTACGACAACGTTTTAGGGGAAGCGTAGGTGTGAGGGCGTGCGGTAGTGTCAGCGTACGGGTTAGGATTAGGGGACGGGTGAGGGTCTGGCTTCGGGGAAGGGTTAGGGTTAGGGTTCGGGCTAAGGTTAGGGTTAGGGGACGGGGACGGTTTAGGGTCCAGGTGAGGGTACGACAACGCTTTAGGGGGAGCGTACGTGTGAGGGCGCGGCTTAGTGTTAGCGTACGGGTTAGGATTAGGGGATGGGTGGGGGTCAGGCTTCGGGGAAGGGCTAGGGCTAGGGTTCGGGCTAGGGTTAGGGTTAGGGGACTGGGACGGTTTAGGATCCAGATGAGGGTACGACAACGCTTTAGGGGGAGCGTACGTGTGAGGGCGCGGGTTAGTGTTAGCGTACGGGTTAGGATTAGGGGACGGGTGAGGGTCAGGCTTCGGAGAAGGGTTAGGGTTAGGGTTCGGCCTAGGGTTAGGGTTAGGGGAAGGGGACGGTTGAGGGTCCAGGTGAGGGTACGAGAACGCTTTAGGGGGAGCGTAGATGTGAGGGCGCGGGTTAGTGTTAGCATACGGGTTAGGATTAGGGGACGGGTGAGGGTTAGGCTTTCGGGAAGGGTTAGGGTTAGGGTTCGGGCTAGGGTTAGGGTTAGGGGACGGGGACGGTTTAGGGTCCAGGTGAGGGTACGACAACGCTTTAGAGGGAGCGTATGTGTGACGGCGTGGGTTAGTTTTAGCGTATGGGTTAGGATTAGGGGACGGGTGAGGGTCAGGCTTCGGGGAAGGGTTAGGGTTAGGGTTCGGGCTACGGTTAGGGTTAGGGGACGGGGACGATTTAGGGTCCAGGTGAGGGTACGACAGCGCTTTAGGGAGAGCGTAGGTGTGAGGGCGCGGGTTAGTGTTAGCGTACGGGTTACGATTAGGGGACAGGTGAGGGTCAGGCTTCGGGGAATTGTTAGGGTTAGGTTTCGGGCTAGGGTTAGGGTTAGGGGACGGCGACGGTTTAGGGTACAGGGGAGCGTACGACAATGCTTTAGGGGGAGCGTAGGTGTGAGGGCATGGGTTCGTGTTAGCGTATGGGTCAGGATTAGGGGACGGGTGAGGGTCAGAATTCGGGGAAGGGTTAGGGTTAGGGTTCGGGCTAGGGTTAGGGTTAGGGGACGGGGACGGTTTAGGGTCCAGATGAGGGTACGACAACGCGTTAGGGGGAGCGTAGGTGTGAGGGCGCGGGTTAGTGTTAGCGTACGGGTTAGGATTAGGGGACGGGTGAGCGTCAGGCTTCGGGGAAGGGTTAGGGTTAGGGTTCGGGCTAGGGTTAGGGTTAGGGGACGGGGACGGTTTAGGTTCCAGGTGAGGGTACGACAACGCTTTAGGGGGAGCGTACGTGTGACGGCGTGGGTTAGTGTTAGCGTACGGGTTAGGATTAGGGAACGGGTGAGGGTCAGGCTTCGGGGAAGGATTAGGGTTAGGGTTCGGGCTAGGGTTAGGGTTAGGGGACTGGGACGGTTTACGGTCCAGGTGAGGGTACGACAACGCTTTAGGGGGAGCGTAGGTGGGAGGGCGCGGTTCAGTGTTAGCGTACGGGTTAGGATTATGGGACGGGTGAGGGTCAGGCTTCGGGGAAGGTTTTGGGTTAGGGTTCGGGCTAGGGATAGGGTTAGGGGACGGGGACGTTTTAGGGTTCGGGTGAGGGTACGACAACGCTTTAGGGGGAGCGTAGGTGTGAGGGCTCGGGGTAGTGTTAGCGTACGGGTTAGGATTAGAGGACGAGTGAGGGTCAGGCTTCGAAGAGGGGTTAGGATTAGGGTTCGGGCTAGGGTTAGGGTTAGGGGATGGGGACGGTTTAGGGTCCAGGTGAAGGAACGACAACGCTTTAGGCGGAGCATAGGTGTGAGGGAGCGGATTAGTGTTAGCGTACGGGTTAGGATTAGTGTACTGGTGAGGGTCAAGCTTCGGGGAAGGTTTTGGGATAGGGTTCGGGCGAGGGTTAGGATTGGGGGACTGGGACGGTTTAGGGTCCAGGTGAGGGTACGACAACGCTTTAGGTGGAGCGTAGGTGTGAGGGCGCGGGTTAGTGTTAGCGTACGGCTTAGGATTAGGGGACGGGTGAGGGTCAGGCTTCGGGGAAGGGTTAGGGTTATGGTTCCGGCTAGGGTTAGGCTTAGGGGACGGGGAAGGTTTAGGGTCCAGGTGAGGGTACGACAACGCTTTAGGAGGAGCGTAGGTGTGAGGGCATGGATTAGTGTTAGCGTGCGGGTTAGCATTAGGGGACGGGTGAGGGTCAGGCTTCGGGGAAGGGTTAGGTTTAGGGTTCGGGCTAGGGGACGGGGACGGTTTAGGGTCCAGGTGAGGGTACGACAACGCTTTAGGGGGAGCGTAGGTGTGAGGGCGCGGGTTAGTGTTAGCGTACGGGTTAGGATTAGGGGACGGGTGAGGGTCAGGCTTCGGGGAAGTGTTAGGGTTGGGTTCGGGCTAGGGTTAGGGTTAGGGGACGGTGACGGTTTAGGGTCCAGGTGAGAGTACAACAACGCTTTAGGGGGAGCGTAGGTGTGAGGGCGCGGGTTAGTGTTAGCGTACGGGTTAGGATTAGGGGTCGTTTGAGGGTCAGGGTTCGGGGAAGGGTTAGGGTTAGGGTTCGGGCTAGGGTTAGTGTTAGGGGACCGGGACGGTTTAGGGTCCAGTTGAAGGTACGACAACGCTTCAGGGGAAGCGTAGGTGTGAGGGCGTGGGGTAGTGTTAGCGTACGGGTTAGGATTAGGGGACGGGTGAGGGTCTGGCTTCGGGGAAGGGTTAGGGATAGGGTTCGGGCTAGGGTTAGGGTTAGGGGACGGGGACGGTTTAGGGTCCAGGTGAGGGTACGACAACGCTTTAGGGGGAGCGTACGTGTGAGGGCGTGGGTTAGTGTTAGCGTACGGTTTAGGATTAGGGGACGGGTGAGGGTCAGGCTTCGGGGAAGGGTTAGGGCTAGGGTTCGGGCTAGGGTTAGGGTTAGGGGACGGGGACGGTTTAGGGTCCAGGTGAGGGTACAACAACGCTTTAGGGGGAGCGTACGTGTGAGGGCGCGGGTTAGTGTTAGCGTACGGGTTAGGATTAGGGGACGGGTGAGGGTCAGGCTTCGGGGAAGGGTTAGGTTTAGGGTTCGGGCTAAGATTAGGGTTAGGGGACGGGGACGGTTTAGGGTCCAGGTGAGGGTACGACAACGCTTTAGGGCGAACGTAGCTGTGAGGGCGCGGGTTAGTGTTAGCGTACGGGTTAGGATTAGGGGACGGGTGAGGGTCCGGCTTTGGGAAAGGGTTAGGGTTAGGGTTCGGGCTAGGGTTAGGGTTAGGGGACGGGGACGGTTTAGGGTCCAGGTGAGGGTATGACAACGCTTTAGAAGGATCTTACGTGTGAGGACGCAGCTTAGTGTTAGCGTACGGGTTAGGATTCGGGGACGGGTGAGGGTCAGGTTTCGGGGAAGGGTTAGGGTTAGGGTTCGGGCTAGGGTTAGGGTTAGGGGACGGGGAGGGTTTAGGGTCCAGGTGAGGGTACGACAGCGCTTTAGGGGGAACGTAGGTGTGAGGGCGCGGGTTAGTGTTAGCGTACGGGTTAGGATTAGTGTACTGGTGAGGGTCAAGCTTCGGGGAAGGTTTTGGGATAGGGTTCGGGCGAGGGTTAGGATTGGGGGACTGGGACGGTTTAGGGTCCAGGTGAGGGTACGACAACGCTTTAGGGGGAGCGTAGGTGTGAGGGCGCGGGTTAGTGTTAGCGTACGGCTTAGGATTAGGGGACGGGTGAGGGTCAGGCTTCGGGGAAGGGTTAGGGTTATGGTTCCGGCTAGGGTTAGGCTTAGGGGACGGGGAAGGTTTAGGGTCCAGGTAGGGTACGACAACGCTTTAGGGGGAGCGTAGGTGTGAGGGCATGGATTAGTGTTAGCGTGCGGGTTAGCATTAGGGGACGGGTGAGTGTCAGGCTTCGGGGAAGGGTTAGGGTTAGGGTTCGGGCTAGGGGACGGGGACGGTTTAGGGTCCAGGTGAGGGTACGACAACGCTTTAGGGGGAGCCTAGGTGTGAGAGCGCGGGTTAGTGTTAGCGTACGGGTTAGCAGTAGGGGACGGGTGAGGGTCAGGCTTCGGGGAAGGGATAGGGTTAGGATTCGGGCTAGGGTTAGGGTTAGGGCACGGGGACAGTTTAGGGTCCAGGTGACGGTACTTCAATGCTTTAGGGGGAGCGTAGGTGTGAGTGCGTGGGTTACTGTTAGAGTACGGGTTAGGATTAGGGGACGGGTGAGGGTCAGGCTTCGGGAAAGGGTTAAGGTTAGGGTTCGGGCTAGGGTTAGGGTTAGGGGACGGGGACGGTTTAGGGTCCAGGTGAGGGTATCACAACGCTTTAGGGGGAGCGTACGTGTGACGGCGCGGGTTAGTGTTAGCGTACGGGTTAGGATTAGGGGACGGGTGAGGGTCAGGCTTCGGGGAAGGGTTAGGGTTAGGGTTCGGGCTACGGTAAGGGTTAGGGGACGGGAACGGTTTAGGGTCCAGGTGAGGGTATGACAACGCTTTATAGGGAGCGTAGGTGTGAGGGCGCCGGTTAGTGTTAGCGTACGGGTTAGGATTAGGGGACGGGTGAGGGTCAGGCTTCGGGGAAGGGTTAGGGTTAGTGTTCGGGTTAGGGTTAGTTTTAGGGGACTGGGACGGTTTAGGGTCCAGGTGAGGGTACGACCACGCTTTAGGGGGTGCGTAGGTGTGAGGGCTCGGGTTAGTGTTAGCGTACGGGTTAGGATTAGGGGACGGGTGAGGGTCAGGCTTCGGGGAAGGTTTAGGGTTAGGGTTCAGGCTAGGGTTAGGGTTAGGGGATGGGGACGGTTTAGGGTCCAGGTGGGGGTACGACAACGCTTTAGGGAGAGCGTAGGTGTGAGGGCGCGGGTTAGTGTTAGCGTACGGGTTAGGATTAGGGGACGGGTGAGTGTCAGGCTTCGGGGAAGTGTTAGGTTTAGAGTTCGGGTTAGAGTTAGGTGACGGGGATGGTTTAGGGTCCAGGTGAGGGTACGACCACGCTTTAGGGGGTGCGTAGGTGTGAGGGCTCGGGTTAGTGTTAGCGTACGGGTTAGGATTAGGGGACGTGTGAGGGTCAGGCTTCGGGGAAGGCTTAGGGTTACAGTTCGGTCTAGGGTTAGGGTTAGGGGACGGGGACGGTTTCGGGTCCAAGGGAGGGTACGACAACGCTTTAGGGGGAGTGTACGAGTGAGGGCGTGGGTTGGTGTTAGCGTACGGTTTAGAATTAGGGAACGGGTGAGGGTCAGGCTTCGGGGAAGGTTTTGGGTTAGGCTTCGGGCTAGGGTTAGGGTTAGGGGACGGGGACGGGGACGATTTAGGGTCCAGGGGAGGGTACGAGAATACTCTAGGGGGAGCGTACGTGTGAGGGCGTGGGTTAGTGTTAGCGTACGGGTTAGGATTAGGGGACGGGTGAGGGTCAGGCTTCGGGGAAGGGTTAGGATTAGGGTTCGGGCTAGGGTTAGGGTTAGGGGACGGGGATGTTTTAGGGTCCAGAGGAGGGTACGACAACGCTCTAGGGGGAGCGTACGTGTGAGGGCGCGGGTTAGTGTTAGCGTAAGGCTTACCATTAGGGGACGGGTGAGGGTCAGGCTTCAGGGAAGGGTTAGGGTTAGGGTTCGGCCTAGGGTTAGGGTTAGGGGACGGGGACGGTTTAGGGTCCAGGGGAGGGTACGACAACGCTCTAGGTGGAGCGTACGTGTGAGGGCGGGGGTTAGTGTTAGCGTACGGGTTAGGATTAGGGGACGGGTGAGGGTCAGGCTTTGGGGAAGTGTTAGGGTTAGGGTTCGGGTTTAGGGTTAGGTTTAGGGGACGGGGACGGTTTAGGGTCCAGGGGAGGGTACGAAAACGATCTAGGGGGAGCGTACCTGTGAGGGCGCGGGTTAGTGTTAGCGTACGGGTTAGGATTAGGGGACGGGTGAGGGTCAGGCTTCGGGGAAGGGTTAGGGTTAGGGTTCGGGCTAGGGTTAGTGTTAGGGAACGGGGACGGTTTAGGGTCCAGGGAAGGGTTCAACAACGCTTTGGGTGAGTGTACGTGTGAGGGCGCGGGTTAGTGTTAGCGTACGGGTTAGGATTAGGGGACGGGTGAGGTTCTGGCTTCGGGGAAAGGTTAGGGTTAGGGTTCTGGCTAGGGTTAGGGTTAGGGGACAGGGACTGTTTAGGGTCCAGGTGAGGGTATGACAGCGCTTTCGGGGGAGCGTACGTGTGAGGGAGCGGGTTAGTGTTAGCGTACGGGTTAGGATTAGGGGACTGGTGAGGGTCAGGCTTCGGGGAAGGGTTAGGGTTAGGGTTCGAGCTAGGGTTAGGGATAGGGGACGGGGACGGTTTAGGGTCCAGGTGACGGTACGACAACGCTTTAGGGGGAGCGTAGGTGTGAGGGCGCGGGTTAGTGTTAGCGTACGGGTTAGGATTAGGGGACGGATGAGGGTCAGGCTTCGGGGAAGGGTTTGGGTTAGGTTTCGGGCTAGGGTTAGGGTTAGGGGACGGGGACAGTTTAGGGACAAGGTGAGGGTACGACAACGCTTTAGGGGGAGCGTAGGTGTGAGTGCGCGGGTTAGTGTTAGCGTACGGGTTAGGATTAGGGGACGGGTGAGGGTCAGGTTTCGGGGAAGGTTTAGGGTTAGGGTTCGGGCTAGGGTTAGGGTTAGGGCACGGGGACGGTTTAGGGTCCAGGTGAGGGTACGACAACGCTTTAGGGGGAGCATAGGTGTGAGTGCGCGGGTTAGTGTTAGCGTACGGGTTAGGATTAGGGGACGTGTGAGTGTCAGGCTTCGGGGAAGGGTTAGGGTTAGGTTTCGGGCTAGGGTTAGGGTTAGGGGACGGGGACAGTTTAGGGTCCAGGTGAGGGTACGACAACGCTTTAGTGGGAGCGTAGGTGTGAGGGCATGGGTTAGTGTTAGCGTACGGGTTAGGATTAGCGGACGGGTGAGGGTCAGGCTTCGGGGAAGGGTTGGGGTTAGGTTTCGGGCTAGGGTTAGGGTTAGGGGACGGGGACGGTTTAGGGTCCAGGTGAGTGTACGACAACGCTTTAGGGAGAACGTAGGTGTGAGGGCGCGGGTTAGTGTTAGCGTAAGGGTTAGGATTAGGGGTCGGTTGAGGGTCAGGTTTCGGGGAAGGGTTAGGGTTAAGGTTCAGGCTAGGGTTAGGGTTAGGGGACGGGGACGGTTGAGGGTCCAGGTGAGGGTACGACAACGCTTTATGGGGAGCGTAGGTGTGAGGGCGTGGGTTAGTGTTAGCGTACGGGTTAGGATTAGGGGACGGGTGAGGTTCTGGCTTCGGGGAAAGGTTAGGGTTAGGGTTCTGGCTAGGGTTAGGGTTAGGGGACGGGAACTGTTTAGGGTCCAAGAGAGGGTATGACAACGCTTTAGGGGGAGCGTAGGTGTGAGGGCGCGGGTTAGTTTTACCGTACGGGTTAGGATTAGGGGATGGGTGAGGGTCAGGCTTCGGAGAAGGGTTAGGGTTAGGTTTCGGGCTAGGGTAAGGGTTAGGGGACGGGGACGTTTTAGTGTCCAGGTGAGGGTACGACAACGCTTTAGGGGGAGCGTAGGTTTGAGGGCTCGGGTTAGTGTTAGCATACGGGTTAGGATTAGGGGACGGGTGAGGGTCTGGCTTCGGGTAAGTGTTAGGGTTAGGGTTCGGTCTAGGGTTAGGGTTAGTGGACGGGGACGGTTTAGGGTCCAGGTGAGGGTTCGACAACGCTTTAGGGGGAGCGTAGGTGTGAGGGCGTGGGGTAGTGTTAGCGTACGGGTTAGGATTAGTGGACGGGTGAGGGTCAGGCTTCGGGGAAGGGTTAAGGTTAGGGTTCGGGCTAGGGTTAGGTTTAGGGGACGGGGACGGTTTAGGGTCCAGGTGAGGGTATCACAACGCTTTAGGGGGAGCGTACGTGTGAGGGCGCAGGTTAGTGTTAGCGTACGGGTTAGGATTAGGGGACGGGTGAGGGTCAGGCTTCGGGGAAGGTTTAGGGTTAGAGTTTGGGTTAGGGTTAGGGGACGGGGATGGTTTAGGGTCCAGGTGATTGTACGACAACGCTTTAGGGGGAGCCTAGGTGTGAGGGCGCGGGTTAGTGTTAACGTATGGGTTAGCATTAGGGGACGGGTGAGGGTCAGGCTTCGGGGAAGTTTTAGGGTTAGGGTTCGGGCTAGGTTTAGGGTTAGGGGATGGGGACGGTTTAGGGTCCAGGTGAGGGTACGACAATGCTTTAGGGGGAGCGTAGGTGTGAGGGCGCGATTGAATGTTAGCGTACGGTTTAGGATTAGGGGACGGGTGAGGGTCAGACTTCGGGGAACGGTTAGGGTTAGGGTTCAGGCTAGGGTTAGGGTTAGGGGACGGGGACGGTTTAGGGTCCAGGTGAGGGTACGACAACGCTTTAGGGGGAGCGTAGGTGTGAGGGCGCGGATTAGTGTTAGCGTACGTATTATGATTAGGGGACGGGTGAGGGTCAGGCTTCGGGGAAGGTTTAGGGTTAGGTTTCGGGCTAGGGTTAGGGATAGGGGACGGAGACGGTTTAGGGTCCTGGTGACGGTACGACAACGCTTTAGGGGGAGCGTAGAAGTGAGGGCGCGGGTTAGTGTTAGTGTACGGGTTAGGATTAGGGGACGGATGAGCGTCAGGCTTCGGGGAAGGGTTTGGGTTAGGTTTCGGGCTAGGGTTAGGGTTAGGGGACGGGGACAGTTTAGGGACAAGGTGAGGGTACGACAACGCTTTAGGGGGAGCGTAGGTGTGAGGGCGCGGGTTAGTGTTAGTGTACGGGTTAGGATTAGGGGACGGTTGAGGGTCAGGCTTCGGGGAAGGGTTTGGGTTAGGGTTCGGGCTAGGTTTAGGGTTAGGGGACGGGGACGGTTTAGGGTCCAGGTGAGGGTACGACAACGCTTTAGGGGGAGCGTACGTGTGAGGGCGCGGGTTAGTGTTAGCGTACGGGTTAGGATTAGGGGAGTGGTGAGGGTCAGGTTTCGGGGAAGGGTTAGGGTTAGGGTTCGGGCTAGAGTTGGGGACGGGGACGGTTTAGGGTCCAGGTGAGTGTACGACAACGCTTTAGGGGGAGCGTAGGTGTGAGGGCGCGGGTTAGTGTTAGCGTACGTGTTAGGATTAGGGGACGGGTGAGGGTCAGGCTTCGGGGAAGGGTTAGGGTTAGGGTTCGGGCTAGCATTAGGGGACGGGGACGCTTTAGGGTCCAGGTGAGGGTACGACAACGCTTTAGGGGGAGCGTAGGTGTGAGGGCGCAGGTTAGTGTTAGCGTACGGGTTAGGATTTGGGGACGGGTGAGGGTCAGGCTTCGGGAAAGGGTTAGCATTAGGGTTCGGGCTAGGGTTAGGGTTAGGGGACGAGGACGGTTTAGGGTCCAGGTGAGGGTATGTCAACGCTTTAGGGGGAGCGTACGTGTGAGGGCGCAGGTTAGTGTTATCGTACGGGTTAGGATTAGGGGACGGGTGAGGGTCCGGCTTCGGGGAAGGGTTAGGGTTAGCGTTCGGGCTAGGGTTAGGGTTAGGAGACGGGGACGGTTTAGGGTCCAGGTGAGGGTATGACAACGCTTTAGGCGGAGGGTACGTGTGAGGGCGCGGGTTAGTGTTAGCGTACTTGGTAGGATTAGGGGACGGGTGAGGGTCAGGCTTCGGCGAAGGGTTAGGGTTAGGGTTCGGGCTAGGGTTAGGATTAGGGGACAGGGACGGTTTAGGGTCCAGGTGAGGGTACGACAACGCTTTAGGGGGAGCGTAGGTGTGAGGGCGTGGGTTAGTGTTAGCGTACGGGTTAGGATTAGGGGACGAGTGAGGGTTAGGCTCTGGGGAAGGGTTAGGGTTAGGGTTCGGGCTAGGGTTAGTGTTATGGGACGGGGACGGTTTAGGGTCCAGGTGAGGGTACGACAACGCTTTAGGGGGAGCGTACGTGTGAGGGCGCGGGTTAGTGTTAGCGTACGGGTTAGGATTAGGGGACGGGTGAGGGTCAGGCTTCGGGGAAGGGTTAGGGTGAGTGTTCGGGCTAGGGTTAGGGTTAGGGGACGGGGACGGTTTAGGGTCCAGGTGAGGGTACGACAATCCTTTAGGGGGAGCGTACGTGTGAGGGCGCGTTTTAGGGTTAGCGTACGGGTGACGATTAGGGGACGGGTGAGGGTCAGGCTTCAGGGAAGGGTTAGGGTTAGGGTTCAGGCTAGGGTTAGGGTTAGGGACGGGGACGGTTTAGGGTCCAGGGGAGGGTACGACAACGATTTAGGGGGAGCGTACGTGTGAGGGCGCGAGTTAGTGTTAGCGTACGGGTTAAGATTAGGGGACGGGTGAGGGTCAGGCTTCGGGGAAGGGTTAGGGTTAGGGTTCGGGCTAGGGTTACGGTTAGGGGACGGGGACGGTTTAGGGTCCAGGTGAGGGTACGACAACGCTTTAGGGGGAGGGTACGTGTGAGGGCGCGGGTTAGTGTTAGCGTACGGGTTAGGATTAGGGGACGGGTGAGGGTCAGGCTTCGGGGAAGGGTTAGGTTTAGAGTTCGGGCTAGGGTTAGGGTTAGGGGACGGGGACGGTTTAGGGTCCAGGTGAGGGTACGACAATGCTTTAGGGGGAGCGTAAGTGTGAGGGCGCGGGTTAGTGTTAGCGTACGGGTTAGGATTAGGGGAGGGGTGAGGGTCAGGTTTCGGGGAAGGGTTAGGGTTAGGGTTCGGGCTAGGGTTGGGGACGGGGACGGTTTAGGGTCCAGGTGAGTGTACGACAACGCTTTAGGGGGAGCGTAGGTGTGAGGGCGCGGGTTACTGTTAGCGTACGGGTTAGGATTAGGGGACGGGTGAGGGTCAGGCTTCGGGGAAGGGTTAGGGTTAGGGTTCGGGCTAGATTTAGGGGACGGGGACGCTTTAGGGTCCAGGTGAGGGTACGACAACGCTTTAGGGGGAGCGTAGGTGTGAGGGCGCGGGTTAGTGTTAGCGTACGGGTTAGGATTTGGGGACGGGTGAGGGTCAGGCTTCGGAAAAGGGTTAGCGTTAGGGTTCGGGCTAGGGTTAGTGTTAGGGGACGGGGACGGTTTAAGGTCCAGGAGAGGGTACGATAACGCTTTAGGGGGAGGGTAGGTGTGAGGGCGCGGGTTAGTGTTAGCGTACGGGTTAGGATTAGGGGATGGGTGAGGGTCAGGCTTCGGGGAAGGGTTAGGGTTAGAGTTCGGTTTAGGGTTAGGGGACGGGGATGGTTTAGGGTCCAGGTGATGGTACGACAACGCTTTAGGGGGAGCCTAGGTGTGAGGGCGCGGGTTAGTGTTAACGTATGGGTTAGCATTAGGGGACGGGTGAGGGTCAGGCTTCGGGGAAGTTTTAGGGTTAGGGTTCGGGCTAGGGTTAGGGTTAGGGGATGGGGACGGTTTAGGGTCCAGGTGAGGGTACGACAATGCTTTAGGGGGAGCGTAGGTGTGAGGGCGCGATTTAGTGTTAGCGTACGGTTTAGGATTAGGGGACGGGTGAGGGTCAGACTTCGGGGAACGGTTAGGGTTAGGGTTCAGGCTAGGGTTAGGGTTAGGGGACGGGGACGGTTGAGGGTGCAGGTGAGGGTACGACAACACTTTTGGGGGAGCGTAGGTGTTAGGGCGTGGGTTAGTGTTAGCGTACGGGTTAGGATTAGGGGACGGGTGAGGTTCTGGCTTCGGGGAAAGGTTAGGGTTAGGGTTCTGGCTAGGGTTAGGGTTAGTGGACGGGGACGGTTTAGGGTGCAGGTGAGGGTACGACAAAGCTTTAGGGGGAGCGTACGTGTGAGGGAGCGGGTTAGTGTTAGCGTACGGGTTAGGATTAGGGAACGGGTGAGGGTCAGGCTTCGGGGAAGGGTTAGGTTTAGGGTTCGGGCTAGGGTTAAGGTTAGGGGACGGGAACTGTTTAGGGTCCAAGAGAGGGTATGACAACGCTTTAGGGGGAGCGTACCTGTGAGGGCGCGGGTTAGTGTTACCGTACGGGTTAGGATTAGGGGACGGGTGAGGGTCAGGCTTCGGAGAAGGGTTAGGGTTAGGGTTCGGGCTAGGGTAAGTGTTAGGGGACGGGGACGTTTTAGGGTCCAGGTGAGGGTACGACAACGCTTTAGGGTGAGCGTAGGTGTGAAGGCTCGGGTTAGTGTTAGCGTACGGGTTAGGATTAGGGGACGGGTGACTGTCTGGCTTCAGGGAAGTGTTAGGGTTAGGGTTCGGTCTAGGGTTAGGGTTAGTGGACGGGGACGGTTTAGGGTCCAGGTGAGGGTTCAACAACGCTTTAGGGGGAGCGTAGGTGTGAGGGCGTGGGTTAGTGTTAGCGTACGGGTTAGGATTAGGGGACGGGTGAGTGTCAGGCTTCGGGGAAGGGTTAAGGTTAGTGTTCGGGCTAGGGTTAGGGTTAGGGGACGGGGACGGTTTAGGGTCCAGCTGAGGGTATCACAACGCTTTAGGGGGAGCGTACGTGTGACGGCGCAGGTTAGTGTTAGCGTACGGGTTAGGATTAGGGGACGGGTGAGGGTCAGGCTTCGGGGAAGGGTTAGGGTCAGGGTTCGGGCTACGGTAAGGGTTAGGGGACGGGGACGGTTTAGGATCAAGGTGAGGGTACGACAACGCTTTAGGGGGAGCGTAGGTGTGAGGGCGCGGGTTAGTGTTAGCGTACGGGTTAGGATTTGGGGACGGGTGAGGGTCAGGCTTCGGTGAAGGTTTAGCGTTAGGATTCGGGCTAGGGTTAGGGTTAGGGGACTGGGACGGTTTAAGGTCCAGGTGAGGGTATGACAACGCTTTAGGGGGAGCGTAGTTATGAGTGCGCGGGTTAGTGTTAGCGTACGGGTTAGGATTAGGGGACGGGTGAGGGTCAGGCTTCGGAGAAGGGTTAGGGTTAGGGTTCGGGCTAGGGTTGGGGTTGGGGACGGGGACGGTTTAGGGTCCAGGTGAGGGTACGACAACGCTTTAGGGGGAGCATAGGTGTGAGGGCTTGGGTTAGTGTTAGCGTGCGGGTTAGGATTAGGGGACGGGTGAGGGTCAGGCTTCGGGGAAGGGTTAGGGTTAGGGTTCGGGCTAGGGTTAGGGTTAGGGGACGGGGACGGTTTAGGGTCCAGGTGAGGTTACGACAACGCTTTAGGGGGAGCGTACGTGTGAGGGCGTGGTTTAGTGTTAGCGTATGGGTTAGGATTAGGGGACCGGTGAGGGTCAGGCTTTGGGGAAGGGTTAGGGTTAGGGTTCGGGCTAGGGTTAGGGTTAGGGGACGGGGAGGGTTTAGGGTCCAGGTGAGGGTACGACAACGCTTTAGGGGGAGCGTACTTGTGACGGCGCGGGTTAGTGTTAGCGTACGGGTTAGGATTAGGGGATGGGTGAGGGACAGGCCTCCGGGAAGGGTTTGGGATAGGGTTCAGGCGAGGGTTAGGGTTAGGGAACGGGGACGGTTGAGGGTCCAGGTGAGGGTACGACAACGCTTTAGGGGGAGCGTAGGTGTGAGGGCGTGGGTTAGTGTTAGCGTACGGGTTAGGATTAGGGGACGGTGAGGTTCTGGCTTCGGGGAAAGGTTAGGGTTAGGGTTCTGGCTAGGGTTAGGGTTAGGGGACGGGGACGGTTTAGGGTCCAGGTGAGGGTCTGACAACGCTTTAGGGGGAGCGTACGTGTGAGGGAGCGGGTTAGTGTTAGCGTACGGGTTAGGATTAGGGGACGGGTGAGGGTCAGGCTTCGGGGAAGGGTTAGGGTTAGCGTTCGGGCTAGGGTTAGGGTTAGGGGACGGGGACGGTTTAGGGGCCAGGTGAGGGTACGACAACGCTTTAAGGGGAGCGTAGGTGTGAGGGCGCGGGTTAGTGTTAGCGTACGGGTTAGGATTAGGGGACAGGTGAGGGTCAGGCTTCGGGGAAGGGTTAGGTTTAGGGTTCGGGCTAGGGTTAGGGTTAGGGGACGGGAACTGTTTAGGGTCCAAGAGAGGGTATGACAACGCTTTACGGGGAGCGTACGTGTGAGGGCGCGGGTTAGTGTTACCGTACGGGTTAGGATTAAGGGACGGGTGAGGGTCAGGCTTCAGAGAAGGGTTAGGGTTAGGGTTCGGGCTAGGGTAAGGGTTAGGGGACGGGGACGTTTTAGTGTCCAGGTGAGGGTACGACAACGCTTTAGGGGGAGCGTAGGTGTGAGGGCTCGGGTTAGTGTTAGCGTACGGGTTAGGATTAGGGGACGGGTGAGGGTCTGGCTTCGGGGAAGTGTTAGGGTTAGGGTTCGGTCTAGGGTTAGGGTTAGTGGACGGGGACGGTTTAGGGTCCAGGTGAGGGTTCGACAACGCCTTAGGGGGAACATACGTGTGAGGGCGTGGTTTAGTGTTAGCGTACGGGTTAGGATTAGGGGACGGGTGAGGGTCAGGCTTCGGGGAAGGGTTAAGGTTAGGGTTCGGGCTAGGGTTAGGGTTAGGGGACGGGGATGGTTTAGGGTCCAGGTGAGCGTATCACAACGCTTAAAGGGGAGCGTAGGTGTGAGGGCGCGGTTTAGTGTTAGCGTACGGGTTAGGATTAGGGGACGGCTGAGGGTCAGGCTTCGGGGAGTGTTAGGGTTAGGGTTCGGGCTAGGGTTAGGGTTAGGGGACGGGGACGGTTTAGGGTCCAGGTGAGGGTACGACAACGCTTTAGGGGGAGCGTACGTGTGAGGGCGTGGGTTAGTGTTAGCGTAGGGTTTAGGATTAGGGGACGGGTGAGGGTCAGCCTTCGGGGAAGGGTTAGGGTTAGGGTTCGGGCTAGGGTTAGGGTTATGGGACGGGGACAGTTTAGGGTCTAGGTGAGGGTACAACAACGCTTTAAGGGAGTGTAGGTGTGAGGGAGCGGGTTAGTGTTAGCGTACGGGTTAGGATTAGGGGACGGGTGAGGGTCAGGCTTCGGGGAAGGTTTAGGGTTAGTGTTCGGGCTAGGGTTAGGGTTAGGGGACTGGGACGGTTTAGGGTCCAGGTGAGGGTACGACAACGCTTTAGGGGGACCGTACGTGTGAGGGCGTGGTTTAGTGTTAGCGTACGGGTTAGGATTAGGGGATGGGTGAGGGTCAGGCTTCGGGGAAGAGTTTGGGATAGGGTACGGGCGAGGGTTAGGATTAGGGGACGGGGACGGTTTAGGGTCCAGGTGAGGGTACGACAACGCTTTAGGGGGAGCGTAGGTGTGAGGGCGCGGGTTAGTGTTACCGTAAGGGTTAGGATTAGGGGACGGGTGAGGGTCAGGTTTCGGGGAAGGGTTAGGGTTAGGGTTCGGGCTAGGGTTAGGGTTAGGGGACGGGGACGGTTTAGGGTCCAGGTGAGGGTACGACAACGCTTTAGGGGGAGCGTACTTGTGACTGCGTGGGTTAGTGTTAGCGTACGGGTTAGGATTAGGGGACAGGTGAGGGTCAGGCTTCGGGGAAGGGTTAGGTTTAGGGTTCGGGCTAGGGTTAGGGTTAGGGGACGGGGACTGTTTAAGGTCCAGGTGAGGGTACGAAAACGCTTTAGGGGGAGGGTAGGTGTGAGGGCGCGGGTTAGTGTTAGCGTACGGGTTAGGATTAGGGGATGGGTGAGGGTCAGGCTTCGGGGAAGGGTTAGGGGTAGAGTTCGGGTTAGGGATAGGGGACGGGGATGGTTTAGGGTCCAGGTGTTGTTACGACAAGGCTTTAGGGGGAGCGTAGGTGTGAGGGCTCGGGTTAGTGTTAGCGTACGGGTTAGGATTATGGGACGGGTGAGGGTCTGGCTTCGGGGAAGTGTTAGGGTTAGGGTTCGGGCTAGGGTTAGGGTTAGTGCACGGGGACGGTTTAGGGTCCAGGTGAGGGTTCGACAACGCTTTAGGGGGAGCGTAGGTGTGAGGGCGTGGGGTAGTGTTAGCGTACGGGTTAGGATTAGGGGACGGGAGAGGGTCAGGCTTCGGTGAAGGTTTAGGGTTTGGATTCGGGCTAGGGTTAGGGTTAGGGGACTGGGACGGTTTAGGGTCCAGGTGAGGGTATGACAACGCTTTAGAGGGAGCGTAGGTGTGAGTGCGCGGTTTAGTGTTAGCGTACGGGTTAGGATTAGGGGACGGGTGAGGGTCAGGCTTCGGGGAAGGGTTAGGGTTAGGGTTCGGGCTAGGGTTAGGGTTAGGGGACGGGGACGGTTTAGGGTCCAGGGGAGGGTTCAACAACGCTTTGGGGGAGCGTACGTGTGAGGGCGCGGGTTAGTGTTAGCGTACGGGTTAGGATTAGGGGACGGGTGAGGGTCAGGCTTCGGGGAAGGGTTAGGGTTAGGGTTCGGGCTAGGGTTAGTGTTAGGGAACGGGGACGGTTTAGGGTCCAGGGGAGGGTTCAACAACGCTTTGGGGGAGCGTACGTGTGAGGGCGCGGCTTAGTGTTAGCGTATGGGTTAGGATTAGGGGACGGGTGAGGGTCAGGCTTCGGGGAAGGGTTAAGGTTAGGGTTCGGGCTAGGGTTAGGGTTAGGGGACGGGGACGGTTTAGGGTCCGGGGAGGGTACGACAACGCTTTAGGGGGAGCGTACGTGTGAGGGCGCGGGTTAGTGTTAGCGTACGGGTTAGGATTAGGGGACGGGTGAGGGTCAGGCTTCGGGGAAGGGTTAGGGATAGGGTACGGGCTAGGGTTGGGGTTGGGGACGGGGACGGTTTAAGGTCCAGGTGAGGGTACGACAACGCTTTAGGGGGATCGTAGGTGTGAGGGCTCGGGTTAGTGTTAGCGTGCGGGTTAGGATTAGGGGATGGGTGAGGGTCAGGCTTCGGGGAAGTTTTAGGGTTAGGGTTCGGGCTAGGGTTAGGGTTAGGGGACGGGGACGGTTTAGGGTCCAGGTGAGGGTACGACAACGCTTTAGGGGGAGCGTAGGTGTGAGGGCTCGGGTTAGTGTTATCGTAGGGGTTAGGATTAGGGGATGGGTGAGGGTCAGGCTTCGGGGAAGTGTTAGGGTTAGGGTTCGGGCTACGGTAAGGGTTAGGGGATGGGGACGGTTTAGGGTCCAGGTGAGGGTACGACAACGCTTTAGGGGGAGCGTACGTGTGAGGCCGCGGGTTAGTGTTAGCGTACGGGTTAGGATTAGGGGACGGGTGAGGGTTAGGCTTCGGGGAAGGGTTAGGGCTAGGGTTCGGGTAGTGTTAGGTTTAGGGGACTGGGACGGTTTAGGATCCAGGTGAGGGTATGACAATGCTTTTGGGGGAGCGTAGGTGTGAGGGCGCGGTTTAGTGTTAGCGTACGGGTTAGGATTAGGGGATGGCTGAGGGTCAGGCTTCGGGGAAGGGTTAGGGTTAGAGTTCGGGCTAGTGTTAGGGATGGGGACGGGGACGGTTTAGGGTCCAGGTGAGAGTACGACAACGCTTTAGGGGGAGCGTAGGTGTGAGGGCTCGGGGTAGTGTTAGCGTGCGGGTTAGGATTAGGGGACGGGTGAGGGTGAGGCTTCGGGGAAGGGTTAGGTTTAGAGTTCGGGCTAGGGTTAGGGTTAGGGGACGGGGACGGTTTAGGGTCCAGGTGAGGGTATGACAACGCTTTAGGGGCAGCATAGATGTGAGGGCGCGGGTTAGTGTTAGCGTAGGGGTTAGGATTAGGGGACGGGTGAGGGTCAGGCTTCGGGGAAGGGTTAGGGTCAGGGTTCGGGCTAGGGTTAGGTTAGGGGACGGGGACGGTTTAGGGTCCAGGTGAGGGTACGACAACTCTTTAGGGGGAGCGTACGTTTGATGGCGCGAGTTAGTGTTAGCGTACGGGTTAGGATTAGGGGACGGGTGAGGGTCAGGCTTCGGGGAAGGCTTAGGGTTACAGTTCGGGCTAGGGTTAGGGTTAGGGGACGGGGACGGTTTAGGGTCCAGGGGAGGGTACGACAACGCTTTAGGGGGAGCGTACGTGTGAGGGTGCGGGTTACTGTTAGCGTACGGGTTAGGATTAGGGGACGGGTGAGGGTCAGGCTTCGGGTAAGGGTTAGGGTTAGGGTTCAGGCTAGGGTTAGGGTTAGGGGACTGGGACGGTTTAGGGTCCAGGTGAGGGTATGACAACGCTTTAGGGGCAGCATAGATGTGAGGGCGCGGGTTAGTGTTAGCGTAGGGGTTAGGATTAGGGGACGGGTGAGGGTCAGGCTTCGGGGAAGGGTTAGGGTCAGGGTTCGGGCTAGGGTTAGGTTAGGGGACGGGGACGGTTTAGGGTCCAGGTGAGGGTACGACAACTCTTTAGGGGGAGCGTACGTTTGATGGCGCGAGTTAGTGTTAGCGTACGGGTTAGGATTAGGGGACGGGTGAGGGTCAGGCTTTGGGGAAGGCTTAGGGTTACAGTTCGGGCTAGGGTTAGGGTTAGGGGACGGGGACGGTTTAGGGTCCAAGGGAGGGTACGACAACGCTTTAGGGGGAGTGTACGAGTGAGGGCGTGGGTTAGTGTTAGCGTACGGGTTAGGATTAGGGGACAGGTGAGGGTCAGGCTTCGGGGAAGGGTTAGGTTTAGGGTTCGGGCTAGGGTTAGGGTTAGGGGACGGGAACTGTTTAGGGTCCAAGAGAGGGTATGACAACGCTTTACGGGGAGCGTACGTGTGAGGGCGCGGGTTAGTGTTACCGTACGGGTTAGGATTAGGGGACGGGTGAGGGTCAGGCTTCAGAGAAGGGTTAGGGTTAGGGTTCCGGCTAGGGTAAGGGTTAGGGGACGGGGACGTTTTAGTGTCCAGGTGAGGGTACGACAACGCTTTAGGGGGAGCGTAGGTGTGAGGGCTCGGGTTAGTGTTAGCGTACGGGTTAGGATTAGGGGACGGGTGAGGGTCTGGCTTCGGGGAAGTGTTAGGGTTAGGGTTCGGTCTAGGGTTAGGGTTAGTGGACGGGGACGGTTTAGGGTCCAGGTGAGGGTTCGACAACGCCTTAGGGGGAACATACGTGTGAGGGCGTGGTTTAGTGTTAGCGAACGGGTTAGGATTAGGGGACGGGTGAGGGTCAGGCTTCGGGGAAGGGTTAAGGTTAGGGTTCGGGCTAGGGTTAGGGTTAGGGGACGGGGACGGTTTAGGGTCCAGGTGAGCGTATCACAACGCTTTAGGGGGAGCGTAGGTGTGAGGGCGCGGTTTAGTGTTAGCGTACGGGTTAGGATTAGGGGACGGCTGAGGGTCAGGCTTCGGGGAGTGTTAGGGTTAGGGTTCGGGCTAGGGTTAGGGTTATGGTACGGGGACAGTTTAGGGTCTAGGTGAGGGTACGACAACGCTTTAAGGGAGTGTAGGTGTGAGGGAGCGGGTTAGTGTTAGCGTACGGGTTAGGATTAGGGGACGGGTGAGGGTCAGGCTTCGGGGAAGGGTTAGGGTTAGTGTTCGGGCTAGGGTTAGGGTTAGGGGACTGGGACGGTTTAGGGTCCAGGTGAGGGTACGACAACGCTTTAGGGGGAGCGTACGTGTGAGGGCGTGGTTTAGTGTTAGCGTACGGGTTAGGATTAGGGGATGGGTGAGGGTCAGGCTTCGGGGAAGAGTTTGGGATAGGGTACGGGCGAGGGTTAGGATTAGGGGACGGGGACGGTTTAGGGTCCAGGTGAGGGTACGACAACGCTTTAGGGGGAGCGTAGGTGTGAGGGCGCGGGTTAGTGTTACCGTATGGGTTAGGATTAGGGGACGGGTGAGGGTCAGGTTTCGGGGAAGGGTTAGGGTTAGGGTTCGGGCTAGGGTTAGGGTTAGGGGACGGGGACGGTTTAGGGTCCAGGTGAGGGTACGACAACGCTTTAGGGGGAGCGTACTTGTGACTGCTTGGGTTAGTGTTAGCGTACGGGTTAATATTAGGGGACAGGTGAGGGTCAGGCTTCGGGGAAGGGTTAGGTTTAGGGTTCGGGCTAGGGTTAGGGTTAGGGGACAGGGACGGTTTAAGGTCCAGGTGAGGGTACGACAACGCTTTAGGGGGAGGGTAGGTGTGAGGGCGCGGGTTCGTGTTAGCGTACGGGTTAGGATTAGGGGATGGGTGAGGGTCAGGCTTCGGGGAAGGGTTAGGGGTAGAGTTCGGGTTAGGGATAGGGGACGGGGATGGTTTAGGGTCCAGGTGTTGTTACGACAAGGCTTTAGGGGGAGCGTAGGTGTGAGGGCTCGGGTTAGTGTTAGCGTACGGGTTAGGATTATGGGACGGGTGAGGGTCTGGCTTCGGGGAAGTGTTAGGGTTAGGGTACGGTAGGGTTAGGGTTAGTGCACGGGGACGGTTTAGGGTCCAGGTGAGGGTTCGACAACGCTTTAGGGGGAGCGTAGGTGTGAGGGCGTGGGGTAGTGTTAGCGTACGGGTTAGGATTAGGGGACGGGAGAGGGTCAGGCTTCGGTGAAGGTTTAGGGTTTGGATTCGGGCTAGGGTTAGGGTTAGGGGACTGGGACGGTTTAGGGTCCAGGTGAGGGTATGACAATGCTTTAGGGGGAGCGTAGGTGTGAGTGCGCGGTTTAGTGTTAGCGTACGGGTTAGGATTAGGGGACGGGTGAGGGTCAGGCTTCGGGGAAGGGTTAGGGTTAGGGTTCGGGCTAGGGTTAGGGTTAGGGGACGGGGACGGTTTAGGGTCCAGGGGAGGGTTCAACAACGCTTTGGGGGAGCGTACGTGTGAGGGCGCGGGTTAGTGTTAGCGTACGGGTTAGGATTAGGGGACGGGTGAGGGTCAGGCTTCGGGGAAGGGTTAGGGTTAGGGTTCGGGCTAGGGTTAGTGTTAGGGAACGGGGACGGTTTAGGGTCCAGGGGAGGGTTCAACAACGCTTTGGGGGAGCGTACGTGTGAGGGCGCGGGTTAGTGTTAGCGTACAGGTTAGGATTACGGGACGGGTGAGGGTCAGGCTTCGGGGAAGGGTTAAGGTTAGGGTTCGGGCTAGGGTTAGGGTTAGGGGACGGGGACGGTTTAGGGTCCGGGGAGGGTACGACAACGCTTTAGGGGGAGCGTACGTGTGAGGGCGCGGGTTAGTGTTAGCGTACGGTTTAGGATTAGGGGACGGGTGAGGGTCAGGCTTTGGGGAAGTGTTAGGGTTAGGGTTCGGGCTAGGGTTAGCGTTAGGGAACGGGGACGGTTTAGGGTCCAGAGGAGGGTACGACAACGCTTTAGGGGGAGCGTACGTGTGAGGGCGCGGGTTAGTGTTAGCGTACGGGTTAGGATTAGGGGACGGGTTAGGGTCAGTCTTCGGGGAAGGGTTAGGGTTAGGGTTCGGGCTAGGGTTAGGGTTAGGGGACGGGGACGGTTTAGGGTCCAGGTGAGGGTACGACAACGCTTTAGGGGGAGCGTAGGTGTGAGGGCGCGGGTTAGTGTTAGCGTACGGGTTAGGATTAGGGGACGGGTGAGGGTCAGGTTTCGGGGAAGGGTTAGGGTTAGGGTTCGGGCTAGGGTTAGGGTTAGGGGACGGGGACGGTTTAGGGTCCAGGTGAGGGTACGACAACGCTTTAGGGGGAGCGTACGTGTGACGGCGTGGGTTAGTGTTAGCGTACGGGTTAGGATTAGGGGACAGGTGAGGGTCAGGCTTCGGGGAAGGGTTAGGTTTAGGGTTCGGGCTAGGGTTAGGGTTAGGGGACGGGGACGGTTTAGTGTCCAGGTGAGGGTACGACAACGCTTTAGGGGGAGGGTAGGTGTGAGGGCGCGGGTTAGTGTTAGCGTACGGGTTAGGATTAGGGGATGGGTGAGGGTCAGGCTTCGGGGAAGGGTTAGGGGTAGAGTTCGGGTTAGGGATAGGTGACGGGGATGGTTTAGGGTCCAGGTGTTGGTACGACAACGCTTTAGGGGGAGCGTAGGTGTGAGGGCTCGGGTTAGTGTTAGCATACGGGTTAGGATTATGGGACGGGTGAGGGTCTGGCTTCGGGGAAGTGTTAGGGTTAGGGTTCGGTCTAGGGTTAGGGTTAGTGGAAGGGGACGGTTTAGGGTCCAAATGAGGGTTCGACAACGCTTTAGGGGGAGCGTGTGAGGGCGTGGGGTAGTGTTAGCGTATGGGTTAGGATTAGGGGACGGGTGAGGGTCAGGCTTCGGGGAAGGGTTAAGTTTAGGGTTCGGGCTAGGGTTAGGGTTAGGGGACGGGGACGGTTTAGGGTCCAGTGAGGGTATCACAACGCTTTAGGGGGAGCGTACGTGTGAGGGCGCAGGTTAGTGTTAGCGAACGGGTTAGGATTAGGGGACGGGTGAGGGTCAGGCTTCGGGGAAGGGTTAGGGTTAGGGTTCGGGCTAGGGTTAGGGTTAGGGGACGGGGACGGTTTAGTGTCCAGGTGAGGGTACGACAACGCTTTAGGGGGAGCGTAGGTGTGAGGGCGCGGGTTAGTGTTACCGTACGGGTTAGGATTAGGGGACGGGTGAGGGTCAGGTTTCGGGGAAGGGTTAGGGTTAGGGTTCGGGCTAGGGTTAGGGTTAGGGGACGGGGACGGTTTAGGGTCCAGGTGAGGGTACGACAACGCTTTAGGGGGAGCGTACTTGTGACTGCGTGGGTTAGTGTTAGCGTACGGGTTAGGATTAGGGGACAGGTGAGGGTCAGGCTTCGGGGAAGGGTTAGGTTTAGGGTTCGGGCTAGGGTTAGGGTTAGGGGACGGGGACTGTTTAAGGTCCAGGTGAGGGTACGACAACGCTTTAGGGGGAGGGTAGGTGTGAGGGCGCGGGTTAGTGTTAGCGTACGGGTTAGGATTAGGGGATGGGTGAGGGTCAGGCTTCGGGGACGGGTTAGGGGTAGAGTTCGGGTTAGGGATAGGGGACGGGGATGGTTTAGGGTCCAGGTGTTGTTACGACAAGGCTTTAGGGGGAGCGTAGGTGTGAGGGCTCGGGTTAGTGTTAGCGTATGGGTTAGGATTATGGGACGGGTGAGGGTCTGGCTTCGAGGAAGTGTTAGGGTTAGGGTTCGGTCTAGGGTTAGGGTTAGTGCACGGGGACGGTTTAGGGTCCAGGTGAGGGTTCGACAACGCTTTAGGGGGAGCGTAGGTGTGAGGGCGTGGGGTAGTGTTAGCGTACGGGTTAGGATTAGGGGACGGGAGAGGGTCAGGCTTCGGTGAAGGTTTAGGGTTTGGATTCGGGCTAGGGTTAGGGTTAGGGGACTGGGACGGTTTAGGGTCCAGGTGAGGGTATGACAACGCTTTAGAGGGAGCGTAGGTGTGAGTGCGCGGTTTAGTGTTAGCGTACGGGTTAGGATTAGGGGACGGGTGAGGGTCAGGCTTCGGGGAAGGGTTAGGGTTAGGGTTCGGGCTAGGGTTAGGGTTAGGGGACGGGGACGGTTTAGGGTCCGGGGAGGGTACGACAACGCTTTAGGGGGAGCGTACGTGTGAGGGCGCGGGTTAGTGTTAGCGTACGGTTTAGGATTAGGGGACGGGTGAGGGTCAGGCTTTGGGGAAGTGTTAGGGTTAGGGTTCGGGCTAGGGTTAGCGTTAGGGAACGGGGACGGTTTAGGGTCCAGAGGAGGGTACGACAACGCTTTAGGGGGAGCGTACGTGTGAGGGCGCGGGTTAGTGTTAGCGTACGGGTTAGGATTAGGGGACGGGTTAGGGTCAGTCTTCGGGGAAGGGTTAGTGTTAGGGTTCGGGCTAGGGTTAGGGTTAGGGGACGGGGACGGTTTAGGGTCCAGGTGAGGGTATGACAACGCTTTAGGGGGAGCGTAGGTGTGAGTGCGCGGTTTAGTGTTAGCGTACGGGTTAGGATTAGGGGACGGGTGAGGGTCAGGCTTCGGGGAAGGGTTAGGGATAGGGTACGGGCTAGGGTTGGGGTTGGGGACGGGGACGGTTTAAGGTCCAGGTGAGGGTACGACAACACTTTAGGGGGAGCGTACGTGTGAGGGCGCGGGTTAGTGTTAGCGTACGGGTTAGGATTAGGGGACGGGTTAGGGTCAGTCTTCGGGGAAGGGTTAGTGTTAGGGTTCGGGCTAGGGTTAGGGTTAGGGGACGGGGACGGTTTAGGGTCCAGGTGAGGGTATGACAACGCTTTAGGGGGAGCGTAGGTGTGAGTGCGCGGTTTAGTGTTAGCGTACGGGTTAGGATTAGGGGACGGGTGAGGGTCAGGCTTCGGGGAAGGGTTAGGGTTAGGGTTCGGGCTAGGGTTAGGGTTAGGGGACGGGGACGGTTTAGGGTCCAGGTGAGGGTACGACAACGCTTTAGGGGGAGCGTACGTGTGACGGCGTGGGTTAGTGTTAGCGTACGGGTTAGGATTAGGGGACAGGTGAGGGTCAGGCTTCGGGGAAGGGTTAGGTTTAGGGTTCGGGCTAGGGTTAGGGTTAGGGGACGGGGACGGTTTAGTGTCCAGGTGAGGGTACGACAACGCTTTAGGGGGAGGGTAGGTGTGAGGGCGCGGGTTAGTGTTAGCGTACGGGTTAGGATTAGGGGATGGGTGAGGGTCAGGCTTCGGGGAAGGGTTAGGGGTAGAGTTCGGGTTAGGGATAGGTGACGGGGATGGTTTAGGGTCCAGGTGTTGGTACGACAACGCTTTAGGGGGAGCGTAGGTGTGAGGGCTCGGGTTAGTGTTAGCATACGGGTTAGGATTATGGGACGGGTGAGGGTCTGGCTTCGGGGAAGTGTTAGGGTTAGGGTTCGGTCTAGGGTTAGGGTTAGTGGAAGGGGACGGTTTAGGGTCCAGGTGAGGGTTCGACAACGCTTTAGGGGGAGCGTGTGAGGGCGTGGGGTAGTGTTAGCGTATGGGTTAGGATTAGGGGACGGGTGAGGGTCAGGCTTCGGGGAAGGGTTAAGTTTAGGGTTCGGGCTAGGGTTAGGGTTAGGGGACGGGGACGGTTTAGGGTCCAGTGAGGGTATCACAACGCTTTAGGGGGAGCGTACGTGTGAGGGCGCAGGTTAGTGTTAGCGAACGGGTTAGGATTAGGGGACGGGTGAGGGTCAGGCTTCGGGGAAGGGTTAGGGTTAGGGTTCGGGCTAGGGTTAGGGTTAGGGGACGGGGACGGTTTAGTGTCCAGGTGAGGGTACGACAACGCTTTAGGGGGAGCGTAGGTGTGAGGGCGCGGGTTAGTGTTACCGTACGGGTTAGGATTAGGGGACGGGTGAGGGTCAGGTTTCGGGGAAGGGTTAGGGTTAGGGTTCGGGCTAGGGTTAGGGTTAGGGGACGGGGACGGTTTAGGGTCCAGGTGAGGGTACGACAACGCTTTAGGGGGAGCGTACTTGTGACTGCGTGGGTTAGTGTTAGCGTACGGGTTAGGATTAGGGGACAGGTGAGGGTCAGGCTTCGGGGAAGGGTTAGGTTTAGGGTTCGGGCTAGGGTTAGGGTTAGGGGACGGGGACGGTTTAGTGTCCAGGTGAGGGTACGACAACGCTTTAGGGGGAGGGTAGGTGTGAGGGCGCGGGTTAGTGTTAGCGTACGGGTTAGGATTAGGGGATGGGTGAGGGTCAGGCTTCGGGGAAGGGTTAGGGGTAGAGTTCGGGTTAGGGATAGGGGACGGGGATGGTTTAGGGTCCAGGTGTTGTTACGACAAGGCTTTAGGGGGAGCGTAGGTGTGAGGGCTCGGGTTAGTGTTAGCGTACGGGTTAGGATTATGGGACGGGTGAGGGTCTGGCTTCGAGGAAGTGTTAGGGTTAGGGTTCGGTCTAGGGTTAGGGTTAGTGCACGGGGACGGTTTAGGGTCCAGGTGAGGGTTCGACAACGCTTTAGGGGGAGCGTAGGTGTGAGGGCGTGGGGTAGTGTTAGCGTACGGGTTAGGATTAGGGGACGGGAGAGGGTCAGGCTTCGGTGAAGGTTTAGGGTTCGGATTCGGGCTAGGGTTAGGGTTAGGGGACTGGGACGGTTTAGGGTCCAGGTGAGGGTATGACAACGCTTTAGAGGGAGCGTAGGTGTGAGTGCGCGGTTTAGTGTTAGCGTACGGGTTAGGATTAGGGGACGGGTGAGGGTCAGGCTTCGGGGAAGGGTTAGGGTTAGGGTTCGGGCTAGGGTTAGGGTTAGGGGACGGGGACGATTTAGGGTCCGGGGAGGGTACGACAACGCTTTAGGGGGAGCGTACGTGTGAGGGCGCGGGTTAGTGTTAGCGTACGGTTTAGGATTAGGGGACGGGTGAGGGTCAGGCTTTGGGGAAGTGTTAGGGTTAGGGTTCGGGCTAGGGTTAGCGTTAGGGAACGGGGACGGTTTAGGGTCCAGAGGAGGGTACGACAACGCTTTAGGGGGAGCGTACGTGTGAGGGCGCGGGTTAGTGTTAGCGTACGGGTTAGGATTAGGGGACGGGTTAGGGTCAGTCTTCGGGGAAGGGTTAGTGTTAGGGTTCGGGCTAGGGTTAGGGTTAGGGGACGGGGACGGTTTAGGGTCCAGGTGAGGGTATGACAACGCTTTAGGGGGAGCGTAGGTGTGAGTGCGCGGTTTAGTGTTAGCGTACGGGTTAGGATTAGGGGACGGGTGAGGGTCAGGCTTCGGGGAAGGGTTAGGGATAGGGTACGGGCTAGGGTTGGGGTTGGGGACGGGGACGGTTTAAGGTCCAGGTGAGGGTACGACAACACTTTAGGGGGATCGTAGGTGTGAGGGCTCGGGTTAGTGTTAGCGTGCGGGTTAGGATTAGGGGATGGGTGAGGGTCAGGCTTCGGGGAAGGTTTAGGGTTAGGGTTCGGGCTAGGGTTAGGGTTAGGGGACGGGGACGGTTTAGGGTCCAGGTGAGGGTACGACAACGCTTTAGGGGGAGCGTAGGTGTGAGGGCTCGGGTTAGTGTTATCGTAGGGGTTAGGATTAGGGGATGGGTGAGGGTCAGGCTTCGTGGAAGGGTTAGGGTTAGGGTTCGGGCTACGGTAAGGGTTAGGGGATGGGGACGGTTTAGGGTCCAGGTGAGGGTACGACAACGCTTTAGGGGGAGCGTACGTGTGAGGCCGCGGGTTAGTGTTAGCGTACGGGTTAGGATTAGGGGACAGGTGAGGGTTAGGCTTCGGGGAAGGGTTAGGGCTAGGGTTCGGGTAGTGTTAGGTTTAGGGGACTGGGACGGTTTAGGATCCAGGTGAGGGTATGACAATGCTTTTGGGGGAGCGTAGGTGTGAGGGCGCGGTTTAGTGTTAGCGTACGGGTTAGGATTAGGGGACGGCTGAGGGTCAGGCTTCGGGGAAGGGTTAGGGTTAGAGTACGGGCTACTGTTAGGGATGGGGACGGGGACGGTTTAGGGTCCAGGTGAGAGTACGACAACGCTTTAGGGGGAGCGTAGGTGTGAGGGCTCGGGGTAGTGTTAGCGTGCGGGTTAGGATTAGGGGACGGGTGAGGGTGAGGCTTCGGGGAAGGGTTAGGTTTAGAGTTCGGGCTAGGGTTAGGGTTAGGGGACGGGGACAGTTTAGGGTCCAGGTGAGGGTATGACAACGCTTTAGGGGCAGCATAGATGTGAGGGCGCGGGTTAGTGTTAGCGTAGGGGTTAGGATTAGGGGACGGGTGAGGGTCAGGCTTCGGGGAAGGGTTAGGGTCAGGGTTCGGGCTAGGGTTAGGTTAGGGGACGGGGACGGTTTAGGGTCCAGGTGAGGGTACGACAACTCTTTAGGGGGAGTGTACGTTTGATGGCGCGAGTTAGTGTTAGCGTACGGGTTAGGATTAGGGGACGGGTGAGGGTCAGGCTTCGGGGAAGGCTTAGGGTTACAGTTCGGGCTAGGGTTAGGGTTAGGGGACGGGGACGGTTTAGGGTCCAAGGGAGGGTACGACAACGCTTTAGGGGGAGTGTACGAGTGAGGGCGTGGGTTAGTGTTAGCGTACGGGTTAGGATTAGGGGACAGGTGAGGGTCAGGCTTCGGGGAAGGGTTAGGTTTAGGGTTCGGGCTAGGGTTAGGGTTAGGGGACGGGAACTGTTTAGGGTCCAAGAGAGGGTATGACAACGCTTTACGGGGAGCGTACGTGTGAGGGCGCGGGTTAGTGTTAGCGTACGGGTTAGGATTAGGGGACGGGTGAGGGTCAGGCTTCAGAGAAGGGTTAGGGTTAGGGTTCCGGGTAGGGTAAGGGTTAGGGGACGGGGACGTTTTAGTGTCCAGGTGAGGGTACGACAACGCTTTAGGGGGAGCGTAGGTGTGAGGGCTCGGGTTAGTGTTAGCGTACGGGTTAGGATTAGGGGACGGGTGAGGGTCTGGCTTCGGGGAAGTGTTAGGGTTAGGGTTCGGTCTAGGGTTAGGGTTAGTGGACGGGGACGGTTTAGGGTCCAGGTGAGGGTTCGACAACGCCTTAGGGGGAACATACGTGTGAGGGCGTGGTTTAGTGTTAGCGTACGGGTTAGGATTAGGGGACGGGTGAGGGTCAGGCTTCGGGGAAGGGTTAAGGTTAGGGTTCGGGCTAGGGTTAGGGTTAGGGGACGGGGACGGTTTAGGGTCCAGGTGAGCGTATCACAACGCTTTAGGGGGAGCGTAGGTGTGAGGGCGCGGTTTAGTGTTAGCGTACGGGTTAGGATTAGGGGACGGCTGAGGGTCAGGCTTCGGGGAGTGTTAGGGTTAGGGTTCGGGCTAGGGTTAGGGTTATGGTACGGGGACAGTTTAGGGTCTAGGTGAGGGTACGACAACGCTTTAAGGGAGTGTAGGTGTGAGGGAGCGGGTTAGTGTTAGCGTACGGGTTAGGATTAGGGGACGGGTGAGGGTCAGGCTTCGGGGAAGGGTTAGGGTTAGTGTTCGGGCTAGGGTTAGGGTTAGGGGACTGGGACGGTTTAGGGTCCAGGTGAGGGTACGACAACGCTTTAGGGGGAGCGTACGTGTGAGGGCGTGGTTTAGTGTTAGCGTACGGGTTAGGATTAGGGGATGGGTGAGGGTCAGGCTTCGGGGAAGAGTTTGGGATAGGGTACGGGCGAGGGTTAGGATTAGGGGACGGGGACGGTTTAGGGTCCAGGTGAGGGTACGACAACGCTTTAGGGGGAGCGTAGGTGTGAGGGCGCGGGTTAGTGTTACCGTATGGGTTAGGATTAGGGGACGGGTGAGGGTCAGGTTTCGGGGAAGGGTTAGGGTTAGGGTTCGGGCTAGGGTTAGGGTTAGGGGACGGGGACGGTTTAGGGTCCAGGTGAGGGTACGACAACGCTTTAGGGGGAGCGTACTTGTGACTGCTTGGGTTAGTGTTAGCGTACGGGTTAATATTAGGGGACAGGTGAGGGTCAGGCTTCGGGGAAGGGTTAGGTTTAGGGTTCGGGCTAGGGTTAGGGTTAGGGGACAGGGACGGTTTAAGGTCCAGGTGAGGGTACGACAACGCTTTAGGGGGAGGGTAGGTGTGAGGGCGCGGGTTAGTGTTAGCGTACGGGTTAGGATTAGGGGATGGGTGAGGGTCAGGCTTCGGGGAAGGGTTAGGGGTAGAGTTCGGGTTAGGGATAGGGGACGGGGATGGTTTAGGGTCCAGGTGTTGTTACGACAAGGCTTTAGGGGGAGCGTAGGTGTGAGGGCTCGGGTTAGTGTTAGCGTACGGGTTAGGATTATGGGACGGGTGAGGGTCTGGCTTCGGGGAAGTGTTAGGGTTAGGGTTCGGTAGGGTTAGGGTTAGTGCACGGGGACGGTTTAGGGTCCAGGTGAGGGTTCGACAACGCTTTAGGGGGAGCGTAGGTGTGAGGGCGTGGGGTAGTGTTAGCGTACGGGTTAGGATTAGGGGACGGGAGAGGGTCAGGCTTCGGTGAAGGTTTAGGGTTTGGATTCGGGCTAGGGTTAGGGTTAGGGGACTGGGACGGTTTAGGGTCCAGGTGAGGGTATGACAACGCTTTAGGGGGAGCGTAGGTGTGAGTGCGCGGTTTAGTGTTAGCGTACGGGTTAGGATTAGGGGACGGGTGAGGGTCAGGCTTCGGGGAAGGGTTAGGGTTAGGGTTCGGGCTAGGGTTAGGGTTAGGGGACGGGGACGGTTTAGGGTCCAGGGGAGGGTTCAACAACGCTTTGGGGGAGCGTACGTGTGAGGGCGCGGGTTAGTGTTAGCGTACGGGTTAGGATTAGGGGACGGGTGAGGGTCAGGCTTCGGGGAAGGGTTAGGGTTAGGGTTCGGGCTAGGGTTAGTGTTAGGGAACGGGGACGGTTTAGGGTCCAGGGGAGGGTTCAACAACGCTTTGGGGGAGCGTACGTGTGAGGGCGCGGGTTAGTGTTAGCGTACAGGTTAGGATTACGGGACGGGTGAGGGTCAGGCTTCGGGGAAGGGTTAAGGTTAGGGTTCGGGCTAGGGTTAGGGTTAGGGGACGGGGACGGTTTAGGGTCCGGGGAGGGTACGACAACGCTTTAGGGGGAGCGTACGTGTGAGGGCGCGGGTTAGTGTTAGCGTACGGTTTAGGATTAGGGGACGGGTGAGGGTCAGGCTTTGGGGAAGTGTTAGGGTTAGGGTTCGGGCTAGGGTTAGCGTTAGGGAACGGGGACGGTTTAGGGTCCAGAGGAGGGTACGACAACGCTTTAGGGGGAGCGTACGTGTGAGCGCGCGGGTTAGTGTTAGCGTACGGGTTAGGATTAGGGGACGGGTTAGGGTCAGTCTTCGGGGAAGGGTTAGGGTTAGGGTTCGGGCTAGGGTTAGGGTTAGGGGACGGGGACGGTTTAGGGTACGGGGAGGGTACGACAACGCTTTAGGGGGAGCGTACGTGTGAGGGTGCGGGTTAGTGTTAGCGTACGGGTTAGGATTAGGGGACGGGTGAGGGTCAGGCTTCGGGGAAGTGTTAGGGTTAGGGTTCGGGCTAGGGTGAGGGTTAGGGGTCGGGGACGGTTTAGGGTCCGGGGAGGGTACGACAACGCTTTAGGGGGAGCATACGTGTGAGGGCGCGTGTTAGTGTTACCGTACGGGTTAGGATTAGGGGACGGGTGAGGGTCAGGCTTCGGGGAAGGGTTAGGGTTAGGGTTCGGGTAGGGTTAGGGTTAGGGGACGGGGACGGTTTAGGGTCCAGGGGAGGGTACGACAACGTTTTAGGGGGAGCGTACGTGAGAGGGTGCGGGTTACTGTTAGCGTACGGGTTAGGATTAGGGGATGGGTGAGGGTCAGGCTTCGGGGAAGCGTTAGGGTTAGGGTTCGGGCTAGGGTTAGGATTAGGGGACGGGGACGGTTTAGGGTCCAGGTGAGCATACGACAACACTTTAGGGGGAGCGTAGGTGTGAGGGCGCGGGTTAGTGTTAGCGTACGGGTTAGAATTAGGGGACAGGTGAGGGTTAGGCTTCGGGGAAGGGTTAGGGTTAGGGTTCGGGCTAGGGTTAGTGTTAGGGGACGGGGACGGTTTAGGGTCCAGGTGAGGGTACGACAACGCTTTAGGGGGAGCGTACGTGTGAGGGCGCGGGTTAGTGTTAGCGTACGGGTTAGGATTAGGGGACGGGTTAGGGTCAGTCTTCGGGGAAGGGTTAGTGTTAGGGTTCGGGCTAGGGTTAGGGTTAGGGGACGGGGACGGTTTAGGGTCCAGGTGAGGGTATGACAACGCTTTAGGGGGAGCGTAGGTGTGAGTGCGCGGTTTAGTGTTAGCGTACGGGTTAGGATTAGGGGACGGGTGAGGGTCAGGCTTCGGGGAAGGGTTAGGGATAGGGTACGGGCTAGGGTTGGGGTTGGGGACGGGGACGGTTTAAGGTCCAGGTGAGGGTACGACAACACTTTAGGGGGATCGTAGGTGTGAGGGCTCGGGTTAGTGTTAGCGTGCGGGTTAGGATTAGGGGATGGGTGAGGGTCAGGCTTCGGGGAAGGTTTAGGGTTAGGGTTCGGGCTAGGGTTAGGGTTAGGGGACGGGGACAGTTTAGGGTCCAGGTGAGGGTACGACAACGCTTTAGGGGGAGCGTAGGTGTGAGGGCTCGGGTTAGTGTTATCGTAGGGGTTAGGATTAGGGGATGGGTGAGGGTCAGGCTTCGGGGAAGGGTTAGGGTTAGGGTTCGGGCTACGGTAAGGGTTAGGGGATGGGGACGGTTTAGGGTCCAGGTGAGGGTACGACAACGCTTTAGGGGGAGCGTACGTGTGAGGCCGCGGGTTAGTGTTAGCGTACGGGTTAGGATTAGGGGACAGGTGAGGGTTAGGCTTCGGGGAAGGGTTAGGGCTAGGGTTCGGGTAGTGTTAGGTTTAGGGGACTGGGACGGTTTAGGATCCAGGTGAGGGTATGACAATGCTTTTGGGGGAGCGTAGGTGTGAGGGCGCGGTTTAGTGTTAGCGTACGGGTTAGGATTAGGGGACGGCTGAGGGTCAGGCTTCGGGGAAGGGTTAGGGTTAGAGTACGGGCTACTGTTAGGGATGGGGACGGGGACGGTTTAGGGTCCAGGTGAGAGTACGACAACGCTTTAGGGGGAGCGTAGGTGTGAGGGCTCGGGGTAGTGTTAGCGTGCGGGTTAGGATTAGGGGACGGGTGAGGGTGAGGCTTCGGGGAAGGGTTAGGTTTAGAGTTCGGGCTAGGGTTAGGGTTAGGGGACGGGGACAGTTTAGGGTCCAGGTGAGGGTATGACAACGCTTTAGGGGCAGCATAGATGTGAGGGCGCGGGTTAGTGTTAGCGTAGGGGTTAGGATTAGGGGACGGGTGAGGGTCAGGCTTCGGGGAAGGGTTAGGGTCAGGGTTCGGGCTAGGGTTAGGTTAGGGGACGGGGACGGTTTAGGGTCCAGGTGAGGGTACGACAACTCTTTAGGGGGAGTGTACGTTTGATGGCGCGAGTTAGTGTTAGCGTACGGGTTAGGATTAGGGGACGGGTGAGGGTCAGGCTTCGGGGAAGGCTTAGGGTTACAGTTCGGGCTAGGGTTAGGGTTAGGGGACGGGGACGGTTTAGGGTCCAAGGGAGGGTACGACAACGCTTTAGGGGGAGTGTACGAGTGAGGGCGTGGGTTAGTGTTAGCGTACGGGTTAGGATTAGGGGACAGGTGAGGGTCAGGCTTCGGGGAAGGGTTAGGTTTAGGGTTCGGGCTAGGGTTAGGGTTAGGGGACGGGAACTGTTTAGGGTCCAAGAGAGGGTATGACAACGCTTTACGGGGAGCGTACGTGTGAGGGCGCGGGTTAGTGTTAGCGTACGGGTTAGGATTAGGGGACGGGTGAGGGTCAGGCTTCAGAGAAGGGTTAGGGTTAGGGTTCCGGGTAGGGTAAGGGTTAGGGGACGGGGACGTTTTAGTGTCCAGGTGAGGGTACGACAACGCTTTAGGGGGAGCGTAGGTGTGAGGGCTCGGGTTAGTGTTAGCGTACGGGTTAGGATTAGGGGACGGGTGAGGGTCTGGCTTCGGGGAAGTGTTAGGGTTAGGGTTCGGTCTAGGGTTAGGGTTAGTGGACGGGGACGGTTTAGGGTCCAGGTGAGGGTTCGACAACGCCTTAGGGGGAACATACGTGTGAGGGCGTGGTTTAGTGTTAGCGTACGGGTTAGGATTAGGGGACGGGTGAGGGTCAGGCTTCGGGGAAGGGTTAAGGTTAGGGTTCGGGCTAGGGTTAGGGTTAGGGGACGGGGACGGTTTAGGGTCCAGGTGAGCGTATCACAACGCTTTAGGGGGAGCGTAGGTGTGAGGGCGCGGTTTAGTGTTAGCGTACGGGTTAGGATTAGGGGACGGCTGAGGGTCAGGCTTCGGGGAGTGTTAGGGTTAGGGTTCGGGCTAGGGTTAGGGTTATGGTACGGGGACAGTTTAGGGTCTAGGTGAGGGTACGACAACGCTTTAAGGGAGTGTAGGTGTGAGGGAGCGGGTTAGTGTTAGCGTACGGGTTAGGATTAGGGGACGGGTGAGGGTCAGGCTTCGGGGAAGGGTTAGGGTTAGTGTTCGGGCTAGGGTTAGGGTTAGGGGACTGGGACGGTTTAGGGTCCAGGTGAGGGTACGACAACGCTTTAGGGGGAGCGTACGTGTGAGGGCGTGGTTTAGTGTTAGCGTACGGGTTAGGATTAGGGGATGGGTGAGGGTCAGGCTTCGGGGAAGAGTTTGGGATAGGGTACGGGCGAGGGTTAGGATTAGGGGACGGGGACGGTTTAGGGTCCAGGTGAGGGTACGACAACGCTTTAGGGGGAGCGTAGGTGTGAGGGCGCGGGTTAGTGTTACCGTATGGGTTAGGATTAGGGGACGGGTGAGGGTCAGGTTTCGGGGAAGGGTTAGGGTTAGGGTTCGGGCTAGGGTTAGGGTTAGGGGACGGGGACGGTTTAGGGTCCAGGTGAGGGTACGACAACGCTTTAGGGGGAGCGTACTTGTGACTGCTTGGGTTAGTGTTAGCGTACGGGTTAATATTAGGGGACAGGTGAGGGTCAGGCTTCGGGGAAGGGTTAGGTTTAGGGTTCGGGCTAGGGTTAGGGTTAGGGGACAGGGACGGTTTAAGGTCCAGGTGAGGGTACGACAACGCTTTAGGGGGAGGGTAGGTGTGAGGGCGCGGGTTAGTGTTAGCGTACGGGTTAGGATTAGGGGATGGGTGAGGGTCAGGCTTCGGGGAAGGGTTAGGGGTAGAGTTCGGGTTAGGGATAGGGGACGGGGATGGTTTAGGGTCCAGGTGTTGTTACGACAAGGCTTTAGGGGGAGCGTAGGTGTGAGGGCTCGGGTTAGTGTTAGCGTACGGGTTAGGATTATGGGACGGGTGAGGGTCTGGCTTCGGGGAAGTGTTAGGGTTAGGGTTCGGTAGGGTTAGGGTTAGTGCACGGGGACGGTTTAGGGTCCAGGTGAGGGTTCGACAACGCTTTAGGGGGAGCGTAGGTGTGAGGGCGTGGGGTAGTGTTAGCGTACGGGTTAGGATTAGGGGACGGGAGAGGGTCAGGCTTCGGTGAAGGTTTAGGGTTTGGATTCGGGCTAGGGTTAGGGTTAGGGGACTGGGTCGGTTTAGGGTCCAGGTGAGGGTATGACAACGCTTTAGGGGGAGCGTAGGTGTGAGTGCGCGGTTTAGTGTTAGCGTACGGGTTAGGATTAGGGGACGGGTGAGGGTCAGGCTTCGGGGAAGGGTTAGGGTTAGGGTTCGGGCTAGGGTTAGGGTTAGGGGACGGGGACGGTTTAGGGTCCAGGGGAGGGTTCAACAACGCTTTGGGGGAGCGTACGTGTGAGGGCGCGGGTTAGTGTTAGCGTACGGGTTAGGATTAGGGGACGGGTGAGGGTCAGGCTTCGGGGAAGGGTTAGGGTTAGGGTTCGGGCTAGGGTTAGTGTTAGGGAACGGGGACGGTTTAGGGTCCAGGGGAGGGTTCAACAACGCTTTGGGGGAGCGTACGTGTGAGGGCGCGGGTTAGTGTTAGCGTACAGGTTAGGATTACGGGACGGGTGAGGGTCAGGCTTCGGGGAAGGGTTAAGGTTAGGGTTCGGGCTAGGGTTAGGGTTAGGGGACGGGGACGGTTTAGGGTCCGGGGAGGGTACGACAACGCTTTAGGGGGAGCGTACGTGTGAGGGCGCGGGTTAGTGTTAGCGTACGGTTTAGGATTAGGGGACGGGTGAGGGTCAGGCTTTGGGGAAGTGTTAGGGTTAGGGTTCGGGCTAGGGTTAGCGTTAGGGAACGGGGACGGTTTAGGGTCCAGAGGAGGGTACGACAACGCTTTAGGGGGAGCGTACGTGTGAGCGCGCGGGTTAGTGTTAGCGTACGGGTTAGGATTAGGGGACGGGTTAGGGTCAGTCTTCGGGGAAGGGTTAGGGTTAGGGTTCGGGCTAGGGTTAGGGTTAGGGGACGGGGACGGTTTAGGGTACGGGGAGGGTACGACAACGCTTTAGGGGGAGCGTACGTGTGAGGGTGCGGGTTAGTATTAGCGTACGGGTTAGGATTAGGGGACGGGTGAGGGTCAGGCTTCGGGGAAGTGTTAGGGTTAGGGTTCGGGCTAGGGTGAGGGTTAGGGGTCGGGGACGGTTTAGGGTCCGGGGAGGGTACGACAACGCTTTAGGGGGAGCATACGTGTGAGGGCGCGTGTTAGTGTTACCGTACGGGTTAGGATTAGGGGACGGGTGAGGGTCAGGCTTCGGGGAAGGGTTAGGGTTAGGGTTCGGGTAGGGTTAGGGTTAGGGGACGGGGACGGTTTAGGTTCCAGGGGAGGGTACGACAACGTTTTAGGGGGAGCGTACGTGAGAGGGTGCGGGTTACTGTTAGCGTACGGGTTAGGATTAGGGGATGGGTGAGGGTCAGGCTTCGGGGAAGCGTTAGGGTTAGGGTTCGGGCTAGGGTTAGGATTAGGGGACGGGGACGGTTTAGGGTCCAGGTGAGCATACGACAACACTTTAGGGGGAGCGTAGGTGTGAGGGCGCGGGTTAGTGTTAGCGTACGGGTTAGAATTAGGGGACAGGTGAGGGTTAGGCTTCGGGGAAGGGTTAGGGTTAGGGTTCGGGCTAGGGTTAGGGTTAGGGGACGGGGACGGTTTAGGGTCCAGGTGAGGGTACGACAACGCTTTAGGGGGAGCGTAGGTGTGAGGGCGCGGGTTAGTGTTAGCGTACGGGTTAGGATTAGGGGACGGGTGAGGGTCAGGTTTCGGGGAAGGGTTAGGGTTAGGGTTCGGGCTAGGGTTAGGGTTAGGGGACGGGGACGGTTTAGGGTCCAGGTGAGGGTACGACAACGCTTTAGGGGGAGCGTACGTGTGACGGCGTGGGTTAGTGTTAGCGTACGGGTTAGGATTAGGGGATGGGTGAGGGTCAGGCTTCGGGGAAGGGTTAGGGGTAGAGTTCGGGTTAGGGATAGGGGACGGGGATGGTTTAGGGTCCAGGTGTTGGTACGACAACGCTTTAGGGGGAGCGTAGGTGTGAGGGCTCGGGTTAGTGTTAGCATACGGGTTAGGATTAGGGGACGGGTGAGGGTCTGGCTTCGGGGAAGTGTTAGGGTTAGGGTTCGGTCTAGGGTTAGGGTTAGTGGAAGGGGACGGTTTAGGGTCCAGGTGAGGGTTCGACAACGCTTTAGGGGGAGCGTGTGAGGGCGTGGGGTAGTGTTAGCGTATGGGTTAGGATTAGGGGACGGGTGAGGGTCAGGCTTCGGGGAAGGGTTAAGTTTAGGGTTCGGGCTAGGGTTAGGGTTAGGGGACGGGGACGGTTTAGGGTCCAGTGAGGGTATCACAACGCTTTAGGGGGAGCGTACGTGTGAGGGCGCAGGTTAGTGTTAGCGAACGGGTTAGGATTAGGGGACGGGTGAGGGTCAGGCTTCGGGGAAGGGTTAGGGTTAGGGTTCGGGCTAGGGTTAGGGTTAGGGGACGGGGACGGTTTAGTGTCCAGGTGAGGGTACGACAACGCTTTAGGGGGAGCGTACGTGTGAGGGCGCGGGTTACTGTTAGCGTATGGGTTAGGATTAGGGGACGGGTGAGGGTCAGGCTTCGGGGAAGGGTTAGGGTTAGGGTTCGTGCTACGGTAAGGGTTAGGGGACGGGGACGGTTTAGGGTCCAGGTGAGGGTACGACAACGCTTTAGGGGGAGCGTAGGTGTGAGGGCGCAGGTTAGTGTTAGCGTACGGGTTAGGATTAGGGGACGGGTGAGGGTCAGGCTTCGGTGAAGGTTTAGGGTTTGGATTCGAACTAGGATTAGGGTTAGGGGACTGGGACGGTTTAGGGTCCAGGTGAGGGTATGACAACGCTTTAGGGGGAGCGTAGGTGTGAGTGCGCGGTTTAGTGTTAGCGTACGGGTTAGGATTAGGGGACGGGTGAGGGTCAGGCTTCGGGGAAGGGTTAGGGTTAGGGTACGGGCTAGGGTTGGGGTTGGGGACGGGGACGGTTTAAGGTCCAGGTGAGGGTACGACAACGCTTTAGGGGGATCGTAGGTGTGAGGGCTCGGGTTAGTGTTAGCGTGCGGGTTAGGATTAGGGGATGGGTGAGGGTCAGGCTTCGGGGAAGGTTTAGGGTTAGGGTTCGGGCTAGGGTTAGGGTTAGGGGACGGGGATGGTTTAGGGTCCAGGTGAGGGTACGACAACGCTTTAGGGGGAGCGTAGGTGTGAGGGCTCGGGTTAGTGTTATCGTAGGGGTTAGGATTAGGGGATGGGTGAGGGTCAGGCTTCGGGGAAGGGTTAGGGTTAGGGTTCGGGCTACGGTAAGGGTTAGGGGATGGGGACGGTTTAGGGTCCAGGTGAGGGTACGACAACGCTTTAGGGGGAGCGTACGTGTGAGGCCGCGGGTTAGTGTTAGCGTACGGGTTAGGATTAGGGGACGGGTGAGGGTTAGGCTTCGGGGAAGGGTTAGGGCTAGGGTTCGGGTAGTGTTAGGTTTAGGGGACTGGGACGGTTTAGGATCCAGGTGAGGGTATGACAATGCTTTTGGGGGAGCGTAGGTGTGAGGGCGCGGTTTAGTGTTAGCGTACGGTTTAGGATTAGGGGACGGCTGAGGGTCAGGCTTCGGGGAAGGGTTAGGGTTAGAGTTCGGGCTAGTGTTAGGGATGGGGACGGGGACGGTTTAGGGTCCAGGTGAGAGTACGACAACGCTTTAGGGGGAGCGTAGGTGTGAGGGCTCGGGGTAGTGTTAGCGTGCGGGTTAGGATTAGGGGACGGGTGAGGGTGAGGCTTCGGGGAAGGGTTAGGTTTAGAGTTCGGGCTAGGGTTAGGGTTAGGGGACGGGGACGGTTTACGGTCCAGGTGAGGGTACGACAACGCTTTACGGGCAGCATAGATGTGAGGGCGCGGGTTAGTGTTAGCGTAGGGGTTAGGATTAGGGGACGGGTGAGGGTCAGGCTTCGGGGAAGGGTTAGGGTCAGGGTTCGGGCTAGGGTTAAGTTAGGGGACGGGGACGGTTTAGGGTCCAGGTGAGGGTACGACAACTCTTTAGGGGGAGCGTACGTTTGATGGCGCGAGTTAGTGTTAGCGTACGGGTTAGGATTAGGGGACGCGTGAGGGTCAGGCTTCGGGGAAGGGTTAGGGTCAGGTTTCGGGCTAGGGTTAGGGTTAGGGACGGGGACGGTTTAGGGTCCAGGTGAGGGTACGGCAACTCTTTAGGGGGAGTGTACGTTTGATGGCGTGAGTTAGTGTTAGCGTACGGGTTAGGATTAGGGGACGGGTGAGGTTCAGGCTTCGGGGAAGGCTTAGGGTTACAGTTCGGGCTAGGGTTAGGGTTAGGGGACGGGGACGGTTTAGGGTCCACGGGAGGGTACGACAACGCTCTAGGGGGAGCGTACGTGTGAGGGCGCGGGTTAGTGTTAGCGTACGGGTTAGGATTAGGGGACGGGTGAGGGTCAGGTTTCGGGGAAGGGTTAGGGTTAGGGTTCGGGCTAGGGTTAGTGTTAGGGAACGGGGACGGTTTAGGGTCCAGGGGAGGGTTCAACAACGCTTTGGGGGAGCGTACGTGTGAGGGCGCGGGTTAGTGTTAGCGTACGGGTTAGGATTAGGGGACGGGTGAGGGTCAGGCTTCGGGGAAGTGTTAAGGTTAGGGTTCGGGCTAGGGTTAGGGTTAGGGGACGGGGACGGTTTAGGGTCCGGGGAGGGTACGACAACGCTTTAGGGGGAGCGTACGTGTGAGGGCGCGGGTTAGTGTTAGCGTACGGTTTAGGATTAGGGGACGGGTGAGGGTCAGGCTTTGGGGAAGTGTTAGGGTTAGGGTTCGGGCTAGGGTTAGCGTTAGGGAACTGGGACGGTTTAGGGTCCAGGGGTGGGTACGACAACGCTTTAGGGGGAGCGTACGCGTGAGGGCGCGTTTTAGTGTTAGCGTACGGGTTAGGATTAGGGGACGGGTGAGGGTCAGGCTTCGGGGAAGGGTTAGGGTTAGGGTTCGGGCTAGGGTTAGGGTTAGGCGACGGGGACGGTTTAGGGTCCAGGGGAGGGTACGACAGCGCTTTAGGGGGAGCGTACGCGTGAGGGCGCGGGTTAGTGTTAGCGTACGGTTTAGGATTAGAGGATGGGTGAGGGTCAGGCTTCGGGGAAGGGTTAGGGTTAGGATTCGGGTTAGGGTTAGTGTTAGGGGACGGGGACGGTTTAGGGTCCAGGGGAGGGTACGACAACGCTTTAGGGGGAGCGTAGGCGTGAGGGAGCGGGTTAGTGTGAGCGTACGGGTTAGGATTAGGGGACGGGTGAAGGTCAGGCTTCGGGGAAGGGTTAGGGTTAGGGTTCGGGCTAGGGTTAGGGTTAGTGGACGGGGACGGTTTAGGGTCCAGGGGAGGGTACGACAACGCTTTAGGGGGAGTATACGCGTGAGGGCGCGGGTTAGTGTTAGCGTACGGGTTAGGATTAGGGGACGGGTGAGGGTCAGGCTTCGGGGAAGGGTTAGGGTTACAGTTCGGGCTAGGGTTAGGGATAGGGGACGTGGACGGTTTAGGGTCCAGGGGAGGGTCCGACAACGCTTTAGGGGGAGCGTACGTGTGAGGGCGTGGGTTAGTGTTAGCGTACGAGTTAGGATTAGGGGACGGGTGAGGGTCAGGCTTCGGGGAAGGTTTAGGGTTAGGGTTCGGGCTAGGATTGGGGTTAGGGGACGGGGACGGTTTAGGGTCCAGGGGAGGGTACGGCAACGCTTTAGGGGGAGCGTACGCGTTAGGGCGCGGTTTAGTGTTAGCATACGGGGTAGGATTAGGGGACGGGTGAGGGTCAGGCTTTGGGGAACGGTTAGGGTTAGGGTTCGGGCTAGGGTTAGGGTTAGGGGACGGGGACGGTTTAGGGTCCAGGGGAGGGTACGACAATGCTTTAGGGGGAGCGTACGCATGAGGGGGTTGGTTAGTGTTAGCGTACGGGTTAGGATTAGGGGACGGGTGAGGGTCAGGCTTCGGGGAAGGGTTAGGATTAGGGTTCGGGCTAGGGTTAGGGTTAGGGGACGGGGCGGCTTAGGGTCCAGGGGAGGTTACGACAACGCTTTAGGGGGAGTGTACGCATGAGGGCGCGGGTTAGTGTTAGCATACGGGTTAGGATTAGGGGACGGGTGAGGGTCAGGCTTCGGGTCAGGGTTAGGGTTAGGGTTCGGGCTAGGGTTAGGGTTAGGGGACGGGGACGGTTTAGGGTCCAGGGGAGGGTACGACAACACTTTAATGGGAGCGTACGCGTGAGGGCTCGGGTTAGTGTTAGCGTACGGGTTAGGATTAGGGGACGGGTGAGGGTCAGGCTTCGGGGAAGGGTTAGGGTTAGGGTTCGGGCTAGGGTTAGGGATAGGGGACGTGGACGGTTTAGGGTCCAGGGGAGGGTCCGACAACGCTTTAGGGGGAGCGTACGTGTGAGGGCGTGGGTTAGTGTTAGCGTACGGGTTAGGATTAGGGCACGGGTGAGAGTCAGGCTTCGGGGAAGGTTTAGGGTTAGGGTTCGGGCTAGGGTTAGGGTTAGGGGACGGGGACGGTTTAGGGTCCAGGGGAGGGTACGACAACGCTTCAAGGGGAGCGTACGTGTGAGGGCGCGGGTTAGTGTTAGAGTACGGATTAGCATAAGGGGACGGGTGAGGGTCAGGCTTTGGGGAAGGGTTAGGGTTAGGGTTCGGGCTAGGGTTAGGGTTAGGGGACGGGGACGGTTTAGAGTCCAGAGGAGGGTACGACAGCGCTTTAGGGGGAGCATACGTGTGAGGGCGCGGGTTAGTGTTAACGTACGGGTTAGGATTAGGGGACGGGTGAGGGTCAGGCTTCGGGGAAGGGTTAGGGTTAGGGTTCGGACTAGGGTTAGGGTTAGGGGACGGGGACGGTTTAGGGTCCAGGGGAGGGTACGACAACGCTTTAGGGGGAGCGTACGTGTGAGGGCGCCGTATAGTGTTAGCGTACGGGTTAGGATTAGGGGACGGGTGAGGGTCAGGCTTCGGGGAAGGGTTAGGGTTAGGGTACGGGTTAGGGTTAGGGGACGGGGACGGTTTCGGGTCAAGGGGAGAGTACGACAACGCTTTAGGGGGAGCGGACGTGTGAGGGCGCGGGTTAGGGTTAGCGTTCGGGTTAGGATTAGGGGACGGGTGAGGGTCAGGCTTCGGGGAAAGGTTAGGGTTAGGGTTCGGGCTAGGGTTAGGGTTAGGGGACGAGGACGGTTTAGGGTCCAGGGGAGGGTACGACAACGCTTTAGGGGAGCGTACGTGTGAGGGCGCGGGTTAGTGTTAGCGTACGGGTTAGGATTAGGGGACGGGTGAGGGTCAGGCTTCGGGGAAGGGTTAGGGTTAGGGTTCGTGCTAGTAGTAGGGTTAGGGGACGGGGACGGTTTAGGGTCCAGGAGAGGGTACGACAACGCTTTAGGGGGAGCGTACGTGTGAGGACGCGGGTTACTGTTAGCGTACGGGTTAGGATTAGGGGACGGGTGAGGGTCAGGCTTCGGGGAAGGGTTAGAGTTAGTGTTCGGGCTAGGGTTAGGGTTATGGGACGGGGACGGTTTAGGATCCAGGGGAGGGTACGACAACGCATTAGGGGGAGCGTACGCGTGCGGGCGCCGGTTAGTGTTAGAGTACGGCTTAGGATTACGGGACGTGTGAGGGTCAGGCTTCGGGGAAGCGTTAGGGTTAGGGTTCGGGCTAGGTTTAGGGTTAGGGGACGGGGACGGTTTAGGGTCCAGGGGAGGGTACGACAACACTTTAGGGGGAGCGTACGCGTGAGGGCGCGGGTTAGTGTTAGCGTACGGGTTAGGATTAGGGGACGGGTGAGGGTCAGGCTTCGGGGAAGTGTTAGGGTTAAAGTTCGGGCTAGGGTTAGGGTTAGGAGACGGGGACGGTTTAGGGTCCAGGGCAGGGTACGACAACGCTTTAGTAGGGGCGTACGCGTGAGGGCGTGGGTTAGTGTTAGCGTACGGGTTAGGATTACGGGACGGGTGAGGGTCAGGCTTCGGGGAAGGGTTAGGGTTAGGGTTCGGGCTAGGGTTAGGGTTAGGGGACGGGGACGGTTTAGGGTCCAGGGGAGGGTACGATAACGCTTTAGGGGGAGCGTATGCGTGAGGGCGCGGGTTAGTGTTAGCGTAAGGCTTAGGATTAGGGGACGGGTGAGGGTCAGGCTTCCGGGAAGTGTTAGGTTTAGGATTCGGGCTAGGGTTAGGGTTAGGGGATGGGGACGGTTTAGGGTCCAGGGGAGGGTACAACAACGCTTTAGGAGGGGCGTACGCGTGAGGGCATGGGTTAGTGTTAGCGTACGGCTTATGATTAGGGGACGGGTGAGGGTCAGGCTTCGGGGAAGTGTTAGGGTTAGTGTTCGGGCTAGGGTTAGGGTTAGGGGACGGGGACGGTTTAGGGGCCAGGGGAGGGTATGACAACGCTTTAGGGGGAGTATACGCGTGAGGGCGCGGGTTAGTGTTAGCGTACGGGTTAGGATTAGGGGACGGGTTAGGGTCAGGTTTCGGGGAAGGGTTAGGGTTAGGGTTCGGGCTAGGGTTAGGGTTAGGAGACGGGGATGGTTTAGCGTCCAGGGGAGGGTACGACAACGCTTTAGGGGGAGCGTACGCGTGAGGGCGCGGGTTAGTGTTAGCGTACGGGTTAGGATTAGGGGACGGGTGAGGGTCAGGCTTCGGGGAAGGATTAGGGTTACAGTTCGGGCTAGGGTTAGGGATAGGGGACGTGGACGGTTTAGGGTCCAGGGGAGGGTCCGACAACGTTTAGGGGGAGCGTACGTGTGAGGGCGTGGGTTAGTGTTAGCGTACGTGTTAGGATTTGGGGACGGGTGAGGGTCAGGCTTCGGGGAAGTGTTAGGGTTATGGTTCGGGCTAGGGTTAGGGGACGGGGACAGTTTAGGGTCCAGGGGAGGGTACGAGAACGCTTTAGGGGGAGCGTACGTGTGAGAGCGCGGGTTAGTGTTAGCATACGGGTGAGGATTAGGGGACGAGTTAGGGTCAGGCTTCGGGGAAGGGTTAGGGTTAGGGTTCGGGCTAGGGTTGGGGTTAGGGGACGGGGACGGTTTAGGGTCCAGGGGAGGGTACGGCAACGCTTTAGGGGGAGCGTACGCGTTAGGGCGCGGTTTAGTGTTAGCATACGCGGTAGGATTAGGGGACGGGTGAGGGTCAGGCTTTGGGGAACGGTTAGGGTTAGGGTTCGGGCTAGGGTTAGGGTTAGGGGACGGGGACGGTTTAGGGTCCAGGGGAGGGTACGACAATGCTTTAGGGGGAGCGTACGCATGATTGGGTGGGTTAGTGTTAGCGTACGGGTTAGGATTAGGGGACGGGTGAGGGTCAGGCTTCGGGGAAGGGTTAGGGTTAGGGTTCGGGCTAGGGTTAGGGTTAGGGGACGGGGCGGCTTAAGGTCCAGGGGAGGTTACGACAACGCTTTAGGGGGAGTGTACGCATGAGGGCGCGGGTTAGTGTTAGCATACGGGTTAGGATTAGGGGACGGGTGAGGGTCAGGCTTCGGGTCAGGGTTAGGGTTAGGGTTCGGGCTAGGGTTAGGGTTAGGGGACGGGGACGGTTTAGGGTCCAGGGGAGGGTACGACAACACTTTAGTGGGAGCGTACGCGTGAGGGCTCGGGTTAGTGTTAGCGTACGGGTTAGGATTAGGGGACGGGTGAGGGTCAGGCTTCGGGGAAGGGTTAGGGTTAGGGTTCGGGCTAGGGTTAGGGATAGGGGACGTGGACGGTTTAGGGTCCAGGGGAGGGTCCGACAACGCTTTAGGGGGAGCGTACGTGTGAGGGCGTGGGTTAGTGTTAGCGTACGGTTTAGGATTAGGGCACGGGTGAGAGTCAGGCTTCGGGGAAGGTTTAGGGTTAGGGTTCAGGCTAGGGTTAGGGTTAGGGGACGGGGACGGTTTAGGGTCCAGGGGAGGGTACGACAACGCTTTAGTGGGAGCGTACGCGTGAGGGCGTGGGTTAGTGTTAGCGTACGGGTTAGCATTAGGGGACGGGTGAGGGTCAGGCTTCGGGGAAGGTTTAGGGTTAGTGTTCGGGCTAGGGTTAGTGTTAGGGGACGGGGACGGTTTAGGGTCCAGGGGAGGGTACGACAACGCTTCAAGGGGAGCGTACGTGTGAGGGCGCGGGTTAGTGTTAGAGAACGGATTAGGATAAGGGGACGGGTGAGGGTCAGGCTTCGGGGAAGGGTTAGGGTTAGGGTTCGGGCTAGGGTTAGGGTTAGGGGACGGGGACGGTTTAGAGTCCAGAGGAGGGTACGACAGCGCTTTAGGGGGAGCGTACGTGTGAGGGCGCGGGTTAGTGTTAGCGTACGGGTTAGGATTAGGGGACGGGTGAGGGTCAGGCTTCGGGGAAGGGTTAGGGTTAGGGTTCGGACTAGGGTTAGGGTTAGGGGACGGGGACGGTTTAGGGTCCAGGGGAGTGTACGACAACGCTTTAGGGGGAGCGCACGTGTGAGGGCGCCGTATAGTGTTAGCGTACGGGTTAGGATAAGGGGACGGGTGAGGGTCAGACTTCGGGGAAGGGTTAGGGTTAGGGTACGGGCTAGAGTTAGGGTTAGGGGACGGGGACGGTTTCGGGTCCAGGGGAGAGTACGACAACGCTTTAGGGGGAGCGTACGTGTGAGGGCGCGGGTTAGGGTTAGCGTACGGGTTAGGATTAGGGGACGGGTGAGGGTCAGGCTTCGGGGTTGGGTTAGGGTTAGGGTTCGGGCTAGGGTTAGGGTTAGGGGACGAGGACGGTTTAGGGTCCAGGGGAGGGTACGACAACGCTTTAGGGGAGCGTACGTGTGAGGGCGCGGGTTAGTATTAGCGTACGGGTTAGGATTAGGGGACGGGTGAGGGTCAGGCTTCGGGGAAGGGTTAGGGTTAGGGTTCGTGCTAGTAGTAGGGTTAGGGGACGGGGACGGTTTAGGGTCCAGGTGAGGGTATGACAACGCTTTAGGGGGAGCGTACGTGTGAGGGCGCGGGTTACTGTTAGCGTACGGGTTAGGATTAGGGGACGGGTGAGGGTCAGGCTTCGGGGAAGGGTTAGAGTTAGTGTTCGGGCTAGGGTTAGGGGACGGGGACGGGGACGGTTGAGGATCCAGGGGAGGGTACGACAACGCATTAGGGGGAGCGTACGCGTGCGGGCGCCGGTTAGTGTTAGAGTACGGCTTAGGATTACGGGACGGGTGAGGGTCAGGCTTCGGGGAAGCGTTAGGGTTAGGGTTCGGGGTAGGTTTAGGGTTAGGGGACGGGGACGGTTTAGGGTCCAGGGGAGGGTACGACAACGCTTTAGGGGGAGCGTACGTGTGAGGGCGCGGGTTAGTGTTAGCGTACGGGTTAGGATTAGAGGACGGGTGAGGGTCAGGCTTCGGGGAAGGGTTAGGGTTAGGGTTCGGGTTAGGGGACGGGGACGGTTTAGGGTCCAGGTGAGGGTACCACAACGCTTAGGGGGAGCGTAGGTGTGAGGGCTCGGTTTAGTGTTAGCGTACGGGTTAGGATTAGCGGACGGCTGAGGGTCAGGCTTCGGGGAAGTGTTAGGGTTGGGTTCGGGCTAGGGTTAGGGTTAGGGGACGGTGACGGTTTAGGGTCCAGGTGAGAGTACAACAACGCTTTAGGGGGAGCGTAGGTGTGAGGGCGCGGGTTATTGTTAGCATACGGGTTAGGATTAGGGGTCGGTTGAGGGACAGGGTTCGGGGAAGGGTTAGGGTTAGGGTTCGGGCTAGGGTTAGGGTTAGGGGACCGGGACGGTTTAGGGTCCAGGTGAGGGTACGACAACGCTTCAGGGGAAGCGTAGGTGTGAGGGCGTGGGGTAGTGTTAGCGTACGGGTTAGGATTAGGGGACGGGTGAGGGTCTGGCTTCGGGGAAGGGTTAGGGATAGGGTTCGGGCTAGGGTTAGGGTTAGGGGACGGGGACGGTTTAGGGTCCAGGGGAGGGTACGACAACGCTTTAGGGGGAGCGTACGTGTGAGGGCGTGGATTAGTGTTAGCGTACGGGTTAGGATTAGGGGACGGGTGAGGGTCAGGCTTCGGGGAAGTGTTAGGGTTAGGGTTCGGGCTAGGGTTAGGGATAGGGCACGGGGATGGTTTAGGGTCCAGGTGAGGGTACGACAACGCTTTCGGGGGAGCGTAGGTGTGAGGGCGCGGGTTATTGTTAGTGTACGTGTTAGGATTAGAGGACGGATGAGAGTCAGGCTTCGGGGAAGGGTTTGGGTTAGGTTTCGGGCTAGGGTTAGGGTTAGGGGACGGGGACAGTTTAGGGTCAAGGTGAGGGTACGACAACGCTTTAGGGGGAGCGTAGGTTTGAGGGCGCGGGTTAGTGTTAGCGAACGGGTTAGGATTAGTGGATGGGTGAGGGTCAGGCTTCGGGGAAGGGTTAGGGTTAGGGTTTGGGCCAGGGTTAGGGTTAGGGGACGGGGACGGTTTAGGGTCCAGGGGAGGGTACGACAACGCTTTAGGGGGAGCATAGGTGTGAGGGCACGGGTTAGTGTTAGCGTACGGGTTAGGATTAGGGGACGGGTGAGGGTCAGGCTTCGGGGAGGGGTTAGGGTTAGGGTTCGGGCTAGGGTTAGGGTTAGGGGACGGGGACTGTTTAGGGTCCAGGGGAGGGTACGACAACACTTTAGGGGGAGCGTAGGTGTGACGGCGCGGGTTAGTGTTAGCGTACGTGTTAGGATTAGGGGACGGGTGAGGGTCAGGCTTCGGGGAAGGTTTAGGGTTAGGGTTTGGGCTAGGGCTAGGGTTAGGGGACGGGGACGGTTTAGGGTCCAGGTGAGGGTACGACAACGCTTTAGGGGGAGCGTAGGTGTGAGGGCGCGGGTTAGTTTTAGCGTACGGGTTAGGATTAGGGGACGGGTGAGGGTCAGGCTTCGGGGAAGGGTTAGGGTTAGGGTTCGGGCTAGGGTTAGGGGTAGGGGACGGGGACGGTTTAGGTTCCAGGTGAGGGTACGACAACGCTTTAGGGGGAGCGTACGTGTGACGGCGTGGGTTAGTGTTAGCGTACGGGTTAGGATTAGGGGACGGGTGAGGGTCAGGCTTCGGGGAAGTATTAGATTTAGGGATCGGGCTAGGGTTAGGGTTAGGGGACGGGGACGGTTTAGGTTCCAGGTGAGGGTACGACAACGCTTTACGGGGAGGGTAGGTGTGAGGGCGCGGGATAGTGTTAGTGTACGGGTTAGGATTAGGGGACGGGTGAGTGTCAGACTTCGGGGAAGTGTTAGGGTTAGAGTTCGGGTTAGGGTTAGGGGACGGGGACGGTTTAGGGTCCAGGTGAGGGTACGACAACGCTTTAGGGGGAGCATAGGTGTGAGGGCGCGGATTAGTGTTAGTGTACGTGTTAGGATTAGAGGACGGATGAGGGTCAGGCTTCGGGGAAGGATTTGGGTTAGGTTTCGGGCTAGGGTTAGGGTTAGGGGACGGGGACAGTTTAGGGTCAAGGTGAGGGTACGACAACGCTTTAGGGGGAGCGTAGGTGTGAGGGCGCGGGTTAGTGTTAGCGTACGGGTTAGGATTAGGTGACGGGTGAGGGTCAGGTTTCGGGGAAGGGTTAGGGTTAGGGTTCGGGCTCGGGTTAGGGTTAGGGCACGTGGACGGTTTAGGGTCCAGGTGAGGGTACGACAACGCTTTAGGGGGAGCGTAGGTGTGAGGGCGCTGGTTAGTGTTAGCGTACGGGTTAGGATTAGGGGACGGCTGAGGGTCAGGCTTCGGGGAAGGTTTAGGTTAGGTTTCGGTCTAGGGTTGGGGTTAGGGGACGGGGACGGTTTAGGGTCCAGGTGAGGGTACGACAACGCTTTAGGGGGAGCGTACGTGTGACGGCGTGGTTTAGTGTTAGCGTACGGGTTAGGATTAGGGGACGGGTGAGGGTCAGGCTTCGGGAAAGGTTTAGGGTTAGGGTTCGGGCTAGGGTTAGAGTTAGGGGACGGGGACGGTTTAGGGTCCAGGTGAGGGTATGACAACGCTTTAGAAGGAGCGTACGTGTGAGGGCGAAGTTTAGTGTTAGCGTACAGGTTAGGATTAGGGGACGGGTGAGGGTCAGGCTTCGGGGAAGTGTTAGGGTTAGGGTTCGGGCTAGGGTTAGGGTTAGGGGACGGGGACGGTTTAGGGTCCAGGTGAGGGTACGACAACGCTTTAGGGGAAGCCTAGGTGTGAGGGCGCGGGTTAGTGTTAGCGTACGGGTTAGCATTAGGGGACGGGTGAGGGTCAGGCTTCGGGGAAGGGTTAGGGTTAGGGTTCGGGCTAGGGTTAGGGTTAGGTGACGGGGACGGTTTAGGGTCCAGGTGAGGGTACGACAACGCTTTAGGGGGAGCGTAGGTGTGAGGGCGTGGGTTAGTGTTAGCGTACGGGTTAGGATTAGGGGACGGGTGAGGGTCAGGCTTCGGGGAAGGGTTAGGGTTAGGGTTCGGGCTAGGGTTAGGGTTAGGGGACGGGGACGATTTAGGGTCCAGGTGAGGGTATGACAACGCTTTAGGGGGAGCCTAGGTGTGAGGGCGCGGGTTAGTGTTAGCGTAAGGGTTAGCATTAGGGGACGGGTGAGGGTCAGGCTTCGGGGAAGGGTTAGGGTTAGGGTTCGGGCTAGGGTTAGGGTTAGGGCACGGGGACGGTTTAGGGTCCAGGTGACGGTACTTCAACGCTTTAGGGGGAGCGTAGGTGTGAGTGCGTGGGTTACTGTTAGCGTACGGGTTAGGATTAGGGGACGGGTGAGGGTCAGGCTTCGGGGAAGGGTTAGGGTTAGCGTTCGGGCTAGGGTTAGTGTTAGGGGACGGGGACGGTTTAGGGTCCAGGTGAGGGTACGACAACGCTTTAGGGGGAGCGTAGGTGTGAGGGCGCGGGTTAGTGTTAGCGTACGGGTTAGGATTAGGGGACAGGTGAGGGTCAGGCTTCGGGGAAGGGTTAGGTTTAGGGTTCGGGCTAGGGTTAGGGTTAGGGGTCGGGAACTGTTTAGGGTCCAAGAGAGGGTATGACAACGCTTTAGGGGGAGCGTACGTGTGAGGGCGCGGGTTAGTGTTACTGTACGGGTTAATTGGGGGACGGGTGAGGGTCAGGCTTCGGAGAAGGGTTAGGGTTAGGGTTCGGGCTAGGGTAAGGGTTAGGGGACGGGGACGTTTTAGTGTCCAGGTGAGGGTACGACAACGCTTTAGGGGGAGCGTAGGTGTGAGGGCGCGGGTTAGTGTTACCGTACGGGTTAGGATTAGGTGACGGGTGAGGGTCAGGCTTCGGAGAAGGGTTAGGGTTAGGGTTCGGGCTAGGGTAAGGGTTAGGGGACGGGGACGTTTTAGTGTCCAGGTGAGGGTACGACAACGCTTTAGGGGGAGCGTAGGTGTGAGGGCTCGGGTTAGTGTTAGCGTACGGGTTAGGATTAGGGGACGGGTGAGGGTCTGGCTTCGGGGAAGGGGTAGGGTTAGGGTTCGGGCTAGGGTTAGGATTAGGGGACTGGGACGGTTTAGGGTCCAGGTGACAGTACGACAACGCTTTAGGGGGAGCGTAGGTGTGAGGGCTCGGGTTAGTGTTAGCGTACGGGTTAGGATTAGGGGTCGGGTGAGGGTCAGGCTTCGGGGAAGGTTTAAGGTTAGGGTTCAGGCTAGGGTTAGGGTTAGGGGATGTGGACGGTTTAGGATCCAGGTGAGGGTACGACAACGCTTTAGGGAGAGCGTAGGTGTGAGGGCGCGGGTTAGTGTTAGCGTACGGGTTAGGATTAGGGGACGGGTGAGTGTCAGGCTTCGAGGAAGTGTTGGGTTTAGAGTTCGGGATAGCGTTAGGTGACGGGGATGGTTTAGGGTCCAGGTGAGGGTACGACAACGTTTTAGGGGGAGCGTAGGTGTGAGGGCGCGGATTAGTGTTAGCGTACGGGTTAGGATTAGGGGACGGGTTAGGGTCAGGCTTCGGGGAAGGGTTAGGGTTAGGGTTCGGGCTAGGGTTAGGGATAGGGGACAGGGATGGTTTAGGGTCCAGGTGAGGGGACGACAACGCTTTAGGGGGAGCGTAGGTGTGAGGGCGCGGGTTAGTGTTAGTGTACGGGTTAGGATTAGGGGACGGATGAGGGTCAGGCTTCGGGGAAGTGTTTGGGTTAGGTTTCGGTCTAGGGTTAGGGTTAGGGGACGGGGACAGTTTAGGGTCAAGGTGAGGGTACGACAACGCTTTAGGGGGAGTGTAGGTGTGAGGGCGCGGGTTAGTGTTAGCGTACGGGTTAGGATTAGGGGACGGCTGAGGGTCAGGCTTCGGGGAAGGGTTAGGGCTAGGTTTCGGGCTAGGGTTAGGGTTAGAAGACGGGGATGGTTTAGGGTCCAGGTGAGGGTACGACAACGCTTTAGGGGGAGCGTACGTGTGAGGGCGCGGGTTAGTGTTAGCGTACGGGTTAGGATTAGGGGACGGGTGAATGTCAGGCTTCGGGGAAGGGTTAGGGTTAGGGTTCGGGCTAGGGTTAGGGTTAGGGGACGGGGACGGTTTAGGGTCCAGGTGAGGGTACGACAACGCTTTAGGGGGAGTGTAGGTGTGAGGGCGCGGGTTAGTGTTAGCGTACGGGTTAGGATTAGGGGACGGGTGAGGGTCAGGCTTCGGGGAAGGTTTAGGGTTAGGATTCGGGCTAGGGTTAGGGTTAGGGGACGGGGACGGTTTAGGGTCCAGGTGAGGGTACGACAACGCATTAGAGGGAGCGTACGTGTGACGGCGTGGTTTAGTGTTAGCGTACGGGTTAGGATTAGGGGACGGGTGAGGGTCAGGCTTCGGGGAAGGGTTAGGGTTAGGGTTCGGGCTAGGGTTAGTGTTAGGGGACGGGGACGGTTTAGGGTCCAGAGGAGGGTACGACAACGCTTTAAGGGGAGCCTAGGTGTGAGGGCACGGGTTAGTGTTAGCGTACGGTTTAGCATTAGGGGATGGGTGAGGGTCAGGATTCGGGAAGGGTTAGGGTTAGGGTTCGGGCTAGGGTTAGGGTTAGGGAACGGGGACGGTTTAGGGTCCAGGTGAGGGTACGACAACGCTTTAGGGGGAGCGTACGTGTGAGGGCGCGGGTTAGTGTTAGCTTAGGGTTTAGGATTAGGGGACGGGTGAGGGTCAGGCTTCGGGGAAGGGTTAGGTTTAGGGTTCGGGCTACGGTTAGGGTTAGGGGACGGGGACGGTTTAGGGTCCAGGTGAGGGTACGACAACGCTTTAAGGGAGCGTAGGTGTGAGGGAGCGGGTTAGTGTTAGCGTACGGGTTAGGATTAGGGGACGGGTGAGGGTCAGACTTCGGGGAAGGGTTAGGGTTAGTGTTCGGACTAGGGTTAGGGTTAGGGGACTGGGACGGTTTAGGGTCCAGGTGAGGGTATGACAACGCTTTAGGGGGAGCGTAGGTGTGAGGGCTCGGGTTAGTGTTAGCGTACGGGTTAGGATTATGGGACGGGTGGGGGTCAGGCTTCGGGGAAGGGTTAGGGTTAGGGTTCAGGCTAGGGTTAGGGTTAGGGGATAGGGACGGTTTAGGGTCCAGGTGAGCGTACGACAACGCTTTAGGGGGAGCGTAGGTGTGAGGGCGCGGGTTAGTGTTGGCATACGGGTTAGGATTAGGGGACGGGTGCGGGTCAGGCGTCAGGGAAGGTTTAGGGTTAGGGTTCGGGCTAGGGTTAGGGTTAGGGGACGGGGACGGTTTAGGGTCCAGGTGAGGGTACGACAACGCTTTAGGGGGAGCGTACGTGTGAGGGCGTGGTTTAGTGTTAGCGTACGGGTTAGGATTAGGGGACTGGTGAGGGTCAGGCTTAGGGGAACGTTTAGGGTTAGGGTTCGAGCTAGGGTTAGGGTTAGGGGACGGGGAGGGTATAGGGTCCAGGTGAGGGTACGACAACGCTTTAGGGGGAGCGTAGTTGTGAGGGCGCGGGTTATTGTTAGCGTACGGGTTAGGATTAGGGGATGGGTGAGGGTCAGGCTTCGGGGAAGGGTTAGGGATAGGGTTCGGGCGAGGGTTAGGATTAGGGGACGGGGACGGTTTAGGGTACAGGTGAGGGTACGACAACGCTTTAGGGGGAACGTAGGTGTGAGGGCGTGGGTTAGTGTTAGCGTACAGGTTAGGATTGGGGACAGGTGAGGGTCAGGTTTCGGGGAAGGGTTAGGGTTAGGGTTCGGGCTAGGGTTAGGGTTAGGGGATGGGGACGGTTTAGGGTCCAGGTGAGGGTACGACAACGCTTTAGGGGGAGCGTACGTGTGACGGCGTGGGTTAGTGTTAACGTATGGGTTAGCATTAGGGGACGGGTGAGGGTCAGGCTTCGGGGAAGTGTTAGGGTTAGGGTTCGGGCTAGGGTTAGGGTTAGGGGATGGGGACGGTTTAGGGTCCAGGTGAGGGTACGACAATGCTTTAGGGGGAGCGTAGGTGTGAGGGCGCGATTTAGTGTTAGCGTACGGTTTAGGATTAGGGGACGGGTGAGGGTCAGACTTCGGGGAAGGGTTAGGGTTAGGGTTCAGGCTAGGGTTAGGGTTAGGGGACGGTGACGGTTTAGGGTCCAGGTGAGTGTACGACAACGCTTTAGGGGGAGCCTATGTGTGAGGGCGCGGATTAGTGTTAGCGTACGGGTTAGGATTAGGGGACGGGTGAAGGTCAGGCTTCGGGGAAGGGTTAGGGTTAGGGTTCGGGCTTGGGTTAGGGATAGGGGACGGGGACGGTTTAGGGTCCAGGTAACGGTACGACAACGCTTTAGGGGGAGCGTTGGTGTGAGGGCGCGGGTTAGTGTTAGTGTACGGGTTAGGATTAGGGGACGGATGAGGGACAGGCTCCGGGGAAGGGTTTGGGTTAGGGTTAGGGCTAGGGTTAGGGTTAGGGGACGAGGACGGTTTAGGGTCCAGGTGAGGGTATGTCAACGCTTTAGGGGGAGCGTACATGTGAGGGCGCAGGTTAGTGTTAGCGTACGGGTTAGGATTAGGGGACGGGTGAGGTTCAGGCTTCGGGGAAGGGTTAGGGTTAGGGTTCGGGCTAGGGTTAGGGTTAGGGGACGGGGACGGTTTAGGGTCTAGGTGAGGGTACGACAACGCTTTAGGGGGAGCGTAGGTGTGAGGGCGCATGTTAGTGTTAGCGTACGGGTAAGGATTAGGGGACGGATGAGGGTCCGGCTTCGGGGAAGGGTTAGGGTTAGCGTTCGGGCTAGGTTTAGGGTTAGGAGACGGGGACGGTTTAGGGTCCAGGTGAGGGTATGTCAACGCTTTAGCGGGAGGGTACGTGTGAGGGAGCGGGTTAGTGTTAGCGTACTTGGTAGGATTAGGGGACGGGTGAGGGTCAGGCTTCGGTGAAGGGTTAGGGTTAGGGTTCGGGCTAGGGTTAGGGTTAGGGGACAGGGACGGTTTAGGGTCCAGGTGAGGGTACGACAACGCTTTAGGGGGAGCGTAGGTGTGAGGGCGTGGGTTAGTGTTAGCGTACGGGTTAGGATTAGGGGACGAGTGAGGGTTAGGCTCTGGGGAAGGGTTAGGGTTAGGGTTCGGGCTAGGGTTAGTGTTATGGGACGGGGACGGTTTAGGGTCCAGGTGAGTGTACGACAACGCTTTAGGGGGAGCGTACGTGTGAGGGCGCGGGTTAGTGTTAGCGTACGGGTTAGGATTAGGGGACGGGTGAGGGTGAGGCTTCGGGGAAGGGTTAGGGTGAGGGTTCTGGCTAGGGTTAGGGTTACGGGACGGGGACGGTTTAGGGTCCAGGTGAGGGTACGACAATGCTGTAGGGGGAGTGTACGTGTGAGGGCGCGTTTTAGGGTTAGCGTACGGGTGACGATTAGGGGACGGGTGAGGGTCAGGCTTCAGGGAAGTGTTAGGGTTAGGGTTCAGGCTAGGGTTAGGGTTAGGGACGGGGACGGTTTAGGGTCCAGCGGAGGGTACAACAACGCTTTAGGGGGAGCGTACGTGTGAGGGCGCGAGTTAGTGTTAGCGTACGGGTTAAGATTAGGGGACGGGTGAGGGTCAGGCTTCGGGGAAGGGTTAGGGTTAGGGTTCGGGCTAGGGTTACGGTTAGGGGACGGGGACGGTTTAGGGTCCACGTTAGGGTACGACAACGCTTTAGGGGGAGCGAAAGTGTGAGTGCACGGGTTACTGTTAGCGTACGGGTTAGGATTAGGGGACGGGTGAGGGTCAGGCTTCGGGGAAGGGTTAGGGTTAGGGTTCGGGCTAGGGTTAGGGTTAGGGGACGGGGACGGTTTAGGGTCCAGGTGAGGGTACGACAACGCTTTAGGGGGAGCGTACGTTTGATGGTGCGATTTAGTGTTAGCGTACAGGTTAGGATTAGGGGACGTGTGAGGGTCAGGCTTCGGGGAAGGCTTAGGGTTACAGTTCGGGCTAGGGTTAGGGTTAGGGGACGGGGACGGTTTAGGGTCCACGGGAGGGTACGACAACGCTTTAGGGGGAGTGTACGAGTGAGGGCGTGGGTTAGTGTTAGCGTACGGTTTAGGATTAGGTAACGGGTGAGTGTCAGGCTTCGGGGAAGGTTTTCGGTTAGGCTTCGGACTAGGGTTAGGGTTAGGGGACGGGGACGGTTTAGGGTCCAGGGGAGGGTACAACAACGCTCTAGGGGGAGCGTACGTGTGAGGGCGCGGGTTAGTGTTAGCGTACGGGTTAGGATTAGGGGACGGGTGAGGGTCAGGCTTTGGGGAAGGGTTAGGGTTAGGGTTCGGGCTAGGGTTAGGTTTAGGGGACGGGGACGGTTTAGGGTCCAGGGGAGGGTACGAAAACGCTCTAGGGGGAGCGTACGTGTGAGGGCGCGGGTTAGTGTTAGCGTACGGGTTAGGATTAGGGGACGGGTGAGGTTCAGGCTTCGGGGAAGGGTTAGGGTTAGGGTTCGGACTAGGGTTAGGGTTAGGGGACGGGGACGGTTTAGGGTCCAGGGGAGGGTACGACAACGCTCTAGGGGGAGCGTACGTGTGAGGGCGCGGGTTAGTGTTAGCGTACGGGTTAGGATTAGGGGACGGGTGAGGGTCAGGCTTCGGGGAAGGGTTAGGGTTAGGGTTCGGGCTAGGGTTAGGGTTAGGGGACGGAGACGGTTTAGGGTCCGGGGAGGGTACTACAACGCTTTAGGGGGAGCGTACGTGTGAGGGCGCGGGTTAGTGTTAGCGTACGGGTTAGGATTAGGGGACGGGTGAGGGTCAGGCTTCGGGGAAGGGTTAGGTTTAGGGTTCGGGCTAGGGTTAGGGTTAGGGGACGGGGACGGTTTAGGGTCCAGGGGAGGGTACGACAACGCTCTAGGGGGAGCGTACGTGTGAGGGCGCGGGTTAGTGTTAGCGTACGAGTTAGGATTAGGGGACGGGTGAGGGTCAGGCTTCGGGGAAGGGTTAGGGTTAGGATTCGGGCTAGGGTTAGGGTTAGGACACGGGGACGGTTTAGGGTCCAGGTGAGGGTACGACAACGCTTTAGGGAGAACGTAGGTGCGAGGGCGCGGGTTAGTGTTAGCGTACGGGTTAGGATTAGGGCTCGGTTGAGGGTCAGGGTTCGGGGAAGGGTTAGGGTTAGGGTTCAGGCTAGGGTTAGGGTTAGGGGACGGGGACGGTTGAGGGTCCAGGAGAGGGTACGACAACGCTTTAGGGCGAGCGTAGGTGTGAGGGCGCGGGTTAGTGTTAGCATACGGGTTAGGATTAGGGGACGGGTGAGGTTCTGGCTTCGGGGAAATGTTAGGGTTAGGGTTCTGGCTAGGGTTAGGGTTAGGGGAAAGGGACTGTTTAGGGTCCAGGTGAGGGTATGACAGCGCTTTATGGGGAGCGTACGTGTAGGGGAGCGGGTTAGTGTTAGCGTACGGGTTAGGATTAGGGGACGGGTGATGGTCAGGTTTCGGGGAAGGGTTAGGGTTAGGGTTCGGGCTCGGGTTAGGGTTAGGGCACGTGGACGGTTTAGGGTCCAGGTGAGGGTACGACAACGCTTTACGGGGAGCGAAGGTGTGAGTGCGCGGGTTAGTGTTAGCGTACGGGTTAGGATTAGGTGACGGGTGAGGGTCAGGCTTTGGGGAAGGGTTAGGGTTAGGGTTCGGGCTAGGGTTAGGCTTAGGGGACGGGGACGGTTTAGGGTCCAGGTGAGGGTACGACAACCCTTTAGGGAGAACGTAGGTATGAGGGCGCGGGTTAGTGTTAGCGTACGGGTTAGGATTATGGGTCGGTTGAGGGTCAAGTTTCGGGGAAGTGTTAGGGTTAGGGTTCGGGCTAGGGTTAGGGTTAGGGGACGGGGACGGTTGAGGGTCCAGGTGAGGGTACGACAACGCTTTAGGGGGAGTGTAGGTGTGAGGGCGTGTGTTAGTGTTAGCGTACGGGTTAGGATTAGGGGACGGGTGAGGTTCTGGCTTCGGGGAAAGGTTAGGGTTAGGGTTCTGGCTAGGGTTAGGGTTAGGGGACGGGGACGGTTTAGGGTCCAGGTGAGGGTACGACAACGCTTTAGGGGGAGCGTACGTGTGAGGACGCGGGTTAGTGTTAGCGTACGTGTTAGGATTAGGGAACGGGTGAGGGTCAGGCTTCGGGGAAGGGTTAGGGCTAGGGTTCGGGCTAGGGTTAGGGTTTGGGGACGGGGACGGTTTAGGGTCCAGGTGAGGGTACGACAACGCTTTAAGGGGAGCGTAGGTGTGAGGGCGTGGATTAGTGTTAGCGTACGGTTTAGGATTAGGGGACGGGTGAGGGTCAGGCTTCGGGGAAGGGTTAGGGTTAGGGTTCGGGCTAGGGTTAGGGATAGGGGACCGGGATGGTTTAGGGTCCAGGTGAGGGTACGACAACGCTTTAGGGGGAGCGTAGGGGTGAGGGCGCGGGTTAGTGTTAGCGTACGTGTTAGGATTAGAGGACGGATGAGGGTCAGGCTTCGGGGAAGGATTTGGGTTAGGTTTCGGGCTAGGGTTAGGCTTAGGGGACGGGGACAGTTTAGGGTCAAGGTGAGGGTACGACAACGCTTTAGGGGGAGCGTAGGTGTGAGGGCGCGGGTTAGTGTTAGCGTACGGGTTAGGATACGTGACGGGTGAGGGTCAGGTTTCGGGGAAGGGTTAGGGTTAGGGTTCGGGCTCGGGTTAGGGTTAGGGCACGTGGACGGTTTAGGGTCCAGGTGAGGGTACGACAACGCTTTAGGGGGAGCGTAGGTGTGAGGGCGCTGGTTAGTGTTAGCGTACGGGTTAGGATTAGGGGACGGCTGAGGGTCAGGCTTCGGGGAAGGTTTAGGGTTAGGTTTCGGGCTAGGGTTGGGGTTAGGGGACGGGGACGGTTTAGGGTCCAAGTGAGGGTACAACAACGCTTTAGGGGGAGCGTACGTGTGACGGCGTGGTTTAGTGTTAGCGTACGGGTTAGGATTAGCGGACGGGTGAGGGTCAGGCTTCGGGAAAGGTTTAGGGTTAGGGTTCGGGCTAGGGTTAGAGTTAGGGGACGGGGACGGTTTAGGGTCCAGGTGAGGGTATGACAACGCTTTAGAAGGAGCGTACGTGTGAGGGCGCAGTTTAGTGTTAGCGTACAGGTTAGCATTAGGGGACGGGTGAGGGTCAGGCTTCGGGGAAGTGTTAGGGTTAGGGTTCGGGCTAGGGTTAGGGTTAGGGGACGGGAACGGTTTAGGGTCCAGGTGAGGGTACGACAACGCTTTAGGGGAAGCCTAGGTGTGAGGGCGCGGGTTAGTGTTAGCGTACGGGTTAGGATTAGGGGACGGGTGAGGGTCAGGCTTCGGGGAAGGGTTAGGGTTAGGGTTCGGGCTAGGGTTAGCGTTAGGGGACGGGGACGATTTAGGGTCCAGGTGAGGGTACGACAACGCTTTAGGGGGAGCCTGGGTGTGAGAGCGCGGGTTAGTGTTAGCGTATGGGTTAGCAGTAGGGGACGGGTGAGGGTCAGGCTTCGGGGAAGGGATAGGGTTAGGGTTCGGGCTAGGGTTAGGGTTAGGGCACGGGGACAGTTTAGGGTCCAGGTGACGGTACTTCAATGCTTTAGGGGGAGCGTAGGTGTGAGTGCGTGGGTTACTGTTAGCGTACGGGTTAGGATTAGGGGACGGGTGAGGGTCAGTCTTCGGGGAAGGGTTAGGGTTAGCGTTCGGGCTAGGGTTAGGGTTAGGGGACGGGGACGGTTTAGAGTCCAGGTGAGGGTACGACAACGCTTTAGGGGGAGCGTAGGTGTGAGGGCGCGGTTTACTGTTAGCGTACGGGTTAGGATTAAGGGACAGGTGAGGGTCAGGCTTCGGGGAAGGGTTAGGTTTAGGGTTCGGGCTAGGGTTAGGGTTAGGGGACGGGAACTGTTTAGGGTCCAAGAGAGGGTATGACAACGCTTTAAGGGGAGCGTACGTGTGAGGGCACGTGTTAGTGTTACTGTACGGGTTAGGATTAGGGGACGGGTGAGGGTCAGGCTTCGGAGAAGTGTTAGGGTTAGGGTTCGGGCTAGGGTAAGGGTTAGGGGACGGGGACGTTTTAGTGTCCAGGTGAGGGTACGACAACGCTTTAGGGGGAGCGTAGGTGTGAGGGCGCGGGTTAGTGTTACCGTACGGGTTAGGATTATGGGACGGGTGAGGGTCAGGCTTCGGAGAAGGGTTAGGGTTAGGGTTCGGGCTAGGGTAAGGGTTAGGGGACGGGGACGTTTTAGTGTCCAGGTGAGGGTACGACAACGCTTTAGGGGGAGCGTAGGTGTGAGGGCTCGGGTTAGTGTTAGCGTACGGGTTAGGATTAGGGGACGGGTGAGGGTCTGGCTTCGGGGAAGGGGTAGGGTTAGGGTTCGGTCTAGGGTTAGGGTTAGTGGACGGGGACGGTTTAGGGTCCAGGTGAGGGTTCGACAACGCTTTAGGGGGAGCATAGTTGTGAGGGCGTGGGGTAGTGTTAGCGTACGGGTTAGGATTAGGGGACGGGTGAGGGTCAGGCTTCGGGAAAGGGTTAAGGTTAGGGTTCGGGCTAGTGTTAGGGTTAGGGGACGGGGACGGTTTAGGGTCCAGGTGAGGGTATCACAACGCTTTAGGGGGAGCGTACGTGTGACGGCGCAGGTTAGTGTTATCGTACGGGTTAGGATTAGGGGACGGGTGAGGGTCAGGCTTCGGCGAAGGGTTAGGGTTAGGGTTCGGGCGACGGTAAGGGTTAGGGGACGGGGACGGTTTAGGGTCCAGGTGAGGGTATGACAACGCTTTATAGGGAGCGTAGGTGTGAGGGCGCGGGTTAGTGTTAGCGTACGGGTTAGGATTAGGGGACGGGTGAGGGTCAGGCTTCGGGGAAGGGTTAGGGTTAGTGTTCGGGCTAGGGTTAGGGTTAGGGGACTGGGACGGTTTAGGGTCCAGGTGAGGGTACGACCACGCTTTAGGGGGTGCGTAGGTGTGAGGGCTCGGGTTAGTGTTAGCGTACGGGTTAGGATTAGGGGACGGGTGAGGGTCAGGCTTCGGGGAAGGTTTAGGGTTAGGGTTCAGGCTAGGGTTAGGGTTAGGGGATGGGGACGGTTTAGGGTCCAGGTGAGGGTACGACAACGCTTTAGGGAGAGCGTAGGTGTGAGGGCGCGGGTTAGTGTTAGCGTACGGGTTAGGATTAGGGGACGGGTGAGTGTCAGGCTTCGGGGAAGTGTTAGGTTTAGAGTTCGGGTTAGCGTTAGGTGACGGGGATGGTTTAGGGTCCAGGTGAGGGTACGACAATGTTTTAGGGGGAGCGTACGTGTCAGGGCACGGGTTAGTGTTAGCGTACGGGTTAGGATTAGGGGACGGGTGAATGTCAGGCTTCGGGGAAGTGTTAGGGTTAGGGTTCGGGCTAGGGTTAGTGTTAGGGGACGGGTACGGTTTAGGGTCCAGGTGAGGGTACGACAACGCTTTAGGGGGAGTGTAAGTGTGAGGGCGCGGGTTAGTGTTAGCGTACGGGTTAGGATTAGGGGACGGGTGAATGTCAGGCTTCGGGGAAGTGTTAGGGTTAGGGTTCGGGCTAGGGTTAGGGTTAGGGGCTGGGGACGGTTTAGGGTCCAGGTGAGGGTATGACAACGCTTTAGAAGGAGCGTACGTGTGAGGGCGTGGTTTAGTGTTAGCGTACGGGTTAGGATTAGGGGACCGGTGAGGGTCAGGCTTAGGGGAAGGGTTAGGGTTAGGGTTCGGGCTAGGGTTAGGGTTAGGGGACGGGGAGGGTTTAGGGTCCAGGTGAGGGTACGACAACGCTTTAGGGGGAGCGTAGTTGTGAGGGCGCGGGTTAGTGTTAGCTTACGGGTTAGGATTAGGGGATGGGTGAGGGTCAGGCTTCGGGGAAGGGTTTGGGATAGGGTTCGGGCGAGGGTTAGGATTAGGGGACGGGGACGGTTTAGGGTCCAGGTGAGGGTACGACAACGCTTTAGGGGGAGCGTACGTGTGACGACGTGGGTTAGTGTTAACGTATGGTTTAGCATTAGGGGACGGGTGAGGGTCAGGCTTTGGGGAAGTGTTAGGGTTAGGGTTCGGGCTAGGGTTAGGGTTAGGGGATGGGGACGGTTTAGGGTCCAGGTGAGGGTACGACAATGCTTTAGGGGGAGCGTAGGTGTGAGGGCGCGATTTAGTGTTAGCGTACGGTTTAGGATTAGGGGACGGGTGAGGGTCAGACTTCGGGGAAGGGTTAGGGTTAGGGTTCAGGCTAGGGTTAGGGTTAGGGGACGGTGACGGTTTAGGGTCCAGGTGAGGGTACGACAACGCTTTATTGGGAGTGTAGGTGTGAGGGCGCGGATTAGTGTTAGCGTACGGGTTAGGATTAGGGGACGGGTGAAGGTCAGGCTTCGGGGAAGGGTTAGGGTTAGGGTTCGGGCTTGGGTTAGGGATAGGGGACGGGGACGGTTTAGGGTCCAGGTGACGGTAAGACAACGCTTTAGGGGGAGCGTTGGTGTGAGGGCGCGGGTTAGTGTTAGTGTACGGGTTAGGATTAGGGGACGGATGAGGGACAGGCTTCGGGGAAGGGTTTGGGTTAGGGTTAGGGCTAGGGTTAGGGTTAGGGGACGGGGATGGTTTAGGGACAAGGTGAGGGTACGACAACGCTTTAGGGGGAGCGTAGGTGTCAGTGCGCGGGTTAGTGTTAGCGTCCGGGTTAGGATTAGGGGTCGGTTGAGGGTCAGTGTTCAGGGAAGGGTTAGGGTTAGGGTTCAGGCTAGGGTTAGGGTTAGCGGACGGGGACGGTTGAGGGTCCAGGTGGGGGCACGACAATGCTTTAGGGGGAGCGTAGGTGTGAGGGCGTGGGTTAGTGATAGCGTACAGGTTAGGATTAGGGGACGGGTGAGGTTCTGGCTTCGGGGAAAGGTTAGTGTTAGGGTTCTGGCTAGGTTTAGGGTTAGGGGACGGGGACGGTTTAGGGTCCAGGTAGGGTACGAAAACGCTTTAGGGGGAGCGTACGTGTGAGGGCGCGGGTTAGTGTTAGCGTGCGGGTTAGGATTAGGGGAGTGGTGAGGGTCAGGTTTCGGGGAAGGGTTAGGGTTAGGGTTCGGGGTAGAGTTGGGGACGGGGACGGTTTAGGGTCCAGGTGAGTGTACGACAACGCTTTAGGGGGAGCGTAGGTGTGAGGGCGCGGGTTAGTGTTAGCGTACGGGTTAGGATTTGGGGACGGGTGAGGGTCAGGCTTCGGGAAAGGGTTAGCGTTAGGGTTCGGGCTAGGGTTAGGGTTAGGGGACGAGGACGGTTTAGGGTCCAGGTGAGGGTATGTCAACGCTTTAGGGGGAGCGTACGTGTGAGGGCGCAGGTTAGTGTTAGCGTACGGGTTAGGATTAGGGGACGGGTGAGATTCAGGCTTCGGGGAAGGGTTAGGGTTAGGGTTCGGGCTAGGGTTAGGGTTAGGGGACGGGGACGGTTTAGGGTCTAGGTGAGGGTACGACAACGCTTTAGGGGGAGCGTAGGTGTGAGGGCGCGTGTTAGTGTTAGCGTACGGGTTAGGATTAGGGGACGGATGAGGGTCCGGCTTCGGGGAAGGGTTAGGGTTAGCGTTCGGGCTAGGGTTAGGGTTAGGAGACGGGGACGGTTTAGGGTCCAGGTGAGGGTATGACAACGCTTTAGGGGGAGGGTACGTGTGAGGGCGCGGGTTAGTGTTAGCGTACTTGGTAGGATTAGGGGACGGGTGAGGGTCAGGCTTCGGCGAAGGGTTAGGGTTAGGGTTCGGGCTAGGGTTAGGGTTAGGGGACAGGGACGGTTTAGGGTCCAGGTGAGGGTACGACAACGCTTTAGGGGGAGCGTAGGTGTGAGGGCGTGGGTTAGTGTTAGCGTACGGGTTAGGATTAGGGGACGAGTGAGGGTTAGGCTCTGGGGAAGGGTTAGGGTTAGGGTTCAGGCTAGGGTTAGTGTTATGGGACGGGGACGGTTTAGGGTCCAGGTGAGGGTACGACAACGCTTTAGGGGGAGCGTACGTGTGAGGGCGCGGGTTAGTGTTAGCGTACGGGTTAGGATTAGGGGAGTGGTGAGGGTCAGGTTTCGGGGAAGGGTTAGGGTGAGTGTTAGGGCTAGGGTTAGGGTTAGGGGACGGGGACGGTTTAGGGTCCAGGTGAGGGTACGACAATGCTTTAGGGGGAGCGTATGTGTGAGGGCGCGTTTTAGGGTTAGCGTACGGGTGACGATTAGGGGACGGGTGAGCGTCAGGCTTCAGGGAAGGGTTAGGGTTAGGGTTCAGGCTAGGGTTAGGGTTAGGGACGGGGACGGTTTAGGGTCCAAGGGAGGGTACGACAACGCTTTAGGGGGAGCGTACGTGTGAGGGCGCGAGTTAGTGTTAGCGTACGGGTTAAGATTAGGGGACGGGTGAGGGTCAGGCTTCGGGGAAGGGTTAGGGTTAATGTTCGGGCTAGGGTTATGGTTAGGGGACGGGGACGGTTTAGGGTCCAGGTGAGGGTACGACAACGCTTTAGGGGGAGCGTACATTTGATGGTGCTATTTAGTGTTAGCGTACGGGTTAGGATTAGGGGACGTGTGAGGGTCAGGCTTCGGGGAAGGCTTAGGGTTACAGTTCGGGCTAGGGTTAGGGTTAGGGGACGGGGACGGTTTAGGGTCCAAGGGAGGGTACGACAACGCTTTAGGGGGAGTGTACGAGTGAGGGCGTGGGTTAGTGTTAGCGTACGGTTTAGGATTAGGGAACGGGTGAGGGTCAGGCTTCGGGGAAGGTTTTGGGTTAGGCTTCGGGCTAGGGTTAGGGTTAGGGGATGGGGACGGGGACGATTTAGGGTCCAGGGGAGGGTACGACAATACTCTAGGGGGAGCGTACATGTGAGGGCGTGGGTTAGTGTTAGCGTACGGGTTAGGATTAGGGGACGGGTGAGGGTCAGGCTTCGGGGAAGGGTTAGGATTAGGGTTCGGGCTAGGGTTAGGGTTAGGGTACGGGGATGTTTTAGGGTCCAGAGGAGGGTACGACAACGCTCTAGGGGGAGCGTACGTGTGAGGGCGCGGGTTAGTGTTAGCGTAAGGCTTACCATTAGGGGACGGGTGAGGGTCAGGCTTCGGGGAAGGGTTAGGGTTAGGGTTCGGGCTAGGGTTAGGGTTAGGGGACGGGGACGGTTTAGGGTCCAGGGGAGGGTACGACAACGCTCTAGGGGGAGCGTACGTGTGAGGGCGCGGGTTAGTGTTAGCGTACGGGTTAGGATTAGGGGACGGGTGAGGGTCAGGCTTTGGGGAAGTGTTAGGGTTAGGGTTCGGGCTAGGGTTAGGTTTAGGGGATGGGGACGGTTTAGGGTCCAGGGGAGGGTACGAAAACGCTCTAGGGGGAGCGTACGTGTGAGGGCGCGGGTTAGTGTTAGCGTACGGGTTAGGATTAGCGGACGGGTGAGGTTCAGGCTTTGGGGAAGTGTTAGGGTTATGGTTCGGACTAGGGTTAGGGTTAGGGGACGGGGACGGTTTAGGGTCCAGGGGAGGGTATGACAACGCTCTAGGGGGAGCGTACGTGTGAGGGCGCGGGTTAGTGTTAGCGTACGGGTTAGGATTAGGGGACGGGTGAGGGTCAGGCTTCGGGGAAGGTTTAAGGTTAGGGTTCGGGCTAGGGTTAGTGTTAGGGAACGGGGACGGTTTAGGGTACAGGGGAGGGTTCAACAACGCTTTGGGGGAGCGTACGTGTGAGGGCGCGGGTTAGTGTTAGCGTACGGGTTAGGATTAGGGGACGGGTGAGGGTAAGGCTTCGGGGAAGGGTTAGGGTTAGGGTTCGGGCTAGGGTTAGGGTTAGGGGACGGGGACGGTTTAGGGTCCGGGGAGGGTACGACAACGCTTTAGGGGGAGCGTACGTGTGAGGGCGCGGGTTAGTGTTAGCGTACGGGTTAGGATTAGGGGACGGGTGAGGGTCAGGCTTCGGGGAAGGGTTAGGGTTAGGGTTCGGGCTAGGGTTAGGGTTAGGGGACGGGGACAGTTTAGGGTCCAGGTGAGGGTACGACAACGTTTTAGTGGGAGTGTAGGTGTGACGGCACGGGTTAGTGTTAGCGTACGGGTTAGGATTAGGGGACGGGTGAGGGTCAGGCTTCGGGGAAGGGTTAGGGTTAGGGTTCGGGCTAGGGTTAGGGTTCGGGGACGGGGATGGTTTAGGGTCCAGGTGAGGGTACGACAACGCTTTAGGAAGAACGTAGGTGTGAGGGCGCGGGTTAGTGTTTGCGTACGGGTTATGATTAGGGGTCGGTTGAGGGTCAGGTTTCGGGGAAGGGTTAGGGTTAGGGTTCAGGCTAGGGTTAGGGTTAGGGGACGGGGACGGTTGAGGGTCCAGGAGAGGGTACGACAACGCTTTAGGGGAAGCGTAGGTGTGAGGGCGCGGGTTAGTGTTAGCGTACGGGTTAGGATTAGGGGACGGGTGAGGTTCTGGCTTCGGGGAAAGGTTAGGGTTAGGGTTCTGGCTAGGGTTAGGGTTAGGGGACAGGGACTGTTTAGGGTCCAGGTGAGGGTATGACAGCGCTTTAGGGGGAGCGTACGTGTGAGGGAGCAGGTTAGTGTTAGCGTACGGGTTAGGATTAGGGGACGGCTGAGGGTCAGGCTTCGGGGAAGGTTTAGGGTTAGGTTTCGGGCTAGGGTTGGGGTTAGGGGACGGGGACGGTTTAGGGTCCAAGTGAGGGTACAACAACGCTTTAGGGGGAGCGTACGTGTGACGGCGTGGTTTAGTGTTAGCGTACAGGTTAGGATTAGCGGACGGGTGAGGGTCAGGCTTCGGGAAAGGTTTAGGGTTAGGGTTCGGGCTAGGGTTAGAGTTAGGGGACGGGGACGGTTTAGGGTCCAGGTGAGGGTATGACAACGCTTTAGAAGGAGCGTACGTGTGAGGGCGCAGTTTAGTGTTAGCGTACAGGTTAGCATTAGGGGACGGGTGAGGGTCAGGCTTCGGGGAAGTGTTAGGGTTAGGGTTCGGGCTAGGGTTAGGGTTAGGGCACGGGGACAGTTTAGGGTCCAGGTGACGGTACTTCAATGCTTTAGGGGGAGCGTAGGTGTGAGTGCGTGGGTTACTGTTAGCGTACGGGTTAGGATTAGGGGACGGGTGAGGGTCAGTCTTCGGGGAAGGGTTAGGGTTAGCGTTCGGTCTAGGGTTAGGGTTAGAGGACGGGGACGGTTTAGAGTCCAGGTGAGGGTACGACAACGCTTTAGGGGGAGCGTAGGTGTGAGGGCGCGGTTTAGTGTTAGCGTACGGGTTAGGATTAAGGGACAGGTGAGGGTCAGGCTTCGGGGAAGGGTTAGGTTTAGGGTTCGGGCTAGGGTTAGGGTTAGGGGACGGGAACTGTTTAGGGTCCAAGAGAGGGTATGACAACGCTTTAAGGGGAGCGTACGTGTGAGGGCACGTGTTAGTGTTACTGTACGGGTTAGGATTAGGGGACGGGTGAGGGTCAGGCTTCGGAGAAGTGTTAGGGTTAGGGTTCGGGCTAGGGTAAGGGTTAGGGGACGGGGACGTTTTAGTGTCCAGGTGAGGGTACGACAACGCTTTAGGGGGAGCGTAGGTGTGAGGGCGCGGGTTAGTGTTACCGTACGGGTTAGGATTAGGGGACGGGTGAGGGTCAGGCTTCGGAGAAGGGTTAGGGTTAGGGTTCGGGCTAGGGTAAGGGTTAGGGGACGGGGACGTTTTAGTGTCCAGGTGAGGGTACGACAACGCTTTAGGGGGAGCGTAGGTGTGAGGGCTCGGGTTAGTGTTAGCGTACGGGTTAGGATTAGGGGACGGGTGAGGGTCTGGCTTCGGGGAAGGGGTAGGGTTAGGGTTCGGTCTAGGGTTAGGGTTAGTGGACGGGGACGGTTTAGGGTCCAGGTGAGGGTTCGACAACGCTTTAGGGGGAGCGTAGTTGTGAGGGCGTGGGGTAGTGTTAGCGTACGGGTTAGGATTAGGGGACGGGTGAGGGTCAGGCTTCGGGAAAGGGTTAAGGTTAGGGTTCGGGCTAGTGTTAGGGTTAGGGGACGGGGACGGTTTAGGGTCCAGGTGAGGATATCACAACGCTTTAGGGGGAGCGTACGTGTGACGGCGCAGGTTAGTGTTAGCGTACGGGTTAGGATTAGGGGACGGGTGAGGGTCAGGCTTCGGCGAAGGGTTAGGGTTAGGGTTCGGGCTACGGTAAGGGTTAGGGGACGGGGACGGTTTAGGGTCCAGGTGAGGGTATGACAGCGCTTTATATGGAGCGTAGGTGTGAGGGCGCGGGTTAGTGTTAGCGTACGGGTTAGGATTAGGGGACGGGTGAGGGTCAGGCTTCGGGGAAGGGTTAGGGTTAGTGTTCGGGCTAGGGTTAGGGTTAGGGGACTGGGACGGTTTAGGGTCCAGGTGAGGGTACGACCACGCTTTAGGGGGTGCGTAGGTGTGAGGGCTCGGGTTAGTGTTAGCGTACGGGTTAGGATTAGGGGACGGGTGAGGGTCAGGCTTCGGGGAAGGTTTAGGGTTAGGGTTCAGGCTAGGGTTAGGGTTAGGGGATGGGGACGGTTTAGGGTCCAGGTGAGGGTACGACAACGCTTTAGGGAGAGTGTAGGTGTGAGGGCGCGGGTTAGTGTTAGCGTACGGGTTAGGATTAGGGGACGGGTGAGTGTCAGGCTTCGGGGAAGTGTTAGGTTTAGAGTTCGGGTTAGCGTTAGGTGACGGGGATGGTTTAGGTTCCAGGTGAGGGTACGACAACGTTTTAGGGGGAGCGTAGGTGTGAGGGCGCGGATTAGTGTTAGCGTACGGGTTAGGATTAGGGGACGGGTGAGGGTCAGGCTTCGGGGAAGGGTTAGGGTTAGGGTTCGGGCTAGGGTTAGGGATAGGGGACAGGGACGGTTTAGGGTCCAGGTGAGGGGACGACAACGCTTTAGGGGGAGCGTAGGTGTGAGGGCGCGGGTTAGTGTTAGCGTACGGTTTAGGATTAGGGGACGGATGAGGGTCAGGCTTCGGGGAAGGGTTTGGGTTAGGTTTCGGGCTAGGGTTAGGGTTAGGGGACGGGGACAGTTTAGGGTCAAGGTGAGGGTACGACAATGCTTTAGGGGGAGCGTAGGTGTGAGGGCGCGGGTTAGTGTTAGCGTACGGGTTAGGATTAGGGGACGGCTGATGGTCAGGCTTCGGGGAAGGGTTAGGGCTAGGGTTCGGGCTAGGGTTAGGGTTAGGAGACGGGGACGGTTTAGGGTCCAGGTGAGGGTACGACAACGCTTTAGGGGGAGCGTACGTGTCAGGGCACGGGTTAGTGTTAGCGTACGGGTTAGGATTAGGGGACGGGTGAATGTCAGGCTTCGGGGAAGTGTTAGGGTTAGGGTTCGGGCTAGGGTTAGTGTTAGGGGACGGGTACGGTTTAGGGTCCAGGTGAGGGTACGACAACGCTTTAGGGGGAGTGTAAGTGTGAGGGCGCGGGTTAGTGTTAGCGTACGGGTTAGGATTAGGGGACGGGTGAATGTCAGGCTTCGGGGAAGTGTTAGGGTTAGGGTTCGGGCTAGGGTTAGGGTTAGGGGCTGGGGACGGTTTAGGGTCCAGGTGAGGGTATGACAACGCTTTAGAAGGAGCGTACGTGTGAGGGCGTGGTTTAGTGTTAGCGTACGGGTTAGGATAAGGGGACCGGTGAGGGTCAGGCTTAGGGGAAGGGTTAGGGTTAGGGTTCGGGCTAGGGTTAGGGTTAGGGGACGGGGAGGGTTTAGGGTCCAGGTGAGGGTACGACAACGCTTTAGGGGGAGCGTAGTTGTGAGGGCGCGGGTTAGTGTTAGCTTACGGGTTAGGATTAGGGGATGGGTGAGGGTCAGGCTTCGGGGAAGGGTTTGGGATAGGGTTCGGGCGAGGGTTAGGATTAGGGGACGGGGACGGTTTAGGGTCCAGGTGAGGGTACGACAACGCTTTAGGGGGAGCGTACGTGTGACGGCGTGGGTTAGTGTTAACGTATGGTTTAGCATTAGGGGACGGGTGAGGGTCAGGCTTTGGGGAAGTGTTAGGGTTAGGGTTCGGGCTAGGGTTAGGGTTAGGGGATGGGGACGGTTTAGGGTCCAGGTGAGGGTACGACAATGCTTTAGGGGGAGCGTAGGTGTGAGGGCGCCATTTAGTGTTAGCGTACGGTTTAGGATTAGGGGACGGGTGAGGGTCAGACTTCGGGGAAGGGTTAGGGTTAGGGTTCAGGCTAGGGTTAGGGTTAGGGGACGGTGACGGTTTAGGGTCCAGGTGAGGGTACGACAACGCTTTATTGGGAGTGTAGGTGTGAGGGCGCGGATTAGTGTTAGCGTACGGGTTAGGATTAGGGGACGGGTGAAGGTCAGGCTTCGGGGAAGGGTTAGGGTTAGGTTTCGGGCTTGGGTTAGGGATAGGGGACGGGGACGGTTTAGGGTCCATGTGACGGTAAGACAACGCTTTAGGGGGAGCGTTGGTGTGAGGGCGCGGGTTAGTGTTAGTGTACGGGTTAGGATTAGGGGACGGATGAGGGACAGGCTTCGGGGAAGGGTTTGGGTTAGGGTTAGGGCTAGGGTTAGGGTTAGGGGACGGGGATGGTTTAGGGACAAGGTGAGGGTACGACAACGCTTTAGGGGGAGCGTAGGTGTGAGTGCGCGGGTTAGTGTTAGCGTCCGGGTTAGGATTAGGGGTCGGTTGAGGGTCAGTGTTCGGGGAAGGGTTAGGGTTAGGGTTCAGGCTAGGGTTAGGGTTAGCGGATGGGGACGGTTGAGGGTCCAGGTGAGGGCACGACAATGCTTTAGGGGGAGCGTAGGTGTGAGGGCGTGGGTTAGTGATAGCGTACAGGTTAGGATTAGGGGACGGGTGAGGTTCTGGCTTCGGGGAAAGGTTAGTGTTAGGGTTCTGGCTAGGGTTAGGGTTAGGGGACGGGGACGGTTTAGGGTCCAGGTGAGGGTACGACAACGCTTTAGGGGGAGCGTACGTGTGAGGGAGCGGGTTAGTGTTAGCGTACGGGTTAGGATTAGGGGACGGGTGAGGGTCAGGCTTCGGTGAAGGGTTAGGGTTAGCGTTCGGACTAGGGTTAGGGTTAGGGGACGGGGACGGTTTAGGGTCCAGGTGAGGGTACGACAACGCTTTAGGGGGAGCGTAGGTGTGAGGGCGCGGGTTAGTGTTAGCGTACGGGTTAGGATTAGGGGACAGGTGAGGGTCAGGCTTCGGGGAAGGGTTAGGTTTAGGGTTCGGGCTAGGGTTAGGGTTAGGGGACGGGAACTGTTTATGGTCCAAGAGAGGGTATGACAACGCTTTAGGGGGAGCGTACGTGTGAGGGCGCGGGTTAGTGTTACCGTACGGGTTAGGATTAGGGGACGGGTGAGGGTCAGGCTTCGGGAAAGTGTTAGGGTTAGGGTTCGGTCTAGGGTTAGGGTTAGTGGATGGGGACGGTTTAGGGTCCAGGTGAGGGTTCGCAACGCTTTAGGGGGAGCGTAGTTGTGAGGGCGTGGGGTAGTGTTAGCGTACGGGTTAGGATTGGGGGACGGGTGAGGGTCAGGCTTCGGGGAAGGGTTAGGGTAAGGGTTCGGGCTAGGTTTAGGGTTAGGGGACGGGGACGGTTTAGGGTCCAGGTAGGGTACGAAAACGCTTTAGGGGGAGCGTACGTGTGAGGGCGCGGGTTAGTGTTAGCGTGCGGGTTAGGATTAGGGGAGTGGTGAGGGTCAGGTTTCGGGGAAGGGTTAGGGTTAGGGTTCGGGGTAGAGTTGGGGACGGGGACGGTTTAGGGTCCAGGTGAGTGTACGACAACGCTTTAGGGGGAGCGTAGGTGTGAGGGCGCGGGTTAGTGTTAGCGTACGGGTTAGGATTTGGGGACGGGTGAGGGTCAGGCTTCGGGAAAGGGTTAGCGTTAGGGTTCGGGCTAGGGTTAGGGTTAGGGGACGAGGACGGTTTAGGGTCCAGGTGAGGGTATGTCAACGCTTTAGGGGGAGCGTACGTGTGAGGGCGCAGGTTAGTGTTAGCGTACGGGTTAGGATTAGGGGACGGGTGAGATTCAGGCTTCGGGGAAGGGTTAGGGTTAGGGTTCGGGCTAGGGTTAGGGTTAGGGGACGGGGACGGTTTAGGGTCTAGGTGAGGGTACGACAACGCTTTAGGGGGAGCGTAGGTGTGAGGGCGCGTGTTAGTGTTAGCGTACGGGTTAGGATTAGGGGACGGATGAGGGTCCGGCTTCGGGGAAGGGTTAGGGTTAGCGTTCGGGCTAGGGTTAGTGTTAGGAGACGGGGACGGTTTAGGGTCCAGGTGAGGGTATGACAACGCTTTAGGGGAAGGGTACGTGTGAGGGCGCGGGTTAGTGTTAGCGTACTTGGTAGGATTAGGGGACGGGTGAGGGTCAGGCTTCGGCGAAGGGTTAGGGTTAGGGTTCGGGCTAGGGTTAGGGTTAGGGGACAGGGACGGTTTAGGGTCCAGGTGAGGGTACGACAACGCTTTAGGGGGAGCGTAGGTGTGAGGGCGTGGGTTAGTGTTAGCGTACGGGTTAGGATTAGGGGACGAGTGAGGGTTAGGCTCTGGGGAAGGGTTAGGGTTAGGGTTCGGGCTAGGGTTAGTGTTATGGGACGGGGACGGTTTAGGGTCCAGGTGAGGGTACGACAACGCTTTAGGGGGAGCGTACGTGTGAGGGCGCGGGTTAGTGTTAGCGTACGGGTTAGGATTAGGGGAGTGGTGAGGGTCAGGTTTCGGGGAAGGGTTAGGGTGAGTGTTCGGGCTAGGGTTAGGGTTAGGGGACGGGGACGGTTTAGGGTCCAGGTGAGGGTACGACAATGCTTTAGGGGGAGCGTATGTGTGAGGGCGCGTTTTAGGGTTAGCGTACGGGTGACGATTAGGGGACGGGTGAGGGTCAGGCTTCAGGGAAGTGTTAGGGTTAGGGTTCAGGCTAGGGTTAGGGTTAGGGACGGGGACGGTTTAGGGTCCAAGGGAGGGTACGACAACGCTTTAGGGGGAGCGTACGTGTGAGGGCGCGAGTTAGTGTTAGCGTACGGGTTAAGATTAGGGGACGGGTGAGGGTCAGGCTTCGGGGAAGGGTTAGGGTTAAAGTTCGGGCTAGGGTTATGGTTAGGGGACGGGGACGGTTTAGGGTCCAGGTGAGGGTACGACAACGCTTTAGGGGGAGCGTACGTGTGAGGGCGCGGGTTAGTGTTAGCGTACGGGTTAGGATTAGGGGACGGGTGAGGGTCAGGCTTCGGGGAAGGGTTAGGGTTAGGGTTCGTGCTAGGGTTAGGGTTAGGGGACGGGGACGGTTTAGGGTCCAGGTGAGGGTACGACAACGCTTTAGGGGGAGCGTACATTTGATGGTGCGATTTAGTGTTAGCGTACGGGTTAGGATTAGGGGACGTGTGAGGGTCAGGCTTCGGGGAAGGCTTAGGGTTACAGTTCGGGCTAGGGTTAAGGTTAGGGGACGGGGACGGTTTAGGGTCCAAGGGAGGGTACGACAACGCTTTAGGGGGAGTGTACGAGTGAGGGCGTGGGTTAGTGTTAGCGTACGGTTTAGGATTAGGGAACGGGTGAGGGTCAGGCTTCGGGGAAGGTTTTGGGTTAGGCTTCGGGCTAGGGTTAGGGTTAGGGGATGGGGACGGGGACGATTTAGGGTCCAGGGGAGGGTACGACAATACTCTAGGGGGAGCGTACATGTGAGGGCGTGGGTTAGTGTTAGCGTACGGGTTAGGATTAGGGGACGGGTGAGGGTCAGGCTTCGGGGAAGGGTTAGGATTAGGGTTCGGGCTAGGGTTAGGGTTAGGGGACGGGGATGTTTTAGGGTCCAGAGGAGGGTACGACAACGCTCTAGGGGGAGCGTACGTGTGAGGGCGCGGGTTAGTGTTAGCGTAAGGCTTACCATTAGGGGACGGGTGAGGGTCAGGCTTCGGGGAAGTGTTAGGGTTAGGGTTCGGGCTAGGGTTAGGGTTAGGGGACGGGGACGGTTTAGGGTCCAGGGGAGGGTACGACAACGCTCTAGGGGGAGCGTACGTGTGAGGGCGCGGGTTAGTGTTAGCGTACGGGTTAGGATTAGGGGACGGGTGAGGGTCAGGCTTTGGGGAAGGGTTAGGGTTAGGGTTCGGGCTAGGGTTAGGTTTAGGGGACGGGGACGGTTTAGGGTCCAGGGGAGGGTACGAAAACGCTCTAGGGGGAGCGTACGTGTGAGGGCGCGGGTTAGTGTTAGCGTACGGGTTAGGATTAGCGGACGGGTGAGGTTCAGGCTTTGGGGAAGGGTTAGGGTTATGGTTCGGACTAGGGTTAGGGTTAGGGGACGGGGACGGTTTAGGGTCCAGGGGAGGGTATGACAACGCTCTAGGGGGAGCGTACGTGTGAGGGCGCGGGTTAGTGTTAGCGTACGGGTTAGGATTAGGGGACGGGTGAGGGTCAGGCTTCGGGGAAGGGTTAGGGTTAGGGTTCGGGCTAGGGTTAGTGTTAGGGAACGGGGACGGTTTAGGGTCCAGGGGAGGGTTCAACAACGCTTTGGGGGAGCGTACGTGTGAGGGCGCGGGTTAGTGTTAGCGTACGGGTTAGGATTAGGGGACGGGTGAGGGTAAGGCTTCGGGGAAGGGTTAGGGTTAGGGTTCGGGCTAGGGTTAGGGTTAGGGGACGGGGACGGTTTAGGGTCCGGGGAGGGTACGACAACGCTTTAGGGGGAGCGTACGTGTGAGGGCGCGTGTTAGTGTTAGCGTACGGGTTAGGATTAGGGGACGGGTGAGGGTCAGGCTTCGGGGAAGGGTTAGGGTTAGGGTTCGGGCTAGGGTTAGGGTTAGGGGACGGGGACAGTTTAGGGTACAGGTGAGGGTACGACAACGTTTTAGTGGGAGCGTAGGTGTGACGGCACGGGTTAGTGTTAGCGTACGGGTTAGGATTAGGGGACGGGTGAGGGTCAGGCTTCGGGGAAGGGTTAGGGTTAGGGTTCGGGCTAGGGTTAGGGTTCGGGGACGGGGATGGTTTAGGGTCCAGGTGAGGGTACGACAACGCTTTAGGAAGAACGTAGGTGTGAGGGCGCGGGTTAGTGTTTGCGTACGGGTTATGATTAGGGGTCGGTTGAGGGTCAGGGTTCGGGGAAGGGTTAGGGTTAGGGTTCGAGCTAGGGTTAGGGATAGGGGACGGGGACGGTTTAGGGTCCAGGTGACGGTACGACAACGCTTTAGGGGGAGCGTAGGTGTGAGGGCGCGGGTTAGTGTTAGCGTACGGGTTAGGATTAGGGGACTGGTGAGGGTCAGGCTTCGGGGAAGGGTTAGGGTTAGGGTTCGAGCTACGGTTAGGGATAGGGGACGGGGACGGTTTAGGGTCCAGGTGACGGTACGACAACGCTTTAGGGGGAGCGTAGGTGTGAGGGCGCGGGTTAGTGTTAGCGTACGGGTTAGGATTAGGGGACGGATGAGGGTCAGGCTTCGGGGAAGGGTTTGGGTTAGGTTTCGGGCTAGGGTTAGGGTTAGGGGACGGGGACAGTTTAGGGACAAGGTGAGGGTACGACAACGCTTTAGGGGGAGCGTAGGTGTGAGGGCGCGGGTTAGTGTTAGCGTACGGGTTAGGATTAGGGGACAGGTGAGGGTCAGGTTTCGGGGAAGGTTTAGGGTTAGGGTTCGGGCTAGGGTTAGGGTTAGGGCACGGGGATGGTTTAGGGTCCAGGAGAGGGTACGACAACGCTTTAGGGGGAGCATAGGTGTGAGTGCGCGGGTTAGTGTTAGCGTACGGGTTAGGATTAGGGGACGTGTGAGGGTCAGGCTTCGGGGAAGAGTTAGGGTTAGGGTTCGGGCTAGGGTTAGGGTTAGGGGACGGGGACAGTTTAGGGTCCAGGTGAGGGTACGACAACGCTTTAGTGGGAGCGTAGGTGTGAGGGCATGGGTTAGTGTTAGCGTACGGGTTAGGATTAGCGGACGGTTGAGGGTCAGGCTTCGGGGAAGGGTTAGGGTTAGGGTTCGGGCTAGGGTTAGGGTTAGGGGACGGGGACGGTTTAGGGTCCAGGTGAGTGTACGACAACGCTTTAGGGAGAACGTAGGTGTGAGGGCGCGGGTTAGTGTTAGCGTACGGGTTAGGATTAGGGGTCGGTTGAGGGTCAGGGTTCGGGGAAGGGTTAGGGTTAGGGTTCAGGCTAGGGTTAGGGTTAGGGGACGGGGACGGTTGAGGGTCCAGGTGAGGGTACGACAACGCTTTATGGGGAGCGTAGGTGTGAGGGCGTGGGTTAGTGTTAGCGTACGGGTTAGGATTAGGGGACGGGTGAGGTTCTGGCTTCGGGGAAAGGTTAGGGTTAGGGTTCTGGCTAGGGTTAGGGTTAGGGGCGGGGACGGTTTAGGGTCCAGGTGAGGGTACGACAAAGCTTTCGGGGGAGCGTACGTGTGAGGGAGCGGGTTAGTGTTAGCGTACGGGTTAGGATTAGGGGACGGGTGAGGGTCAGGCTTCGGGGAAGGGTTAGGGTTAGCGTTCGGGCTAGGGTTAGGGTTAGGGGACGGGGACGGTTTAGGGTCCAGGTGAGGGTACGACAACGCTTTAGGGGGAGCGTAGGTGTGAGGGCGCGGGTTAGTGTTAGCGTACGGGTTAGGATTAGGGGACAGGTGAGGGTCAGGCTTCGGGGAAGGTTTAGGTTTAGGGTTCGGGCTAGGGTTAGGGTTAGGGGACGGGAACTGTTTAGGGTCCAAGAGAGGGTATGACAACGCTTTAGGGGGAGCGTAGGTGTGAGGGCGCGGGTTAGTGTTACCGTACGGGTTAGGATTAGGGGATGGGTGAGGGTCAGGCTTCGGAGAAGGGTTAGGGTTAGGTTTCGGGCTAGGGTAAGGGTTAGGGGACGGGGACGTTTTAGTGTCCAGGTGAGGGTAGACAACGCTTTAGGGGGAGCGTAGGTTTGAGGGCTCGGGTTAGTTTTAGCGTACGGGTTAGGATTAGGGGACGGGTGAGGGTCTGGCTTCGGGTAAGTGTTAGGGTTAGGGTTCGGTCTAGGGTTAGGGTTAGTGGACGGGGACGGTTTAGGGTCCAGGTGAGGGTTCGACAACGCTTTAGGGGGAGCGTAGGTGTGAGGGCGTGGGGTAGTGTTAGCGTACGGGTTAGGATTAGTGGACGGGTGAGGGTCAGGCTTCGGGGAAGGGTTAAGGTTAGGGTTCGGGCTAGGGTTAGGTTTAGGGGACGGGGACGGTTTAGGGTCCAGGTGAGGGTATCACAACGCTTTAGGGGGAGCGTACGTGTGAGGGCGCAGGTTAGTGTTAGCGTACGGGTTAGGATTAGGGGCCGGGTGAGGGTCAGGCTTCGGGGAAGGGTTAGGGTTAGAGTTTGGGTTAGGGTTAGGGGACGGGGATGGTTTAGGGTCCAGGTGATGGTACGACAACGCTTTAGGGGGAGCCTAGGTGTGAGGGCGCGGGTTAGTGTTAACGTATGGGTTAGCATTAGGGGACGGGTGAGGGTCAGGCTTCGGGGAAGTTTTAGGGTTAGGGTTCGGGCTAGGGTTAGGGTTCGGGGATGGGGACGGTTTAGGGTCCAGGTGAGGGTACGACAATGCTTTAGGGGGAGCGTAGGTGTGAGGGCGCGATTTAGTGTTAGCGTACGGTTTAGGATTAGGGGACGGGTGAGGGTCAGACTTCGGGGAACGGTTAGGGTTAGGGTTCAGGCTAGGGTTAGGGTTAGGGGACGGGGACGGTTTAGGGTCCAGGTGAGGGTACGACAACGCTTTAGGGGGAGCGTAGGTGTGAGGGCGCGGATTAGTGTTAGCGTACGTATTAGGATTAGGGGACGGGTGAGGGTCAGGCTTCGGGGAAGGTTTAGGGTTAGGGTTCGGGCTAGGGTTAGGGATAGGGGACGGGGACGGTTTAGGGTCCTGGTGACGGTACGACAACGCTTTAGGGGGAGCGTAGAAGTGAGGGCGCGGGTTAGTGTTAGTGTACGGGTTAGGATTAGGGGACGGATGAGGGTCAGGCTTCGGGGAAGGGTTTGGGTTAGGTTTCGGGCTAGGGTTAGGGTTAGGGGACGGGGACAGTTTAGGGACAAGGTGAGGGTACGACAACGCTTTAGGGGGAGCGTAGGTGTGAGGGCGCGGGTTAGTGTTAGTGTACGGGTTAGGATTAGGGGACGGTTGAGGGTCAGGCTTCGGGGAAGGGTTTGGGTTAGGGTTCGGGCTAGGTTTAGCGTTAGGGGACGGGGACGGTTTAGGGTCCAGGTGAGGGTACGACAACGCTTTAGGGGGAGCGTACGTGTGAGGGCGCGGGTTAGTGTTAGCGTACGGGTTAGGATTAGGGGAGTGGTGAGGGTCAGGTTTCGGGGAAGGGTTAGGGTTAGGGTTCGGGCTAGAGTTGGGGACGGGGACGGTTTAGGGTCCAGGTGAGTGTACGACAACGCTTTAGGGGGAGCGTAGGTGTGAGGGCGCGGGTTAGTGTTAGCGTACGTGTTAGGATTAGGGGACGGGTGAGGGTCAGGCTTCGGGGAAGGGTTAGGGTTAGGGTTCGGGCTAGCGTTAGGGGACGGGGACGCTTTAGGGTCCAGGTGAGGGTACGACAACGCTTTAGGGGGAGCGTAGGTGTGAGGGCGCAGGTTAGTGTTAGCGTACGGGTTAGGATTTGGGGACGGGTGAGGGTCAGGCTTCGGGAAAGGGTTAGGGTTAGGGGACAAGGACGGTTTAGGGTCCAGGTGAGGGTATGTCAACGCTTTAGGGGGAGCGTACGTGTGAGGGCGCAGGTTAGTGTTATCGTACGGGTTAGGATTAGGGGACGGGTGAGGTTCAGGCTTCGGGGAAGGGTTAGGGTTAGGGTTCGGGCTAGGGTTAGGGTTAGGGTACGGGGACGGTTTAGGGTCTAGGTGAGGGTACGACAACGCTTTAGGGGGAACGTCGGTGTGAGAGCGCGTGTTAGTGTTAGCGTACGGATTAGGATTAGGGGACGGATGAGGGTCCGGCTTCGGGGAAGGGTTAGGGTTAGCGTTCGGGCTAGGGTTAGGGTTAGGAGACGGGGACGGTTTAGGGTCCAGGTGAGGGTATGACAACGCTTTAGGGGGAGGGTACGTGTGAAGGCGCGGGTTAGTGTTAGCGTACTTGGTAGGATTAGCGGACGAGTGAGGGTCAGGCTTCGGCGAAGGGTTAGGGTTAGGGTTCGGGCTAGGGTTAGGATTAGGGGACAGGGACGGTTTAGGGTCCAGGTGAGGGTACGACAACGCTTTAGGGGGAGCGTAGGTGTGAGGGCGTGGGTTAGTGTTAGCGTACGGGTTAGGATTAGGGGACGAGTGAGGGTTAGGCTCTGGGGAAGGGTTAGGGTTAGGGTTCGGGCTAGGGTTAGTGTTATGGGACGGGGACGGTTTAGGGTCCAGGTGAGGGTACGACAACGCTTTAGGGGGAGCGTACGTGTGAGGGCGCGGGTTAGTGTTAGCGTACGGGTTAGGATTAGGGGACGGGTGAGGGTCAGGCTTCGGGGAAGTGTTAGGGTGAGTGTTCGGGCTAGGGTTAGGGTTAGGGGACGGGGACGGTTTAGGGTCCAGGTGAGGGTACGACAATGCTTTAGGGGGAGCGTACGTGTGAGGGCGCGTTTTAGGGTTAGCGTACGGGTGACGATTAGGGTACGGGTGAGGGTCAGGCTTCAGGGAAGGGTTAGGGTTAGGGTTCAGGCTAGGGTTAGGGTTAGGGACGGGGACGGTTTAGGGTCCAGGGGAGGGTACGACAACGCTTTAGGGGGAGCGTACGTGTGAGGGCGCGAGTTAGTGTTAGCGTACGGGTTAAGATTAGGGGACGGGTGAGGGTCAGGCTTCGGGGAAGGGTTAGGGTTAGGGTTCGGGCTAGGGTTACGGTTAGGGGACGGGGACGGTTTAGGGTCCAGGTGAGGGTACGACAACGCTTTAGGGGGAGCGTACGTGTGAGGGCGCGGGTTAGTGTTAGCGTACGGGTTAGGATTAGGGGACGGGTGAGGGTCAGGCTTCGGGGAAGGGTTAGGTTTAGGGTTCGGGCTAGGGTTAGGGTTAGGGGACGGGGACGGTTTAGGGTCCAGGTGAGGGTACGACAACGCTTTAGGGGGAGTGTACTAGTGAGGGCGTGGGTTAGTGTTAGCGTACAGTTTAGGATTAGGGAACGGGTGAAGGTCAGGCTTCGGGGAAGGGTTTGGGTTAGGCTTCGGGCTAGGTTTAGGGTTAGGGGACGGGGACGGTTTAGGGTCCAGGGGAGGGTACGACAATACTCTAGGGGGAGCGTACGTGTGAGGGCGTGGGTTAGTGTTTGCGTACGGGTTAGGATTAGGGGACGGGTGAGGGTCAGGCTTCGGGGAAGGGTTAGGGTGAGGGTTCGGGCTAGGGTTACGGTTAGGGGACGGGGACGGTTTAGGGTCCAGGTGAGGGTATGACAACACTTTAGGGGGAGCGTACGTGTGAGGGCGCGGGTTAGTGTTAGCGTACGGGTTAGGATTACGGGACGGGTGAGGGTCAGGCTTCGGGGAAGGGTTAGGGTCAGGTTTCGGGCTAGGGTTAGGGTTAGGGGACGGGGACGGTTTAGGGTACAGGTGAGGGTACGACAACTCTTTAGGGGGAGTGTACGTTTGATGGCGTGAGTTAGTGTTAGCGTACGGGTTAGGATTAGGGGACGGGTGAGGGTCAGGCTTCGGGGAAGGCTTAGGGTTACAGTTCGGGCTAGGGTTAGGGTTAGGGGACGGGGACGGTTTAGGGTCCACGGGAGGGTACGACAATGCTTTAGGGGGAGTGTACGAGTGAGGGCGTGGGTTAGTGTTAGCGTACGGTTTAGGATTAGGGAACGGGTGAGGGTCAGGCTTCGGGGAAGGGTTTGGGTTAGGCTTCGGGCTAGGGTTAGGGTTAGGGGACGGGGACGGTTTAGGGTCCAGGGGAGGGTACGACAATACTCTAGGGGGAGCGTACATGTGAGGGCGTGGGTTAGTGTTTGCGTACGGTTTAGGATTATGGGACGGGTGAGGGTCAGGCTTCGGGGAAGTGTTAGGGTTAGGGTTCGGGCTAGGGTTAGTGTTAGGGGACGGGGATGGTTTAGGGTCCAGAGGAGGGTACGACAACGCTCTAGGGGGATCGTACGTGTGAGGGCGCGGGTTAGTGTTAGCGTAAGGCTTACCATTAGGGGACGGGTGAGGGTCAGGCTTCGGGGAAGGGTTAGGGTTAGGGTTCGGGCTAGGGTTAGGGTTAGGAGACGGGGACGGTTTAGGGTCCAGGGGAGGTACGACAACGCTTTAGGGGGAGCGTACGTATGAGGGCGCGGGTTAGTGTTAGCGTACGGGTTAGGATTAGGGGACGGGTGAGGGTCAGGCTTCGGGGAAGGGTTAGGGTTAGGGTTCGGGCTAGGGTTAGTGTTAGGGAACGGGGACGGTTTAGGGTCCAGGGGAGGGTTCAACAACGCTTTGGGGGAGCGTACGTGTGAGGGCGCGGGTTAGTGTTAGCGTACTGGTTAGGATTAGGGGACGGGTGAGGGTCAGGCTTCGGGGAAGGGTTAGGGTTAGGGTTCGGGCTAGGGTTAGGATTAGGGGACGGGGACGGTTTAGGGTCCAGGTGAGGATACGACAACACTTTAGGGGGAGCGTAGGTGTGAGGGCGCGGGTTAGTGTTAGCGTACGGGTTAGAATTAGGGGACAGGTGAGGGTTAGGCTTCGGGGAAGGGTTAGGGTTAGGGTTCGGGCTAGGGTTAGGGTTAGGGGACGGGGACGGTTTAGGGTCCAGGTGTTGGTACGACAACGCTTTAGGGGGAGCGTAGGTGTGAGGGCTCGGGTTAGTGTTAGCGTACGGGTTAGGATTATGGGACGGGTGAGGGTCTGGCTTCGGGGAAGTGTTAGGGTTAGGGTTCGGTCTAGGGTTAGGGTTAGTGGACGGGGACGGTTTAGGGTCCAGGTGAGGGTTCGACAACGCTTTAGGGGGAGCGTGTGAGGGCATGGGGTAGTGTTAGCGTACAGGCTAGGATTAGGGGACGGGTGAGGGTCAGGCTTCTGGGAAGGGTTAAGTTTAGGGTTCGGGCTAGGGTTAGGGTTAGGGGACGGGGACGGTTTAGGGTCCAGGTGAGGGTATCACAACGCTTTAGGGGGAGCGTACATGTGAGGGCGCAGGTTAGTGTTAGAGTACGGGTTAGGATTAGGGGACGGGTGAGGGTCAGGCTTCGGGGAAGGGTTAGGGTTAGGGTTCGGGCTAGGGTTACGGTTAGGGGACGGGGACGGTTTAGGGTCCAGGTGAGGGTACGACAACGCTTTAGGGGGAGCGTACGTGTGAGGGCGCGGGTTAGTGTTAGCGTACGGGTTAGGATTAGGGGACGGGTGAGGGTCAGGCTTCGGGGAAGTGTTAGGTTTAGGGTTCGGGCTAGGGTTAGGGTTAGGGGACGGGGACGGTTTAGGGTCCAGGTGAGGGTACGACAACGCTTTAGGGGGAGCGTAAGTGTGAGGGCGCGGGTTAGTGTTAGCGTACGGGTTAGGATTAGGGGAGGGGTGAGGGTCAGGTTTCGGGGAAGGGTTAGGGTTAGGGTTCGGGCTAGGGTTGGGGACGGGGACGGTTTAGGGTCCAGGTGAGTGTACGACAACGCTTTAGGGGGAGCGTATGTGTGAGGGCGCGGGTTAGTGTTAACGTACGGGTTAGGATTAGGGGACGGGTGAGGGTCAGGCTTCGGGGAAGGGTTAGGGTTAGGGTTCGGGCTAGATTTAGGGGACGGGGACGCTTTAGGGTCCAGGTGAGGGTACGACAACGCTTTAGGGGGAGCGTAGGTGTGAGGGCGCGGGTTAGTGTTAGCGTACGGGTTTGGATTTGGGGACGGGTGAGGGTCAGGCTTCGGGAAAGGGTTAGCGTTAGGGTTCGGGCTAGGGTTAGTGTTAGGGGACGGGGACGGTTTAAGGACCAGGAGAGGGTACGATAACGCTTTAGGGGGAGGGTAGGTGTGAGGGCGCGGGTTAGTGTTAGCGTACGGGTTAGGATTAGGGGATGGGTGAGTGTCAGGCTTCGGGGAAGGGTTAGGGTTAGAGTTCGGGTTAGGGTTAGGGGACGGGGATGGTTTAGGGTCCAGGTGATTGTACGACAACGCTTTAGGGGTAGCCTAGGTGTGAGGGCGCGGGTTAGTGTTAACGTATGGGTTAGCATTAGGGGACGGGTGAGGGTCAGGCTTCGGGGAAGTTTTAGGGTTAGGGTTCGGGCTAGGGTTAGGGTTAGGGGATGGGGACGGTTTAGGGTCCAGGTGAGGGTACGACAATGCTTTAGGGGGAGCGTAGGTGTGAGGGCGCGATTTAGTGTTCGCGTACGGTTTAGGATTAGGGGACGGGTGAGGGTCAGACTTCGGGGAACGGTTAGGGTTAGGGTTCAGGCTAGGGTTAGGGTTAGGGGACGGGGACGGTTTAGGGTCCAGGTGAGGGTACGACAACGCTTTAGGGGGAGCGTAGGTGTGAGGGCGCGGATTAGTGTTAGCGTACGTATTAGGATTAGGGGACGGGTGAGGGTCAGGCTTTGGGGAAGGTTTAGGGTTAGGGTTCGGGCTAGGGTTAGGGATAGGGGACAGGGACGGTTTAGGGTCCAGGTGAGGGTACGACAACGCTTTAGGGGGAGCGTAGATGTGAGGGCGCGGGTTAGTGTTAGTGTACGGGTTAGGATTAGGGGACGGATGAGGGTCAGGCTTCGGGGAACGGTTAGGGTTAGGTTTCGGGCTAGGGTTAGGGTTAGGGGACGGGGACAGTTTAGGGACAAGGTGAGGGTACGAAAACGCTTTAGGGGGAGCGTAGGTGTGAGGGCGCGAGTTAGTGTTAGCGTACGGGTTAGGATTAGTGGACGTGTGAGGGTCAGGTTTCGGGGAAGGTTTAGGATTAGGGTTCGGGCTAGGGTTAGGTTTAGGGCACGGGGACGGTTTAGGGTCCAGGTGAGCGTACGACAACGCTTTAGGGGGAGCGTACGTATGAGGGCGCGGGTTAGTGTTAGCGTACGGGTTAGGATTAGGGGACGGGTGAGGGTCTGGCTTCGGGGAAGTGTTAGGGTTAGGGTTCCGTCTAGGGTTAGGGTTAGTGGACGGGAACGGTTTAGGGTCCAGGTGAGGGTTCGACAACGCCTTAGGGGGAACGTACGTGTGAGGGCGTGGTTTAGTGTTAGCGTACGGGTTAGGATTAGGGGACGGGTGAGGGTCAGGCTTCGGGGAAGGGTTAAGGTTAGGGTTCGGGCTAGGGTTAGGGTTAGGGGACGGGGACGGTTTAGGGTCTAGGTGAGGGTACGACAACGCTTTAGGGGGAGCGTACGTGTGAGGGCGCGGGTTAGTGTTAGCGTAGGGTTTAGGATTAGGGGACGGGTGAGGGTCAGGCTTCGGGGAAGGGTTAGGGTTAGGGTTCGGGCTGGGGTTAGGGTTAGGGGACTGGGACGGTTTAGGGTCCAGGTGAGGGTACGACAACGCTTTAGGGGGAGCGTACGTGTGAGGGCGTGGTTTAGTGTTAGCGTACGGGTTAGGATTAGGGGATGGGTGAGGGTCAGGCTTCGGGGAAGAGTTTGGGATAGGGTACGGGCGAGGGTTAGGATTAGGGGACGGGGACGGTTTAGGGTCCAGGTGAGGGTACGACAACGCTTTAGGGGGAGCGTAGGTGTGAGGGCGCGGGTTAGTGTTAGCGTACGGGTTAGGATTAGGGGATGGGTGAGGGTCAGGCTTCGGGGAAGGGTTAGGGGTAGAGTTCGGGTTAGGGATAGGGGACGGGGATGGTTTAGGGTCCAGGTGTTGTTACGACAACGCTTTAGGGGGAGCGTAGGTGAGAGGACGCGGGTTAGTGTTAGCGTACGGGTTAGGATTATGGGACGGGTGAGGGTCTGGCTTCGGGGAAGTGTTAGGGTTAGGGTTCGGTCTAGGGTTAGTGTTAGTGCACGGGGACGGTTTAGGGTCCAGGTGAGGGTTCGACAACGCTTTAGGGGGAGCGTAGGTGTGAGGGCGTGGGGTAGTGTTAGCGTACGGGTTAGGATTAGGGGACGGGTGAGGGTCAGGCTTCGGGGAAGGGTTAAGTTTAGGGTTCGGGCTAGGGTTAGGGTTAGGGGACGGGGACGGTTTAGGGTCCAGGTGAGGGTATCACAACGCTTTAGGGGGAGCGTACGTGTGAGGGCGCAGGTTAGTGTTAGCGTACGGGTTAGGATTAGGGGACGGGTGAGGGTCAGGCTTCGGGGAAGGGTTAGGGTTAGGGTTCGGGCTAGGGTTAGGGTTCGGGGACGGGGACGGTTTAGTGTCCAGGTGAGGGTACGACAACGCTTTAGGGGGAGCGTACGTGTGAGGGCGCGGGTTACTGTTAGCGTATGGGTTAGGATTAGGGGACGGGTGATGGTCAGGCTTCGGGGAAGGGTTAGGGTTAGGGTTCGTGCTACGGTAAGGGTTAGGGGACGGGGACGGTTTAGGGTCCAGGTGAGGGTACGACAACGCTTTAGGGGGAGCGTAGGTGTGAGGGTGCGGGTTAGTGTTAGCGTACGGGTTAGGATTAGGGGTCGGGAGAGGGTCAGGCTTCGGTGAAGGTTTAGGGTTTGGATTCGGGCTAGGGTTAGGGTTAGGGGACTGGGACGGTTTAGGGTCCAGGTGAGGGTATGACAACGCTTTAGGGGGAGCGTAGGTGTGAGTGCGCGGTTTAGTGTTAGCGTACGGGTTAGGATTAGGGGACGGGTGAGGGTCAGGCTTCGGGGAAGGGTTAGGGTTAGGGTACGGGCTAGGGTTGGGGTTGGGGACGGGGACGGTTTAGGGTCCAGGTGAGGGTACAACAACGCTTTAGGGGGAGCGTAGGTGTGAGGGCTCGGGGTAGTGTTAGCGTGCGGGTTAGGGTTAGGGGATGGGTGAGGGTCAGGCTTCGGGGAAGGGTTAGGGTTAGGGTTCGGGCTAGGGTTAGGTATAGGGGACGGGGACGGTTTAGGGTCCAGGTGAGGGTACGACTACGCTTTAGGGGCAGCATAGGTGTGAGGGCGCGGGTTAGTGTTAGCGTAGGGGTTAGGATTAAGGGACGGGTGAGGGTCAGGCTTCGGGGAAGGGTTAGGGTCAGGGTTCGGGCTAGGGTTAGGTTAGGGGACGGGGACGGTTTAGGGTCCAGGTGAGGGTACGACAACTCTTTAGGGGGAGTGTACGTTTGATGGCGTGAGTTAGTGTTAGCGTACGGGTTAGGATTAGGGGACGGGTGAGGGTCAGGCTTCGGGGAAGGCTTAGGGTTACAGTTCGGGCTAGGGTTAGGGTTAGGGGACGGGGACGGTTTAGGGTCCAGGTGAGGGTACGACAATGCTTTAGGGGGAGTGTACGAGTGAGGGCGTGGGTTAGTGTTAGCGTACGGTTTAGGATTAGGGAACGGGTGAGGGTCAGGCTTCGGGGAAGGGTTTGGGTTAGGCTTCGGGCTAGGGTTAGGGTTAGGGGACGGGGACGGTTTAGGGTCCAGGGGAGGGTACGACAATACTCTAGGGGGAGCGTACATGTGAGGGCGTGGGTTAGTGTTTGCGTACGGGTTAGGATTAGGGGACGGGTGAGGGTCAGGCTTCGGGGAAGTGTTAGGGTTAGGGTTCGGGCTAGGGTTAGGGTTAGGGGATGGGGATGGTTTAGGGTCCAGAGGAGGGTACTACAACGCTTTAGGGGGATCGTACGTGTGAGGGCGCGGGTTAGTGTTAGCGTAAGGCTTACCATTAGGGGACGGGAGAGGGTCAGGCTTCGGTGAAGATTTAGGGTTTGGATTCGGGCTAGGGTTAGGGTTAGGGGACTGGGACGGTTTAGGGTCCAGGTGAGGGTATGACAACGCTTTAGAGGGAGCGTAGGTGTGAGTGCGCGGTTTAGTGTTAGCGTACGGGTTAGGATTAGGGGACGGGTGAGGGTCAGGCTTCGGGGAAGGGTTAGGGTTAGGGTACGGGCTAGGGTTGGGTTTGGGGACGGGGACGGTTTAGGGTCCAGGTGAGGGTATGACAACGCTTTAGGGGGAGCGTAGGTGTGAGGGCTCGGGTTAGTGTTAGCGTGCGGGTTAGGGTTAGGGGATGGGTGAGGGTCAGGCTTCGGGGAAGGGTTAGGGTTAGGGTTCGGGCTAGGGTTAGAGTTAGGGGACGGGGACGGTTTAGGGTCCAGGTGAGGGTACGACAACGCTTTAGGGGCAGGATAGGTGTGAGGGCGCGGGTTAGTGTTAGCGTAGGGGTTAGGATTAGGGGACGGGTGAGGGTCAGGCTTCGGGGAAGGGTTAGGGTCAGGGTTCGGGCTAGGGTTAGGTTAGGGGACGGGGACGGTTTAGGGTCCAGGTGAGGGTACGACAACTCTTTAGGGGGAGCGTACGTTTGATGGCGCGAGTTAGTGTTAGCGTACGGGTTAGGATTAGGGGACGGGTGAGGGTCAGGCTTCGGGGAAGGCTTAGGGTTACCGTTCGGGCTAGGGTTAGGGTTAGGGGACGGGGACAGTTTAGGGTCCACGGGAGGGTACGACAACGCTTTAGGGGGAGTGTACTAGTGAGGGCGTGGGTTAGTGTTAGCGTACAGTTTAGGATTAGGGAACGGGTGAAGGTCAGGCTTCGGGGAAGGGTTTGGGTTAGGCGTCGGGCTAGGTTTAGGGTTAGGGGACGGGGACGGTTTAGGGTCCAGGGGAGGGTACGACAATACTCTAGGGGGAGCGTACGTGTGAGGGCGTGGGTTAGTGTTTGCGTACGGGTTAGGATTAGGGGACGGGTGAGGGTCAGGCTTCGGGGAAGGGTTAGGGTGAGGGTTCGGGCTAGGGTTACGGTTAGGGGACGGGGACGGTTTAGGGTCCAGGTGAGGGTATGACAACACTTTAGGGGGAGCGTACGTGTGAGGGCGCGGGTTAGTGTTAGCGTACGGGTTAGGATTAGGGGACGGGTGAGGGTCAGGCTTCGGGGAAGGGTTAGGGTCAGGTTTCGGGCTAGGGTTAGGGTTAGGGGACGGGGACGGTTTAGGGTACAGGTGAGGGTACGACAACTCTTTAGGGGGAGTGTACGTTTGATGGCGTGAGTTAGTGTTAGCGTACGGGTTAGGATTAGGGGACGGGTGAGGGTCAGGCTTCGGGGAAGGCTTAGGGTTACAGTTCGGGCTAGGGTTAGGGTTAGGGGACGGGGACGGTTTAGGGTCCACGGGAGGGTACGACAATGCTTTAAGGGGAGTGTACGAGTGAGGGCGTGGGTTAGTGTTAGCGTACGGTTTAGGATTAGGGAACGGGTGAGGGTCAGGCTTCGGGGAAGGGTTTGGGTTAGGCTTCGGGCTAGGGTTAGGGTTAGGGGACGGGGACGGTTTAGGGTCCAGGGGAGGGTACGACAATACTCTAGGGGGAGCGTACATGTGAGGGCGTGGGTTAGTGTTTGCGTACGGGTTAGGATTAGGGGACGGGTGAGGGTCAGGCTTCGGGGAAGTGTTAGGGTTAGGGTTCGGGCTAGGGTTAGGGTTAGGGGACGGGGATGGTTTAGGGTCCAGAGGAGGGTACGACAACGCTCTAGGGGGATCGTACGTGTGAGGGCGCGGGTTAGTGTTAGCGTAAGGCTTACCATTAGGGGACGGGTGAGGGTCAGGCTTCGGGGAAGAGTTAGGGTTAGGGTTCGGGCTAGGGTTAGGGTTAGGGGACGGGGACGGTTTAGGGTCCAGGGGAGGTACGACAACGCTTTAGGGGGAGCGTACGTATGAGGGCGCGGGTTAGTGTTAGCGTACGGGTTAGGATTAGGGGACGGGTGAGGGTCAGGCTTCGGGGAAGGGTTAGGGTTAGGGTTCGGGCTAGGGTTAGTGTTAGGGAACGGGGACGGTTTAGGGTCCAGGGGAGGGTTCAACAACGCTTTGGGGGAGCGTACGTGTGAGGGCGCGGGTTAGTGTTAGCGTACGGGTTAGGATTAGGGGACGGGTGAGGGTCAGGCTTCGGGGAAGGGTTAAGGTTAGGGTTCGGGCTAGGGTTAGGGTTAGGGGACGGGGACGGTTTAGGGTCCGGGGAGGGTACGACAACGCTTTAGGGGGAGCGTACGTGTGAGGGCGCGGGTTAGTGTTAGCGTACGGTTTAGGATTAGGGGACGGGTGAGGGTCAGGCTTTGGGGAAGTGTTAGGGTTAGGGTTCGGGCTAGGGTTAGCGTTAGGGAACGGGGACGGTTTAGGGTCCAGAGGAGTGTACGACAACGCTTTAGGGGGAGCGTACGTGTGAGGGCGCGGGTTAGTGTTAGCGTACGGGTTAGGATTAGGGGACGGGTTAGGGTCAGTCTTCGGGGAAGGGTTAGGGTTAGGGTTCGGGCTAGGGTTAGGGTTAGGGGACGGGGACGGTTTAGGGTACGGGGAGGGTACGACAACGCTTTAGGGGGAGCGTACGTGTGAGGGTGCGGGTTAGTGTTACCGTACGGGTTAGGATTAGGGGACGGGTGAGGGTCAGGCTTCGGGGAAGTGTTAGGGTTAGGGTTCAGGCTAGGGTGAGGGTTAGGGGACGGGGACGGTTTAGGGTCTGGGGAGGGTACGACAACGATTTAGGGGGAGGGTACGTGTGAGGGCGCGGGTTAGTGTTACCGTACGGGTTAGGATTAGGGGACGGGTGAGGGTCAGGCTTCGGGGAAGGGTTAGGGTTAGGGTTCGGGTAGGGTTAGGGTTAGGGGACGGGGACGGTTTAGGGTCCAGGGGAGGGTACGACAATGCTTTAGGGGGAGCGTACGTGAGAGGGTGCGGGTTACTGTTAGTGTACGGGTTAGGATTAGGGGACGGGTGAGGGTCAGGCTTCGGGGAAGGGTTAGGGTTAGGGTTCGGGCTAGGGTTAGGATTAGGGGACGGGGACGGTTTAGGGTCCAGGTGAGAATACGACAACACTTTAGGGGGAGCGTAGGTGTGAGGGCGCGGGTTAGTGTTAGCGTACGGGTTAGAATTAGGGGACAGGTGAGGGTTAGGCTTCGGGGAAGGGTTAGGGTTAGGGTTCGGGCTAGGGTTAGGGTTAGGGGACGGGGACGGTTTAGGGTCCAGGTGAGGGTACGACAACGCTTTAGGGGGAGCGTAGGTGTGAGGGCGCGGGTTAGTGTTAGCGTACAGGTTAGGATTAGGGGACGGGTGAGGGTCAGGTTTCGGGGAAGTGTTAGGGTTAGGGTTCGGGCTAGGGTTAGGGTTAGGGGACGGGGACGGTTTAGGGTCCAGGTGAGGGTACGACAACGCTTTAGGGGGAGCGTACGTGTGACGGCGTGGGTTAGTGTTAGCGTACGGGTTAGGATTAGGGAACAGGTGAGGGTCAGGCTTCGGGGAAGTGTTAGGTTTAGGGTTCGGGCTAGGGTTAGGGTTAGGGGACGGGGACGGTTTAAGGTCCAGGTGAGGGTACGACAACGCTTTAGGGGGAGGGTAGGTGTGAGGGCTCGGGTTAGTGTTAGCGTACGGGTTAGGATTATGGGACGGGTGAGGGTCTGGCTTCGGGGAAGTGTTAGGGTTAGGGTTCGGTCTAGGGTTAGGGTTAGTGGACGGGGACGGTTTAGGGTCCAGGTGAGGGTTCGACAACGCTTTAGGGGGACCGTGTGAGGGCGTGGGGTAGTGTTAGCGTACGGGCTAGGATTAGGGGACGGGTGAGGGTCAGGCTTCGGGGAAGGGTTAAGTTTAGGGTTCGGGCTAGGGTTAGGGTTAGGGGACGGGGACGGTTTAGGGTCCAGGTGAGGGTATCACAACGCTTTAGGGGGAGCGTACATGTGAGGGCGCTGGTTAGTGTTAGAGTACGGGTTAGGATTAGGGGACGGGTGAGGGTCAGGCTTCGGGGAAGTGTTAGGGTTAGGGTTCGGGCTAGGGTTAGGGTTAGGGGACGGGGACGGTTTAGTGTCCAGGTGAGGGTACGACAACGCTTTAGGGGGAGCGTACGTGTGAGGGCGCGGGTTACTGTTAGCGTATGGGTAAGGATTAGGGGACAGGTGAGGGTCAGGCTTCGGGGAAGGGTTAGGGTTAGGGTTCGTGCTACGGTAAGGGTTAGGGGACGGGGACGGTTTAGGGTCCAGGTGAATGTACGACAACGCTTTAGGGGGAGCGTAGGTGTGAGGGCTCGGGGTAGTGTTAGCGTGCGGGTTAGGATTAGGGGACGGGTGAGGGTGAGGCTTCGGGGAAGGGTTAGGTTTAGAGTTCGGGCTAGGGTTAGGGTTAGGGGACGGGGAAGGTTTAGGGTCCAGGTGAGGGTACGACAACGCTTTAGGGGCAGCATAGGTGTGAGGGCGCGGGTTAGTGTTAGCGTAGGGGTTAGGATTAGGGGACGGGTGAGGGTCAGGCTTCGGGGAAGGGTTAGGGTCAGGGTTCGGGCTAGGGTTAGGTTAGGGGACGGGGACGGTTTAGGGTCCAGGTGAGGGTACGACAACTCTTTAGGGGGAGCGTACGTTTGATGGCGCGAGTTAGTGTTAGCGTACGGGTTAGGATTAGGGGACGGGTGAGGGTCAGGCTTCGGGGAAGTCTTAGGGTTACAGTTCGGGCTAGGGTTAGGGTTAGGGGACGGGGACGGTTTAGGGTCCAAGGGAGGGTACGACAACGCTTTAGGGGGAGTGTACGAGTGAGGGCGTGGGTTAGTGTTAGCGTACAGTTTAGGATTAGGGAACGGGTGAGGGTCAGGCTTCGGGGAAGGGTTTGGGTTAGGCTTCGGGCTAGGTTTAGGGTTAGGGGACGGGGACGGTTTAGGGTCCAGGGGAGGGTACGACAATACTCTAGGGGGAGCGTACGTGTGAGGGCGTGGGTTAGTGTTTGAGTACGGGTTAGGATTAGGGGACGGGTGAGGGTCAGGCTTCGGGGAAGGGTTAGGGTGAGGGTTCGGGCTAGGGTTACGGTTAGGGGACGGGGACGGTTTAGGGTCCAGGTGAGGGTATGACAACGCTTTAGGGGGAGCGTACGTGTGAGGGCGCGGGTTAGTGTTAGCGTACGGGTTAGGATTAGGGGACGGGTGAGGGTCAGGCTTCGGGGAAGGGTTAGGGTCAGGTTTCGGGCTAGGGTTAGGGTTAGGGGACGGGGACGGTTTAGGGTCCAGGTGAGGGTACGACAACTCTTTAGGGGGAGTGTACGTTTGATGGCGTGAGTTAGTGTTAGCGTACGGGTTAGGATTAGGGGACGGGTGAGGGTCAGGCTTCGGGGAAGGCTTAGGGTTACAGTTCGGGCTAGGGTTAGGGTTAGGGGACGGGGACGGTTTAGGGTCCACGGGAGGGTACGACAATGCTTTAGGGGGAGTGTACGAGTGAGGGCATGGGTTAGTGTTAGCGTACGGTTTAGGATTAGGGAACGGGTGAGGGTCAGGCTTCGGGGAAGGGTTTGGGTTAGGCTTCGGGCTAGGGTTAGGGTTAGGGGACGGGGAAGGTTTAGGGTCCAGGGGAGGGTACGACAATACTCTAGGGGGAGCGTACATGTGAGGGCGGGGGTTAGTGTTAGCGTACGGGTTAGGATTAGGGGACGGGTGAGGGTCAGGCTTCGGGGAAGGTTTAGGGTTACAGTTCGGGCTAGGGTTAGGGATAGGGGACGTGGACGGTTTAGGGTCCAGGGGAGGGTCCGACAACGCTTTGGGAGAGCGTACGTGTGAGGGCGTGGGTTAGTGTTAGCGTACGTGTTAGGATTTGGGGACGGGTGAGTGTCAGGCTTCGGGGAAGTGTTAGGGTTATGGTTCGGGCTAGGGTTAGGGGACGGGGACAGTTTAGGGTCCAGGGGAGGGTACGAGAACGCTTTAGGGGGAGCGTACGTGTGAGGGCAAGGGTTAGTGTTAGCATACGGGTGAGGATTAGGGGACGAGTTAGGGTCAGGCTTCGGGGAAGGGTTAGGGTTAGGGTTCGGGCTAGGGTTGGGGTTAGGGGACGGGGATGGTTTAGGGTCCAGGGGAGGGTACGGCAACGCTTTAGGGGGAGCGTACGCGTTACGGCGCGGTTTAGTGTTAGCATACGGGGTAGGATTAGGGGACGGGTGAGGGTCAGGCTTTGGGGAACGGTTAGGGTTAGGGTTCGGGCTAGGGTTAGGGTTAGGGGACGGGGACGGTTTAGGGTCCAGGGGAGGGTACGACAATGCTTTAGGGGAAGCGTACGCATGAGGGGGTGGGTTAGTGTTAGCGTACGGGTTAGGATTAGGGGACGGATGAGGGTCAGGCTTCGGGGAAGTGTTAGGGTTAGGGTTCGGGCTAGGGTTAGGGTTAGGGGACGGGGCGGCTTAGGGTCCAGGGGAGGTTACGACAACGCTTTAGGGGGAGTGTACGCATGAGGGCGCGGGTTAGTGTTAGCATACGGGTTAGGATTAGGGGACGGGTGAGGGTCAGGCTTCGGGTCAGGGTTAGGGTTAGGGTTCGGGCTAGGGTTAGGGTTAGGGGACGGGGACGGTTTAGGGTCCAGGGGAGGGTACGACAACACTTTAGTGGGAGCGTACGCGTGAGGGCTCGGGTTAGTGTTAGCGTACGGGTTAGGATTAGGGGACGGGTGAGGGTCAGGCTTCGGGGAAGGGTTAGGGTTAGGGTTCGGGCTAGGGTTAGGGATAGGGGACGTGGACGGTTTAGGGTCCAGGGGAGGGTCCGACAACGGTTTAGGGGGAGCGTACGTGTGAGGGCGTGGGTTAGTGTTAGCGTACGGGTTAGGATTAGGGCACGGGTGAGAGTCAGGCTTCAGGGAAGGTTTAGGGTTAGGGTTCGGGCTAGGGTTAGGGTTAGGGGACGGGGACGGTTTAGGGTCCAGGGGAGGGTACGACAACGCTTTAGTGGGAGCGTACGCGTGAGGGCATGGGTTAGTGTTAGCGTACGGGTTAGAATTAGGGGACGGGTGAGGGTCAGGCTTCGGGGAAGGTTTAGGGTTAGGGTTCGGGCTAGGGTTAGTGTTAGAGGACGGGGACGGTTTAGGGTCCAGGGGAGGGTACGACAACGCTTCAAGGGGAGCGTACGTGTGAGGGCGCGGGTTACTGTTAGCGTACGGGTTAGGATTAGGGGACGGGTGAGGGTCAGGCTTCGGGGAAGGGTTAGAGTTAGTGTTCGGGCTAGGGTTAGGGTTAGGGGACGGGGACGGTTTAGGATCCAGGGGAGGGTACGACAACGCATTAGGGGGAGCGTACGCGTGCGGGCGCCGGTTAGTGTTAGAGTACGGCTTAGGATTACGGGACGGGTGAGGGTCAGGCTTCGGGGAAGCGTTAGGGTTAGGGTTCGGGCTAGGTTTAGGGTTAGGGGACGGGGACGGTTTAGGGTCCAGGGGAGGGTACGATAACGCTTTAGGGGGAGCGTATGCGTGAGGGCGCGGGTTAGTGTTAGCGTACGGGTTAGGATTAGGGGACGGGTGAGGGTACAGGCTTCGGGGAAGGGTTAGGGTTAGGGTTCGGGCTTGGGTTAGGGTTAGGGGATGGGGACGGTTTAGGGTCCAGGGGAGGGTACGGCAACGCTTTAGGGGGAGCGTACGTGTGAGGGCGCGCGTTAGTGTTAGCGTTCGGGTTAGGATTAGGGGACGGGTGAGGGTCAGGTTTCGGGGAAGAGTTAGGGTTAGGGTTCGGGCTATGGTTAGGGTTATGGGACGGGGACGGTTTAGGGTCCAGGGGAGGGAACGGCAACGCTTTAGGGGGGCGTACGTGTGAGGGCGTGGGTTAGTGTTAGCGTATGGGTTAGGATTAGTGGACTGGTGAGGGTCAGGCTTTGGGAAAGGGTTAGGGTTAGGGTTCAGGCTAGGGTTAGGGTTAGGGGACGGGGACGGTTTAGGGTCCAGGCCAGGGTACGGCAATGCTTTACGGGGAGCGTACGTGTGAGGGCGCGGGTTAGTGTTAGCGTACGGGTTAGGATTAGGGGACGGGTGAGGGTCAGGCTTCGGGGAAGGGTTAGGGTTAGGGTTCGGGCTAGGTTTAGGGTTAGGGGACGGGGACGCTTTAGGGTCCAGGGGAGGGTACGGCAACGCTTTAGGGGGAGCGTACGTGTGAGGGCGCTGGTTAGTGTTAGCGTACGGGTTAGGATTAGGGGACTGGTGAGGGTCAGGCTTCGGCGAAAGGTTAGGGTTAGGGTTCGGGCTAGGGTTAGGGTTAGGGGACGGGGACGGTTTAGGGTCCAGGGGAGTGTACGACAACGCTTTAGGGGGAGCGTAGGTGTGAGGGCGTGGATTAGTGTTAGCGTACGGGTTAGGATTAGCGGACGGATGAGGGTCAGGCTTCGGGGAAGTCTTAGTGTTAGGGTTCGGGCTAGGGTTAGTGTTAGGGGACGGGGACGGCTTAGGGTCCAGGGAAGGGTACGGCAACGCTTCAGGGGGAGCGTATGTGTGAGGGCGCTGGTTAGTGTTAGCGTACAGGTTAGGATTAGGGGACGGGTGATGGTCAGGCTTCGGGGAAGGCTTAGGGTTAGGGTTCGGGCTAGGGTTAGGGTTAGAGGACGGGGACGTTTTAGGGTTCAGGTGAGGGTACGACAACGCTTTAAAGGGAGCGAACGTGTGAGGGCGCGAGTTAGTGTTAGCGTACGGGTTAGGATTAGGGGACGGGTGAGGGTCAGGCTTCGGGGATGGGTTAGGGTTCGGGTTCGGGCTAGGGTTAGGATTAGGGGACGGGGACGGTTTAGGGTCCAGGGGAGTGTACGGCAAAGCTTTAGGGGTAGCGTACGTGTGAGGGAGCGGGTTAGTGTTAGCGTACGGGTTAGGAATAGGGGACCGGTGAGGGTCAGGCTTCGGGGAAGGGTTAGGGTTAGGGTTCGGGCTATTGTTAGGGTTAGGGGACGGGGACGGTTTAGGGTCCAGGTCAGGATACGAAAACGCTTTAGGGGAGCGTAGGTGTGAGGGCGCGGGTTAGTGTTAGCGTACGGGTTAGGATTAGGGGACGGGTGAGTGTCAGGCTTCGAGGAAGTGTTAGGGTTAGGGTTCGGGCTAGGGTTAGGGTTAGGGGACGTTTTAGGGTCCAGGGGAGGGTACGGCAACGCTTTAGGGGGAGCGTACGTGTGAGGGCGCGGGTTAGTGTTAGCGTACGGGTTAGGATTAGGGGACGGTTGAGGGTCAGGCTTCGGGGAAGGGTTAGGGTTAGGGTTCGGGCTAAGGTTAGGTTTAGGGGACGGGGACGGTTTAGGGTCCAGGGGAGGTTACGGCAACGCTTTAGGGGGAGCGTACGTGTGAGGGCGCGGGTTAGTGTTAGCGTTCGGGTTAGGATTAGGGGACGGGTGAGGGTCAGGTTTCGGGGAAGGGTTAGGGTTAGGGTTAGGGTTCGGGATAGGGTTAGGGTTAGGGGACGGGGATGGTTTCGGGTCCAGGGGAGGGTACAACAACGCTTTACGGGGAGCGTACATGTGAGGGCGCAGGTTAGTGTTAGCGTACGGGTTAGGATTAGGGTACGGGTGAGTGTTAGGCTTCGGGGAGGGTTAGGGTTAGCGTTCGGGCTAGGGTTAGGGTTAGGGGACGGGGACGGTTTAGGGTACAGGGGAGGGTACGCCAATGCTTTAGGGGGAGCGTACGTGTGAGGGCGCGGGTTAGTGTTAGCGTACGGCTTAGGATTAGGGGACAGGTGTGGGTCAGGCTTCGGCGAAGGGTTAGGGTTAGGGTTCGGGCTAGGGTTACGGTTAGGGTACGAAGACGGTTTAGGGTCCAGGGGAGGTACAGCAATGCTTTAGGGGGAGCGTACATGTGAGGGCGTGGGTTAGTGTTAGCGTACGGGTTAGCATTAGGGGACGGGTGAGGGTCAGGCTTCGAGAAGGGTTAGGGTTAGGTTTCAGGATAGGGCTAGGGTTAGGGGTCGGGGACGGTTTAGGGTCCAGGGCAGGGCACGACAACGCTTTAGGGGGAGCGTACGTGTGAGGGCGTGGGTTAGTGTTAGCGTACGGGTTAGGATTAGGGGACGGGTGAGGGTCAAGCTTTGGGGAAGGGTTAGGGTTAGGGTTCGGGCTAGGGTTAGGGTTTGGGGACGGGGACGGTTTAGGGTCAAGGTAAGGGTAAAACAACGCTTTAGGGGGAGCGTAGCTGTGAAGGCACGGTTTAGTGTTAACGTACGGGTTAGGATTAGGGGACGGGTGACTGTCAGACTTCGAGGAAGTGTTAGGGTTAGGGTACGGTGTAGGGTTAGGGGACGGGGACGGTTTAGGGTCCAGGGTAGGGTCCGGCAACGCTTTAGGTGGAGCGTAGGTGTGAGGGCGCCGGTTAGTGTTAGCGTACGGGTTAGGATAAGGGGACGGGTGTGGGTCAGGCTTCGGGGAAGACTTAGGGTTAGGGTTCGGGCTAGGGTTAGGGTTTGGGGACGGGGACGGTTTAGGGTCCAGGGGATGGTACGGCAACGCTTTAGGGGGAGCGTACGTGTGAGGGCGCGGGTTACTGTTAGCGTACGGGTTAGGATTAGGGGACGGATGAGGGTCAGGCTCCGTGGATGGGTTAGGGTTAGGGTTCGGGCTAGGGTTAGGGTTAGGGGACGGGGACGGTTTAGGGTCCAGGGGAGGGTACGACAAAGCTTTAGGGGGAGCGTACATGTGAGGGCGAGGGTTAGTGTTATTGTACGGGTTAGGATTTGGGGACGGGTGAGGGTCAGGCTTCTGGGAAGTGTTAGGGTTAGGGATCGGGCTAGGGTTAGGGTTAGGGGACGGGGACTGTTTCAGCTCCAGGGGAGGGTACGACAACGCTTTACAGGGAGCGTACATGTGAGGGCGCAGGTTAGTGTTAGCGTACGGGTTAGGATTAGGGTACGGGTGAGTGTCAGGCTTCGGGGAGGGTTAGGGTTAGCGTTCGGGCTAGGGTTAGGGTTAGGGGACGGGGACGGTTTAGGGTACAGGGGAGGGTACGCCAACGCTTTAGGGGGAGCGTACGTGTGAGGGCGCGGGTTAGTGTTAGCCTACGGGTTAGGATTAGGGGACGGGTGAGGGTCAGGCTTCGGGGAAGGGTTAGGATTAGGGATCGGGCTAGGGTTTGGGTTAGGGGACGGGGACGGTTTAGGGTCCAGGGGAGCGTACGGCAACGCTTTAGGGGGAGCGTATGTGTGAGGGCGCGGGTTAGTGTTAACGTATGGGTTAGGATTAGTGGACGTGTGAAGGTCAGGCTTGGGGAAGGGTTAGGGTTAGGGTTCGGGCTAGGGGTAGGGTTAGGGGATGGGGACGTTTTAGGGTCCAGGGGAGGGTACGACAACGCTTTAGTGGGAGGGTAGGTGTGAGGGCGTAGGTAAGTGATAGTGTACGTGTTAGGATTAGGGGACGGGTGAGTGTCAGCCTTCGAGGAAGTGTTAGGGTTAGGGTTCGTGCTAGGGTTAGGGGTCGGGGACGGTTTAGGGTCCAGGGGAGGGTACGGCAACGCTTTAGGGGGAGCGTACGTGTGAGGGCGCGGGTTAGTGTTAGCATACGGGTTAGGATTAGGGGACGGGTGAGGGTCAGGCTTCGGGGTTGGGTTAGGATTTGGGTTCGGGCTAAGGTTAGGGTTAGGGGACGGGGACGGTTTAGGGTCCAGGGGAGGGTACGACAACGCTTTAGGGGGAGCGTACGTGTGAGGGCGCGGGTTAGTGTTAGCGTACGGGTTAGGATTAGGGGACGGGTGAGGGTCAAGCTTCGGGGAAGTGTTAGGGTTAGGGTTAAGGCTAGGGTTAGGGTTTGGGGACGCGGACGGTTTAGGGTCAAGGTGAAGGTACGACAACGCTTTAGGGGGAGCGTAGGTGTGAGGGCGCGGGTTAGTGTTAGCGTACGGGTTAGGATTAGGGGACGGGTGAGTGTCAGGCTTCGGGGAAGTGTTAGGGTTAGGGTTCGGTGTAGGGTTAGGGGACGGACACGGTTTAGGGTCCAGGGGAGGGTATGGCAACGCTTTAGGTGGAGCGTAGTTGTGAGGGCGCCGGTTAGTGTTAGCGTACGGGTTAGGATTAGGGGACGGGTGAGGGTCAGGCTTCGGGGAAGGGTTAGGGTTAGGGTTCGGGCTAGGGTTAGGGTTAGGGGACGGGGACGGTTTAGGGTCCAGGGGAGGGTACGGCAACGCTTTAGGGGGAGCGTACGTGTGAGGGCGCTGGTTAGTGTTAGGGTACGGGTTAGGATTAGGGGACGGGTGAGGGTCAGGCTTCGGGGAAGGGTTAGGGTTAGTGTTTGAGCTAGGGTTAGGGTTAGGGGACGGGGACGGTTTAGGGTCCAGGGGAGGGTATGACAACGCTTTACGGGGAGCGTAGGTGTGAGGGCGTGGGTTAGTGTTAGCGTACGGGTTAGGATTAGGGGACGGATGAGGGTCAGGCTTCGGGGAAGGCTTAGTGTTAGGGTTCGGGCTAGGGTTACGGTTAGGGGACGGGGACGGTTTAGGCTCCAGGGGAAGGTACGACAACGCTTTAGGGGGAGCGTAGGTGTGAGGACGCGTGTTAGTGTTAGCGTACGGGTTAGGATTAGGGGACGGGTGAGGGTCAGGCTTCTGGGAAGGCTTAGTGTTAGGGTTCAGGCTAGGGTTAGTGTTAGGGGACGGGGACGGCTTAGGGTCCAGGGAAGGGTACGGCAACGCTGTTGGGGGGGCGTACGTGTGAGGGCGCGGGTTAGTGTTAGCGTACGGGTTAAGATTAGGGGACGGGTGAGGGTCAGGCTTCGGGGAAGGCTTAGGGTTAGGGTTCGGGCTAGGGTCAGGGTTAGGGGACGGGGAAGGTTTAGGGTCCAGGTGAGGGTACGACAACGCTTTAGGGGGAGCGAACGTGTGAGGGCGCGAGTTAGTGTTAGCGTACGGGTTAGGATTAGGGGACGGGTGAGTGTCAGGCTTCGAGGAAGTGTTAGGGTTAGGGTTCAGGCTAGGGTTAGGGTTAGGGGACGGTTTACGGTCCAGTTGAGGGTAGGACAACGGTTTAGGGGGAGTGTACGTGTAAGGGCGTGGGTTAGTGTTAGGGTACGGGTTAGGATTAGGTGACGGGTGAGGGTCAGGCTTCGAGGAAGGGTTAGGGTTAGGGTTCGGGCTAGGGTTAGGAGACGGGGACGAGGACACTTTAGGGTCCAGGGGAGGGTACGGCAACGCTTTAGGGGGAGCGTACGTGTGAGGGCGCGGGTTAGTGTTAGCGTACGGGTTAGGATTAGGCGACGGGTGAGGGTCAGGCTTCGGGGAAGGGTTAGGGTTAGGGTTCGGGCTAGGGTTAGGCTTAGGGGCCGGGGACGGTTTAGGGTCCAGTGGAGGGTACGACAACGCTTTAGGGGGAGCGTACGTGTGAGGGCGCGGGTTAGTGTTAGCGTACGGGTTAGGATTAGGGGACGGGTGAGGGTCAGGCTTCGGGGAAGGGTTAGGGTTAGGGTTCGGGCTAGGGTTAGTGTTAGGGGCCGGGGACGGTTTAGGGTCCAGTGGAGGGTACGACAACGCTTTAGGGGGAGCGTACGTGTGAGGGCGCGGGTTAGTGTTAGCGTACGGGTTAGGATTAGGGGACGGGTGAGGGTCAGGCTTCGGGGATGGGTTAGGGTTAGGGTTCGGGCTAGGGTTAGTGTTAGGGGACGGGGACGGTGTAGGGTCCAGGGGATGGTACGATAACGCTTTAGGGGGAGAGTACGTGTGAGGGCGCGGGTTAGTGTTAGCGTACGGGTTAGGATTAGGGGACGGGTGAGGGTCAGCCTTCGGGGAAGGGTTAGGGTTTGGGTTCGGGCTAGGGTTAGGGTTAGGGGACGGCGACGGTTTAGGGTCCAGGGGAGGGTACGACAAGGCTTTAGGGGGAGTGTACGTGTGAGGGCCCGTGTTAGTGTTAGCGTACGGGTTAGGATTAGGGTACGTGTGAGGGTCAGGCTTCGGGGAAGGGTTAGGGTTAGGGTTAGGGCTAGGGTTAGGGTTAGGGGACGGGGACGGTTTAGGGTCCAGGGGAGGGTACGACAACGCTTTAGGGGGAGCATACGTGTGAGGGCGCGGGTTAGTAATAGCGAATGGCTTAGGATTAGGGGACGGGTGAGGGTCAGGCTTCGGGAAAGTGTTAGGGTTAGGGTTCGGGCTAGGGTAAGGGTTAGGGGACGGGAACGGTTTAATGTCCAGGGGAGGGTACGACAACGCTTTAGGGGGACAGTACGTGTGAGCGCGCGTGTTAGTGTTAGCGTACGGGTTAAGATTAGGAGACGGGTGAGGGTCAGTCTTCGGGGAAGGGTTAGGGTTAGTGTTCGGGCTAGGGTTAGTGTTAGGGGACGGGGACGGTTTAGGGTCCAGGAGAGGGTACGACAACGCTTTAGGGGGAGCGTACGTGTGAGGGCGCTGGTTAGTGTTAGCGTACAGGTTAGGATTAGGGGACGGGTGAGGTTCAGGCTTCGGGGAAGGGTTAGGGTTAGGGTACGGGCTAGGGTTAGGGTTAGGGTACGGGGACGGTTCAGGGTCCAAGGGAGGGTACGACAACGATTTAGGGGGAGCGTACGTGGAAAGGCGTGGGTTAGTGTTAGCGTACGGGTTAGGATTAGGGGACGGGTGAGGGTCAGGCTTCGGGGAAGGGTTAGGGTTAGGGTTCGGGCTAGGGTTAGGGTTAGGGGATGGGGACGGTTTAGGGTCCAGGGGAGGGTACGACAACGCTTTAGGGGGAGCGTACGTGTGAGGGCGCGGGTTAGTGTTAGCGTACGGACTAGGATTAGGGGACCGGGGAGGGTCAGGCTTCGGGGAAGTGTTCGGGTTAGGGTTCGGGCTAGGGTTAGGGTTAGGGGACGGGGACGGATTAGGGTCTAGGTGAGGGTAAGACAACGCTTTAGGGGGAGCGTAGGTGTGAGGGCGCGGGTTAGTGTTAGCGTACGGGTTAGGGTTAGGGGACGGGTGAGGGTCAGGCTTCGGGGAAGGGTTAGGGTTAGGGTTCGGGCTAGGTTTAGGGTTAGGGGACGGGGACGGTTTAAGGTCCAGGTGTGGGTACGACAACGCTTTAGGGGGAGTGTATGTGTGAGGGCGCGGGTTAGTGTTAGCGTACAGGTTAGGATTATGGGACGGGTGAGGGTCAGGCTTCGGGGAAGTGTTAGGGTTCGGGCTAGGGTTAGGGTTAGAGGACCGGGACGGTTTAGGGTCCGGGGAGGGTACGACAACGCTTTAGGGGGAGTGTACGTGTGAGGGTGCGAGTTACTGATAGCGTACGGGTTAGGATTAGGGGACGGGTGAGGGTCAGGCTTCGGGGAAGGGTTAGGGTTAGGGTTCGGGCTAGGGTTAGGGTTAGGGGACGGGGACGTTTTAGGGTCCAGGGGAGGGTACGACAACGCTTTAGGGGGAGCGTACGTGTGAGGGCGCGGGTTAGTGTTAGCGTACGGACTAGGATTAGGGGACGGGTGAGGGTCAGGCTTCGGGGAAGGGTTAGGGTTAGGGTTCGGGCTAGGGTTAGGGTTAGGGGACGGGGACGGTTTAGGGTCCAGGGGAGGGTACGACAACGCTTTAAGGGGAGCGTACGTGTGAGGGCGCGGGTTAGTGTTAGCGTACGGACTAGGATTAGGGGACGGGTGAGGGTCAGGCTTCGGGGAAGGGTTAGGGTTAGGGTTCGGGCTAGGTTTAGGGTTAGGGGACGGGGACGGTTTAAGGTCCAGGTGTGGGTACGACAACGCTTTAGGGGGAGTGTATGTGTGAGGGCGCGGGTTAGTGTTAGCGTACAGGTTAGTATTATGGGACGGGTGAGGGTCAGGCTTCGGGGAAGGGTTAGGGTTCGGGCTAGGGTTAGGGTTAGAGGACCGGGACGGATTAGGGTCTAGGTGAGGGTAAGACAACGCTTTAGGGGTAGCGTAGGTGTGAGGGCGCGGGTTAGTGTTAGCGTACGGGTTAGGATTAGGGGACGGGTGAGGGTCAGGCTTCGGGGAAGGCTTAGGGTTAGGGTTCGGGCTAGGTTTAGGGTTAGGGGACGGGGACGGTTTAAGGTCCAGGTGTGGGTACGACAACGCTTTAGGGGGAGTGTATGTGTGAGGGCGCGGGTTAGTGTTAGCGTACAGGTTAGGATTATGGGACGGGTGAGGGTCAGGCTTCGGGGAAGGGTTAGGGTTCGGGCTAGGGTTAGGGTTAGAGGACCGGGACGGTTTAGTATCCAGGGGAGGGTACGACAACACTTTAGGGGGAGTGTACGTGTGAGGGTGCGAGTTACTGATAGCGTACGGGTTAGGATTAGGGGACGGGTCAGGGTCAGGCTTCGGGGAAGGGTTAGGGTTAGGGTTCGGGCTAGGGTTAGGGTTAAGGGATGGGGACGTTTTAGGGTCCAGGGGAGGGTACGACAACGCTTTAGGGGGAGCGTACGTGTGAGGGCGCGGGTTAGTGTTAGCGTACGGACTAGGATTAGGGGACGGGTGAGGGTCAGGCTTCGGGGAAGGGTTAGGGTTAGGGTTCGGGCTAGGGTTAGGGTTAGGGGACGGGGACGGTTTAGGGTCCAGGGGAGGGTACGACAACTCTTTAGGGGTAGCGTACGTGTGAGGGCGCGGGTTAGTGTTAGCGTACGGGTTAGGAATAGCGGACGGTTGAGGGTCAGGCTTCGGGGAAGGGTTAGGGTTAGGGTTCGGGCTAGGGTTAGGGTTTGGGGACGGGGACGGTTTAGGGTCCAGGGGAGGGTACGACAACGCTTTAGGGGGAGCATACGTGTGAGGTCGCGGTTTAGTGTTAGCGTACGGTTTAGGATTAGGGGACGGGTGAGGGTCAGGGAAGGGTTAGGGTTATGGTTCGGGCTAGGGTTAGGGTTAGGGGATGGGGACGGTTTAGGGTCCATGGGAGGGTACGACAACGTTTTAGGGGGAGCGTACGTGAGAGTGCTCGGGTTAGTGTTAGCGTACGGGTTAGGATTAGGGGACGGGTGAGGGTCAGTCTTCGGGGAAGGGTTAGGGTTAGGGTTCGGGCTAGGGTTAGTTTTAGGGGACGGGGACGGTTTAGGGTCCATGGGAGGGTATGACAACGCATTAGGGGGAGCGTACGTGTGAGGGCGCTGGTTAGTGTTAGCGTACGGACTAGGATTAGGGGACGAGTGAGGGTCAGGCTTCGGGGAAGGGTTAGGGTTAGTGTTCGGGCTAGGGTTAGGGTTAGGGGACGGGGATGGTTTAGGGTCCAGGGGAGCGTACGACAACGCTCTAGGGGGAGCGTACGTGTGAGGGCACGGGTTAGTGTTAGCGTACGGGTGAGGATTAGGGGACGGGTGAGGGTCAGGCTTCGGGGAAGGGTTAGGGTTAGGGTTCGGGCTAGGGTTAGGGTTAGGGGACGGGGACGGTTTAGGGTCCATGGGAGGGTACGACAACGCTTTAGGGGGTGCATACGTGTGAGGGCGTGGGTTAGTGTTAGCGTACGGGTTAGGATTAGGAGACGGGTGAGGGTCAGGCTTCGGGGAAGGGTTAGGGTTAGGGTTCGGGCTAGGGTTAGGGTTAGGGGACGGGGACGGTTTAGGGAGCAGGGGAGGGAACGACAGCGCTGTAGGGGGAGCGTACGTGTGAGGGCGCGGGTTAGTGTTAGCATACGGGTTAGGATTAGGGGACGGGTGAGGGTCAGGCTTCGGGGAAGTGTTAGGCTTAGGGTTCGGGCTAGTGTTAGGGTTAGGGGACAGGGACAGTTTAGGGTCCAGGGGAGGGTACGACAACGCTTTAGGGGGAGCGTACGTGTGAGGGTGCGGGTTAGTGTTAGCGTACGGGTTAGGATTAGGGGACGGGTGAGGGCCAGGCTTCGGGGAAGGGTTAGGGTTCGGCCTAGGGTTAGGGTTAGTGGACGGGGACGGTTTAGGGTCCAGGGAAGGGTACGACAATGCTTTAGGTGGAGCGTACGTGTGAGGGCGCGGGTAAGTGTTAGCGTACGGGTTAAGATTAGGGGACGTGTGAGGGTCAGGCTTCGGGTAAGGCTTAGGGGTAGGGTTCGAGCTAGGGTTAGGGGACGGGGACGGTTTAGGGTCCAGGGGAGGGTACGACAACGCTATAGGGGGAGCGTACGTGTGAGGGCCCGGGTTAGTGTTAGCGTACGGTCTTAGGATTAGGGGACGTGTGAGGGTCAGGCTTCGGGGAAGGGTTAGGGTTAGGGTTCGGGCTAGGGTTAGGGTTAGGGGACGGGGACGGTTTAGGGTCCAGGGGAGGGTACGACAACGCTTTAGGGGGAGCGTACGTATGAGGGCGCGGATTAGTGTTAGCGTACGGGTTAGGATTAGGGGACGGGTGAGGGTCAGGCTTCGGGGAAGGGTTAGGGTTAGGGTTCGGGCTACGGTTAGGTTTAGGGGCCGGGGACGGTTTAGGGTCCAGGGGAAGGTACAACAACGCTTTAGGGGGAGCGTACGTGTGAGGGCGCGGGTTAGTGTTAGCGAACGGGTTAAGATTAGGGGACGGGTGAGGGTCAGGCTTCGGGGAAGGGTTAGGGTTAGGGTTCGGGCTAGGGTTAAGGTTAGGGGACGGGGACGGTTTAGTGTCCAGGGGAGGGTACGACAACGCTTTAGGGGGAGCGTACATGTGAGGGCGTTTGTTAGTGTTAGCGTACGGGTTAGGATTAGGGGACGGGTGAGGGTCAGGCTTCGGGGAAGGGTTAGGGTTAGGGTTCGGGCTAGGGTTAGGGTTAGGGGATGGGGACAGTTTAGGGTCCAGGGGAGTGTACGACAACGCTTTAGGGGGAGCGTACGTGTGAGCGCGCGAGTTAGTGTTAGCGTACGGGTTAGGATTAGGGGACGGGTGAGGGTCAGGCTTCTGGGAAGGGTTAGGGTTAGGGTTCGGGCTAGGGTTAGGGTTAGGGGACGGGGACGGTTTAGGGTCCAGGGGAGGGTACGACAACGCTTTAGGGGGAGCGTACGTGTGAGGGCGCGGGTTAGTGTTAGCGTACGGGTTAGGATTAGGGGACGGGTGAGGGTCAGGCTTCGGGGAAGGGTTAGGGTTAGGGTTCGGGCTAGGGTTAGGGTTAGGGTACGGGGACGGTTTAGGGTCCAGGAGAGGGTACGACAACGCTTTAGGGGGAGCGTACGTGTGAGGGCGCGTGTTAGTGTTAGCGAACGGGTTAGGATTAGGGGACGGGTGAGGGTCAGGCTTCGGGGAAGGGTTAGGGTTAGGGTTCGGGCTAGGGTTAGGGTTAGGGGACGGGGACGGTTTAGGGTCCAGGGGAGCGTACGACAACGCTTTAGGGGGCGTGTAGATGTGAGGGCGTGGTTTAGTGTTAGCGTACGGGTTAGGATTAGGGGACGGGTGAGTGTCAGGCTTCGGGGAGGGGTTAGGGTTAGGGTTCGGGCTAGGGTTAGGGTTAGGGGACGGGGACGGTTTAGGGTCCACGGGAGGGTACGACAATGCTTTAGGGGGAGAGTACGTGTGAGCTCGCGGGTTAGTGTTAGCGTACGGGTTAGGATTAGGGGACGGGTGTGTGTCAGGCTTCGGGGAAAGGTTAGTGTTAGGGTTCGGGCTAGGGTTAGGGTTAGGGGACGGCGACGGTTTAGGGTCCAGGGGAGGGTACGACAACGCTTTAGGGGGAGCGTACCTGTGAGGGCGCGGGTTAGTGTTAGCGTACAGGTTAGGATTAGGGGACGGGTGAGTGTCCGGCTTCAGGGAAGGGTTAGGGTTAGGGTTCGGGCTAGGGTTAGGGTTAGGGGACGGGGACGGTTTAGGGTCCAGGGGAGGGTACGACAACGCTTTAGGGGGAGCGTACATGTGAGGGCGCGGGTTAGTGTTATCGTATGGTCTAGGATTAGGGGACGGGTGAGGGTCAGGCTTCGGGGAAGGGTTAGTGTTAGGGTTCGGGCTAGGGTTAGGGTTAGGGGACGGGGACGGTTTAGAGTCCAGGGGAGGGTACGACAATGCTTTAGGGGGAGCGTACGTGTGAGGGCACGGGTTAGTATTAGCGTACGGGTTAGGATTAGGGGACGGGTGAGGGTCAGGCTTCGGGGAAGGGTTAGGGTTAGGGTTCGGGCTAGGGTTAGGGTTAGGGGACGGGGACGGTTTAAGGTGCAGGGGAGGGTACGACAACGCTTTAGGGGGAGCGTACGTGTGAGGGCGCGGGTTAGTGTTAGGGTACGGGTTAAGATTAGGGGACGGGTGAGGGTCAGGCTTCGGGGAAGGGTTAGGGTTAGGGTTCGGGCTAGGGTTAGGCTTAGGGGCCGGGGACGGTTTAGGGTCCAGGTGTGTGTACGACAACCCTTTAGGGGGAGCGTACGTGTGAGGGCGCGGGTTAGTGTTAGCGTACGGGTTAGGATTAGGGGACGGGTGAGGGTCAGGCATCTGGGAAGGGTTAGGGTTAGGGTTCGGGCTAGGGTTAGGGTTAGGGGACGGGGACGGTTTAGGGTCCAGGGGAGGGTTCAACAACGCTTTGGGGGAGCGTACGTGTGAGGGCGCGGGTTAGTGTTAGCGTACGGGTTAGGATTAGGGAACGGGTGAGTGTCAGGCTTCGGGGAAGGGTTAGGGTTACGGTTCGCTATAGGTTTAGGGTTAGGGGACGGGGACGGTTTAAGGTCCATGTGTGGGTACGACAACGCTTTAGGGGGAGTGTATGTGTGAGGGCGCAGGTTAGTGTTAGCGTACAGGTTAGGATTATGGGACGGGTGAGGGTCAGGCTTCGGGGAAGGGTTAGGGTTCGGGCTAGGGTTAGGGTTAGAGGACCGGGACGGTTTAGGGTCCAGGGGAGGGTACGACAACGCTTTAGGGGGAGTGTACGTGTGAGGGTGCGAGTTACTGATAGCGTACGGGTTAGGCTTAGGGGACGGGTGAGGGTCAGGCTTCGGGGAAGGGTTAGGTTTAGGGTTCGGGCTAGGGTTAGGGTTAGGGGACGGGGACGGTTTAGGGTCCAGGGGAGGGTACGACAACGCTTTAGGGGGAGTGTACTTGTGAGAGCGCGGGTTAGTGTTAGCGTACAGGTTAGGATTAGGGGACGGGTGAGGGTCAGGCTTCGGGGAAGGGTTAGGGTTAGGGTTCGGGCTAGGGTTAGGGTTAGGGGACGGGAACGGTTTAGGGTCCAGGGGAGTGTACGACAACGCTTTAGGGGTAGCGTACATGTGAGGGCGCGGGTTAGTTTTAGCGTACGGGTTAGGATTAGGGGACGGGTGAGGGTCAGGCTTTGAGGAAGGGTTAGGTTTAGGGTTCGGTCTAGGGTTAGGTTATGCGTATGGGACGGTTTAGGGTCCAGGGAAGGGTACGACAACGCTTTAGGGGGAGCATACGTGTGAGGGCGCGGGTTAGTGTTAGCGTACGGGTTAAGATTAGGGGACGGGTGAGGGTCGGGCTTCGGGGAAGGGTTAGGGTTAGGGTTCGGGCTAGGGTTAGGGATAGGGGACGGGGACGGTTTAGGGTCCAGGAGAGGGTACGACAACACTTTAGGGGGAGCGTACGTGTGAGGGCGCGGGTTAGTGTTAGCGTACGGGTTAGGAATAGCGGACGGTTGAGGGTCAGGCTTCGGGGAAGTGTTAGGGTTAGGGTTCGGGCTAGGGTTAGGGTTAGGGGACGGGGACGATTTAGGGTCCAGGTGAGGGTACGACAACGGTTTATGGGGAGCATACGTGTGAGGGCGCGGTTTAGTGTTAGCGTACGGTTTAGGATTAGGGGACGGGTGAGGGTCAGTCTTCGGGGAAGGGTTAGGGTTAGGGTTCGGGCTAGGGTTAGGGTTAGGGGATGGGGACGGTTTAGGGTCCAGGGGAGGGTACGACAACGCTTTAGGGGGAGCGTACGTGTGAGGGCTCGGGTTAGTGTTAGCGTACGGGTTAGGATTAGGGGACGGGTGAGGGTCAGGCTTCGGGGAAGGGTTAGGGTTAGGGTTCGGGCTAGGGTTAGGGTTAGGGGACGGGGACGGTTTAGGGTCTAGGGGAGGGTACGACAACGCTTTAGGGGTAGCGTACGTGTGAGGGCGCGGGTTAGTGTTAGCTTACGGGTTAGGATTAGGGGACGGGTGAGGGTCAGGGAAGGGTTAGGGTTAGGGTTCGGGCTAGGGTTAGGGTTAGGGGATGGGGACGGTTTAGGGTCCAGGGGAGGGTACGACAACGCTTTAGGGGGAGCGTACGTGTGAGTGCTCGGGTTAGTGTTAGCGTACGGGTGAGGATTAGGGGACGGGTGAGGGTCAGTCTTCGGGGAAGGGTTAGGGTTAGGGTTCGGGCTAGGGTTAGGTTTAGTGGACAGGGACGGTTTAGGGTCCAGGGGAGGGTACGACAACGCATTAGGGGTAGCGTACGTGTGAGGGCGCGGGTTAGTGTTAGCGTACGGACTAGGATTAGGGGACGGGTGAGGGTCTGGCTTCGGGGAAGGGTTAGGGTTAGGGTTCGGGCTAGGGTTAGGGTTAGGGGACGGGGACGGTTTAGGGTCCAGGGGAGCGTACGACAACGCTTTAGGGGGAGCGTACGTGTGAGGGCGCGGGTTAGTGTTAGCGTACGGGTTAGGATTAGGAGACGGGTGAGGGTCAGGCTTCGGGGAAGGGTTAGGGTTAGGGTTCGGGCTAGGGTTAGGGTTAGGGGACGGGGACGGTTTAGGGTGCAGGGGAGGGAACGACAGCGCTGTAGGGGGAGCGTACGTGTGAGGGCGCGGGTTAGTGTTAGCATACGGGTTAGGATTAGGGGACGTGTGAGGGTCAGGCTTCGGGGAAGTGTTAGGGTTAGGGTTCGGGCTAGTGTTAGGGTTAGGGGACAGGGACGGTTTAGGGTCCAGGGGAGGGTACGACAACGCTTTAGGGGGAGCGTACGTGTGAGGGTGCTGGTTAGTGTTAGCGTACGGGTTAGGATTAGGGGACGGGTGAGTGACAGGCTTCGGGGAAGTGTTAGGGTTCGGGCTAGGGTTAGGGTTCATGGACGGGGACGGTTTAGGGTCCAGGGGAGGGTACGACAATGCTTTAGGTGGAGCGTACGTGTGAGGGCGCGGGTAAGTGTTAGCGTACGGGTTAAGATTAGGGGACGTGTGAGGGTCAGGCTTCGGGGAAGGGTTAGGGTTAGGGTTCGGGCTAGGGTTAGGGTTAGGGGACGGGGACGGTTTAGGGTCCAGGGGAGTGTACGACAACGCTTTAGGGGTAGCGTACGTGTGAGGGCGCGGGTTAGTTTTAGCGTACGGGTTAGGATTAGGGGACGGGTTAGGGTCAGGCTTTGGGGAAGGGTTCGGGTTAGGGTTCGGTCTAGGGTTAGGGTTATGCGTATGGGACGGTTTAGGGTCCAGGGGAGGGTACGACAACGCTTTAGGGGGAGCGTACGTGTGAGGGCGCGGGTTAGTGTTAGCGTACGGGTTAGGATTATGGGACGGGTGAGGGTCAGGCTTCGGGGAAGGGTTAGGGTTAGGGATCGGGCTAGGGTTAGGGTTATGGGTATGGGACGGTTTAGGGTCCAGGGGAGGGTACGACAACGCTTTAGGGGGAGCGTACGTGTGAGGGCGCGTGTTAGTGTTAGCGTACGGGTTAAGATTAGGGGACGGGTGAGGGTCAGGCTTCGTGTAAGGGTTAGAGTTAGGGTTCGGGTTAGGGTTAGGGTTAGGGGACGGGGACGGTTTAGGGTCCAGGGGAGGGTACGACAACGCTTTAGGGGGAGTGTACGTGTGAGGGCGCGGGTTAGTGTTAGCGTACGGGTTAGGAATAGCGGACGGGTGAGTGTAAGGCTTCGGGGAAGGGTTAGGATTAGGGTTCGGGCTAGGGTTAGGGTTAGGGGACGGGGACGGTTTAGGGTCCAGGGGAGGGTACGACAACGCTTTAGGGTGAGCGTACGTGTGAGGGCGCGGGTTAGTGTTAGCGTACGCGTTAGGATTAGGGGACGTTTGAGGGTCAGGCTTCGGGGAAGGGTTAGGGTTAGGGTTCGGGCTATGGTTAGGGTTAGGGTACGGGGACGGTTTAGGGTCCAGGGGAGGGTACGACAACGCTTTAGGGGGAGCGTACGTGTGAGTGCTCGGGTTAGTGTTAGCGTACGGTTTAGGATTAGGGGACGGGTGAGGGTCAGGGAAGGGTTAGGGTTAGGGTTCGGGCTATGGTTAGGGTTAGGGGATGGGGACGGTTTAGGGTCCAGGGGAGGGTACGACAACGCTTTAGGGGGAGCGTACGTGAGTGTGCTCGGGTTAGTGTTAGCGTACGGGTGAGGATTAGGGGACGGGTGAGGGTCAGTCTTCGGGGAAGGGTTAGGGTTAGGGTTCGGGCTAGGGTTAAGTTTAGGGGACGGGGACGGTTTAGGGTCCAGGGGAGGGTACGACAACGCATTAGGGGGAGCGTACGTGTGAGGGCGCGGGTTAGTGTTAGCGTACGGACTAGGATTAGGAGACGGGTGAGGGTCAGGCTTCGGGGAAGGGTTAGGGTTAGGGTTCGGGCTAGGGTTAGGGTTAGGGTACGGGGACGGTTTAGGGTCCAGGGGAGCGTACGACAACGCTCTAGGGGGAGCGTACGTGTGAGGGCGCGGGTTAGTGTTAGCGTACGGGTGAGGATTAGGGGACGGGTGAGGGTCAGGCTTCGGGGAAGGGTTAGGGTTAGGGTTCGGGCTAGGGTTAGGGTTAGGGGACGGGGACGGTTTAGGGTCCATGGGAGGATACGACAACGCTTTAGGGGGTGCATACGTGTGAGGGCGTGGGTTAGTCTTAGCGTACGGGTTAGGATTAGGAGACGGGTGAGGGTCAGGCTTCGGGGAAGGGTTAGGGTTAGGGTTCGGGCTAGGGTTAGGGTTAGGGGACGGGGACGGTTTAGGGTGCAGGGGAGGGAACGACAGCGCTGTAGGGGGAGCGTACGTGTGAGGGCGCGGGTTAGTGTTAGCATACGGGTTAGGATTAGGGGACGTGTGAGGGTAAGGTTCGGGGAAGTGTTAGGGTTAGGGTTCGGGCTAGTGTTAGGGTTAGGGGACAGGGACGGTTTAGGGTCCAGGGGAGGGTACGACAACGCTTTAGGAGGAGCGTACGTGTGAGGGTGCGGGTTAGTGTTAGCGTACAGGTTAGGATTAGGGGACGGGTCAGTGACAGGCTTCGGGGAAGTGTTAGGGTTCGGGCTAGGGTTAGGGTTAGTGGACGGGGACGGTTTAGGGTCCAGGGGAGGGTACGACAACGCTTTAGGTGGAGCGTACGTGTGAGGGCGCGGGTAAGTGTTAGCGTACGGGTTAAGATTAGGGGACGTGTGAGGGTCAGGCTTCGGGGAAGGGTTAGGGTTAGGGTTCGGGCTACGGTTAGGTTTAGGGGCCGGGGACGGTTTAGGGTCCAGGGGAGGGTACGACAACGCTTTAGGGGGAGCGTACGTGTGAGGGCGCGGGTTAGTGTTAGCGAACGGGTTAGGATTAGGGGACGGGTGAGGATCAGGCTTCGGGGAAGGGTTAGGGTTAGGGTTCGGGCTACGGTTAGGTTTAGGGGCCGGGGACGGTTTAGGGTCCAGGGGAGGGTACGACAACGCTTTAGGGGGAGCGTACGTGTGAGGGCGCGGGTTAGTGTTAGCGAACGGGTTAGGATTAGGGTACGGGTGAGGGTCAGGCTTCGGGGAAGGTTTAGGGTTAGGGTTCGGGCTAGGGTTAGGGTTAGGGGACGGGGACGGTTTAGGGTCCAGGGGAGGGTACGACAAATCTTTAGGGGGAGCGTATGTGTGAGGGAGCGGGTTAGTGTTATCGTATGGGTTATGATTAGGGGACGGGTGAGGTTCAGGCTTCGGGGAAGGGTTAGGGTTAGGGTTCGGGCTAGGGTTAGGGTTTGGGGACGGGGACGGTTTAGGGTCCAGGGGAGGGTACGACAACGCTTTAGGGGGAGCGTACATGTGAGGGCGCGGGTTAGTGTTAGCGTACGGGTTAGGATTAGGGGACGGGTTAGGGTCAGGCTTCTGGGAAGGTTTAGGGTTAGGGTTCGGGCTAGGGTTAGGGTTAGGGGACGGGGACAGTTTAGGGTCCAGGGGAGGGTACGACAACGCCTTAGGGGGAGCGTACGTGTGAGGGCGCAGGTTACTGTTAGCGTACGGTTTAGGATTAGGGGATGGGTGAGGGTCAGGCTTCGGGGAAGGGTTAGGGTTAGGGTTCGGGCTAGGGTTAGGGTTACGGGACGGGGACGGTTTAGGGTCCAGGGGATGGTACGACAACGCTTTAGGGGGAGCGTACTTGTGAGGGCGCGGGTTAGTGTTAGCGTACGGGTTAGGAGTAGGGGACGGGTGATGGTCAGGCTTCGGGGAAGGGTTAGGGTTAGGGTTCGGGCTAGGGTTAGGGTTAGGGGATGGGGACGGTTTAGGGTCCAGGGGAGGGTACGACAACGCTTTAGGGGGAGCGTACGTGTGAGGGCGCGGGTTAGTGTTACCATACGGGTTAGGATTAGGGGATGGGTGAGGGGAAGGTTTCGGGGAAGTGTTAGGGTTAGGGTTCGGGCTAGGGTTAGGGTTTGGGGACGGGGACGGTTTAGGGTCCAGGTGAGGGTACGACAACGGTTTAGGGGGCGCGTACGTGTGAGGGCATGGGTTAGTGTTAGCGTACGGGTTAGGATTAGGGGACGGGTGAGGGTCAGGCTTCGGGGAAGTGTTAGGGTTAGGGTTCGGGCTAGGGTTAGGGTTAGGGGACGGGGACGGTTTAGGGTCCAGGGGAGGGTATGACAATGCTTTAGGGGGAGCATACGTGTGAGGGCGCGGGATAGTGTTAGCGTACGGGTTAGGATTAGGGGACGGGTGAGGGTCAGGGTTCGGGGAAGGGTTAGGGTTAGGTTTCGGTCTAGGGCTAGGGTTAGGCGACGGGGACGGTTTAGGGTCAAGGGGAGGGTACGACAACGCTTTAGGGGGAGCGTACGTGTGAGGGCGTGGGTTACTATTGGCGTACGGGTTAGAATTAGGGGACGGGTGAGGGTCAGGCTTCGGGGAAGGGTTAGGGTTAGGGTTCGGGCTAGGGTTAGGGTTAGGGGACGGGGATCGTTTAGGGTCCAGAGGAGGGTAGGACAACGGTTTAGGGGGAGTGTACGTGTGAGGGCACAGGTTAGTGTTACCATACGGGTTAGGATTAGGGGATGGGTGAGGGGAAGGTTTCGGGGAAGTGTTAGGGTTAGGGTTCGGGCTAGGGTTAGGGTTAGGGGACGGGGACGGTTTAGGGTCCAGGGGAGGGTACGACAACGCTTTAGGGGGAGCGTACGTGTGAGGGCGCGGGTTAGTGTTAGCGTACGGGTTAGGATTAGGGGACGGGTGAGGGTCAGGCTTCGGGGAAGTGTTAGGATTAGGGTTCGGGCTAGGGTTAGGGTTAGGGGACGGTTATGGTTTAGGGTCCAGGGGAGGGTACGACAACGCTTTAGGGGGAGCGTACGTGTGAGGGCGCGGGTTAGTGTTAGCCTACTGGTTAGGATTAGGAGATGGGTGACGGGAAGGCTTCGGGGAAGGGTTAGGTTTAGGGTTCGAGCTAGGGTTAGGGTTAGGGGACGGGGACGGTTTAGGGTCCAGTTGAGGGTAGGACAACGGTTTAGGGGGAGTGTACGTGTGAGGGCACGGGTTAGTGTTACCATACGGGTTAGGATTAGGGGATGGGTGAGGGGAAGGTTTCGGGGAAGTGTTAGGGTTAGGGTTCGGGCTAGGGTTAGGTTTAGGGGACGGGGACGGTTTAGGGTCCAGGTGAGGGTACGACAACGGTTTAGGGGGCGCATACGTGTGAGGGCACGGTTTAGTGTTAGCATACGGCTTAGGATTAGGGGACGGGTGAGGGGAAGGCTTCGGGGTAGAGTTAGGGTTACGGTTCGGGCTAGGCTTAGGGTTAGGGGACGGGGACTGTTTAGGGTCCAGGTGAGTGTACGACAACGTTGTAGGGGCAGCGTACGTGTGAGGGCACGGGTTAGTGTTAGCGTACGGCTTAGGAATACGGGACGGGTGAGGGGAAGGCTTCGGGGAAGGTTTAGTGTTAGGGTTCGAGCTAGTGTTAGAGTTTGGTGATGGGGATGGTTTAGGGTCCAGGTGAGGGTACAACAACGGTTCACGGGGAGCGTACGTGTGAGGGCACGGGTTAGTGTTAGCGTACGGGTTAGGATTATGGGACGGGTGAGGGGAAGGCTTCAGGGAAGGATTATGTTTAGGGTTCGGGCTCGGGTTAGGGTTAGGGGCGGGGACGGTTTAGGGTCCAGGTCAGGGTATGACAACGGTTTAGGGGGAGGGTACGTGTGAGGGCACGGGTTAGTGTTAGCGTACGGGTTAGGATTACGGGACGTGTGAGGGGAAGGCTTCGGGGAAGGGTTAGTGTTAGGGTTCGGGCTAGGGTTAGAGTTAGGGGACGGGGACGGTTTAGGGTCCAGATGAGGGTATGACAACGGTTCACGGGGAGCGTACATGTGAGAGCATGGGTTAGTGTTAGCGTACGGGTTAGAATTATGGGACGGGTGAGGGGAAGGCTTCGGGGAGTGTTAGGTTTAGGGTTCGGGCTAGGGTTAGGGTTAGGGTTTGAGTACGGTTTAGGGTCCAGGTGCGGGTACGAAAACGCTTTAGGGTGATCGTACGTGTGAGGGCATGGGTTAGTGTTAGCGTACGGTTTAGGACTTGGGAATGGGTTAGGGTAAGGCTTCGGGCAAGTGTTAGGGTGGATCATACTCTGGGTTCCATATGCATGTTTTAGCTGAAGGAAGAATACCTTAAACCTGGGTAGTTGAAACCCGTGAAATGGGTACCATGCAATATGACTTCAAAGGGTCTTCATTTGCTCACCGAACCTCTCCAATCCTATCACTGCTGCGTTTATGCCCCTGTACACACGCTTGATTCTCTTTCGGAGACATAGCAATCCATAGGTTTTAAGATACTTACTAGTCAGGTACATTCTTAGGCGTTTAATATGCGGTGTTGAGTCCATTTCATTGAGCAAGGAGTAGCACTTGTCTATTCCATATTTGGCTTAAGGAACTTTATCTGTGCTCATTTCAATCTCTGGTTTTATGCAGCACCCCAACTCACCTTTCCCCTTAAGCAAGCATAAGTTGGTTTTCTAAATTTGAGACCCTGTTCTGTTCTGTAATTCAGTTCCTGTGTATCCAAGTTTATATTCCGTGTATTACTGATATCTTATGATGTTTCTTTTTCTGTGTGACTTATTTCAGTTAGAATCATCATACCTGAATCCACTCATTGTGCCGCTAGGGCCTGATGACATAGATTTCATTGCTGAGTGATATTGCTTTGTAAGTAAATACCACAACTTCTTTATCCATTTTTCACTTTCTGCGATGTTGAACTTGTACTGTAAGCGAGGTTCTTGTAAACAGAGCCGTTCCAAACTTTGGGGTGGCTGTGTCTTTTTTATTTTAATTTCCCTAAGCTATAGGACCATAAGTGGAAGTGCCCTAGGCTCTGTTGCTTTGTTTTTTAGATGTTTCAGGAAACACCATACACTTCTCCCGAGTGTCTGTTGGCAATTTACATCCCGCCCATCAGCATAACAAGGCTCCCAGTTCTCCATGGCCTGTCCTGCCTTTCTGGATTTTACACTTTTTTCAGATGGCCCTTTTGACCGGGGGGAAGTGAGACTTCATTGTAGTGCAGATTTCCTTTGCAAGTTTGCTTGGCTGGCCAAAAAGGGCATATGCGTTTTTTCCTGAATATATTCAGGAAAAAACGCATACGCCCTTTTTGGCCAAGTGCATCATTGTGGACGTTCTGCCTCTTTTCCTATGCTTTCAATGCAATTCCAGTCTACCTCCTGAAATCGGTTTCCTGCAATTTTGCCCCGCTTTCAAGTCCTCTTGGCAGCCTTACTTCAGTATATTTTTGGACGATAGCTGTCATTTATAACTCTGCAGGTTTGTGAATTACAGTGCCCCTGAGCTCCTTTCTTCAACTCGCTTTCTTGTGACCTGCCCGCAACACCCCAGGATGGCTGCAGGCCCTAATCTGGTTCCGGCACGGCACGCTGAGCCTTTGGTTATTTCCTCTTCCTGGTGGGAAATGAGAGTTAAATTTGCCCGTCCAGACACCTCCAGCTAGTCTCTCATTGGTTCTCCCTATTCCTGTTCATCTTCCGCAGAAATTGCAAACTGGGACAAACAGGAAGTTAAAGGCACTGACTCTCCAAGTGGGGAGAGTGTTAGTAAAGCGTCTGGAATGTTGCACCCGAGTACCAGGGGAGGAAAACTGAGACATATTTGAACACGTCTCCCGTTCACACGGTTGATCATACTCTGGGTTCCACATGCATGTTTTAGCTGAAGGAAGAATACCTTAAACCTGGAGAGTTGAGACCCGTGGAATGGGTACCATGCAATATGACTTCAAAGGGTCTTCATTTGCTCACCGAACCTCTCCAATCCTATCACTGCTGCGTTTATGCCCCTGTACACACGTTTGATTCTCTTTTGGAGACATAGCAATCCATAGGTTTTAAGATACTTACTAGTCAGGTACATTCTTAGGCGTTTAATATGGGGTGTTGAGTCCATTTCGTTGAGCAAGGAGTAGCTCTTGTCTATTCCATATTTGGCTTAAGGAACTTTATCTGTGCTAATTTCAATCTCTGGTTTTATGCAGCACCCCAACTCACCTTTCCCCTTAAGCAAGCATAAGTTGTTTTTCTAAATTTGAGACCCTGTTCTGTTTTGGAATTCAGTTCCTGTGTAGCCAAGTTTACATTCCGTGTATTAGTGATATCTTATGACGTTTCTTTTTCTGTGTGACTTATTTCAGTTAGAATCATCGTACCTGAATCCACTCATTATGCTGCTACGGGCCTGATGACATAGATTTCATTGCTGAGTGATACTGCATTGTACGTAAGTACCACAAGTTCTTTATCCATTTTTCACTTTCTGTGATATTGAACTTGTACGGGAAACGAGGTTCTTGTAAACAGAGGCGTCCCAAACTTTGGGGTGGCTGTGTCTTTTTGATTTTAATTTCCCTAAGCTATAGGACCATAAGTGGAAGTGCCCTAGGCTCTGTTGCTTTGTTGTTTAGATGTTTCAGGAAACACCATACACTTCTCCCCAGTGTCTGTTGGCAACTTACATCCCGCCCATCAGCATAACAAGGCTCCCAGTTCTCCATGGCCTGTCCTGCCTTTCTGGATTTTACACTTTTTTCAGATGGCCCTTTTGACCGGGGGGAAGTGACACTTCATTGTAGTGCAGATTTCCTTTGCAAGCTTGTTTGGTTGGCCAAAAAGGGCGTATGCGTTTTTTCCTGAATATATTCAGGAAAAAACGCATACGCCCTTTTTGGCCAAGTGCATCATTGTGGACGTTCTGCCTCTTTTCCTATGCTTGAAATGCAATTCCAGTCTACCTCCTGAAATCGGTTTCCTGCAATTCTGCCCCGCTTTCAAGTCCTCTTGGCAGCCTTACTTCAGTATATTTTTGGACGATAGCTGTCATTTATAACTCTGCAGGTTTGTGAATTACAGTTCCCCTGAGCTCCTTTCTTCAACTCGCTTTCTTTTGAGCTGGCCGCAACACCGCAGGATGGCTTCAGGCCCTAATCTGGTTCCGGCACGGCACGCTGAGCCTTTGGTTATTTCCTCTTCCTGGTGGGAAATGAGAGTTAAATTTGCCCGTCCAGACACCTCCAGCTAGTCTCTCATTGGTTCTCGCTATTCCTGTTCATCTTCCGCAGAAATTGCAAACTGGGCCAAACAGGAGGTTAAAGGGACTGACTCTCCAAGTCGGGAGAGTGTTAGTAAAGCGTCTGGAATGTTGCACCCGAGTACCAGGGGAGGAAAACTGAGACATATTTGGACACGTCTCCCGATCACACGGTTGATCATACTCTGGGTTCCACATGCATGTTTTAGCTGAAGGAAGAATACCTTAAACCTGGAGAGTTGAGACCCGTGTAATGGGAACCATGCAATATGACTTCAAAGGGTCTTCATTTGTTCACCGAACCTCTCCAATCCTATCACTGCTGTTTTTATGCCCCTGTACACATGCTTGATTCTCTTTTGGAGACATAGAAATCCATAGGTTTTAAGATACTTACTAGTCAGGTACATTCTTAGGCGTTTAATATGTGGTGTTGAGTCCATTTCGTTGAGCAAGGAGTAGCTCTTGTCTATTCCATATTTGGCTTAAGGAACTTTATCTGTGCTCATTTCAATCTCTGGTTTTATGCAGCACCCCAACTCACCTTTCCCCTTAAGCAAGCATAAGTTGGTTTTCTAAATTTGAGACCCTGTTCTGTTTTGGAATTCAGTTCCTGTGTAGCCAAGTTTACATTCCGTGTATTACTGATATCTTATGATGTTTCTTTTTCTGTGTGACTTATTTCAGTTAGAATCATCATACCTGAATCCACTCATTGTGCTGCTAAGGGCCTGATGACATAGATTTCATTGCTGAGTGATATTGCTTTGTAAGTAAATTCCACATGTTCTTTATCCATTTTTCATTTTCTGTGATGTTGAACTTGTACCGTAAATGAGTTTTCTGTAAACAGAGCCGTCCCAAACTTTGGGTGCCTCTGTCTTTTTGATTTTAATTTCCATAAGCTATAGGACCATAAGTGGAAGTGCCCTAGGCTCTGTTGCTGTGTTTTTTACATGTTTCAGGAAACACCATACACTTCTCCAGAGTGGCTGTTGGCAATTTACATCCCGCCCATCAGCATAACAAGGCTCCCAGTTCTCCATGGCCTGTCGTGCCTTTATGGATTTTACACTTTTTTCAGATGGCCCTTTTGACCGGGGGAAAGTGAGACTTCATTGTAGTGCAGATTTTCTTTGCAAGCTTGCTTGGTTGGCCAAAAAGTGTGTATGCGTTTTTTCCTGACTATATTCAGGAAAAAACACATACGCCCTTTTTGGCCAAGTGCATCATTGTCGAGGTTCTGACTCTCTTCATATGTTTTCAATGCAATTCCAGTGTATCTCCTGAAATCGGTTTCCTGCAATTCTGCCTTGCTTTCAATGCTTCTTCATAGCCTTACCTCAATATATTTTTTGAAAAGAGTTGGCCTTTATAACTCTGCAGGTTTTTGAATTGCAGTGGCCCTTAGCTCCATTTTTCAGCTCTTATTTTTGTGATCTTGCCCCATAACCACAGGATTCCTTGAAGCTCTATTCTTCTTCTGGGGCACCTTGCTGTGCCTTTGGTTAATTCTTCTTACTGATGTGAAATTAGAGTGACATGTGCCCATTGAAACCTCTACAGCTAGTTTCTCACAGGTTCCCCCTATTCCCATTCATCCTCCGCACTAACTGCAGACTGTGCGATACCAGAACTTAAAGGCATTGACTCTCCATGTGGGGATGTTGTTAGTAAAGTGGCTGGAATGTCGATCCGGAGCCCCAGGAGAGGAAAAATGAGGTGCGTTTTAGAAACCTTTCCCGATCATATGGTATACCAGTCGCTGGGTTTCCCAAGCATGGTTTAGCTGTAGGAAGATTCCCTTCAACCTGGAGTGTTGGGACCCTTGGAATGAGTAGCATGAAGTATTGCATTAAACTTTCGGCAGTTGCTCACCAAAGCTCACCAATCCTCTCAGCCCCAAGTGTCCAGCCTTATGTCTTATCCAGCTGTGGGTTTATATGTGGTCAATCCAGGTTGCATCACAGCCCCTGAGCGAATTTTGTAAGAATTTTCCTCTCTTTCATTGTTTCAGCGTTTTGTTTTTAAAATTTATTTCTATAAAGGGGTTTAGCTCATTTTCACTGCTGTGTTTGTGCCGCTCTGCACACACTTGATTCCCTTATGGAGATATATCAATACATGGGTTTTAAGATTCTTATTACTCAGATATATTTCTCTGCGGTGTATAGGGTGTGTTGAGGCCAGTTCCTTGAGCAAGGTGTAGATCTTGTCTAATACCTATTTGGTTTATTGAACGGTATCTGTGCTAATTTCAAACTCTGGTTTTATGCATCACCCCACCTCTCCTTTCCCCTTAAGCTGACATAAGTGTGTTTTCTAAATGTGAGACACTGTTCTGTTCTGTAATTCATTTCTTGTGCAGCCATATTTACCCTCCCTCTATAGGTGATATCTTATGATATGTTTCTTTTTCTGTTTGACTTATTTCAAGTAGTATTATCGGACCTAAATCCACTCTTTATCCTTCTACTAGCCTTATTACATTGATTTCATGGTGAAGAGATATTCCATTGTACATAAGTACCACATCTTCTTTATCCATTGTTCTCTTTCCTGGGATATTTAAGGTGTACTGAAGTTGAGGATCTTGTAAACAGAGTAGCCCTAAACTGTGGTGTGCTTGTGTCTTGTTGATTTTTAGACTTCCCTAGATATACTCCCATGATTGGAAGTGTCCTATGCTCTGTAGCTCTGTTTTTTAGATGATTTAGGAACCACCATACACTTCTCCAGAGTGTCTCTCGGCAGTTCACACACTGCCCATCAGCGTATAAAGGCTCCCTGTTCTCCATGGCCTGTCCTGCATTTCTGGTTTTTACAAATTTTTAGGATGGCCCTTTTGACTGGTGGGAAGTGAGACTTCTTTGTTGTGCACATTTGCATTGCTTGCTTGCTTCGTTTCCCATAAAGTGCGTATGCGTTTTTTCCTGGATATAATCAGGAAAAAACGCATACGCCCTTTTGGGCCAACTGCATCATTGTCGAAATTCTGCCGCTTTTCATGTGCGTGAAAGACGAGTCCAATCTATCTCTTGAAATCTGTTTCTTGCAATTCTGTCTTGCATTCAGATCCTCTTCTTTGCCTTACCTCAACATATTTTTGGACGTTAGTTTTCATTTATAACTCTGCAGGTTTGTGAATTGCAGTGACCCTGAGCTCCATTTTTTAAGTTGCTCTTTTGTGAGCTGGCCTCAAACACGCAGGATTGCTTCAGGCCCTATTTTGGCTCCGGCGAGGCAGGCTGAGCCTTTCTTTAATTCTTATTCTTAATGGGAAATTAGAGTGATATGTGCCCGTCCAAACCCCTACAACTATTCTCTCATTGCTTCCCCCTCTTCCCGTTCATCCTCCTCACAATTTGCAAAATGTGTGAAACAGAAGTTTAAATGTGCTGATTCTCCAAGTGGGGAGATTCTAAGTAGCATGGCTGGAATGGTGAACAGGAGCACCAGGAGAGGATAAATGAGGTGCATTTTAGACACATCTCCCGATCACATGGTGTACAGTCCTCTGGGTTTTCCATGCATGTTTTAGCTGTAGGAAGATCCCTTGAACCTGCAGATTTGGGACCATTGAATGGGTACCAGGTAGTATTACTTTAAAGGGTGTGCATTTCCTCACCCAACCTCACATTTCTCTTAGCGCAAACAGTTTCCAGCCTTATGTCTCATCCTGCTGTGGGTCTAGATGTGTTCAATCCATGTTGCATCACCGTCCCTGAGGAAAAGTTGTAAGAGGTTTTCTCTGTCTCTCTGTCGTTTATTTTTTTCAATTTATTACTATATTGGTTACAGCTGATTTTCAAAGCTCTGTTTCTTGCTGCTGTACATCCACTTGATTCACGTACAGAGAGACATCAATAAATTCTTTTTCAGATTCTTACCAGTCGTATATATTCTTTTCCGGTGACTTGAGTGTGCTGAGTGCAGTTCTTTTAGCTACCGTGTAGGCCTTGTTGATTATCAGTTTGGTATTTGGAATGGTATCTTTGCTAATTTCAACCTCCTGGATGATGCCTCACCCCTCCCTACCTTTCCCGTTTAGCAGCCTTATGCGTGTTTTCTACATATTTGACTATGTTTTTGTTTTGTAATTTATTTCATGTGTAGCCATTTTGGATTCCACCTTTAAGTGATATCTTATGATATGTGTCTTTTTCTTTTTGAATTCTGTCACTTAGAATGATCATACGTAACTCCTCCGGAGTTGTTACAACTGGCCATATTTCATTGATTTCCAGGCTGAATAATATTCCACTCTACCTAAGTACCACATCTCTATCCATTTTTTCCCTCCAGAGACATTTAAGTTATATCCTAGTCGAGGATCTTTTAAACAGAGATGCGGCAAACATTGGGGTGCCTGTGTCCTCTCGATTTTTGTTTTTCCCAAGATATACGCCCATGAGTGCAAGTGCCCTATGCTCTGTAGCTCATTTTTTAGATGCTTTAGTAAACACAATACACTTCTCCAGAATGGCCGTTGGCAATATACATTTCCACTATAAGCCTCACAGGGCTCCCTCTTCTCCTTGCCCTGTCCTGCATTTCTGTTGTTTACGCTTTATGAGGATGGCTCTTCTGACTGATGCGAAGTGATATCTTTTGTAGTATTGACTTCCAGTGCCCACCTGTTTGGTTGGCTAAAAAGGTGTATGCCCTTTTCTTGAATATATACAGAAAAAAATGCATACACCCTTTTTGGCCAACTGCAATGTTGGCAATGTTCAGCTCCTTTTCTTGTGCTTAATGGCGAGTCCTTTCTACCTCCTCAAATCCCTTTCCTGCCATTCTCCCTTGCTTACACGTCTTTTTCTCTGACTTTCCTCAAGACCTTTTTCAGTGATGGATATTTTCAACTCTGCAGTTTCGTGAATTTTACTGCCCCTGAGTTCCATTGTTCAACTTGTGTTTATGGGAACTGGCCACAAAGCAGCGGGATTTCCTCAAGCCCTATACTGTTTCCATGGGCAACCCTAGCCTTTGGTCAATTCGTCTTCCTGATTGGAAATTAGAGTGACATGTGCCTGTCTGAACACCTAGGACTTGTCTCTCATTGTTCCTCATCCTTCCGCTTCATCCTCTGGACAAATTCCAAACTGTACACAACAGGATGTTGACAGTGCTGACATCTCCAAGTGGGGAGACTGTTAGTAAAGACGCTGGAGGGGTGAACCCGAGCACCAGGAGATGAGGAGATGAGATGCCTTTTCCAAACTCTTCCCGATCAGACGGTATACCATCCTCTGGGTGTGACAGACATGTTTTAGCAGTAGGAAGAGTCCCATTCATGTAAGGAGAACACCAGGGCTTTTTCAAAATCAGTGTCTCCCCGAAACCCAAACTGGGGAATTTTTTAAGCTACGGCTACACATATGTTCATTAAGGGCCTTGGGAAGTAGGCAGAGTCCAAACTTTAGATGATTGAAGTCTTCAGGGTCAGAAGCACTCACCACCAGCTTCCCTTAGGTTACACTTTAACTGTCATTGATAGATGATGTCAATAAAAATATCTATTCTTTTTCAGATTATTTCCCCTTATAGGTTATTGCAAAATGTTGAGTGTAGTTCCCTGTGCTATACAGTAGTTCCTTGTTGATGATCTATTTTATACATAGCAGTGTGTATGTGTTAATCCCAAACTGTTAATTTATCCCTCCTCCCACCTTTCCCCTTTGGTAATAATAAATTATAAGATTTTATACTTCTCAGAAATGGGGGAGCTGAAAGAGAGGTATCATTTTCAATGGAAAAGCATTTAAAACAAAATTGAAGCTTTAACCAAGATTATTAGATGTACATCCTTGGAAAGAAATCACTTCGTTTCTCTAATATTGCCCTGACAAATAAGACAAACCTTTTCACTGAACTTGCTTTTAACAAAGTGATGGAAATATCAAATGGAAGTGTTAGAAACATGTTATTTTACCCGAGCCTTATACACTGTTCTATGTTAATTACAGTTTGGCTCACACATCTATTCATTGAAGTTACAATGTTCTCAGTTTCTGTTACTGATCCTCCAGAGTGGACCCCAACAAGTGTCCACCTGCCCAGTGTCATTGGGGCCAAAAGATTGAGACTGAGTTTGGCTCACAAGCAAAGGAAACTTTACATTTTGATCAGAGAATGGAGAAGTGAGAGCATGATCTACCCCGTGGGCTGTGGGCTGGGCTGCTGTGTAGAGATCCTGTCAGAGTCAGTGGGAGGGAGGGGGTGAAGCTCTCGAGAGCCGGGTTGGCTGCAGCTCAGGCTCTACATCGTGGAGTCTGCACAGGGCCCCAGGAGCTGAGGTGTCGACCCAGCCATTCTGCACTAGGAAATCTGGTCTGAAGTGCCGGGTGTGGAACCTCTGCATGCGGGACCCTAGGAGCACGTGAAATTAGACAAAGCACAAAGGATAAAAAAGGTTAGACTTGACTTTATTGCCCAGATTCTATTTTTATCTCCCAGGGATTTTTAATGGACTTTACTGGGGACAAACCCCTCCTCTGCCTTTTGTCCCGTTCCTCATTCTTGGAGTGCTGAGGGTGCAGACTATTCTTCTGTAACTGCTGAGTGCTGTGTTAGGAGCCCTCACACCCAGGGCCGAAGGTCACAACTTCTCCCCAGCAGCCTCCAGGTGACGTTGATTGTCCCCAGGCCTCCTGCTTCCTGCTCGTCCACCTGAGCACCAGCATTGGAAGTGTTATAATTTCTAATGACCTTTAAGGGTCCACGAAGGAGATGTGCAGAGACACTGTGGGGTCCAGTTTCACCCCGCCCCACATTTGTTCAGCCACCTTAGGCAGAGCGTTTCTGCCAGCCTAGATGCTCTGACCAGTAGTCTGCACTTTCTTCAGTTAGGCCCCTGAATTAACGTAAAAACAGCACCAGGTGTCAGGACCCTGCCCGCTCAACTGCCAGACAGTCCAGGGTCAGTGGTGATCAAGGACCATGATGGCCACTGAGTCAATAGCCTTTTGAAGTAAACAGGTGTCCAGCTGGTCTTATTGGCCACCATCATCACAGTGTCTGTAGGCTTTTCTATGGTGACAGCATGATATATGTTTCCCCCGCCAAGATTATTATCTCCCCTCTGGGTGCAGTAAGTCCTGCAAGCAGTAGTCTACTCTTTTGGGACACACTCTTGTTGTTTTATGAGAGAAACTCCAGGTCAAGTGATGATCACATGAGTCATCATGGTGCCCCGTTGTCCCTGGTTATCTTTCTGGAGGTTGGAGATGGAGGGCCTCCTGACTCGAGGTCTGTGTGCCCACGGAGCAAACCCTGTAACTTCAGGGCATTGTTAGTGGTTAGGATCACCACGTGGGGTCCTTTTCCCTTAGGAGGGAGGTGGCCTTTTGGGCTGCTGATTTCCAGGTTTTTAGATACCACCAGTATCTTGGCCAGATGTGGCAGTGGGCCAAGCCCCTTGGTGACGGTAGTTTATCCTACCTGGATGGCATTCTTGCATTGTTCCATTTCAAGTGGTCCCAGTTTTTGCACTAATTCTCCAATGGCGATTCACCTTTCACTGGGAATGTAAAGGTCAAAGGGTTTAGCTAAATTAGGGGGTTCCAGGGCAAGGGTATGAATTGACTGCTCTTTCTGTTCTTGAAAGGCCACTTCTGGATTCTATTCAAAAGGATCATCATCTTTTCCTTTCAGTGTTTCATATAGAGGCCCAGCTAGTAGACTGTAGTTAGGGATCCAGAAGCAGCAAACCCTGACCTCCCCAGGAACCCCTAAGCTGTCTTCTAGATTTAGAAAGGGGTAAGACTGCAAATAGTTTCTTCCCTTTCCTGGGATGGGCTTCTCCGACCTTCTGTGAGAATGAAGCCCAGGCAGGTCACTGCAGTCTGTGATATTTGAGCTTTTTCTTGGACAACTTCTATCCTTTATTGGCTTGGTAGTTCAGAGGCCTCCTTAGTAGGGCTGGCGATCAGAATGTTGTCTGCATATTGAAGGAGGGTTTCCTTTTCCAGAGGTAGAACTTTTAGGTCTTTAGCTAAGCTTTCCCCAAAGATGGTGGGGTAAATTTTGAACCCTTGGGACAAGACGGCCCAGAAGTATTGTTTTAGTAGTATGTTGAGTGCTGCCACTCACAAGCCAAAATTCCTTGTGACTCTGGGACTAATGGAATACAAAAGAAGGCATCATTGAAGACTAATACAGAATACCATGCCCTGGTGGTTGGTAGAACGACCAGCGGGGTGTAGGAATTAGGAACTACTGGAGGTATACCCTCGGTGGCTTCATTGACTGTACTGACATCCTTTACCAGGTCCCCAG